>NC_142787.1:28299697-29634697 GCF_988280905.1 Pimephales promelas
ACACTGTCGTTTTTTTTTCGGGTCGAAATTTTGAGTTTCGATATCTCAGCTCTGGAAGGGTCTAGAGCCTCCATTTTTGCGCTCAGGTCAAAGTCTCGCGGCCCTCTATCATAATCCAGAGTTTTGAGAAGATTGGAGAAACTTGATTTTTCGCCCGAAAACGCAAAAAAACGTAAGGGGTAACATTGTCGTTTTTTTTTTCGGGTCGAAATTTTGAGTTTCGATATCTCAGCTCTGGAAGGGTCTAGAGCCTCCATTTTTGCGCTCAGGGCAAAGTCTCGCGGCCCTCTATCATAATCCAGAGTTTTGAGAAGATTGGAGAAACTTGATTTTTCGCCCGAAAACGCAAAAAAACGTAAGGGGTAACACTGTCGTTTTTTTTTCGGGTCGAAATTTTGAGTTTCGATATCTCAGCTCTGGAAGGGTCTAGAGCCTCCATTTTTGCGCTCAGGCCAAAGTCTCGTGGCCCTCTATCATAATCCAGAGTTTTGAGAAGATTGGAGAAACTTGATTTTTGCCCGAAAACGCAAAAAAACGTAAGGGGTAACACTGTCGTTTTTTTTTCGGGTCGAAATTTTGAGTTTCGATATCTCAGCTCTGGAAGGGTCTAGAGCCTCCATTTTTGCGCTCAGGGCAAAGTCTCGCGGCCCTCTATCATAATCCAGAGTTTTGAGAAGATTGGAGAAACTTGATTTTTCGCCCGAAAACGCAAAAAAACGTAAGGGGTAATACTGTCGTTTTTTTTTCGGGTCGGAATTTTGAGTTTCGATATCTCAGCTCTGGAAGGGTCTAGAGCCTCCATTTTTGCGCTCAGGTCAAAGTCTCGCGGCCCTCTATCATAATCCAGAGTTTTGAGAAGATTGGAGAAACTTGATTTTTCGCCCGAAAACGCAAAAAAACGTAAGGGGTAACACTGTCGTTTTTTTTTCGGGTCGAAATTTTGAGTTTCGATATCTCAGCTCTGGAAGGGTCTAGAGCCTCCATTTTTGCGCTCAGGCCAAAGTCTCGCGGCCCTCTATCATAATCCAGAGTTTTGAGAAGATTGGAGAAACTTGATTTTTGCCCGAAAACGCAAAAAAACGTAAGGGGTAACACTGTCGTTTTTTTTCGGGTCGAAATTTTGAGTTTCGATATCTCAGCTCTGGAAGGGTCTAGAGCCTCCATTTTTGCGCTCAGGGCAAAGTCTCGCGGCCCTCTATCATAATCCAGAGTTTTGAGAAGATTGGAGAAACTTGATTTTTCGCCCGAAAACGCAAAAAAACGTAAGGGGTAACACTGTCGTTTTTTTTCGGGTCGAAATTTTGAGTTTCGATATCTCAGCTCTGGAAGGGTCTAGAGCCTCCATTTTTGCGCTCAGGCCAAAGTCTCGCGGCCCTCTATCATAATCCAGAGTTTTGAGAAGATTGGAGAAACTTGATTTTTGCCCGAAAACGCAAAAAAACGTAAGGGGTAACACTGTCGTTTTTTTTTCGGGTCGAAATTTTGAGTTTCGATATCTCAGCTCTGGAAGGGTCTAGAGCCTCCATTTTTGCGCTCAGGCCAAAGTCTCGTGGCCCTCTATCATAATCCAGAGTTTTGAGAAGATTGGAGAAACTTGGTTTTTCGCCCCAAAACGCAAAAAAACGTAAGGGGTAACACTGTCGTTTTTTTTTCGGGTCGAAATTTTGAGTTTCGATATCTCAGCTCTGGAAGGGTCTAGAGCCTCCATTTTTGCGCTCAGGGCAAAGTCTCGCGGCCCTCTATCATAATCCAGAGTTTTGAGAAGATTGGAGAAACTTGATTTTTCGCCCGAAAACGCAAAAAAACGTAAGGGGTAACACTGTCGTTTTTTTTTCGGGTCGAAATTTTGAGTTTCGATATCTCAGCTCTGGAAGGGTCTAGAGCCTCCATTTTTGCGCTCAGGCCAAAGTCTCGCGGCCCTCTATCATAATCCAGAGTTTTGAGAAGATTGGAGAAACTTGATTTTTGCCCGAAAACGCAAAAAAACGTAAGGGGTAACACTGTCGTTTTTTTTTCGGGTCGAAATTTTGAGTTTCGATATCTCAGCTCTGGAAGGGTCTAGAGCCTCCATTTTTGCGCTCAGGGCAAAGTCTCGCGGCCCTCTATCATAATCCAGAGTTTTGAGAAGATTGGAGAAACTTGATTTTTCGCCCGAAAACGCAAAAAAACGTAAGGGGTAACACTGTCGTTTTTTTTTCGGGTCGAAATTTTGAGTTTCGATATCTCAGCTCTGGAAGGGTCTAGAGCCTCCATTTTTGCGCTCAGGTCAAAGTCTCGCGGCCCTCTATCATAATCCAGAGTTTTGAGAAGATTGGAGAAACTTGATTTTTCGCCCGAAAACGCAAAAAAACGTAAGGGGTAACACTGTCGTTTTTTTTTTCGGGTCGAAATTTTGAGTTTCGATATCTCAGCTCTGGAAGGGTCTAGAGCCTCCATTTTTGCGCTCAGGGCAAAGTCTCGTGGCCCTCTATCATAATCCAGAGTTTTGAGAAGATTGGAGAAACTTGATTTTTCGCCCGAAAACGCAAAAAAACGTAAGGGGTAACACTGTCGTTTTTTTTTCGGGTCGAAATTTTGAGTTTCGAAATCTCAGCTCTGGAAGGGTCTAGAGCCTCCATTTTTGCGCTCAGGCCAAAGTCTCCCGGCCCTCTATCATAATCCAGAGTTTTGAGAAGATTGGAGAAACTTGATTTTTGCCCGAAAACGCAAAAAAACGTAAGGGGTAACACTGTCGTTTTTTTTTCGGGTCGAAATTTTGAGTTTCGATATCTCAGCTCTGGAAGGGTCTAGAGCCTCAATTTTTGCGCTCAGGGCAAAGTCTCGCGGCCCTCTATCATAATCCAGTCCCTCCAGGATTTCGCGGGCCTTTTTTGTGATTGTTGCGGCCTAAAATGCCTGATGTTGCGGCCGCTTTTTTAAAAAGTTGCGATAAAAGTTGCGATGTTCTTCTGCATGTTTTTATAGGTTAAAATGGCAAAGATAGATAGATTTTTAACTTAAAATGCCCATATTATGCTTTTTTGGCTTTTCCCCTTTCCTTTATTGTGTTGTTATATTTTTTGTGCATGTTATAGGTTTACTAAGAGAGAAAAGTCCAAAGTCCACCCCAAAGGGACTTATTATGTCCCACAGAAAACACTGTTCATCATCTGCATCTGCTCTAGTCCAGAATTGACTTAAGAGACAAAGTCACACACTTTGTAACACACGAACAAACTAACTAACCATTAGTAACCATAAAAGGCAAAACAAACGATTTGAAGACACAGCAAAACCTAACAAACTAAGTTTCTTTTCTTTTTTTAAACAAGATCTGCACCTGCAAAAAAGTCAATGTGCAGAACCTCACAAACATTAAGCAGCATTTATGTTGAAAGATGCCAATACTAATAAAGTGCAAAATACAGTTTTAGGAATAGCCACTAAAGTGAAAAACCAAATGTTTGATAATGTATTTTAATATAGCTAATATAATATAATATAGCCGCATATCCAATAAAGCTTAATTTTTTTTTGTCAGACAATAGAATTTTCTGAATTGAGAGAGTTCGGTAACTGGGTGAACTAATGCACTGTGATAGTGAGTAGCCTATTACAAGTGATAAACACAAGAAAAGAAAGGAAAATAAAATGGTCAAACTAAATTCTTTAAATACAAAACAAAAGAGAAGCAGATAAGTGATGAGTCCGTGGAAACAACACTGCTCATTCGCGTCTGTCAGCTGCCGTGCACTCCCATAGGCCTACTGAAAAGATTATGAGCGCGCCTCCCGCGAGCGCATAATGAGCGCGCTTCCCGTGCGCCTAATCGCCTATTTGAAATAACGACCTCAAGCGCGCAAAAGACGCGATACGTGAACTAATCAAGACTCAAGAGACCCCCTTGATATCGTTTCTGCGCACGGCACCTTCTCAGCAAGCAGGGCGCCATTGCCAATAATTGAATTGAAATGATAAAAAATAGAAAACCTTCGCGGGACAGAGGATTTTTTTAACTGCTCGTGCCGCCCCCCATGTGACATGAAGGTTCGCCCGTGCCTAGAACCGCTACTGGACGTATGACGACGCTTTGCAGGAGACCGCGGCGCGATGATTCGTCAAAGTTGCAGAAAAGTTGCGGTGATTTTTCAAAATTGCAAGGCGCACTGAATTCACGTGGATTTGTTGAAGTTGCGTTAATAGTTGCGATCGCGACATCGCGAAATCCTGGAGGGACTGATAATCCAGAGTTTTGAGAAGATTGGAGAAACTTGATTTTTCGCCCGAAAACGCAAAAAAACGTAAGGGGTAACACTGTCGTTTTTTTTTCGGGTCGAAATTTTGAGTTTCGATATCTCAGCTCTGGAAGGGTCTAGAGCCTCCATTTTTGCGCTCAGGGCAAAGTCTCGCGGCCCTCTATCATAATCCAGAGTTTTGAGAAGATTGGAGAAACTTGATTTTTCGCCCGAAAACGCAAAAAAACGTAAGGGGTAACACTGTCGTTTTTTTTCGGGTCGAAATTTTGAGTTTCGATATCTCAGCTCTGGAAGGGTCTAGAGCCTCCATTTTTGCGCTCAGGCCAAAGTCTCGCGGCCCTCTATCATAATCCAGAGTTTTGAGAAGATTGGAGAAACTTGATTTTTGCCCGAAAACGCAAAAAAACGTAAGGGGTAACACTGTCGTTTTTTTTTCGGGTCGAAATTTTGAGTTTCGATATCTCAGCTCTGGAAGGGTCTAGAGCCTCCATTTTTGCGCTCAGGGCAAAGTCTCGCGGCCCTCTATCATAATCCAGAGTTTTGAGAAGATTGGAGAAACTTGATTTTTCGCCCGAAAACGCAAAAAAACGTAAGGGGTAACACTGTCGTTTTTTTTTCGGGTCGAAATTTTGAGTTTCGATATCTCAGCTCTGGAAGGGTCTAGAGCCTCCATTTTTGCGCTCAGGTCAAAGTCTCGCGGCCCTCTATCATAATCCAGAGTTTTGAGAAGATTGGAGAAACTTGATTTTTCGCCCGAAAACGCAAAAAAACGTAAGGGGTAACACTGTCGTTTTTTTTTCGGGTCGAAATTTTGAGTTTCGATATCTCAGCTCTGGAAGGGTCTAGAGCCTCCATTTTTGCGCTCAGGTCAAAGTCTCGCGGCCCTCTATCATAATCCAGAGTTTTGAGAAGATTGGAGAAACTTGATTTTTCGCCCGAAAACGCAAAAAAACGTAAGGGTAACACTGTCGTTTTTTTTTTCGGGTCGAAATTTTGAGTTTCGATATCTCAGCTCTGGAAGGGTCTAGAGCCTCAATTTTTGCGCTCAGGGCAAAGTCTCGTGGCCCTCTATCATAATCCAGAGTTTTGAGAAGATTGGAGAAACTTGATTTTTCGCCCGAAAACGCAAAAAAACGTAAGGGGTAACACTGTCGTTTTTTTTTCGGGTCGAAATATTGAGTTTTGATATCTCAGCTCTGGAAGGGTCTAGAGCCTCCATTTTTGCGCTCAGGGCAAAGTCTCGCGGCCCTCTATCATAATCCAGAGTTTTGAGAAGATTGGAGAAACTTGATTTTTCGCCCGAAAACGCAAAAAAACGTAAGGGGTAACACTGTCGTTTTTTTTTCGGGTCGAAATTTTGAGTTTCGATATCTCAGATCTGGAAGGGTCTAGAGTCTCCATTTTTGCGCTCAGGCCAAAGTCTCGCGGCCCTCTATCATAATCCAGAGTTTTGAGAAGATTGGAGAAACTTGATTTTTGCCCGAAAACGCAAAAAAACGTAAGGGGTAACACTGTCGTTTTTTTTTCGGGTCGAAATTTTGAGTTTCGATATCTCAGCTCTGGAAGGGTCTGGAGCCTCCATTTTTGCGCTCAGGCCAAAGTCTCGCGGCCCTCTATCATAATCCAGAGTTTTGAGAAGATTGGAGAAACTTGATTTTTCGCCCGAAAACGCAAAAAAACGTAAGGGGTAACACTGTCGTTTTTTTTTTCGGGTCGAAATTTTGAGTTTCGATATCTCAGCTCTGGAAGGGTCTAGAGCCTCCATTTTTGCGCTCAGGCCAAAGTCTCGCGGCCCTCTATCATAATCCAGAGTTTTGAGAAGATTGGAGAAACTTGATTTTTGCCCGAAAACGCAAAAAAACGTAAGGGGTAACACTGTCGTTTTTTTTTCGGGTCGAAATTTTGAGTTTCGATATCTCAGCTCTGGAAGGGTCTAGAGCCTCCATTTTTGTGCTCAGGCCAAAGTCTCGTGGCCCTCTATCATAATCCAGAGTTTTGAGAAGATTGGAGAAACTTGATTTTTGCCCGAAAACGCAAAAAAACGTAAGGGGTAACACTGTCGTTTTTTTTTCGGGTCGAAATTTTGAGTTTCGATATCTCAGCTCTGGAAGGGTCTAGAGCCTCCATTTTTGCGCTCAGGGCAAAGTCTCGCGGCCCTCTATCATAATCCAGAGTTTTGAGAAGATTGGAGAAACTTGATTTTTCGCCCGAAAACGCAAACAAAACGTAAGGGGTAACACTGTCGTTTTTTTTTCGGGTCGAAATTTTGAGTTTCGATATCTCAGCTCTGGAAGGGTCTAGAGCCTCCATTTTTGCGCTCAGGTCAAAGTCTCGCGGCCCTCTATCATAATCCAGAGTTTTGAGAAGATTGGAGAAACTTGATTTTTCGCCCGAAAACGCAAAAAAACGTAAGGGGTAACACTGTCGTTTTTTTTTTCGGGTCGAAATTTTGAGTTTCGATATCTCAGCTCTGGAAGGGTCTAGAGCCTCCATTTTTGCGCTCAGGGCAAAGTCTCGCGGCCCTCTATCATAATCCAGAGTTTTGAGAAGATTGGAGAAACTTGATTTTTGCCCGAAAACGCAAAAAAACGTAAGGGGTAACACTGTCGTTTTTTTTTCGGGTCGAAATTTTGAGTTTCGATATCTCAGCTCTGGAAGGGTCTAGAGCCTCCATTTTTGCGCTCAGGCCAAAGTCTCGTGGCCCTCTATCATAATCCAGAGTTTTGAGAAGATTTGAGAAACTTGATTTTTGCCCGAAAACGCAAAAAAACGTAAGGGGTAACACTGTCGTTTTTTTTTCGGGTCGAAATTTTGAGTTTCGATATCTCAGCTCTGGAAGGGTCTAGAGCCTCCATTTTTGCGCTCAGGGCAAAGTCTCGCGGCCCTCTATCATAATCCAGAGTTTTGAGAAGATTGGAGAAACTTGATTTTTCGCCCGAAAACGCAAACAAAACGTAAGGGGTAACACTGTCGTTTTTTTTTCGGGTCGAAATTTTGAGTTTCGATATCTCAGCTCTGGAAGGGTCTAGAGCCTCCATTTTTGCGCTCAGGTCAAAGTCTCGCGGCCCTCTATCATAATCCAGAGTTTTGAGAAGATTGGAGAAACTTGATTTTTCGCCCGAAAACGCAAAAAAACGTAAGGGGTAACACTGTCGTTTTTTTTTTTTTGGGTCGAAATTTTGAGTTTCGATATCTCAGCTCTGGAAGGGTCTAGAGCCTCAATTTTTGCGCTCAGGGCAAAGTCTCGCGGCCCTCTATCATAATCCAGAGTTTTGAGAAGATTGGAGAAACTTGATTTTTCGCCCGAAAACGCAAAAAAACGTAAGGGGTAACACTGTCGTTTTTTTTTCGGGTCGAAATTTTGAGTTTCGATATCTCAGCTCTGGAAGGGTCTAGAGCCTCCATTTTTGCGCTCAGGGCAAAGTCTCGCGGCCCTCTATCATAATCCAGAGTTTTGAGAAGATTGGAGAAACTTGATTTTTCGCCCGAAAACGCAAAAAAACGTAAGGGGTAACACTGTCGTTTTTTTTTCGGGTCGAAATTTTGAGTTTCGATATCTCAGCTCTGGAAGGGTCTAGAGCCTCCATTTTTGCGCTCAGGTCAAAGTCTCGCGGCCCTCTATCATAATCCAGAGTTTTGAGAAGATTGGAGAAACTTGATTTTTCGCCCGAAAACGCAAAAAAACGTAAGGGGTAACACTGTCGTTTTTTTTTCGGGTCGAAATTTTGAGTTTCGATATCTCAGCTCTGGAAGGGTCTAGAGCCTCCATTTTTGCGCTCAGGTCAAAGTCTCGCGGCCCTCTATCATAATCCAGAGTTTTGAGAAGATTGGAGAAACTTGATTTTTCGCCCGAAAACGCAAAAAAACGTAAGGGTAACACTGTCGTTTTTTTTTTCGGGTCGAAATTTTGAGTTTCGATATCTCAGCTCTGGAAGGGTCTAGAGCCTCAATTTTTGCGCTCAGGGCAAAGTCTCGTGGCCCTCTATCATAATCCAGAGTTTTGAGAAGATTGGAGAAACTTGATTTTTCGCCCGAAAACGCAAAAAAACGTAAGGGGTAACACTGTCGTTTTTTTTTCGGGTCGAAATTTTGAGTTTCGAAATCTCAGCTCTGGAAGGGTCTAGAGCCTCCATTTTTGCGCTCAGGCCAAAGTCTCGCGGCCCTCTATCATAATCCAGAGTTTTGAGAAGATTGGAGAAACTTGATTTTTGCCCGAAAACGCAAAAAAACGTAAGGGGTAACACTGTCGTTTTTTTTTTCGGGTCGAAATTTTGAGTTTCGATATCTCAGCTCTGGAAGGGTCTAGAGCCTCCATTTTTGCGCTCAGGGCAAAGTCTCGCGGCCCTCTATCATAATCCAGAGTTTTGAGAAGATTGGAGAAACTTGATTTTTCGCCCGAAAACGCAAAAAAACGTAAGGGGTAACACTGTCGTTTTTTTTTCGGGTCGAAATTTTGAGTTTCGATATCTCAGCTCTGGAAGGGTCTGGAGCCTCCATTTTTGCGCTCAGGTCAAAGTCTCGCGGCCCTCTATCATAATCCAGAGTTTTGAGAAGATTGGAGAAACTTGATTTTTCGCCCGAAAACGCAAAAAAACGTAAGGGGTAACACTGTCGTTTTTTTTTTTCGGGTCGAAATTTTGAGTTTCGATATCTCAGCTCTGGAAGGGTCTAGAGCCTCAATTTTTGCGCTCAGGGCAAAGTCTCGTGGCCCTCTATCATAATCCAGAGTTTTGAGAAGATTGGAGAAACTTGATTTTTCGCCCGAAAACGCAAAAAAACGTAAGGGGTAACACTGTCGTTTTTTTTTCGGGTCGAAATTTTGAGTTTTGATATCTCAGCTCTGGAAGGGTCTAGAGCCTCCATTTTTGCGCTCAGGGCAAAGTCTCGCGGTCCTCTATCATAATCCAGAGTTTTGAGAAGATTGGAGAAACTTGATTTTTCGCCCGAAAACGCAAAAAAACGTAAGGGGTAACACTGTCGTTTTTTTTTCGGGTCGAAATATTGAGTTTTGATATCTCAGCTCTGGAAGGGTCTAGAGCCTCCATTTTTGCGCTCAGGGCAAAGTCTCGCGGCCCTCTATCATAATCCAGAGTTTTGAGAAGATTGGAGAAACTTGATTTTTCGCCCGAAAACGCAAAAAAACGTAAGGGGTAACACTGTCGTTTTTTTTTCGGGTCGAAATATTGAGTTTTGATATCTCAGCTCTGGAAGGGTCTAGAGCCTCCATTTTTGCGCTCAGGGCAAAGTCTCGCGGCCCTCTATCATAATCCAGAGTTTTGAGAAGATTGGAGAAACTTGATTTTTCGCCCGAAAACGCAAAAAAACGTAAGGGGTAACACTGTCGTTTTTTTTTCGGGTCGAAATTTTGAGTTTCGATATCTCAGATCTGGAAGGGTCTAGAGCCTCCATTTTTGCGCTCAGGCCAAAGTCTCGCGGCCCTCTATCATAATCCAGAGTTTTGAGAAGATTGGAGAAACTTGATTTTTCGCCCGAAAACGCAAAAAAACGTAAGGGTAACACTGTCGTTTTTTTTTTCGGGTCGAAATTTTGAGTTTCGATATCTCAGCTCTGGAAGGGTCTAGAGCCTCAATTTTTGCGCTCAGGGCAAAGTCTCGTGGCCCTCTATCATAATCCAGAGTTTTGAGAAGATTGGAGAAACTTGATTTTTCGCCCGAAAACGCAAAAAAACGTAAGGGGTAACACTGTCGTTTTTTTTTCGGGTCGAAATTTTGAGTTTCGAAATCTCAGCTCTGGAAGGGTCTAGAGCCTCCATTTTTGCGCTCAGGCCAAAGTCTCGCGGCCCTCTATCATAATCCAGAGTTTTGAGAAGATTGGAGAAACTTGATTTTTGCCCGAAAACGCAAAAAAACGTAAGGGGTAACACTGTCGTTTTTTTTTCGGGTCGAAATTTTGAGTTTCGATATCTCAGCTCTGGAAGGGTCTGGAGCCTCCATTTTTGCGCTCAGGTCAAAGTCTCGCGGCCCTCTATCATAATCCAGAGTTTTGAGAAGATTGGAGAAACTTGATTTTTCGCCCGAAAACGCAAAAAAACGTAAGGGGTAACACTGTCGTTTTTTTTTTTCGGGTCGAAATTTTGAGTTTCGATATCTCAGCTCTGGAAGGGTCTAGAGCCTCAATTTTTGCGCTCAGGGCAAAGTCTCGTGGCCCTCTATCATAATCCAGAGTTTTGAGAAGATTGGAGAAACTTGATTTTTCGCCCGAAAACGCAAAAAAACGTAAGGGGTAACACTGTCGTTTTTTTTTCGGGTCGAAATTTTGAGTTTTGATATCTCAGCTCTGGAAGGGTCTAGAGCCTCCATTTTTGCGCTCAGGGCAAAGTCTCGCGGTCCTCTATCATAATCCAGAGTTTTGAGAAGATTGGAGAAACTTGATTTTTCACCCGAAAACGCAAAAAAACGTAAGGGGTAACACTGTCGTTTTTTTTTCGGGTCGAAATATTGAGTTTTGATATCTCAGCTCTGGAAGGGTCTAGAGCCTCCATTTTTGCGCTCAGGGCAAAGTCTCGCGGCCCTCTATCATAATCCAGAGTTTTGAGAAGATTGGAGAAACTTGATTTTTCGCCCGAAAACGCAAAAAAACGTAAGGGGTAACACTGTCGTTTTTTTTTCGGGTCGAAATATTGAGTTTTGATATCTCAGCTCTGGAAGGGTCTAGAGCCTCCATTTTTGCGCTCAGGGCAAAGTCTCGCGGCCCTCTATCATAATCCAGAGTTTTGAGAAGATTGGAGAAACTTGATTTTTCGCCCGAAAACGCAAAAAAACGTAAGGGGTAACACTGTCGTTTTTTTTTCGGGTCGATATTTTGAGTTTCGATATCTCAGATCTGGAAGGGTCTAGAGCCTCCATTTTTGCGCTCAGGCCAAAGTCTCGCGGCCCTCTATCATAATCCAGAGTTTTGAGAAGATTGGAGAAACTTGATTTTTGCCCGAAAACGCAAAAAAACGTAAGGGGTAACACTGTCGTTTTTTTTTCGGGTCGAAATTTTGAGTTTCGATATCTCAGCTCTGGAAGGGTCTGGAGCCTCCATTTTTGCGCTCAGGCCAAAGTCTCGCGGCCCTCTATCATAATCCAGAGTTTTGAGAAGATTGGAGAAACTTGATTTTTCGCCCGAAAACGCAAAAAAACGTAAGGGGTAACACTGTCGTTTTTTTTTTCGGGTCGAAATTTTGAGTTTCGATATCTCAGCTCTGGAAGGGTCTAGAGCCTCCATTTTTGCGCTCAGGCCAAAGTCTCGCGGCCCTCTATCATAATCCAGAGTTTTGAGAAGATTGGAGAAACTTGATTTTTGCCCGAAAACGCAAAAAAACGTAAGGGGTAACACTGTCGTTTTTTTTTCGGGTCGAAATTTTGAGTTTCGATATCTCAGCTCTGGAAGGGTCTAGAGCCTCCATTTTTGTGCTCAGGCCAAAGTCTCGTGGCCCTCTATCATAATCCAGAGTTTTGAGAAGATTGGAGAAACTTGATTTTTGCCCGAAAACGCAAAAAAACGTAAGGGGTAACACTGTCGTTTTTTTTTCGGGTCGAAATTTTGAGTTTCGATATCTCAGCTCTGGAAGGGTCTAGAGCCTCCATTTTTGCGCTCAGGGCAAAGTCTCGCGGCCCTCTATCATAATCCAGAGTTTTGAGAAGATTGGAGAAACTTGATTTTTCGCCCGAAAACGCAAACAAAACGTAAGGGGTAACACTGTCGTTTTTTTTTCGGGTCGAAATTTTGAGTTTCGATATCTCAGCTCTGGAAGGGTCTAGAGCCTCCATTTTTGCGCTCAGGTCAAAGTCTCGCGGCCCTCTATCATAATCCAGAGTTTTGAGAAGATTGGAGAAACTTGATTTTTCGCCCGAAAACGCAAAAAAACGTAAGGGGTAACACTGTCGTTTTTTTTTTTCGGGTCGAAATTTTGAGTTTCGATATCTCAGCTCTGGAAGGGTCTAGAGCCTCCATTTTTGCGCTCAGGGCAAAGTCTCGCGGCCCTCTATCATAATCCAGAGTTTTGAGAAGATTGGAGAAACTTGATTTTTCGCCCGAAAACGCAAAAAAACGTAAGGGGTAACACTGTCGTTTTTTTTTCGGGTCGAAATTTTGAGTTTCGATATCTCAGCTCTGGAAGGGTCTAGAGCCTCCATTTTTGCGCTCAGGCCAAAGTCTCGTGGCCCTCTATCATAATCCAGAGTTTTGAGAAGATTTGAGAAACTTGATTTTTGCCCGAAAACGCAAAAAAACGTAAGGGGTAACACTGTCGTTTTTTTTTCGGGTCGAAATTTTGAGTTTCGATATCTCAGCTCTGGAAGGGTCTAGAGCCTCCATTTTTGCGCTCAGGGCAAAGTCTCGCGGCCCTCTATCATAATCCAGAGTTTTGAGAAGATTGGAGAAACTTGATTTTTCGCCCGAAAACGCAAACAAAACGTAAGGGGTAACACTGTCGTTTTTTTTTCGGGTCGAAATTTTGAGTTTCGATATCTCAGCTCTGGAAGGGTCTAGAGCCTCCATTTTTGCGCTCAGGTCAAAGTCTCGCGGCCCTCTATCATAATCCAGAGTTTTGAGAAGATTGGAGAAACTTGATTTTTCGCCCGAAAACGCAAAAAAACGTAAGGGGTAACACTGTCGTTTTTTTTTTTTGGGTCGAAATTTTGAGTTTCGATATCTCAGCTCTGGAAGGGTCTAGAGCCTCAATTTTTGCGCTCAGGGCAAAGTCTCGCGGCCCTCTATCATAATCCAGAGTTTTGAGAAGATTGGAGAAACTTGATTTTTCGCCCGAAAACGCAAAAAAACGTAAGGGGTAACACTGTCGTTTTTTTTTCGGGTCGAAATTTTGAGTTTCGATATCTCAGCTCTGGAAGGGTCTAGAGCCTCCATTTTTGCGCTCAGGGCAAAGTCTCGCGGCCCTCTATCATAATCCAGAGTTTTGAGAAGATTGGAGAAACTTGATTTTTCGCCCGAAAACGCAAAAAAACGTAAGGGGTAACACTGTCGTTTTTTTTTCGGGTCGAAATTTTGAGTTTCGATATCTCAGCTCTGGAAGGGTCTAGAGCCTCCATTTTTGCGCTCAGGTCAAAGTCTCGCGGCCCTCTATCATAATCCAGAGTTTTGAGAAGATTGGAGAAACTTGATTTTTCGCCCGAAAACGCAAAAAAACGTAAGGGGTAACACTGTCGTTTTTTTTTCGGGTCGAAATTTTGAGTTTCGATATCTCAGCTCTGGAAGGGTCTAGAGCCTCCATTTTTGCGCTCAGGCCAAAGTCTCGCGGCCCTCTATCATAATCCAGAGTTTTGAGAAGATTGGAGAAACTTGATTTTTCGCCCGAAAACGCAAAAAAACGTAAGGGGTAACACTGTCGTTTTTTTTTCGGGTCGAAATTTTGAGTTTCGATATCTCAGCTCTGGAAGGGTCTAGAGCCTCCATTTTTGTACGCAGGTCTAAGTCTCCTGGCCCTCTATCAGAGTCCAGAGTTTCAAGAAGATCAGAGAAACTCAAAATTTCGACCAAAAAAAAAAAAACGACAGTGGTACCCCTTTCGTTTTTTTTTTTCAGGGTGAGAAATTAAGTTTCTCCAATCTTCTCAAAACTCTGGATTCTGATAGAGGGCCTTGAGAGTTAGACATGAGTGCAAAAATTGAGGCTCTAGACCCTTCCAGAGCTGAGATATTTATAATGGCATAAATGCTCCGTGGGATCTCAATATCTCCGCTCTGGAAGGGTCTAGAGCCTCCATTTTTGCATGCATTGTCCCTGCTACACCATTATTGACAGTCCTATCTGTGCAAATCAGAGGATTAAAAGGCTTTAAATAATTCATGATTGTATCCAGGCAGGCAGGCACCATAAAGTCCAACTTCCATTCACAGTGAAGTGATTGAAACTAAAGTAATGCCACAATGTTGTGTTTTGGTTCCAAAGATTTTGTATTTATTGGACTTCTGTCAAACTGAAACGCAGGAAAGAACGCAGTGAAGGACATCTTTCTGACAAACATGGATGGTGCAATGCCCATATGGAAATGAGTTTTTAAAGTATAACTTGGGTTGGGTTAACAGATACAAACTGGACTTAACAAAAAATGAGATGAAAGATTTGCACAAATATCTTATCTATTATTATTTGTCTGAATGTATATGCATTGTACTTGAACCATGAAAGAAAAGCATTCAGTAATCTAAATAGCACTGAATATTTAAACCTGATGAAATGCCTGCCCTAGATGGAAGGCCTCTGTCATCACTTGTTTGAACCCAGTAAAAGTTTGCATATTCTTAACAGGTAGGTGGATTGTAAGTCCAAAGACTCTGAAGTTTCTCTTCTCTTCTGGTAAGACAGGACTGTGGCCCTGTCCTGTGAGCCACTGGATACTGGGGGACAGGTGACCAGGATAGTCTACTGTGTCACACACCTCTGGATGTACACCTTTTCAGAGATGGAAAGCAAACAATTATGTAGATTAAATATTTGGTTTACCTGTACCAACACAGAGGTAGAATTTGGAAATCTAATATCTTGCATAAGTGTACTTACAATGATAAGATAATCTACATGAAAATTTCATAAAATGTGTAAGACAGAGAAACTAAGTAAACAGAGTTTACAAGAAGAAAAGTACATGAGCAATCACATGCTTCCAGCTCCTGCAAGAAGTCCTGGAGATGGTTCATAACGCTCACTTCCACCTGTTCTTTGTTGGAGCCCTTCTCGAACTCAGGTGGGCAAGTCGCAAAGACAAAGTCAGCATCAGCCTGATGAGAGAAACTATGTATCATTATGAGTTTATCCAGAAAGAGAGAGCAGTAGTGGGTGAGCGAGCAGCACAAAAACTATTACGTTACGAGTCCCAACCTCACACACACACACACACACCCACTGCCCAAAGGTTGACACAGAAATGTCCCAAACACAGCAACATAATAAGAAAACCAGAAAATACTGGCAGAAGGCAATATCTCTGTAGATAAAACCCCCTCACACCAGTTGGGGGTGGTCATACTATACACTGTTTCTTAGGAGAATTCTGCATTGTGGACCTTTAACATTAATATCTTCATTATTATTGTCCAGTGACCCCACAAAGTCTATACAAAAAAAGTTAAAGTAAAGGGCATGATTGGTACTTGAAATAAGCTGAGTTTAGGACTTGGAATCACTATTGTTAGTTAAAAGTGGTATCAGTACATCCCTACTAAAGTCTACATTTATTAACTCACCTTCACCTCCATCCCGGGGACAAAGAGTGGTTGGCAGATGTTTGGGTATTGGTTCATTTGATCAACGAGACCATAAAGTTTCAGAACTTCACGTAGCTTGGAGAGTAGGGGCAGCAGCCGAAGTATGGCATGAAGAACAACAGCACTAAAATATAGAATGAAGAAAAAAATAATATCAATATGAAGTGAAATGTAAAAAATCAAAACATGAATATTAACATCATTGACTAGCATAGTGAAAAAACAATTATACCGAAGAATTTCTTCCCTCTTTTCAACATTAACAGGTCCATTATAGCCACAGCTCAAAATGTCCTCAATCAGTTCAGTCATTGTAGCCTCCGTGGCCGACTCAACCTTAAAAATACGCACACACAGAAAAAAAAAAACACAGATTAAAATGTGTTGCCAAACATTTTACAGCAGTAAAACCCATAAGACCTGGGAGAGATGTGATATATACTCCGCATCAGAGAAATGTGCTGAATCTGTATCTCCCCATCACACAAGTACCTGTAGCACCAAAAATTGAGGCAGCAGGGTGGTGGTCCGCCTTGAGCCAGATTTCACCAGCACTTCTGAAAGAAAACCGTATAAATTAGTAGAAACATACTAATGTCCTGAGGACATAAGTGCATAAAACTGTGTTAAGATCACAAGCCACAACATTTAGCCTACTGAACATAAATCAATAAAAAGTATGCACACCAACAGAGGCAGACAGGTGCGTAGGAGAGGACCAGAAGAGCAACGGATCGAAAGAGAGGAATCTCCCACACACTGTCTTAACTTGCATATAAAGTTTAATCAGAGAGCAACGTTTCGGTCGCTGGGACCTTCATCAGGTTATTTTTTGGTGTGAACAGAGGAAGCAATTTTAATAGACTCAATTTGACCATGTGGGCCAATCAGAGCCCACGTAGGCAACTACACTGTCAGTGCCTGAAATTATCAAATAGTCATCAAACACAATTCTTTTTTTTCTTGTCATACGCCTTATTCACGGCAGCGCCATCTTTGATTTTTAATGAGAATGAAAGCGAGGCTGTGAGGGATAGTCATGCATCTCTTCAATGGGCTGTACTGTTATTTAATGTGTTTTCGGATTGTTCTGCTCATGAAACACTGGAAAAATATCTTTCCAAGAAATTTCAGTTGACAAAAAACTCCCGACAATGTAAGCTGTGGAAAATTGTAAGTAATCTAGCCGCTTTATTCAGCTTTTTACAGCGGATGCCATTGGAAACACGGTAACACAGCCTCACTTTCATACCCGTCATGGCGCTGCTCTGAATAAGGTCTATATATGGCCTGAGTTTTCAGCCCTGTAACATGTAAACAAAATATTGTTTGAGGACTCCGACTTATGGACCCCACTGTATGCAAGCATATCTTTCCTGAAATTTCCTTGATCAAGATCCAACAGGGATTTTTTATGCATTTAAACTTGTTAATTGAAACTTTTTTTAAACTAAACATTTTAATTTAAACTTTTTGAGAGAAAGAAATTGTGTTATGGTCAGGACTAACTGATCAATAAAAATCATATGGCAACAGTGACAACCAAAGGAAAAAAAAAAACACTTGTGTACTGTTGAAAGTAAATGTATATCACACACAGCACAGTCAGCCTTAATGGTAACAGCTTAGTCAATTTAAAAGTATTAAATCCAACTGGTCAATACATTAATCCATGGGTGGGAAAACAGATGCTTGGAGGGATATCACAAATATCTCACTAAAATGCTACAAAATCTTGACATTCTTATATTGACTAAATTGTGCTAAGATTCTATTACCTCTCTCCACACTCGCTTGCATGTTCCTCCAGGTCATCGGGAGGAAAATTATGGCCACAGATTGGTCTGCAACTGGAATCAAACTGAAATTGTGACATGATTGCATATGTGTTGTTACTCATCATTCAACAGATGTTTTTGCATAAACTGTTCATTAATTGACACAGCCTCATTGCAAAAATAGCTGAATTACCTAAATCCACATCACATCAGGTGAAACTGGCCTGTAAACATGTTATGACAAAATTCAACTGTAATGTTGAGCCTCCTCTTTGTTCTCTTAAGAAACTGTATTCAAGCTTAATGGTCTCCCAACATTATCCATACAATGGGTCTGTACACACCTCCAGTGGATAAGTATCTGAAGGCTTGCATGTTTCAATATGCAGCGCTAGGATTTGCAATGGATAGCTGGTGTGACAGGAGTGGCACATTGCCTGTGGCATACTAGAGAAGGACCTGGAGTCAGGAGGCAGTGGTTGAGTGTCTAGTTCTTCCTGTACGGAGCAATATAGGACACCCTTTCCGCCTATACTTGCAGTCTTCAGCATTAGCCCAGTATATCCACTGTCCCCAGGAGACAACATATATAGTTTTCTAGAACCACACCCTCTTAACAAGAAAAGTTATTTAATAGTTGAACTCTATTGAAATGTGACAGTACTCATCACTCAAGATATTGATTCAAATTATTTTATACCAAGATTAGATTGGCCATGGGTAAGTTCTATGTACCTGCTCCTTTGTAAATCAGCCAGCCCCCAGACACACTTTCCAGTTTTGGATAAAGATCTTTGAGGGTTGAACATACCTTCAAGAGTAATATACACTACCGGTCAAAAATTTTAAATCAGTAAGATTTTGTATGTTTTTAAACAAAGTCTCTTCTGCTCACCAAGGCTGCTTTATTTGATGAAAAAAAAAATGACAAACAGTAATTTAAAATGACAGTTTTCTATTTTAATATATTTTAAAATGTAATTTGAAAGCTGAATTGTCAACATCATTACTGTTGCTGATTACACATCAGTTTTCAGTGTCACATGATCCTTCAGAAATCATTGTAATATGCTGATTTTATGCTCAAAAAACAAATTATTTTTGTCAATGTTGAAAACAGTCGTGTACCATTTTCCCCCAAAATTCTGTGATGAATAGAAAGTTCAAAAGAACAGCATTTATTTAAAATATAATCTTTTCTAACATTATAAATGTCTTTACTGTAACTTTTGATCAATTTAACTCATCCTTGATGAATAAAAGTATTTTCTAATTTCTTTCCCCCAAAAATAAAAAAATAAATTCTTACTGACCCCAAACTTTTGAATGGTAGTGATTAATGTTACAAAAGCTTTCCATTTCACAACAATTCTGTTCTTTTGAACTTTCTATTCATCAAAGAATCCTGAAATAAAAATGTAAAAAACTGTTTTCAACATGGATAATAATCATAAATGTTTCTTGAGCATCATATTATAATTATTTCTGTAGGATCATATGACACTGAAGACTGGAATAATGATGCTGTAAATTCAGCTTTGATCACAGGAATAAATTACACTTCACTATATATTCACATAGAAAACCACTGTTTTAAATTGTAATAATATTTCACAATATTACTCTTTTTTTTATCAAATAATTGCAGCCTTGGTGAGCAGAAGAGACTTCTTTTAAAAACACAAAAAATCTTACCGATCTAAAACTTTTGACCGGTAGTGTAAATCGTACCATCATATTGACAAACGAACATTGGTTTTGATAGTGGACTATTTTCAAACATGATTATATGACAAAAAAAAAAAAAAAAAAGTTGCCTCACCTCATCATGGGTGTAGTTCTCTGGTATCAGCGTGGACCTGTGTCCTAAACCAGATTGCAGATGGAAAACTTCTTCACTGCCTTTGTGAGTGTGCTCAACAATTTTGGGTAAGAGATCAAATGTAACTTCTATCTCTTTGACTGGTGTGGAGTGGTTGGAAGGCCCTTAAACGCGCCGGCGCTTTCCCCTGGCTCCAAAAAGGGCAGGAAAAGACCTGTGATGACAATTTATTAATTTGACATTACCCAATACAAATACACATTACACAATACAAATACACATTTCACTAGCTATAGTTTGAGAATTTAAATTGATGAATGTAAGGGATGAGTCAGTCTGACAAAGAAACCAAATACAGTGAAGAACCTTGTCATTTCTGTGTGGACACTGGGTCGGCCATCTCTCCCTCTTTCCTGACTCCTTCCCTGTCTGCTAGAATGACATGCCGTGTTCAGGAGATGCACCACATTATTTTATACATGTTAATCTGGGTGTGTGTGTGTTATCTTATTTGTTGCGAAACTAGACAACAGCTTGGAGTCTCGGGGCCAATTTGATGTTGGGCACTGGGCCCAACAAGGGTAGCTCTATGTTGGGCACTGGGCGGGCCCAACAGGACCAAGGGAAGGTGTTGCATTTGTGAGCAAATTTAGGAGGTGTCTTGCTGAATTGACTACTTCTGAGTTGTCTCCCGGTCAAAAGTATACAAATTCAGCAGTAGGTTGGAAAAGCTATACAATACATCAACTTAATAACCCATAAAACAATATAAATAACTTAAATATTACCAAATCAAAAATTACAAAGTGGGATGTTTTCCATATTCCAAAGAAAATATATTGCAAAAAGTTATTCAAGTAAATGGCTAGCTATATCAATATAAAACAAAATATTAATAAAATAGGCACTATATTATTATAGACCACAATACCATATGCACTATTGAGTTTAATTAAACAAAACATCCAGCTTTCTTTCCAAGTGTAAATGTGCCATTTTTGTGTTCTAGTCAAACGGAATTAGCTAACTTATGCATTCAATTCAAATATAGGCTAGAGCTAGTGCTATGGTTGGTGTACAGTAATTGCCCTGAAGTTTATGGCCTTACATTATGTTAGCACAGCGACACATAACTTACACGCTTATTACTACTACTACTACTACTCTCTCACTCACTCTCTCTCTTTCTCTCTCTCTTACTCTCTCAGCAAAAACGTTACTCTGACAATGACAAAGTTATCGGGGGGAAAATTGGACTGAAGACATGACCAGTCTACTTGGCGGCGGCTAACATTAGCTACGTTTGCAACAACATTTTCACCGGAGGAAGAGGCCAACGCTTAAAAATTAATAAACACCAGGCAAAAATGTTGTTACCAGAGCTAGTAGGGTACCATAAAAACGTGAGCATTAGCAACGTCTGGAGAAAGATTTAATTTCCCCCGTTTCTACAAAATAGCTATAACATTAACAATAGTTAAACAAAAGATCGTTGGATCGTAAAAAAATGTCATTACCGTATTTGTCCCAGCCGAATCCATGGTGGTGGTGGTCACTGGTCACGCCAGTCGGCAAGTACTTCTTATTTGTTTCATGGCGGGTAACATACTGTGCTCCAAAACATTGGTGCTGATTGGCCCAAGAGGAGTCCTTCTTCTTCTTCTTCTCTCGAAAGATGGCGGATTGCAACCAACTTTGAAGTGCATACCGCTACCTACTGTACTGGAGTGTGTAACATCATGCTATTTAATTGTTCTCATATTCTACACATAAACCCTGTGACTTTAAGAAATTTAAAAAGTGCCATTCTGGTGCCTATAATCCCTTTCCTCTCTCCTTCTGTTCCCAGTATCCCAATCAGATTCCATTCCCGTCCTGCTTCCTGAACCCCATCTTGTAACACCCGTCTTTCCAATTCATATAATATACAGTGTAATATGACATGTTCAGCATTTTCTTTAACCCCACATTTTTCACAGTTTGCACTATTCCTTTTCCCCATTAAATACAAAGTGCTATTCAATCCTGTGTGGTCCACTCTTAGTCTTGATATTATAATTTCCTCCCGCCTAGTCTTTTCTTTATAATTTTTAATACTAACATATTTTTGTACTTTATAATATCCCCTTCCTTTCGTGTCTTCTTCCCACCATTTCTGCCATATTCTCATACCTTTCTCTCTTTTCACTGCTTTTCCTTCTCCTTTTCCGAGTGGAATTGGAACCGTTATTTCCTTCTGTAATGCATCTTTTGCTAGTTTGTCTGCACTCTCATTTCCTTTCACTCCTTCGCGTGCTGGCACCCAACAAAACTGAACATCTATGCCACCCCGATGTAATCTTAACAAACTGTGATTTAGTTCTAATAATAAGTCTTCTCTGGCAGATTCCATTGATTGTATACTTTTAATGACAGATAATGAGTCTGTACATATTACCACCCTATCAGGTCTAACCTCTTCCACCCATTGTAATGCAATGATGACTGCCACAATTTCTGCTGTGTATACAGATAACTGGTCAGATAATCTTTTCGACATATTTATTTTGAATTCAGGAATATGTATTCCAACTCCCACACATTCCTGTTTATTCTTTGATCCATCTGTATAAATTCTGAGATAATTATTGTAACTGTTCCTTATATAAATACTTGTCTTGATTCCCACTTCCTCCATTCTCCATTCCCTTTTCTTTTCTAGGATACTAATATCTGTTTTTACCTCTGGGAAAAACCATGGTGGAATATTACTAACTGGGGTAGACGTGATGAACTCTAAGGCTTTTAATCCATATTCCTCCAAGAGGAGTCCTGTGCGTTAATGAACGCTATCTATCGATCTGCGCTCGATTGCTCTTCCTTCATCCTCCAACTACCCGGATGTCTGTCTCTATCTGTTGTTGTGAGATAAGCACCTATGGATAAGCACAACGAAGAGACAAGAAAGAGTGATGGAAATGAGGAGAGAGCTGGTATTGACAAATAATCTTCTCCACGCTGGCATTTGGTTATTTTTGTCCCCTGTATTGATTAATCCAAATGTATTCAATAAACACAGTTTAATGGAAAAGTGCTTTTCCTTTTATCCCTTGCAGGGCCAGTAAAAATATAGAATGGGCCAGCAAAACTCTGATCTACTGCCCCCTGGGGGCCAGTGGAGATTTTATTTAATGTTGAGCCCTGCTGGTTGTTACCATAGTTGTTACCTATCTGCTGTGATCTGAATTTTCTTGATTCTTGTTCCTTCTAGTCATGTGTATTTTTTAATTCTCTCAAAATTAGACTGTTGTTGTTCTACCTTCTATAACCCTTCGCCCACCATCTAATTTCAATTGCTGACAATTGT
This sequence comes from Pimephales promelas, assembly GCF_988280905.1. Lineage (NCBI taxonomy): Eukaryota > Metazoa > Chordata > Actinopteri > Cypriniformes > Leuciscidae > Pimephales > Pimephales promelas. The sequence goes on from NC_142787.1 coordinate 28,322,107, forward strand.
GGGTTGGGTGCTCATTTTATAATATTAATATTTCCATAGCATGTTTCATTAGAATCAATTGCGTACTATTAAATATATCAGTAAAGATAGGCAGTACAACTAAATGTTGGGTTAAACGATTAAAGTTGTTTCAAAATAGTAAAAACGTAAATGATTGTTTCCGCCCGGTTTCGAACCGGGGACCTTTCGCGTGTGAGGCGAACGTGATAACCACTACACTACGGAAACTACATCATGTTTAAGATTTTTTACAAAAAAAATATAGGATTTTTTAAAAAAAATATATATATAGGCTTGAATTCGTCCTTTGGCAATTGATTGGATTGTTGGAAAATCAAAAAAAAAAAAAAAAAATAGAAATTATGTCACCCTTATTTGACATGTTATCTCTTATGCAGAGCTTTGGGGAGTATCTAGGTGTGACAACTCCAAGTGCCTCAGCTTTGAGGGGCTGATCCGGCTTCTTCTTTTTGTTAAAATCTGCCCTGTTTTTGGAGAAGATTCTTTCTGAAGGTAATGCGCTGCCTCCCTGTCATCACCTTCACAAGTCATGGTTAAACTGAAGCCTTGGTCTACCAGCTCAGGAGATCTGCAGCTTTTTGGCTGAAGATAGGATCTCACTTCCAGCATAGCATCTCCAGTGGGATTTCTTCATACAAGGGCTCCTTTTGATGTACAGTTGGTCTATTCTTTATAAGGAAAGGAATGTTTTTCACTGATGCATATATGGACCAAGGAAAGTGAATTGTGCCACATGTAAGCTTATATTCGTTCCATTTTTAAGCAACATATTTTTCCACCTTACAAGGAATTTGTAAGTTCCTCAGTGTTGTATACAAGATCAAATCCTTAGTGTACCACCCCAGAGAAACACACACAGCATGAGTTAAAGGTATTGTAGGTCAGAATTTTTTTTTTAAACTTTTTTTTCCAAATTTCTTTAAAATTTCTGTATATATCAATGCATAATCAAAATCTAAGTACTCTGAAAAAGAAAGTATAAAAATCGAGCGTCTGTAGACCTCTCACGACTGTTTTAAAGACAGCTCATTATTTCCATTCACTTCACCCCCTCCCTTCTGGGCTCCTTCCAAAGCCACGCCCCCAAAACACATGAACGCGCGACTCTGACAGCTGAGCTGAAGGCGCATTATTTACCTGAGAGTGAGACGAGCGGAGAGGAGAGGAAGGAGTGCATGTAGTGTGTGTCATCATGTCAGAAACACATGTAAATAAAAAAACCTAACTATCATTATGAAGATAAACAAATAAGTTGTATTTTATTACTCACTATCAAGCTAGCATATTGATATTGGTAAAGTTTACAATATATATTTATTGATTCGCTAACGAGCTAGTTATAATAAGGCAAAGCTAAAAACAGGTTGCATGATACACGTTTTTCCATTGCCATCATTTACACTGTGATGAAGATGAATTTCGTGTAAGATTCATAACATGTATATGGTGTTCTGACTGCATGTAAGAGTGTGCTTGATGAAAGCATTGTTGATTCTGATGAGGACTACACTCCCGAGACAAGTAAGTTACCCATAGACAGTATAAGAAAGCAAGTACCTTATCGTCAGCTCGAGGGCAGATCCGTGGTCGAGGGCGAAGCAGAGGAGGTCGTGCAAGAGGCCGTGCTATTAGGGTCCGAGGAAGTAGAGGCCGAGGACGGGGCAGTCGAAGTGCAGGGCAAGGAGCACTTTTTCGACAAGAGGACCTGCGTCGAGTTTTGCATCTTCAAGCTCAAACAAGGGCATGCGAACAGGTACGAGATACGCGCAAGTGGGCAGGTCCTGTGTGGCAAAAGGGTGGTTGCCATGGTTGCGAGAGAGTGACAGTCGCCTAAACCAATCCGTTGTTTCGTCCCGGTTCGAAATAATCAGCTGTTTAATGCAGACAGTGGCGCAAAAAGTGGGTATGCGCTATAGGGGCGCAGCACAATGGGGGGCGCCAAAGCGATGGTAAAAAAAAAAAAAAAATTATATATAGGCTATATTGTATTTCTATATGTAGCTGCCGTTGTCCGTTTCTAAATCATTTCTGCATTCCTTCAATGTTATATAAAATTTTAGAGGACTAACAGCCAGGCTAGAGTAGGCGCCCTCATGGAGAAGGGGGGCGGGTAATATCGCGAGCGGGCGGGGGCGCCGAGAGCTCTGAGCGAGCAGGTACGAGTAGTTAGTTGTCGTCGAAAAAGATGGATAAAACAAAATGCTGTGGGGCTAAAAATAGAAAAAGAAAGAGAGAAAAGGAGATGGCATGTCAATTGATGCAACAGCAGCTAAATAACTGCATGCATTGCTGAAAGCCAACAGGTAGGATTTAAAATGTGACATCCAGGCATAGGCTATCTATATCTCGGTGGCCATCAGGACTACCGGGAGATTCCCGCTGGGCCGACGTGCTTTTCCTTTTTTAATTTATTTGTCTTAACGGCCCACAAAACTCATACATCGGCGGCCCATTTGTTTGTTTGTTGTTTGTTTTTGTTTTGTTTTTTGCTTAATTGGCGGCGCTGTGCTGGTGTAATGCATTGGTCAAAAAAGTCAGCTTTAGTTTTTTTTTCTGACACACTGGCCCATGAAATATGTCATTATGCGCAAGTATCTTTCAAGTATAGAAATTAGTGCAAAACTAATTATGAAAGTTTCCTTTATTTTTCTGTGCATTTGTTTTACAATAGCCTTAATGGCAATTACTATCATGGGATTCATATTATAACTATTATTATGTAGTAGTGTAATGTAGACAGACACTAACTAAAAGAGGTTCAAATTTTTCTCTGTTTAATTTGCACCCTGAAAATGGGTTGGAGCTTTTAATTTTGAACTCTCAAAGTGCACCAGACTGCTGAATTTAACATTACAGAACACAAAATTTTCTTACGGGGGAGCATGCCCCCGAACCCCCCTAGAGAAACAGAGGTCCACCTACAGTTTTACCTAAAATCCTGTGAGAAACACTGCTATTGCTGTTACAATGGAGCTTAGTTTTCTTAGGGGGGGGGGGGGGGGTTCATCAAGGTGGAGTAGCTATAGTTTAATTGTGTTAATAAACGACAATTTTGCACTTATTTTTTTCTGTTAGCTCTCATTTCTTCCTACTCAGTTATTACATAGCACACTTACATTACATTTATTTAATTTTTTTTTTTTTTTGGGGGGGGGGGGGGGCGCTAAAATTGTTGCTGCATACCCCTTTGAAACTGGGTAGTTGCGCCCCTGAATGCAGATTAAACGGTCTAGAGTCACTCGATTTTTATACTCTTTTTTTCAGAGTACTTAGATTTTAATTATGCATATATATATATATATATATATATATATATATATATATATATATATATATAGAAAGTTTAAACAAATTTGGAAAAAAGTTTTTTTTTTTTTTTTTTATAAAATTCTGACCTACACTACCTTTAAGGGAGAGGAAAGAGAGGAAAGAGGAAAATCTGGATTCTGGAATGAAGACCACCTCTCCTGTAACATTCCTCTTCTAAGCCTGTTTCTCTCATATGTCTGATATATAATCTTGTCACATACAGCTCGCTCACTCGCAACATTGTGTGTACATGTACTATTTAAAAAAATAACCATAACTTGCTCAATTTTCTACCGATTTTCAAATGGTTTGGTTTGTTATAAACGTCAGAGATGTAGTTATGACACATCATACTTATGAATAATAAGTGTATAAATAAATAATCATCCAGATAATTATAGCCACGTTAATAACGTTTGTAAGAACCCAAACATCCTAAGGGGTTGGCCCCCCAAAACAGAATGAGGGAAAAACAGTTGACCACAAAATTCACACAATAAGTCATACTAGCCTTTAAATGTAAAAATTATCCATTTTATTTACACAAACTTTATATAATGCTCATTGAGGATGCAAACAACCCCTCACAAAAACAATGAATAAAAGACTAAAAGTAGTTTTATTCAGTGAGGCTTCTTATAAACAGGCAAGACTTCTCCATGACATCAGTTATTATACTTTCCCCCCCACTATTCCACTGGTGTATTTTAGAGAGCAATGGAACAAACAGATAGTATGTGGTTTCCTATTGACCAAGTGAAAAGAGTTTCCTGAGAACAGATTTGTCCGTATGTACACCAGTACAAATCCAGTGCAGTATCCACATCACGTTCCTCCCTGTAGTACAGACGAGTCCTTTCCTTTGAAACATCCAGTTGAACTTTGGCAAAGCATTCTCACTCCATTTAGTCCATTCAGTGTTCTTTAGGCCTTAGAAGATTGCTTGTCCTTGCCAACCTGCCCTGATTCTGAAGCCTCTTCCTTTCAAGCAAATATTTAATGAAGAATGCATGGGGTTGGTTCAAATGGCACCCAGAAAAGTAAGACAGCCAGTGAAAAACATCATTTGAAGTCATATAAGTAGATGCATTGGTCAGTCTGTTAGAAAGTTCAGGCTTATATTGGTTTAAGACCCATTCTCTCCTTAAGGACATCAGCAGCATTCTTTTGGCATCCACAAGCATTGAGTTCATGTCTCTTCTCAATCTCGTTGCTTTTCTACACTTGTTATTGTGGCAGTGGAGAACCCCCTCTTTTGTTAATGCAGCGATATAGACATTAATTTTGCAGGGGCTCCTGTATGAAAACTCAATTTATTAAAAACGAGATTTACTAAAAAAAAATCTGGGAGAAAAAGCAAACGTTACTTGCAAAATATATATCAATATGTACAAATTCCATGCTCCGGGTTAGTCATTACTGCAAGAAAGCAATAGGAGAAAACGTTAGGAGACACGCACAAGAAGCAGTCATAATGCAATGTCCTTATTTTATCACAAGGATGTTGGCAAAACTAGCAGGACTCATAGTTTCCCCGGATGACATATATAATTATACCTTATGCCAGCATCCTGGTATGGGCAGTCCATCTCGCCCCTGTCAATAAAGAAGAGAAGGAAATCAATTATTTATTTACAATTCTTACTGATGGGGCGGGAAGGAATGGCGAATCACGTACAGTATGAAGCCTGCCACCAATGATTATGTGAGACTAAAGGAATCACACTACCCCACAGAGGAACACCTTTGGCAGTAAATCTGAAAGTGAAACGCTGCACACATCATGCTCACATCATCACTATACAGCTCAGATGGACAAAATCATAAACCCAGGTGGGTGCAGTTATTTCTCTCATGTGATCTACATATATTTTTACAGAGCAAGGCATAGCTTTGAGATGAACACTTAAAATGGAGTTAGAATTAGGGATCAGATAGGACTGTCCATGAACCAACTATGTCTGTAATTAATGAGGTTGTTAAATCCAATTCATCTTTTAAAATAATTATTTTAGCTTTATTTTTCATATTTAGGACATTGGTGAAAGTAAGGTAACTTGATTTGGTAAATTTTAAGAGAACATTCTTACATAATCTGTGTCTGGTTGACACTGACTAGACGTTTAAAATACTCCACATAATTGTTGGTTTTGAAAATTTGCAGTTTGCTTTGATAATTGAGAGACTACCGATAAAACTTCAAATAATAGTCTGGGCTTTTATTTTCCCAAATCGCCAAACTGCACTGGACTGTATTTGAGACAGGCCTTTAATTTAGTGTTGAGATGTTGTTCATTGAGTGTAGGCCAATCCAAATAGCATAAACTGATAGACGGAAAACATGATAGCCCGAGGTTACCACATTATATTAGGTTTTACTTATAATTTGAATGTGTTTAACAAATCAATTTTTACGCAAGGGAGCTTCCGCCTCTGAATTACGGCTTTGCAAACATTGCCTTTTGCTCTCTTGCTCAGCGGTGTTTCCAGTTTGAAGTATTTCCACACAGCGGATATATTGCTACTCAATGCTTTCCTACTAGCTGGCTCCAAACTGCGGAATAGATTTCCTGAGCGGTGTATCATAACTCTGTGTCCCATTGAGCCGCACTGCTGTTCAGGAAACCCACTCTACAGCAGACTAGCCGACGGGAATCACTTTTGAGGTCATTTCAGCAGACAACTTCACTTCAGCGCAGACATGGTTCATGGATATCGGATATCTCCGCAGAATCGGATCGGGAAAATCCGATACATGAATTACGCTGGTATCGGCCCCGATACGATACTGGATCGGATCGGCCCCATCCCTAACCTCGAGTTCTCATATGCCACATTTCCACCAAAAAAAGAACTGGTTCGGAACTGGTGCTGGTTCAAAGTTGGTTCGGAGTTGGTTCAACTTGCGAACCGCTTCAGAACCTTTTTGTTTTTCCACTGACTAGAGCGCCCAGGGAACGACGTCATTACGTCACTGTGTACGTCGCCATACGCTTGCAAATACAACATTACTTTGGGATTATCTCTAACTCGTGTACCAAGAAAGCTTTAAAAACAATTGAAATATGTAAGTCTTTTAATCTTTTCGTTTGATATGTAATCTTTTCTGATAAGTTGTGTACCCCTGTTTTGTGTCTTTTTTTCTTTCCATTTATTTGTTCTATATTGTGACTGATTTCTTCTTTGCTTATAATGTCTTCAATAAAAAAAATTACAAAAATAGAAACGGTTGCAATTACAATTACAAAGGCGGACTCCATCGTGTTTCTGCAAATGTTTCTCTTGGCTTTGCGATCCTTTATTATGGTCAGAAAAGATGTTTAGAACACATCTAAACCCGGCCCAGCCCCCGATGTAAGCATGACGTGGTAAAAGAACGGTTCTAGTCCAGCAAAGAGTTGGTGCCGCTTTGGAACCAGTTCTCCTGGCCGAGAACCGGTTCTTTGTCTGTCGAAACACAAAGAACTGATTCGCGCGCAGGCACCGGCTCTCAAAATGCTTTGATGGAAAAGGGGCTATTGATGGAACTACGCTTCTCGTCCGGTGCGACCCCCATTAGATCATCATCACCGCGATCCTCAACTACAAGTTCATTAGCGAATTCCTCCTCCTCGCTCTCTCCTCCACTTCTCCCTGCTAACTCTGCCTGCCTTTCTTGCGCTAACACCTCTCGCCCAGATGATCAGGGCTCTCTTACGTTTGCAATCTGCACCATAGAACTGGCTTAAACAGGCGACCTGACGGGTTTGAGAAGATTAAATACAACCCAAAACTAAAAAACAGACCAGGTTGTTTTTGTGAGACTGGCCTATATTTATCCAAACCTGTACCAGGTGTGTAAAAGAGACAGGCGTCTATTTGGGACTTGGCTATTATTTGAAGTTTTACGGTATAAGATAACTGGTGATGAAGTAGTTCAGAAGCTCTGGTCTATGCCAAGCCACCTGAATCAGATCTCATGGTTGTGGACAGGGGAACCCACAGCACCAGGATGAAATATCAAATGATGATTGTGAGCACAAACACAAGATTAAAAATACTGTACCAAAGGGCAGGGGGGGCATCTGATGGAACCCTTGCCTCCCCACCATGCTCTTAAACCCCATTGGTGTCCTGTCAGTAAAACCCATTCATGTCAAATCCTAGCTGTAAACTCATTCACACAGATCAGATGCCATTCACATGCATAAAAGGGACAAAGAAGAACATTGCATTTATTTTTTCCAAACAACATGGTTTCATTACATACCACAGGACAAGGCTGATCAAGCCCTGGAGGTCCCTGCTCTCCCTTCAGTCCTTTCAGCCCCTTCTTTCCTATTGAGCCTCTCTCACCCTGCATGGAGACATAAGAAGTGTTTGCTTTGTCAGATTGTACTCGAACAGCATACGCTAGACTTGAGATTGGATTTTATAACAATATACTGTATATATAAAGTATTATCCACATACAAACAGTAATTATTGAAAATAAAGTATTTGTTTCTCTAACCTTCTCTCCCCTGTCTCCTCTCTCCCCCTTTTCTCCTTGAAGCCCTGGGAAACCCTGTCACAGGAGAGCCATATTCACTAAGTAATTACTCAATATACTCGAGTGTGTAACCAATAGCATAATAATCACTTACATCTAATCCTGGTTCACCTTGTTTTCCCTTGGAAAAAAAAGAGAGAATAATTAGCATTATATGTAGGCCTAGTACTGACAACTTTCAAAGATATAGAGTATATATATATATATATATATACTGTATATATATATATATATATATTATTTTTTTTTTTTTTTTTGACGTTTTAATCAGGCCATTTGTCCGGTTGGGCATGGGCAAGTAAAATTCTCTTTCACTTGTTCCTTCAATAAAAAAAAAAACATGTGTCACGCACAAGCGTTAATGTCGGGCCCTGGCATGTGTTTTCTTTGATTGGTTTTCCCAGAAAAGAATTACATTGTTGAAAACTAAAGTAAAAGAGTGACGTTTATAAAACTCTTCTGTTTATTAAACTTTTATTAAACTGTTCTGTGTCTTTATTGAACTCAACACATTAAAAATTAATCTCTCATCCACCCGTGAATTGGAATGCTATTTTTTAATACTTGGCCTACCTGACCCGATGATATATAATCACAATCCGCACATCACTATCTATCGGCAAACAATACAGTTTGAAAATGGGCACAGGCCGAGACCCGGAGGCGGCACCTAATTCTCGTTGTAGGAAAAACCCTGTATTATGCTGCACCATCTAGAGTTTCATTACAGAACTTTGTTTTTTTCAGACGTTTTGTCTTGTCTTTTTAAGGGTTCAAAAATACTGACCTTTTCACCTTTTGCACCTGGCAGGCCTACTAAGCCATTAGACCCTGGAAAGCCTTGAGGACCCTGTGTACAACAAGCAGAATTGTATCTGTCCATGCTTTTCATATCTATACAAGTCTTTGGAATAGTTTCTGCATATTGGCTTTGTAACAACTTACCCGCTGCCCAGATGGACCTTTCTCTCCAGCATCTCCCTTTTCTCCTTTGACTGCCTCACCAGGCTCTCCCTGTGTTACATTTGAAACTTTTTATTTGCCATGACCACAAAATGCACCAGAAAGGGTCATTCCTTTACAACAATACTTCACAGTCTCACCTTGGGTCCAGGCAATCCATGATATCCCTGGAAGAAAAAATGGTTAGTCTTCTTAGCCTTCGTTGACAAAAAGCTTCTGAACTAGTAGTAAACTGTATTCCTTACGGCATGCCCAGGGGGTCCAGGAGGCCCTGGTGGTCCGGGCAAATGGATAATCTGGTCCTACAAGTGAGTTATCAAGATCAGTCCAGTTAAGATACATCTGGATTATGTTCTTCATATTTTAATGTTGAGTGTGCGTTAAACTCACCAAATTGTCCTCAAGCCTAGAGTCTCCTTTATCACCTTTTTGCCCTGCTGATCCCTAAAACACCATTATACAATAACATAATCCTTGCAGTAAACCTCAGTGAACATCACATGCTATATGTAGTAAATACTCACTGAAGGCCCTGTTAGCCCAATATCCCCCTTTTCCCCTTTTGCTCCTGGCTCTCCTGCATCACCTCTCTCTCCCTTTTGACCCTGGATGAGACATCACATTATTTAATGCAGTATACATGCACAATTAAAGCCGGGTTTGCATTGTACAATTTTGGCCGAAAAATTTTGTGATCCCAAAAGATTAGTTGGGTTGGGTCCTAGACCAAAATCTGAAGTCTTTGATCGTTAGTTTGACATGTTTGGCGATGGCTGATTAATAACCATTGCGATCAAATTTTTCCTCAGACAGAGTTCTGGGAGTGTCAGAAGATTTGATGCACAGTCCCGTAGTGTCACTTCTCCTACCACAACCGTCAAATCAAGAACCAATAAGAGTGTGAAACCTGATGCTGCAATTGAGCAATCAGTAAGCCCCTCCCCTTGAACGCAGATGAGCCAATGGCAGTTGAGTATCAGTTGCACAAGACCCAGAACGTCTCTGTTACGTATGTAACCCTCATTCCCCGAGTAGGGAACAGAGACGTTACGTTGGATGACGACGAATGGGGTTTCGCTTAGAAAGCCTATGAACTTCGAGTATTACAAAACAAGCCAATGGCAAAGAAATACCATGGGTCTGCGGGGGAGTGGAGAATAAAAGATTCTTCCCCGGCCCTCCACCGGGGGAAGGAGTGGTCCTGCTATCATCTCCTGAGAAGTGACAGAAGTGACAGGCCATCTCAGGAGCGCCGCTTGGCCCGGCGTTTAGCAGGGGGCGGGGCTGGAGAGGGCTGGGGCGCCTTCCTGTGGCTTCCACCACAGTATAGTGATGGGGACACTAGTGTCAAAGTGCACCGTCCTTCGGATGAGACGTTAAATCTTCGGATGAGACGTTATACAAAAAATCCCAGGATGTCTTTTGAAAGAGTAGGGGTGTTGTTTTTTTGGAATTATAGTTATTAACTTTGCTGTATTTGCAGTTCAATGTTCAATTTATTATCAACAAATTTGTGAATATTTTGAATGAAAATAAACTATGAAATAAAAGCGATACATCTGTCATTCAGTGTGGCTGCATGCTGCGTCGGCATGGAATTAAAACGTTTTAAAATAACGTTCTAAAATAAAATTCATGCTGGGAGCTTAGCTAGAATATAGAGACCCTAGAATATATAATACAGATCTCTCTTCCCACCAAAAAAAACAAAACTTGACCCCTTCAAGAATTATGAATGGGCTGGCGTCAACTCTATGTAAATGCAGCACAGTCACCAAATGTCACGGATTGATTGAGACGGATTATTGTGTAGGAACCAACCTGCTTTCCTTCAGGTCCTTGCGCTCCATGCAATCCCATTTCTCCCTGTTACAAACACATATTTGAAATAAATGTAGTAATATGCCAGCAATGGAAACTGCTGAATGCAATGAAATTCAGTGAAAATATATCACTCACTTTTGGCCCTTGCTCTCCAGGAGGGCCTGGTGGCCCCTATTGATACGAAGAAAATATTAATGCAAAAAGGTAATAGAGGGATCTTTTGGGGACTTTTTTGTATGACTAAAATGTACCTGCAGTGCTTTGAGTGTAGCAGCCAGATCAGCATTTTCGGCGAAGCCAGTAGCTCCTTTCTCTCCAGGCAAACCCTGAAGGAGAGACAGTTGGAAAGATGTTCAAAGAGAACAGATATATGTAATGGGGGGAAGACTTAAATAAACACTCACCTGGGGTCCTGGATCCCCAACATCTCCCTTTTCACCCAAAGGAAGAAGAACATGATTACTGTATCTTAGTATCAGCATTTACCCAGTAAACTGACCTGAATGCAACTATACCTCATAAACACAACTGCATCTACTTTTATAATTACCATCTTCTCAACAGACAGCTCACCTTCAAGCCAGGGGATCCATCAATCCCCCTTTTCCCCTCAGGACCTGGAGCACCCTGATCCCCCTATATGCAAAAGCAATGCCTGCATGAAATTATGGTTATCTTTGTGTTTATGAGAAAAGAAAAAAGTTGGAGGGGGGTAAAAAAAAAATCTAACCTTTGGCCCCAAAGGGCCCTGTGGTCCAGGCATGCCATTGACACCATTTGTACCCTTAATGAAAAAACATTTGATATTGATTTTGTTACCAAATATCGTGTCAAATATTCTTATTTAATATCTATCTATCAATGTACATTTTGAAATGTAAGAAACATTTAATTAATAGTGCTGTATTTCTTCAAAATAAATGCCATTTGGTGCATCCAACATTCATTTTTAATTGTGGCTAAATTGTCCAAATAATTTAAGGCATGTTAGGCATATTACCTGCATGCCAGGTGGCCCTCTTGGTCCCTGTAGGAAAAAAAAATTATAATATAGAAGCCAGTAAGTCACCCTCATTTATGCATCATCACTTTGAATTCCATGAAGTTGTAGATTCAAGATAAGTAAACAAATGTACATTTATAAAGTTCTACCTCATTTCCATCTTTTCCAGGAGGACCCTGTTATTTAGAAAGCAAACACAAGGAATGAGTCAAATTTAAAGAAACAGGCATAGGCTTGCTCTATTGACTGTCTACTATATATTAGGCCTCTTGAGATCTATGATGTTTAACATAGTATAAATACTTCAATCTTTTATTTTCAAACATATCATGTAAACAAAACAAAAAATTAAGATGATCCAAATGCATATTTGGAGCACACCAAAACAACAGTCACAGCGGCAGACAACAGTCAAACATTTATGGCAGACATCCTGTAAGCTTCCAAGGACACATTCAAGCCAGCTAGGGATTCACAATTGAAGAAATATTGCACAACACCTGCTTAAAATCAGATTAATTTGTAAGACATGTATCCCTACAGGCACTCGGTAGGTGCCACAGTGCAGTGTCTGTCATGCTCCACGGCACTTCTGAAGGCATGGCATCAGGCCTAATAAGGTGGTTTCACTTAAGCATATATAAACACAATTTGAGACACAATAACAGGAAATGGCCTTTGAGCTTCTTGACCCAAGAACATCTGCTCACAATATGAGGCAGAGTGCAGGGTGAGAATTTTTGCCCTTCAACGCTGCACTAATCTTTGTTTGGTTTAGATGGTATGAAAAGGAAACTAAGTGCGTAACATATTTGGATAAACTGGCTGAGGAGAACAGGGCATTAACTACAAATGCAGAAACCATCATACTCTGGAGCTGCACATCAATCGCCAAGTATCCTCAGAGGATGTTATATAATGCATTACTGAAAACAGTATGTTGAGGCTTCATACAAGGGTGCGGGAAGTAGGGGTGCTGTTTTTTCACAGGATTGTACATGCAATCCAAAATTTTGTTTACTTACATTTAATAATTTTTTAGCATTTAGTAATTTCTTTCAGTGGGTTATTAAAAAAAATGGTATTTATGATTACAACTTGGCATAAAACAACTTGGCATAAACTCATCATGGAGCTTTTTCCACTGGAATATTTAACTTGCCTTCTTCATTCTTCAAAAGGATGTTTCTTAAATATTTGGACTCCTTATCTTCGCTTTACTAACTCTACCGTTGCATCTATATTGAATGGCATCGCTATAGATTAACCATTTTTATCTGTATTGTCATATGTTCTTCTGAATATTGTCCAGATCTATGTTATGCTGAATTTTGTTTTTGTTTTTGTTCCTGTTTGTTAAATTTAATTTTGTTCATAAAAAAATAAAAATAAAAATATTTGATAAAAAAAAAATGGTATTTATATGTTAAATTAAAGAGGTGGTATAATGCCCCTTTTTATAATATGTAAAATAAGTCTCTCTGAGTCTGTATGTGTAGTTTTAGCTCAAAATACCCCACAGATAATTTTTTAAGCATGTTAAAATTGCAGCTTTTTGAAGGTCAGCAAAAACGCTGATTCGTTTGTGTTCCTTTAAATGCAAATGAGCTGCTGCTCCCGACACAGAGGGCGGAGCTTCAAGAGCTTGTGTGTGCTAGCAGCATTTTATTGCCTGTCTCCGTAAGGTAATCAGACCTTACGAATGTCAGAAACTCTTCAGCCTTTTATGTTTTAAACGGAAGTCGGACAATGATGGAGAGACTGAAAAGTGACAATATGTAGAATGCAACAGGACATTTCTGAATGGTTAGTTGATGAATTTATGTTGCTGATGTGGAGTTAACGATCTTCAATTAGCATATTGTCACAATATTCTACAATATCGCTTGTGTGGGAACTGTTGAAAGATGCCTACAGAGTAACATGCTATTGCATTTGTGTTACGTAATGAATTGCATGTAAAAAAAAAGAAAATGGTCCCAAATCCCAGAACTGCAATAACTGATAACGAAAGTTGTGCAGAAAGCAAAAATTGTTGAAAATAACAATAATAATACCTTATATTTAAACAGCACTTTTCTTGAAAAGTACACCCAAATTCATATTGTGCCAAAGATGAGGACTATTCAGAGACGGTGCCAAAGGTGTGAAACCCACTGAGCCAATAGCTGCTCAATGATGGCCGACCATTGGCTCGGTGTGTCACTTACATCATTTAAACCATTGAAACCATATAGTGACTCAGAATACATTAGCAACCATTGCACGTGTAGAATTGTATTCTACAGCTACCTGACCTATAAACATATTTTAAACCAAGTCACTTTGATTTAGGAGCATCTGCCAAGAAGACAAGTGTAGAAGGAAAAGCATTGTGTCTGAACCCAACACTGAGCACAGGGTTCAGCTCAGTGAGAAGCTGCACCTGGTCTTCTGAGCAGGGGTTGTCAGCACAGTGTGACTCATATATGAGACGCAACAGCTGTAGAATGAGTGAGCTCAGTAAAGACAGACACAAGAGACCATGTGAGATAGAAAGCAAGTGTCTCACCGGCTCTCCTGGGTGGCCCTGTGGCCCATCTTTGCCTGTGTTTCCTGGAGGCCCTCTGGGACCAGGTGTTCCTGGAGGTCCTGGGGGACCAGCCTGACCTTGATCACCCTGCAGAAAGAGAGACGGAACAAGTATTTTTGAATATTGTCTTTGAAAAGGGTTTCATTGTTGCTTCTGATCTCCCTAGTCTTGACGTTACTCAAATAGGTCATTTACTTTGCCTGCAGATTAATTCTGTTTCATGGCGAAAAATTGGTTTTGGTATTCAGACGTAAAATGGGGCCAAAGCTTCAAAGAGCTATCAATAAAGAAATGTATTTTATTGCTCACAAACTCTTTGTCTTGTGATAACGCAAGACGCTACGGCTAAAAAAAAAGCCAGCCCTACTGCTGGCTTGATTATTTGCTGTGGTCTAGCAAACATGTTTTCGTCACTATTGTCAACAACAATTACCCTCTGTTTGAAATTCAAAGCAGGAATGCAACACAACATTGTAAACTGCCAGATCTGCTAATTGAGGACAAGGACACAGAAGAAATGGAGAAAACGAGAAAAGCAGCAAGGCATGCACAAGTCTGGCTCTACCTTTAGAAGGCGCCTGTGAAAAGTGTGATGGTCAGCCTGTAGCCGAGAGAAAGCCATGCTCATAGCGACGGAGGATCATCTGACAAGCAGAGGACGGATAATGAGAAAGATGCATGGACCGAGTGCATTAGAAACAATGCAGGGATGCCAGTAATCACAGCTGGAGAAACAGACAGTCTTCTCTCAGGATAACGGGTTGTGGGAACAAAGGAGAAGTAGTGAAATGGAGTAAGGTAAGAAGGCACAGATGTTTGTGAACATGGACGGCCACATGTGTCAGGAGATGCAGGGATGATAGGCTGAGAGGGACAAACCTTAACCGTGAGAATCTGATTACTGAGCAGGCCTGCAGATGCAGCGTAGGCCGGTGGTCCCTGGGAGGTCAGAGGTCATATAGAAGAAAACGGAGGCAGGAAATGGCGTAAGGGGGGAAAGAGGAGATGATTCGGAGAATGACACTGTTAGGATACATATAATGGAGGGTGATGACATCTTCAACTTGAAATTGAATCCTGTGAAAGTTATTCTGACTATTCTTCTGTTTTAAGAAACCAAGCCCATACACCTTCTGGATATGATTAACTTTCAATGGGTGCACATGGTGATGAGGTTTATGTTTAGAGTTGCGGTTAGATAGGTCTGCAATGCATTCATGAAGAAAGGCTGCTTTTTCCCTGGAGAAACGTTTTCATGATTTTCCTCTCTCACAGATTGTCAAGGTACGTACTCTGAAAGAACTGTACTGAAATGGTGTCGACCACAGCATGGCTAGATTTATGCACTGTAAAACAGATACTTTCCCACGCACGACTTGTCGCCATGATGCTAAGTTGATGTTCATTCCCAACAAACAAATTTAGGTTCTGGGAACGTTAGTTTTTGGTTCCCAGACCGTTCCTAGTACTTTCTCTTAAAGGGTTAGTTCACTCAAAAATGAAAATTCTGTCAGTATTTACTCACCCTCATGTTGTTCCAACCCCGTAAAACCTTCGTTCATCTTCGGAACACAAATTAAGATATTAAGATCACTCCTGCATACTAGTCCATAGGCTTCTTGAGGGAATGACACTTGATGGCATCTAAAAGTCATTAAAGACATCGTTAAAATAGTCCAAGTGACTACAGTGGCTCAATTTTAACTTTATCAAACGACGAGAACACTTTTTGTGTGCAAAAACAAACAAAAATAAGGACTTTATTTTAACTATTCACTTCCTTCTCCATGGGCCTGTAGTCAGTTAACGTAGTGTGATTGCGTAAAGCTACGTCACACGTAGGCTCACTATTGGCCGACACTGGTCATGTGTGTGATGCGTGTGACGTATAATAACAGAAGCTTACACTATTAAACTAGTAACCTGACTCGCGCAGAGGGAGAAATAAACGAATAGTTGAAATAAAGTCGTTATTTTTGTTGTTTTTTTGCGCACAAATGTGTTCTTGTCGTTTGATAAACTTAAGATTGAGCCCCTGTAGTCACTTGGACTATTTTAACAATGTCTTTAATAGCTTTTCGAGGACCGCAAGTCATTCCCTCAAGAAGCCTATGGACTAGTATGCATGGAGTGATCTTAATTTCTTAAATATCTTAATTTGTGTTCCGAAGATGAACGAAGGTCTTACAGGGTTGGAACAACATGAGGGTGAGTAAATACTGACAGAATTTTCATTTTTGGGTGAACTAACCCTTTAAGGTTAAGGGAACGTTCCTGGAACATTCTCCTTACGTTATAAAAATGGAACCTAAAAATAACCTACATGGAACGTTTCTACAACGTTCTTGTTTGGTTCCCAAACAAATAACCTCATGGTGGGACCATTCGGGAACGTTCTGTGTTTGCTGGGTTGTTTCTGAAATATTACTATGCAGTTTCTAAGTAGTTTATAGTTTGTTGCTTGGGTCTTCTGAGCTTTTTCTATGTTGTTTTTAGAGATTTTCTGGGGGGCAAGTCAATGCTATGATCTCAACATATCAGTAAGGCCTTGACTATGAACCTTCAAACTTCTCACTTTCTTTCCCCAGAACTTTCAAATACGTCTTTGTCAAGTCAACATTCAAACTTAACTTGGCTTCTAATTAATATGTGTTATGAGAATTTCTTTTCTCTTTCTTTTCAATTCTGCATCCTGTTTGCAACCTCAATTCAAATTCAGGAACCGAACTGGAATTTAAACCGTATTCACATCACAACCCTACACAGGACTTTCTTCTCAGCTACCTCCAATGACACAAAGACTACTTTGTGAGTCGGATCTGCTTCTTCTGTGTCTGGGCATAGGGCAAAAGTCACAATTCAAGAGTAAGCATAAGGTCAACTATCCACCTGCACAGTGCACTACAAACCCTAGTCCTGCCATCTGGAAGGAAACACGGCTCTAATCGACTTCCAGGTCAAGGGGCCATCGTCTCATGAGAGCTTTAATGGGTCATACTCCTCCTGCTTAACTGGAGTTGAAAAAGCACTAATTTGACTCTTACATCCACACAAAAAGAGGAACACGGCCCATGGGAGATGCTGTTTTCCTTTTCCTGACTGCTCATGTCGCCACTTCGAATGATTTGGTTCATTTTTTTACTGTCAGACTGTGATGGCGTGAAGCAAAAACAATGTAGTGCATACAACACATGTTCTTAACATAAAGAAAGAGAGCAGCCAAAGCACATGTTTCTAATTGTGCTGAATGGTCGTGAGGTATGGTGGAAAAGAAGCACGGGGAGCCAAATAATTTAAACGATAGCTTTAGTAGAAATAGATAGAGAAGTGGTACGATCTTCACTGACGGATTCCTGATTTGTCAAGGCTCACGTTTTTTCCCTGTGGATGAGGCGAAAACAGGCTTGGTGGAGGCATACAGACAGTGATTGATACCATATTGAGGTTGTAATATGAATTAGCTGATCTAACTTCTATCAACATCAGAATGTAAGACCGATAACAACCGAGCCCTGTCATCTGAAAGGAAACGGCTTCAATTGACTTCCAGGTCAAGAGGGATCCTTAGATCAGTGCAACCTCTGTAAACTCAGGCTTCTGAAGAAACTGAGCAAAAAAAAAATGAGACGTGACACTCACCCTGGGTCCCATGTCTCCCTGGTCACCCTGTGGAGAGAGCAACCCTTAGCACTTACTTAAGAGTTTCTTTTTATCTCATTG
The DNA here is from genome assembly GCF_988280905.1 of Pimephales promelas. Classification (NCBI taxonomy): domain Eukaryota; kingdom Metazoa; phylum Chordata; class Actinopteri; order Cypriniformes; family Leuciscidae; genus Pimephales; species Pimephales promelas. The sequence continues at coordinate 28,340,050 of NC_142787.1, forward strand.
GCTAAAATGCTTCAGTTAGAGCAATAATGTCATTGTTATGCTTTGATGGATCCAATAAATTGTACATTTATCATGCTGGAATGTGTTGTGGGGTGAGTTTACCTTATCTCCTTTTGGTCCTGGCATTCCCTGGCAAAAGAAGAGAAAGATTTAAAGTGACAGATTATAAATTGTTCTCAACAATGCAGGATATTTCCATTGCAAACCACAAGTCGCACCACTTACACCTTCAAAAATGACTGGCAGATGTTTTAGAGGTTGAATCTGAGTGTTTGAATGAACTGCTGGCTAAGTGAAAAACAATAATTTATCACAAAGAGAGGGTTTTCGAAAAGTGAAGATAAAACAATGTGATGACGTTCCATTCTTGATGACAGCAAATATTTCTGCATATAAGAGCTTTTATTTCACGAGTGTGCAGCTGGTTTGAGGGAATGGATGATATTATTCTGGTTTTATTCTGCTCAGTGGTCTATGCAGGAAACTTTGCTTTAGACCACAAAAACAAGACACATTCTGATCATCACAGTTTCATCATGCTCTGTGGTGTCGTGTTCACTATGGCTTTTCAAGCACTGTAATTTTGAGTGTGGTTTCATAAGGACTTCTTCTCAGTAGTCAAAGTAGTGTTGTCTTGGTATTGTTAAAAGTATGTTAAAAATGAGATTCTTGTCCTAAGTGCACTCAATGTTAACTTGAGCTCAAAATTATGAATTACAAAATGGTACAGCAGGAATCTCGGGAGGGTTTTTGTCACCTTTGATCTTCGGACTGGAGTTTTATCATTACAGTTTATGCCAGAATTATGTTGTAAAAAAATGGACTGGATTAGAGATTGTTAATGTTGGACCCAACAATGATGGCACTTAATAATTCACTTGATTTCATCCTCTGATGCTATGATTGTGATGGAGAAGCTACATTAGATGATTCTGACTTAACACATGGAGAACATTTACATAAGGTTGAGATCTCTCCTCTTATGTAAAGTGGTTTATGCAGACCCTCTTCTTCATGTATGCCCAGTCAAAAACTCGCCCCTCTTTTCTTTAATCTTCAATGGTCCTTCAAGTAAACACTCGACTAAAGTGCTCTTTTGCTTTTAGCAAGAAAACATCCATCCTCTTGAGTGTGATTTTTAAACCAGTGACTCTAAACTTGGACATAATAGGCGAAAGCTGTTGGTGCTTCACCCAACTTGTGTGCAGTTCTGAGCAATTAATTGCTCCAATGTTTACCCATCGAATGGGTTTTAAAAGAGGCCTTTGGCCACTTTATTTCTCCCACAACAGTGATTCTGAGGCCCTGTCTGGCCTCCCCCATGTAAACACATATATGAGTATAAGTGGAGGACAAGAGAACTGGATTTGATTGCACTAGCCATTGGTAAAGTCAATGAAATTGGTTAAGTGAAGACCACAAGTGGGTTCTTAGTAACTACTAGTTATTTTGTAACTAATGCTGTACTTCATTTGGTTGTACCAAGCCAGAAAGCCAGTAGGTAAGTCCTCTGTAATGTGTAGTCACAAAATGTAACCTTTACTGTCCCTGATTAAATCAGCCACTAAGCAGCCTTCAAATTTGTAAAGAGAAGTAATGTTGAAAAACCATGCATTTCAGTGTATCTTGTTTTGGATGTTTGGTGTTTTTAGTAATGGTAATAAATTGCATCTTTGAAATACAATATATAATCATGAAATACAATAATTAGTGTGTTTAAAGCTGCAGTCCATAGTTTTTCCTCTTACGTACTCAGATTAAGTTACGTACTCAGATTAATTTACGTACTCAGATTAACTTTTTTTTTTAACTCAGATTAAGTTACGTACTCAGATGAACTTTTTCAAGTAACTAGTAAAGTAACACGTTACTTTTATATTTACAACAAAATATCTGAGTTACTTTTGCAAATAAGTAGCAAAAGTTACTTTGTTTTCCCATTATAGGCTGATGAGTGAAATCGTGAGTAAGTGCAGAGGCGTTGTGTGCACTGTGTGAACATGATGGTTATTGTAGTTCAAAACTAAATGTAAGCAGGCATTTACTCATCTGATTCAGTAAAATGAATAAAAACAGTGAAATGCGAACTCAGAATATTATACAAACATGCAATAATTAAATGTTAAATAACAAAATATACTTTATGTATTTAATCTCACTTTATTAACCAATGTCTTTCCTGCTGACCTTCGTTGATCCATTTCAACCATACTAATAAGCAAAAAAGACATTCGATAAACATCACATTTGTGTTTCTTTTTTTTTCTTATTTATTTCGTTGTATTGCTGAAGTAAGCGTGTTGAACTTCTGAATCCTAATCTTTGTTTTTTTTTCTCTACTGTACAGGTGTCAATGTGCATTTATTTCACTCTGAGGCTCATTCATTTCACATTTGGTGTGAAAGGATATTTATTTACATTTGCCAAAAATAGATATTTATTTTGAACAGAAAAAAGCAAGCCCTGCCCAGGTGAGAAATAAATGAACGCTAAAGTAATGTAACGCATTACTTTCCATTAAAAGTTACTAAATTACACAATTAGTTACTTTTTTAGGGAACAACGTAGTATTGTAGTGCATTACCTATAAAACTTTCCACAACACAGGTGGCAACACACAATAATTAAATCACTTTTTAGACTGAAATGATAAAGAACCTAACCTGACTGCCTTTTTGTCCTGGAGGTCCCTAGTATAAGGAGAGAGAAGTTAATTTTCTGCAGTATATGCAATACAACAATAAATATACACTCATAGTACAAACAGTTTTAAACCAGTGATGTTAAAAACTGATCTGATGCAATATGATCTGGTTTAAAAAACTGTACCCCGAGAGAAGATAGTACTTACAGGCTTGCCATCCAGACCCAATGGACCCTTGAAGAGACAGAGAGAGAAAAGGACATTGAGTTATTACATTTATTTCATGGAAATCATAAACTTGTGCATTAGATTTTAATTTTCTCTTCCGTTTATTTCTTCCATATTGTGACGTTTATCCTAATAAAATGAATGATCAAATGGGGAGGCAGATCTTGCATACATGAGAAGTCCAGCATACATCCTTGGAAGTTTACGTTGACATTTTGATAAAAAAAATTATGAAATAATATGCATGGACGAATCGTTTAGAATATGTTCAGCGACATGCATTTAGAAAATACATCGGGTTAATTTTTGTTTCATGGCGACTTTAACCTAATTAACATTTTAATGTGGAATATGACTTCTTAACTTTATCTTTGGTGGAGTCTCAACTAAATATTATATTATAATTATTTGACCTTTGTTATAAATGATTAGAGCAATGACGAGTTTAGTCCATCATCATCACTGGCTTCAGTAAGCTCAGACTAGAGGACGGGAGGTCGCTGTCCATGGCACTGAAGGTGCTGAAAGGGGTCTGTGCACAGAGCTCTTTGACCTGTGAAACATACTAAACTAAACTAATTGTGCTAATCTTTCTGACTGTAAAAAAAAATCCTGAAGCTAAAGGTCATGATAAATGTAGAACAAGCTTGGTAGCTCTAAATGCAATAGCTATTAAAATAATGTGTCAACATAATGTTGTATATACACTGTAAAATTAGACCAATATATATATATACACAAAATGATAAACAGATTTCTGATCATTCTCTCCTTGTGTGTATTTATCCAGACCAACACAGCCAGAAACCACAGACAATATAGCTGTCTGTCTTGGCCTAATAGTGTGTGCTTGTGCTTTCAGAACGGACAAGTGACAAGAGAGCATGCAGCCGGTCTATTCGGCATGAGCAAAAAGAAACGGATGACTTGTGTGCCGATGGTTCGGAGTGCAGTTGGAAATCCGGTAAGGGCCACATGTGGTGCAGTCCTGCACACGGTTCAGTTCGGAGCAGCTCTCTTGTTATGCTTGGAGAGACTTCACACAGGGCTATATTTCCCAGTTGATCTTTATGCGGAGCGGAGGCTGCCAACGCATGCAACTGATCGCATCTGGATTGCGATGGCCTGTCAGGGAGGCTTCATGCACCTAATGCCTCTTTTAAAAGCAAAACTATTGGAAAGAACAATAGTTCTCTGTTCTGTAAGATTTGTGTTGGCGTAGGGGTGAATAACTGGATTTGAGAATAAGTATTGTTATATAATAATAGCTTTATTCAAATAAGAATAAATTAGCTTATTTGATATTACTAAGTAAAATTAATTTGAACTAATCTTTCTGAAGTTTAATAGGTAGGTACTTCATATAGATGGATTGTAATGCATTGTATATGCATGCAATTCTATAAGTCCCATATGAAAACCTTTATGGGAAAAAAAAAATGATCGATGTATTTTACCCCATCTAACCCCCCAAAAAACTATTTTACTCAAAATGTAAGCCAAGGACAAGCTTCTTGGCATCCATTTGATGAATTTTATTGACCTTCAAACAAAAAACATTGTTTGTATATTTGTTTTATGTCCAGCAGGCGGTAGAGTAGCTCCCAGGCCTAGAGAATAATGTATATTCACAAGAATTTCATTTACTGATCTATATGTATTATTATAATTACTTATAATATATATGTATTATTACTACCACTCTTACTACTCCTATTATTATCATGAATGCTGTTGGTTGCCACTGTTACCACTACTATTCTTATCTATGTTATAGTTATAATTATTTATATGAATACTGCCTTCTACTACAATTCTATCACAACTACCATGAATATCTCAATATTACTTCTATCTAAATCTCTAAAATATCCCATTGCTTAAAACATACCAATGTACTGTCAAACAATGTTTGTTTTTCTTTTCCTGTTTTTCTCTTCTTTTGCTTATTTTTGTTCTGCCTACCTTGTATGTACTTCATGTACGTCTTTCTCTCTTTTGTATATACATAATTCACTGATCTCTTATTTTTGTATAAATTATAATGTTTTGTTAACTTGCAATAAAAAATATATATATATATATATATATGTCCAGCAGGTGGTGCACTACGACACTTAACACTGCCTATCAGCTGAGGTCTGAACGAGTCCTCAAGTACTGCATGATGTGATTAGTGTATAACCAGAGTGACAATTACCGGGTAGCCATCTCGTCCTGGAATGCCCTGTTAGGATTTATTGAAGAAAAAAAATCATTACAATTAAAACAACATATGAATTTATAATAGTAATAATAAATGTGTTCACATCCCAACCTTCATATAAGTACAAAGTGCTCCATACTGCGTTGTTCTCTTTAACAGTGTGTTTACAATACATAAACACTACTTGTGTGACAAATAGCTCATGAAAAAATGGAACGTGTTTGGGGCAACCATGCATATTTACTCTCTCTTCTCTTTTATTACTGTGGCTTTCTGTTCATATTGAGAAATATGACGCAACCAAAGCCATAAAAGATTATTGTGCTGCTACAGTGTTAGTATAGGGAGGATATAGATGACTAGTGTTTACTATGCATTCAGTGCGAATGCATGAAGAGATTTGTATCAGCTGTTGGATCTTTAAAGGCACGTCTGGTTATTAGGATACGGGCGGTCAGGATGGATGCCAGACAGTGAAAAATGGTGTGTGATCGATTCAGAAACTGTCTCCTGGAGCATATATCCTCCTTTCCCTCTTATCTCACCTCATTTTGCAGTCTATATCAAGCAGAAGAGTGGCCAACATGGACCAACTCACATCTGCCCAACTCCAGACCAACTCACATTTGTTCTGAATTAAAGCCTCAGTGATAACGGGGTACTTACTGGAGTTCCTGAAACAGAGAAAGACAAACAGTTGTATGTAAGTCACAACCATTTGTTGCGCTGAAGAGTAAGCGTCATGCAATACTGTGTGCATGACATTAATCCTATGGCAATAAATGACACTTTGTCTCATTTCTGTCGACATGAAGATGTAAAACTACGTATCTCTTTAGATACCAGAGTCAATGAGGTCAGTGCGCACAAACACAACACACGTTACTGACTATATCTACATACACAAAAACCTGGTTCTGGCTCAACATTGATCAATCAAAGGATGGCGGCACAGATATAAATAGACCCTTGTTTCTTTTCCACTTTTGAGCAACTCCAGATTTGGCAAAAGTCTGTGTGTGATTAAAAAAAAAGTGAATGGGTGGGCAACTCTGAGCACTGCCTATATAGGAAGTGCAGGACTCAACATAAAATATTTAAATGGCCTAGCAGTTAAGATTTGTACTTGTCCTTGACTTGTGTATAAATCATATTATTATTTTATTATTAAATTGACATTAATTAACATTTAAAAAGTGTTTTTTAATGAATATACATTAATATAATTAATAATTAATATTATTAATATTTTAATTAATTTCCTTATATTAATATTAATATCCTTTTTTTCTATATTCTTTTTCTTCTCTTTTGAACATGCTGAGATTTTGTTTTTATTATTTTTTGTTTAAATATGCTCTGTTATCAATGACCATGTTCTGAAGAGGAAAAGGAAATGAAAAGAAATAAGTGATTCATTCATTAAAATATTAAAATTAAAATATTTGAATGGCCTAGCAGTTAAGATTTGTACTTGTCCTTGACTTGTGTATCAATTATATTATTATTTTATTATTAAATTGACATATTAATTAACATTTAAAAAGTGTTTTTAAAGAATATACATTAATATAATTAATATATTTAATGTGTTTTTTAATTATATTGTGTGTGAATATGTATATATATATATATATATATATATATATAATGAATATATATATATATATATATATATACACACACATATATTGTCATAATATACATTATATACCCTCAAGCTGTACCAAACATATTTGAGGTTTTTTTTTCTGCTTCAAAAAAATATTTTGTGTTCAGCAGAAGAATGAAATTCATACAGGTTTGGAAAAACTTGAGGCAGATTGAGGAAAAATGATGACAGATTTTTCATCTTTGGAGTGAACTATCCCGTTAAATCAGTCAAATTCAAAACAAAAACGTTCAATACTTAATCTGAGACGAGAGTCTTTAGTTTCATAAGAGGTATAAACAATGTCTTAAATCATGTCCAGGTTTGCAAAATACCAAAGTCTGCGTTATAAGCACTTAGTTTTCAATAACTCAAGCTTTCAATACATTCTTCTAAGATCCAATTTTCAGAGCAGCTCATTTTATAGCTCTGCACTCCTGCCGCATGTGAACAGTTGTCTCATTTGTGTCGAGCTTTATTTTTGCAAAGGAATTTTATGAGAAACATCTAAGACAAAGTTGACACTAAAATGAAACATAGCCGAGAACTCTATTAAGTCTTCTGAGCTGTAAAAGAATAACTGCACATAGTGGGAGGCTCCGCGTTACCAGATATTTTGCACTTAGAAGGCCAAAATGTCTACAGAAATACATGTTTAATGGCGCTCATTCGGTGCAAGCTTAACAGATTTCAACAGTCTGTGAATTTGGAGAATCCTTAATGATTTCAGGCAAGAAAGAAATCCAACGCATTCCAGTAGTGTGGGAATGATCCTGGTGTCCATAAAAACATTCTTGTGTAATAATAAGTTCACATTTATGTTCACATCTAGGATTTTGATTTAATGGCGAATTATTTCGGCTAAGCAACATCATGCGGTATACCAGTGAAAGCTGAATCTTGCTCTCAATGGAAAATGTGCAGGAGGTCAAGCTCCTGCAGTAACCCTTTATGAAGTGTCAAAGGCATCATAAGTAGACATCTAGGTTGCTATTTCCTGTGCTGCACATCTTTCCTCACTTATGGTCAGCACAATGAATATAATGCACAAGACAGTCATTGGCATATCTCGCTGCTCTGTTGCCTGAGGGATCTGATATGGAGTGGAATGTGACACTGAATAGATCCGGAGACACAAACGGTGCTGGGAGGATCCAGATCTGCCCCGGACAAGATCAGAGAGCCAAGTAGACAAGCGATAACTCCTACAAATGGCTGTGGTGATAAGAGTGCTTTCAGTCACATGGCCATGTGGGAGATTTGACCCGTCTCTGTCATGGTGAACGGAGGAAAGGAGATTCCCACTGTGTCAAGTTTAGGTCACCCAGACTCCTGCGGCAAGAAAGGAGCTTTTTATGGCCCCCAGGCTGTGTGTTTTGGAGGTTGTTAGTCCTCCCATCAACCGCCAAAGTCATCACACTCAGAACAAAGACACTGTTAGCGCATCACTGTCCGCATGCTAAGCGTGATGTGATGAATTTGGTCCATTAGCACTCGTCTTGCATGATCATTTACATGAATGTGACAATAAAACTGAAGACGAACATATTGAGCATGCCACTGAATGTACTGGACCACCAGAGCAGCAGCCCTACGGCAGAGAGAGAAAAACATCTCCCTTATTTACTGCCACCTCCCACCGAAGAATTAATCCGAAATGGGCCGTTGCGTTACGCATAAGGTTTCCAGATACAGAACAATCCACTTTATATTGCATACGAGGGACTATAAAAGCCGTTTAATTGACCAGAGCTGTCAGTAAACAGAGCTGCACAATACATTTTTGCAAGTGTAAAGGAGTGTTCAAGCCAGGTTTGCAAGACAATTACATGTCCTGAATTCGGTTGGGTATCGTTTGAATTTGAACGATTCTGATTCCGATTCCTTGTTTCGATTCCGGTTCCTAACGATTCTCGATTCCGATTCTTTTAAGAGGCAGGGTCAAAAAAGTTTAGCTAACCTTGCTAACCAACGGCCTTTCTGAAGGAAATACTCCTTCTGTAAAAATACTCCTTTTGTCACAAATTTTGCATTTTGCCGAGATTTCGTTATTTTTAGAAAAGTGAAGCCACACTTTGGATCATCGACGTAAGGTACTCATGTTCGACTCGCGTGGTTATGCCAACACTTCCGGTAGACGCTTCTTCGTTGGTGTTGTTCAGCGGTTTCTTCTTCCGCTCGGCGGACTGTGAATATCGAAACTAGGAATCGAAATTTTTACTTTTGAACGATTCCGGGAAAAACGAAAAGTTAGTCTCGGTTCCAATCGATACTCGATTCTCGATACCCAACCCTAATTATATGTTCATAACAGGTAGGAACAGAATAGGACCTAAACTCTCTGGTCCACTCTGGCCACCTGAACTGCCTGGTTGTTTGTTGATCAGTGAGCATTGTCCCTAACAAACAAAATAAATGAAATGATTTTTGGATTTCTTCCCTGTTCTGTGGATTACTCTTTTGCCTCTGACCCCTGCCTGATTTGTTTGTTTGGACTGCCTACCTGTGTTCTGACCTATTGCCTGTTGATTGGATTACATGTCCCTATTAAAGTTGCATTTGGATCTCAACCTTCGTGTCTCGGAGCAGATTGTGACAGACTGAAAGGCATTGATTTCTGTTGAGGTTAAGCACTACATATGCAGCTTCATCATAATTATAATCTTTTTTTCCTGTTGGAACATGGTGTTATTAACTTCAAAGCACTCTCAGGTTTCTGAGGTTAAGAGATCAGCGGTAAAACAAACAGCATGGTGGGAAAATGACTGATGATGAGGAGAACTTCTCTTTTCGACCCACACTGATCAATATAACAGAAACGTCACCTAGACTACCAAAGAAAAAATATCTTTTTCAAACCGCGTAATATGTACGGGCATTTCCATCTGGTCAATGGTTCCTCAAAGAAACACAAATCAAATATGACATGAAGAACGAAAGGCCTGGGACACATATGAGGATCCAGCTGAACATCGCTTAACATTTGTTTTGCTGTAATTTTAGGTTAGGTTCAGGTCGTTTTTAAACTATAGATGTGTACAAATGTGAGTGTAATGTACAGGTACTCACCAGGGTTTCCTTTTCTTCCCCGTTTACCTGGAGGACCTGTGAACAGAGGGTAACAAAGGGTGAAATGTGGCACTGACTGGGCAACCCAGATTGACGGCTGACTCACCCCTTTTTTTGTTTGTTTTTTTGTGGGAAAGAAGAAAAATCCTGCATACATGACAATAATCACTCAAATACATGAACATAAGAAATACTTTGCATGTGTAAATACGTAAAAAATAAGTAAGAAGTAATATGATCCTAGTGGATGAGCACTGATCTTCCAGTTGTGCGCTACTATTCTTTGGCGAATGGTAAACTCAAGAACGGTCAATCTCAGTGATTAATCCTCATCAAGCGTGCATCCACTGTAAAGCAGTCCCCCGATCAACGGTGTCAAATGGCGTTACAAAAAACTGCATCATCAGATCCCGGATGTCTCACAACTTTAGCAAAGCAGAATTTAATGCCTCGTCATGTTACTATATAGTACTAATTATTATTACACAGCCCTGTGGAATACTTTCTGATACTTATTGGTCAGAGACCTCTAACAAGTGTGTTTATATTACTGAAATTTCATTGAAATTATGCATGCATGCATGCATGCAAAAAAAAAAATCCAATGTCAATAGTGTGGCGATGTATGAAGTAGCTCACACAGAAGTCTTGACTGTATTTTGCCCGCGAAATTTCACAGAGCAACGGAAAATGTGACCACAGCTTAAGCTGTATATGTGATGTAAACTCTTGTTCTTAACAACAGGCTGTGCAGATATCACTGACCCCCTCCCCAGTGTTAGAGGAACACATCCTTTTCCACTGGGGTCCTTTTCCACTGATAAAGCTGGGGTGATAATTTTGGTGGAAACTTCCCCAGGAGTGTCCACCCCCCAGATAAGAGAGGTGGGAAAAGTATCTTTGCGATGGACAAGGGAAGAAAATCTTTGCAGTCCCCTTCTGCAGCACAACAGCAGCCAAAAATGTCTTCACATGGGTGAAAGTCCTATGCTGCTGTATTCGCTATTGACAATTCGCTATTGTCTTACAGCTGTGAATCATGATTCTAAATTCAAAAAACAGCATAGAGTCCATATTTTTGGTAATTTTAGTTCTATTCCACAATTTTTGTTAAATTCCACATACAAAAAAAACACACATTTGCATTACCAAGTTCTGACATGAAACTGTAGATGGTGCAGGCTGATCATTTGGTAGCAATTGTATTGTCATCTACATATCTGATTGGTTGCTGCTGTATCAGCGGCTAATAAACTGCGGCTCAATGTTCAAACTATTACCGCTAGCAACCAGTGTTGTAGTACTCGAGACTCGGACTCGGTCTCGAGACCATATTTTAATGGTCTTGGTCTTGTCATGGACTCGTGTGCATTTGGACTCGGAATTGACTCGTACTCGAACATTTTTTTTTTTAGGACTCGGAATTATTCCCGAGTCCACTCGAGTTCAATTAAAAATATTTTTCATGATTATTAATGTATGTTACTAAAATATTTCTTTAAATTGATTGACACGCCCAGTGATTGGTGATTTTCTAGTGCGCAACTGCGCATGACAAATTGTAATAAAATTACTTTTAACACCACATGTGGCCTTTTTACCCTAAACTGATCATATTTTTTAAACTCTAAGTAAATTCAGTAAAAAAAAAAAAAAAAAAAAAAAGGATTTCTCTAAGTAAATAAAAGTAAATTAGGTAATCAACCCTCACTGATCTCGGTCTCGACTCGGACTCGACCGTCTCTGGTCTCGGACTCGACTCGGGCTCGACTCGGTGTCGACTCGGACTCAAGTGAGGTGGTCTCGACTACAACACTGCTAGCAACCTGCAGCAAGCTTCCAGAAACCCGCCTCCTTCCCCCAGCTCCACCTGTATAGATCTACTTTACCTGCGTTATTTCACACGTTACATGTGCAGAAGTAGCAACATGTCTTGCGTGCTCACAACGTCTATACTTGCTCTACTGCAGCAGCAGCGTAGCAGATGTATTCTGCAAATACCAAATAGCTTAACATCTCCATCTATTCCCATTCCCATGCCTGTCTGAGAGCTGTCATGACATCTAATGTAAGTCAAAAAACTTTAATCATGCTGAAAATTAAAATTGTGTGTGTGTGTGTTATTTCTGGCCTTTTCCTTCGGGTTTCATTTTCTCCACTGGCATTTTATGCAGCAAATTGATCAAGTTAGTGTTAAGTGAAGTTCAGTATTTCTCGATTTGCCAAACAACTGGGTGCAATAAACATGTCCCCTAGACGATACTGCACACATTGTTCCTTTACTAAAATTACATTATTCTAATGCATACAAGCTTTTATTTGTAAAAATAAAAAACATATTTCCACCCCAAACTCTGAGAAAACTTTTCAACAGGCCCTGTGTTAAAAGTTGAGGCATATGAGATTAATTTATCATTTATTACTTGCATAAAACTTGATTGTATTACTCTATTAAAGTCTTAAAGTTTGTTGCAAACTCATGCTAGTTATTATTTGAGGGGCACACACAAAAATGGAAATGGTGGTTTGTGTGAAAATTTTCATGAGTTGAATGATTGACAGACACAATATCTGGTTTAGAATATGTGAATATCATATGGAAGACATTTTGCACACTCTGCTCTACGATCTGTAGTAATCTATACCAACACCCGTATAATGTCTCGCATAAACATCGGCTCCCCCTAACAGGCCATGAGCTGGGAGTGGGAGATTTATCACAGGGAAAAGCTGGGTCAGGCAATTTTTAGCTTATGCATCTTTAAAGGTTGAAATTAAAGATGGTTATAGGTTGAGATTACTTCCTTGTTCTCCTAATTGAAACCACAATAATGCCTATCAACTGCATTAACGAAACAAAGTAAATTATAGCATATGTCAAAATAAACAATTATAGCATATAGCATATATAGCAATGTCTAAATGAATCAGTGTTTTTAAACAAATCATCAACTCAACTTTTGGCCACCAACATCCGTAATGATGTAAAACTGACCTAACACAGAGTCCGAATTAGTTTCATTAAGTGAAATAATAACAATGAACTTGAATTGGAACTTTAGTGTTAACATTTGACTGTGGATCTCATCACACACACAAATCAATAGGGTCATTCACATATCCTAGTAATTTTAAAAGCAGCAAGTTAATGAAATCCGAAACGTTCATGAAAGACATTTCCTTTGAGAACGCTTTTAGACCAACATGAATGTACTTAAAAAACGAACGAGCCCTTGATAACTTTTACACCTATAGCTTTCAAAAAGACCTAACCTTAATTAATTCCTTAACACTTTGATTGCAAAGTATTGTCAGGTGCTTGGATAAGGGCTCCGGCCCTCCATCAGTGTTGTATTAGGAGCGGCCCGAGAGTGTGTAATTAATGGGGTCTTTTATTCTGAATTCCTTGGGCATTAATTGAACAGGTGTTATATGTTAAAACTTAAATTTTTAACACCAGAGAACAGGCTAATTTGGCAGAAAGGGTGTGAAAAGAGGGAGGAAAAGCCGTTAATTGTCCCCTCGTTACTCACCCACCCACCTGAGATCAAATTCAGACCAGACTGAGATGAAGACGGCTGATCCACATCATAGGATATCAAGGCTCGGCTTCAGACCCTGCAGCCAACACCAACCAAATCCTCAATCCCTACAGCACAATATGTTTGTTCTTTCCTCGAACCATATGTGCTTTTAACATATAAATATTAAACTATTTTTGTAGTTGTTACACTAGTAAAACAAACAGCTACTGAAAATATACATACTTTGAACAGTATGCAAGTATATATTGAAACATTTGTGAGAATAGTATAGTACGCTTACATGCTATTCTTGGCCTACTAGGAAATAAAGATCCCAGCAACTGATTCAAAAGCATATTTCTCAAAAAAAAAGTAAAATAAAGTTAAACAAAGATCAAAGACTGGGATGAAAACCATGACTAGGCCTATCTGCAAAGAATAGAAGACTTAAGATTTAGACAGCAATGGCAGATGTTCAAAGCACCTATCTAGCAGAAATAATATACTGTATCTCGCTTTCATAAGATCTGCCTATGGAATATAGGGTGTATCTCACCATCTATAACTCTTATGATGATGTATTTAAAAGCTTTATAACATATGAAATAATGAGCATGATTTGGCTGTCAATTGGAAATATTCAAGATGCAATGTTTTCTTGTTACAACCAACAAAGACTCAGGAATCTTTGTCATTTGTTTGCTAACTGTGTCCCCATGATTTATTACTGATATGGTATACTGAACTTATTTGACAAGCAAAAGTATTTAATTTTAAAATAAAAAAAAATATTTTTATATTTCATTCTATATTTATAATGATATATTTTGTAATGTTTTTCATTGGAATATTACTCAATGTGCATGCTCTGTTCATCCCCACTATTTCATCTTAAAACATCCTGCTTTTAATGTAACTTTTTGTAAGAGAAAATGTTGTAAACTCGACATTTCCCCTTTAAAAATAATGTTAAGTCAAGTCAAGTCAAATATATTTATATAGCGCTTTTCACAATACAGATTGTATCAAAGCTGCTTCACAGTATCAATCAAGACAACATAACAGTGTTTGTTTATTCATAAAAAGACAATCAAAAAAACTTTGACCATAATTATTCAATCAGTATGTCTCTATTCTACACTTATAATGGCCTTATCTCAGTATGTTATGGGAAGAAAAAAAAAATACTGCACTGTAAAAGAATATTGTTGGTTTAACCTGGTTGCCATAAAATTTTAAGTTCATTGAAATGGAAAAATTTAGTTAATACAATGTAGGAGATTGATTTAATCACCAGAAACTCAAACTATTATGTTATCTGAACTATATGAATTATTTAAGTTGATTTGACAAAAAAAAAAATGTTGTTATTACAAATCATGAAAATATTTTTTTACATTGTGACTGTGGTGTGGTGCATTGGTATTTGATAGGTTTTTAGACGAATTTCTGAACCGATCTTTAAGCCTTTAACCCCATTTTGAACCCCCATAACCCAGAGATCTGCTGTATCTCTGTTGTATGGAAGAACTTTAGTGCAGATATCTGTCTTCCTGCTACTGTCTACAGGGCAGCCATCTCTCAAGATGAAAGACAATAATTCAAGTCTCTGCCTAGACTCTAATTTATGGAGGTTATAAATGGATATCAAATGCTCAGACGTTTTGCATGGAGCACGTCCTAGGGAAAAACCAGTATAACAAAAAAGCCCTGGTCCCGACTTTGATTTAATATGATCCATATAAGCTGTTCAGCTGCAGTTACACATGGTTAAAGAGCTGAAACAATGAATCAGTCAAGTGATTATAGCGTGGAGTCTTTCCCGAGCTCCTCTAAGAACATGTAAAAAACAAACCACAGAACTGATGATTTTAAACAACTCTGAGCTAATCTAATCAGGCACAAATGAGTGCAATCTAGATTTGTGCGTGTTATGAAGAAAATGTCAGTTGCATTTGCCTGTGAAAAACTTCTGAGTGTTTTTAGCACTACTGTGGTTGTTTTTTTGTTTTTTATTGTCAAAAGCGTCCAAAATACCATAGACCTTCAGTGTAAGTCTAAGGTATTTTGTCTTGGTTTTGCCAAGTAAAAATTGCATGCTGAATTCTAGGACACAGTCTTGACCAACAATACTTCAAATCAATTTGCCTTCCAAAAATGGCATTATTCCTCTTGAATCAAAGTATTATTGAAAAACTTGAAGCAGGTCAACTGAAATGGCCACCTTATTCTTCACAGCTGTCTCTAACAAGTCTTTAAACCCAGAAACAAGAGAGGTTGATGGGAGAACATCCAACTGCAGAGAAACACACTGCTATTCTCATCTCATTCTGTCTCGATTGGCTTTGAATAACAGCACGATGTATTTTCTGCTCGTTGTTTCAAATAACCAAGGTGGTTGGAAAGAGTCCGGGCCGTTATAATCGTATCATAATCGTTAGCGTATGGCCCCGAGAGGTGAGCGGCAAACGGCTTTATAACCTGATCTTTTGAGTCACGCTTGGCAAGTAAACTCTAATGACAGACTGGAACACACAACCCGACTTATTCTGTATGAAAAGATGTTTGCATGGCTAAAGTCGTATGCAGAAATATTAAGTTTAATCTAAAATAATGATCCACACAGACATGATCATACCACAAAATCTGCTTCATTATTTACAAGTATGGTCTTACTTTACTAATAATAACGTAACCTGAGTGTCAAAATATGCAGTAATCCGTACGGAATGCGCTGAAATGTGTCGGTTTCTGGCACAAAAGTCTATTTATAATATGTTGCCAAAATAACACAATGGTATCTGTATTACAGAATACATTATGTTTGGCTTACATAGCTGATTTGGATCGAGGTTGGATTCAAATTAAGCTTTATGGCATTGGATTGGAATAAACAGCTCATTTGAGCTGATGAGCAACAGGATTTGATTTTGACACCCCGGTGTTTCACTTCAAAGAGCCCCTACAAAGGTTGAGCAGGAAGTTATGAGCGTCTCTGGGTTTACAGTAAATGCTCTTGATTTAGTGATCATAAAGCTCCGATGGGGTGAAAACTTCATTATGAAACTCACACATAATAATTCAAGAGAGAACTACAACATAAGGCTGAGATCAACAGGTGAACGGATGTTCAAATGTAATCAAACACATTGCATTGGAAAGAGGTTTCATTTTTTTTATTTAGATTCAAAGCAAAATAAGGTAATAATAAGACTTCTGAGAAAAGCGTGACCTAGATCTTTCAGAAAATTGTATTTAATGTCCCTTTATTAAAACAATCCATGGCAGCATAGTTATCCTTTGAGATTGTTTAAATCAAAGGCATATTTATTAGGACATTAATGGGTTTTGCGTGTTTGTGGACGTGTAGGGCTTGTCAGTGGCTGTTCTACATTGAATTACACCCCGGGCGAGACCCCTTCGAGCACAATAGCCTACTTAAATCTCTTAAATAGTGCCTCATAACTATCCTATTAACAAAGAGTTTTGTAGGCCTGTTTATGTCACCCTTAAATGTCAGAGAAAACAGAATCAGAGATTCATTTTTTTATAGAAAATTGTACTTTGCATGTTATACTGTAAAAGTACATAATTATAGTTAATTTTAGTTGATCATAACTAGAGATGAAATGGCATGAACATTTAATTTCATGATTATAGTGACCATAATGATAATGGTTATCAACGAATGCTGTTCAAAAAGACTGTTCGAAATTCGAAATTCTGTTCGAAAATTAAATCAATTCAACAAGTTTTATGTCAAATAAGGGCCTGTTCACATATCGCGTCTTTTGCGTGCTAAAGTTTGTTATTTCAAATGTAGGCGCGCGGTATGCATGCTCATAATAGAAGCGACGTGGTCGCAGTGCGACGCGCGTCCGCGCTGCATCGAGATAAAAACATCTCAACTGGTCAGAATGCCGCAAGCGCACCATAAGCGCACAGTAGGTCACGTGACAAGAACCAACCGGAACGCAACCGCTCTATCGCTTCGGAAAAAGGAGAATGCGGCACGCCCAGCGTTTTCTACGCGTTTTTAGGCGCTATATGTGAATCCGGCCTCAGGGAGTTGGTTGGTTGGTTCAATATGTCAGGTTTTGGTTCAAAATATGTTTTGAACCAAAAAAACATTAAAATCGTGAACTCAAATGTCATTGTGAACAAAAAAATGTGTTACTGTTGTAGGTAACACAGGCTAAATCAGACCAGACGCTAATACGCCTTATGCCAAAATTATTATTACAACTAAATTGTCGGTCATGATTAAATAGGAAAACTAAATAATTGTGTAGATGATTTGCTTCAAGTGTAACCCAACATCAGACATTAAGGCCCGTCCGAAGTATTTTTTGCACATAGACCAATCAATCACTCCTTTACCTTTAATACTGCGTTCACACCAGACACAAACTGCGCGTCAAATTTGCGCATACCGCGTCTATACGCGGGAACACTTTGAATCCACCCGAGTGTAAAGGGCGACTCAACTTCCACGGACAGTTTTTAATGTTTTTATTTTGCTTTAGTATAATTTTTGGGTCAATTAAGGCCGGTTTCGGGATTCGGGACAACAGCTTAGATTTCAAGACTATCCCGAATTTTTCGGGACTTCTGGTCACCCAGGTCCCGACCCTTGGCGTCTTGGCGAGCTACCCCCCATCAAGCCACAAGCTGGTAGCTCGCTAGCGACGTGTTGGAGACCCCTGTGATAGATAACAGAAAACTGCTTTCCCATGTGTCATAAGAAAATGCTGCCCCGGGCTACTACTGGGGCTTGTCAAGGTGTAAACACAGCTGTAGGGTTTACAATTAGGGAATAGCATAATTTTCAAATTATGGTCACGTTTACGGGAAAATCTGATAAGTCATTATGCAACAAATTATATTTCATAAGTTCATTAATGAAGCTCCAAATCGTTTTTGGCTGAAGCTGAAGGCAGTCGAAGGCATCAAAACAAGTTGTCAAATAAAATGAGAGGGATGGAGGTGGAGGAGGAATAGACTGATCTTTTTCTCCCCTATTTCTTTAGTGAGACAGCCTCAAACAAATTACGAACGGCACCTCTTTGGCAAAGGAGAACACAAACTTTTGCTGAGCTTGATCTCATGAAAAGCACACCTATGATGAATGAGCTGAGCTTTGCCAAATGTGCTCATAAATTTAAACAGACACAAATACAGGAGGAAAATCCATTTATTTTGTATATGGAGTGATAATATTTACCTCTGGCCACTCCTGTCACTAATCAGTCCATTAATGAAGGAATCGATGAATGCTAACACACCTTAAACGGTTGGTTCACCCAAAAGTGAAAATCCTGTCATTAATTCCTCACCCTCATGTTGTTCCAAACCCGTAAGACCTTCGTTCATCTTCGAAATCTTTTTGATGAAATTCGAAGGCTCAGGAGGGGCTCCTTTGACAGCTATTTAATTAACCCTTTGAAGGCCCAGAAGGGTAGGAAAAACTTTTTTCTAGCTGTTTCAAACTCCCAAAATGAACACCAAACGAACTTAGTTCTGGTCTGATTTAGTTCAAAATGAAGGATACTTTGGCCTTAAAGAAAAGAAGAATGAAACTTTAAAGCTTCAAAACTTTCTACTTAGGAAAAATAATAGCATATGCATTTGAAAAGAGGGTGAGTAAATGACGACAGATTTGTTTTACACTCTAAAAATGCTGGGTTGTTTCAAACAAAATTTGGGGCAAAAATGGACAAACCCAAATGTTGGGTTAAAAATGTCATTAAAAAATTTACAGTTGAAAGTGAAGGTTAAATTGTCCATATTTGACCCACATTTGGGTTGAAACAACCCAGCATTTTGTGTATCCCTTTAAGAATGAGATGCAATTCTTAAAGAGGCCAACAGCAGTCAGCACATAAAGATGCTTATTCTCTGATACCAGTGGCAACTGCATGCATGGTACCCCAGACTCCCACCTGATTTATCTATTCATAATCATAAGGACCCCCTTTTCTTTGACTGCTCTGTAAATCTCTCATAGCTCTCTGCTTTTTCTTAACAATTCAGAGCCCTGCAGCATGACACAGTAAAGACATTGAACATGATATCATATAGCTTTTATCTTACCAATCTTTTCCGGTACTCTATAAAGGCTGCATTCTTTCTGAAAACCAACATTAATGGCAGAGCCGAGGAAATGCAGGGACAGCATTTGTATTTACTAATGTGGTTCATGAGTTCCTTAGAGGCAGCTTGTTATTCTGAAAATAATGCTGTTGTATATAAGAAAGCCTCTAGTGAGGGTAAATGCACACCAGTTGTGAAAACATTCCCTCTGTTCATTATGCTGGCCACTGGCCGACAGACTTTCCTGCAACCCTGCGCTCGAGGCACAAAGAGAAAGAGAGGAGAGATGACAGCCGGCAATACCAGAGTCCCAACCAGGGGGTCAAGCAATTTGCTTTGTTCACCAATATAATGGTTATCAGCCAATCCTGAATGTAACTGTATTTACATTAAGCTAAATAATTATTATAAATAAAATTTCCTCACTTTTTGTTAATCTTTCAAACTATAATTTAGCAGCACTGTTAGATGTAATCTTTAGCTTGTAACTTGTAACGAGTGGAAATAAGGTGTGGCCCCTTTAAGAGCTGCCTGTTGAACTATCGGCCGTGCGGCTCGAACACCCCTTTTGCTGTCTATCTGAAGTGAACACACCATGTATGAAAGTGTGACAGACAGTTAGACTAGTTTGCCAGGAAAAATAACAAACCGGGAGGCATCCGGGAGAAAATGTGACAAACCCGGGAAAACAGGAGTGTGGACAGGTATGAGCGAAATTATTGTTATAATACAGATTTTCGAGGTTAGCATGCTGCATAGCTGGTAGTCAATATCAATGCACTCCATTTTGGCCGGCTCTCTCGCATGAGAACATCGTGTCACTTTCTCAATGTTCAATTAGCTGACAATTCATTTAATTTAATCGAGTAAATTCTTGTCGACATTTAATCGATAATTGATTAACCGTTTACATCCCTAGTTGGAGTCGTTGTGCCAAACTTCTGAGATTGTCCTTCAGTCTTCTCTCTCTCTCCTGAATGAGCCCATGGCTGGTTGTGAGTCAAAGCCTTTGGCCTTGGGGCCTGCTGAGGCCAAGCAGGACAGCCCAGCCCAGCACCCGGAACAAACAGAGAAGGCCAAAGACGGGGAAGGGCTTCTGTGAATGCCCTTTAAAGTCCGGGTTTGCTTGACCAATGAAATTCCAGAGTGGAAAAGTTACTCTGTGGTTAATTTATGAGTCTTTGTCCTAAGTGTGCTCATTTGCATGTGCAGCTGGATTGGTTTCTGATGAAGACAACTAGGGAAGATTCTTGTAATACTAAAATGTTGAGAAGCTACCAGCAAATTAATATCTTTTTTTGTGAAACACATGAGAAAATGATGACAGAATTTAATCTGTGGATGAAGGCTGGCTGTGAGGTCTGTGTGGGGGTACGTAAGACAAAAACAGGTTGGAGAACAACTGTAAGGTCTGCATGTATCCTCTTGACCTCTAGAGAAGACAGACGCTGTGCATATGTAGACATACTGGGGGAGATCTCCAGATTGGGAGGTTCCAGATGGCTCCAGATGTGGCGACCTGGTGTTTTCACAGGCTGTAAACAGCACTCCCATTGGACGGCCCCGAAGTCTGAGACATTTCTGTCACCCAGCTGAACAGACACAGCTAACGCTGATATGAAAGCTGCCCACAGGAGATCTCAGCAGGGAGGGTGTCATTGTTTAGAAGAGCAGAGACGGTGGAGAATGAGTCGGTGAAGACAGATCTCTGGCCCACAGAGCACAATGAAAACTGGATATCCTGTTTCTGTGGTCTTCTGCTTTAGCACCCCTGGAGTTCTAGACAATATCTAGACTTCAGACAATACATGTCATGTAAATACTCCTTCTTTTGTGGCATGCAAAGTGGACACATGTAGATATTCAGGACAGAAGGTTATAGTATCCAGCTTGTATACGGCAGAGAAGCGAATGTGCAAACATAAATATTGTATGTGATGTGTGCATATGTTTTGTGTTCTCAAAGACTGTCCTTAAGAGGTCAAAAGAACCCAAGTGCTCATAAGTTTGAGAATAATACCCGCTGACAGCTCAATAATTCTCCCCCTTCCATTAGGAATGAAAGATTGTTATTGTTATACCACTATAAAGAGGGTTAATATGACAGTGTCTTAAATCTTAAAATAATGATAGTAAGGCAACACAAGGACGAAAGGCTATAAAGAAGACATAAACATTTGAGCAACACATTATATAATAGAGAAGTCCGCAGATCATTATTTAACCCTGTATGACTCCTTTTCAGGCTAAATTATTACATCATTAATTATTTAAAAATAGTAATTATTTAAAATAAATATTTAAATGTGTTTTTGCAATTAATTTAGCTTCCAAGTCATCTAAATAGTCACCTAAATTTAATATTTAAAAACAAATTAATAATTTTTTTAAAAAGTTAAAACATAATCTTAAGCAAAACTCTAAATATTATTTTTAAGTTTTTATTTTTAGTTTATTTCGATGAAATTGCAATATACCATTTATTACGGATTATTTTCGGCCTGGGTTATAACATTGCAGCATAAATTATTATGACACAACTGTATTTAATTCTACTGTAGATAACATGTTTATTTAAAGCTGCAGTCTGTAGCTTTTTTGGGGTTAAAAATTATCCAAAATACATAACCAGCCAGTGTTCAAATGGAGTGGCTACAGAAAAAAAAGAGACTGCAACCGGACCCATGTGAAAACAAGGATACATATCGGAAGGACATTACATGCAGTCACGCAATGCTTGCTTACGTTGTTAACATTAACAATTTTAAAACAAAGTATAATTTGCTCGGTTTTGCATGATATGATAACTTATAAGCGATTGTTAGATTTAATCAGCACAATTTACTGTCAGAACCAGAAGAAAGGTGGATTCTTGCTTGTTCAGATGACATTTTCAGGTGAAAATTATTATGTTGGTCATACTTCCGAAAATAATAATCTGTGATTCTGAATGCCAGTATCCACACTGGCGGTGACTGACATCTGAACACTCTCCTCAAACATTGTGTTCATCCGCGCTGTGCCGTGTCGAGGGTGTCGAAGTACAACTCATGTAAAGTTGATAATTTCGTGAATGACTGCAATTGAAGATGGTGAAAAAGAGGAAAAACGCCTGACTGCAGCTTTAAGGATATTAATATATTTCTACTTGAAAAAACACAAAATAAAATGCTGTCCTAAGCCTAAAACCAAGGCACATAATTTATGTTGCTCTGTTTTTAATAAGACCCTTATGATTCATCTCTGTTAGTGGCTGTTTTAAGAACATTTTGTTCAAGCACTTCAGCCATGCGAGAGCAACTGAAAAAGCAAGTGAACGTCAACAGCAAAATAGCCAATTTCAGTAGAAGTGCTTTGATTCTCTTCTCCTGTGCTTGGTCATATACCGCAACATGTTTCCTTTGGCACCACAGAGCACAGTTAAGTTTGGAAGTGCATCATTATAGTATTAGTGAAAAATTTTATCTGTATGAGTTACTTGGTTAAGAAAGGCATGGGGTGTTGGCATCTTTCCTGGCATTTAATATCTGTATGCTTAAAAAAATTATTCTAAGACTGATATTGAACTCCAGATTCGATCTGGACAGAAAAGGAGAATTATTTAAAGTTCAGGCCAGAAAAAAAAAGGTTTTGGGTCGGTAAGATTTTTTTTTTTTGAAAGATGTCTCTCACCAAGGGTGTATAAATTTGATCAAAAATACAGTTATAGTAAAATAGTATTACAATATAAAATCATGCTGAATGTCTCGAATATGCAGAGATAAGCAGAGTGATACAAACAGTGAACAGTCCCAGTGCTGCTGATGCTGGTGAGACATCACCACTCCAACTGGTGCATATAATGTATAAAAAAAATATATAATTTTTTTTTCCCTGATGATCATCTATATTTCACAGATGAGATCAATCTAAAAAAGTATGATGTGCCATTTATGCACATCTTGATTTAGCCAAGTTAGACTCGTTCCTAGGTAACATAATTTGACGATCCTGGAACAACATCCCAGTCTGAACCCTATCCCTACCCATAAGCTATCCCTAAAATCAGAGGGAAAAAGTGAATAACACTGATGTTGAAGGTTGTAAGCTTAAACTTGACATAAACTGTAAACTTGCCCCTCAAATCGAAATTTTGCTCCACAAGAAACATGTTTTTTCTTTGGTGAAATCAAGTTCGGCTGCCATTTTTATGAAAAGGAGCGTTTTAGTGTGGGCAGTTATCTTCATCTTTGTGATGTCAGATTAAAGGGATACTCCACTTTTTTGTAAATAGGCTCATTTTACAACTCCCCCAGAGTTGCAGTTGAATTTTCCCGTTTTCGAATGTATTCAGTCTATTTTTTTGATATTTAGAAGAATATCAGTAACCAGACAGTTTCTGGTCTCATTGAATTAAGTCAATGAGACCAGAAACTGTCTGGTTACTGATATTCTTCTAAATATCAGAAAATCGGCTGAATGGATTTGAAAACAGTAAAACTCAACTGTTTAACTCTGGGGGAGTTGTAAAATGAGCTTATTTACAAAAAAAGTGGAGTATCCCTTTAAATAAATGTCTAAATTTTCCACTCTGGAGTGCTGAAAAGTATGGCTTTCATTGTACATTGAACTATTTTATCTAAAAGGAATCAAAGACAACTGTGTGTATGACCCCTTTATCTGAAGCCATTAGGATGGATGTAAAATCCACAAATCTACTGACATAACATAGGAAACTGTGAAGAGGCCTTTGTCTTTTTTTGAGGCGGAGAGTCGAAGACCGAAGTATATCAGGATTCACACAAGCTGCCAAGACACATCAAAATGCACCATCACGTCTTGTGGAGAAAATGACGACATATAGTAAATAGTGTGATGTTTTCTGTAAAGCGGTAGTACTACACAGGAAATTTGCTCTATACCACAACAATGTTGTCTTTGGAATAGCTAGTACCTCTTTTCTTCTCCCGCTCAATCTCTTCCTTGTGTGTGCACACACAAACACTAACACGGCAGTGGAAAACTATGTCTGACCATATGCAAACTAGATCTGGGATGAGTTGTCCACAGATTCCAAGACAGCCATCTGATCTTCCTGTCTCCTTCAGACACCCCGCTAAGAAATGACAGGCTTTATAATTCAACAACAAACACTGAACGCCCCATAAAAGGCGGGAGCGTTTTCTCCATCTTCTGATTTACTTGGATCTCCAACATCCAGCAAAGCATGAATGAAGCCACATGATGAAGTTTTAGAGGTATGTTTATCTCTCTGAACAATGCTATTCATTGTGTCCTCAAAGACATACTTGAGAATACTGTCTGTAATTGTGAAGTATGTTTTCGTCTGTGCGCACATAATTGATTTCATTCCTCCGTGGCTCCAGATGGGGGACAATGCTTTGCACCTATCATGTGATCGCATCAAATTATGGACTGTAAAGTCGACTCCCTCATCTGACTTAAGAGGGTGAGGAGGGGGGGTATTCACACGCATATCAAAAGAAGACACTCCATGTGTATTGATGATGAGTGAGACGGACGAATACAGCCTGATTTCACCACATAACAGGCTTTGAACTGACTGTCTGTGGCATCAACATATTTTAGCAAACAGTGTTGCTATGAAGAGGCCCCTGTTAAAGGGAAGTTATTCTGGACTCCAGATGGACCAACAAAATGTGTAAATCACACACTGAAGCAGAAATTACACCCATTCGAGTTATGTTAACAGGATCTTAATGCTCCAGTTTGTGCTATCAATCTTACCATGTGGTTTATTTTTAATTGTATAATTGTAGAAGCTAAAATATACACCCTGAGAGCTTGGTGTGGTAGTCATGTGTGTGTGAAATGATTCATCAACCTGTATGGTATACGAGTATCTGCGGTAGGTATGACAGAGCCGTGCAAAGAGAACAAACATCGGATGACTACGGCGCTTGGTATTGTGTATACAGTATGGGTCTCATTTTCTATACAATGCATGAGAAAAAAAGGAAAGTTGTGAGGATGGCTTTGATTTTTGTCACTTAAACAATGTGTTACTCTATTCTTGCCACACAACAATAGTTCCTAGTGATCAGAGACTTTTGAGCTTCAAAACAGATGAAAAAGCACAATAAAAGTTGCATAAAAAGTCGTTTAAAGCAATATGACAGCGAAACAAACTGAAATGTATTACCCTCTCCTGTACTCCACAAAAGAATTGTTTTTGTCATCTTTTTTCAACAGACAGAGTTTAGGTTTGGCAAATTCCTCACATAACAAGATGCTAGATATGAGGGATAGGTTGGATTCAAATGCTAAACAGAAGTGGACCAACATACAGCAATAGAAAGACCTGATAAACAACATGGAAAACACAAGGGCTATATAAACAGACATGATAACAAGGAGTACGTCTCAATCAACTCAGTTTACTAGGTTATGAATCAGTATATCATGTACTGTACACAAATTCAGACAGTAAGTAAGGAGCCTGGCTCACAACATATTGGGAAACTGATGACTATTTCCAGCGGCATGATGATGTCCATATTGTACAACATCACTTCTAGGTCCAAATGAGAGTTTCAGTGCAACTTCAAAGGGATTTAAACGACGCCAGACGATGAATAAGGGTCTTATCTAGCGAAAAGATCGGTCATTTAAAATAAATAAATAAATATATAAGTATTATAAGCACAAATGCTCGTCTTGCTCTGTTCTGTGATGCGCGTTCGTGACTCTCCTGTTCGAACTCGTTCATCGAAATGAACAAATCTTTTTTTGAGTCATGACTCGAAGGGTCCTAGATAAGACCCTTATTCATCGTCTGGTGTCGTTTAAAGCCCTTTGAAGCTGGATTGAAACTCTCATTTGGACCTTGAACCATTTGGTTCCCATTGAAGTCCATTAAATGGAGAAAATCCTGGAATGTTTTCATCAAAAACTTTAATTTCTTTTCAACTGAAAAAAGAAAGACGTTGACATCTTGGATGATGGGGATGAGTAAATTATCAGCAAAAGTTTTTTTTGAAAAAGTGAACTACTCCTTTAAAATGGCTGACTTCCTGTTCAGTGTTCTGACTACTGAACTAGGGAGCTGTTTGAGACACACCCCAGGTAACAAGACATTCCTGTGGATGCAATCCAGCGGAACCAATTAA
Source organism: Pimephales promelas (assembly GCF_988280905.1). Taxonomy (NCBI): domain Eukaryota; kingdom Metazoa; phylum Chordata; class Actinopteri; order Cypriniformes; family Leuciscidae; genus Pimephales; species Pimephales promelas. The sequence goes on from NC_142787.1 coordinate 28,366,595, forward strand.
ACAAAAAGACTACACAGGGACTACAAAACTAGACACAGGAAACAGAAAACTAGAAATACAAAATAAAAGTCCAAACAAACAATGTCATGAATGTGCATGCAAAGTTTCAAATGTGTTATGGAAAGGATGCACAATTTTGTGCCACCAATAATGCTAGAGGTCCAATTAACATCCATTGGTTTCCATGCAACCAGACAGAAATCTGCACATTGAAAAACACCAAAGTATTAGGAAATATATAATAGTAGTAGTAATGTTTATGTTCAGTTTTGTTTTGACATTTATCATAGGACATATATAATTTTATAAATGATGGGTCAATTTGACTCCAACACAGAAGGAGGAACTATTTTATTGACACAGCAGGAGGGCTAAGACAAAATTCCCATGAAGTGAAGATGCATGGCTAATAGCGACTTGACAAAGGGAGGTTTTTTTTTTTTTTTGGAGTCTGTCTTATTTATGTCAGTACTCTAAGTGTAGTTTTCACACCCAACAAGACATTATTTCAGAAATCCAGAGATGTAAAGTAAATTCTGCGATAAGAGCTGGAACTAAGATTGTTAGAAAGGCCGAGTCATGTGCGCATGCGCAACTTACTTTCAGTCATCATCAGTTCAGAGCGGGACTGTACGAGCGGGACTGTACAAGCAAGACTGTGTGTGCAAAGTGCGTCAATGAATAAATAGCACACACGTACACACACGTACGCACAAATACCAGTGATAAGTAAAGCCTGTGTATTGCTGTGTTGTGTACAGCCCAAAGACTGTTAACAAATAAACCTCATTTGCATGGAACTGATCTGAATCCAGTGTGTTCTGACCGACACCCCATTGAGGAAAGTTAGATCTGAACCATCACCTTATACAGTCCACTTTTTCCAATCCTCCTATCGAACAAATGGTCCTTCGAGCCGGATCTGGCATTTCTCATGGACAAAGAATCAGTATCAGTATCAATTGATCAGTCAACATGCATCCTGAAGAAGCACATGCACAGATTGTAAGACCAAAACGTCTAGTTCATCCTCCTGCTTACCTCAAAGATTATGATCTTACAACTGTACATCGTAGAGCAGGCAGTCAGCTGGTATCGCCTCACACAACACAGCATACACAGTGGCTTGGAGATGCAGCAGTGAACATCCCTTCACCTTCTACCAGAGGTACGAGTCCCATAAGTCAAGATCCATGGGACACAGTCGATGAATGGTCGCCTATAGCTGAGGAAAGGGATCCTTTTATCCAAAGAATGGATAACATAGGGCTGCAACAGCCTAGCGCCACCTACACTCCAGTGCAGTCAATTAATAGCCCTCAGACTTCTCCATATCATCGGCCATGGGAAGAACATCAGTCCACGCCGTTACCAAGTACATCTTTCCCTGCACAGGATAGACTCCTCCCACATCCTGGAACGGCATCCTATCATCCACACTCCATGGTGACTACATCTTTGCTCCCACCTACCTATGGTAAGCGTTGCCAGACGGCCTACACCACAGCAACATCTCAGGGGTTACAACACCCATGTCCTGCTACCAAAGGTGGCCCTTTACTCAGTTTGAACCAGAAGACTAGCTATCCCAACCTGCCCAAACCAGGAAAGAACAGGACTGTAGAGCCTCAAAGTGAACCTAGCATGCTAAACCTTCTGGGAACAATGATGGGTGAACTTCAGATTATGAAAGATCAGATCCTGGCTGCCGCACCCACTAGACCACAGATTGATTCAGTTCTGTGTGGTGAACGTGCTAACCATAATTCCTCTCCCTGGCAGCATTCACATAGATCCAATTATCCTCATTATCAGAGAATGGCTCAGTCAATGCCTGGTCTTTATGAGGATACTCCTGTCCCTCACTGGCATTCAAGAACATTATACGAGTCCCCTAGAGAGACCTTGGATTATCCCAAACCACAGGTGCATTATCAGTTCCCGCAAGCCTCTGGGCCAGAGTCAGCACATAGAGCTCCTTATTCCTCTAATGTGAATCCTGCAAGGCAAGAAACCACATATCGAGGTCCAGTGCCAACCATACCTAACTTCTACAATAAAGACCCCAGCGAGTTTAATCGGTTAAAGATAGCCCTTGAGAACCTTCTACCACCGGATGCCACAGAACTGTTCCGGTACCAAATCCTGTTGGACCATCTGAAGCTAGAGGAAGCTCGTTTGGTGGCAGATTCCTACCTCAATTCACCATTTCCCTACTCAGACACCATGGCTGCTCTGAATGAAAGGTTTGGTCAGCCACACAAATTGGCACTCAAGAAGATCGCCAAAGTGATGGATTCACCAGATATCCGACGAGGAGATAATGAGGCCTTCGATAATTTTGCTCTGCACATTAGGGCTCTTGTTGGTATGTTGGAGACTCTTGGAGATGAAGGTGAAGCTGAACTTCGATGCGGGTCGCATGTAGAGAGACTGTTGAGTAAGTTACCGGCTGAAATGAGATCAGGATTCCGAAGACAAATGTACCATCGTCCTGGCTCTGTGTATAACCTTCGTGAATTTTCTGAGTGGCTTCAGTATGAGGCCTGGTGCCAAAGCAGTGAAACACAGATCAGTTACAAGAGCCAGAGACCAGAACGCCGGCGAGAAACCAAACCCACTGTACGTTCAGCCACCATTCTTCATGGAGCAGATGATACTGCCACAAAGGTCCTCTCAGCACCAGTCCAGGTTAAGCCAGTAAAAGTGGAGAAACCTAAAGTTCCACCGAGAGCCTTTTGTCCATACTGCGATAACGAGGATCATTATCTCAGTCAATGTCCCACCTTTAAGTCCTTCGATAAGCAGAAAATGATTGAATGGATCCAGACCAATCATCGTTGTTGGCGCTGTGGTCGTACACACCAAGCAGCCCAGTGCACACTCAAAAAGCCTTGTAGCATCTGCAAAGGGAAGCACTTACAAATCTTGCATGAGGTTAACACAAAGAGTCCCAGAGAAGGTTCCTGCCTTGTTAGTTCAACCACTGAGACACTGTACTTGGACAGACCCACTGACTGCAGGCGTGTTCTCCTAAAGGTCATCAGGGTCTTGCTGCGCTATGGAGACAAGACACTCGACACCTATGCTGTCATGGATGACGGGTCCGAGCGCACTATTCTTCTTCCTGATGCCGCCCATGAGCTCGGTATACAAGGTCAAGCCGAAAACATAGCCTTGCGGACCATCCGCCAAGATGTGCAGACCATCAGTGGTACCACGGTTACCTTCCACATATCTCCTGCCACTCAACCACAGAAGATCTTTAAGATCAATGCAGCATTCACTGCGGAACGTCTTGGTCTGGCCGATTACTCTTATCCTGTCAGTTTGTTGGAGAAGTACAAGCATCTTAAAGGTCTCCCCCTGCAAGCCTTTGAAAAAGTGAGTCCTTTACTTCTCATCGGAGCCGATAACACCCACCTGATCACACCGATTGCACCTGTCCGAATTGGTCCACCTGGTGGTCCGGCTGCTATAAAGACAAGGCTAGGATGGACACTGCAGGGACCAGCCAAGATCTTGGAGACCAAATTGCAGCCACAGCAATGCCTTTTCCTGTCTCTCAACCCTGCGGATGATCTTACCCGTGGCAAGAGCCTAAAGGACCTTGCTGAACCCAATCGGTGGACGCAAGGACCAAAATTCCTCCTCCAACAGCAGAGTACTTGGCCAACACCACCAGATATGCACCGCTTTTTGCTTGATGACACCACGGAATTAAAGCGAAGTGCCTTCTGTGGCGTGATCAACTCAGCACCACAGACAGCAGATGGTAGCAAGTTTAGTAGCTGGAAAGACTTGGTCGAAGCTGTAGCACAGGAGTTGCATGGGGCGGCAGGAAAGAGTGGCTCCCCTTCAGCTAGCGATTATCAAAAGGCAGAACTGACTGCACTGAGACAGGTCCAAATGGACAGTTTTGCTGAAGACTACCAGCTGTTGAAGAGCGGGAAACCTGTTCATTCTAGCAGCCGTTTACTTTGTCTATCCCCAGAGTACGACGAAACCAATGATCTGATACGAGTTGGAGGACGACTACGACGGGTGGAAGGACTAGACCCAAACACAGTACACCCTATAGTATTGGATCCCAATCACCCTAACACTCAGTTATTCATAAAGGATTATGATGCTCGCCTTTGCCATCCTGGGCCAGAACGAGTGTTTGCAGAGCTTCGACGAAAGGTGTGGATACTGAAAGGGCGAGAGGCAGTGAGAAAGCACCAGCGAACATGTCTCGAATGCTGCAAATGGAGGTCGAAGCCAGCCTCCCAGAAAATGGTTGATCTCCCTCCACCACGACTTCGGTTGTTCAAGCCTGCTTTTCATTCAACAGGAATCGACTGCTTTGGGCCTCTTCTGGTCAAGATAGGTCGTCGGACGGAGAAGCGGTGGGGACTTTTATTTAAGTGCTTGACCACCTGGGCAGTGCACCTTGAGGTACTGACATCTATGGATAGTGATGCCTTTCTCATGGCTCTACGTCGGTTTATAGGTCGCCGTGGGAAACCTGCAGAGCTATATTCAGACCAAGGCACCAACTTTCGAGGCGGTGAGAGAGAACTTAAAGAAGCCTTCAGTCAGCTCAGTGGTGATCTACAGCAGCAGCTAGCGAAGCAACAAATCAGCTTTCATTTCAATCCTCCAGCTGCCCCACACTTTGGAGGGGTGTGGGAACGCGAGATTCGTTCCGTAAAGGCCGCACTTTACACTACCCTGGGCTCAGAATCAGTAACTGAAGAAGTGCTTCGAACTGTCCTCATAGAGATTGAGGCCATCCTCAACTCGAAACCTCTTGGTTACGTTTCAGCGGACATTGCTGATGCAGATCCGATCACCCCAAATTGCTTTCTAATGGGGCGGCCAGATGGGTCCCTACCCCAAGTCATCTATCCAGTATCTGAGATCCTAGGAAGACGGAGATGGAGGCATTCACAAGTATTGTCTGACAGATTCTGGACGGCCTTCATAAAGCATTACTTACCTGACATGCAGGCCAGAGGAAAGTGGCAGAATCCATCAGTAAACATCAAACCAGGGACAGTCGTCATGCTTGTTGACCCTCAGTTACCCCGTTCATTCTGGCAGATTGGAAGAGTATCTAATGTCTTTCCTGGGGTTGATAGTCGAGTTCGAACGGTCGAGGTGCAGATTAAGGACAAAGTCTATACAAGACCCATCTCTCGACTGATTGTTCTTCCAGAGATCCGAGATGAAGGGGATGAAAGCCACACTAGTGACTAACGGTAATCCATATAGTGTCAGCCTTTTAATGGAGCAAATTTGTAACCAAATTTGGGGGCGGCTGTGTTAGAAAGGCCGAGTCATGTGCGCATGCGCAACTTACTTTCAGTCATCATCAGTTCAGAGCGGGACTGTACGAGCGGGACTGTACAAGCAAGACTGTGTGTGCAAAGTGCGTCAATGAATAAATAGCACACACGTACACACACGTACGCACAAATACCAGTGATAAGTAAAGCCTGTGTATTGCTGTGTTGTGTACAGCCCAAAGACTGTTAACAAATAAACCTCATTTGCATGGAACTGATCTGAATCCAGTGTGTTCTGACCGACACCCCATTGAGGAAAGTTAGATCTGAACCATCACCTTATACAGTCCACTTTTTCCAATCCTCCTATCGAACAAAGATAGTGAACATAAAAAGAAAAATAAATAGCCTGAATGATTTGGTGTACTACACAACTGTACAATATCTGTAATTCAACTACAGATATTCTGACAATCAAAACATTTAAAGAATTTAAAGAATTGTTGTTCAGGAAAAACAACATACTTCACCAGAATAAAGCACTCCTTTCTGGCAGAGAACCAAAGAGACCAAAACAACAGAGGACAAACAACATCCAGAATAAAAGTTAAACATGAAGAAGCTGCTTCTTTTTCATGGACTACAAACATTGATTAGTCACAGTTATGAAGTAAACTGTATTTGTTGAAAATGTAATGTGTTCATTGTTGAAATGTGCCCCACATAGAGCCTGTCAGGCTGACATATAATCCTAACCACAAAACTACTCCTAACTTTAAGCATATTGAGACTGTAAGGCTGATCAGAGGGGAAACTTGCATATATTGTAGCTCAATTAATTGCTTCCAACATTACTATATGATGCAACATGATACATTCAGGAAAATATTAAAAATGAAACACATAGCCAATTTAAACAATTACTCCTTGACCTGACAAAAAAACCTTCTAACAAAAAAAGAAAAAACACAAAAACCGATATTTTCCTGTGCATTAATTTAGGTACAAGTGAAAACATCAGTACAGAAGTTCTACCCTCATCAAAGTGGCCCCTAAAGAAAGAAAAAGTGAAAACAGAATAACACAAGACTACCAATTAGATTTCCCAGAAGTCAAATTATAATCAGACATGCTGTAGCACAAAGAAATAACTTAATACAGTCCAGACATAACACTAACATTTGGGTGCTGGGTGATGGTATGTGCTGTGGGTTTAATACAAGTTAAGCTCAACATACTATCATGCTATTGACTACCACAGAAAATAATTTTCAACTAATTTTGCAAAGGCAAAAAAGTGTTCACATAATGGGTGTATGTTTTCCTTAGACTTCTATTGTAAGTGCACAACACATTTTGCTTCTTTGTCCAAACTAACTAGTTTGGGTGAAATAAAGGAGAATTACTCAAAGTTTATGATACCTGCGACCCTAGAGAGGATTTGGAGATGGGATGAATGCATACAATAATGTGTAACCAAAAATTAAGGTGGACGTTTGTCTAACATTTTTAAATGAATGTTACTACTTGTTTCTGAATATTCAGAGAACAATAAAAAGTATTAATCCCATGATTTTTGCTAAACTGTTCCTTTAACATTCACATAACCAGGAAAACAGTATTGAAAGTTGTGAGCTGTGAACATTATGTGATCTAGGACCTTTATACAACACATACCATTCACTCTCAGTAAAAAAAAAAGGTACAAAAGCTGTCACTGGGGCTGTACCTTTTAAAAAGGTAAACTTTTGTCCATTTTAGGTGCTAATATGTACATTTTAAGTGTTAATATGTACATTTATGTGCTAATATGTCAATTTTAGATGATAATATGTACATTTTAGGTGATAATATGTACATTTTAGATGCTAATATGTCCATTTTATGAGCCAACATGTCCATTTTAGGTGTTAATATGTCAATTGTAGGTGCTAAAATGTCCATTTCATGAGCTAATATGTACATTTCATGTGCTAATATGTACATTTTAGGTGCTAATATGTACCACTAAGGTACCAATATGTAGCCTTTGGATACAAAAGTGTACCTTTTGAAAAGGTACAGCCCCAGTGACAGCTTTTGTACCTTTTTTTCTGAGAGTGTTGTAAAGGTTGTAAAGTCCATCCCCCACAGCCTCTTTTTTATAAGAAAAAAATCAATATGGCATCAAACCTATGCTTGTTAATCGCCACCATCTTTTTAATAGACGTCAAGTGGTGCTTCTCTGGGGGTGAACGTTTTGATCATGCCGCTTCCATAAAAGATACGAGTCAAATACTTTCTGTGGTAACCCAGAACATTCCTTTATAACAACCCCTATTAACAGTATGTCACAATAGTGTAAGTCCAACTCTGATCATTGAGTTGCCTGTTTTTGACAATTCTCACGAGGGTGGCCCAGTTTGACTCCCTCAGTGAGAGAGGGCACAGGTTTATAATAAGTACCTATCTTCTCCTGGCCATTGGCCAACAGCCGTCATCACCCTGGTCCACTGGGCCCCAAAGCATGGAGGAACTCTGCAAGGGGTTTGAGCCACAGGTCACTGCTGGTGTAATGAGGAACAGCATCTTGTGCTTACAGGGTCGATAATGATGGTCAGTTTACCAACTCAACTTACCAACTCTATTAAGACAATCAAACCATTTAAATCCAATTGAAATGACTGACTAAAAGATGAAAAACATGTGTTTGATGATCCATTTGATGGGCTACATCTGAGAGGCTCTTATATGGAAATATCACAATGAAAACAAAATAGCTGTGAAACGCTGAGCCAGTTCAACCACACAGGTCATGTGGGAACTTTCTCTCTGTGATAAAGCGCTCTAGAGCCACGGCTGTATCCCACTGAGCGAAGCTATGTGAATGCCGCTATGATCCATGTGACGTGAAACTGCTCAAATCTGTGGCTGATTATGGAAAGATACTCCAGACGACCCTTTAAAGGCATAATGCTAGGAGATACTTTCACACAGAACAAGACGAAGGTCAAGAGGTGCAATGCTTCAACAAAACATTAGGGAAACAAACAACAAAAATTCAAATAATTCATGAAATTATGACATGAAGATTCATTAAATTGGACATGCAAATTAATACTCAAATGAGCTGTTTTATTGGTTGGTGCCTAGCCAATGAAATGGGACTTCTATTGTTCTAGATGATATCACTCAATCCGCCTCACTAAACGCTAACATGGCTTAATGCATTACTGATATTAAAATAAATAAATAATAATAATAATTGCCAAACTTAGTAAACACCATACTAATAATGTTTACTACAGAAAACAGATGAGAACAGACTATGACGAAAGAAAGCAAATTTGTGTTCAGTGCATATAAACCAGCTGCCTGTGTTTTATTAATGATGTATAACAAATAGTTTTTTTTTTGTTTTTTGTTTTTTTATAATTGTTGGTCCATTAAGCCTCATTGAGCGATTTCTTGGTTTTCTATGAGAGCAAAATGCCTAATGTCCAATTAAACGAGTTGCATTCATATTCTGTTCAACTGCTTTGTGAATGCTTTATTTATGGTGTTTCCTGAGTTTGGTCTTTTCATGTCACTGTCTTAATTTAACGTGTTGTGTTTATATTCTGTGCTCATTTGCTTTTCTGTAGTATGCATTATTAGAATGGTGTTTACTAAGTTTGATAATATAATTAATTTCTTTTAAAGAAATTAAAGGGTTAGTTCACCCAAAAATGAAAATTAAGTCATTAATTACTCACCCCCATGCTGTACCAACCCCGTAAGACCTTCGTTCATCTTCGGAACACAAATAAAGATATTTTTGATTGAATCTGAGAGCTGGATCAGTCTTACAGAGACTGCCTAAGGGACTGGCTCTTGACGGCCCATAAAGTCATTAAAGAAAAGGTTTAAATATTCCATGTGCCTACAGCGGCTCAATTATACGTTTATCAAGCGACGAGACTACTTTTTGTGCGAAAAAAAAACATAAATAACGACTTTATTCGACTATTCCATTACTTCCTTATGGGCGCATGCGCGAGAACTGAGACGAGGACGTTCTCATTCGTCTACTTCTTGTTACCGGCTGCTCACCGCTTAGGAGTTTTACCGCCACCTACCGTATAAAATGATGATCCATATATAAGGCGCTCCGGATTATAAGGAACACTGTCGTTTTTTGAGAAGATTAAAGGCTTTTAAGTGCACCTTATAGTGCGGAAAATACGCAAATTGAAAAGCGTATGTACAGCGCGCATCTTCCTCTGCTTGTAAACAGAAAGTTTTGCGCTTCCAGCTACATCAGCACATCATCTTATACGGTAGGGGGCAGTAATACTCCTAAGAAGTAGAAGTAGTCGAACAAGAAGTAGTCGAAGGAGAATGTCCTCGTCTCAGTTCTCACGCATGCGCCCATAAGGAAGTAATGGAATAGTCGAATAAAGTCATCATTTATGTTTTTTTCGCACAAAAAGTAGTCTCGTCGCCGCTGTAGGAACATGGAATGTTTAAACCTTTTCTTTAATGACTTTATGTCGGCTCTTTATACTGGCTCTTTATGCCGTCAAGAGCCAGTCCCTTAGGCAGTCTCTGTATGACTGATACAGCTCTCAGATTCAATCAAAACTATCTTTATTTGTGTTCCGAAGATGAACGAAGGTCTTACGGGGTTGGAACAGCATGGGGGTGAGTAATTAATGACTTAATTTTCATTTTTGGGTGAACTAACCCTTTAAAAGGGGGTAATGATGGCACAGTGGATCAGACACATGCCTTTGGTGTGAGAGACCCGGGTTCGAATCCACTGTGAGACACCAATGTGTCCCTGAGCGAGACACTTAACCCCTAGTTGCTGCAGAGGCGTGCGACCTTGACATATATATAACAATTGTAAGTCGCTTTGGATAATCAAATAAATGTTAAAATCATTTTTCCTTGTTATAATGTATGATTTTCAAAAACAAAAACTGCTGCATCTGTGTTGATGAGAGAATAAAAGTGTATGCGCGTTGTGCACCCGCTACATTATGGCCAAGCATGCGCGCTTAAAATAGCATTATGAACGTCGCGCAACCCGTCACTGACTTTAGACTAGGTTTTTTTTTCTGGTCAGTGGGGGAATTGTTTTCTGGAACTGCAAAAAAAAGCACTAGGGGTTGTTTGCGCCAAAACACACCTCCTTTTTTCGCCGACCCGCCCAGGGAGCACAAGTTCATTTCCTAGTTTACTGACGTCTGTGGAGGGAAAAGCCTGCTTTGCGCGTGTGCAAAACAGTAATGATACAAGCGTCAGTGTACAAAGTCATTTGCGCCGGGTGCAAGATAGGGCCCATTGTCTTTACATCTGTTGTAAAGCTGTTGCATCTCCTCTGTTCCCTTTGTCCCCCTGTTTGGATTTTTGCCATCGGCTCTTGGTTTGAATTATCTTTGGGTTTTCGGGCTGGGCTCATTTCACCTGGACCAATAAGCAACCCCTTAGTAAGTATGCATTTGCGCAAAAGCCTCTATTTATCTTTCTTCTCTGCTCACAGTGGTAAGGTCTCACAACTCCATGGGACCTCTGCGCACATGTGCCGTAGCACCAATGAACTGTATACATTCCAATCTACACTGACACAACACTTCTAACAGCATCACAACTGAGTAACCAGCACCAGCTTGTGTAAATAAATCACCCGGAAACAGCTCTAATATCCCTTTTATCCAGCTTTAATCCAGGTAGATTTTACAAGTAGGTCAACCCCATGAACGCCCTGCCTGCAGCCCTATCATCTGACTGTATGTCAAAACAACAGCATATGCATTCGGCCCACTGCAGTCTGACCAAGTAAGTCATGATAGCGGTCTGTCTGCATCACACTTTCAGACACTTTCTGAGGAGAAACCTGAAAATGTTTAAAACCATGATACACATTCCACTGTCTGGACATGGGTCTCTAAACGCAAACACATTCATCTTTGCACACCTGGAGAGACAAGACGCACTTCACCTTGAAAAGAAAAGGAGAGAGTGAGAACTAAAACACGATAAACACACAGAAATCTTTCACTGTATTTTAACCTGTTAAATCTTATTATAAAACTATGTCATAACTGTAAGACTTCCAGAACTATACTTTCAGAACTATATATATCGAGAGAGTACATGACTCTAAAAACACACAACGTAAATCAAATTTAGTGTCAAATTAAAAGCTTTACATCAATATTATTTGTACATTTTAAATAATTTGTTACATATCTTTTGTCATGCTGCAAAGTAAATTTATTTTTGATGTGTTGATTAAAATACTAAAACACAAGTAAAGCATTTAATTATAATTTGAACTGTAGAGTGTTAATCGAAATTAAGTGAATATATTAACATGCTGAATTGCAGCTTCATCCACAAATATTACAATTTGTTTAATTACAAATTACAAATATATTTAAATACATGACAGAATTTTCAATAGAAATGTCTTTAAAGTAGTTTACCATAAATGCTTGTCAGTATATTGAGCAATACACTCTAATGTTAAACTAACCGCACTGCAGATCAGCCCTCTGACCCAGAGTTTAGAGCAGTTGTACAATGAAATTAAATGTATTCTTATTGTCATAGTACTATTGTCTGTAGATTGCTAGAGCCTATTACTATTGTTGTCATGAATATTATCATTATAAATACTATCTTTGATACTACCACCACTAATACTAATATATATATATATATTTCTTTGTGTTTGTCAAAGTCTCTATCATATCCTCTACGACAATTCAAATACTACACAATTGCATCACAAAAAAAAAAAAAAACTAACTGCATTTATCAGTTAACATGCAAATAAGTGTCTGAAGACCTTACATTCAGTTTGCAGGTAAAAATATTCTTTAATGTACATTACTGTATTTCAATAATAACTACTCTTAGTTATAAGAGTTATAAGAACAGGAACTTCATTCTTCGGTGAATGCTGTCCAGAAAAAGAAACCTAAAAAACAACATAACGTCAGTCGTTCATTAAAGATGCTTCGGACAAAAAAATGCATATTTACATGGAAGAGATTTTAACACATCTACGTAGTTTGGACACAGTATCAGACTGTAGATTGAGAAAAACTTGATTAAAGCAAAAAAAAAAAAAATCCAACATTGCTTAATAAAAGTCAGAAAATGAACACCACATTAATCGAAATAAAATGACCTCCTCATTGGTTTGCCCCCTTTTTTGTAAATCAAAGATGTTGTGGTAGATGTTAACAAGCTGAGAGGGGAAAGTTTTAGAAGCATCTCATGAACTCATAAAGAGTAATTGAGAGCAGATTGTATCAAACACAGGACTCAGTGTAGCTGAAATCACCAGAGATTCCTCTGAGAATTAAAAACAATTATACAAGTATTTGATTTTCACTGCGAGCCTTTGTGCTTAATTCTGATTTATTGCTCAGATCTGATTTTTTTAGTATAGCTGTTCTCACATTATTGTTGTTTTAAAGGTGGCCAAAGTCAGATTCCAGTGAGAACAGATCATGGTCCTAAACTGACCCGCATGCATAATGTAAACATGGAGAACATGCAACATTTATGATATGAGCCCTTGTGTTTTGCTTTTATGTGTTGTCACTGTCATAGGCTACTTATGAGTACAATGATTCAGAAGAACCAATTTAGGGAGCAAATGTGGGAAGCCAAGTCTTCGTTTTCAAAAGTCTCCATTTTGGTCCGTCTACACTGAAACGCAACCCCAGAGTTTTCAAACTAAAACGGGGTCTGCAGCATTTCCAAAAGTCTCTGTTTTCGAGGGTAGTAAGGATACCAGGCATAACCATAGCTAAAGCTATGCATTTAAAAAAAGAAAACGCACTACTGTAATTAGCATTAGTCACATCTGATTTAGGCCACATTTACCGGCAGTCGAAACATGAGCATATAATGTGATTTCGGCTGAATGAAAATGTTCAAAATGATTTGTAATGTACTGAACAATTAAAGAATCAACAAGCCTCTGAATAACAATAAAATGACAAATCATTTGAACTCTTGATGATATTTAGCTATTATCTATTTGTGGCCTTTTTTTACGTAGGTCATATCTCGTGTGTTGAACTACTATCTGAAGTCCTCCTGTAATTAGTCACACTTCATTTCAGTTAATACACATCAAGCTCTTCCTGTTTGTGTTTGTATGTGTCAGAGCTGTAAGGCCCTGTATACGTCTGTCAGTCATCGGCCCTGATATCCTCTCACCTCTGCTGACACAAAGACCTTCTCCCAGCACCCATTCCAGGCAGGGTCATGACCTCTGTACCTCCTGACCTGAGATCTGAGAGGTTGAATGACAGAGATTCTCCTTGGGAGAGCAAAAAGATCACTCGTGCTCCACTAACACGCCATAGCGAATCACTCAAAGTAGTACCCACATCTTTTCGGGTCTTATATGTATGCATGTATTCTAACTATTGTCTATTTTAATATATTTTGAATGTAATTTTTCCTATGATGTCAAAAGCTAAATTTTCAGCATCATTACCTCAGTCTTCAGTGTCACATGATCCTTCAGGAATCATTCTTATATGCTGCTTTGCTGCTTAAGAAACTTATTATTATAATGTTGACAACAGTTGCTCTGCAGTTGTGCAGAATAACAATTGTGACTATTTTCGTGGAAACACATTACACATACACATACATTTTAGACACGCATTGATGACTAGAAATTTTAAAAGAACGCTTTTATTTGAAACTAATTTTTTTTTTGGAACAATGTAAAAGTCTATCCTGACACTTTTGATTAATTGAATGCATCCTTGCAGAATAAAAGTATTCATTTCTAAAAATAAAAATAAAAAAATAAAAAACTTTTGATTAATGGTGAATATTACAATATTGTGATGCTTAAATTAACTTAGAATATTATATATATATATATTACAATCTATCTATTACAATATATATTACAATATTATATTGTAATATTATATATATTGCAATATTATACAATATTATATTACAATCTTGTACTATCTACCATTTATCATTATTGTCCATAATAACTATCATCATCAGCCAGAATTTATATATTTAAAGGGATACTCCACTTTTTTTGGAAATAGGCTCATTTTACCACTCCCCCAGAGTTAAACAGTTGAGTTTTACCGTTTTTGAATGTATTCAGACGATTTTCTGATATTTCGAAGAATATCAGTAATCAGACAGCTTCTGGTCTCATTGACTTCCATAGTATATTTTTTTCCTACTATAAAAGTCAATGAGACCAGAAACTGTCTGGTTACTGATATTCTTCTAAATATCAGAAAATCGGCTGAATGGATTCGAAAACGGTAAAACTCAACTGTTTACCTCTGGGGGAGTTGTAAAATCAACCTATTTCCAAAAAAAGTGGAATTAATATTCCTGGTTTTGCTCATAATGCAGAAGTTTGTGTTTTAACAAGTCACTAAATCTCAGAATTAGTGAGTAAGTTTCTTAACCAGCTTAAACGCTCAGGTCAGAGGTGAAACCCAAGTCTGCCATCTTCAGTAACGTTAAGTGTCCAGCAAGTGCAGGTGATTTATACGGCCAGAATTTAGTAGCAAAACGTTCAGCTGCACTGGTCTTCGTCAGGGTCATTCATGGCTGACCTCTGCTCTCTAGTTGTACCTCCACCCAAAAAACCCCACCGCTGGCTTCACTCACTTACCCGCCGGACGGCGGCCACACATGAGGGTCTGCAGGCTCAACAATGAGCATTATCAGAAAGTGCAGCTTCACACACATTCCCGAGTCAGCCAGTCAGTGCTGGGCTCCAGCAGGGTATCAAACACGGGCAGAAAAATCAGCACATTCTGAAGTGGGGAATTCAAGATTAAAAATAGATGTGTTTGGTTTCTCAGAGCCCATTGAATTGGAGATCACAGCTAAAATGGTCTGTTCCCCAGATTGCTTATCATAACAGAAAGCAGGGCCCTGTTTTTCTTTACAGCATATCATTATTACATAAGCACATGGTCAGACTTTTAGAAGAGATGACTCTTGTGGTGCCTGTGGTGGTCCGTGATGAATCCTGACAAGGAGACTCACTGGTAGAAAAACGTTGAAAATAATAAGTCTTTGTGACTAACAGCATATATTTATCTTAGTGTGTTCATCATTTGGGGTTGACTGCAGTGAGGGAGGGAAGCTATGAAGAGTTTGGCCAGGCAATAATTGATGCATTCTTCACCACTATTTTTCATGTTGCATTCTGAAAAGATCACTGTTTCTAAAAAGCCTGAGGGTTAGTACAAGTCACTCTAAGTAAGAGAAAGAGACCATAAAATGAGTCTGATATCAAATAGACAGTGTGGTGAATGGTTTAAACTCAGAGATGGTAATGGATGCGAAGAAGTGAGTCATAAATAGACCCCATATGGAGTCCGCAACTGCCGAAATCTCAGCAAATTTCTCCTGTTACACTCTTAGAAGAAATGGTTCTATTTGGAACCAGAAATGGTTCCATCCCCGCTTCATATATGGAACTCCAAAAAGGTATAGAACCACTAAAAGGTTCTATTGGCCAAGTATGGAACCCCAGGGTTCTATATAGAACCCAGAGGAACCCTTTTTTAAAGAGTGTATAGAACCTTTTTGGGGTTCCAAATACGTAGCGCTGAAAGAACGTTATATGGTTCTATATAGAACCTTTTCTTCTAAGAGTGTAGCTATTGATTGATGAATACTTTCACAAATATTCATCCCTTTTGGGAAATTCAAGCATCCAGTAGCTTACACAACACATAACAATTGACTGTTCGCAAAGAACCGCCCCCTTTAATTACGGATGCTGCTATGTCCAACAAGCCATGCCGCTCTCAAGCCACGCCATGTTTTGACACAGTGAAAAATACATCACGGAGCAAAGAGGACACTGACAACATGCTGACAGACAGGACGGAGCAGGTTACTTTAAATTTGAAACAAAGTCTCAAAAAAATTAAAGAAATTAATACAATAAATACTGTTTTGTGGGTCTTTAATGCGTTGTGAAGGATCGCTGTACACTGTAAAAATTAATATGCTTTATCTAATCAAAAAAATTGTGGCAAAAGATTACAAGCAATATTATTAATTAAATTTAACAAATTAGAATTGAGTAATAATTAATCAAATTAATTCCTTATAAAACTTACAACAACAACCAAAAAAAAACAAAAACAAAGTTAAGTCACTATTATGGTGATCAGTGTTTGTTTTAAAATTACGGTTTTCTTCAGTGATTCTGCTTGTTAACATCAGGTGTCAATGTTGGCAATATAAAATAAAGAGTTCTTAATTCATCTTTGACGTCTGTCTGTTAGTGAGATATTTTTGTTAATTTTTTTGGTGTAAACTTTACTCATTTTAAATGGTTAACTTTTAAGGAATAATTAAATTAATTATTACTCAATTCTAATTTGTTAAATTTAATTAATAATATTGCTTGTAATCTGTTGCCACAATTCTATTGATTAGATAAAGCATATTCATTTTTACAGTGTAGCACCTGTTAAAGCTGCTCGTGAACTGATAATCTCTTCCTTCTAGTTAATTTAAAGCATCAAATAAACATGAATGAACATCAGAAGGAATATTGTTTCAACTGTGGAAAGACGTCAGTAGACACTTTCTCAAGTTCAAATCCACCGACGTTAATCTATTACTCTCCTCACTGCTTTGTCGGACAAAACGTCTCGGTTACGTTTGGTAACCCTCGTTCCCTGAGGAGGGAACGGAGAAGTTTCCAGCATATTGAGATCACGCCTTCAAGTGAATTAAAACGAGCCAATGAATATTGGCATGCAGGATTTGCATAAAGTGTATGAAGTGTATAAAGGGTATAAAGTGGAATCGAGCGCACACACATATCCTCCTCCGAAGAGATGTAGGATTTCCCAACGAAGGGTGAATCAAAAACATACAAAGTGATCAATGAGGCATAATTTATGAACCAAATGACTTTTATGAGTTAATTTAATGACTACTCAAAGATAAGTTACGGTGAGGTCACATTTATCACTGTCCGGCGAATGTTTGTGTGTAAAAACCAGTCACTTCAATAAAAATACACACAATCTGGAATTTCACGCAAGGGAGAAAGATTTTGCAATGTGTTCAAGTTGACGAATCTGATTTGTCACGTTGAAAGAAACAGATACCTACTCTTTTTAAATGTGATTTCTGTGTGAGCAGTGCTAAACATTATTTGACAATAGACCTTTTTTGCCTGCACTATTTATGAACTGTCACCAACCGGGCATTATAACTTAATTGTATGTTAATAAATTGAATCGAATCAAATCAAAAATGAACACAATCAAATCTTACTGTACTGAGAGAGTCGAACTGGAAAATCTGTTCCCAGATTTAGTGAGTTGCTAAGCCAACTGAAAACGATCACTATTTTCTTTCTGTATTATTTCGCAGAGGATGAAAGAGTCTCCTAAATACTCAAGGCTTCTTTAAATAGCTGTGCCCTAATTCATGCTCGTGTCATGACCCATGTTTCGCAGTTCCAGTTCAGTTGAGACACCACAGAATCTCTGTTTGAGTCACAAAAGGGGAAGAAGAGTCAGAAGTCAGGAAAACAAAATTCCCCCCTCTTGATGGATGGCGGTGGACCAATAACTGTAAGCATCACCTCCTCATTCAACGGCTGCACCTCAGGAGATCAATTCATCTAAAAAACAGCTTGTGTATATTCCTACAGCAATAACACATGAGCTGTTTTAAGTAATAGCCGTGTAAATCCCATCTTCACTGGAATGAGATCTAATGTCAAAAAGTAAGCCTTATCACTCATTCGGTCAGGAGGCATGCCAAATAACATCTCTCATCCTTGACATGCCGGGAAGAAGGGAGAGCCTCGCTCACTGGGTTGGACATATAATAAAGGATTGTCTTTTTTTATTTGGGATTTCTTGATTTCCCACTGGACTGAGTCAATGTTGACAGAGAAAGCAGCCAGGACTGATGCCACGGGGTCCGTGGAGGAAATTGCAGAGAATCCCTGGGAGATTAACTCGTGCTCAGTCCCCGGGAGTCCTGGAGAGGAGCTGTGTCACAGCCTTCCAGACGGAAAAACACACGATATGAAAAATGGACATGACAGTGTATAAATTAAGCTTTGCACATCACTCAGCTCGGCTGACACGGGCTCCCCAGGTCACTTGTTTTCTCGCGCGATGCGTCTTATCACGTAAACCGCGAGGATTGTCGGAGCTGACGTCTGATCGTGTTTATGCTGCCGCCTTTCCCATTAAAACAGACTTTTATACCAAATACAACAGGACATAGCAATAAATCTAAATGATCGCATAGTGCTTGGCCCTAGTTTGTGACCTCTGGTGTGTTTTTACACTGTTCTAATCTGTCTTTCTCTCTCTGCTTTCTCCGTTTACATCACAGAGGACACTTCTGTGCATTGGGAAACTGTGAAGAGATGGAGTGCAGGATGCTCTCAGTTTCACAAGACCAAAGTTTAATGTCTTTATATACAACATAAAGTCCAGGCACCAGTATTTCCCATTAAAGTCAAGCGCAACAGAAAGCACAACATTATATTGTAATCCAGGGGGGCAAAACATATAGCCTGCACTCGAACTGAACTGAACTTCAAATTCATCAATGGCATTTTGTTCTTTTATTAAGAACTTCATTTAAATGCATACCGGCCCACTGTAGCTTAAGTAACAGTAATGCATAATAACTGTGTACCGTGAAAAAAAAAGTATCTTTCAAAGGAATCGAAGGTGGATTCAGAATGCGAATATTTCAAGAAATATTGAAATTTCCCAAAAATTTCCTAATTCTCAAGTCAATTGGCTTTATGCACAGCTGCACTGCTTCCTGAACTTAAGCCAGCTCCTTGTTTCCTGTCTGTCATTATTGGACAAATTGATTAATCCAGGTGTGCCTGACCTCAGTAGTCACAGCAACAATAATCAAACACACCTGAATTAATCAAGTTCGGCCAATAATGGCAGACAGGAAACAAGGAGGTGGCTTAAGTTCAGGAAGTAGTGCAGCTGTGCATAAGGTCAATGGGCTCTATGCACGGCGGTATTTCCGGTGAAGGATTAAGGATGTTCGATAACTTCCGCCGATCGTAGAGTCCAATGCAATACCGAGAATTTATATTGAATTTTGTACTCCATGGTTATAATAAGGAAACGTTAGTCACAAAAACAGATAAAACAGACACCCCTCGTTGTGTTTATGCTTCTTTTTAAAATTATATTAAATAAACATAACTATATATAAAATTACATCTAAACGTATGTACGTTTCATTTCAAAGACGGGAGGACAGTAAATTTTGAAGACTCTGCCATAATCCCGTTTTCTCCGGTTTTCCTCCGCTTTAATCTCCACAACCGGAAATGGACGAGCATCCTTGCGTCAAATGCGGAACTTATGCGTGCATATAGCCCATTATATCCTCCATGTTGTGTGTTGTCTGTGGCAGCCTACCACTGCCTATTTTCATATGTAAATCTACATCAGAAATACATTTTAGTTGAGAGTGTTTCAATTTGAACTGTTCTGAATGTTCTCAGCCCACTTAATGGAATATTCTGGCCAATGTGGTCTCCTACAACAAATGAGCGTATGAAAATGAAAACCAAATGAAACCCCTACTATAGTCTATTCCACCAGTTTTCAAGCCAAAATATTTTGCCAGTCTGTTCTGAATAAAACATGTTCCATATCTTTAGCTGCTGATCTCATGTTGCTCTCCAGTTAGGCTAGTAAATTATATATATATATATATATATATATATATATATATATATGTATATATATATATATATATATATATATACATATATTTAACTGTAGTGTAACATGAAAATAATTATCAGCTTACTGGTATTGGACAAAATTTGTATATTTTTGTTGCTGATTCTGGTAGTGGATTTGCTCACCACTTAATATCCAATGTAAAATCTGGCTAAAGCAAAGCCAGGCTAATCTAAACCAAACTGTTTCCAAATTGTGGTGGATCATTTGTAAACTTTAGGGTCAAACTAGCTTCTTCAGAGCCATCAAACACACCACGGTCGATGTAGTACATGCATAATCATCTGGCTGTTCAGTGTGAGATTCCTTTCCAGTGTGTCTCAGCCACACACAACACACTCTTCTCCACTCTGCTCTGTGTATCATTTGTCATCTCTTATGAGCCGTTAGATAACCTAAACACTGTTTAGACATAGATTATCAACAATAGTCAAGTTTCAAATGCTGTGTAATACTACTGTGTTAATACAGGCTTTATGGAGATTTACTCAAATAAATGTTTAGGATGACCTTCATGTGTATGTATTAGTCAACATTTGTGTGTATGTTTGTGTGCAAGTGAAAAACTGTAGTATGTACACTACCGTTGAAAAGTTTTGAAAAAAAAGTATTTTCTGTTAACCAAGGCTGCATTTATTTAAACAAAATAGTAAAAACAGTCATACTGTGAAATAGTATTACAATTTAAAAATAACTTTTTCCTACTTTAATATACATTATGTTAACATATATTAAAGTAGGAAAAAGTTATTTTTAAATTGTAATACTATTTCACAGTATTACTGTATCACCATATTAGAAGGATCATGTGGCAAAGAAGACTGTGTAATGATGCTGAAAATTCAGCTTTGCCATCATACAATACATTTGATTTAATGTATTGTATGATGGCAAAGCTGAATTTTCAGCATCATTACACAGTCTTCATTGCCACATGATCCTTCTAATATGGTGATTTGCTGCTCAAGAAACATTTCTTATTATTATCATGTTAAAAACAGTTGTGCTGCTTAATTTTTTGGAGGAAAATTTTAATTTAAATTAATTTTTTTTAGGATTTTTTAGGATCTTACCGACTCCGCAGATGGATGAACATATGGTTGCTATGTCCATGAAAACATTATGTATATATGCTTATTTTTACACATTATTACTGCATTTCCGATGGGAAAAAAAGCTGTGGATGTGTGATGATTATTTATCTATACAGTGTTACTAGACAGCTAAAACCCACAGTGACTTATTTCTGATTCATTACACAAAACACTGAACAGCGAAAACATATGTTCATCCTTAAAAAAAACATGATGTGGCAATTTACCAAAACAATTATTATACTAAAATGTGTTATGGAAGAAGTAACAAACTGTTTCCATGGGACACATTTAGGACATCCCACAACAATATGCAATATCAAGTACGTATTAATGCCTGATTAAAATGATTTTATCATCTGCTGTCAATCGGCAGCAGCACTAGCTGACACTAATGGAAGATAGCAAAAGCCTCTGGTGTGTTACGATGTTGGAATAGACCTCTTCTCAGCAGATACTTTCCCACAGTGTGCAGTGGCTTCATTTCAAGAAGAACTTTCACAGCTCATTTTTAGGTATGCCCTTGTTTGGCAGCACGAGCCAAGAAGCCATCTCCTAAATAAAAGTGTTGACTGACTCACTGACGCTGTGTGACAGGACGTGTGATTAATTAGAATAAGATCAAGGCCATGTTGTAACATCCCTGCCAAATTGTTTTCCTAACAGCAAATGAAATATGATCAGAACGACATGTTTGCGCTGACTATGACAACATTCTCCATGGGACTTTTAGTGTGTTGGTAATGTAGAGACATAAACATGCACCGACTGATTTTCTAATTATTAACGTTCTTTTAAAGGTCTTTTTTTATATCACAACTAGGGAAGCTGTCCATGTTTCTGCCTATAAAACAATTAAAGGTTCTGTGACACAAATGCCACCAAACAATTTTCCTCCAGAACTTGCAATTTAGTTTCAGCCAGTCAATAGTTTGTTCAGAGGTCGCATGCCTCTGGAGCAACTAAGGGTTAAGTGTCTTTCTCAGGGACACATTGGTGTCTCACAGTGGATTCGAACCCGGGTCTCTCACACCAAAGGCATGTGTCTTATCAATTGTGCCATCACCACCCCCATATTTTTTTAAAATAAATTATTCCTTTTATTCTTCAAGGGTGCATTACATTAATAAAAAGTGACATGTTTCTCAAAAATATTAAGGATCACAACTGTTTTCAACATTGATAATAATAAGAAATGTTTCTTGAGCAGCAAATCAGCATATTAGAGTGATTTCTGAGGGATCATGTGACACTGAAGACTAGAGTAATGATGATACTAATACTAATTCATCTTTACTTTTACATGAATAAATAACATTTAAAAAATATATTAATATAGAAAACAGGTATTTTAAATTATAATAATATTTTTTCATAAATATATTCTGCCTTCGTTAGCATAATATTCGCTCAAGAAAAATATAAACTATATTTAAGAGCAGTGTTGTAGTCGAGACCACCTCACTCGAGTCCGAGTCGACACCGAGACCAGAGAGAGTCGAGTCCGAGTCAAGACCGAGTCCATAGAGAGTCGAGTCCGAGACCAAAAACGGTCGAGTCCGAGTCGAGACCGAGACCAGTGAGGGTTGATTACCTAATTTACTTTTATTTACTTGGAGAAATCCTTTTTTTTTTTACTGAATTTACTTAGAGTTTAAAATATATGATCAGTTTAGGGTAAAAAGGCCACATAGTAGGTGGTGTTAAAAGTAATTTTATTACAATTTGTCATGCGCAGTTGCGCACTAGAAAATCGCCAATCACTGGGCGTGTCAATCAATTTAAAGAAATATTTTATTAACATACATTAATAATCATGAAAAAGATTTTTAATTGAACTCGAGTGGACTCGGGAATAAGTCCGAGTCCTAAAAAAAAAATGTTCGAGTACGAGTCAATTCCGAGTCCAAATGGACATGAGTCCATGACAAGACCAAGACCATTAAAATATGGTCCGAGTAAAAATATGGTCCAATACGAATATGGTCCAATAAAATAGAGTCTGAGTCTCGAGTACTACAACACTGTTTAAGAGTCTTAAAAAAGGCACCTAAATTTGTCGAAACAGGTTTGAATCTACTTTTTTTGTTCGGTGAAATGTTTAAATTGTTCAAAAATTTACCAGTATGAATTCTTTAGCATCTGAAAGATATAAAAATAAATTCAAACCAAACTATAGGCTATACACACACACACAGACACGTGTGTATATATATATATATATATGGGATGGTGTGAAGGAATTTTTATCAAAAGGAACAAATCTTTTTCAGAGTCATTTGGTTCATTCAAAGAACCAAACGAACAAATTGACTCAGAAAAAGATTTGTTCATTTTGATAAACGAGTTTGAATAGGAGAGTCACGGACATCCATCACAGAACAGAGCAAGGCGAGCATTTGAGCTTATAAAACTTAAACTTTGTTGTTGTTGTTTTTTTTTTAAAGAGGGTTTTGTAAAAATATTGCCATGGGTATGTTTTTCCAATGAGCCTGGGCTTAAACCTCTCTGCTGATAAATCTCTGCTCATCTGGTGGTAAATATTTTCAGTTTAAGTTGCGGTCAAAAATGACTTTTGTTTTTGAAGGGTAGAAAGCAATCCTCTTTATGCTTTGATATCTACCCTCAAGTCTAAAACTAAAATCAATTTGCTGCGCTTCAAAGAAGATCCAAACCATACTAAATGGACCATCCTCCAGCTTTTCCCAAGCAATCAATGCCTTGCCCATTATCTTTTATAAAAGTTTTGAATTATTACAGACAAGGACCCCTGGTGCATCATAGCGCTTTGTTTCCTCTCGCACTGATTTGTACCATATGTCTCCAAGAAAGAAGACAGAGATGGAGGATAAGAGTTAGCATCCACGGGACCTCCTGCCCTCCAACTTCTCGTCTCGGACATCTCTATTTGCCACGTCAAACGCAGATAAAAGTCTGGCCTCCTAGTGGGTATAAAGGTGGAAAGATGAATTATGTAGCTTCGGACAATACGTTCGCAAAAGAAACCTCTTCAGTTTAGCTTTGAATGCAGGGCTAATTAAAAATAGCAAGAGAGTAGAATTTAAAAAAGGGGGCTAAAATTGAAAGCACACTACATAAGGTGCAATCATTTTTCAAATTACTCCTCAGATGACAACACCTCATTTCACCCTTTTCCCCATTCTGTGACCCGTCAAGAAAAGCGAAAGGTCAGAAGTTTTACAGACGTCTAACCACATCCATCTGGACTGACGCTGCCATATCCAGTGATATATGAATGGACACCATAGACTTCACCTGAAGAGTATGGACAATTCAGCAGCACAGACGCAGCGAGGGGCATTCCTGCCTGTCATTTCTCTTTTGAGATTGTCTTGTCATCCTTCACACTCTTTCTAATGGTTTCTTCATGTTTGTGAATGAGTGATGCAGCACAATGATTCTGAGATGCAATGTTCAAAAAGTCCTTTAATCCAATCACACAGTAGAGCTAAGATCACACAAAACACACACCTGATTCACCCTGAGGACAGATACACTGCTGACCTGTAAGAGAATAAATTAAAAACACATGCTGCACTGAGCAACCATGCCGGAATAAGGAGGCAAGTCAAATCTAATTCATACTACGCTTGTTATAGGATCAATGATTGATTCAAAAATACATGACTTGAATACACATGACGAGCATGTTTTTAATTTCTGTATTAATTTTTTTTTTTTTTTTGCATAAAGTAAAACTTGGGAGTGATGACTTTAAGATATCTTCTGTTAAACAGTTCACTTTTTAAAAAAAAAATGGCTGATGATTTACTCATCCCCATGTCATCCAGGATGTCCATGTCTTTCTTTCTTCAATCGAAAAGAAATTAAGGTTTTTGATGAAAACGTTCCAGGATTTTCTCCATATAATGGACTTCATTGAACTCCAAAGGTCCAAATGGGAGTATCAGTGCAGCTTCAACGGGCTTTAAACGACACCAGACGATGAATAAGGGTCTTATCAAGCGAAATGAAAAAAAATAAATAAAAAAGTTTAAGTTTTATAAGCACAAATGCTCGTCTTGCTCTGTTCTGTCATGACTCTCTTGTTCAAACTCGTTCATCAAAATGAACGAATCTTTTATTTTTTTATGTTTGTTGAATGAACCAAATGACTCGAAAAAAGATTTGTTTGTTTTGATAAATGAGTTTGAATGTGAGTCACAAACGCGCATCACAGAACAGAGCAAGGCGAGCATAAAAAATAAATTGTGCTTATAAAACTTTCTTTTTTTATGAGCGATCGTTTCGCTTGATAAGACCCTTATTCATCGTCTGGTGTCGTTTAAAGCCCGTTGAAGCTGCACTGAAACTGTCGTTTGGACTTTTGGAGTTCCTTGAAGTCCATTATATGGAGAAAATCCTGGAATGTTTTCATCATAAACCTTAATTTCTTTTCGATTGAAGAAAGAATGACAAGGACATCTTGGATGACATGGGGGTGAGTAAATCATCAGCAAATGTTTTTTTAAAAGTGAACTAATCTTTTAACAGAAGATATCTTAAAGCAATCCTTTTGCAACGGGATCATCTTATGAAAGGGTCTATGGCATAATAAAGTTTGAAAACCCCTAAGTGAGACTGTCAGCACACCCTCTAAACACCCTCTACAGAAAGTTGTCTCTAATTTCATCCACTTTAAAGCACCGCCACTACAACCATCAAAGAACCACTTTTGTAACAAATTCACTGCATTCAACAATCAATTTCAAGACAATTACTGCCAGACTTCAAATCGTCCTTCAAATGTTCCTGTTATTATGCATAATCCATAGGTCACCACTTTTTGTAAGGACTATGTTGGTTCAGGCCAATCAACAATTATTTAGCGCATGTCCGATATCCTTGAGCTGCACTTTACTTCTGGTCACTTCATATGTTTTTACTCATCATATAGCTATCTTTATGTTAAATCTCTTCCATTTACTCTTGACCACATAAATGTGTCTCTGTAAAACAAATATAAATCTGTTCTTTGATCGTGTGTTGAGCATTCAGGATGCGACGGTGAACTTTTAGATTATTTTGTGGCAGTTTGCGCTTGGGCTTGCTGAGGTCACATCTATGGCGATGCATGTTGCAATAGCACTGTCATATGTGACTATCGGGAGCTGGTAGCCCATAACACGCTCTCACATGTTTATATATGTATTTATTCATTTTTACCATTGTGGGTGGAGTAAAATTTACATATATGGCTTAAACAACCAGATTAATTCACACTTGGCTAGTTTCATCTGGAATGCGTCTCAAACCACCTCCTGAATTGGTTTGAGTGATTTAAATCAGCCTCAAATGCGTTTACATCTGGTCTCGTCTTTGATGACATGTTTACTGGCACGAGGGCGGGACAACCTGTCACTCACATGAGCTCAACCAATAGCAAACCACAACCATCCAATCAATTCCCAATGGACAAAATCAAGTCCCGCCCTACATTTTTCTTATAAACGAAGCCATTTCACTTAAATATACGTCACAATAGGGAAGAAAATAGTTGGAACCTGCCATCTCATGCTAATAGTAAGGCTACTTAGTTAGAGTTAATGTATGTAAATCCAACGCATTCTCATCCTAGGGCGTCATCTAGTAACACTTTTGAAATTTCGTCTAAATCCAACACACATGGCACCCTTTAGCGTCAATATAACGCTTTGTTCGGTTATGGTAGGTTTAGTTCTGGGGTAGGTTACCACTAGGAGGCGCCTTCTGGCTCATATATACCTGCGTCTCATATTGACACTAAAGGGTGCCATGTGAGTTGGATGTAGACGAAATGTCAAAAGCGTCAGTATATGACGCCTTGGGATGCGACCGGGCTGGTAAATCAACCTGATCTTATAATGTGTCTATTTTATATGGATTCGGAATCCAGAAATGTAAGCCGATTATGAAAACGCATGCATGGGATATTACGATATCATATGAAATAGCTAACAATTTACAAAAATGTCAAATAGTTACACATTGCCATGGAAAGTGTGTTGGCACTGAAGAGTGATTGTAGGAAGGGAGTAAATGGCTCTGACCTTTCCCAAAGAAGTGAAGACTGAGGAGGAATGCGGCCCTCCACCTGCATGACGAAAGACAAACCTACCAACCGCAGTATGTCTGGAATGTGGGCCATTTGCTGCTTTGGACAGCTGGAACTGGCCAGCTCTGGTAAAAAGTCCTGGCATGGCCAATAGATCAACGCCCTGCCCAGCGTGATGTTTATTCACTGCAGGAGTGCAGCACAGCACCTGCCACACCATCACTGCATTGCTAGGGGCGACCCATTAAAGTATCTCTCTCTCTCTCCAAGCAAAACAAATGACCCTAACTGCACAAATAAAAATAATTGGAGAGTTTTAATCACTCTAAATGTCCCAAAATACCTTCAAACATGATGATGTCATTAAGTCATTTTAAGAAGCTATTTGTTTCTCATTTCCCGATAGTAAATGTAATTCATTCCCCCCAACATGTTTTGTGAAAAATGTACGTTTTAAATGAGAAACACCTGTTATCCATTAGGCAGCATCAGTGAACTGTTTTTTTATTTAATGCATTTTGGTAGCATTGAACATGAATCCAGTGCTAATTTTGCTTGTTCTATTTAAAAAGTGAAAATCTGATCATGATTTTATGAATCTGGCCGGCTTTATTGCCCATCTGTTGTGCTCAGCTCCCCTACTGGCCATGGAAGATGTAACCTTTCGAGAATGCCAGTTTGCATAACGTTCTTGTGGCCTCTTTAATTCTTTAATTCACATCTTGCGTAATTCTTTCTTTGAGGCTTTGTGGCACTTTGGTCTTTAAGCTTTTGAGTCTTTATGAATCTTTATTCTTTTAACCACAGAGCTTCCTGGATAGACTGATGCTTTTTTTCCTGGTTGAAAAATTACAAAAGACAGAACTATGCTTTTCATTTTCATGGTTTTAAGCTAAAACTCAACTATGTATGTCATATATTTAATTACATTTATTATCATATAAAAATGTAATGAATGTCTGTATGAAATTGGCCTGTATAATTAATGCATTGTTCGTGTTAACTCCATATTAACAATATTTAGTTTATGTAAACTAATGTTACCAACATGTTAGCTATTGGTTAGCTACATATATACAGTAACGGTCAAACGTTTGGAAACATTCCTATTTTTAATATTTTTAAACAAGTATTTTATGCTCATAAAGCCTGCATTTATTTGATCAAAATGTAAAAATGTACACATCCTTGCTGAGTAAAAGTATTATATCTTTAAAAAACTTTTGAACTAGATTATGTTGTTACAAAATAGTGTTAATTTATGTTAACATAAAATAATGTTTTAAAGAAATGCTGTTATTTCTTTAAACGTTTTATTCAGCAAAGAAATTTCACAAGTTATAAAAAAAATGTAAGCAGAACTGTTTCCATCATTGATAATAAATCAGCAAATTACACACTCTAAAAAAAAGGCTGGAGTGTTTCAACCCAAATTTGGGTCAAATATGGACAAACCCAAATGTTGGGTTAAAAATGCAATTAAAAAAAATTCCTTTATTTTTAAGTTGGGTTAAAATTTGAAATGCCATTTTTAACCCAACATTTGGGTTTGTCCATATTTTACCCACATTTGGGTCAAAAAAACCCAGCATTGTGATTTCTGAAGGATCACATGACACCGAAAACTGGAGTAATAATATTGAAAATTCAGCTTTGGATTACAGAGAGAGAAAAAAATATTTTAAAGTATATTAAACCAGAAAATGGTCATATATTTGGTCATATAAATGCACAAGATACTTCTTTCAAAAAACATTAAATATAGTAATGTTTCCAAACTTTTAAAGTTACAAACTTTAAGAATATAGCATATTATTATTACGTTATAAAATTGTTTATTTTCTTAAGAATTCCTGGATTTAAAGTGCCTAAGTTAGGTTTAAGTGAATTGTTTTCAGTGGTATCATGCACTTTGTGGGTCAAGGTTTGGCTCCTGTCCTGCTCAGATCAGGGCACTGAACCCTCTGACCCCCAGCCTTCCTACAGCCTGGGGAACAGAGAGAAGTCCAGCATGCCCAGTTAACCCAAAGCATTTAGCAGCACTCTTTGAATCATTACCTCTGCTGATTACTCCACAAAGACTTTAAGGTTTACATTTGTTTATACACAACACGTGTCCAGTTTCCGTCTTTGGTTGCAAAAGATAACCAAATAAATAAGACAGTTGTGCTGGGGAATAAACACAGTTTCATTACTGATTGTGCTTTTCAGCAGCTGCGCGCTCTTGCTAGCCCTCATTAATTAGCACTCATTCATTGTGATTACAGAGGGGAATGAGGCTGGTGGAGTCGGGCTGGGAAGTACAGCACAATTATGGGAAGCATTTCCTCGTGTCTAATGGGTCTCTAATAGCTGTGGATTACCGTAGGTTTGGAACTGGTAAAACGGCAGTGGTTTTCGAACACAGCGCCCAAAGGGACGTCTGACTTGGCACTCAGGGCTCGGCCCAAACCAAAGAGGCGGTCGGGGGGTTACCTCAAGATCTACGGCAGATGATTGGTCTTTCTTGAGAGGGTGGGATGGGCTGATTTGGAAAGCAGTGGCACAGGATTTATGGTGCATGCATTTGCACTGACCTTCACTGTAATGGATTTTCACTCAGTGTTTAGGACGCATTAGAAAGCAACAGACACAACAAATCCTGCCGGAGAGCCTCAGTCTTCATGCGTCTGTCCCTCATTATAGACATCCACACCCACAGCAGCCACAGCCCAAATGTTTTCTTAGTTAAGAGAATTCGGGCAGAATAAACATTAACACAGTGGCTTTCTGCCCATCAGAGGATTGAGAGAAAGAAAGAAAACAAATAACTATCGCCATATGCGCCCTTCCCGCACATATCCACCATAAACCCACACTGAGAAGGTTAAACGTTTAACTGAGCAATGGAAGCCAACACACCCCTGAGATATTGATGGCGAGTGTACATAAATAAACAACCAACACACATTCTTTATTAAAAAGCAGGAAATTTCTTTCTGACTAAACTGGGGTGGTTGGATAGTGTCCATGATAAGAAAAAAATAATAATTTAAACCACTTTGAAATGTTGTTGGATTCATATGGTTTTGATCAACTTTTATAGCATTTTCAAGAAAAGTTTTAATTCAATAACTAAAATGTAATATACTATAACAAGTAACAAAGGTGAATCGTTTTGTTTAAAAAAAGAAAATATTTTTGTCAAACATTTTATTTTTTCATTCTGTAAATGAGGCTTTTTCTTCAGTTTGATATTTTCATTGTTAGGTTATAGTTATCTAATGTTAACAAATGGAACCTAATTGTAAAATGTAATCATAACATTTTATATAAGAATAAAAAGAAGATATATGTGTGCACAGTCCTTGCTCAAGAGTTTACACCTTGCAAAAAGTTATCATGACAAAGACACCAGGTTATGATGTTATGTCAAGATGTCATAACAAAGACATATTTGCATTCAAAATGTCATTATTGAGCAAAAGTCACTTAATGACAGTTGTCATAAACATGCATAAACCCTACTTCATCTTCAAGACATATGTCATGTTATGGTTATGAAGGTGTCATGTCAGTCTTATGAACACCCCTTCAAGTAAAGGGTTACCGTTTCGACTCACTCACGTTAAAACACATTCATTAAAGATATTAAATATTAAAAAAAAACAATAGTCAACCTCACAAACTGAGCAGTCAACGGCCCACCCCTAATTCCTATCAAACAAAACTAGCTCTAACCCTTAACATACTGTTAAAATACAGAAATAAAAAGAAAGTTACTCAAGCCCTAACTCTACAGCTAAAACATATGATTAGCTGATAAAATGTTGATCTAGGCAGTTAGGAACATGTCGTACTTGAGTAAATCATGCTAGGCATGTAAAGTGTATGAGAAGACCATCCCAAGATCACGCTTTATAAAAATCACCAAACCTTCTCATAGGCAATGATCACACTCTCAGTCAAATCTTACGGTTTTAAATTACGGTTTTCTGCAGAGCGGCTATACATATAAATTGACTAAATTAATAACCTTTTTACAACAAAGCTTAAGCTATGTAAATAAAGGTGACTTGACTATTTGTGTATCCAATCTATATGATGTAAATCTGATCTTAATAATATGTCGTGTATTGCCAACACTATCTCACGACCAATTCGTACGAATTTGACGCATGATTAAAAAGTGTCTAATTCGTACTAATTCGTACGACCTCACTCGTACTAATTCCTACGATTTGTCTAAACCCACGTGATGGTTAGGTTTAGGGGCGGGGTCAGGGGTAGGTCATTCGTACGAATTCATACGAATTGGCCAATTCGTAAAATATGTACGATTTAGCAAAATCCTATTAATTCGTACGTGTGAGGTCGTATGAATTGTTACGAATTAGCCACTTTTTAATCATTCGTCGAATTCGTACGACTTGGTCGTGAGATCGGGTTGGTATTGCAACTGTTGTGTATCGCAATAATATCTGATCTAAATAATATGTTGTGTATCGCAAATCCGATTTGTGTGTGCGGCAATGACGGCAATGTGGCAAATGACGTTTATGTTGGTAGGCAACCTCAGCAGCAACGTGGAGGGGTTTGCAATTCAGATGTTGTCTTATTTACATCATGACAATATTAGCCGGAGCGTTGGACTAGCCTAAGTCTTGTTGATGCGTGCTTTATTCTGTGCGGTCATCTCCGCCGTTCTCAAAACGTTTCTCCATTGTATTGTCATTTTTGGCTCGGCTGGCTCAACACAACTTCGTGTCTGCAGCAACTCTTAGCATGCGTACTATAACAATGTCTGACATGTACATTTTTTACATGGCGTGAGAAAAAGACAAACCATGCGAAATCCGATCAGACTGAAACAGATTTCCATAAATGCGATTTTTATAGGATTTCAAACCACATGACTATAGCTCAAAACAAATCTGTAAATATTGCCTTTCATGTGATTTTTTTGGCAGTTCCCACTTACTAAATATGATCAGTTTCCAATCGGATATGCACAAATATCCGATTTGGACTGACAGTCTAAATTATAGTGACCTTACAGTCTTGACAGAGGATCAGCTGAAGAGAAGTCAATCAAACTCCAACCAAACCAGCAATCATTGCTTCTAACTGGCAGCATAATGATATGAAAGCCTGCTAAACGTCAAAAACTGAGACTGAAACATGTGAGTGCTTTCACACAGCTGTCACTGCTTGGACTTAATCACATTCACTCAAATGACAGACTGCGTAGGTGTTACCAGACCGTGTTTGACTACTTTCTATTCAAAGCTTCCTGTCTGCAGCCATGTTCCATAAGCACGGACTGTCCCTGCATCTATCACAGATACTAGGTCTTTTTCCACATCAGTTTGACATAGTCCTCACATCAGGGGTGCTGACACCGGACTGGCCTCAATCAGCGGGGTGGCGTAACCAGACCATTCATCTAAGCCATCACTCACAGGGTGACTCACAGTTCTTCTCTTCTACACTGCGTCTTTAAGGCATCGTGCATTTCTGGGCTCAGCTTACAGCCGCTTTCGCTCTTCAACTGGAATCAAATTCTTTACCATGAAACGTCAAGTAGACGTGCAAAAACTCCAGCAAAACACTTTCCATTGATGTTTTTTCTTCTTTTTTTTTATCTGTGTTGCAATGACTTACAAAACACTGCGTTCCTGTTTAGATGAGTAATGCAGCAGTATTAGTCATTCTAATACTGAATTGAAATGACTGCTATCTATGTGTCTGTCCGCTTCATGAATCAGTACAAAAACTGAATAAACCCACTGAATCGATCTTCAAGTTATCATGAAATTCAGTGACGGAATATGTTAATAAAACACTTAAATACAACAGGAAAATTGACGTGTTTAACTTTTTTTCAAAATACTATAAAAAATGTTTTACACATTTTGTTAGCATATTGTGTAGTTGTGCTTGGAGTAAATATTTTATTTGTGATAACGCAATGAAACATGCCAAATGGAGTGGACAATTTTTTGGCAAGCCTGTCATTTAAAGAGCATATTGCAGGTAAAAAAATAAATAAAAATTTATAGAGAACATTGTATGAAAATACCATATGAAAAGTTAATGCAGGATTTAAAATGTTTTAAAACAACATAAGGGCACTAATTTAGAAGAGAAAGTGAGCGTTTCTTGGACTGTTAGTAAAAACGGCTTTTTTTCCAACATCGCGTCATTTGACGTCATATCAGGGAGCAGCAGCCTCGGCTCAGTGGAGAGCAGGCTGGTGTTCAGTGAGAGCGCTCGTCAGTCAGTGTGCTTTCGTTTTTGCATTTTAATTTATCATGGTAAATTATATTGTGTTTGTGGAGATTGCAAAAACTCCAGCCTGTCAGGACTTCAAGATCGAGTCCACAAGTTTCCATTACAATAAAAGTGACGGTGCTATAGCCTTTCTTTCGTTCCTGGTGCGGTTTGAGCAGGTGAAGAGACGGGATTTTTTTCCTCTGCATCGGCTATTAAAACGCGGTCGTGTGTAGCGTTCACTTCAGATCAAATGACTATAGCATCCCGGCGATATGATGGAGTTCAACATGGTATGCCGAAGCAAGAATATTGATCGTCGTATACTACCAATATGGCTTAAAATAGTGTTATAGGTAACTTAGTCATGTCATGCCCTAAATAGAACTCCTAAATTAGGAGTTTTACCGCCCCCTACCGTATAAGATGACGTACTGATATAGCCGGAGGCGCAAAACGTTCTGTTTACAAGCAGTACGTCATCTTATACGGTAGGGGGCGGTAAAACTCCTAAGCGGTGAGCAGCCGGTAACAAAAAGTAGTCGAAGAAGAACGGTCTCGTCTCAGTTCTCGCGCATGCGCCCATAAGGAAGTAATGGAAAGTCGAATAAAGTCGTTATTTACGTTTTTTTTTCGCACAAAAAGTAGTCTCGTCGCTTGATAAAGTTATAGTTGAGCCACTGTAGGCACATGGAATATTTAAACCTTTTCTTTAATGACTTTCTGGGCCGTCAAGAGGCAGTCCCTCAGGCTGTCTATGGAAAAGTGATCCAGCTCTCAGATTCAATCAAAAATATCTTTATTTGTGTTCCGAAGATGAACGAAGGTCTTACGGGGTTGGTACAGCATGGGGGTGAGTAATTAATGACTTAATTTTCATTTTTGGGTGAACTAACCCTTTAAATACTCAAATCTTTAATGTTCTGTTTATGTTATAACCTAGGTGAAAAATATGTATTAAAAATTTACCTGAGTATAGCCTATGCTTTTAGTATAGAAATATACTCAAGTAAAGTTTTTATACATTTAATAGTATATAAATCTACCCTAAACATACTAATGTCTGCTGGCCTGTTATAGGATCATAATAATCTGTACAATATTGTGAGCACAGTGTATATCGTTAGCGAACGTGTATAGCCTACTATAAGCACGTCTCTCACCTAAAAGGCACCTGTCCTGTTCTCCACTGGTTCTCCTCACATCACAGCTCAATTTTTCTCTGACCATTCTGTCTGACATTATCCTGGCCTGTCCCTGCTCTCTTTAGCATAGCAGGCTCATAACTTTATGGCTTGATCCGTCATACGAGTATTTCCTCAGCGTCCGAAATGTCATGCGATTCATTGTTTTCCTGTTGTGTGAATCGACGGCTCTCCCGCTCATTGCGTCACGCCCGCCACGCCCATTTTCAGACGCGGAAGTAAAATTTTCTCACAAAAACGACTGCAGAAGCTTCTGTAGCGTGTTTATACGTATATTTTAAAGAAAATCTAGTCTACATTGTTTTTCTATGCATTGACTCGTTGGGTCCTCTAACCTGCAATATGCCCTTTAAGAAATTCTGAAGACATGCAAAAACAAGAGATAACCAACAAAATATTATTAACTGATTATGTTGTAGCCAATTTGTGCTTTTTCATGTGAGCTTGTTTTTTTTTCCCCTTCTTTTTGCATAGTAAAAAAATAAAACCTGTAGTTGTAGGTTTCCCCTTTTTTGACAAATAATTTTGTCCAGTAAAAACCTTAACCAAGTTTATCAAAATCTGTTCATATTTACAAAATACAATTATGTTGGTCAGTGAAAACATTGGAAAGCTTTTCTTTGTACTTTTTGTTAAAATAAAAGGTTAAAAAGAATGAACAAATAACAGATTCTTGATTTTACTGCATTTTACAAAATGTCCCAACTTTTCCTGAATTGGGGTTATACATCTTCCTGGTTGTTTTATGGATGGTACATCTGTACATTTTTCTTTCAAAAAAATTTAAATCTTTCATAAACATAGCTTAACTGGTTCTGGTGTGCATTGTGCAATGCCCACTTTTTTATGCGTTTTAAATGTTTCCTGGTCAAAATATCTCAACCTTTAAATATGGCATTTCCTCTTAAGCCTATAAATAATTATGTCAAATAACTTAATGTGAAGCACATTCAAAAGTTACAAATCTCAGAATTACATCTTAAAGACAGAAGCCTTTAAAACATTAAAGTGATGTCAGTCAATCTTGAATGGGGTTCAGAGCAGGTGTGTATTGTAAAAAGAAACACATTGACAACGGATCAATGAGTGTCAATATCCCTGACCTGATCTTCAAAGGTGAGCCAGATCTGCGAACAGAGTGTGTCCAGCTGAACCTGATGTTAACTGTCCAACAATAAATGCACAGGAAGGTTTCGGTTCTACAGGGTTTACTTTTACTACCCGTACTCCCAGTCTGAACAGAGTAACGACAACAACATATGTAGGCCAGAAGCCCTGTCAGTCTCCTGAGTTTCCTCCTGTATCTCTGCTGTGCACAGATCTCACACTCTTTCCATTAGAAGCGAAGGAGGGAAGACGCCACTCCAGAAAGCCTAAGTCTCGATGCGTGGTAATGAGAAACACAGGTCTGAAGTCTGGACCATATTTCATCAGAAGTGCTGTGCTACTGGTGTACACCTGCACTGAGGCTCTGGGAAAGCCGGGTGCTAAGTATCTGTTTAGATTAATAGTTAATACAAGCCCTCAAACATTTCACAGAGGTCGGACATCTTAACAGTCTCTTAAAAACAAGAAGCAATAATAAAAAGACAGCGGAGCAACACTTATGGGGCTTCGCTCGGTTCTCACGCACCAAGCA
The DNA here is from genome assembly GCF_988280905.1 of Pimephales promelas. Taxonomy (NCBI): domain Eukaryota; kingdom Metazoa; phylum Chordata; class Actinopteri; order Cypriniformes; family Leuciscidae; genus Pimephales; species Pimephales promelas. The sequence continues at coordinate 28,402,887 of NC_142787.1, forward strand.
AACACTGAGGATATGCATACTCGAAATCTCTTACGTCTGAACCAGGGGTCTTTAACCTTTTTCAGACTGTTAAGCCTGAAAAAAGTACTTGCCGTATAAATGTATTTACATACTTTGTTGTGATGCTTACATTGCAAACTAAAATAATCATTAAGAAGTCATCTATTTTAGAAGGTCTATGGCCCGAGGCGCTGGGATAAATATCCCCGCAATTAAACATTTGGCTAAAGTTTAGCTTTGTAACTTAATGATCAAATGACCAAAATATTGAAGGGTTATGGTCACAAAAGTTCATCTTAGGAACACAAATGAAGATCTTTTTGATGAAATCGGAGTGATTTCTGTCCCTCCATAGACAGCTACACAACTACCACTTTGATGCATCAAAAAATTAAAGGAGTAGTTCACTTTAAAAAAAACTTTTGCTGATAATTTACTCATCCCCATGTCATCCAAGATGTCCATGTCTTTCTTTCTTCAGTTGAAAAGAAATTAAGGTTTTTGATGAAAACATTCCAGGATTTTTCTCCATATAATGAACTGCATTGGGAACCAAATGGTTGAAGGTCCAAAAGACAGTTTCAGTGCAGCTTCAAAGGCTTCAAACGACACCAGACGATGAATAAGGGTCTTATATAGTGAAACGATCGGTCATTTCAAAAATAAATAAAAAAGGTTTAAGTTTTATAAGCTCAAATGCTTGCCTTGCTTAGTTCTGTGATGCACGTTCGTGACTCTCCTGTTCAAACTCGTTCATCAAAATGAACAAATTTTTTTTCGAGTCATGACTCGAAGGGTCCTAGATAAGACCCTTATTCATCATCTGGAGTCGTTTAAAGCCCTTTGAAACTGCACTGAAACTCTCATTTCAACTCTCAAACAACCGTTTGGTTCCCATTGAAGTCCATTATATGGAGAAAATCCTGGAATGTTTTCATCAAAAATCTTAATTTCTTTTCCACTGAAGAAAGAATGTCATGAACATCTTGGATGACACGGGGGTGAGTAAATTATCAGCAAAAGTTTTTTTTAAAAGTGAACTACTCCTTTAATACAGCGATCGTAAAACTAATCCATATCGAGCGGTTTAGTCTAAATTTTCTGAAGAGACTCGATTGATTTATGATTAACAGATTGAATTTAGGCTTTTATTCACATATAAACATTCATCAACAAGTGTTCAGATGCAAAAGCCTCTAAGTGCCATTTGAAATTTTCTTCTAGAATGATAATTTTATCGAGCTTATATTAAAGTTCAGTAATTTCACTTAAATGGCAATGAAGATTACCTATTAATTGTCATTTAAGTGAAATTACTGAACTTAAATATACAAGCTTGATCAAAATTATCATTCTAGAAGAAAATTTCAAATGGCACTTAGAGGCTTTTGCATCTGAACTCTTCATATATATATATATATATATATATATATATATATATATATATATATATATATAACTGAGACTGTAATAACTTTACAGAGACTGCTGAATTACATTCCTGCTGATATTCAGTACAATGGAAGGAACTCTTTTTGTGTGACATTGTTTAATTTTACAACTTTCAATGCCTTGAACTTCAGAGTTCCATGATATAAGTGATGCAGATCAGATACGATTAACTGAACTTTAGCGTCCACAGTAGTGATATAAAACAAGGCTCAGTAAACTCAATGAAGATTCACTGGAATTACTATAATCACATTAGCAGATGGCAAAAATAAATACTCCCGGTCATGGATGAACATTAAAAGAAATCCAAGCCAAACTCAGACAGACGCGCTGTATTACTAAGTGGAGGAGACAGAATAATCAAAAGTGAAAGAAGGTTCAGTAGGAATCATTTCCTGGGCCGTGGATTAACTGTAAACAGACAGTTTGTGTGTATAGTTGCAGTTGAGTCACTATCTAGATTGTCTCGTGAGTAATTTGTGTCCATGCTGACAGGAACACATACTGAGTGAATGGCAAGAATTGATGTCAAACTGTGCAAAGCAGAAACACCTGAAGTGCTCAATGAAACCGGGGCACAAATAAAGATAAAAACAACACTGTATTTTCATAACCATTCCTTTATGGCCTGTCAATAAGCAGCATGATAACTGAGCCTGCTGAGCAAAGAAAAGCAGTAGACCAAGACTATTTGTAATATTTATTTACAGAATGGTACAATGTTTGCATGTTACGCACATTGTAAATAAAGCATTCTTCTTTAACCATTTAACCATTTATTCATCACATAATTTCACATTTTTATCATCTGGTGTTTTTAGGTTGCAAAACTGTTAATATTGTTCCAATTTGATGAATTTTTCATTAAAAACGTATCAAATAACAATCAAATAAAATAAAATGTCTATTCTAGAAGCAGAAAAACGTAATTGCACCCCAATGATAGATGACATCACTTTTTTTAGTTTGGTCTGACCTTTACTTGACTTTGTGTGGTCAGTATCCAAGCTGACAGGGGAGCCGTCAGTCTAGATAACAGTCGAAGGTCTCACTGACACGAGCTATCCTGGTTTAACACGTTGTAGTAAACATTACTCCCTTCACATTGTTATACTTAATCTGTTGATTTCCATCACTCAAAGTACTCATTCCAAGCCAAAACACAAAACCAGACTCGCATTGTTTAGGCAAACCTCTAATCCAGCCCAACACTTCAATGGCCTCTCAGGCACGGGATATTCCTCTAAACCAGACTCAACATTTGTAGCATTCAACAAAAGATGAGAAAACAAATAGAGGGTATTTATTCCAGATCATTTAATTTTTTAAGTCTCATTGTTCCACGATAGAACCATGAACAGCTCTTACAATTTCTAAGTAGGCGGGGGAAACAGACCCACCTCTGTTCTCTAACACATACTAACATTCTCACCACGGCATGAACACTAGGGGGACGTCCGGAAGTTTGTTTTTCTCTGTGAGGGATGAGAGGGATATATGAAGGTCTGTGATGTGAGTCATTAAAATGTCTACATAGACACAAAAAAGCACATGCAGCTGAAGAGACACCCTTAACAAGCATGTGAATCTCTAAACACAATCAATACCAATCAAACTGAAAGCACAATGTCGGATCCAAATTATGATTATGAAGAATGATTTCTGAAGGATCATGTGACACTGATGACTGGAGTAATATTCAGTTACAATTGCAAGTATTTTTTATCTGATTAATACAGCCCTGGTGAGTATAATAAGAGATTTCTTCCATTTTCATAAAAAAAAAATTAAAACCTTAAAAAAACAGTACTGCTAATTGGATTTTTGTTCAAACGTTAGATTAAGGTCCAATGCTCACTATTAACTACGACTTTTGCCTCAATAAACTCCTTATTACTGCTTATTAGGTAGTTAAGTTCAGGTATTGGGTAGATTAGAGATGTAGAATATGGTCATACAGAATAAGGCATTAATATGCGTTTTATATGTACTAATAAGCATCCAATATACCAGTAATATGCATGCTAATAAACAACTAGTTAATAGTGAGAATTGGACCCTAAATTAAAGTGTTACCGAATTTGTATTAATTTATCTTCAGATTCCACGTTATATGTCTAATATAATGTTTGAAATGTACTTTACAACAGTGTGTATTCAACAGTTGCAGTCCAAAACAGGATCATGTTTATTTGACACAGCTGAAACTCACTAGCAGCAGACTTAGACTATCAGAGGGATGCCAGACGTTCAGTATACAACCCCCACCACCGAGTGCTAGAGGCCTACACATTCACTCAGACTCAAAAAACACAAACACAAACTGGCCTGCCAGAGCCAAAACACACATTATAAACAAACTGTATACGCTTAATAGAAAATACAGGACAAACTTTTACAACAAGAGTCTGTTTATCCTGGGAGAATTTATCAGAAATTTCAACAGGTCAGCGCAGTACACTTATAAAATATAGTGTGTGTTTTTCCTCCTCTGAAGAAAAGTAAAAATATAAATGCCATCTGTTGAATTGCTCTTCAATAGAATCTGGTTGAAGGAGGAAGGCAAAGCATCTTATCTCTCGGTCAATCAAAACAGGCAACAATAACACACACAATTAGGAGATTACCATCATCCCAATTACAACAACTGCACGCAACTCTGACTTAGTCTGCAAAATAGTCTTCACACGGATTTGAATTCTTTCTCTTCAGATGAAACCGAATGCCGCTGCACTAAGGCCATGTCTCGCTGATGCTGGTTTATGAATCAGTACAGCAGTGCACAGAACTGAGAGAGCATGGAGACTCACTGGAGGTCCACATGTAGTGTTATGAAGCTGCCTATTTCATCATTCAAACTCTACAACAGCGGCTTTTTAACCTTTTTGACTCAAATGTCTCCATGGTATTCCTTTTGTAATAATGGCAAGGCTGCTTTTTTATTAACAGAAACTAGGATTGTCAAGATCCCAAATCAACCAACCAAAATTGGGTTTGTGATTACAGAAATGTCAAGAACTGTTTGTTTTTTAATAAATTTAGTTGTTATGGGGAGAATAATAAAAGGAATATTCAGTTCACATCTTGATTTTGTACTTTTTAGCATTTTACCTGAAAGTACCTGGCATCGACGAACATTTTCGCCTTTTACGAGTTTTCACTGTTATATAGTAGGAGGTGCTATTACACATCTAAAGGGTATCTCCTGATCAAAACACTTGCGAAGATGAAGCAGGAACAAGCGATAGCATATGTAGGTAGATGTATGTATAAAAAAAAACACGATCATCAACAGTAAACAGCATATAAATCAAAACTACCTAATGAAATATCTTGTGATGTAGTACTCAAGTCTGGTCTCGAGACCGATTTCTGCTTTTTTGAACTCGTCTCGCACTTGTTCCTTCAAAGACTCGGTCTCGACTCGGACTCGACCCTTCAAAGATTCAGTCTTGACTCAGTCTTGACCCTTCAAAGACTCGGTCTTGACTCGGACTCGACTCAGACTCGGTCTTGACTCGGACTTGAATGTATTTGAAAACCAACGGACTCGGTCTCGACTTGGACTCGACCCTTCAAAGACTCGGTCTTGACTCGGACTTGACCCTTCAAAGACTCGGTCTTGACTCGGACTTGACAGTATTTGAAAACCAACGGACTCGGTCTCGACTTGGACTCGACCCTTCAAAGACTCGGTCTTGACTCGGACTCGACTCGGACTCGGTCTTGACTCGGACTTGATCCTTCAAAGACTCGGTCTTGACTCGGACTCGACTGTATTTGAAAACCAACGGACTCGGTCTCGACTTGGACTCGACCCTTCAAAGACTCGGTCTTGACTCGGACTCGGTCTTGACTCGGACTCGGTCTTGACTCGGACTCGACCCTTCAAAGACTCGGTCTTGACTCGGACTCGACCCTTCAAAGACTCTGTCTTGACTCGGACTCGACTGTATTTGAAAACCAACGGACTCGGTCTCGACTTGGACTCGACCCTTCAAAGACTCGGTCTTGACTCGGACTCGGTCTTGACTCGGACTTGACCCTTCAAAGACTCGGTCTTGACTCGGACTCGACTGTATTTGAAAACCAACGGACTCGGTCTCGACTTGGACTCGACCCTTCAAAGACTCGGTCTTGACTCAGACTCGACTCGGACTCGGTCTTGACTCGGACTTGACCCTTCAAAGACTCGGTCTTGACTCGGACTCGACTGTATTTGAAAACCAACGGACTCGGTCTCGACTTGGACTCGACCCTTCAAAGACTCGGTCTTGACTCGGACTCGGTCTTGACTCGGACTCGGTCTTGACTCGGACTCGGTCTTGACTCGGACTCGGTCTTGACTCGGACTCGACCCTTCAAAGACTCGGTCTTGACTCGGACTCGACCCTTCAAAGACTCGGTCTTGACTCGGACTCGACTGTATTTGAAAACCAACGGACTCGGTCTCGACTTGGACTCGACCCTTCAAAGACTCGGTCTTGACTCGGACTCGGTCTTGACTCGGACTCGGTCTTGACTCGGACTCGGTCTTGACTCGGACTCGGTCTTGACTCGGACTCGACCCTTCAAAGACTCGGTCTTGACTCGGACTCGACCCTTCAAAGACTCGGTCTTGACTCGGACTCGACTGTATTTGAAAACCAACGGACTCGGTCTCGACTTGGACTCGACCCTTCAAAGACTCGGTCTTGACTCGGACTCGACTCGGACTCGGTCTTGACTCGGACTTGACCCTTCAAAGACTCGGTCTTGACTCGGACTTGACTTGGACTCGGTCTTGACTCGGACTTGACCCTTCAAAGACTCGGTCTTGACTCGGACTCGACTGTATTTGAAAACCAACGGACTCGTCGTGGACTCGTCAGATATGTCGTGGGACGAGCTATAAAACTGCGCAAGCATTAGGGGTGTTGATAGACGTGATCTACTCCATCTATGGTTTGACCATCATTCTGAATCTGATCTGGATGTAGTCTTTGACACAAACACGTTTTTCTCAGCTTTTTGCTCAGAAAGTTGCTTTATTATTAAACTTACCCACAAGTGTTGATAAAAAAGACTGCATAAAGCTAGAATACATTTATTTATTCTTATGGGCTTTATGCAAGCATAAGTTCCGCATTTGACGTAAGGATGCTCGTCCATTTCCGGTTGTGGAGATTAAAGCGGAGGAAAACCGGAGAAAACAGGATTATGGCAGAGTCTTCAATATTTACTGTCCTCCCGTCTTTGAAACGAAACGTACATACGTTTAGATGTAATTTTATATATAGTTATGTTTATTTAATATAATTTTAAAAAGAAGCATAAACACAACGAGGGGTGTCTGTTTTATCTGTTTTTGTGACTAACGTTTCATTAGTATAAACCATGGAGTATAAAATTCAATATAAATTCTCGGTATTGCATTGGACTCTATGATCGGCGGAAGTTATCGAGCATCCTTAATCCTTCACCGGAAATACCGCTGTGCATAGAGCCCATTAACACGTATAATGAGTTCAGTCTAGGAGGGTAGTGTTACTTTACATGTGACATCGCCAACTACTGGCTTGGCATGAATAATACAGCGCTTAAAGTCGTCCTTGCGGATCAATGTGAAGGGGGACCGTTGTGACAAACGTTGTCCTCTGTACGAGAAACTTTTCAAAATGACAGAGGAAAAACTTTTCCTTTTTTGCTACATTATTGTACCTTTATTTTACATTTATAATCATTTTCCTGCGACCCTTAGATGTTTGCTGAGGCATAAGGTTTGTACTTGCTAAGGCTAGTACATTAGCTCATACAGTGTCAAAAATGTTTGTAATTGTGATGGTAAATGAGTGTAAAAAAAGCTATGGTTAAAATGGTATAGTTGCTTGATTGATAACTGGGAATGATGAGGAACCATTACTGTCTTTTCCATGGTTTTACATTAAATCAAGCAACATCTAAACTAAATAGTCCGATTCTTTTTCCTTTTTTTAATCACTCAAGACCAGTTTCCAGAAAACCCTGAGGTGAAAACGATGCAAAACAAACCTCACAGCTTGACAGTAAAAAACGTTTCAGGAAAATGGCAAGATCTCCCCATGGCACTGAAAAAGTGCAACCCTGTTCAAAATCCCAGTCTAGGAAACAAGACTCCACAGCTCCAAGTTTCTGCCGTGGACCATGCAACCCAAAAGTACAGTTAAGGGAGATGTTTAAAATGTGAAAAGACATGGCACGCTGCCACACAGATGGGGGATAAAACAGAGGGAGAAAATAAATTCTCTGGCTCGCTGGAGGCATTTGGGAGATTTGCAATTAAGATTAGGCTTGACGACGCAAGGACAAGGACCAGGCTGCTTTAGTACACACAATTATGCAAACAGACAGCATGATGTGACTAAATCGGTGACGGGACCCCATTGAAAGATTAAGAATAACTGGGAGGAAATGGGATATGTGAATGAGATTATAAAGAATGGTTCAGTGGAGAGACTAGAGTAAATAAATAGAAATTCGCTCTTCTGTCCAATACAAATTTTCCAATTTGATTTCGATTCACAAGCTCTGATTTGATTCAGAATCATTAAAGGTAATTTTCATTTTCCAGTTTGCTTATATAATGATCAATATGAAAAAAAAAATCTCTCTCTGCTAATACTGTAAAATATACATGGCAATGTATCAAAATCAAAATTATTTTTAAAGAACCAGCTCAAAAGAGTCATTTATTTTGTGTTTGGTTCACTAAAAGATCCGGATCATAAGAGTCATTTGTTCATGAATCTTTAAAACACTTTTAAATCATATTCAAAACAGACTTCACTCTCACAATAACAACGGTTGTATATGATACGGACTGACACGAAGGTAAAGTAATGAAGACAGAATTCAGTAAGCTGTTATGAAAACACTGAATTACTGGCTTACTTATATTTCAGAGAGCCTGAGAATTGGCTCTGTTCTGCCAACTGCAAGTGCTTAACGAGCATTTTAACACTTGTTTAACAAATTAGGAGACAAATTAAAACAGCAACAGACCTGCCAACTCTTCTGTGCATGCAGACCGAAACAAACAAACAACTGAGCCAAGATCTTAGTAAAAACTCTTAACCACTAAACAAAAAAAAAAAAGGTCTTCACAGGCATGAAATTCAGGACCGCACCACAAAGAGAACACGGCGCTCTTATCATTTCTAATTCAGCATCATCTTTGAGATTAAACCGAAAAGATAAGGTTGATTACTTTGGACAAAGAGGAAAAACATTGAATGTGCTTTCATGGCGGCAACCAAATAGTTAGGCTACAAAATTTCACTGTAAATTAAATCACAGATTGAGCAAGGAGGTATAAATGTTCTCCAAACGTATAAAATCTTGTGAGGTGTGAGATGACGGGGAGAAAAAGCAAGAGTCTTCCAGATCAACAAATCACACATTTTTTCTTAAAATCAGACCTAACGTGCCATAATTGCTTCCATATCTCCTCTCTATTTTCAGTGGGTACATGGCCTCACATTTCATTCAAATCAAACTGGGAAACATTGTAGCCAAACAGGGAGGGAGTTTTTACAGTGATGTTGAGAGTATGGCAAAATGCCCTCCCACAAACTACAGACAGATGCTTTTAATAAGCCGAGAGTACAGAACCCATACCGCTATTGCCTTTATTTTCTATTTATTTAGCTAGATCCTGATGGAGATACATTCTGACTACTTATTTCGCAAAACCAAGCAGCTACAGACTCATGTAAATTTAAAAGTAAAAAGAAATGTTTGTGCCACATGTGCTCGTAGGATGTTGCGTTGTGTCGTTTCAAACCTGTTTGACTGACTTTCTTCTGTGAAACATTAAAGGAGTAGTTCACTTTTAAAAAAACTTTTGCTGATAATTTACTCACCCCCATGTCATCCAAGATGTCCATGTCTTTTTTTTCTTCAGTCAAAGAGAAATGAAGGTTTTTGATGAAAACATTACAGGATTTTTCTCCATATAATGCACTTCAATGGGAACCAAACGGTTCAAGGTCCAAAAGACGGTTTCAACGCAAACTGCAAACTGTTCAAAGGGCTTTAAATGATTCCAGACAATGAATAAGGGTCTTATCAAGCGAAACGATCGCCTTGCTCTGTTCTGTGATGCGTTTGTGACTCTCCTGTTCGAACTCGTTCATCAAAATGAACGAATCTTTTCCAGAGTCAACTTTTTCATTTCGTTCGTTGAATGAACCAAATGACACAAAAAAGTTTTGTTCATTTTGATGAACGAGTTCGAACAGGAGAGTCCTGAACGCGCATCACAGAACAACGCAAGCCGAGCATTTGAGCTTATAAAACTTAAACTCAATTGTTGTTTTTTTTTAAATGAGCGATCGTTTCACTTGATAAGACTCTTATTCATCGTCTGGAACCGTTTAAAGCCCTTTGAACAGTTTGCAGTTTGCAGTGAAACTGTCTTTTGGAACTTGAACCATTTGGTTCCCATTGAAGTGCATTATATGGAGAAAAATCCTACAATGTTGTCCTCAAAAACCTTAATTTCTTTTTGATCTTGGATGACATGGGGGTGAGTAAATTATCAGCAAATGTTTTTTTTAAAGTGAACTACTCCTTTAATGAATGCATTTTGAAGAATGTGGTAATCAAATTATTTGGTTACCATTGATAATGGACAAAAAAAAAAAGATTTTTCAAAATATCTTCTTTTATGTTCCATGGAAGAAAGTAAGTTTTCAGAACCACATGAGGTTGAGAATTTTCATTTTTGGGCGAACTCTCCTTTCAAAATAGTTTCTGCATTATTATTTTGGAGTCACCTTGACAAAGCAATGCAATATGTGTGCTGGAGATTCAATTGCTAAAGTTGGCCAGTCGGTTCTGGCGAGAAATATTTATTCATTTTCTAGACTAGAGCATCTCCTCTTTTTCTCAGCAAAGTAACCATCTAACACGGTGTGAAGAAACACATAAGCACCCAGGGTGCACTGAAAGGGCTTTTCACGTTACCTCGGTTCATGCCTACTTAAATCGACGTGAAGGTATAGCATATGACTACACTTATGCACAGAGGGGAAAGCTTAACGTAGGTCAGACATGAAAACATTCAAACCCAACACAGGGGCCAACAGATAATCTGTACCCCTCCATCTCACCCACAGCGAAACCCTTACAGCCCTAGACAGCTTTTTGAGGAAGCATTAAAGCCGTCTCAATGGGTAGGCCAATAAAACTAGGGAGGATTACATTCTTAAGAGGCACGTTTATCCGAGCACGTCACGCTGTTTCCAGAACAACCTCCCAACCTGGGAGAGGAGACTAGGTGTCCGGGTCTGTGAAGGCTTAGGATCTACATTGCCCTCAGGTTCAGAGTATATGCAGTTATGTGAAACATTCAGATCTTTCCTGCTGTAGCTTTTCACAGCCATGCTCGGATTTGGGCTTTAAATGTATTTGTCCGTAGCTACAATAACAGTGGTTTTCAGAGCACTGGCCAGTATAGCTTCAGGCTTAACTGTGAAAAGAAAAAAAACGCAGATGTATTATTGAACTCGGTTATGAATGTGGTAGACAATAAATGCAAACATCTGTATTGTGGTGATGTGGCTGTGTCACAATATGTAGAGTATAGCGCACTTTAAAATGACGATTTTTTCCTTACTCACCCCCATTTCGTCCAAGATGTCCATGTCTTTCTTTCTTCAGGTGAAAAGAAATTAAGGTTTTTGATGAAAACATTCTAGGATTTTTCTCCATATAATGCACTTCAATGGGAACCAAACAGTTCAAGGTCCAAAAGACAGTTTCAGTGCAAACTGCAAACTGTTCAAAGGGCTTTAAACGATTCCAGACGATGAATAAGGGTCTTATCAAGCGAAACGATCGCTCATTTAATAAATAAATAAAAATGTTTACGTTTTATAAGCTCAAATGGTCACCTTGCTCTGTTCTGATGCGCGTTCGTGACTCTCCTATTCAAACTCGTTCATCAAAATGAACAAATCTTTTTCCGAGTCATTAGGTTCATTCAATGAACAAAACGAACGAATTGACTCGGGAAAAGATTCGTTCATTTTGATGAACGTGTTCGAACAGGAGAGTCACGAACGCGCGTCACAGAACAGAGCAAGGCGACCATTTGTGCTTATAAAACTTAAACTTTTTTATTTATTTATTAAATGAGCGATTGTTTCGCTTGATAAGACCCTTATTCATCGTCTGGAATCGTTTAAAGCCCTTTGAACAGTTTGCAGTTTGCACTGAAAGTGTCTTTTGGACCTTAAACCGTTTGGTTCCCATTGAAGTACATTATATGGAGAAAAATCCTGGAATGTTTTCATCAAAAACCTTAATTTCTTTTCGACTGAAGAAAGAAAGACATGAACATCTTGGATGACATTGGGGTGAGTAAATGATCAGCAAAAGTTTTTTTAAAAGTGAACTACTCAACTGATCACTTTTTACAGTAGCTGGAATGAATTTAACAGTCTTTGGGAAGTGTCTGAGCGGCTAGTTGTTTCAATATCTAATTCATCTTGAGCTCTGAGTGACCAGTGTCGTCATTTCAGGTTGAGAGGAAAGTCTGAGTGGATTCAGCTTGACAAGGCCTAAGTCAATTAATTGCTTTGTTGAGCTCATTATGGTCCACAGGTAGTCCTTTTGTGTCTATAGTTCAAGTGTTTTTTCTGATGTTTGCCATGAAAGGAAGCCCATTAAAGGCAAAGGAAGGAACAGCAAATCGCACAGATGGATGACTCGGGTTTACCATTCAGCTCGAGAAAACATTTCGATTCACCAAAAGCATCTTTAGTCTTTAATTGGAGACAGGAAGTGCAACAGAAGTGAGAAAAACAAAAGGTCTATTCACTGTAGAAAACCTATAAGAAATAAGACTTACTTCCTGGCCACTTCAATTGTATTCTTTATGCATGTTTGGTCCCCAACCATGAATAATAACAAATAGCATTTAACTAAAGAGAATAATGTTATATCACAGTAAATAACATGATTCAATGTTATACTAGCAGTGGACCTGTAAATTATAGAGATCATAAATAACATTAAACAAATGTCATCAAATAGTCAATAAAAGCTCCCATCAGCATCATAAAAAAAGGCTGAATTTTATTTAATAGAATTTACCACTATTTTTGGTGTAAACTGGTAATTATAAGATGTACATAATCAAATCAAAACATTAAACATAAGTATTTTTATTTTAATATCATTACATAATGTGATTTAAACCGTCATTGTGAAGAACAAACTATATATTTTTATAATAAACAAACAAAAAATATTCATGACACAGTTATAATGGCCTCATGACAGCCACATGACAGTTTAACTTCATTTAATGTCAAGTTGTCATGACAAAGACACTGACAGGTTATGATGTTATGGTTTATATCAAGATGTCATAAAGAAATCTTAAAGAATGTCATATTTGCATTCAAAATGTCATTAAGACACTTAAAAACAGTTGTCATAAACAGGAATAAACCTTACTTCATATTCAAGACAAATGTCATGTCATGGTTAAGAAGGTGTCTGTCATGTCAGTCTTATGAACAACCCTTCAAGTAAAGAGTTACCCAAATATTTTACATGAACACCAAAGAAAAAGTGAGTGGTGTTTGTCTGTACAAAGCTGAATACCTCAATGCACAGGTGTACTGATTGTTTCAGAACATTGCTATGGATTGGCTAAGGTGATCTGAGTGGGTAATGGCACGTTGATAGTGATGGCCCACTATGATTTTGGTCTCTTGTTGCAGCTCTTTTAGTGCAAGTATATGGACTTCTCTTGGTGTAAACCATACGCCTGATAATGATTGCTTTGAAAAGTAACAGAACCTCTCTTGGGTTTGACACTTGTAATGGTTTCCTTGCAAGCACCGCATAACAGAACATCACAGAAGCATTAAGTGTTTGATGAATAATGTTATTGGGATCTACATGTATCAGCGGCTAGCTAGTAAGAGCAAACCTCACTCCTCTGGCTCACTAAAAGGCACACTAGCGACTGACACTGAGCTGACACTAGCGACTGATGCTTTGGGCCTCCCATGGCGGTTCGAATCCCGCTCAGAGCAGTGCGAGTGGAGCCGGAGGGGTTATATACACAAAACTGAACATGGAGAGATTGTTCCTCCAAAGATATCTTAAAACATCTGTCTGCCATCGGCAATGTTGGGGGTGGCGCATTACAAGTAACACAAATTATGTAATCGTTTACTTTTCAAGTAACTTGTAAAGTAATGCATTGCTTTTAAATTCACAAAAAAAAATAAAATAATAATAAAATCTGAGCTAAGCAAGTTGTTTTTCCATTTATGGACTGACATCTCTCCCGTCCTCATGTTGAGTGAAATCATGAGTAAGTGCAGAGGCATTGTCTGAACATGATGGTTACTGTATAACTCTGAAATGCAATATTATGCAAACCTGCAATAATTAAATATACAGATATTCTTTATGTAGCCTAATCTCATTTTATTAACAAATGTCTTCGTTCATTGACATTCGATGATCCAATTCAACCATACACTCTTAGAAGAAATGGTTCTATTTAGAACCAGAAATGGTTCCATCCCCCGCTTCATATATGGAACTCCAAAACGGTTCTATATAGAACCATTTTTTTGGTAAAAGGTTCTATTGGCCAAGTACGGAACCCCAGGGTTCTATATAGAACCCAGAGGAACCCTTTTTTTAAGAGTGTATAGAACCTTTTAGGCCAGGGGTTCCAAATACGTAGCGCTGATAGAACCTTTTACGGTTCTATAACCTTTTCTTCTAAGAGTATACTAATAAGCAAAAATGACTTTAGATAAACATCACATTTTTTTTTCTTTTTTTTTTTCTTTTTTTTTTTTTTTTGAAAGAAAGAGTGTTGGAACTTCTGCATTTGTTTGAAAGGTTTGTTTGAGCGGCGCCCTCTATTGTACAGACGTGAATTTGCGTTTCCTTTAGCCTGAGGCTTATTCATTTAACTTTTTGTGTCAAAGGGGTTATTAAAAAACAAACACGCAAGCCCAGCCCAGGTGAGAAAAGGTACGCAGAATTAGTTACTTTTTAGGGAGTAACGCAATATAACACACTGCTTGTAAAATTAACTTTCCCCAACACTGTACATAGAAACTAAAACAAATCTCTTACAGACAATTGAAGATATCAAAGTTATCAGTGTTCACTGATCTTACAAGACGACTTTTGATATCTTTCTTGTTCTTCCTTCTATTCTGAAGGCATTTGTGCTCTTTGATATTTCAATATCAGGGATAAACTGACTTTCTAATATGCCCTTTGCTCATGGCAAAGTTAAGCATGGCAAGAGAACAGAGTGCATGATAAGGTTATATGAATAGATATGAAAACAGTCCTTGGGAAAAGAATACAGTGGGGAAAAAAAGAGCTTTAAAGTTGAGTTGAGCTTAAATAAAACTGTAGTGTCCGAAGTTGAATTACACCCACATTTTAGCAACAACATCAGAGGGTAGCCTATATGGGAGGCCCTCTTTTAGTAGGCAATCTTCATAGGCTAGTAAATTTCTCAATCCATTATTCCACAATGCCGTGGGAGCGACCGTATCTTTAACAGGGCTGGTGTAAACCTGTCATTTTCTTTCAGGCAACAGTCAAATTTCCAATGACTAAAACATGAAAACTGAGCAACAAATGCATGCAAGGTTAAGTATCCCCTGTCTATCCCCTACTTTACACCGATAACTGGTAATGAATTTTAATGTCTCGTAGCTGAGCTTACACAATAAATCTGTGGCATCCACTGGCCTCTGTGGAGAGGAGCGCCACTCTCATCTTTATAACTTCCACATGCGAGTTATTTAATTCAGCATGAAGTATATAAGCTGTGGTTCTGCCTGTGGTCACACCGAAAAGTCAATACACTGTCACTTATCCACGCTGTAGAAAAATTGTTTTCATCATTACATCATCTCTGCATGCATCCATCTATTTAATGTCTGTTACTCCGTCTCAATTATATGAATTTTCAGAGTTTGAACTTGCAACTTTGGCACCATTTGACTTTACCACAGCAATTAAACTTAAGTTTGACATTTTAACAGTGTAGATTGCAATGGTGAGATGCAACAGGGATTAATTCTATCAGTCCAAGAGCTTGATTGAAACAATTCTTTCAAAATACCCACTAAATACAGAAATATACTAAATGTTTTGGTTGGATGAAGATGTAAGACAAGTCCCTATTGAGCTGAACGCTCTTAACAACATGCTAGAAGGAAGTCACCTGCTGCATCATTTATTAAACCAATTATATATAATAGATTTTGAGAGAAAAAATGGTGTTAAGATGGTTCAGTCGTTTTAGAGAAAGAAAATAAACAAACCTGGAGGACAAGAGCACTCTTGCGCTGCTTCTCGAACTGTACGGATTTTCGACACCCCCTCTTTGAGTCTCTGTGAAAACAGATGTATATGATATACATACAAATTAGTAATTTAACATAACACTGAATAAAAATCCATATAAAAACAGAAAAAGTACAATGTAAAAATTATTAAATTATGAGATAAGATCATGAGTGGTTCAGATTAATATAATATTTTGAGTTTGTGTTGACAAAACCAAACTCAATTTCTATGAACATAAAATAAAGGCAATCAGGTTACTTACTGGCTAAGTAAAAACAACAATATTTTTTTTTACAGTGTGTAGCTATAGATAATGTTTTGTTTAAATTTACAGATTTTATTTGATCTTAGAACACAAATCAACGCGTAATTAATATGGGGGAAACACCTGAGAAAAATCTAAAATTATGGAAGTTTATAGTATGAACAGCTATTCTCTACTTAATTTCACTTTGAAGCATGTTAGTCACATGATACATGTGTAAGACCATAAAACCAAATTGAAAGCCAGATAAATTGCCTTATTTTCATTCAATGTTCATAAAAGTAGCCGAGAAATGAAAAAAAAAAATAATCCCCTCACTCACCTCTTGCACAAGTTTCTCAATGGCATCCCAAAGAGTCGCGTGCGCATCTAGTGTCGCGTGCACAGGTTGAATCACAGACAGTCTCTCCATCTCCAGAAGCTCAACTTTACGCTCAAGATGCGAAGTTTTGACGTTCATAAACAGACAAACTGCCACCGAAGACGCCGACAGCATAAAACATACGAGGGTTGTTAGGCAATGAAATATCTGTGATGTGTGATGTCCATTCCCGTTCGTCTTTGGCACATCTTTTGAATCCCCAGGTGAAACCATTTTTGGCATTATGATGATCTGACAAATCCTTGTTCTTGAATCCTTTTTTGAAACACGAGTAGATCTTTATTTCAGTAAAGTGGAGTTTGTGGCTTCAGCGTAACTGCGGCTGACAGGAGACGCGACGATGTGACGCACACTTGAAGCGAGCGCGTACTCGTACTGAAAGTCTGCTGATGGTCGCGCGCCTCTCAGTGTCTCGAGCGCAGGTTAAGTTGTTTCCCTCTGAAGTGTCTCTCACTAGTCAGCCCCTTTCTCGCTGCTCAACTACCGTAAACAAATTCAATGTAAACGACAGTTGTGCAAACTCTGTGTGCGCGCAAGTGTCTTATCCCCTCCCCACCCCAAAGGTCAAAAGTCAAAACAAAAGATTGACGGTGGGTTTTGGGTGTATGCTTTCTATTCTTTTAGCTACTATGTATATGATTCAACCGTTTCCAAACTTTTCCGAAAACTAGAGACAGATTAGGCTACAAGTCAGGCTGCGCGTTGATGACGTATATTAAGAACTATAAATATTTATCACTTTATACAACACCACACAAATATAAACAGAAACTATGTTTAAAAACAAGTCACCATGGAATTGAAATAGACTATTCTAATTTTATTAATTTATTTTTGGACTGTTCCTTTTTTATTAATGAGCAAGTAAAAAATCGTTAGTCTTTATACGTCGTGTCCTTAAATAAAGAAAAAAAGTTCTGACAACAATTTTCTTTATATTTACACCGTCATCCTCCAATAGGGGAGATGTATAACCAAATAGTTGACGGAGATGTTTTTTTCGGATAGCCTACGTATCCATCTTTCTCTTTCATACTCTTTTCTGTTATTTATTTGTTTGTGATGTCATTAAAACTCAAGTAAGCACTAATGTTCTTCCTCAAGTAACTTGTAAGTTCATGCTACAACCACTAGAGGTCCAAAAGATGTTATCGCACTATGGACAAAATACAATTTGGCTTGTGCAAAACAAACTTCTAAAGGAAACTGCCGATAAAGATGAAATGTATTTATGATGCGTAGTCCAAAACTTTGTGCGTACCTGTAAATGTCAAATTAGTAGTGGTTTATTGCACAATGTATTGTTTTTATCCGTCTGTAATAAAGAACACATATCAGAGTTCCAGCCAAGATAATTTGCTTTACAGATTGTGAAATCTCAAGATTTTCCCCATATGATGTCCATATGCTGTCCAACTAAATAGAAAGACAGCAGAACTAGAAGAAGCTTATGGCGCCATCTGCAGGAGAGACATTATATTACCGGTCCGTTTTCAAGTTTCCCAATGATGGATGAATTTTAATAATAAAAACGCCTAATGCACTCCAATACACTGTAATTGCTTTGAAGGTTAGTCCACTATCATCAATAAGAACGACTAAATAGACAAAAATGGCATGCATTCAAATCATTCAAGTTTATTGTGTCAAAAGTACAGAGGAATTTGGCCCCTATGTTCAAACTGACAATAAATACAGACAGAGGTAATGAAGCAGGCAGTCTTAAAGCAGACTGATACAGTCAGCAGCGGTCTCCCTGGGAGCAGTAATGTTCACTCAATGTCGCCTTCGAGTCACTTTCTCTCTTTTCTTAACGGGTTGAAAAAGGGATGTCCGATGGCCTGATCCAGGGTGATTCTTTTGGATGAATCGTACTCCATCATCTTCTGCAGCAGGTCAAAAAGCAGCTCATGGTCCGTGGTTTTAGAGGACATATATTGCTGCGAATGGAGCAAACATTAAATACCATCAATTCAGAGAAAAACATACAGCATTTTCGATCCAAAAACCTCTAACATTTTGTACTTGTGTTCATATATAGAACCAAACGATCAAAAACAACTCGGAGGCAATATATTTATTATACAAAATACAGAATTTAAAAAAGAAGTCATTATTAGCTTATGTAAAGTTGCTACTACTAACATGTTTCAAATTAACATGTTTCACAGGAGGCAGGACACTATAGATTCTGGAGAGCATTTGATTGGACAGAAGATGTGACGAGAAACCGAAGTCTGCTGTGATGTCATAAAAAAATCTGTGATCTATTTTAGCTGAAGTGAGCTCAAAAGTTTTGAATGCTTATATCTCCTAAATGCAAATTTTGTCATTGTTTTGGAACACACCAGCTTATTCATAACCTTAAGGCTAACATATTCATACTAAAATCTAAAAAAAACTTAAATTTTGATTTCAGGGGGCCTATAACAATGTGTCCCTCACAGAATGAATGACTTCGCCACTTTCTGATAGACTAAGCCTCATCTACTCTACTATTATAGGGCAGCCCTAGCATGATACAATTAAGATTTGGGATCTGAGGTCAGTTTCCAGCGATCTTTACCTTTAGAGGTTTACAGTGTTTCCTCACGTATCTCCCTGCTGAGCTGTGCTCGTCCCAGTCCAGTTTGTCATGATGCACATAACGCCGCTTCCTGACCATGCAGGAGTCAAAGAGATAGCATAAATCATAAATGATAAACTTGCAATAAGAATCAAGCAATGCAAGGTAGTCTCATGTTACAATACTGCACCTGGTTTTCTGGAGTAGGTGTGTAGGTATGGGGCCTAGAACCTTCTCCATCATGGCTAGATGCTCTTTACTGTCATGAGTCTGAAAAGAGCAAGGTCCTATAAGTACGCTGCATTTAAAATCACGCTACGAGGCATTTGGTAAAAACGTTTGTGTCATACCTGAAATAACGTTAATCCCAGATAAAATTCAATCAGGATGCAGCCCAAACTCCACACGTCGCACGCCTGGTTCCAGCCCAGTTCTGCCAGCAGAGATCAACATTAGGACATCAAAGAAGGTTTTATAATTGTGACTTAGAAAAAACACCTTCATGGTGTGCATCTTGAGACAAAACAATGACACTGACACATTTTAAAATATGCCAGTGCAAGTCGCATTCAGTTAAAACAGCTCAAACATGCATTTTAGTCTTGAACTAAGCTTAAACTGGTGGATAGAACAGTACAAATAGTTCACCCAAAATAACTTCCGGAGCTCTGTAGTGGCGAGTTGACACCAGAGAGGTGTGATGCTCATGGTCATAGGTAGCATTGCCAAAGTCCACCACTTTCACATCCAGCCTCTTCAAGGTCTTCTCCTCTCGCTTCTGTAACATAATGAACATTACGGTCGGTCAGCATCCCCTTCTCATTATAAATCAACACTTATCTTCTAACAGACATAACACTAGTGTGCAAAAGTTCAGGGTTGGAATAAATTTGTAATGTTTTTGAAGAAGCCTCCTAAACACCCCCTAAAACTGCATTTATTTGATCAAATATGTTAATAACAATAACCTACTATAATAACAAAAGACCAGCATTTATTTTAAATGGAAATCTTTTGCAACATTTTAAATGCTTTTACTGACACTTTTCTTGAATTTAATAGATCCTTGCTGAATGAGGGTATTCATTTCTTTCAAAAACAGATACAAATCTTACTGATCCCAAACTTTTTATCTGTACTGAAATTTCATAATGTACTCACCATCTTGAAGTTATATTTAATGTCATAGTTGGAGTCCACAAAGAGAATGTTTTCAGGTTTAAGGTCAGTGTGCGTCAACTTATTACGATGCAGAACTGATGGAAAAAGGGGAATAATAAAGCCATTTATCACTATTATGAAATGGTGCTTAACAAGGATATGTATCAGTGATGCATACATGTACACTCACAGAGCACGGCTCTAAAGATCTGATCTGCCATGAGTCTGATCTGGTTCAGTGAGAAGGGCATGAATCCATTATCCTTCAAGAAGTCATATGTGCTCAGTCCCAGCAGCTCAAACACTATGCAGACGTGGCCGTGGTGATCGAACCAGTCTAGCATCCGGACACAAGCACTGCAAAAACAAAGAGGTACGTTATTACAGTGGAAAAAGACAAACGTTTTCAGAAGGGGTTCTACCTTAAAGTCAAATACTCACAATCTTTTTTCACCATCAAGCGAATTTATCCGCTCAAGCACATCAACTTCTGACAATGCTGCCTCACGGTAGCGCTCAATGTTTTTGATGATCTTCAACGCCACTCGTGCACCACCTCTGCAAACAAAAGCACATTGCATTTTTGCTAATATGAATTACTCAATCTGATTGTTCTATTTATATAAAGCCTATGCTTTGCATTATGTTTAAATGTGCATTTCGAACAAACTTCCACGCGTACATAGATCCCCGGCCTAAACATTCAGAGCTGGAGAAAGCCACCATGAGTATAATTCAAAATTTTGTCTCAATGACATACCTAAAAGGAAAGCTGATTTACATGTCAGAAGTAGAGCTGTGATATGGACAAAAATATCACAATTTTGATTTTAATGATGATTTTGAAACTAGGCTATACACGCAAACATGTCTGAATCATTTTTTGGAAGCCGGCTTTACGGACGATATTTGCTGCACCAAATCTTTGCATAAGTGAAACTGCATATGCCTGTCGTCATAATAATAATTATCATATTATGAACAACGTCTTTAAATAATGAGCTTACGTCTTTTGCAGAATCCAAAGAAGTTTGTGTCGATTGATGGTAGATATTAATATATATGTACTGACAGGAACAAGGTTGCGCTGTTGAGGCTCGCCTCACACAGCCTTGAAGAGAAATCGAAAAAAATGAGTGCATCACACACAAAGATTCAGCACTGCGGTAAAAATTCTTTATATTTATACAAGCATATGAAACAGTTAAGCAACATAACACAACCATGAGTGCTGTTTTCCTTAATATGATCACGATTGAAAATGTCACGCTGATTTGACGGTTCAATTAAAAAGTAGTTAATATTAACATCACTTACATTTTAGACCCAATATTGACTGATTTGTTTTTTCAGCAGCAAAAATAGTTCCAAAAAAAATGATTTTATTACAAATTCGATTAAATCGAACGGAAGACGTAAATAAACACCTTTTTAAAATTGTGCATGTGTACACAGATATTATTATAAAAAAGACTCTGGTAAGCGTGTGCATTCAAGATATTTTATATAAGTATTCATATACTTGACATTATTTTGGTGCATTATTTTGGTGCAAATGTTCAAATAAAAAATATGTATGACAAAGTCGTCACAGAATCTGGCTTACTTTGAGTGATCGAGGCACTGCACCACTTTTCCAAAGGCTCCTTCGCCCAGAGTCCCTACAATCTCATCTATAAACAGGGTAAAGAAGCAATCATAAGTAAAGCTTTGTGACTGGAGGATGCTACATACAAAAGCATAGATTTTATAATACTAACAGATTCTTAAAGTGAAAATTCTATCATTAATTAGCCTGTCGTCGTTCCAAACCCGTAAGACTTTCATTCATCTTTGGAACACAAAGTCAGTCTCTAAACCTCTCAATTCATATGGACTCGTTTTACGATCTCTTTATGAATTTTTGAGGTGTCAAAGTTGTAGTTGCGAAGCGGTCAACGGAGGGACGAAATGCTCTCAGATTTCATCAAAAAGATCTTCGTTTGTGTTCCTAAGATGAACGAAAGTCTTACAAGTTTGGAACATGAGGGTAAGTAATTAATGACAGAATCTTAATTTGGGTGAACTAACCCTTTAACAAACTCATTAAATCAAATTCTAAAGTATAAAAGTCTGTGCCAAAATAAAGTTTCACAGATGATAGATTACATTCTAAGTGGTTAATATTAGAAGGTCCCCTTATAACCCCCAAGTGTAGGCTGAATTGACCCACTAATAGACAACAGAACAGACAGTTATATAGAGAAAGGTTTGTGTTCTATACATCTTGCTCTTAGCATGTCTCCATTGTGATAGACCAGGTGACCCTCCTCATCATCCTCAATACTCTTGGTTCTTTTCCTGCGATGACTTCTCTGGGGTACATCATCATCATCATCAAACACCAGTCAGAATCAGGCCCGAACGCATCATTCATTCATTCAGCGAGGGGGGGTTGGATGAAGGGGAGGGAGTGATTCGGACCCCCACGCCAGGCCACGGCGGCAGCAGCAAATTCAAATTCATCGCCAACAACGGCACAGGGCCACCATAGTGTGTGTTACAGAAGAAAGACATGGCAACACATTTTCAGACAAGAAACAACTTTCTTTGAAGTGCAGCTAATTCTGTTTATGACCCTCAACCAATCAACAAATAGCCATTTCTGCAACCAATGAGTGTAGATCAAGTGAAAATCAACTGATTCCTTGACCCCCTTACTGCAAGTATACAGCGGATCATGGTTACTATGGTA
This sequence comes from Pimephales promelas, assembly GCF_988280905.1. Taxonomy (NCBI): domain Eukaryota; kingdom Metazoa; phylum Chordata; class Actinopteri; order Cypriniformes; family Leuciscidae; genus Pimephales; species Pimephales promelas. Next base: position 28,425,820 of record NC_142787.1, read on the forward strand.
AATCTGGATTTTAGAAACATTAACAAATGCATCAGCTAAGCACAGATAATGACAAACGGTTTACCGAGTTTGAGGAGGGACTGGGGTGGCGTGAACGCTGGTGCTCTCTGCTGCTGCGCCGACTGCGCCCGCTGCGCGCGGATGACTGGCTGTAGTGCTTGCCGTCTTTCTCCCTCTCCATCTCGCTGATCGGGTCAACCTGAGCCTTATAACAGCCATGCTCCGGACTGGCCTCTCTGGCCCTGCGCTCTCGGCACTCCAGCCTCTTGGAGCTAATGTGACACCTAACAAAAACAAACATCGGTGAGGAAGACGCCACAGCTCTACGGCGAATGACAATGAGATACTGACAGCTGAATTTATAAGTGGCTTTCACTTTGCTGCAATTTATCAAATCCTTTCAGCAGGGGATAAGGAGTGCTGAATCGTGATCTGCTGGGTGCTGAAAGCATCAAGTGTCTTCTAGAAAGAGTGGAGTTCAAGAACAAGCTATACTTAGCAAGAGCCACGGAAACCAACTCTGAGAGAGCAGTTATGAGTGAAAGCGATGCTTTAACCTGTCAATGTCGAAGCAGTCAATCTGTTAGGAGGATGCCTGAGTGTTGTGTTTGATTTAAACAACTTGCGATCCAAGTCACAGCTGTCAGCCTCTAGTAGAGTAGCAGAATGTTCTGCGACAAGTTGAAGCCTTCCCGACCAGTAAAAATTTTAGAGAGTTAGTTCACCTAAAAATTTTAATTCTGTCATTAATTGCTCACCCTAATGTTGTTTCAAACCTTTAAGACCCATAAACTCGAGCATAATCTTGGCATGCTTGATATGCGAGAACCAATGAGGTTCATTCTTGTGTTATGCAGCATGTTTGAGCTTCAGCTAGAACAACCATCAAAGACAGCGGTAGTCATTTTTTGGGTGAATATCTCTTTACCAGACAATAACATCCTGAATATCTGATGTACTCTGCGTTATTTTCAGCATTAGAAAAATAAGTTAGAAATATGAGTGATTTATTTTGATGTATATGTGAGTGAAAGGGCTTACCAATATATATATATAGCCTATGTAATGCAGGCACTTGGTTCAATGCATTAGTTGTTGACTGGATTTTACTACAGATAAACACAAACTTGCAGTGGTATCATGGTTTAAGCTTTAGTCCAGGATACATCACAGAGAGGGGTCATTTTCACCAGAAGATCCAGTTATGACATTTTGAAGAATTTAACAAACACATTCGTTCACAGTAAGATAGCATATAACATGCATTTTTACATGTATATCATGCCAACGTTAAAGAGTTGGATGACATAACATTTAAAGAACGTTACAGAATGTGTCACTGGTGTGGTGATAATATAGTTTTCATTCCTGGAGTTAACAAGCTTTTACAAGCTCTCAGTTTGCACTTCAAATTGCCTGGGTGCGTCAAAAGAAAGCTAATTAACTTTGGTGTTTAACTTCCTACGGTATAATAAAAACGATTTTGGCTTCCTACAATTATGAAAACGGGATAATCAAGATAAAATTATCATTGTGCCGCATGCAGTTTCTTCCCTTTAAAGTGGTGTCCTTTTGCCTCTCCTTAAAAACATAACATCTAAATCAGCAAAACTGTCGTAAAATGCAGTCTACTGCAGGACTTGCTTTATTTTAAAAAGAGTTATTAAAAATGCTTTAAACTGTAAAAAGAGACTGATCCCCCCCCATACGCTTTGTGTGCGCTGCGAGACGTAGCAGAACACAGACAAGCAAAGTACAAGAGGGAAATAATGGTCACCCAAATGGTCAAATATACACAAAATTATGTAAAAATACACTTACATTATTTCCAGTATTTATATGAAGACAAGACAGTCAGTTATGTCTTCAGTGAATAAACAGTTGTGTGTAATTTATATTAGATCAATGCATTCGGTCTTAAAGCCTAAAGCAAATACCTCCTGTCGGTGACATTAATGTTGAACAAAAGACAAAGAAAATCACTCACTTCTCTTGACAGAATAACTTTAGTAGTTTTAATAAGTATCGTACATTTTTCATTCATACAGTGAAGACTATGCAGTGTTTTACAGTTTAAAAGAGGGCTTACTTGCCATTTTGACAACTGATTGTTTAATGCAATACTGTGTTTTATAGATAAGTGCATAGGCTTGTTCCAGTCTGTATCTTCTTGACAATACATCTCAAAATTGGGAAAATATTGATTCAGATTGTGATATGAAACTTTGGGAAGATCACCTTCCCATATTTCTTGGTTATTGTATATGTTTTGACTTGTAAAAAGTTCATCATCTCACAGCATAAATGTTGTAACAAGTCCCATAGGCAGTCCTGTAATGACAGGAGGTCGGGATTCTCTGAATTGCAAGAACAGATCAGTAGCCTATGACAGGCCTGATTACAGCACTTGAACCCTGAAAGTTTGTCTCTGAATCCAAAAAAATGCTACATCTTGTAAGACACTGCAAACATGCATGATGAGTCAACAACAAATCTATCAAATAAAGTCTATTCTAACTGAAAGGAAATGAAAATACGTAAGTTCATTCATATGTTTACAGTCTTACCTCTCGTATGTTTTATAGTGATGTGTTCGCCCGGGCTGCCGGTCTCGTTCCCCGCTGGGTGAGCTGCGCTTCGGTCTCTTGTGCACCTCCACCCTCTCCTCCCAGCTGTACTCCGCGATCCAGCCATCCGGAGACCGCATCCGCTTAGATCGCCGCATCTCAACACACCAGAATAGAAAAAAATGGCCAAGTCATAAAAATTATGACAGGGAAACAGTATCCCAGGACATTCCCAACACCCTGCTGGGTTGTAAAATTCAAGACAGCCGAGGTGTTGCCAGCTCTCCGCTCCAGATCCAGTTATTGAATTTCATGTTGCCGCGTTGTTGCAGTTGTTTTGACTTGTTAAAAATTGACCTACAGTTAGTTAGGCGGTTTGCGTTACCATGCAGTAACTTAAATCCAGATATAAAATAACTTATTTACAAGCGATTAAACGCCACCAATTAGGTTTAGTTACACTAAATTAAGGTTTAAAACGTATCCCGGCACGTTCAACGCAATGTCCCACAGTAAATGTTTACAGTCGCAGTCGAACTTTCATTTTTTTGGTTGCCTGCCTGGTGACAAAGAGCTAAATTAATCTCGCGCTTAAGTCTCCACAGCCCTTCTGCCTCTAATGTAAACAAACTTAACGTTACTCACGATAGAAATGCCAGGCGACTGTGCACTAACTATGAATGTAATTATTCAAGTTAGTGACCAGAACGCACAAAAATCGAATTGTTCATTAAAAACAACGAGTCTGAGTGTTTTTTCTTGGTGTGGCTAACGTTAGCCAGTTAGCATCCATGCAGAAGCAATAAGGCACTTAACTTACACTAACTTAGTCACCACCGCAGCCTCGATGTAATTAATCAACTTAAAAGTAAAAACCAGTCTTATATTACATATTTTAACTTAAAATGCACTCACCTTTCACCGGTTATTTTCAAATCGTGAAATAAGACACTTTATTTTCAAGACTGAACTCCGCAGCCGTTTGTGATATGACTTCCGCTACACGTTAAAAAACCACTTCCGGTGGCGAGGATTTCTGGGTAAATACACAACAAAGCACAAGTCTTCTTGAGTGAGTTTGGTATGGTACCTACTAGAATTTTAAGATTTCCCCTGGTTTTATAGCCTAGTCACAAACTAAAATGCAAGTTGTTGTCTTAACTGAAAGCGCTTGCTCTGATATCTTAAAATATGTCACTGCCATTGGTGTTTTTTTTTCTAAAGCACGTTTAGAAAGCTATTTAAATGCCCCAGTTGATCTAAGGCCTAATCCTGGCTTAATCTAAGCCCTGTCTGTGAAACTAGGCCTTCTTTATTATTATCTGAGAAGTTGTCTCAAATAAATAAGTTTAAACATGATTATGAAACTGTTCGCCTATATAACAATCCCAGAGCAGCCTGTCTCCTACTATGTTTTTAAATTAATACACAAAACAAGATTGATGAATGAATACAACTTTTTTATTCCAATTAGCCTGTTATTGTTGATAGGCCTACATCTTAATAATTATTCTGTATTCACCAGTGAAAGGACATAATCAAATGTATAATCAGTTAAATGTTTTATAATTATTTTGTTACTCTTCACTTGACAGAAACACAAATGAACATAATATTGTACATATTCATTCATCGTATCTTCTTATGAATTAAAGTCAAGGTTTTCCCATTTCAGGATTCTGTAGACCTCTAGGGGTCCATGAAGGAACCGCAGTGGGTCTGACGAGGCACCAAAAAAAAAGAAGATTTTTCTTCAAAGATTGTAACACATTTCCAAATATAAAACATATGATCTATATTCAAAAAAAACTATAATTGAAGTGTGTGTGTTTTGTAGTGTGTCCCTGGGTCCCTGAATGTCTGGGTCTTTTAAACCCCTGGATTACTTGATTCTGTTGAGAATAATTTGAACATGTCTTTCTACTTTGTCACATAGATGACTTGCTTTGTGCCTGATTTATTAACTTAAATGATCACCCCGCCACTGGCCACGACAACTCTTTCCCTAATTAGTCACTGTGGAATTATAAATCTGTAAGGCATGGTAATAAAAACCCCCACAACACTCCCTTTAATGTGGAAGTCAGTGTTTTAACATAGTGATCATTTCGTTAGGAATGAACTAATGAAGACTAATCTAAAATTAAAATCCCTGTTTTCCACAGTAAAAGGGTCCTCTTTTTTAGCGTCAAATGACATCACCTTGTCACGTTTAGGGCATCTCAAAATCAAAAATGACATTTCTGTCATCATTTACTCACCCTCATGTCGTTCCATCCTCAAGTCTTTCTTTCATCTTCTGTACACAAATGAAGATCTTTTTAAAGAAATCTGAGAGAGTCTACACAACTATTTGATGCTTTAAAACGTTCATAAATATATTGTAAATCTAATCCATATGAATTGAATGGTTTAGTCCAAATTTTCTAAAGAGATTTGATCACTTTATATGATGAACAGATTGAATTTAGGCTTTTAGCATATTTCAGTGTTGTGATGGAGCCAGCGAAAAAGAGAAGTCATTCCCAAGTTTGGGAACACTTTAAACTTATTTCCCCCTAATAAGGTTAGTTCTTAGACATTTCTGCATACAAATATTTTTACATATGTAGTAAATGATATGGAGAAAGACTGAAACTTCAAAAACCTTCTGCTACATTTATACAAGTACAAACAGTTACACAAGCACATCCTTTTCAACATACAAAAATATCAGTCCCACCATGGTGTTCTGCTTCCCACAGCTAAACCAGATAAAGCTTTCAACCATGATACCGCCTTCACCAAACCAGATATAAACCAAACAGAGGTGACAGAAACCCTGACACTGGGTTAAGAAATCTAGGATGTGTACATTACAGGCAAAATATAAATGGATACATTTTTTATAATAACTTGATTTACCTGATTTAGCACAGTTTAAGGTCGCATTTTGTTCTCTTGTGTCAGATGAAGTGATTGACAGATTTACGTTTGTATCTTATCAGTGATTATTTATGTAAAGCAAAAGCTTCTATGTAGATTAAAACTGTTCTCACAATTTAAGTTTCCTATACTGCCTCCCATTTCAATTCCAGTAAAAAGATGAACCTGTCATGAGATGAATTGTGTGCATGCATGCAACGGAGTCCTATAGTGTGTAACTTGTGTGTCTGACAAGTTTCATTTTCAGAAGAGCCTTTGCTCAGCACAAAACCATGTATCGTGCATATTGACAAAAGAGGAGTGAAAAGCTCTTAGTGATAATTGGAACTGGCCAGCCACTGTGCAGCAGGGGTCAGAGCGGAGAAACCAGAGGGCCCAGATCAAAATGTGTGTGCCAGAATACTTTCACACATTCCAATAGATTTGCAGCAGTCAGAAAGTCATTTGTAACGAGACAGTGTCCTAAACCTGGAACCAAGTTGGCATTTTTGCACTTTCCCAAAGTGGGATTTTTGAATGGGTTTTTTCTTAAATGCCTAAAATAAACCGTGGTTAACAAAAGCTCAATATATTTTCAAGGTTTATTCTACAGCACAAAATACATCAGTAATACCCACTTGTGATTTAAAAAAAAAAAAAAAATCTTTTTGGCTAAATGGACTACAGAGATTGTCAGGGGCATTGAACGCCATTACTGAAAAAATCTACTAGTCTGCTTTTACAGCCATGTGTTGCGTGTTCATAATCGCGCTCTTGCAAACTATTCTAACTCGAACTTTCCAACTTGTAGATTTTAAAGAAAAACTGTAAGAGTTGTTGGAAGCTTAATGGAAGTCATACAACCGTGGTGTAGTTTGTCTATAGACTACAGTATGTTTAGCTTTTTACCATCTCCTGGTGATTGTATTTAGGCTTCAAAATTCTTTTGTGAAGTTTTTCTTGATAAACAAAACATTTGAGAATCATGAACTTTTGTTGGTAACAGAGCTTATTTACTGCAATAATCCAAAAGCCGATGAAAAAATCCTACTATGTTTTTTGTCAAGGGAACCAGGGTGATGCTATCTTCCAGGTTGGCCTACAAAAATACGGCATCTCTCGATTACCCCTTTTGCACCAAAGCATTTTGAGAGCCGGTTCGGAGCCAGTGCCTACTCGCGAACCAGTTATTTGTGTTTTACAACAATACAAAGAGCAATGTGTAATGTTTTACCAAATTTAGTGCTACACTTCTTGTCTCTTATTTGTTCACCACTAAGGAATGTTTTTTTTCACTAAATGTTCAGATTCAGAAGTTTTGCTGAGTTATCCGCTAATTTAGTTTGCAATAGCATTTTTATCGTAGGTTATGGTCATATATATATATTTTTTATTTGTTGTTTTTCTTTATAACGAAGTTGTCTGTATTAAGTAGATTGTTTGACACACAAACGAGTGATTATCAGATCACCGAGGCCTCGTCCTGCTCGCCACAACCCTGATTATGGTTTTATTTGGTTATAATAAACAAAAAAATAAAATATTTTTTTATCTGATTAATCGATTAATTGAAAATAACCCCCCCCCCCCCCCCAAAAAACGTCCGAATAAAAATAATTGTCCGATTAATCGATTATCAAAATAATCGTTAGTTGCAGCCCTAGTTTTGACAGCCAAAGAACCGGTTCTAGGCCAGGAAAATTGGTTTCAAAGTGGCAATAACTCTTTGCTGGACTTGAACCATTCTTTTACCACGTCATGCATATGTCGGGGGCTGGGGGCGGGGCTATTGTGACCAACAACACGACAGGAATGGGAAAGCTAAGACGTATGGCGACGTACACAGTGACATAACGACGTCGTTCGCTGGACTCTCTAGTCAATGGAAAAACAAACAGGTTCTGAGAAGGTTTGCAAGTTGAACCAACTTTGAACCAGCACCAGTTCCGAACCAGATCTTTTTTTTGGGTGGAAACGAGGTACATGGGACCAAAGGTTGTAACAAACCAAAAGAGCACTAGCCAGTGGTCCATATTTCAAACAATGCCCACTGAATAGCATCTGCAGAACATGTACATGTGGCAAACGTCCCAAATAGCAAAATTTTGAAGAAATCATTTAGTGAAAATGTCCAATGGTACATCACTGGATTGTGTATTCTCTGTGCCCGAGAATTCATGACAAGTCAGTGGCCACATCAGTACAGCTCCAACTCCTTCACTTGATGGGATGTGTAAAGTCTGCTGAAAAGACCCATTCCTCTTGCCAAATGAAGTGAACCTCTTTCATCAGGATCAATATATGCCTGAGATCCTGCCAGGCCGAGAATCATAAATCTGGGCTTGCAGTGAGAAGGAGAGAGAGAGGGCAGATGGGGAAGGGAGGATGAGAGAGACGACGGCTCCTCTTAGTCTAATGGAGGACGGTTCAAAAGTTTAACGTGCCGGCCACCCGCTCACGTCTTTATAACCTCTTTGAGTCATTGTGTGCGGGCGAGGGCCGATCGCATCGATGGCCATTAAACCGAATGCGGGGCTGGTCTGGGAGTGGGTGGGGGGTGGTGGATGCATTAGGGAAATTGGCCCTGGCTGCCTGAGACGGCATACTGTACTGAAGTAATTATAGTTGCTGGAGGGATGCTGAGGCCAGATAGTGTGTGTGTGCGTGTCTGGAATAGTCTGCCGCAGAGGGTCCATGCCCCGCCCTTCCATCTCCCCCAGCAAAGCGGCTGCCAACGGGATAGGGCTGGGGCTTTATTGATGAGATGGATGAGAAGGGAGATAGGGGTAGAGAGACAGATGGGGCTTGTGTCCAGGCCATGGCAGAGCTGGGGAGCCTGCGCTCAGGGATGCCGCCAGCGTGGCCAGCCTCCACCGATCAGGAGCCGCTAGAGCCCGAGCGCTGATAAAGATGATGATGATGCGCACCCATAGAGGATCTGAGCTCGGCTGAGGCATCTAAAGAGACACCCACCTGCAGGATGGGACTCACCTGCTTTAAGTCCTGGAAGTACAACAGTGCTGCACAGAAAGGTGAGCGAGTGCTTCACTACTTCCCACTGGTGTCAGTCTCTCTGGCTCGCCATATGTGATGACCCGAGCGTGTGAACTTGATGTAGATATAGCTTGCACTAATATAAGACATGACCTGCTGATCTGAATTCAACATTACATTAGTATGTCGATCAACTTCACAGTATGTTTAAAACTAGCAGCTCAACCTCAAAGAGTTTCTGGATCAGGCGAAGGGAAGCAGAACATGAAGGACGGACCACATGCCGTGTTGACCGAGATTTCACTCAAGGATAGATTAAAGCCAAGAAGCGACAGGTATATAGCCAGTTTGGCTTTATGTGAGGGAGGGGTAATAATAATTAATGAGCTTGAAAAGACTCAGATGAGATAAGCAAGTGACTGAGAATGTTTGGGACGGACTCCGAATCGATGTAATTTGCAAAGAAACTAAGGAGACAAAGGATTGATAACCTCGGTTTAAAACCTTTGGATGAAGTACAGCTCTGCTACTATGTTTACCTGATGCATGATATGCTTGTATTTACTGCCACTTAGAAGAATGCAAACTATTAGATTTGTTTGTTTAAGTTTTTTTATCGCCATATTAGCATCAGGGCTATTTACATGGCAAACACAAGGTCAATATCACAATTCATAACATTTCTATTTTTATTAGCCTATATAAAACATTTCAGCTTGACATAAGAATATTTTATATACATTCAGTTCAGTTATACATTCTAAAATATTGTTTCTGAATAAAAGTCTTTAAAAATTACAGTTCAAAAGAATATGTTTAACAGTCAAAGGAACTTGACTTTAGATACATAAAACAGGAACTTTACCAAACATTAGAAACCCATGTAGTGCAAACTATTAGGCAGGTCAAGACCATGCCCGTCAAATACATGAAAACACGGAGAAAGACTATGCTGCTGTTTTCTGCCGTAATTACTGAGTTGTCAAAACAGAGTACCAAACCCCCTGAGTCCGACACTCTTTATTACAACACATCACGTCAGTACTTACTGTACAAGTACTTACTTTGAGCCTGTTAAAATTATTTCATATTTACTCTCACTCTCTACTTCTTTCCTTACGAGGAACACAAAAGGAGATGTCAATCAGAATATTAATGCAGCACTTTTAGAGAATGGGAAAGGACAATACTTAAACAGAACAATATAATACAACTTTGCACTATATTCCAGATCTTTTAGACATACGGTTGTTTTGCATGAGAAACAGACAAAACTTTAAGTTATTAATCATTAAAAAATTGTCCCCACCATTTGAGATTCAAGAACTATAAAATCACAAAACAGGTTAAGAGGATGAGAAATATAGCACACTACTTTTATAGTGTTTTTTTTTTGTCATGGGTCTTCACTTTCATCATCTGGAAGAGAAAAATTGGAACATCTCCCTTTGTGATCCATGGAAAAAAAAAGAGTGAAATGAGTCTGAGTGAACCAACCCTTTAACTGTGGCGGTCACTGCTCTGAATCTGTGAAATGCTCTTTTATTGCATTTCAATACTCTCCTTTTAATATCATTATTGCTCAGGCCAGATTCGACGAGCGCTCGGTATTGATAAACCACTTAGCTGGATTTTTACAGCTCTGTCTTGTTACGGAAAGTGTCCTCTTGAATTAATTACTGCACTCTACCGGCAAATATGAGTGGGATCTGGGGCATACTTTAATTGTGACTGAGACCCATCCTGTGATTAATATTGTCTTTGAGAAATGCTTGAAGTAGAAAAAAAATGGCAAGAGTTTTTAATTAAATTATGAAAAATCAATGCGCTCTTTTCCCCCGTTGAACTCTTGCGGTGCTTAAAGATAAGAAATGGTCATCTGATTTATCTTGGGCTGTCTTCCAGATGGAAGCTTGAAGGACACAGTGACCATTAAGGACAGAGAGAGATATTTTTAAAGAGCAATACACATCACTTCGCATTAGCCTTACTGCACTCAGAAAACATTTTTATTTTTACTGTTATCATTAAATGCACTTTAAAGGGACAGCCAATGAGGTTCATTCTTGTGTTATGCAGCACTTTTGAGCCTCAGCAAGAACCAATGAGTATTCCTTCAAGCAAAAAATACAGGGGAGTAAAAGTCAGGTCCACATGCTAAATTTTCATTATCTCATCCTAAAATTTTCCTTGCCACAATGCAACTAATTTTGGACAATCCCAAAATATATGTGTGTGGTCTTCCCACACTCCCTCCAACATTTCTCTACTTCTGAATTTTCTGATGTGTGTTTAAATACGTCATTAACAACTTGTTCAGTCGGTTAGTTTCACGCGGAATAGCATTTTTGTAAATGAGGTTATCACTAACGCATTAATGAACTTTGCGTGTACAGAACAAGATTAAGCACTAAAAGATGGATTGACAACCAAATTGGGCAGCAGTGTGTATGTGGCCTTTATGACCGGTCCATGAACTTTACTTATAAGAGTCAATAACGTCTTTGTCATAACAACTTTTGTTCATTACATATTAGGACTGAAATTGTATGTTTATCAGGCTATAGGTCAAGATCCTAAATTAAGTGACTTTTGAGTATTTGGATGATGAGGTATAAACAAACTAACTTTTTCCATGTACCCCTGTATCCCCCCATCTCCCAATTAGGAGGAAACAGGGACGTATTGGTTAGTCCTGGCTCATATTTCTTCCTGTCAAACAGCTGTGGTCAAGGGGAGGAGTGGCTGAAGAGCCTAAATAAGGGGATTTGGATACCTTTTACAGGTACACACACACACACACACACACACACACACTGTAGTTTAGGACGTGAATATTTGACTAATTTTGTTTCTACACTCTGTGGTCTCTGGAAAATCCAGGGCTGTGTTAGTCATTGTCATGATAAAAACATTCAGTGTGTGACTGCCTGAATACGATGAAACAGCAGATCCAATCAGTTTTCAGGGCTCCAGCCATAGACATAACAACACACACATATACCAGTCATTTCCAAATCATGGGCCATGAATTACACACTCCGGTGACTAGTGTCATCACAGACTGCGCTTTGTCTAGTCGCAAATCTCACAAAATGCTGAAAAACAAATGCCACTAGAGCTGATGTCATTCGAAACAGTATATTGGGAATTTTCCACATGATTTTGTCTAAAAAAAACAACGAACAAGGTTGGCCATTGTCATCAGTTCAAGCACAATCTCAATAACTTGTCTCAGTGTTTCATCCATCAGTCTTTTCCTCATCTATTACTTGAGGGGTTGTTGGCGGCAACTGTGTGTCCATCTTGGCAGTGTGCCTGGGAATAATAATATTACAATATTCCATCAACCCATCACACCCATACAATGAAGACACCAAAGCAAATATACATACACTACCGGTCAAAAGTTTTAGATCGGTAAGATTTTTTATGTTTTTAAAAGAAGTCTCTTCTGCTCACCAAGGCTGCAATTATTTGATAAAAAAAAAATACAAAAAAACAGTAATATTGTGAAATATTTACAATTTAAAAAAGTGGTTTTCTATGTGAATATATAGTGAAGTGTAATTTATTCCTGTGATCAAAGCTGAATTTACAGCATCATTACTCCAGTCTTCAGTGTCACATGATCCTACAGAAATAATTATAATATGATGCTCAAGAAACATTTATGATTATTATCCATGTTGAAAACAGTTTTTTAAATATTTACTTCACAGAGTTCACAAGTTCACAGAGTTGATCTTAAACGGGGTCAGTAAGAATTTATTTTTTATTTCTGGGGGAAAAAAATTTGAAAATACTTTTATTCATCAAGGATGAGTTAAATTAATCAAAAGTGACATTTATAGTGTTAGAAAATATTATATTTTTAATAAATGCTGTTCTTTTGAACTTTCTATTCATCACAGAATTTGGGGGGGGGGGGGAATGGTACACCAACTGTTTTCAACATTGAAAATAATAATTTATGTTTTTTGAGCATAAAATCAGAATATTAGACTGATTTCTGAAGGATCATGTGACACTGAAAACTGATGTGTAATCAGCAACAGTAATGATGTTGAAAATTCAGCTTTTAAAATATATTAAAATAAAAAAGTCATTTTAAATTGTCATAATATTTCAGATTATTACTGTTTGTCATTTTTTTTTTTCATCAAATAAAGCAGCCTTGGTGAGCAGAAGAGACTTACTGATCTAAAACATTTGACCGGTAGTGTATATGTTACAAATATATATTTTCATAAAGGAAAAAATGAGGTAGGATAAAAAAATATGGATCATTCATTCAAATAATCGGGAAACACGATATTTTAGCCCTACAGCATGCATTAAGCAATATTATTTATAAAATGACATTGTTTTAAACAAATATAACCCAAACACCCAGTAGACGTTATTGTGTTACGTCTGATCCAATCCCTGTTAAAACATGCAAATCTGAGCTGAAAGTGAAACTTGAACTGCCGAGTCCATGTTGATGCTTATTTCCCAGGAGAGATTAACATTCCCAATGAATTCCCTACATTACCTCTCCAACATAACTCAACACAGCTCTGGGGCTCCTAAAAGGTGAGAGATGCCCTTCCAGATAACACACAATCACATTCACATGCACCGCACACTCACTGGGCCAATGTCTCAGGATCCGTTTTAGACTGGGAATCTCATCAGGGGCCAAGTTACCGGGCACAAATGTATAAAAAGGGGTTGGAGGGGTGTGTTCAGCTGTGTCCAATGGAAATTTCTTGGCAGCAGGCCATGTGAGGTACACAGGGACAGACAGAAAGAAAGGGAGATATAGCAGAAAGTAACCAGCAGAAAGTTCTAGCTCATTTATTTTTAGTCAATTTGTGTTTTGTGGTGTTAATGATTCATGGCGAGGGGGCAGGAAAAGGAAAAACAGACTCCAGTAACCAGCTTAACACAGACAAGACGTTTGGAAAAAAGCAGACAGAAAACGGGCAAAGAAACGGCAAGAGAGAGAAAGTGTCACAATGTTTGTAATTCCTCCCTTGTAATTAAGAAGGCAGACTTAATTTAACAGTAAACCAAGGAAGTGCTGACTCACGTCACTGGAAACTTTGGACAATTAAGTACAGATAAACATAACCTCCCCTTCAGAGGCGAACAAAGTCACGTCTCACGCTGATGTCACTGTCAACAGTGGCATATGACTTCCAGAGACGTCCACTTCCAGAGGGGATATCTACTTTATATCAGACTTCTACCCATTTATTGAAAAGCACCAGGTGGTACATCTGTGAGCTGTGAGCGGTAGAAGAGGTCGAGCACTAAATGGACAACAGCGTGGGGGAAGTGTTTCAACTATCTCTCATGACGTATACTCAACTGGGACACATTTCCCTGGACTAAGGACTCGAAAAAAACCTTTGCTAAGCTTCTGTCCTTCTGGAACTTTCAGAATTGAAACCGAAGGAACACTTTATACAGAAATGTGCTGAAAATGAGAGGTGTGCACTTGAACAATGCCTCCTCTTTCAGAATGAGGACGGTCATCTGATTTGGAATGCTGATATATCTGATAAGCATGCATATCTGAGCTGGAGGGCCACTGTTGCACATCACAGAGAGAGAGAGAGAGAGAGAGATCCTCTCTTCGCCGCTGCACTAAGCCTTACCTGCAGACAGGAGAGTGAGAGAGAGAGAGGGAGGAGGAAGAGCGAAGGGAAAGGAACATCCAGTCCTAGACTAAACAAGTTTGTAAAACATGAGCAAAAGGGATTTAGGTTCATTGAGGACAATCGTTTGGTGCCCGTTTCAGGATTGCTACTGAGGTCAGGATAGCGGAAGCGTGTCCCGACGGATGAAAGAAAAGATGCCTGAAAACAAGCAGACAATCCAGCAGACTGGAAGCTATCTGACTCACTCCGCTTACAGGAAGATAAAAAGGGTGCTGAGCTTCAGAAGACGTGAGTACTAAATATTAGGCAGGGAGACGGCACACCATCACACACAGAGGTAGATTTTGGTGCAGTGCAGCAGCAGCGTGCATTAAACCTAAATTTATAATTGTTTGTTGCATTTTGTCCTTTTTCTGGGACTCAACAGGATCTTTGTTTTCGCTTTTGTGGTTAAATGTATTTATAGGGAAAAATTAGGTGAAAAGCTAAAGGGGTCTGTCATTGAGAACTCTATACCCAACATGACATCATGACTTTTGCGTAAACATATATGCCACTTTCGAGTCAGGTGGCGTGTCATCTCTACGCATTTTGAGCTATCCGCGTGTATGTCTACGCCATTAACGTCCGCGTCATTCCGCGTGTCTGTACACGCAGTCAAATCTCCAGTCATAAATGCCATTAACCCCAGTGACGGTTAAGTTTAGGGATGGGGTTGAGGTAAGTCATATCTTTTTTTTACCTAGGACGGTAAGGGAACAGTCATAAATGCCATTAACCCCAGTGACGGTTAGGTTTAGGGACGGGGTTGAGGTAAGTCATATATTTATATAACGTTAAGTCAACGGCGTTCATAAACACGCTGAAAGGCGATTATGCGTCTTGATAGCACGCCAAAAATGGAAATACGAATTGGCGTGTCATACACACGCTACTTCATGAGATCAGTCTGCTATACCTGTATTTTATCATCACAGGTGTGTTTGGTCAAAGGTTGGAGGAGACGGTCTTGTATGAGAGGAGGTATGGGGATCACATGGCTCCTCTGGTGGTAGAGCAGTGTGTCCATTTTATCCGAGAGCATGGGCTCACAGAGGTGGGACTCTTCAGGCAGCCGGGCCAGGCTACGCTGGTTAAAGAGCTGCAGGAAGCTTTTGATGCTGGAGAGAAGCCATCTTTTGACAGGTAAGAGATTGACATGAATCGGTACAGGTACAGCAGAGATAATGTTTAAATCTGCAATAAGTATGTCTTGAATTTTGAAAGTTTTATAGGCCTTAGAGACAGACATATCGGGAGACATTTGTACTCCAATGTATGGGTACCCAGATAGCACACGTCTATTTGATGTGTATGTTTACATCTGGAAGACGTATTTTGCTCATCTGCAATACGTCTATAGGACGTTTCCTGTCAGATGTCAAACAGACGTTTAGAAGATAGAATGCATGTTAAACTGACATCTTAAAGACATCTTCTAAACGTCTATTTGACATCTGACAGGAAACGTCCTATGGACGTATTGCAGATGAGCTTACACTCTTAAAAATACGTCTTCCAGATGTAAATATCACATCAATTAGACTTGTGCTATCTGGGAATGGGAAATGCACTCTAAAAAATGCTGGGTTGTTTTAACCCAATTTTGGGTCAAATAGGGACAAACCCAATTGTTAGATGAAAAAAATGCAATTTATAAATTTAACCCAACAGCTGGGTTCATCCATATTTGACCCAAAATTGGATTAAAATAACCCAACAATGTTTAGATCGTGGTTAAATCATTTGGTCATTCATCCAGTTTCTCTTTTAATGGTACGAGAACTGAATTAAAACTGCAGACAGACATGATCAGGTCTGAAACAATGGCTGAGATCAAGTTAAAGTATGAATGTATGAAATGTATAGTGATGATGTGTATTGTTTACCTTTTTAAATATTGTGCTGTTTTGTACTGTTATATATATATTGCACTGTGTTGTCCTATGGACAAGTGTTGTAAATTAGCAGTTTTGCTATAACACTACACTCGGTTGTTTTAACCCAAATTTGGGTAAAATATGGACAAACCCAGATGTTGGGTTAAATGTAATTTAAAACATTTAACCCAATGGCTGAGTTTGTCCATATTTTACCCAAAGATGGGTTAAAACAACCCAGCATTTTTTAGAGTGTAAAAAAACAACATATCTGGTTTGTCCAATGCTGTTGTTATGTCCATATCAAATAAATAAATAAATGGTGCCAAGTGCAACAAAAAACCCCACCATTTTCCAAAATACAATTATCTGAATAATTTATTTTAACTGCCTACAATTATAATTTAATGTTGGACATGTTCAATTTAACTCAACTTATGAATTAAAATGGCGCTGATTCAAATAAAAAAAAAAAAAAAAAAAAAAAAAAAAAACTTTCAACAGGGTTAGGATTAGGGGATAGAAAAATAATTATGTCTATGGAGAGTCCCCACAAAGACACCGAAACCTAACGTGTGTGTGTGTGTGTGTGTGAATATTAGTAAGTAAATTAATTTGTACAAATACTTGTGTAAGTGAATTTACACTTGTAGTGAATACGTTTGCTCTCTCAGCAGCACAGATGTCCACACAGTGGCATCTTTGCTGAAGCTATACCTCAGGGAGCTGCCTGAACCTCTGGTGCCATTTTCCCGCTATGAGGAGTTTCTTATATGTGGCAAAAGAATCCCCTCAGACAGAGAAAAGGTATCGTCAACTATAGCACTCACTTCAAAGAAGAGCACGATGCTATTTGATCAATTTAAACAAGATAATACGATCACATTCTGGACATTTGAAGGGGGAAGAAAAGATTTTGGTTATAATCTCATCCTGAATTTCAGGGTTTGCAAGATTTGAAGAGTCTCCTTTATGAGCTGCCTGTAGCAAACTTCAACCTCCTGAAATACATCTGCCAGTAAGATCATTTTGTTTCGTCCAAAGAAATCTAAGGATTTGGTTTTCAATACCTAGATATTGGCATTTGGAGCTTTAACCTAATTTGCCATGAAGCGTCTAGTCTTTAGTCATGGCTCACGACAGATAACACTGCTATGACACATCTTTGTACCAGATTCTTAAACGATGTCCAATCATACTCCAATGTCAACAAGATGAGTATCCAGAACTTGGCGACTGTTTTCGGGCCAAATATTCTCCGGCCTAAAGCAGAGGACCCAGAAAGCATCATTGGAGGTAAGCAATATTTAGTAAAGGGTTAATGACTTGAGATACATCTCAAAGGTGTATTGTGTCATATTTAGGAGGATCTATTGACAGAAATCATGATCATATACATAACTGTTTTCAGTGGTGTATAAAGTCCTTATGTAATGAACTGGTGTGTTTTTATTAACTTAGAATAAGCCATTTCCATCTACATACACTGCAGGTCCCCTTACATCGAAATAGCCATGTTTCTACGGCAACATGTTTCTACACACTGTAAAAAATATTGTTGTTTTAACTTAAAAAATTAAGTAAAATGGTTACCTTAAAATTTTAAGTTGATTGAACTGGAAAAAGTGAGTTAATACAATGAAGGAGATTCATTTAATCATCAGAAACTCAAAATAATAAGTTATCTCAACTAAATAAATTATTTAAGTTGATTTGACGAAAGAAAAAATGTTGTGATAACAAATCTTGAAAATGCAGTATACCTAACACACTCTGTCACTGTTCTTTGTGCAAAATGATGAACAAGTAACAATAATATTCGTAATAATAGTTTTACTGAATAATTAAGTAAACATGATTTCTTCATTTATATTTGTAAAGAAACCTCATTGCTTAACTGGTTACTCTCTGCTAACGAAATCTTTTCCTGACAGCCACCGCAACTTCTGTTGGTTGCAATTCGCAACCTCACCACTAGATGTCGCTAAAAATCACACACTGCACCTTTGAGTTACTGTATATGCTCATTTGCTTGTGAGGTCAAATACTTGCGAGGATATTCTCCACCACACACTTAAACGTCCCTCTGTCCTACACTAGGGGCAGCAGTTGTGCAACATCTAATGTCTGAACTGATCCGTGAGCACAGCTTGCTCTTCTCCAGAGAGAACTGCAACCCTCCTGAAACATCTTTGCAAGCCGTCCACCAAAAACAAAGACACAGTAACCTTGTGGAATGGGTGCATGAACCACCTTCCCACCAGAGGGAGCCTTTGCTTGGCAAAGATCACGTAACCCTTCCAGATCAGACTCCAGCCTGTCCACGTGTAAACTCTCTACCACTAACCACAGAGAGGAGAGGGTATTTTCAAAGCCCTTGTGAGAAAAACATTAGCCATCATCTTTCAGACACAGAGAGACAGATTGAAGATGACTCTTCACCAACCAGCTCTACTCTGATTTATGACAACCACAGTCAACACAGCTCAGCACAAGAATGTCTCCATAAAAGACATGTACCTACACCCTCCACCCCACCACCTGCCTGCCCTTCTAAGACCAAAGTGCTGGAAGCTGGAGTTGAAATTTGTGTGCAGTCAAGGAGCTGGCCTGACATAGAAGAACCCATATGGAGTCCAGAGAGAGCGCTTGGGGAGAGTGGAGGCAGCAGTGAAGTCCAAGATAGTACCTTATCTGTCTATGACAACATAGTAACTGAGGAGCGATATACAGAAGACAAGGAGGCCAAAGGTACTGCCAGCATGGCTGAGAGCAGCAGCTCTTGGTCCTCCTGCGAGATTGCACCTTTGGAAGGGGGCAGTGGTGGAGCTGCAAGCCCATGCCATGGTTCTCCAGCACAGTTCCCCTCATTCAGAATGGACTCTGGTGAAGACGATCTTCGCCCTAACTCCCCTGCCTCATCATCTGCTCCCACAGATGCCCCTTTAAGCACCGGCAGCAGTGAAGTCTTTTTGCCAAGTGCTCCCCAAGAGCCCTTAGGTTTTCCAGCATCGCATGCCATGCAGTGCCTCGTTGCGGGACTTCGTCAACAGATGACCAGGCAAAAGGCAGAGTATGAAGCAAAATTGAACAGGTAAGATCACATCATCAATTGTCTTTGTACCACAATTGTTTTGTAATGCCAAGTTCAGACTGCGCGATTTTCAAAGTAGTCGGGTCGCTGTTCTTGGCCAGCATTCAGTCGCTGCTGTGTTCACACTGCACGAGTGATCGGCGACAGAAGGTTTCACTCTGCATGACTTTACAACAGGAAGAATCGCCGACAACTCTGTCTAGCACGCTGCGCGCAAACTACATACGTTTCACAACAAATACACATGAGATGTGACAAGGAAACAACACGACATCACACGTACAAGATCAGAGTTCTCAAGTGAGACTTTGTTCTTTTTCGACCCGGCTGTGGTACAGCTCAGATGAAACGTCAAACAGACACGAGTGCCATTTCTTGTGTCCAAATAGACCGAGAAGAAGCCTTTTTTCTGAAACAATGCCATGCATGTTGATTTGTGATCTATAACTCCTCCCCGAACTCCCCGCTGCTCTGTATCTTGCTCTCTCATTGGCTGTCGGTCATCGCCGATTAGGGTTGGGTATCGAGAATCGAGTATCGACTGGAACCGAGACTAACTTTTCGTTTTTCCCGGAATCGTTCAAAAGTAAAAATTTCGATTCCTAGTTTCGATATTCACAGTCCGCCGAGCGGAAGAAGAAACCGCTGAACAACACCAACGAAGAAGCGTCTACCGGAAGTGTTGCCATAACCACGCGAGTCGAACATGAGTGCCTTACGTCGGTGATCCAAAGTGTGGCTTCACTTTTCTTAAAATAACGAAATCTCGGCAAAATGCAAAATTTGTGACAAAAGGAGTATTTTTACAGAAGGAGTATTTCCTTCAGAAAGGATTATTTCCTTCAGAAAGGCCGTTGGTTAGCAAGGTTAGCTAAACTTTTTTGACCCTGCCTCTAAAAAGAATCGGAATCGAGAATCGTTAGGAACCGGAATCGAAACAAGGAATCGGAATCGGAATCGTTAAAATTTAAACGATACCCAACCCTATCGCCGATGTAGTTTTCAGTCAGAACACTTTTCACACAGCAGGATTTTGAATCGCCAACAGGTCCAGATATTTAGCATGCCCAATATCTCACGGGCGTCGGTGACTCGTCTGCGATTCTCTCAGATCGCGTCTTTGCTCATTCACACTGAGTGATTGTGACTCGCGTGAACGAGCGCCGATTTGCCTGTGAATTCGTGCACTTGTCAGCGATTTCTCAAATCCTGTCGGCGAGCCAAATCGTGCAGTCTGAACTTGGCATAAGGGAAAATTGCAAATCTCTGGCACTGTTATTACATTAGACGCAAAGGCAGAAACCCTACTCTGCTCTACTATGAAGAACTACTGTCCTGAAGAGTTTAGCTGTAATCCTTATCAAACACACCGGAACCAGCAAAATTAAGGTGTTTGGGACGACTTAAATTTACATGCAGGTGTGTTGGAACAGGGCAAGGTCTGAACAGTGTAGGAAGGTAGATCTCCAAGTGCAAGGTTGAATTTGAATGGTTCAGGAAAGTATCTCTCCAGACCCTTCCGTTTTAGGTCTCTGAGTCTCTACTAGAGATGCACGGATGGGCTATTATTTCATTCGCAACCACATGACAAAACTCACAATCCGTCCGCCAGCCATCTGCATCAACGTTTTTGACCAATTTTCAAAACCGCACCCGCCCGCCATCCGCTGATTGGGCGATACAAGGCTGCTGATGGCAGCCGCGAGACTAGAAAACTCTCAGAATATCAGCAGTGAACGCCGTCTCCGATCGGCACGCAGGGACACAAATAAATAAATGTAATGCATGTTGGATCGGGTGTTTTGTTTATGGTGGCGAATGCGCTACTGTGCGCCTAGTTTCTTTTTGTTTTTAGTCCCAGACACGCCGACCCCGTCTTCTTCCTTCCACACACACTGAACCTCTTCATACTGACCTTATCTGATTGGCTACTGTACAATATTTTCATTGTAGCCTAATAGAAAACGCATTTTGGCACATAATTTGGTTAAACCACCCGCCCGAATTTAATTAAAATATTTTTTTAGTCACGTCATCTGCCCGATCCGCGGTTTATCCGTGGCTGTAACCGCACATCTCTAGTCTCTACTAACAAGCTGATGAGTTAAATCATGCGTATTTGATTGGGCAGATGTGCCGAGTTGGTGTGCCTCCAGGAACACGGTTGAGAAACACTAGATTAATGAACGAGTGTGCATGAACACAGAAAGTTTACCCCATTCTCTTCTCTGTCTTCAGGCTGGAGCAGAGGAACACGGTACTTCAGGGGGAAGTTGCAGGGCTCCGCTCAACTCTGGAGCAGCAGCGACGCTGGGTCAGCGTGGCCGAGATCAAGATGCGAAATGTGGAGCGAGCCCGTGCAGACGCTGACAGACGGAACGCCACTCTGCAACAGGAGATGGAGCAGTTCTTTGAAACATTCGGCGAGCTTAAAGCGGAGGCCCAGAAAACCAGTCGCATTGTTCAGAGTTTTTGAATTCACACGCTGTGCAACAGATACAAGCTTAGCAGCATATGAAAGGTTTCAATGTTTAGGGCAGTGTTTTCCAACTGTGGTCCTGGAGTACCCCTTTGGATATCTTCCTCTGATACCCCCATTTCAGAAAGAAGTTTCACAAACCAGCTGCTGAGTTTAATTACGGAGACATGTGTAATGTTGGAAGTACTCCAAGATCAGGTTTAGAAACACCGGTTTCAGAGTAATAACAGTGTTAAAAACAGGATTTCAGGGCTGTATAAATGAGGGTGCATTCCTGAGGGAAACCGTTGCCCCACTTTGACATTTATTCATTTAGCTGACGCTTTTATCCAAAGCGACTTACAATTGCTATATGTGTCAGAGGTCGCACGCCTCTGGAGCAACTAGGGGTTAAGTGTCTTGCTCAGGGACACATTGGTGTCTCACAGTGGATTCGAACCCGGGTCTCTCACACCAAAGGCATGTGTCTTATCCATTGTGCCATCACCACCCACACTTTTAAGTACAGTTCTGTTGCCTGAACGACTGTATGGACCAGCATGTTCAAAATAATATTATAGACAATTTTTTTGCCATTTAAGTGTTCAGACAATGGAATGGACCCAAAAGTAGGATAGAGTTTCATGATGTAGACATCATGGTCTGAGCATGGATGCCATATTTGAGAAAAGAGATTCTAATGAAAATTTGTCCCTAGGGATACTTTACGATAAATGAGCTCAGACTTAAGAAGTCTCTGCCCTGGCTTGGGGTCAATATGCATTATGTAATGGAGTAAGACACTCATACCTTGTACAAAAGCTCTTCATACACTGAATTTAGTTGTACCATATGAAATAAAAATGGAAAAGAAATAAAGACATCAAACTACTTTAGTTTGAGATTTTTATTTGGACAGGCGTAACACAAGGTTCTTTTTTTCTTTCCGTGGAGAAAAGAGGTCTCGCTCTATTATTGTAGACAGAGAATCGCATTTAAGTTTTGCATATGCTTCAGATAGGTTTGTGATTTGGGTAATTCCCACCATAACCCACTGCAGCACAACAATACAAAACACATGAAAACTAAACAGACACTACTAGCACAGAGCAGTTAGATATTAATTCCGTTTTCAGGGTTTGATTGAGAAGATTGATGATGACAATCATGAGAACCGTTTTCTTAGGAAGATATTCTGAGAAGTAAGTTTCCAAGAAGTCAATAATTCTTCAAGTCATTACAGATTCCACCTCTAGTGATAGATTGTCAGTGACAAAAAAAACCACACACACCCTCTCCCACAAGGGAAACAGACACCTAAAAGAAGAGCCCTTGAGAATGTGTGAGCCAGCTTTGTTCAGAGTCTCTATATGACACGAAGGTCCATCATTGAGTCCACAACAGCGAAACTAATGTGCATGAGGCTCCAAAATGAAAATGGCACACAATGCACTATTGCGTTGTAACACATGATCACTTTAAGGTGAAGTAAGGTGAAGCACCAAATGAGGTCTTGTGGCATGGTAGCAAACATTCCAGACTGCTGAAAAAGAAACAAAACCTGATTGCAGGCACATTACTGTCCATCATTTTGTGATCTCCAGGCCAAGCTGTAGCGATGGTGTTAGTGAGATGCTTAAAGGCATGATTGTTACGGTGAAGCTAAGTTCATCCTCCAGACCTGTCCATCAGTGAAAGTTCTACATTCATGTTTCAGTCCATAAGAATAGCTTGGGAGGACCAAAAATACACTCAAAATGTCCTTCTGAGGCTCTCAATTTAGTCTTCTCCAACAAAAGGACAGCTTTCGCCAATGTCCTCAAGTTTTAGATGAAGAGGGCTCGTGTTTTCATGCATAACAATGAATTTAGGGTACAGGACACATCATAGAGTCTACAACATTTGAACTGAACACCGGATGAAAAGGGAAGCAGAAAGGTTGACAAACCAGGTCTCCATCATGAATACCAGTGTTAAAGAACACAGTCCAAAACGGGTCTCTAAGTGCATGTTTAGCCACAGTGTTACTGAATTGCATGTCTGCACACAGTAAACAAAGGCTGAATAGACATATATATACACACACACGCATATATAAGGCCTGGGCATCGCATCCAAAATAAAAAGTTTGTGTTTACATTATATATGTGTGTGTAGTGTGTATAATTATTTTGTATATATAAATACACACATGCATGTATATATTTAAGAAATATTTGCATGTTTATACTTTATACATAATTAATATTATATGAAGAGTTCAGATGCAAAAGCCTCTAAAAGCCATTTGAAATTTTCTTCTTTAATGATGATTTTTATCAAACTTGTATATTTAAGTTCAGTGATTTAACTTAAATAACAATTAATAGGTAATCTTCATTGCCATTTAAGTGAAATTACTGAACTTAAATATACAAGCTTGATAAAAATGATCATTAAAGAAGAAAATTTCAAACGGCACTTAGAGGCTTTTGCATCTGAACTCTTCATATATAAATATTTGATATATTAATAACACATTTTTCTTAAATATATACATGCATGCGTGTTTGTATTTATATATAAAAAATAATTATACACACTACACACACATATATTATATAACCACAAACTTTTATTTTGGATGCAATTAATCGCAATTAATCGTTGCCCAGCCCTAAATGATATGGCCATTTTCTTCAGTGTTTCACTGAAACGAATCTTCGAGAGGAAAGTGAAGAAATAAAAACCTGCTGACAATCCTGTTTTTTTTTTTGTTTTTTTTTAAAGGAAGGAAACCATAAATTTGCTTTGTACAACATTCGTATGGGCTTTTCAAGTTTGAGGAAATTAAAAAAGGCAATGGTTTGCATTCGCTCATGCAATTAAATATACAATCTTATGAGAGGTCACGAACTTGCCAGCAGTGATTAATTACCCTTGGAATGATGAGAAAAACGGGCTTTGATTAGGATATTGCATCCACAGTTTGCCATCTCAGATCTAGATGCAAGTTTTTGTTCATTTTAAACCGAATATGCTCACTTTGAAACATCTATGTGCAATTTTCTTTTAAAATCAGTTTCAAGTTCCATACATAGTTTGTTTTAGAGTACATATGCAAAAAACGTATTCAGAAGCTGCACAAAGAAAGAACATTTACACAAAATCAATGTACGTATATATACACACAAACATGACTACACCCTAATCAACATAAATGCATCATTAGGTTCTCTTTTAAAATGGGCGTATGTATGGTGACTATGTACAGAGGCAGGCACTACTGTTCCATTTCTAGATATTTCAGTGATCTGTAGTTAAATGGTCTCTGTAGTGAGTCTTCTTTGTTATCATGCAGCAATACTTGTAAGAGGAACTTGTTCCAGTTGGGCTCACTAGCTATAAATTTGTCAGAGAATTTATATCTGTGCTTCTTTTAGGTGATGAAATGAACAGTGATAAAAGCTACATCGCACAGAGAGAGAGAGAGGGATAGATCCAGATATCACACATGCTTCTGCAATAATAATAAATCCACTAGATGGATAAGACGGTGATTAAAATTAGTTTACGTGAAGTAAAATGTGAATGCATTATCTACCCATTTTAAACAGTTCTTTTTAAAATCTAAAAGTAAAAGTTAAACTTACAAGAAATGGATAAAGAGAATATTTCATGAATGTTTGGGACAGAGGAAAAAAAGCAAGAGTAAACAATGATTAGTGTAAACCTGCAGCTGTATGAACGTCAAGATCACGGCATGAGCCACACTGGCGAGGGAGAGGGATGCGACGAGCGAGAAGTCGTCACCTGATTCACTCCTCTAACGGCCCCGTGAGGGTGTCGATGCAGGAGCTGTCAGTGTCTGAGGCCAGGGTCTGCTCCGTTGACATGGACGAGATGTCATTAATAGAGGACGACTGGGAGGCAGTGGCGCTGCTGTTCACCGTACCATCTACAACACACACACAGAGCAATGCATCAAAATTATGGCGCAAGATAATGCGCTAAATATGTCTAACATTTTTACTTTTACATCTTTCATTGTGTTACAAAATTGATTTTCAGTAACTGAAAGTAATTCAGTAGTTACTTAGCTTGCATTAGCATTGCTGTTCTTTGTGTATTTAAGCTAAAAGACTGTATTTATTTACTAAAACCTCAATGATGTTAGATGCTACATTGCCATCTATCGACGTGGATCAGCATGATCGTCTATGAGTTTTATGTGAATTACACTGATAACTGAGTTTTAGACAGCGACAATGAAGTTTGACGCTCACTTTTTTCCCTAAGGAGCACATGTGCTCCTAAAATGAAAAATGTAGGGGTGCAATGAAAATGTATCACATAATATGTTTTTCCTTAATAAAGGAATACAAAGAGACATTAAATAATAAAAGTACATAACGTTTTTAAATAGTTCTGCTTCAAAATTAAATAAGAAAAAGAGTTACTTAATTTAACTAATGAACTGATTATTGTGCTAATACCGGTCAAATCTATATTTTCAATATGTGTTAAATAATGTTTTTAGTCTTTCCTTCCTGTGACGGGGCAACCCAGACTGAAGCTACAAGTGTTGATTTACGCCATGTTTACACGGAAACGATTCTGAAGAGAAAACGCAAAAGTCACTTTTTATTCTGCGTTTAGACGAGCGTTTTGTGTGGGAAATCTGCGTGCAAATGGTGACGCAAAAGTGTGTGAAATTCAATGTAGTATGCACTTCAGGCGGCTAGGAGTGCACACTACAACAACACCAAGTCCACGTGCCTGCGTACAACCTTCACTGTCAAGCAGACTTTTGCGTTTTTACCATTTACACGGGAACGCGGCGGTGGAGCATTTTTAAGATTTCCACTCTGGAGGGTGGTTTCACTTTTTTGTGTTTTTAAGCTTCAAAAACGCCGTCGCCGTGTAAACGAAAGGCACATCCGATAAAATATTTTTACGTTTTCACCCGGAATCGTTCTCGTATAAACGGGGCCTTAAATGCCAGATGGTTTTGTACAACCAAAATGCCAATAATAACCAGGTGAAAAAACTATGCATAATGAGGGACTTTTAATTTTGAACAAGCCCAAAAAGCAACAGGACTCTTATTTTGGAATTTGTACGCTTTACTATTGCTCATTCAAAGAAGTGAATAGGTACAGCATTCAAGTTGACTTGACAAAAACACAATTTATTTCTTACTGTGTAAAACTTTTTAAATTAGCACCAAACTACTGAATGCACCTTAAATCACTCATTTTATTTGAAATAAATGGGACTTGGGTGACAAAAATAGTGGTTGACCGATTTTTTTTTTTTTTTTGATGGCTGATATTTTAAGATATACTTTATATTTATTTTAATCAATATTTGATCAATTAATTAGAAAAAAACACTTTAAAATGCTTATTTTTTACAATACAATAATAGCATTTTATTAACAGGGCACTCAGTAATCTGGTAATTCCGTGCACACCTGGTAATCATTTTTTAATTTTTTTTCCAAATAAAGACAAGATAACACTAATTTTACATACAGCACACAGTGAAAAAACTATATGAATAAGACACACTGGGCAACTTGATATAGGCCAGCATATTTTAAAATGAAGGATATTTTTATTTTTAATTTTAGATTTTTATTTTTTCGATTGTGCCTCCCGTGTCGCTGATCACTCACTTCGCACGGACCGACCGTCACTTACAGTAAAACGTTTATGCAGGCTACAAATGCACACTTCACAAGAAATCACAGCTGGATATCACAGTTTTTGAAATTAAATGGTTAGCAGATTCATTTTGATGTAGATGCGCATTTGCTGAATGTTGACAGTAAATAAGAAAGTATTTTAGCCTGATTTTTTCTCTTTTCTGTTACAAATAATATAAAAGCAAACACTTTACTTTTTCACACACAATTTACTTTCTTTGTTTAGAGTTCTGTCTAACAACATATTACATATGACTGAGAGAGATCGTAAACTAATGAAGATGGAGAATGTGTGAGAACTCTGCTTCTCAGGCGTTCTCAGCGCCACCCGTCAAAATAAAAGTCTGGAGCGGCGTCAAAATAAAAGTCCCGCTTCAAACACATGAAAATTAGAAAAACGAATTGGCCAATCCGATATTTAAAAAAAAAAAAAAAAGCCAAATGTCAACTAGACAGAGAAAGCTGGAAGAATACACAGATTTCACATTTGTACAATGACTCACCTAAACACTCATCTTTCAGGACTCCATTCTTGTTCCTCTCCTCCCAGTCCATTACTTCTTTATAAATCAGCTCTGTAGGGAAAGAAAACCCCCAAGAAAACATAAGCAGAGTTTGTCCATTTCCATCTTTTTTACAAATCACTAATAAAGCCAACTCAACCCTTCAGCAGACATTAGCTTATAAAGGTCAAGGCTGAAAAACTAATGAGATCTTCAGTGATCATTTCAGCTGTAGGCATTGATTTTCTACAAACAGGAGGTAGTGACAGCAGAGGGCATTTGTACCTTTCCACTGCTCAATGCTGTGTTCCCGCTCCTCCAACTGCTTGTCTGATATCTGTGGAGGCGGCTGAACACACAAAACAATCATTACAAGTCCTTCTCTCGAGGGAGAACCTTCTTGGCATTGTACAAATGTCCCCTGTAAAACTGGACAGGACAAAGTGACATGAAAGTATAAGGGTGCACTGACCGCATCGGCCTCGGCTGGGTCGTACCACACGTGGATGTAAGGGTGGCTCAGGGCCTCCTGCACAGAGATACGGCTTTCAGGGTCGATGACCAGCATCTTGGACAGCAGGTCTCGTGCTTGACTAGCTTCATTAGGACCGATGTAAAAAGTAATTGTTTAGAACACGCGAAGTAAGATAACACGCACAAAAAAAGTTACAGACATGATGGAAGATTTAGGATGTCTTACTTTTGATCTTGTCATGCTCAGTCTCTGATGGGAAGGCCCAATCGGGGAAAAGCTCATTCAAACTGACTCCAGGAAACTGAGGTTTGTTCATCACGTAGTTCCTTACAGTCTCCATCAAACGGTTCATGAACTCCAGCGACGGGGTTCCCAGTATCTCAATTACCTTATTCCACTGGTCAATATCTGAGATTTTTTTTTTTAAATTAAGGTTTAGGTTTAAACCTTTAAATGTCACCTGACACCTTTTGATCAATTCAATGCATCCTTGCTGAATAGAACGATCAATTTCATTCCAAAAAAACTGAACGGACCCGGCAGCTTGTTACAAAAGCTTTCTATGCATTTAAAAGTTACATCTATATAAATACATATTTTCACAGGTGATTATGGACAAGCTTTTAAACAAGACTCAAGAGGATACGATCAGTGCCCTGGAATATGACGCTCCCTTTGACCATCTCCCCCATGATGCAGCCCACCGACCAGATATCCACTGGCAAAAACACAAAGAAACATTAATAACAATTGTATTTGTATCTCTCCAATGGCTTTCAAGAATGTTACTGCCAAAAATAATAGCATTACCATTCTCCTTGTATTTCATGCCCAGGATGACCTCTGGTGCTCTGTAATATCTGGTCACTACGTAGGGTGTCATCATGAAGTTAGTGCAGGCGGTTCTGGCCAGCCCAAAGTCTAAAATCTTTAAAGTGCAGTCGGACTTCACTACTATGTTACTGGGCTTCAGATCCTGCGGGGCAGAGATGATAAAGTCTCATACAGTCATGCTGAAAGACAATCTCACACGTTGGTATACTGTAACGTCAAATGGCTCAGAGAACACAGCTGGTGGTGTGTCATGATCATTGCCATTATTTAAACCTGAGCTTGAAGCCTTTAGTGGGGTACAAATTATTCAAATGATCTGACTTTGTAAAACTTCCATCTGAAAGAAAGTCCCCGAACACTTTTATACCAGTGGCAGTGAGAATGATTACTTTTATTGGGTGGTTGTTGAATGATTATTGTTTGTGATTATTGTTTTTACGATAAGGAACATTTTTATATTTGATGGAAAATTAAAGGGATACTTCACTGTACAATCCAACGTGTTTAGTGTATATTTGGTGCTAGTCTTTCATATCACTTTGTAGTTTTGTTTCTTAAAAAAAAAAGAAAAGAAAGAAATTTCACTCAAATCCATTTTTCATTTTCATGTATTTTTTAAGCAGCCATGTGGGATCATTCTTAATCAAGGTGCACCAAAAACCAAAAAATGAAACAAATGTGTATAGTTAACATGGTTATCATGGTTAATTGGTTTCTTCTAATTATTATTTTATAATTATTCTTACTTAACTGCCAAACGAGTTGTAGTTACATCTCACCCTGTGAATGATGCCAGCTGAGTGTAGATGTCTGATGCCACACAGGATCTGGTAGAGCAGGTAAGACATCCTCTCATGGTCCAGGTCCATGTGGATCACCTGACAAAGGCTAGCATCCATCAGCTCCATCACCAAGTACCTGAGGAGAGAAACCAGATTCTTCAGGGTTTTCTGTGCTGATGTACAGCTCATGCATAGTACTGACTGGTATAAAACAAGCCAAGATCCTGTCAGACTGGAAAAACTGGAAGAACTGGTTGAGGCTGCAAATTAACATTTGAGCTCCCCCTCGTGCACCATTGAGACCAAGATCTCACCTCCCTCATCCTAATCTACACGGGACCCGAAGATCAGCCAAACTCACACAAGAATCGAAATGGTTTAACCCGCTGGGGTTGTTCGTTTCAGAGTCACACTCGGTGTGTTCGGGTCCAAATGGACCCAAAGGGCGGGATTCATATTTTTTTTTTAAATCATGATTTTTTTTTTACTCGTTTTTTATAATATTTTTTCTTTTCTTTTTTGGTGTTTTGAGAAAATTTCTAAAATAAAAAAAGTTTATAATTAGTATTAATGCAATAATTATGACAAAATTTCCCCCCATTAAACATAATAGAAAAAAATTATTATTTTTTTTTTTGATCTGTATTTCATTTTAGAGTCAAGCCTAGGCCTCATAAAAGCAATTTTTGAAATGAGATGGATGCCATCTGGTGGACAAACTGAGCATTTTAAAAATGCAAAACATGTATAATCGTAATTTTTTAGTGTGTTTATGTGTATAAAAGTGTGTTTGTGTGTGTGTCTGGATGTGTCTGTTTTGCACTCTTGATGTTTTATAGATTCACCCCTTCACTGTTGTGTGTTTTTTTTTTCAAGATCGTGGCTGATTTGTAGATTGTACGCACAAATAAACTCAGTATTTTCACATTTTTGCCAATTTCCCATTCATTTTCCATGCGGGTCCATTTGGACCCGAACACCCCAAGTGTGACTATTTTTTTTACAACCACTTAGACCATTCACATCCTGTCCCCAATTTTTTTGGGTGTTCAAATACCAAATACCAACAAAGTCACCAAATTTCGGACCATTCCGAGGAAGCTGTGATTTAAAAAAAAAAAATTATTTAAATTCTTTGGGTCCATTTGGGCCACAACCCCAGAGGGTTAATGTGATTATCATCGAGTATTATACATGTTTAAAGGGATACTCCACTTTTTTGAAAATAAGCTCATTTTGTAAAATAAGTATTTCCAAAAAAAAGTGGAGTATCCCTTTAATAACATTCAAAATGTCTCAGTGCGACCGGTACAAATGGCTTATTTCCAAATAAGTAAGACAAAAGGTAATAAGGTTTTTAAGAGTTTACGGATAACTGGCACACAAAGGAAAGTGGTCTCTAGTCTAGACGCATAGTCCTATCCCCAATAGGTGTAAACTTCTAAATGCAAATATCCATTGCTTGCCTATAAAATGAAATGCAGCAAGTGACTCTGGGCCTTTTCTGTACTTCAGATGAGCCTGAGAGGCTGAGTCTCTCAGCTTCATGCATTTCTTAAATGTTGGGTTCGCATTTCTTCTCTTTATTCCAGAGCATTTGATGTTTTGCAATGATTATCGTTGAATAATACCTGACATAATAAATTCTTATATTTGATTATTTTACTGACTTTGACATTATTTCCAGTAAAGAGTTAAAGTAAGTGTCAAACTTTCACTTATATTTAATGATGCACAAATATCATTAAAAAAAACTTTTCATTTATGAAGTCAGATGAAATAATGAGAGAATACGTATGAGAAAATGTATTGCATTTAATCAAAAATACTTTACCACGAGAAAAGACAGTAACACACAGAGACATTCACCCGCTGATCGGATGCCTCCATTGGGCCGACCGTAAGCTTAATACATTGAGTCAGCGGCACTTTTATAAAACAGCAATAGAAGTGCTGTTGTCAGAAATTATTCATTATTTAATAACATATAATTTTCGATCCTAAAGCTGTAAATTATCACATGTAGGAGTAGAACAGTGCAATTCATCAGCTTCTCTTGAGATTGCATAGTGGTCTCAGCAAAATTATGAATGTTAATAATCACACCGAGGGCCAAAGCACCAATAGACCCTGCGGCTACACAAACTAAATTACGTCAGCATAAACGCATGAATTTATAAACTCAAAACTTACAAATCCTGGAACTCTTCTAATGACTTCTGAGGCGTGAAGACGTTAAGCAAACGGATGATCTGGGAAAAAAAGAAAAGAAAAAAGTGAAACATGATAAAACAAATTTAAGATTCAACCTGACAACAAGGGTCTCACTACCTGATTTTCATTGACAACCATCACAGTCCCTGGAGAATTGTCCACTATCAAACAAAACGAATAATTGAACCCAATATGCTACTGTTTGCAGATGAATCAATATGAGTATATTATATACTAGATTCAATATACTTATCAATCCAAAGATGAAAGAAATGTTTAAATTATTTTATTTGTGTATTTTCCATTATTATTAATATTAACAGTAATTACCGCTCATATTGCCTTAAGACATATTGACCCATAGAACAACAACAATAATTATTATCATTAAATAAAAATTAAATGAAGTGACTATCTTGAATGGGTCGCTGAATCATTCCTTCAACCATTTTGGTCAAAAACGCAATTTATTCAGGAACAAAACAGTAGTGCGTTTCTCTGAGATGTGCAGCCAATAATATTTAAAATGTATTAACAATAATAATAATAATAAATACATAAAAAGTACAAAAAAAAAATGCAATACCAATATTCATGGCTGTCGACGTAATTTCGTAAAATTGACATCCCTATGATAATGATAAAAAGAGATATTCTAACTGGGTAATGTTAGTCCAAGAATTACATCTGAATTCAGGTTACGCCAGTTTGTGTTTATGTGGTACTCCAGCTCTTATTTCTTAACTTCACAATCGTAGAGAATAATCAGCGGTAGTTGTTTAGTCCATTACTCCTCTGACATTCTCAACCGGTGAGTGTGACAGAAGTCTGACATTTAAGCAAAAACAGTCCGTAGGTACGACAGCCCTGACCAAAGTTGCTCAAGTCAGTTCAAATTGTACTTCTGAGTGGAAGAGTGCACTGTTAAGGGGACGTACGTTCTTGTGATTAACACACTTGAGCAGAACCAGCTCTCTGTAGGCCCTCTTCGCATGGGTCTGGTTCTGAAAGGGCCGGCTCAGTTTCTTCACAGCAACTGGGATGCCAAGTACGGTGTCCAGAGCGGAGCTTAATGGGGCAGAAAAACAGGCACACTCAAATAATCACAATCATCATTGTAGTTTGTTCGTTTTTTAACACCATGCCAAAGAAATATCTATAATAAGAAGAACAAACGTTATTTTCTACATCTCAAAGCCCTTTACAAAAATAATAATAATAAAAGAGAAATACAATTATATTAAATAAATGCATTCATAAGATAAGTACATTCAGATATACAATACAAAAATATAAACGTATCAAAACAATCCAATAGGATAGAAAAAAGATTTATTTAGAAGTAATCAAATAAGTCAAATAAAAGCTACCCTAAAAATGTAGTTAAAAACACTGGTAAAGTTCTTCAAAAGAGTTAACTGAGGTATCTCACCGGGTTAACCAGCACAATCTAATAAAACATGCTTCAATAATAAAGCGTTTTGACAGAGAAAACATGATTCATCATTGTAGTAAGCATCATCAGCGGTTCGAACATGATTCATATCCATATTTGTGCATGGCCAATGTTCTACTGTACCTCAATCCCCTTTTAAATGTCATTACTGTATCGTACGGTTTAGTGTCCATCTCCTGCACTTGGATAAACAATTTAGACATGCAGCTGGCCGTAAAAATCCCCCTTATTATTACTACAGCTATAAAACCAGGGATCAAAATCTCTAATGAGACATTCAGGTCAATGACAAAATCACATCTGCCACGTTCATGACAAATGGAGACAGGCGATGCCTAATGGGATGTGTGCTGATGACATCATTAGTATGGAGGGAGGCAGATAAAACTCAGCTAATTCCAGCCGCCCACTCACCAGACGATACCCTGGGCACCGGATCCGATGGCGCGGAGCTGCTGGTACCTCCTGAGCACCGTGAAGGTGGAGTCCCCCACCTGCACGCTGTAAAACTGTCCCTCCCCCTCGGTCATGGCTCCTCCCACTGAGTGCCGTGAGACGGATCAAACCTGAGAGAGAAGGAGCGCAGTAGATGAGAGAGATGATGTGAGACGTGGCAGCGATGACTGCATCATTGCTCACTCCCCCGTGTTTACTGCACAGTGTGGGGGGGTGGGGGTGGGGGGGGGGCATTGCCGATGACTCATCCAAGGAGAATCAGATATAACGCATAGCCATAGTGAATGACACAGGATACCTATAGGATGCCATTACAGAGTCAAGCCAGAGATAGAGCTCAGAGATAAAAGCATTGGTCCACTGAAAGGCCATTCTTGATGCATTTAAACAACAAACTATAAACAAGTGATGTCTATCCTTCATACAACTCCCTGACCTTACTAAGCAAAGCTTACATCCTTCTCTAATTTGCAAAAGTTGGGGATTTGAACAAACCACTAGAGGTGTAAATACACAATAATGGTTCGGTACATAGTACATACATTGAAGTCTCGGTTGGGTATGTTTTTGGTACAAAACGGGGAAAACACAATTGCTTATTTTTTTCTTTTTCATTAAACATTGGTTACTGAACTTAAAAGGGTTGATGTGCAATTAGCAGTGAAAAAGGAAATCTTTTTTTGTTATATGCAGCACGTGCTGTCAAAGAGACTGTTTCTCATAAAGCTAAAAACTTAAAGGGTCACTCCACCCATTTGCATTAAGATTTCCATTGTTAGTCTCCAGTCATACTATTGAATGGTCGTGCAACACTCTCTCATTTTCCCCTGAGATGAGAAAAATCCCGCTATTTACTTTTTTTCCCCTCCCTCATACAATGACGCAAAAATCGTCATTTTACGTCATTGTAGACTAGATTTCATTGTAGATTTCTGTAAGGACTACAAGCACTAGTTCCCACCTTTACCAACCCGTCCATAGGGGGTTGGACCAGGACCTAATGCACTAACAGACCAATCACAGATCAGTGCCAGTGAAAACTTGAATTTTTTCTTACACAGTAATTTTTATTTTGGGGGGACAATCGTATAGACGAATCCGACGAGCGTTTTGTGTAGGCTGCCATCTTGTGGCGACGCCATTACTGAGCTGTTACACAGGCATATAGACATATGCACCGGTATGTAAACAAACCTCGGATGTATATAACGCGAACTCACCCTCGATGACAGCTACAGCCAGGCAGAATGACTTGTTGGTTTGATCTGTGACTGCAGTGGCCTCCAGTCACAGATGAAGGTACAAACGATCTTACAGATTAACGTTATTTATGAAAATAGCTTGGCAAGCTAGTTAGCCTAACGTTTGCTAACGAGGAAACTATAAAAAGATTTGTGCATTTGGCAACAATAAATAAATAAATGAATGAAATCAAATAAACAAATACATGTTTTTCATTTGTGTCCATTATTTATCTAATTTTCACATTGCAACAGGCAAGGGTAAGGTAACGTTACAGCTAGAAAGTATACATAATATCGACCAATTAGTGTTTTTAAACCATGGAAAGAGGTCAATATAACAGCAGGAAAACAATTATGTCACATAACGTTACATTTAGCTCAGGAAAGCCATTTAATGACCATAGCATGTTAATTGAATAGAAAAAATAGCAAGAGAGGAGATTTTGCTGATCACTACATCACATATTTATTACATTTTTTTTTACTTATGTCATTAAATAATTGTTATTATACGCGAATGTCCACGTCTTGTACTCGCCCAGGAAATCTGTAAACCGTACGGCACCAGACAGGGGCAGTCGACCCGGGGTATTCAGTGTTTTCTCTTCAAAATTGAAATTTTACTGCCACCATTGAAACAATTTATAACAGAAACTGTTTACCCACTCGACATTATACAAGGGATAACGTTGTAACGTTAGTGACCGTCGTAAATCGCGGGCTGTTTATTCCAGTGGACGCAAGTTGCAACTAAAACAATAGAAGGCAATGGCGCAACGCTACCCAGCAACAGCTCAGTAATGGCGCCCCGCTTACTTCCGGTAGTTTCGCCGGATTCGTCTATACGACTATACGTATTGTCCAACGCGATCTCACGATTTTACGAATTTTACGAGGTGGCTAATTCGTAACAATTCGTACGACCTCACTCGTACAAATTTGTAAATTTTTTGCGAAATCGTACATATTTTACGAATTGGCCAATTCGTATGAATTCGTACGAATGACCTACCCCTGACCCCGCCCCTAAACCTACCCATCACATGGGTTTGGACAAATTGTACAAATTCGTACGAGTGAGGTCGTATGAATTAGTACGAATTAGCCACTTTTTAATCACTCGTACGAATTGGTCGTGAGATAGCATAGGTATTGTCACTATCCACGATCGTATTGTCACTACCGATGTTTTGTTTACTTAGGCTTGTAGTCTTTTAGTTTTGTGATATTGAAAATGGTGAGCAGAATTATGAAATTCATCATTGAAATCATAAAAACTCATCATGAAATCATCAAAAATAACTCTATCGTGAAATAGCCTATATAGTTTTTGCGAAATGAAATTACTCGTATCGTAATACAAGATTTGTCATATCACCCACTCTACATGTGGCAGTAGTCTGTATTCATCATCATTCAAAAAGCAAGAAGCCTAAAGAGCAAACAAGGCAAAACAAAGCCACGCTTGCGTTACCATTTTGCCCTCCGTGTCATTTGCATGCTTACATCACTTTCTTTTTTCGTCTCCTGCACTGGCTCACTAAGCTGAACAGTCAATCATAATGATCTTTAACAGACGCTTTTGCCAAAAGGCAGCCGGACAGGAAAACGCCGGAAACACTAGGCCGACAGAAACTCGATGAGACACGGAAAGGTGTGGTATTACTTCTCCAATTGTGTTTGAAAACTAATAAACCAGGTACAGTAAAGAGTAAGACGGCCTAAAGTCTTTATGGTGAATCGTGTCAATGGACGACGTGCCCAGTAGACATGGGTAACAATGTTTGGAGAAACTAAGAATCAAGTCATTTCTACTCTTTATATCCTGTCAAATGCACTGAAGCACACAACTTTTTATTTTTATTTTTGTCATCTGACAAACTCACTGTGGGAGTCTGAAACTTAAGCTTTTCTTTCATGTCCTGTATTTCCCTTCTGAGAGCAAGAGCAAAAACTACATCACAGCCAACACTGAACCTTTTGTCTTTTTAGAGCAAATGCCTTCAAATATCAGAAATATCATGCTACCTGGTAAACAGGTTCTCCTGAGAGATTCGGTCTTTCTGCTTTTTCCTGTGATATTTTATGCAACAAAGAAAATCCCAAAGTGATTTGAAACTCCCATTTTACCATCCCCCAGTGACTCGTCAGTAAACCAAACCAAGACGATAGTTATAGTCAGGCAAGATAACATTCACGCCAATAATAGACAAAGCTGGCACTGATATACAAAAAAAAAAGGTTTCAACAGTGAGCTGTTGAACTTATAAACGTTAAGCAGATTCCTTAAAGCCATTAGATCCAATTTCACCATAGCTAAACATAAACACAATCCATTTAAAGCAAGCCCAATAATCCAATATTGTAATGGAGCAGAGATGAAGCATCACAGTGTTTGAGATGACAATCCAGACTACATGAACTGATAAGGGAACTGATAAACTTCACCGCTGCATATGTGTGCTCAGCAAGACCGTTTTGTGTTTGAGCGCCCCCAAGTTGTGTTTTACTGTAACTTCAGAAGCTCCAAACACGTGTGGCGTTTTACACGTCGGTGTGTACACCAGAGCCCGTCTAACGGAGAGCCTTTGGCACTTCCTATTAGCCCTATTGTGCATCACCTTGGTTGCAGTTCCATTAGAATTCCACTGGAGGTGATCACGAGCGAGTGCAGAATGAATGGGAGTCTATGGGGGCTAAACGGCTAAAAGTGTCTCTTTCACCTGCTTGTCGTTAAAACAAAATAGATTTTATTGTTGATTCCGCAAGTTCAATATAGATTATAGGCCAAAAGTCGAATGAACGAGTACTTATGTCCTTTTGATCTCCTACAGGTTAGGCCGTTGTTGGCCGGAACACGCTAGCATTCTGCTATTGTGTGACGTCATCACATTTTTGAACGGATTTTTAGAACAGATAAGTGAACTTAAAAATGCAATTTTCAGCTGAGTGTATTTTCTTAGCCCTCCCTTTTGAATGCAACTTTCAAATTACTTAACAAAAAAATTACATCCTGAGAAAAGTGGATTTCTGGGGGTGAAACCCCATTGACTCCCATTCATTCTGCACTCGACCGCGAGCGCCCCCGCATGGACAGAGACGCGTTACTGCAGCCAGTCCAAAACCCGTAAGTAACCAGCCAGTGCCAATTCTTTTCAATTAGACATTCTCTGGTGTACACTCACATTGGCGCCTTTTGTTTAGCTACGAGGCGTTAAACGTCGGCGAATAACATTCGTCCCGGTGTGAACAGGCCTTGACACCCTTATCTGATACATTTACGATATCAATCTCTTTTTGTTGACTAGTAGGCCTAGTTATTAAGCTCTGGTTTTGTATCAGGTTCTAGATTTTACTATCTTTACAATCTTACGATCACAGATAGGTGATGCTTTTGATATTCTCTCTGGCTATCGTTGATACACAATATCATTATCTATCGGCACAACCGAATCTCTGCTCCAGCACATGAATTCGACAAGAAAAAGCTTGAGCAACACGATGCTAGAACACTCTCCCTCCGCACAGACTCCACGGCCGTAGGCTCTCAGTGGTACATGAGTCAGCTTATGCCCAGCCTGAATAGCAGTCATGCTGCTAGGCAATCACA
This sequence comes from Pimephales promelas, assembly GCF_988280905.1. Classification (NCBI taxonomy): domain Eukaryota; kingdom Metazoa; phylum Chordata; class Actinopteri; order Cypriniformes; family Leuciscidae; genus Pimephales; species Pimephales promelas. The sequence goes on from NC_142787.1 coordinate 28,464,670, forward strand.
GACAAAACGGCCTGTCCTGTTTTAGCATGCTGCAGCCAACAGGACCACTAGCCTGAATTTTATTTTCGTCTCGAAAGCTGTTTCAGGGCCACGTTTCCACATAAGGGAGAAAATAGCATTTTGTTAATGCATCCCTGACCATTACATCTGAACTATTTCCTGACAAACATGGCAAATGGGAGGACAGCTGTGGAGAGATATGATCCAGACAAAATGAGTTGGATGTTGATGAGATGAGACTAAGTGTTAATTCTCTAACTAGGTTGCTGTTAAAATGCATGCACATTAGGGCAGTGCTGCCAGGCTAACTGAGATGAGTTCATTGTATTGTTACAAAATAACAAATGCATATGTCAGTCAAATTCGATACAATAAGATGCATATTCTTTCTGGTATAGTGACTGGTGGGTCTGAAAATAGGTCACAGCAGGTCTACCATCACAGGGACTGCAGGGAAAAACAACCCCAAAGTATAAATAATAAAAAAGCTCTATATATGCACATTATTAAGATAAAAAAGGCATAACATTTAAGCAGGTTTGTTTACTAGATTGTATATCAAACTCAGCAGTATTTAGGCACAAATGCATCTGTCAGTTGGTTGAAGCGAGTCAAATTAGGCAGATACCAACATGGACAGGTGGTGTGACTTATCTTCAACAATGAACAAATCTACAGGTATAAAAAGTGAAAAAATATTTAAACAAGGAAAAACAGGTTAACTTGCAGAATAAACATGCTTTGCGCTGCGGACCATAATTTGTTTTGTGCTATTAAATTTTACTATCATGCACTGCGATGAAAAAGTAGTTGCGAGACGAGTCGAAAGATCTTTTCTTGTTTATTTTGACAACCGTCTTGAGTGTTACGGATTATCGAGAGAGAAAGTAGCGTAGGGACTTGGTTCTATTCATCTGTGATTGAATTTTTGAGATAAGGCTGTAAATCGTACTAAATGAACGGAAAAGTTTTCACCAGAAGATCGAGGTATGATATGGATTAAAAATTACGAGATCAAATTTAAAACAAATAAACATACACATGGACAAATAATTCAAAATAAAATCATTAACATGTATTAACTTCATGGCAACTAATTTTAAATACTAAATTGTGTCTACTCAGTTCATGGTTCATTCATTGTAAAGACAGTAAAATCAAGAACCTGACTCAAAACCATAAGCCTACTCGTTGTCAACAAAAAGAAATTTCAATGAGCACAAGTTTTTATCCTCAGGCCTGTCAATATAACAGGTATACTGAAAAATACTATGAATAAAAAGCATGCATGTCATTGACAAATAAAACTTCAAAATTTGTTATAATGCGTTAGAATAGAAAAGGTTTCAAACATAAAGTTATGCCATATTTGGCATAGTATGCCACAGACAGCATTTTAAATAGTTTTCTTAGTCTGTTCATCTGTTCGAACAGTTGCACCACCTGACATTAGGTCATGAATTTATCAAATAATATGATGCACTTGGACACAAAAATATGCACGTCATGTCATTGACCCAAGGGCTAAATGAAAGCTTGCCATTTCACTAAACCTAATATTTAACGTCATCATATACAAGCCCTAAATGGAAAAAAGGAAAATCTTCAGACACATGTGACCTAGGGGGATTCATACAAATCATCCTGACAGTTACACGCCACATAACAGTTATATATGAATTGCGAGGTTAAATTAATGTCTTGCTTTGGACTGGCAGTGTGTCAACACATTCTGTTCATGCATCACACTGACCTCTTCTTAGGTGATATATACGGAGTTCTATGGCAATTTATGAGTACTACAAACCCATAGATAGATTTTTAAGTGTAGTTTCAATGTGGGCACCACCACGTTATCAAGTCAGGTCAGGCACTCGCTCCATCACAGCAAGCTAGTTAACGCGAGTCCACCAATAGCAGCTAGCTACATCCAAGCAAAAGATACACCACACACGCATAAAACAAATGTATTTACAGTTACAAACGCTCGTCACACTTGATTCGGCCTGATCCAGCGCGAGGCCAGAGCTCTGCTGCAGATGTGTCGCGCGCGCGCCCTCAGTCCATGCCAAACTCCCGGCGAACTGCCTCTTCGAGACAACACTATCGCACAAACACGCGCGTTCATGTCGCTCGTTTGTAAAAACACGAAAGCACGTTTTCGTGGTCGCTAACAGAAATAGGGTGGATGAATTCTCGCTAGCTCGCTGCGTGCTTACCTCCTCTTCTTCTTCTCCTCGCTTTCGCCAGTTCACTCCCATGCATACATACACGCGCAGGCACGCCAGCAAACAGATCCCCTGGACCGCGGAAGTGTCGGCGTTTATCGCTCCCACATTAAACACCGGGATGATGGTTAAAGCAGATTGTTCTATCATTTAAGAGGCTTGGCAGTAAAGTCTAGATCGTGGCATGACCGCAGGGGCGGAGGTTGGTGGTGGGACAGTTATTCCTCTCTCTCTCTCTCTGCCTCTCTCTCTCTCTCTTTTGCTCGCTCTCGAGCGCGCGCGCTGGGCAGGGATGACGTAATGGCGCACTCGTCAGGTCAAGTTGTAACTTTCTGATGCAGCCTGAAAGTTGCAGGCCAGGGAGACATTCATTATTGATATCATATAATGTAAGGTGTAGCTATAACTTTTAAACATAACATTTAGGACACTACGAATCTGTCTCTTTTTTTTTTCAATGCTTGTTTTAAACGTATCGTCTCTGCAAATGTTATATTTAAGTTCACCAACAAGTTTCAACAAACCATTATTCTAAAAGAATTTAAACATTATTTCAACACCATTTCATCTTCAGTAAATAAGAAAGCAAGAAGGTACTCTGTTCAGACAAGTGTGTTTATTTGAAATCTTTACAACTTTCATTTGCAATGAAACTGCAAGGAGCTTTCACTTAGTTCCTACACTGATACTGATACTGTACACCAGGAAAAGGTTGACAACTGTCATCTAATGTTTATTACTGCTGGATTGATGAGAACGTTAGATGTCATCTAAAGAAGATGAATGGAAATGAACTATTTGCTACACCCTTACAGTATGTGTATATATCTCTTGTAATTGCATGGATTGTGCAACACAGGGATATGTCTGTTATTTGTTTTGGCTTGATGTAAAGTCGTAAGATCATATGAGTAAGAATCAGTTTTGAGATAAGGAAGCCCCCCCACTGGTCTTGGTATTTCATCATGGAAGAGGCAGGCCTACAACTTCATGAGTGAGCTAATAGTTGAGGGTCCATCCATCCGTCCCCCACCCTAATTGTCTCATCAGAAGAACAGTTCTGACTAAATCCCAGTGGAAACTGAGAAAGACATGAAGACATGCAATGGGAACAGAGAAATCCTGAGCCTCCGTCAGAAACGATTGCAGAAAAAAAAGTCTAAAAATGCCTTATTTAGAACGAAAAATATTATTAAATTTAAAGTAGGCTACCTAATAATTTTTATTTTGGAAACATTTTTATATCGATAGCGTCAGAGATACTTATTGTCCTTAATAAGTTAATACATAATACTTATTACCGTCGGTGTATATATGGGTGAATGTGAGGCAAATGTAAAAAGCGCTTTGGTGGCCATTAGGTCTATGAAGGCGCTATATAAATGCAGTCCATTTACCATTTTACCATTTGTCGTCTGGGTTTCCTTTGATTCCATAACATCCCAGTTTGTGATGCAGACATTGACTTCAACAAGCAATGACCTCGACTGAAAAGCATGGATTTACTCTTTAAAAGAGGGAACACCGCTATACCGCCAGATGACCTTTCTACGCTCGTTGACCGTCTGATAATGAACGCACTGTTGAATTGGATTTGTAAGTGTCTCTCTGTGCTGATAAGGGACACTGAGGAGGTTAACCACCATCCCCAATCATGTGGTTTTCCTCTGGTGGTTATAGACTGAGCTCTTCAAAGTACTCTTGAATCATAACTGAAACCATGAAAACTAAGAGAAATGTCCATGTACCCAGAAAAGTTGGGAGATTTCATAAAATGCAATAAAATCAAGAATCTGTGTTAAATTTCTGTAACTTTTATTTAACTGACAAACGTAAAGGCAAAATAAATGTGAAAAGACTCTACGATATCGTAGTTAAACTGTTGAAACAGTTCCCAATTAATAGCAGGTGAGCTGATAATAGGTCAGGGGATTGTGTTTGGGCATAAAAGGTACAGTAAAAGTTGGTACAGTATATCTCACAAAGAAGATGAGATGAGAACTGACTGGAAATTTACAGAAAATCCCTCAATTCCCACCACAACTAGTAAGACGTTTGATGGAATGTTTTAAAGGGTAATTATTCTGTGTTATTATTGCCATTTTCATCAGGACATTGGTCTTTTAATTATAAATACAAGAATGCATTTCTCTTAGAAGAAAAGGTTGAAAGGTTCTATCAGTGCTACGTATTTGGAACCCCTAAAAGGTTCTGTGCACTCTTAAAAAAGGGTTCTTCTATAGAACCCTGGGGTTCCATACTTGGCCAATAGAACCTTTTACCAAAAAAATGGTTCTATATAGATTCAATATAATTTTGGAGTTCCATAAATGAAGCGGGGGATGGGACCGTTTCTGGTTCTAAATAGAACCATTTCTTCTAAGAGTGTGATTATATGAATAAAAGCAAACAAAATGAATATACTATATAAACTAGCTATATTTATTCTGGGATCTATACAAGTATACAAATTCATTTCATTTGAATAATTGACTAACGGCTCCAAACTGGCAAATTGAACACATTGCCAAATAGCAGACCTTCAACTAAAACTCCAGAAAGAAACAGCTGAGCTCATTTTAACAAGCAGATGGCAGTATGACGTTGAGCTGGTGTGGAAGGAAGATAAAGCCGGTGCACACTTCACTCTAGAGACGGGCTTAAGCAGACTAGAGAAACATGATCACAGAAAAGCCATGCATTAAAGGACTAGTTCACTTTAAAAAAAAAAAAAAAAAAAAACTTTTGCTGATAATTCACTCACCCCCATGTCATCCAAGATGTCCATATCATTCTTTCTTCAGTCGAAAAGAAATTAAGGTTTTTGATGAAAACATTCCAGCATTTTTGGTCCAAAAGACAGTTTCAGTGCAAACTGCAAACTGTTCAAAGGGCTGTTCTAACTCGTTTATCAAAATGAACTAATATTTTTTGTGTCATTTGGTTCATTCAACGAACGAAATTATCGAGTTGACACGAAACGAGCGGTTTGTGTGAGAAAAAAAACAGTGTTTATATTGTTTTTACCTGTTGTAACCACAGCCACGGGCGCTTTGTGTATGTGGTTACAAGAGGTAAAAACGATGTAAATACTGTTCGTTTTCTCACACAAACCGCTCGTTTCGTGTCTTAGGCCATCAATGTGTACTTACATTTATGAGTCATTAAATCATGTTTAATTTGGACTTCTCTGTGCATGCTCTTTGAGGTGGTGACCATAGACCTCCATTATATGACTGACAGACAAGAACGGTTTGACCTAAAAATATCAAAATCGAAAATACTCCGGAAACAAAGACACCTACATCTTGGATGCCCTTGAGGTAAGCTAAAACATATCAAAAGTTAATTTCAAAGTGAACAATCCCTTTAAATAGTTTGTAAACATAATTTATCAATAGACATACAAATTTAAATAACCTGTTAAACATGACCTGGTAAATGAGTATTATGCAACCATTTAAGACATTTCTCCTCTTTAAAATTGAGTCAAGGGTTTTATTTAGACCTCCACTGAACCTTTACTTCCAGAAGTGTATCTATAAGAAAAGCAATGAGTAAATAAATGAACAAAAAACAATAAAATCACACAGAATGATTGAAACGGACACTGTTGCTGCATGGTTGTACTTCATTTGATTTATTTCATGATTTTATTTATTGGCGATCACTGTTTTATAAAGCCCTTTTTGTCACAGCTGCTCTTCATGTTGCACCCCTCACAACCCATAGCTTTAAAAATATAAAACGGATTTAAAATAGACGTATATGACAACTATTGAAATTATGTTTAAACCATAAATGTTTGAAACTTGGCAGGGACAATCACAAAAGGATTTTGTCCCAGCAAAGGCTGTAAAAAGAGAAAAAGTTACGCAGAGGCTTTGAAATCTCATTTCGGCACAACATATATAAATCACTGAAATCATTCAGGATAAAAAAACAAACAAACAAACATAAAATGTCTAATTACACAATGATTGTTCCCACAATGAGTGCTTCACAGTCAAAGTAAACTCAAACAGTACAGTAAATCTTCCAGTGGAACCCAGTTATTAATATGATTTGTTTTTTTCTCTAAAGCCATTGAATGCTATATGTCAGTTCATGTGATTAACACTTGTTTGCTCCATCTGAATATTTGACATACTTTCTGTAGTACAGACAAATGTGCGCAATGTAATAACAATAATGACAAATAGTGTTTCCTAGTGTTGAAAATGACACTTAATTAAAAAACAATTCACGTGGCTTGCACTTCCACATCTACGCGTCACTTCCTTACCCAATCGACATAGCTAAGATCTTTGGTTCCTGCGATTGGTGGCACATTTCTTAAACACACAGATTAATTGTGCAGATTAAGGTATTGCACTTTGGTTAGTCAGAGGCAGGGGCGGTTCTAGGCCCTTTTTAGGGAGGCGTCGGCCAACCCATCAATCTGAACGATCGGGTCCGAGGTGCTTCCTTGTCAGTTTAAACATTCAAGTGATTTTAAGCCATTCATTCGCAGGTGCGGTGATCGTTTCTGTACCAAATTGGGTAATCTTTTGCATCTTCTTGAGCAAACACACACAAAATTAAGCCAAAATGACCGTTTTGACGAGTATCCACATAAACATAGTCTTAAGTAAACGTAATAAGTTAAACTGGACCTCATATGCAAAGTTGAATAGGAGTCGTGCGACTGTCTGCTGAACGTGAGACTAACAGTCTCTATGTCAAAGCCATATCTGTTATAAATACTGGAATGAGTTAAACTGAACATTACGTGCAACGTTGAATATGAGTCGCTAAACTGTCTGCGGGATGTCTTGTGCATGGTATGGTGTGTTATTTATTAGTTATTCGATGTTTTATTTAATTGCATTTCACATTACTTGTACAAAGACAATAAAGACATTCATTCATTCAAAATATCGGATGCGTCAATATAAGGTGACACTTTGATAATCTGTTTTTCTTTTGTTGTTCGATTAACATTATTAAAACGGAAGGTCTCGACTAAATCACTTCTGTATATTTCCTTCACACAGTTTTCACAAGTAGGCATAGTGTAAAGTGTTTCATTTGTATCTTTGTCCTTTTGTTTATTCTGTCTAATTTTATTATTGGCTGTTTACTTACTAGTATTATTTTTTGCTGCGATCGTAAATTGGAATCGAGGATTGTGAAATTTCACTGGTATCATACGTTTACTTAAGTCACGTTTTATACGGTTACTTGATTTATTTATTTGGGCTAGTGAATGTTTTGGCAGGGCAAATAAATATCTAATTACTGTTTGACTAACCATTTACAGTGTACTGATTTGAACTGTACAGCAAAAAGACAGGTATCATGACATCATTGAAAACATTTTGACTACCAATTTAAGCTTCTTCTGACTTACTATATAATGCAGCATTTAGGCTACAGATTCTCACCGAGGGCTTTAACCCCCCAGAGGAGGAAATCCTAGAACCGCCCCTGGTCAGAGGTAAACATTAGACAGTTGTGGTCCTTCAGGCTCAGCTTCGAGCTGAGAGAAAAGGGTGTAAGGCACAGTTTAGGGGTTCCCTTCATTTGCACTTATGAGGCACTTATGTAGCAAAAGTTACTACGTCTCACTATCTCACTAGAATAAAATATCCCCCCCAGCCCCCACCAAATCCATTCAGGTCTTGTAGCCTTTGGGGAATTGATCATAATTTATAAATACCCACACTTCCACATTCACACAGTTGCAAACACTCATAAACACACATAATGGTAATTGCACTTCGGTGGTCAGTATTCTCCTCTTCTACCTTTGATTTGTTCACATTTCCTGTCAGGAGCTACTCCACTGTCACAGATTTGGCCAGGTTCCTTGGGCAGTCCACCTGATGGGAACCAAACAAATAATATTATGTAATAAAAATACACACAAATTATTTATCCATTTTCCTTCAATGGTTAAGTGTAAATAGTACTGCGAAGTGACAAATTATTAAAAATAAATAATAATATTGACACTAAAAAGAAAATATTTATATATATATATAACATACCTTTTAAATGTAATGATTTTATATATATATATATATATATATATTAGGGCTGTGCAAAAATTAATTGTGATTAATCGCATCCAAAATAAAAGTCTGTGTTTACATAATATATTTGTGTGTGCTGTATATAATTATTTTGTATATATAAATACAAACACATGCATGTATATATTTAAGAAAATGTGTTATTCATATATAAAATATTTATATTTATATAATATAGATTATGTATTTATATATGTATACAGAATTTAAGCGCAAATAATTCTTAAATATATACATGCATGCATAGGTATTTATATATACAAAATAATTATATACAGCACACACAGATATATTATGTAAACACAGACTTTTATTTTGGATGCGATTAATCGCAATTATTTTTTGCACAGCCCTAATATATATACAGTATATATAATCATTACATTTAAAAGGTATGTCAGCTCTGTATAGACCCTTTTTACATTCACAGGAAGCAGAAGCAGAAGTCGTCATAGTTGGGTCTATATGTCTATAGTGGTGAAAGGGAGATGACAGCAATTATAATTTTGTATTTGCATTTTTTCCAATAACAAAATAAGAAATCTGTCATAGCGTTTCCACGACTTTCCGAAAGAGGGGAAAATGTCGTGAGATTGATTATAGCAGTCAGAAGAGAGAAAGAATTCGCCATCACTCCCTCAGCCGTATTAGAAACACCATCGCAGCAGCATTGATTCATTAGTTGTAATTTAATGCCACAGCCATATAACACACAGAATAGCGTTATGAATGTGTATTACATTTTGTAAAAATACAAATATTTTGAAAACGTGCATGTGCGTTTCACGTCATCCAGTGGCCTTTTGACAGCTCCAGCTGTTCGTGAAAATACAGATTTTACTTGCGCATTTACGTTCATGACTCTCCTGTTCAAACTCCTTCATGAAAATGAAAGAATCTTTTTTCGAGTCATTTGGTTCAATGAACGAATGACTCAGAAAAAAAGATTCGTTCATTTTGATCAGGAGAGTCACATACGCGCATCACAGAACAGAGCAAGGCGAGCATTTGTGCTAATAAAACCTAAACTTTTTTATTTATTTTTGAAAAGACCGATCGTTTCGCTTGATAAGACCCTTATTCATCATCTGAAATCGTTTAAAGCCCTTCGAAGCTGCACTAAAACTCTCATTTGGACTTTGAACCGTTTGGACCCCATCGAAGTCCATTACATCAAAAACCTTAATTTCTTTTCGACTGAAGAAAGAAAGACATGGACATTTTGGATGACATGGGGGTGAGTAAATTATCAGTAAAAGTTTTTTTTAAAAGTGAACTACTCCTTTAAGAGTGTAACATGTCACATCACATTGAAATTTAGCATACTCTTTTATCAAAAGCGACTAAGAACCGAGATAACCAGTAAGCAAGATACTCTTTCCAAAATGGAGACGTTGTTAAAATGATAAAACATTTAATAAATGAATTATGTAAACGTACATCATATCCTCTGAGAACTGCCAGATGGAAAGACATGAGCTGCAGTGGAATGACACTGAGGATGCCCTGCAGACAGTCCACCGTTTGAGGAAGTTCAATCGTCTTATATGCCATTTTACTGATCTCTGGGTCGTCCTGGCAGCATATGAGGATGGGGCGGCCCTAAAGATATTCACAAGATATTAGTCAAGTGTCGGATGACTGGTGATATTTCAGAAACTGTAGATGTACACTACCGTTTAAAATTTTGGGGTCAGTGAGATTTTCTTTTAATTCATATTTTTATTCAACAAGGATTTAATCAAAAGTATGCAAATAAAAGCTGTTGTTTATCAAATGATGTTGAAAAAAATGTTTTCTACAAAAATATTAAGCAGAATATTAAAAATATGAACTGCTCAGAACATTGATAATAATATGCACCAAATCAGAACATTAAAATGATTTCTGAAGGATCATGTGACACCGAAGACTGGAGTAATGAATATGTAAATTCAGCTTTGCCATCAAAGGAATAAATAAATATTTGAAAATATATTCCAATTGAAAAAGGTTATTTTAATTACTGTTTTTATTGTATTTTTGATCAAATAAATGCAGACTTGGTGAGAATAAGACACATCTTAAAAAAAAAGAAAAGAAAAATCCTATCGCCCCCAAACTTTTAAACAGTAGCATATATTACTGATGAACTGTTTAATCACATTATCTCTATGATTTCACATTATCCAGAGTCTGGTGATTGTTACCTGTCTAGCCGTGACTTGCTGCAAGGCATTGTGGCACTTTTGGTAGCAGGCATCTTTCATGATGATCATGATGACTGGCATATGCTTGTCGATCAACGCCAAAGGTCCGTGCTTCAATTCTCCAGCCATAATGCCCTCTGAGTGCATGTACGTGATCTCTTTAATTTTCTACAGTGAACAAAGACCAAAAAAAGTGTGCTTTACTTCACCACTCTTCTGATTATATGCTTGGTTATAATCCTTTTCTCTGTCTATATATTGCATGGTCCTCACCAGCGCCCCCTCTAGGCAGGTGGCATAGTTATAACCTCGACCCATGACCAAAAGAGACCTCTGATGGGTGAGCTCATCTGCAAGGCTTTTGATGATGTTATCAAGAGCAAGAACTTCCTTGATCAACTCTAAATGGAAGACAATGTCAAAGTTAATATTATCTCAAAGCACTAATGAACTACTGCAATATACCGGCAAATATTACGACAAATATTTCATACACACACATTAACATAATGGTTTTTATACTGTACAAACGGCATAATCTATCTCCTTACACTAACTCCACCCATCACAGAAGTCCACACCAGGATAGAAAAACATGAACACACACACACCTGGTAATTTTTTGAGGCCATTGATGATCTCCAGTCTTCTCGGCTGCATTGACAGCCTGTCTTCACTCATCATCAGACCAAACATGACCAGAGACACAAACTGACTGGTGTAAGCCTGAAGATGATTAAAACACAAACTCGATTCAACAAAAACACACAATGGACAGGGGAGACAAAAACAACAATATTGAACCAGCGTTCAAAAATGTGGGCTAAGTACAATTGTTTTGAAAGAAATTAATATATTACATTTATTCAGAAAGTCTGCTTTTAAGATTTTAAAATTGGTACAAAGGATTTATATTTCAAATAAATGCTGTTCTTTTGAACTTTCTATTCTTAAAAAAAAGATAATATATATGATAATAATAACAAATGATTCTTGAGCAGCAAATCAGAATATCAGAATTAACACTTAGAATTAATTAAAAAATATATTAAAATAGGAAACACATTTTAAATTGTAATAATAGCTCACAATATTACAGTTTTTTTTTTTTATCAAATAAATGCAGCCTTTTTTTTTTTTAATTGATCAAATAAATGCAGCCTTGGTGAGTATGAGAATCTTACCAACCCTAAACTTTGGACTACACTCACCTAAAGGATTATTAGGAACTCCGTACTAATACTGTGTTTGACCCCCTTTCTCCTTCAGAACTGCCTTAATTCTACGTGAAATCATTCTTTAGAAATGTTGGCCCATATTGATAGGATAGCATCTTGCAGTTGATGATGATTTGTGGGATGCACATCAAGCTCCCGTTCCACCACATCCCAAAGATGCTCTATTGGGTTGAGATCTGGTGACTGTGGGGGCCATTTTAGTTCAGTGAACTCATTGTCATGTTCAAGAAACCAATTTGAAATGATTCCATGATTCAAGCTTTGTGACATGGTGCATTATCCTGCTGGATGTAGCCATTAGAGGATGGGTACATGGTGGCCATAAAGGGATGGACATGGTCAGAAACAATGCTCGGGTAGGCCGTGGCATTTAAACGATGCCCAATTGGCACTAAGGGGCCTAAAGAGTGCCAATAAAACATCCTGAACACCATTACACCACCACCACCAGCCTGCACAGTGGTAACAAGGCATGATGGATCCATGTTCTCATTCTGTTTACGTCAAATTCTGACTCTGAAAATGAAATGAATGTTTATTTATTATCAGTCTAAGATACCTTAGTGCTGGCGACTCCGACCTCAGGGCCAGCATTGATGTGAACTCCACAGTCGGTCTCTCTGCAGATGGAGCTGCCCACGGTGTTGGTGACGCCCACAGTCAGTGCCCCGCGCTTCTTACAGTAGCGTAGCGCCATCAGAGTGTCCGCTGTTTCACCTAACCAAAATCACATCATATCATTAACATGAAACCTACAGCATTAACAGTATTATAGTATAATATAATACATAACAGTAACATTGATAGTATTTTACTTTGCTCAATACACTCAATGAGTTTTAGTAATGTGCCACAGCTGGAAAAATATTTTTCTGCACCAAAAGTGCTCTTTTAGAAGAGAATCGACTCGAGCTCTCAGAAATGTTTGCACTCATATTAAAATATCTGACTTTTGATCACAGACTCTGAAATCCTGACAAAAGTTTGAGACATCATGAGACCTCTTATGAAATTCATGGTCTCTTTTTTCTTGAGAGAAAAGGAGTCTTTCCATTTAATCTCATTAGCATCCGGTAGAAACAACTGAGATATCTTTGTTTTTTCTGTGCTGTGGGCATCTGGGTTTCTGGAGATTATATCACCTCATGCACTTACTGTTGTGTAATTCAGTGCCATATCAGTTCAAAGGTAATTACTATCAACCCTTTCTGGAATATAAATCATGAGATTGACGGTAAAGAGCTGCACTTTACCCGACTGGCTGATGAAAAAACAGACATCGTCTCTGAAAACTGGCGTGATGCGGTCTAAGAAATCGCTGGCCAACTCGACCATAACAGGAAGTTCAGTCAGCTCTTCAAGGATCTGACGTGTCTGCAGAGAAAATCAGAGATAATGCTGTGATGTGATCATGTGCTCATGTAAGAAAAACTGGACAGCCAAGCTGGTCATTGACATAAAGCTCTTAAAGAAGTCCTTCAATTTGAAATCAGACAGCAGTCAAATATATAGTTTAACGATCAATGTACAGTACAATTTATTTCTGGTGGTAACATCGTTCAGCGCACATACATTCCCTCAAGAGAAAACAGATTATTGCAAAGTTTTATGGCTGTCAATTGATTGAAACTAGGGCTGGGCAACGATTCCAAAATAAAAGTTTGTGTTTCCATAATATATGTGTGTGTAGTAATTATTTTGTATATATAAATACACACATGGATGTTTATATTTAATAAATATTTGCATACTGTATATTATTTATACATAATTTATATAAAATATTAATATTCTATATATTAATAATATTTTTTTCTTAAATATATACATGCATGTGTGTGAATTTTTATATACAAAATAATTATACACAGTACACACACATATATTATGTAAACACAAACTTTTATTTTGGATGCGATTAATCGCGATTAATCGTTGCCCAGCCATAAAAATAATCATTTTGCAGCATTTTGACAGAAACTGAATTTATAAAAGAATTAAAAAAAATTTGAGTGTTCATTAAATACAAATACAAAAACTCACTGCTACTCCCGCATGGTAACTGGTTCCACAGCCAATAATGATCAAGCGTCTGCATCTCTTGATCTCCTTTAGATGATCGGACAGTCCACCAAGAAGAACTGTGCACAAAAAATAGACATGCTAACTGATCCAAAACACAAAGCAAATCAGGCTCAAATTCTCTGGTTATAAGATTCTTTGCAACCAAACACACCTGGCTGCATTATTTATTAAATAACTATTAGTTAAAGATGAAATATATCATTTCCCATTTGTAGGCTGATTTCCAGGAAATGTGTAACCATTAAATCAATGTCGTCCATTTGATGGAATAGTATCCATTTGTTAATGGTGCAAAAATGACACATTTCACCTTTGAGATTAGCTGTAATTCTACGATATCAAATCAGGCAGCACTTTCAGGGATGTGCAACAAGAAGTAGCCTAATTTAATTTGACATGGATATTCTGGCAAAGTGGAAGGTCATGTCGTACCTATGTTGCTGTCAAAGCAGATTCTGCCTCTCATGGTGTTAAAGACAGATTCAGGCTGCTCAAAGATCTCCTTCTGCATGAAAGCCTCGAAGTTACCTAAAAATATGAAACGGAGTTAGCTCAAAACCAAAACCAAAGTGTGGCGTGACATTCAAGTCATTGTTATCAAACTAAAGGCCTTGCAGACAAAGATCTAAAGAAATAATGCCCATTATCCTTTGCTATGTTATTTGTTACATAGTGACCAAAATTCATTTTTAGATGAACAAAAAACAATCTGCCAAAAATGTTCTGAAATGTAGAGCATGGCGCCAGCAACAGCAAAGTAGTGGGTTCGATTAGAGGGTAATGCAAGGACTGAAGAAACATAAGTCACTTTGGATGAAAACGAATGCCAAATGCAAAAATGTATTAGATTTAGATACTAGTTAAAGGAGCCGTATGCAAGACTGTGGCCAAAACTGGTGCTTATAAGTTCATTTTTTGAACTATTCAGTGGTAGGGTGTTTTAACCATTGTTTCGATAGTGTTAGTGTGATCTGGGACCTTTCATGATCTGCTGGAGCTCCACCTGTAGGGTCTGAATGAGACGGACGTGGTCTTCCCCAGCTTTACGCTTAACACGGTGCACAGACAACTTCCCCTCCACCACCATCGCGACGTCATCGTCTTCCAGATAAACCACCTTGTTGGTGTGCTCAATGATGGCACTGACAGAGAAAAATAAAAGAAAATCAACCTTTACTTTACTTTAACTACCAAAATCACATTTGTAATGAGGTTTTTTGGTCAGCAGGGTGCAATGCTGAACTGATGCAACTGGCATGACCCGTTTAACAAAGACGTCTGCAGTCTGTAGGCTTCGTAATGTCAATATTATGTTAAGGCTCTAGATTCAACAGTGTAATATGTGTGTGCATCTTACCTTGCATCAGAGGCAAAGTAAAACTCCACCGCCAATCTGTCATGGACTGAGTGCAAGGCATTGGTGCTGCCCACTTGGTTCAGTAAGTTTTTCTCCTGTTCATCTCTCCTGGAATCACCTTAAGGAAAAAGGAAATAACAAAACACACTTATTAACATCTAAAAAAAATATAAACCGAGTCAGGTGATTTAATATAATTGACCATTTGTGTTAGAATACAGTTCAAATATTAATTTAAAATATCTTAAAAATGAAATAGAAAAATAGATGATTTTTTTATGTTTTAAACCCACTCAAATATTCACTATACAACAGTTTGTTTTATACTTCCTCTACACAATCAAATCACATGCTCTCATAAAAAGATCATATCGGAGCATTGCAGTTTTCGAAAATAGATGATAACGACTGTCATGATAAAATACCATATTTCGAAACCATGCTTGGGCAGGATGCCACATGCATTTCCAATAACTTGCCCCAAAATGTGCTAGAGGACAAAATGACACCAATGCTGCCTTTTGTCTTTTTCTAAAGCACGTTTTGTGGCAAAACTTTGTGGCCAAAAGTATGTGAGACCCCCTTCAGTTTAGTTCAGTTAGTCTCCTCAATTTCAGTTCAAACAAATTTATGGATCGTTTATCAGTTCGGACCAGCAACATCTGATTCTGTGCGGCGCGAGCCGATCTCGAACAACGACACTGTTACTACACAGCGCTAAGAGATCCAGTAAAGAAAACATTTGAATTCGCCACTGAGGTAATAACATTGCTGCAAGATCCCTATTAGATTAAACAGTGCTGACGTGAAAACCAAGAGAAACATTGTGCCGTGAATGAACTAGTAATACTTTACATCCACAGACCAGCAACATTCACCATGGATTTAATATAGTAACACTAACTAGAACCAGTTTGGCTGGATAGTGAAATGCTTTCAAGTACTTCACACATCTTTTTCCAGCACTTCAAAACTCAAATAATAAATAAATAAATATAAATTGAAATGTTATTTTTAATGTAATGACCAAAACATTATTTGTTCATCCTTCAAAGATGACCCCCCATTCAAAAACCTGAAAGTTTCAAGAAATTTCTCTGGCATTTCTTTCTTTTTGCTGTATCGAAAACGTACCGAACCGTGACTTTAAAACCGAGGTACGTACCGAAACGTGATTTTTGTGTACCGTTACACACCCCTATTTGATATACTATTTTGTAACAGTATGAATGTTTTTACTGTCAATTTTGATTGTTTTTATCCACTTTTGCCGAATGTATTACTTACTTAAAAAAATAAAATAAATAAAAACGTATATTCCTCAAACATTTGAAGAGTAGTTCACATTCCAACATACAGTACAAAGCCGTCTTACAGGAGTGTGTAGATATTAGGGAGGACCAATTGACTACTGTTGGAATTAGTTTTGGAATGAAATGTTTAACAAGCACATAAAAGAAGTATGGGTGTGGCGTCTTGGTGTTCACAAATGTATTTTTATGAGTAGAACTGGTTTGAGCAGACGAGAACAAAAGGATTATGTGGGCTAGACTTACCAGAGTTGTACTGGACAGGGATCTCCTTGGTAGAAAGCTCAAATTGACTGCGCACGCCAATAAGCAGCGGGCTGCCCCTCCTGTTTGAAACAAGATGGGAGAGATCGATGAATTAGCTATCGACTGCTTATGGAAAGCATACTTTGTGTGTGTAAGAAAGGGCAAAGACATTTAATCTCCTTTTCCCCTCACGTTAAAAAAAGATTCTTGCGTTTCTATGGCACAACAGCACACCTGCAGGACTTTGCCCTAGTTTCAATGTACAGTCAATGGACGGTGTTAGTGTAGCCCTGCTGTAAACAAGATCCCTGTGTTCACTCTCTCCCTATTTCATCATATCCTTGTTTAGGGCCACCTCCCTCACCACTGTTTGAGGAAATATTTCAGACCTGTCCTTTACATGCACGACCTATCTTGCTTGGCGCAGCACACAGTCTCTTATGCTGACGTGCCAAAAGGGTCCACGCTGGAGCAGCTTTTCAGTGCTTGCTTTGTTTGAACTGGTTGGGCAGATGCATTTCAGTGTGTATTGCAAGCCAAATGCTCACTATCCCATGAAGTTTATTTTGGATTCTAACTTCACACCGGATGGAAGTTTCCTGAATGAACCATGAACAACAAAATGCTGAAACTCAGCAGCGGACTTTTGAGATGACTTAGTTTTGGTGACACGTGTAGTCAAATGATAATCAAATGAAGGTGAGACAGGAAGTAGTTATGTGCTAATGCTAATCCGTTGGAATGGATTCTTTGGGACGGACAGAACAATAAACTTGCATTAGAATTTAAGACTCATTACATATTTGTAGTTTTATTATTTGCTCACTATAAAGCATTTATTAAAATTAGCTATTATTTTGAGTATTCATTTAAAAAAATCATTTTGTCAGGTTTTTTTTTACTCTTTCCCTGCCAGCGTTTTTGATCATTTTCACAAATAAGTCATGACCCCCAAAATATTTTGTTGTATGAAGATCTGAACATGCAATATATCAAAAGAAAGAACAGAGCCTCTCATTTAAACTAACAAACAAAAAAAGTTTTATTCTAGCTTAATGCATGCTATTTTATCAACACTTGAATGTCGGTAAGAAAATCACGTTTTTTTTTTTTTTCAAAGATTACATCCAGATCGGATTCAAGCGATGATAAAAACATAGATGGAGTAGATCACGTCCATCAACATCCTCAAAGCTTCACAGTCCTATAGCTCAATAATCGCATTATTTTACGTATGCTTCTGCTTACATATGCTATCGCTTGTTTCTGCTTCATCTTCGCATGTGTTTTGATCACACATCAAAAGCGCACCCAACCATTTAACGATGAAAACACAAAACGATGGAAAATTCCATCAATGGTGGGGAAAGAGTTAATATTTCCATTTAGCTTTAATTGATTTTTCATTTCAGTTTTAGTAATTTTAGTACTAACGATTATTTTACTTCATTTTTATTTAAGGTTTCATCTGATATTCATATTTCATTTTATTTCAGTTTTATTTAAATTAATGAAAATTATTATTTTTTGCTACCAATATACACTGAATGTGAGTGGTGCTTGCGAAATTTACCACTACGAATTGAAATTTGCTGTCAGCCTGCATTATTTCAACTTATTGTTTTTAAATAATTGTGTTTAACAGTATGATAACTGGTGAAAAACTACATTACCCATGATGCTGTACAGAAAGGTGAAGGGGGGGATACGCTGGTCTTCAGTAATTTGAAAGTGATTGCAGTACCAGTTTTGGCCACAATCTTGCATACGGCTCCTTTAAAACATATTGTTTTTATACATTTCAACATTTGTAAATGAATAACTTTATATTTCACCATCGTTTTTAATTCGATTATGCAGTTCACATTTGCTTCATGGGATTGTGGTTCTTTCCCTTAATATAGACGTATAAAATCCATATATTTAAATCAAAGTTTGTACAGGGTACAGTAATCCTTAAGTTAAATTTACTACTTTTTAATACCTTTTTTACTACCTTTAGAATTTTTTTTAAAACCATCACGACACTGAATTGCAAGTGTTAACCAGCGACCTTTCTATTACACAGATTTTGACATTTATAACATACAAAATGAATAGATTTAGAGCACGCATTCCATTTTTATGTTTAGTGGATTGCATTTGCGACCGAAGTGCATTAGCTCCCATCCAGTTGACATTGATGTTTTTTTACACACCAAACAATAGAGGGAATGCATTGACATCACTTTCCCGCCGGTACAACCCCCCTCAACCTGACTGAGGGGCAAAAGATCTGCTGCGTGACTGGATTTAATAGGGGAAAATATGAAACGAAAATGCGACTAAAACTAACAATTTGATCAATTTAAACTAAATGTTGGACTCAATGTAGTTGGACTCCTAAAGATCCAGTGATCCATGGATATTGACATGCAGCCAGCAATCGTGTCGCCTGACATTTATGTTTGCCTGATTTCAATAAAAGGAACATAAAAGCAATATATAGATCTACATAGGCTAAAGCAAATTTGCATGTGAACGCTTTATATAAATACAATATAGGTAGGTCTAAATCCGAGTGATCACTTATATCAGGGTTATATAGCCTCTATATATCGTCCAGCCACTGAATATGACGTCAGCATCAAACATAGACAGAGATGAAAGATCTTTGATTGTGCCCAGATAAGCTAAAGCCCATATTTATACGGACTAACGCAAACACAAAATAGGATACCTGATAGTCTCTTAAAAAATAATACCTCTCAGACTACATTTAACACTTTTAATGGCCTTAAATTTGACAGTTTTGATTTATCACTTTTTAATACTTTTTAAAACCCTGCGGACACCCTGTTGTAGTGTTGTGATTCACCTTTTAGCTGCTTAACTTGTTGGATGGCTTATAACTCTTTAACAAAGTCTATTTTGAAATACCTATTAGTCAGGGAGCCAATAGTTGATTGCCAATGAAGTAAAGCTGAAAATAGTGGAAAAAAAGTGAAAAAATGCCTGTTTTTTTTTTTTGCATTAAATTGATGCAAAATCATGTAGAAATGTGTTTTAAGAATTATTTTTTTCAGTGTATGTTGTCCGCACATGTGTTCTGTGTATCTGGAATGCATTTATTGAGAACCTACCCAACCCACTAAGGATTTGATGAAAAAAATAATTTTTCACATTTTTCTAATAAAAAATAAAGGGTGCGTACACTAAAATGGCCACAATTTTTTTTCGCGATATTTCCGGCAGAGCAGACCCTCCAATTATTTGTTCTTAGGGTCAAAGTTAACAGAAAAAACACAAATAAAAAGTATGGCAGACCATGTCAGGTTCAACCCATTTTATAGAGCTTTTGAGACTTTGGCTCCCTGACTATATGGAAAAAACTAAACAAAAAAAAATACTTCCAGAACTTTACAATTTTTTTTTAGGACTATCAAAGTTAAAAACATGGGTTTTTGTTTAGTCCACACAATACAAGTCAGTGGGGTCCTTGGCATCAAAGAGTCTGAAGAAACACCACTCACAAATCTTCCAAGCAACATCCCCCCTAAAAAGGTTCCTTGAATAACCTTTCCAAAAAGTCTCTTACTTGTAGATGGTGCAAAAACAACAACATAATTTCAGTGTCTATGCAGAAACCCGCTCTGATGGGTCTTGCAACATGGCCTGTCATAAAATGTTCCTTTCACAGCAGGACAGAATTGACCAAAACCAACAACACATTCGTCACAATCAGCGGTGGGCAGATGGGAATAATTAACTTTGGTCTTAGCCTTAGTCAACTCCCAATTATATATACAGGGTCAGACTACCAAACCAAGCATGGTGAAATAACCCTTAATAAACATCGCTTCTATATCCCTGATTCCTGGACAGGCACAGCTTTTTAAGGACCTTAGTTCCTTGTCTTTAAATGCGCAAGTGAACATCGTAAATCTTTTCTGGCGACAGCACATTGTAACCTTCTGGCTCCTGTTCACTGGCACGAAGGAAAATAATGGGAAGGAGTTCATCTCAGAAGATGGAAAGAGCAAGAAAGGAATGAGGAAACCTGAGTGTGTTACAGTTCAGAGAAACCATAGCTCTTGCTGACCTGGTGGCAACAGCCTCTCCTGGGAAATGAATGCTTTTGAAAACCAGAGCGAATGCCCCTTCCTGAGGGAAGATAGAGAAAAAAAACAGTGAATAAGACACATGTTCATTGGCGAGGCAGAGGAATAGCTATGATACAGATCTAAATAGAAACATCGTCATTTTGTTGAACAGGCAAATGTAGGGTCTCGCGTTTCTTCGCCAGCCCACCTCTGCAGCCCAGCTGAGGATCAAGCCTGAAGCGGAGGCCCGGTGAGGTGGAGCTGGGAGGAACAGAGCCCCTCAGTGAGGGTTGAACTAAGGGGAATAGGGGCCCTCTCTGTGTGCTGAGGGAGCTTATTTTTGCCCCTGCTTCCTCAATGAGCCCCTCCTGACTCAAGGGAAAGCACACACACTCCAGTACACACACATATAACACAGGTACACAACTCACTTTGTAGACATTTTACAACTACATCCTTCAACACATACAGCCTATCTATCTATCTATCTATCTATCTATCTATCTATCTATCTATCCATCCATCCATCCATCCATCCATCCATCCATCCATCCATCCATCCATCCATCCATCCATCCATCCATCCATCCATCCATCCATCCATCCATCCATCCATCCATCCATCCATCCATCCATCCATCCATCCATCCATCCATCCATCCATCCATCCATCCATCCATCCATCCATCCATCCATCCATCCATCCATCCATCCATCCATCCATCCATCCATCCATCCATCCATCTATCTATCTATCTATCTATCTATCTATCTATCCATCTATCTACCTACTTACCTACCTACACACAGAGAATATCTATACAACCATTCAACAGTTTGAAGTCAGTTAAATTTTTTTAAAGGGATAGTTCACCCAAAAATGAAAATTCTGTCAGTATTTACTCACCCTCATGTTGTTCCAACCTTCGTTCATCTTCGGAACACGAATTAAGTTATTTTTGATGAAATCTGAGAGCTGGGATTGAAATTTGCTGGCCTCGAAAAGTTATTAAAGACACCGTTAAAACAGTCCAAGTGTCTACAGTGGCTCAATTTTAAGTTTATCAAGCGACGAGAATACTTTTTGTGTGCAAAAACAAACATAAATAACGACTTTATTTCATCTATTCATTTCAGCAAGTTTCAATCCCTCAAGAAGCCTATGGACTAGTATAGAGGAGTGATCCAGCTCTCAGATTTCATCAAAAATAATATCTTAATTTGTGTTCCGAAGATGAACGAAGGTTGGAACAACATGAGGGTGAGTAAATACTGACAGAATTTTCATTTTTGGGTGAACTAACCCTTTAATGTTTGAATGTAAAAACAAAAAATGCTCACTAAATTTATTTTTTAAATTTAAAATCAGAATAACGGCAGTAAAAATATACAGTAGGCAGTGTATATATATTAAGCAATCATTTAAATCTTATATAATTACTTTGAATTACAATAATGATAATTATATTTATACTACGTGGCAGTTCAATGCTTGAATCTGATTGGTTGATGAACGTTTTAAGGTGGGCATTTTTTTGTTCAGGGAAACACACTGCTAAAGTAGATACAGACGCATTACAGTGCCATATCAACTCGCCAGATTATTTCAGTTATATTTTTTGCACCAGACTCACTCAGGTAAGTGCATACATTTTCTAATAATTCAACCGCCTGTCGTAAATTATTCCTCATTTAAACAACACCTCAATGCTATCATTATTTTATCTCTCAGCCTTCCATCGCTAAAACGGCTGCCAAAGCTGTTTAGACAGAGAGTAATCAAAATTTAGTGTAAGTAATTTACAGAAGATGCCATAAAACAGGCAGGGTACAATAGAGATGGTAAAAGCGGGGAATGTCATACTGATAGGAAGAGTGGGTTGTTTTATAAACCAATGATAAAGACTAGATTCCTTTCGAAAATATCTCAAAGGGCACCTCCCTCGCTCATACGACGTCACGGAACAATGTTTGGATAGAGCTGAACTTCCCAGCAGAGAATATTATGGTTATGAGAGTCGTCCAAAGGTACTGACAATGACTCATAAAACAAGGTCCAGGTGTCCACATTTGAAAATCGAGGTAATATCATCAGGCACGTAGAAACGAGGAAGAGTTGTTTGATTATGTGCTGATAAATATTACCATTGGTTATATAACTGACAGTGAAGAAGACCAAACTTTGACTGCGTGATCAATTTGTTGAAGATAAAGATGGCTACAAAAAAACCCCACACAAATTAAAATACAGTTATCCAGTTCTTATTCATGCCTTACTTGATTTATCAGTGCGAATTTAACTACAAATAATATGGTGGTTAAAAATCATGTAACTACCCCTCAAACAGAGCAGAACTTCTGAACTTCTTTTCCTTGCTTTTAAGAGAGCTGAAAATGAGCAAGAACTGGCTTTTCACTTTCACAATCTGAGCAAGGGGTTCCCAGAGGCATGAGTAAGACCACCCCCTCATCCCTAACACACACACACACACACACACGTAACACATGTACACACTCATGATGCTTACCAGCTGTTGAATGACGCGCTCCACAAGGGTGGAGAAGGACACATAATCGTTCTCGCGGTTGTCATAGAGATACTTGATCAACTTAGGGATGACCTCTGTGTCTGTGTCCGACTCAAACTCATAGCCTTTGGAAACCTATCAATGGGTTGGGATGGAAAAGCCATGGTTACAGACACAAGCAGCGGCAAAACAAAACATGTTTTTCTTTTGTGGAAAAGGGACAGATAGAAGGAATCAAGGATAAATGAAAGTGAGAAAGAGAGAGAGAGTGAAATACTAAACTTGTAATGCTTTTGAACGCTTCCTCGTTGCTTTTGAATGTTGTTTTGTGGGAAACCGTGCAACTAACTACTAGACAATGAATGACGTGATCTGATGTGTACCACTAAAATGATAAAGACACTATTTGTGATATGTCATGAGCAATTCCATGGTACACACCTAAAAATGATTATTAGGTTAATAAGAAGACCAGCCCTGCGACATTTTCTCTTTATCAACATTTTTCACATTTATCACAGTTATGCACATTTTTTTTCGTTTGCGAAATCCAGCCACTCCGATTTCGCTTGAGATCGAACAATTTTCCCCACGCATATTTTGCAACACACGTATTCGCTGCGTTGACCAAAGGAGCTGCTTGGTTTGAGAGTGACTTCTGTGTGAGCGGAACAATATTGACAATTAAAATCTTTATGAAATAAAAACATTTTTCTGGTCCTAATTTGAACGTTTCTTCTGTGCATGTTATTTCAACAGGAAAAAGAATGGTTCAGAATTATTCATTAAAATGTATTAGCTTCCTTTTTCTCTGAAACGACTGATTTCAAGTAGGCTGTGTGGGTTACTATTTTTTGGCATTGTTTCGGCAAACTGGTTCTATTGTGGATCTCGTCTGGTATGTAGAGCGTCCTTTTTACATTCAAGATGATCCCCCTCCTGCTTTTTTTTTATTGAATGGATGGTACAACACTGGCTCCAGTAAAGACTAAAGAGGTTTTTAAAAATGCTGCTCACCAGGTACTTTTTCAGCTCCTTGTAATTTGTGATGATGCCGTTGTGGATGACAACAAACTCTGGAGAGACACGTAAAGAAAAGGATGAATAAATACACTGCAAAATCATTTTAATTACATTTGTTAAAATCCATGAGGACACAAATAATACAGGGGTGTCCAATCCTGTTCCTCGAGTGCAACCTTCCAACATGATAGTCCTGAAAAGCTTGATTAGCTGGTTCATGTGTGTTTAATTGTACTATAATGTAATTTGAGCAAAACTCTTGCTGGAAGGCCCTCCAAATAAATCGACATAAATGGCAAAATTAGAAAGGCATCTGAGATAAAGGAAGTTATGTATTTTTGTAAATGTGCTAATGTCACAGCAGCATTTTGCTTAATGACATCCTCACCTACAAAACATGCCTTCAGTCAGACCCAACATAGCTGATACAATGTCATTTATCAAGTCAAGTCAGTCAAGAATGTAAGCATGCAAGCCTTTCATTTCAATGTGATATATACTTGAAGAATGGCTGTTTGACAAACTGTTGATGTGTGTGGTGTAGTATTTTTATATACTGTGGGTAGGTATTATTGTTCATTACAATTTGTCCTTGTTGAAGACACAATACTACTCAAAAGTTCAGATACGCCCTCATATTTCTCATGATCTTAAAGACCTACAGGGGTATACTTTAATGCTACACAACAGTGTA
Source organism: Pimephales promelas (assembly GCF_988280905.1). NCBI lineage: Eukaryota > Metazoa > Chordata > Actinopteri > Cypriniformes > Leuciscidae > Pimephales > Pimephales promelas. Next base: position 28,489,727 of record NC_142787.1, read on the forward strand.
ATCGTTTACCAGTTTATAGTTTACTTTTTTTGAATTGATGAATTAAAAATAGTAATTGATTTACTATTTTTTTTCTTTACTTAGAGTTGGATGTGCTTAGCGTTGTGAACTCATTTAATAATATTGGAAAAGTATCCCAGAACGCACCTAATGAAGTTGGTTTAGTTGGTATAAAATAAAATAGTTTTGATCTGAGAGAGAGAGAGAGAGAGAGATTTGACGACTTTCTTTAACACATATTAATAAATGTGCCGGATTCATGAAAATATTCTTAAGAAAGAAGTTAAGAAGATAAACTCTAAGAATGTTATTACTAAGTGCAATTCTTGAACAGTTCTCAAATACTTAAATTTCTTAAGAAACATTTTTTTTTTCTTGTTAGGTTTCCTTGTTACTTGATTGAAAGGCAGATATTGAATGAAAAACACCCCAAACAAAGCCAGTCTTTTTCCACTGTCTGTAGTGTAGATTATATGCAGACTATTTATGTTGCGACCGGCAGTTAATCACTCAGCATTGTGTTTTTAATGCGCCAAGATAAAAAAGCTTTTTTTAAAGATTACGATGAATTAAGATGATTAAGATGAATGCTTCCTTTATCTGTGTGGGCTGCCTCGATCTGCGTCACTTCAGAGTACCTGTCCACATTCCTGGTTGTAATTTGTATTATATGTAACTAGTGTTATTTCAGTAGCGCTCAATTTTGAAATTCAATAAATTAATTGAACATCTTACCTTTGGGGATTCAAGATAAGTTAAAGGTTATCTTACATTTTTATTTTTTGGGGTGAACTAATCCTCTACATTCTTAATAAAAGTTTTTGGGAACTCAAAACATTCTTAACTTTATTCTTAAGTAAGACAATAAGAAGAAATTGGCAGTTTTTTTATTCTTAGGAATAATTAGTGAATCTGGCTCCAGGTGTCCAAAATTTTGACTAGTACTTTAAATCTTGAAGAATAATTTTAAAGAATTTAATACGTTTAAATAAATAAAAGTTATAACATAAAAATATTTTGGAATACACCACTTCTATGTTACAAATTGAATGTAAGCAACTTTCTGACAATGATCATCTGCATTGCTTTGTGCCTACGGCACCTAACATGCCCATTGGATCATTCTCAAATCAAATTGAATAAAATGCTCATCAGGTAAAATATAAAAAAAAAAGAAAACTTTTGAACATCCCTAAACATGTCTGTATGAATTAGAGGAGAAAGCAGATCCAGAATCAGTACCAAAGCAAACTGTGTGGCGAGAGAGAACCTTCCGGCTGTCTGTTACTAACCCCTTATTAGGTGAACTTTCACATCTGAACCATTATTGACCATATTACAGCTTTCACTAACCTTTCATTAATGGCTTTAAAGCCTGTTTCGGCTGCCAAGTCCTGCCTTTTCTGGATAAAGAGCACATAAACTGACACAGCTGGTTTACTAATGACCGGTTATAAACCAGATGACCATCACTAGGTCAGTTAATTTGCGTCGTCTCTTATCTCGCTCGACGTCTCACCGTTGTTTTTGTCGGATCGTTGAGGGTGGCTGTTCAGCGAACTTGGCTCCCCATGCGTGGCCCAGCGAGTGTGTGCAATGCCAAAGTGTGTGTCCAGTTCTGCCTCAAGATCGATGGAGTTGTTCTCTGATGATACAAAAGAGAAGTTTATATTGAAAATTAATCATTATGGAAGCACTTTAAAGATAAAAGATAAGATTGACAATTTAACATACTGTAGATTTCTTCATCAAGAGCTTTTACTTTCCCTGTCTTCTTATAGAGGCTGATATTAGCTGTGTGATCTTTTCCTGGGCCGTCTACAGCAACACCTGACCAGAAAAATATATACAAGAAATCTGATAAATGATACACAACATAATTTATGATCACAAACTCTCTTTGACTCTATTTTAAAGTTTGATAAAAACAAAATGAGAGCAGAAGATGAGAAAGAAGAGCCTGAGAATGCTAAAAAACAAAACAAACTGTGCAATAATCCCCTTCACACAAATATCAACTGACTGCTTCAGGTGAAAGAACTGACACTCCAGGCCCTCTGCGCTGCCAATATAGAAGAAACAAGGCTACTGTTCAGTTCTTGTGCCGTATCTGTTACCTGCGTAACACACACACACACACACACACTGACATTGCCTTCACAGAGGTGGGAGTGGCAGTCTTACCTGCAGAGTCATAACCCCTGTACTCCAGCCTTAGAAGTCCCTTTATGAGGGTCTGAATGATATCCCCCCTCGTCCGTGGCACTCTGTAATTCAGGTAGGCGAAGATTCCTGCCAGATACAAGATAGCAAGGATTAGAGAGGGAGCAAAAAAACTAATGGCGATGAAAAAAGTTCATATAAATTCACATTAAGATGATAAATATGACATTAACAGAGTGAAGGATTCAGATATGACGTCAACACACCAAAATAACTGTACAGCACAGCAACAAAATTATTAAAACAGGCGAATGAATCAAAATGTACTTTAGTAAAGTAAACTTAATTTTACATTGTTACAAAGTGCCTCAGTGTACTTTAAGAAACAGTCATGAAAAAGGAAAGTGTATCCTACTCTCTTTTATTGCCTAACTTGCCTATAGGCTATATATATATATATATATATATATATATGCCTATAACTTACTTGTTATTTTTAACAATAGTAGACATAGTGATAAAGTTCATTCAACACATCTGGGAGATCAGCCACGTCGAGTTTATGTCTTAAAACGCAGTTTGAGCTGCTATACCACGTTGACAGGATTCTTCTGCGTCATATGAATGTCATTCACAAACCGAAATACCAGGTAACCACATATTTAGCTATAGTGGGTGCGTTTGATGTCCAAAAATGCAACCTAGGTAGGTCGTTCACAAGGTTTTAAGTCACGACCGCTGTCGCACTGCAAACCGGATCTGTCACTTCAACTGTCACAACTCCAGTGAATGATGACCAGCCAACTATTTACATTCATATGATGACGCTGGCATTTGACTCGTCACGTTCACACACTGGAACTAAGTTAATAGTTTAATAGAGATAATAGCAACCTGAAAACTAACAGTATGAGAAGATATTTGATTCATACGCATCATTCGTTTTCCTGTACAGTACGTTAACAAGTTGAACTTACCGCACATCGTTCAAGTGTATTATTTGAAGCTGAAGGTAAATTGGAGGGTCTGGTGGTGAAGCAAAGCAGAGCAAGTCGCAATATGATCCAAAGACTTCGAGAAGGAATTACTAACACGGCCGCCTGGACTTACAACTTATAACCTGCTCCACCTCTCTGGTTCCCAAGGCAACGTCAGCCCCGCCCACCACTGACTGACTGACTGACTGAAAGGACTGAGTGCTTGATACTAAGGATTCCTGTTTTTGATGATGTTTTTGTTTGTAACGCTAGTTTTCCTTACATTTATTTCAGACTAGACCGTGAATACGCTCAACACAGTGAGCCATGAGTTTTGCGCCACGTATAAATTTGCGTATTCAAATTATGACTTTAAAATGGAGGAACGAAGCAAAGATTTAAAGGGGTCATGAAATACATTTTTTATAATGTTCTTTGAGGTCCACAGTCCACTTATAATGCCACCAAGATTTGTACATCCTAGTTTAGAATAAATAAGCTGCGTTTTAATGGGCGTGTCGCATTCAAGACGTGGAATTACGCCAAATTTGATTGGGTAAAAGATTTTGCTTATTAAAATAATTTTCAAAATCCCCTCCGCCATTACACTTCTGATGTTTCCAAATATCTGGTTACATAGTTGAAACATTTGCCAACAATGTGAAACATTTATGCATGCTTGCTTTATAAGTCTTTGTTGTGGCAAATAACGTTTTTGGAGTTACGACAAGTATTAACTGACAATTAACTGACAAAGGATGACTTGCGCCTTGCGGTGTTTTGTAAAAGGAATTATAAATTAATTTACCATTTGTCACTGGCTATTCATAGTTCATCCATTTCAATTAAGTCATTTGTAGAGCCCTGTTTTAAAATAAAACCTGTTGTGATGTATTTTTACTGATGACAACACAGAAGATGTCACTCACTGAAGCTTTTATTTAGCATTATAGCGACCGGGCTAGATGCTAAATACAAAGAAGAAGCAGCTTTTCCTTTCGACATGGTCTCTCAACGCTGCGACACAGAAACACCTTTCTTCTAGAAATATTGAAGTCTCATTGCTGCGCAAGCATCAGTATTTCTATCCCAGGGTTCATTATTTCTAAAAGAAAGGCGTTATCGCATCAGCTAGCTGTACGCAAAGTCAGTAAACGGAGACGTTCTCCACATGTTCTCTTTCCATATCTGATGATCCAACGCATTAAATATAAATGTCAAAGCAAAGGAAATAATGGTAAATCACAACTATTTAGTTTGACTACGGCGCTACAGTATAAATAGTCATATAGCGATCCGTAGCAGACAAAGCAATAGTGACTCATCATGGTAAAAACACTGTTACTCAGACACAATCTGACTGGAACTTCATTCAAAATAAAGTTAATCCAAGGATCACATTGATGGCCCACAACTTGTATTCCTTAGAGGCAACTATCGTTTTGTTGCTGGAGAAATTTAGCCAATGTATTTACTATTACATGGCATACTTGAATCGGGGGGCGGGGCTAAAGAAAGAGGCCATTGCACTATGATGTAATAACACGACAATCTGAAACGAGTCGTTTTCTGAGCTAGGTTTTAGCTGTTTTTGGGCTAACAAGATAGTTTTGAGTTCTGAGACTTACAGGATATTTTTATATGACCCCTTCTTTGTCAAAACATCAAGGAAAATTTGATTTCTCACTTCATGACGCCTTAAAAAAATGGTATAGAATGGCAATTCTGTATAACAACATTAAGTAACTTAATATAATAAATTATTGAAAACTAGATTAGCCTGTGCATATTTACATACTCCTGTGTAAATGATGACTACATGCTTCTAGTGTTTTTGAGTGTAGCAAACAAACTTCCCACAACCCTAAGAAACATCTAAACGTGACAACCTCAGTCGCCTGACTCCCCCCATATATGCTGTAAAGCCAAAAGTTTGTGGACACCACACCCATGTGTTAGCTTGTTAAGCACATGGTGAGTTGGTTCTGTGAACACTAACATGGAACACGGATACAGGGATTTGATCCCATTTAAACACAAAAGCGTCTTTGAGTTCCTTGTACCTTGTGAAAAAAGTGCGCTTAATTATTGATTGTGAACTTGTGTACTTAAAAGTATATTTTACGAAACTGTACAGATCATAAAATACTGATGAAGGCCAACTCAGAGTAACTTATAAGAGAGTACACTTTCATGACTATTAACTTGTACACTTATTTTGATGTGTTGCCAAACATTTTAAAGTACATGTAAAGTACTTGATTCTAACATAGTGTGTTTAGAATTTTTTTACCTTTACAGGGACTGTTTTTTAAAAGTCAAAAGTTAATATAATTTGAATGTACTACATTTAAAGTTCATCAAAACAATTGTAAAATTACAAATATATTTAAACGAAATTGTTTCAATAGAAGGGACATTTTTAGTTTACCATAAATTATCAATAAATTTAGTACTACATTTTCATATTCCAAATCAAATCAAGTCACATTAATTTATATATGCTTTATACAACACTGATTTTTTTCAAAGCAGCTTTACAGTAATAACAGGAAAATGATGCATTTCTGCTATTGTTCGGAAAATAATAGAGGTAATTATGAAATTACAAATAAAGATGACTAATTCAGTTCTACTAATTGCGTTTACCATACTATAAACTTAAACTATAATACATTTTCATTTAATTGGAATTGAAGAGCATTACATTCAATTAAAAACTCTGTCATCATTTACTCACCCTCATGTCGTTCCAAACCTGTATGACTTTCTTCCTTCAGTGATTGTCCCGCTGCAATAGAAAACAAGCCTCGCCAAACTTTTGTTACGAAATTGGAAGCACATAATTCCAAATGCCTTTGTTAGAATAGAATTAAGGCTTCACTGGAAGTGAGCATTATTTAGGAACTGAATTGTGTTTATTAGAAATGGTTGTAATTGCCATGATTTTACAACAACAATAAAAAAAACTCTTGAAAAGGACTTTTTTTAACCTGCAGTGTTTAAACTTTTTTTTTTGGAGGATGTTAAGTTTATTTCAGGACATTAGGAACTTATTATAGAGAACTAAAATATCAGTGTGAATGTTTCCACTTTTTAACAATTGGTCCTCCTGCAGCTGTAACACTGTAGTCTCTCTTGTCTAGGCATCTGTGTCATGTTAAGCTGAATAAGACACGGGCCCTGTGTGGTCACCATGCAGGGGGCCTATTGTAAAGATTTTTGGATCAGTCAGTCCCCAAACGGACCATAAGAATTTACTCAACTCAAGCCGTACAAGGTGAGCAAAACCGAGGTGAGATGATCTACAGACAGAAGCGGAAAGATTTATAGATTTTAATCTTTTGGTTTGAGTCCAAATATGACTCAGGGATTTCGAATTAAGCAATTTCAGCTAAAAAGATACTTGCTGGAATTTGGAAAACGTTTTTGGTCACCCCTTCTAAATAATGGGTTTGAACTGTTCACTTAATTCCAGTGAAAACAATCTGCCATGTCATACAATGGCGTTCAAGGGAATCATACTTCCGACTTTGTTTTAAAAGTTTTCTGTTCCAGCACAACTGTCCCATACAGAATCCCACTGTTTTCGGGGGAATTGAAACCAGACCTCCTTGAATCTCAGATCCATTATTTAACATTTAGAGGAAGAATGGAAGCTGTAGAGGAGGAACAACTTGCCATTTGTGCTTTTTGATACCCACTTATATGCTGTATCATCCAAGATGATGTAAAGTGATTCATACACTGAACCAGCTTGCTAAGTTGTAAATAACAAACAGATCTATTTACTGTAGTAACAATAAATATTTCTCTCTCACGTAAAACAAATGAGTTCGTAGTTGTTGTTTTAAGCTACGTCAGAATTCTATAATTTATCAAATCAAAACTTGAAAAAAAAACCAAGATGTTAAATATTTGAATATGTGGTGTGAATTACAGTAAATGCTTTAATTGTGTACCCAGTGTCATGAGTGGACAGTCAGTGACCACTAAAAGGGTGGTATAGGCGGCAAACATTCACACCCTCAAATATCTCTCTAACTGAGACAAATGTTGCAAGTGGTATTCCTTTTAGCACCCAACTCATTGTTATCAGTTTATTCTTATCTCACAATTTTCTTTTACTTTTTGTTATCTTGTACTGCATATCAAGCTGGCATCACTTCAGAAGCTACAGTATCATATATTAAATGGGAAATAGGTTATGAAAACTCTTTATATAATGTTTAACAGTTCATGGACATTCATATGTGAAATGAATAAAAGTGAACTGTTAAGATTTCTACACTTTTTAATTACTTAATAAAGAACATTATGAATGTTATTAAGCAGCACTACCATCAAATACACAAAAATTCTTAAAAATCCAAAGGAAGTTTTGAAAATATGGTCGTTAATGGTCATGGTACACTGAAATCCTGTGGGTGAGATAGATTTTTCCATCCCTTCAAACCTTTGAGGTAAATGATGTCATGCAAAGCAGCACAACAGTTGAGATCATTTAGACTTTCTAGTCCAGCCAAATACACTTTGACTTTTGCCATCACTAATGCAAATGTTCAGAAATATTGGCAGATTTATTTTTCTACTTTGCATGGTATAATATAATATAATATAATATAATATAATATAATATAATATAATATAATATAATATAATATAATATAATATAATATAATATAATATAATATAATAATTTCCTGACAGCAACATTGTGTCGGCCCAGATCTGGCCCATATCTGGTACACGGATTCCACTATGTCGCTCTCTGGGAATTATTGACGGTTATTTTCGTCAGTTACAGCTCGTTAGATCTAGCATTCTGCCCGCTTTGAATCAGACGATGAATTTGAATTTGAATTAATTAATTATAGCATTAAATATTGCCGGCTTGATATAACCCAAAAGTAAGAGCCAGAGGCAAATTTCCGAAGGGCTGGCCGAGATGGCGCTGTTCTCTGCGACCTGGAGCTATGAGTCACATAAATACACTCTCGCCTAAAAAACTGCATTCTGTGACACAATAGCAGTGGTATTGCTATTGGGAAAAAAAAGGTTTTTTTTTGTTCGACCGCCATGACAGTAGTGATTAAAACAGTGAAACGGCTCTAGTCCTGATACTGGTGGAATATCGCACGACTGGAAAAGGCTCTCAGCCAATCAGATTCGAGAACCAGAAAGAACTGTTGTATAAAATATAATTTATCTATGTTCATTCATTCATAAACAAATGTTTACAATTAGCCAAAGCCAAATATCAGGTGGCATGTTTTAGTATTAAATACTCCAAAAATATGAGTAACGAACCCTGAATCTGTGTCTGATTAATTATTGTTAGACATGTTGAATTACGAGACATTGAACGGTACTTTTTCTGTACTTTAATGCTTAGAAAAATGAATTAAGAATTCTGCATCATGGCCTCTTTGATCATTCATTTATAGCAAGATTTTTATGTAATTCTATGGGGGTTTCCACCGCTCTATGTATTTCCTGAATACAGAACTATGGATTTAATAGTTCACTGCTCACAAAGTTGGATTAGCCTCATTACATTTGGCTGCTGCGGTGTTCGCGATTAAATCAAGAGCTGTGGTACAGGACCGGACCACTGAGTTCAGGTTGGACTTCTCTTGCTCAGTGCCAATCAAACTGAAAGGCTCAATGCTCACAGCGTCTGCATGTGACATTGGAATGTATGTCAAGTGATTTAACTTCACAAGATCCTCTCATTAATGCATATTATGATCTCGCCCTTCCGCCGCAAGTCACCTCCAATTACTGAGCACTCATTAATGGAAATTACTATTAGTCCCATTTCCCACAAGTCGATCAGGTGGATGATCAAAGGTTCTCGCTAATGTGAATTCATGCAAACAGTAGATGATTTTTAAATATGTAATTCTAATAAAAGTCTAACTCAGTAGCAGAAAAAAACAGCTTATGAACAAAACCATAACTAGTACAAATAGTAACATACCGATGCACTGACCGGCCACAAAAGAAAGTCACTGTTTTGAATTTAAATAGTCTATGATTTGGAACATTAATGCTTATGGTTCTAGCATGTTATATGTTTAGCAACAGTTCTTCAAACCCTGATTGATGGGGTTAAAAAACCATGTAGGAAGATACATCACAGTCATATACCAGGATGACGAAGCCAAGATTCATCAGGCTCAAATTGTGAAAGAATGGAAAGAAGAAATGTAGATGTTCACACATGAATTGGCACCTCTGAATCCAGACCTTAAAGGAGTAGTTCACTTTTAAAAAAACTAACGTTTGCTGATAATTTACTCACCCCCATGTCATCCAAGATACCCATGTCTTTCTTTCTTCAGTCGAAAAGAAATTAAGGTTTTTGATGAAAACATTCCAGGATTTTTCTCCATATAATGGACTTCATTGGGAACCAAACGGTTCAAGGTCCAAAAGACAGTTTCAGTGCAAACTGTAAACTGTTCAAAGGGCTTTAAACATCAAGATGAATGAATCTTTTCCCGAGTCAACTTGTTCATTTCGTTCGTTGAATGAACCAAATTAACGAATATTAATTTTGATGAACGAGTTCGAACAGGAGAGTAACGAACGTGCATCACAGAACAGAGCAAGGTGACCATTTGAGCTTATCAAACTTAAACTTTGTTTTTTTTTTTTTTTTTTTAACGAGCGATCGTTTCGCTTGATAAGACCCTTATTCATCGCCTGGAATCGTTTAAAGCCCTTTGAACACTTTGCAGTTTGCACTGAAACTGACTTTTGGACCTTGAACCGTTTGGTTCCCATTGAAGTCCTTTATATGGAGAAAAATCCTGGAATGTTTTCACCAAAAACCTTAATTTCTTTTCGACTGAAGAAAGAATGTCATGGATATCTTGGAGGACATGAGGGTGAGTACCTTTGGTTAAGCCACGCCCTAGAATGTAGATTGACCAATCACAGCGCAGCCAAGAACGAGCTCCCACAGAGGTCGGACACTTTTTCACAGCGCTCCATTGACTTTCAACACAGGCGTCTCATATTTTTGGTCTCGGCAGGCTATTACCGTCATAGTTTATGGGGCATTTGTAACACAGATACGCATTTCCCAGAGAGGTTGGAAGGGGATGTCCGTTTTTTCCCTTCCCAAAACCGAAGTAAAATCCTGACAAGTGTCGTCTTTGGAAACTGTGGATGTCCTCAGTCAGCTAAACTCCGCAAAGATCAACAAGCACATCTTTTTTTACTTCTAACCTTACTATGAGTGTGAAGTTAAACTAGTTAGACCGTTTTATAATGTTTTAGGTTATGATTTCGGTTCTCATACCGGTTGTTGATACGCTGGCGCAGTGTTTCCCAACCCTGGTCCTGGCGGCACACCAACACTGCACGTATTCTTTGTCTCCCTAATCAAACACACTTGATTCAACTGATCAGCTCATTAACCCATCTGATTATGAGCTGATGAATTGAATCATGTATGTTTGATAAAGGAGACAAAGAATAAGCGCAGTGTTGGTGTGCCGCCAGGAACAGGGTTGGGAAACACGCTGTGAATAAATACAAAGTGTCCGTTTGCTTTGTAATAACAATTATAGAAGTGAATAGAGACCTACCCAGCTTTGCATGAACAGTGTTGCTCCTGATATTGTTAGTCCCAGCCTCCGTCTCGATTAGTAGGAAATGCGGTGGTTCATTTTTTGACTGTGACCGGTAACGTTATGCTTTTGCCTCTATTTTGGATGCCTTGTTGTTTCTTGCGTTTCACCTGTATGTCTTGAATATAGCCTTCGAACGCATATTGCAGCCCCTTTTGCCTACTTCTATCAAAAAAGTTTGATAACATTTCAGCAGGTAGAGCTGTTACAGCAGAAGCCATGCAGAGCGCAGATGAAGTTTGACGGATGTAGCAACAGTAACTAAGGGGGGCGGGGCTTAGCCAAAGGTGAATTATCAGCAAAGGCTTTTTTTTAAAGTGAACTACTCCTTTAAATTCATTGAAAGTCTTTGTGCTGGACTTGTCAATACAAGATCTTGAGGGGGTGGTGATGTCGCAGTGGATAAGACACATGCCTTTGGGGTTCAAATCCACTGTGAGACACCAATGTGTCCCTGAGCAAGACACTTAACCCCTAGTTGCTCCAGAGGCGTGATATATTTAGCAATTGTAAGTTGCTTTGGATAAAAGCGTCAGCTAAATAAATAAATGGAAATGTAAGATCTTGACCAAAAATGTATGCATCCCTTGATGGAAATAATTGTGAGGTTATTTTCATCGAGGAGTCAATGACTCTTTAATGTCAGTCTCCTTCACACAATAGTACCAACCACATCACAAAAACAAAACATACTAACATCCGACATTAGCTTCAGTGTTTTCTCAGTTTCTCTGCTGCTTCATTGGCAGTCTCCTCACATCTGATGCTGCCATGGTAAACACAGGCTTTCCTGGAAGTCCAACCCCCACCAGCCTCCACCCAATAACACTCACACTCACTAATGTAGATGCTCACCTCCTCCCAGAGCCCTATTCTAATCCCACTGTGACGTTGTACTTTTACACGCCGACACATCGTAGGTCATTTCCTACGTTCTCAGTCCCACTGGGATGTCTGGATTTAATATGAGGCCTGGCGGTCCACCCAGCTCAGAGTGTGAAGGTCTCTGTGAGTCACTGTGATAGAGCTATGAGATCACAGTCTGACCACGACTTCAGAGCTCACGGATAACGCTCTGTGGTGTGATGTATAAAGTTATATTGCATTCCTGATGTTACTCATAAAACAGCCAAAGTCTGCCGTGCTTCAAGAAGACGCGCAATCATGATTATGATTATACATGAGGTCAGAATGGCTTTTTGAATTAGGTTCAGTGAGTATTTGGAAAAAAGGTTACATTTCTTTAAAAGTTACTAAAATTAGAAAGCCCCGAAATTACAATGATAATGTAATGCTATAATAATCTTAATAGTATTAATAGAATGAACCTATAATAATACTGGTCTAAATATTACCACAATTTATCCTGTTTTGTTTGTGTTTGGATAATTAATCCCACTGGTTACATTTGTGGTCAGATTTTACTTTTAAAATAGAGTTCATTTGTACATTTACTCTGTAAGATGATGTCTGTGTCCACACTATAATAAGGAAGCATGTAAAAGATGTCATAAAAAGGTCTCTCACTCTGGAACGTGTCAGTGGTTACAACTACTCCATGTGGGAAAATAATTTTTATTTTACTTTGAATAAATAATTTAATATATTGATATTAATTTAAATTAGGTCGAGTTACATTGCTTGAGTAACTGTATTTAAATAGGGAAAACGTGGAGGTGTTTGGTCGCTTCTCTGCTTGGCCCATATTGAATGAACTGGGCTAGTTAACTGTGATCAAAGCAATGAGGCGACAGAGGTATGCATCAACTCGTCTTAGCTAAGGGAATAACATAGCTTAATATAATAAAAAAAAAAAAAACGGTGGAGTATACCCAGTAAAACTGGTCTGGGTAATAATAATGGGTTATTATTACCCAGACCAGTTTTACTCTATCTAGTGTTGGACTCTTATTTTGAAGTGTTTTTTTGTCTCCAGTTTCTGTTTCCCTTGTTGACTTGTTCCATATTTAACCTGATTGTTCCTATCTATTGTTTGCCAGACACCCCTTGTGAATAAATACCCCAGGGTTCCTCATGTTCTTTGTCTGGTGTTGTCACTCTATAGATGCGTGTGCTTGTTGTCAGTTTGGTTTGCTTTCCTTGCCCATGTCTGGATTTATTAGTTTTGCCTGGATTTACTTTATGTTTGCATCAAGATCATACGCTCTCTAATTCCTCTGAAAGAGCCATCGTTACAACCATCTTCTTATAAGTGAAATTAATTACAGATACATGAAGGTTTTTCTTTAATGCAAGTACAATGTAAAAAACGCACACAATAAGTGCATTGTAATTATTAATTGCAATGTTAGTACAAAGTAGTTAAATACACTATATATATATATATATATAGAGTGGGGTCAAAAAGGCCTGCAGGTGGTTTTATTAGACTCAAAGAGCAGAAAACAACTGCTCACATATCCGAGAATGATTCAAGAAATCTCAGTTTACCCACTGAACGTTTAGAGTTGCTACACTAAAAGGAAGCTACTGCCACTTAATGGCAGATCAAAATATTACAAGAGGAAGGGAACATGTCACATGACTAGAAGAAAAATGTATATTCTGGGTTCTCCAGTTTGTTTCACTACATTAGTGAGAACATTGCATAGACTTCTATCAATTTTATATCAGTTCAATGATATTTTCTATCACCTAACCATCATAGAAACTTACAAAACACTAGATTAAACTTTTTTTTATACTGAGGACTTGCTAGCCAGTTGCCATGATATTTCACTCTCACAAGTGTAGCCAAAGCCACACCCGACACACCTTTGCTGTGTGGGGATATAGTAGTCTGGCTCCGCCCTCTTACAAATGAAATGTACAAGAGTCTGGTGGGACCAAGCTAGAGATATAGTCCCCACAATGTAATATACACATCTACACACACACACACACACACACACACACGCACACACACACACACACACACACACACACACACACACACACACACACACACACACGGAGAGAGAATACCAGTCAGAAGCTGGTTAAATTTTGTGGTTTTTGAAAGGGAAGTTTGCATCCAAGTATGAAATTCTAAATAAAGTTTTTTTTTAAATGATTACAAAAGAAAAATGTGTCTACAAAATAAAAGCCCCTGTGTAATAAAAATTTGTATTTGAGAAAAAAAAGGGGGAAACAGGGAATTGCAGGAAAGAAATCCAAAAAAAGCAAAAATCATTTATGTCCATTTATTTATTCATGTATTAACATGTATAATAAAATGAAACGATTTGAAACTTGTAACAAAAATATAAGAAATTCTCCATCCAGAGCGGTTACATTAAATACAATTTTAGCTCAAGTTCTTTCAGTCTTTGAGTCAATTTAGTGCTCTCGTCATTTGCCACACCGTCCTCGACCCAACCGTATCACAATGCTTGAAACGTCATAATACACACAGCAAAGACTTAAAGAATTAAGTTATCACTGAACCTATAGTGTGTATTGATGATGTTACACAGGAAATCACAACATCATTACTGAATATATAACAACTGCTCAAGGCAAACAAAAAAGGTTTTTTTTCCTAACCTGCTACTGTATGTGATGGAACGAAAAATCCAACACATGAAAAACACTGCTTTTCTTCATCAGTCAGCATTAAAGTAAGCCGTGAGTAATTACACCACAGTACATCCAAAAACATTGAGGCACGCATACTCACTCACACTAACTTTAAGTAACACTTAAAAAGGCAAAAAGGAAGCTAACTAAAGACAATTGCCCCAACAAAAGTGCTTATACACACTCGCACGACATTGAGGATGACCACTTACTTTAGACAACAACAAGGCAAAAAGATTCGCCTGTGAAGGGAAAAGCAATCGCTACTGCAAGACAGCACAAGGGAGAGACAGAGAGGGTAGACCAGCTACAGGTTCACTATGTGTACAGCTGAGGTGAATGTAGGGAGTGCCCTCAGAATCCAGAGGGTGTAAGGACGTTCATGTCCCGGTGTTTGAGTTTGTGAGGTCGGGTCACCTGTCTCTTCCCCTCCATGGTGGGGATCTCCATCTTAGGGGGAGGTTTGAAGTTGGGGTCCTCGGCCAAGCGGGTGGCCTGAGCCTTCATCACTTCCATAGGGGTGGGTTTCTGAGCTCCCTTATAGGACTGCAGCGCAAAGCCCCCTGTAAACACACAGGAATGACGTTGGGTGTGCTGGCCCTTGAATTTGATTGGTCGAGCAGTGTTTAATACATATTGATGACGGGACTTGGATAAACATCAGAAGCTGGCTAGTCTGAATGATGTAAAATGTAAACTACTGTTCAAAACTTGGTGCATTATCCTGCTGGAAGTAGCCATCAGAGGATGGGTACATGGTGGCCATAAAGGGATGGTCAGAAACAACAGATTTATTCTCATTCTTAGTAAGAGCCTGCCTGATGATAAAATTAAGATTTTATGAGTAGATTGTAGATAAATTTACAAAGCTGGATTGACAAAAATCACCAAAACCTAGCCTACTGTTATTTTATTAATACTGTTTTTATGATAACATGATCATATCTGATCAACTCATGCTGTTAGAATGAATTATTTGAACGCAATTAAGGGTGATTTTGATATTTAAAGAGTGTGCAGAAAGGTGTCTCCTTACCTGTCATGGCTGAATCTGTACCTGGGTCAGTGGTGGACTTGTTGACTTGAGGCCGAGGTCCAAAAACACCCCAGCGCTCGACAGGTCCGTCACCTGAAGCCAGATCTATGCTGGAGCTAGAGCTGCTGGTCATCTCAGAGCCTGTGAGAGATGCCGTGGAGCCCTGACTAGTGAACCAGCCCCTGCCAAACACACACACAAAATTACAACCCACAAAATGATTAGTGCAAAACAAAGGATGTGAAGCTGCTGACTCATACAGGCACCTGCGTTTCTGCTTGGGTGAGGATTGAGGGGTCACTGAAGGCGTTGACTGATTAGATGAAGGCTGTTTCTCTTCTTTGGGATCCACACTTTGCATTTGAAGCTTCTACAACATCCAATACACACAATTTATGCTTTTAAAAAAAGACCTGTATTGGAGATGTCAGACCAAAATCTATCCTAGCTGATGTAAAGAGGATCTCTGCCTACATGCATCGACTCTGCCAGACGATGGTATCGGGTCTCCTCTGCATTCAGGCCTTTGTGTGGAGTGTAGCCTGTATCGGTCAGTCCTGCCTGCTTCTCGAACCTGTGCATGCTCTCCTGGGTCTGCTCTGTAACAACACAACAGGTCCAATTAGAAATAAACTAAACTTTCCACTAAAGAGCAGTTAACACTGTGAAATATGATGCATGAGGCCACCATCGTGACAGTCTTACTGATGATGAGGGAGTTCATGACAGACGAAGCTTTGGCTTTCACCACAGGGCCTGGAGGTTTAGTGGATTCAAAGGTAGCACTTTGTTTTAGCCCTCCTTCTGACTCATCCTCCTAAACACATACAGGAAGAATTGTTAGCATTAGTCTTAAACTGTGGTATGCAGAATATATACAGTCATGTGAAAAAGAAAGTACACCCTTTGAATTCTATGGTTCATGTTCAGGACTAGAGCGGTACAATTAATCAATTAACTTATATTTGATCAATTAGTTGTAAAAACAATTATTGTGCCATGTGTAACAGTATAATAGATCTGTGCAGCTATTAAAAGTGACAGCAACCCTGTATTACGGATTTGGTTTATGTCGTTATTCATTAATGATAACAACAAAATACAAAGATAAAAATCCCTCACTGCTTTCAAATAAATACATGTTGTGGTTTTAATAAGGATTAATCTATATTTAATGCATACAGTGAAGACAATGCAGTGTTATTTTATATTTGATTACTTTATTCAATTTCTGCTGTACGCTATTATTTCCGTGAATAACATTGTTAGTAGCCTACATCTTCCAGAAAAACTTAAAGCAAGGTTTACTTAAATTGTATTCTCGTTCTGTTATATTTATTTGTCCATTTCCTTTGATCTTATTGTATTGCTGACTGTCTACTTTCCCTTAGTAACTGTTTTGAGATTAAAGTAGCCTATCGATAATTGTGATATTTTTGAAGATGAATTCAGTTAGATTGGAACAAAAGGTGTGCATGTAAACAATGAATGGCAACTGCAGAAAGCAAAAGCTGAATCCCGGCCATTTTGGACGATCTCGATGGCCATACATGTCCGTGAAAAAGAGGATGGTAAAACCTACTATTTAGCTTTCTCCACAGAACAAGAGCCTTCTAGCTTAGCTTCTAAATAAAAGATGGCTATGAGCGGGTTGAAAACACGAGGAACAGCTCCTTCTACTGACTGTATTTTTTTTTCAGACAAAAAGGAGGGAATTTGAAAATACTACAGGTTTTCTACTAATACAAAAAAGCTTAATGCCAAATCCCGAAGTTTCCCATTAAGTACCACTTGAATGCTGCTCGACGAGAGATGGTCCTTCTGTGTCCAAAATGTATCAAAACATCTTGGGACAAGAATGACACTGACAGCTGTCATTGTAAGACAGTTAGCAACTCCGAGTTGGCGACGGTAACTAAGGGGGGCGGGGCATACCAGTCGATTTTTGGCAAGCTTTAGCTGCCGGACACATGGCCTCACATTTGACTCTAGAATACTCTGGCATGCAGAGGAGTTCACGGTCGATTCAATGACTGCAAGGTGCACAGGTCCTGTGGCTTCAAAATAAGCCCAAATCATCAAGTCTCCACCACCATGCTTGACAGTTGGCATGAGGTGTTTGTGGTGATATGTTGTGTTTGGTTTTTGCCTAACATGGCACTGGGATTTATGGCAAAACATCTCCACTTTGGTCTAGTCTGTCAAAAGGACATTGTTCCATTAGTCTTGTGGGTTGTTCAGATGCAACATTGCAAACATAAGCTGTGCTGCCATGTACTGTCACATCCTAACTGAGAGGCCTGTTGTATGGAAGCATGTATCCACCACATCTCATCAATCTCACAATTATTAGTTTACGTTTGCGTGATAAAGTCGCAATTGCAAGCTCAAAGTCAAAATTACGAGATATAAACTCACCACAGCGAGTTATAAAGTCAGAATTGTGAGATATAAACTAGCAATTCTGAGAAAACAAGTCAGTCTTTTTTTCCTCAGAATTGGACTTTTTAACTTGCAATTGCGAATCACAATTCAGAGAAAAGAAGTCAGAATTGCAAGCTAAAAACTCACAATTGCAAGAAAAAAAGTACTTTTAATTTTATAGTTTATTTCTCACAATTCTGAGTTTATATCTCACAATTCCGACTATAGCATGAAATTGCAACTTTATTTCATATCAATCATTTCAATTCTGACTTTATAACATATTTATAGTAAACTCGCAATTTTGAGACAAAAAGTCGCAATTGTCTTACAAAATGTTTTATTCTGTGGCGGAAAAAAGCTTCCATACTGTCCTTCCTAGATTGATGGGCAACAACAATTGCTGATGTGTTTCCTCCTTGGAAACACTTGCTGGTCACACTTGCTGATGATCAATTAATCCAAGGCATATGATTAGCAGTGCCTGACTTCTATTTACTCTCTTAATTCCTATGGAAGCAGTACGGGTGTACTTAATTTGTCACAAATGCTTACTCCATTTTGGTTACTCATAAACAAACTATGACATGGTGTAATATGCGTCCCAGTGTCATGTGTTGTAGTTCATCTGAGGTTGTATTTATCTAATTTTAAGACGTGCCAAGGGCCAGAAGATTTTTTATTATGTCCGATACATAATACCATAGAATTCAAAAGGGTGTACTTTCTTTTCCACATGACTCTATAATGTATGTGTGTGTGTATTGTATTTGCATGTTTATGTGGGCAAATCTGTCAAAGAATAAGAAATCCACACAAACCTCAGCAAGTCGTGCAAACTTCCTCTCCGGTATAACAGGTCGCCTCCACAGGTTGTTGATATTAATGTCATTTGGAGGTGGAGACATAGGCCGCTCAAGATTATCATCATAGCTGAAAGCTCGACGGGTCATCCCGACTGGAATGGACATCCCTCCGAGGAGTCCCTCTGAGGAACCTGGACCTGCTTCCAGGGCTGAGGAAGAGCAAAACAACAACATCTGAACAAACACATTATTTGATACATTTAAAAGTAGAAACTGGTGTGATATAACCATCTACAATCCACT
The DNA here is from genome assembly GCF_988280905.1 of Pimephales promelas. Lineage (NCBI taxonomy): Eukaryota > Metazoa > Chordata > Actinopteri > Cypriniformes > Leuciscidae > Pimephales > Pimephales promelas. The sequence goes on from NC_142787.1 coordinate 28,508,658, forward strand.
ATCCAATGTATGTGACACCCTTGACCCCTTTCACTTCATGCACTTTAATGTGTAACATAAACAGATCTAAATCTCTCCTTTACCTGGAAGATCTCCAGGTCTGGACACCATGGCTACTGAATGAAGTGTTTCTGACCAAAAAGTGAAAACAGCCTGGACAAACCCAATCAAAGGAGACTGGATCAAAACTACAAATGAAATCAAGAGGAACAAGGAACAAGTTACACATTAACCAAGCAATGTTTGATTCTAAGGCCAAAGAACCATTCAACAACCTCAGTTTAATCATTAAAGAGACACAGTTCTGAAATCCTTAGGTCACCCTCTGCATCATTGTGCAAGTGACTGACCACACAACATCATTACCAATGAATAAGTGGCTGAATTTCCAAAATCCCAGATATTATACAATTTATTACATAACATTTATTATCATTGTTGTATGTAAGGAACATCATACATTACCAATCAACACATTTTTTTCAGTCATGTTTTCACTTATTTAGCAAGTATACAAATTCTATTGTGCAGCACCTGATTTAACAAAAATTAAAATGTTTTGTTATGCTGTAAATGACTTTTTTTAATGTTTTAAGAATTCATTTCAAACAAGTAATGGTTACATTCATTCATGATGTCTGACAAAAACATGAAACGCATTAACTTGACCATTAATGGCATGAACCGAATTTTGTTATAAATACTGATATTGAATGACATGGAAAAAACACTGTCATAATATTTTTAGCCGTATTGCCCCAAACCTATTCACGCAATTTTCAAAACATGTGCCACACTTTTTAACCATATGTTAACACTTACCATGTCCTTACTTTATTTAAGACCCTATTTTAATCTTCTTTATCATGCCTTATCCAATAACAAATATGATTGCCTTTGAATAAATTAAATTAATAAATGTAGGTCATGTGGAAGTACTCTAAAATAACTATGTATATCCAAGACAATATGCCTTTAATTTAGCATTATAACCATGACATTTGTCTACGCATTAATGTTCAGATATCAAAAGCATATTTTGTTCGTCTCTTACCTGTTATGGGTGGCTGGATCACCACTGCTAAAGCACAGGTTGATCTTGCTGACAAGCTGAAGTTTGCTCAGTCAGCATTGTGGGACGCCAAGACTAGCACAGCCAGTATAAGACAGAAAAAGCTGGAGAAACACGAGGAACTTGTGACTGACTGCAAGACAAACATTTAGTCCGAGAAGATAGATACCACGTGTGATAAGAAAAATGCATCTGAACATAGTCTATAATAAGACTAAACACCGTTGTTAAAGTGATAACGCAATGCTGGGAAAGGGACCACACCAGCTGTCTGTCCGAATGACGTTGTGTAATACTGTCCACTTTACTGATTTCCGCTAACTTATGTCAACAGCCAACGCACTAGCATTAAACACAGACACAACACACTTCTGTTATCAAAACATTATTTCGGCTAAGTTTGAAAGTAGAAAAGGCACAATAACTGAAACATTAAATAATACCTCACATTTAAACAAATACGACAATGTTTGAATGGTATGTACATGAGCTTACTAGCTGTTCAATCCAGTTTCGGCGACCTGCTGAAACCGGTTTGAGGGATGCGCTGGCGAGCTGAAGCCTTCCCGCACCTCCTCTACAGCAGCTAACAGTCCACCCGAGGTACTGAGGACACGTTTAACCGAATGGTTAAATTACACAGCACATATGTTTGACAAGAGTTCGCATTTCTATCTGCCATAACTTCAACTTCCTTTAGGTCTCGTCTTTGACAATAAGCCAACCACGACAAAACAACTGGGGCTGCAGTCCTCCAATCTCGCGATACTTTGATTTGTTATTATCGTCACAGCAACTGCTACAGTACTTCAACTAGCCGCACGAGGCAGTAAAAGACCTAACATAAACACAGCAGCTATCAGAATTAGAAATAGATTTATTGGCAAGTATGTTTACATAGCTAGTTATCTTAGCTATGCAAGTTAATTCACCCAAAAATGTGTTATTTATTTCCTCACCCTCATAGTAGCAAACCTTTGTAGGCTATTGTTCTTTTTCGGCATTACATGACTTCTTATTAAATACATCCCTTCTACAGTAAAAGCCAATAAAGAGACCTGCAAGTCCTCAATGAACAACCAGGTGATTCCATGAATACCTATAGTTCTCATTTCATCGACATTATTGCATTTCTATAATCTTTCTGGTAGGCTATTGTATATAAGAAGGCACATGAAGCCACAAGTAAGTAGGTTATAATTCCCCCTGCCAGGGCCTTAAAGGAGGGTGCTGTGGTGTGTTGGTGTTTGGTGGGGTGTGTGGCACAGGGATTAACACAAAGGGGGCTGGGGTGGTTATTCTCTCTAATCAAATGAACTTGAATGGTTCATAGCACCCCAAAACACGCCAGACAACATGAGTTGTGGAAAATTATAAGTGATCTAGCAGCTTCTACAGCGGATGCCAACACGATAAGTCTTTCCATCACAGCCTCCTTTTCATGGCGCTGCTCTGAATAAGGTCTATTATTTTAATAAGCAAATCAGTGTAGTGCTTAGGGGGAGCTTTTTCCATCTTTCTTATCCAGCCGAAGACTTTGAAATAGTGATTCACTCTGTCATGTATGATGTGTACTTGTTGTTTTGTAATAATGGAGTGAACGCTGTGAGGTGCTATTTATTACAGCAACACTTTTTGCCGGTCTACCACAATTGTCTCATGGCTAGTTACAGTTGGTGAAAAATGCTGTTGCTAGAGTCCTAACAGTGACACAAAAGAGGGAGTACATCACCCCTGCTGTTCTCCAAGTGAAGGTATTGATTTTAAGATTCTGTTGTTTGTATAAGGCTATCCTGGGCTCATCTTGTTAGTTGTCCCCATCTTGTTGTTTTGCGGTTACTGCCCCACGTCCCCTTTTACAACTTAGGTATGTTCCTTCCTCAACTTTTAAATCAGTTTTTAAAATGCACTATTATTATTGAATTTCATCATTGATTGATATTGTGTGGATGGTTTATTGAATCTGTGCAGCTGTAATGAATTCCTGAATTCTGGTTTGTTTTGTCATGCGTTAGCTTGCCTGTGTTCTTTTTGTATTGGTTTTGCTCATGTTCTAATTCTGTTTCCTGGGTCTGTATTTGGTTTTGGCTGTTTTTAGGTTGTTTGAGCTGGGTAGTTTGCCAACTCAGCCCTGGAGTTTCATACCTATTGCTCCGCCCAGACCCTCCAAGCTAATCACTCCACCTTGGCCTGTTGACTAGTCAGCTCCACCATGGCTCGTCGCCCCCTGCAGCTCCACCGGGCTTTTTAGTCCCTTCAGCTCCATATCGGTTGGTAGTCACTCTGCCATCACCATGGACTTATGGTCTCTCCACCGCTTTGGCTCCGCCTTCTCTCCAGCACCACCTCAGTCCTCCAGCAAAATGCTGTTTAGTTGCTAAGCCATAATGCTCATTAGCCTTTTTGTTGATCAAATTGATTTAAATGTATTGATATAAGTCATCAGGTTTTGTCTGATCAATATTATAACTAATAGACTAGAAATTGTCACTGTTTAACTTTTTAATCTAGTTAATCGCCCTCCCCACACACACACACACACACACACACACACACACATACACACACAAAAAAAATCCATACATAAAACAGACATTTTATTAATTTAAAAAAAGTGGGGGGGAAAAGTACAAGGTTGCTGAAAATGTACTACAGATTTTCTTCTTTCGAATCATTACATCCATAATAATAATTCAAAGGAATGCATTATGCATGAATACAAAATAATTTACAAATTCACATGCAACCATACCAATTAATCTTTTAACAGTAAGACAATCTCAAAATACCGAAACACCAAATCAATGCAGAGAAAACCAGTTTTTCTGGGTGTGTACAAACAGTCTTACAGGATAACAGTGCAGTTCTACATTGGCCTTTTGCCATACACGTGAATATCAAACTTATGTAGGTCAGATTTCACATTTTATTTTCTGTTGTTGAACAAAGGTAATTCCTAACCAGGACATTTAATCATTATCCTCTTACCAGAGTACTCAGTTCACTCTACAGCTGACACACCATGTTCCATTTTTTAAACTGCAAAACAAGGGCCTGAAAACATAATGGCTGTTTTCAACACAATCTAATGTCATTTGTCTTTTGTTGTCAGAAGATGAAATTATCATAGTTTGTTTGAGGGTTTGAGAGCAGTGTTGTAGTCGAGACCACCTCACTCGAGTCCGAGTCGACACCGAGACCAGAGAGAGTCGAGTCCGAGTCAAGACCGAGTCCATAGAGAGTCGAGTCCGAGACCAGAGACGGTCGAGTCCGAGTCGAGACTGAGACCAGTGAGGGTTGATTACCTAATTTACTTTTATTTACTAAGAGAAATCCTTTTTTTTTTTTTTTTTTACTGAATTTACTTAGAGTTTAAAAAATATGATCAGTTTAGGGTAAAAAGGCCACATAGTAGGTGGTGTTAAAAGTAATTTTATTACAATTTGTCATGCGCAGTTGCGCACTAGAAAATCACCAATCACTGGGCGTGTCAATCAATTTAAAGAAATATTTTATTAACATACATTAATAATCATGAAAAATATTTTGAATGGAACTCGAGTGGACTCGGGAATAATTCCGAGTCCTAAAAAAAAAATGTTCGAGTACGAGTCAATTCCGAGTCCAAATGGACACGAGTCCATGACAAGACCAAGACCATTAAAATATGGTCTCGAGACCGAGTCCGAGACGAGTCCGAGTCTCGAGTACTACAACACTGTTTGAGAGTCTCAAAAAGTTTGAGACTATATAGAAATTTGAGTTGGACATTATATTTAATTATTATAGATGTGCCCTAATCCAAGTCAGATCGTTTGCTGAACCCGTTTCCCAAAAATCTTGGAAATGTGACCAAATGTTCAATATTTCAAGGAAGCATGGCATATTCATTCTGCATCACAGTAGCTGCCTAATATGTGAATTTGCTAAAACCCGGGTGTTCAAAAAAGTGAGATTCTTATCTGTGAATATTATGCATTTCTGTACCACTAGTGTTGCGTATATTAGAACTGCAATTGCAATTGCATATTAGACCTGCAAAATTCTCACTAAACAATGTTAAAGGCATCCAAATATCAATGCGTTTATTGATCACGACTGGACATTACAGGACTGACTCAGTCTTATCATTGACATTCATGGTAACTCTACACTATGGTGTGGTATATATATATATATATATACATGGCACCATCTATAGGTCACGGATTTAAAAATACAACAAAAATGTATATGCATAAAAACCTTAAGTGCAAAGTCATAATTCCAAAATAATCCACGTTTTTCTACGTGATGTTTAGCCTCACCGGAAAGAGAATTTAGCTAAAGCGGATTACTTCTCGGCGATGGCGGGTAGCATGCAAGCGCGAATGCGTGCTTCCTTCCACGCGCTGCGGCATTCCGCGATCCAGTGGGACACTATGGTCTGTTTGTCCATGCAGCGACTGCTCTTTCCCCTCCAGCCAGCAGGGGCATTGTCGAGCTTGTTGGAAATGCCGCTGCAAGCAGCCAGGCCCCCGTTGTCCAGCTTCTTCCTGCTGAGAGGTGACCGCTGCAGGACCGTTGCGGCAGTGACCGTCTCAGCCAGGCAAATCTCTGGGCAGCTGCTCTTGCGCGGGGCGTCAGCTGGCGAGGAACTGCAAGGGTACGTGTCACTGCGTGGCCGACGCGGAGGAATGCTCCCCCTTCTGGTGGGCAGCGCTATCGCACCTCTGTGGCTGTAGAGGTACTCCAGCGGATCTGCAGGGCTTGGGACGTCATCTCTGCATCCGTTGTCCTCCTCTGGGGCGGCTTGGGCCTGCAGTGGTTCTGATGGAGCAGATCTGGTGGTCTCTTTCTCTTTATTAACTTGTTCAACTGTCTTGTGGTTGCTCGTGGAGGTGTGGGGCAGTGGAGACTGCAGATGCTGGCGCAGGCGTTGCAGTCGTAGGCAGGGCTTTGGGGAATCCAAAGGGCTGATGGAGAGGATGTCACAGTCGGGCTCATGCAGAGGGAAGGTAGGCCGGGCCAGATGGCAGATGGAGAGGAAGTAGTCCTGTGTGGTGGTGTGCTGACTGTTGGTCTGGTTCAGATCCTGTACCAGCTCCTCATAGCCCTCCCTGATGGTGGGAAGGCCCCGTTTAGCCAGCAATCTGGACCTGGGACGCATGACTGTAAAAGCGGAAATAGTGCTTAATTAAATAGATATGATAGGGAGAAAAAAATGGGTAACTCATTAGTTTAGGGTCCAATTCTCATCATTAACTAGTATTAGCATGCATATTACTAATGGTTTTTTGTAATTTGAACAGTATTTTACTGTAATGTGACAACAGTATAATACTGTAAATAGCAAGGATTGGGGAAAATATACTGTAATTATTTTCTCCTGTAAATCATAAAAAAATCGAATTATTGTAATAGAAAATCTATTACTGTAAATAAAAATACAGTAGTTGTACTCATGAATAGAAAATACAGTATTATTCCTGTAAATTAAAATATGGCATTTGTACTGTAAATGAAAAATACAGTACTCATGCTGTAAATATTAATAAAGTATACAATTGTATTACTGTACATTAAATTACAGTAGTGCTACTGTAAACACTTTTACAGTAACTTACTGGCATTCCTTTTTGTGTACTTACAAAGCACATATTAATGCCTATTCTGCACAATATTCTACATATACTTAATCCTTCCCAATACCCAAACTTATCAACTACTTTACTGATTATTATTACTGAGGGAAAAGTCAGAGTTGGACCCTAATCTAAAGTGTGACCGAAAACAAAAAATACATATAATATCATGATAACACGTTACAATATGTTCCCATTAGATAACATGCTTTCCCTGACAGTAACTAACAAAGCAAGTTCAACTGTTCATTGTTAGCTCAGGTCCATTAAATAATATCAGATTAATAAATGTTTTTGTAATTTTGTTTGTTCATGTTAACTAATGTAGTTAACTAACATTAACTACTCATTGTAGTGTTTACTTTAATATCTCAGTTGTTTCGACATACGCAATGAGATTAAATGGAACAAATGGAGACTTCGCACTTCAAGGTGTGGTCAAATTTGTGGGCAAAAACAGTCTTTCGTCAATAGTGTAGTGATGATGCACAGTTCACACAGAAGTCAAACCAAGCAGCTTTCTGTTAGTCAGCGTGACAAATCTGCATGACAAGCTTGAACCTGTTGCAAAATCTGCTCTCTGATCACACCGATTCTTATTGAAATGACTATTTTATCAGTGAAATATGCTAAACAACATATGTGACATCTAAATCTCTTGGTTAAAAACACTAAGGTTTGTTACATGAAGTATTATTCTTCCTTTAAATCAGCTGTGGAGGCAGCATAGGGTGGCAGTGTTCGACACGGAGCGCTGCCCCCACACATCATGCCATTCCTCATCTCGAACTGTTCCAGCGAAAAGCACAAAATATACAGCAAACAAATACAACAACCATTACTGATATACGTCTGCTGACAAACAGAAGTGAAACGGAAATGTTTACAAAAAAATATATTAATTTGAATTTTATATGCAAAATTGTTATTAAAAATATAATTCACTATAAACCCATTTGTATGATATGCTCAAGACAGGAATCCCTCTTGAAATATTCCTCAAATTCAAAATTTGAATACAACCATAACAACATAAATTAGCAATTTGCAACCATACAATTTGGTTTAAATAAGGTTCCTTTAGTAAACATTAAGACATTGACTAATAATAAGCAATACATGCAGTATTTATTCATCTTTTTTAATGTTAGTTAAACATCATCCTTACAGATATCAAATTCACCAGCATACACACATACTCCCACTCACAGACCTCTAATGCATCTCTTATTGGCTTTGACCCACATTATTTCTGTATTCATAATTAATAACAGCGTCATTTCAGAAGTTGATATTACCTGCTCAATCCTTCCTTAATGATGCTCTGTACAGCAAATGCCAGAAATCGATGTATATAATAGGAGGGATTGGTTACAGGAATATGTGCAAGCCCAGTCTCCATGACAACGCCTCTTCCCATCACTTCCCAGGCTGTGCTCAGATTTCACAGCAATCGGAGAGCACACACACACACACACACACACACCGTGAAGCAGCTCCTACACCACCCCCTGCCGCCCCATGCCCAAATCATCTGAACACCCCTCTTTATTGTGGCGGACCAAAGTAAACAACCCAGCATCAAATCCAACCCATCCCTACTTTCAAATAATTTCAATTGCCTAAACGTGCTTGGATTTTCCCAGGTCTCAAATGTTCCTACAACAATCCATGAAGGAAAAAAGAACAGCAACACACTTGAAGATCAACGCAGATCTGTCTTGCACATCTCATTACGACTGACATCTGGCGTGGGTCGCTGTTTCTGACAACAATTGACACAATTTGAAGCATCTCTGGCCCTAATCCTAAAATAAATTTGGAATCGTCGGATCGTGTTAGACGTAAAAACCTGAAGTATAACGTAACCATACCCTTCCCTGGTTTGTATTGAGGCCAGTGGTGCGAGTGGCGTCCCACCTGAGATGGGTCTCTCCGGCTGCCTGGTTTTGCTGTGGGTCTCTTATTCTTCCTCTCGTTTCGTCTCCTCTTCCCTGCCTTAGCTCAGAGCCTCCAACTGCTGCTACACACAAAAATAATGATTTTCTCCCGTCTCTCCCTCCCTTCTTCTCTCTTGCCTGTTTGCTTGCTCGCCCTCTCCCGTGCGCCTCTCTCTCTCCTCCCTTGGTCAGCGCTAAAAATAGCACCTTCGTTCCCGTCCCTGTGGCTGCGAAGGATCATTTGCAAAACGGATTTTACCGGTGTGGTGGGGAGAAAGAAACAGGAGAGGGGAAGAAGTTTGAATGACAGTATGGAAAAATAGTCTGAGGGAAATAAGAGAAAAGGAACCATACCCCAAATAAACAAATTGTGATTGACACATTGATTAAAAGAAGCCTAAAGTTAAAAAGGGACATGATATGCATATCAGTATTAAAAATACACTCAGTTGGTCACAATTTACATTATGAACTAACATTAAATACGAATTTCCACATTTATATTTACAGGTTTTAGGCAGTGTTAGGGTTATTATAAGTGAGAGTTTGTAGGTTAATGGTTAGGGGTAAAGTTAAAGGAGTAGTTCACTTTTAAAAAAACTTTTGCTGATAATTTACTCACCCCCATGTCATCCAAGATGTTCATGTCATTCTTTCTTCAGTCGAAAAGAAATTAAGGTTTTTGATGAAAACATTCCAGGATTTTTCTCCATCTAATGGATTTCAATGGGAACCAAACGGTCCAAAAGACAGTTTCAGTGCAAACTGCAAACTGATCAAAGGGCTTTAAACGATTTTAAGGGTCTTATCAAGTGAAACGATCGCTCATTTAAAATAAAAATAAATAACAAAGTTTAAGTTTTATAAGCTTAAATGGTCTCCTTTCTCTGTTAGGGTTGGGGTGTGATGCGCGTTAGCTTAAAAAACGTAAAAAAAACCTTATTCAAAACCTTATAAGACCCTTATTCATCATCTGGAATCGTTTAAAGCCCTTTGAACAGTTTACACTTAAACTGTCTTTTGGACCTTGAACCGTTTGGTTCCCATTGAAGTCCATTATATGGAGAAAAATCCTGGAATGTTTTCATCAAAAACCTTAACTTCTTTTCGACTGAAGAAAGAATGACATGGATATCTTGGATGACATGGGATTGAGTAAATTATCAGCAAATTTTTTTTAAAAAGTGAACTACTCTTTTAATATATATTTGGTTTTGGCGGAAATAACCCCCTGTAGCAGATCTATATAGGTGTAGCCTCGGAAGGAGGAGGGTTTCTGGAAGCGCTTTGGGTTTAGGGTGAGCAGCTGCTCATTGGCTGCTGATGCGCACAGCAACCAATCAGCTGTGCTATGCAGATAACGATGCGATCGTTAACAAAGTGAGTTAATGACCCATCAGCTTGCGCCATCTAGTGTTTCATGATAGCACTTTGTATTTAAAGTCGGCGTGAAACAGAAGCTGAGATTGTCATTTTTTCCTTGTTGTGACCTATATACGAGTGAAACACCTTCTAAAATTAGAAAAAAAATTTGGGCGGGGCTTGATTTCATCCTTCGGGAATTGATTGGATCGTTGTAGGTTGGGCGTCGCAAACAAAATGGAGGCAGATTTGAATGCGATTCTCTGAGAGGCGGCGCACCGATAGCCGCACCCTTTCGCCATTGCACATGACCGAAATAGAAGAGACGTCGTTTCGATGGGGGAGGGAAGGGTAATGTATTTGATTAAAGATTATAAGGGTACATGCATTTTAAGTGCACAGATAAATCATTTAAAACAACACTACAATATTACATATAAAAAGACGATTTGTCAAATTTGATTTCATGCCGACTTTAAGCCCACCTAATATAAAGTGTGACCGTGCACACTGGTCCATTCCTACCAAGTCAACAGTCATAATTTAATTTTCTAATATCATGCATTGCTCTCTCATGGTTGCTTTTGACAAGGAGGAAATGAGCAAATCAATTTTGAAGTAATTTTAGAGATATGCCTCTATTTTTTGACCTTGGTTTGCTGAGTGGTGCTGTTATCTTGAGTGAAGAGTGTTTATACAGCTATATATAGCTCCGTCTGCAGGTATATTGAGCCCTCAATGACCTTTCATCATGTTCACATTGCTGTCAAACAGTGGAAGGGCAGTAAACTTGTGAGCGTCAATATAACAAACAGCACGACTGTAAAGGTACTGCACGTGTAATTGAAAAATCAAGAAAATACACAGAGTAATCTTTTGTATATAATAGTCCTTAACTGACATAAACTCTCAGGAAAAAAAGGTATAAGCTGTCACTGGGAAGGCACCCTATAAAAAGGTTCTATGTCCCATTTAGGTATATTTGGTACTACTAATATTGAGATACTAATATGCACTCTTTAAGTACAAAGTGTCCCGCCCAAGTGACAGCTTTTTGTAAATAAACATGTTTTTGTCGAGCAAAGTCCGTTACCTGTGATGGTAGATCCCGTATATTCCACGTTTGTTGTAGTTATCAGATGTCAACATAAGCTTCATTAAAGGCAGACTGCCGTGTTTAAGCCACAAACATCATGTTCAGTCTTAAGTGTTTGTCTGACAAGAAAGGGTGTGAGAAAAAGAGAGAGGGAGTTGAAGGGAGGGACATGTAGAGAGAGGGAGGTGGTTGTTTTGAAGGTGGAGTAGTTTTAAGCACTTTTACAGACCAGCCCTGTTAAGTTCAATATAATGCCTTTCCATTTATCTCACTCCTGGTCAGAGGTCAAATGAGAAGATTTTCAGCCTGCTCTGATTGAATTCACTCCACTTAAATCAGTGTTATTTTAGCATCAAGCGTGTATAACACGCACGACTCAGAATGACTGCAGAAAGGGCAACTACACTTTAACAATACCGAGCAAGGAACAGAATGCAGGTTTTAAAGGAGCATTTCAACATTAATCTTTATTGAAAGTGGATCATATATGTAGTCAAAATGTAAAATAATTTTTGAATTTGGAACCCTCTTGACCTAGCCTAGAAATCTAGATGCACCCTAGCGGCAGCAAAAATTATTTTGCAGCAAAGTGTTGTCTAGCAACTCTCCGTTGACTTTCGAAGTGGAAAAAACAAACTCTGGTCCGGCCAGTGTTGCCAGATGTACGATAATTATCGTATTTGTACGATAATTCTGACCTCTGTACGATGTACGATCAATAATGAAAAAAATCCCATAATGTACGATAATTTCAGATTTTTGTGATCGGGGGTCATAATCATAGTGCTTCTATACTCATTGATCTAGCTGTTGATCTACGTCATGCTTGTGAGGAGAAAATGAAGGCGAGAGAGCACGGTATAAGGGAGAGACTGCGTGTGTGCGTCTCCCCCGCTCCCGTCATCAATCCAGTCGACTCTCTCGGCAACGCGTCATAGTTGGGGGGCGTGGTCGGCGTGGGGGAAAGCAGCGTATGTATTTGAATGACAAAAATGTCATATTGCGAGTCATTGACGGCTGCCGACAGGCAACGGTACATTGCAAAATGAACTGTAATAGGTTATGATTGCCTTTATTTAATTAAAAACTGGGTCAATGACCCACCAAATGGCCGGAGGTGTCGTTTCCAGACTATTATCTGGTTAAATCTCCAGGTAAGACATCGCGGTAGCTACTGGTAACATAAGCCTAACTGAATCAACTAAGTTGATATAAGTTATTGATAGTCCACAAAACCTTGTCACTTAACAACTGTACGTAACCTTCACTCCAAACTATTAATCCTTTTGTAAAACGGTGATCAGTAGTAACCTTGAAATTGCCGAGGGGTTTTGCTGACAGAATCCGAATTCTCACAGACTGCACTGTATTGAGCTGATAACCTTAAGCTGATAACGCTAATGTGAATGAGACATCCCTTAGGAAAAACGAATCTTGTAGTATTTTAGGACAAAATATTATACAATATTATGCAAAACATTACGTTATTCCTATGGGAATACTATAGTATTTTACAGAGGAAGCTATTACAGAACATCAGAGAAGTATTATAGAATATTATAGATGTATAATATTCTATCTATAATGTTTAATATTATAGATATTATAATATAGATTATATATTGTTATAATCTATATTAGATTATAATCTAATATAGATTATATATTATATAACCCAAGCCCCCCCCCCCCCCCCCCCCCCCCTCTCCTTTTGACGTGTGTACGATAATTTTCTTCCAAATACGATAATTTTGAGCTTCTGGTACGATACTTTGATATTTTCAATCTGGCAACACTGGGTCCGGCCAATCACATCGTGAATAGAGTTGGTGGGCGGGCTTAACACAAGGACGGCACGGCAGAGTGGCGACGGTTCTGCGCCGTGATTTCCATAGGTGATTTCCCTGCTACTTAAAAACAAACAAGATGCTGCTGGCGAACAGCGGTCTTTCGATTCGGCTTTGGCCGCGACTCTGGATGACTTGGAGTTAAGAGAACGTCACTTAAGTCATTTTTAAAAAAGGAAGATGAGTTCGGAGTTTTAAAAAAGGAAGATGTGTTCGGAGTTTTGAAGACAGGATATGGCAAAAGATATTTAATATATCAACTTGCTCCGCTGGAGGGAAAATGCATTGGACTCACTCATCCACAGCCGTTCTTTGCTCTGGTTGGTTAGCGCTATCCTATTGCGTGCAGAGGGATATTGAAAGACAACCTTTTATCCCGCCCCTCGGATTGAGGTATGCCAATTGTGAGTTCCCAGACCCAGACATCTTGATAGGTCTGGCTTGCCAGGCTACTCTTGACCAGTGATGGAATGTAACGAAGTACAAATACTTCGTTACTTTACTTAAGTACATTTTTCACGTATCTTTACTTTACTTAAGTAGCATTATTCTAGCCTAGAATAAATAGTGCATTTTTACTTTTACTTCGTTACATTTTGCAGCAATTATTATACTTTCTACTCCACTACATTTCTACAACTTCTGTTACTTTTTCGTTACATTTTCTGATCAGTTTTTCCCCTGCCAAAAACGTAATCTGACCGTAGGCTGCTACGTTCGTTGCACGTTTGTCTCACCAGTGACGTTTGGTTGCCATAGATACATGCGTCTTGCACGCAGTGTGTTTATCATGCAATTTATACGCGAAAATGTGTTTTTACATGCATAGGAAACACACCGTGTGTAATATACGTTTGGTTAGGATTATGGCAAGCCAAGAGGTTCAGAATTACACCATAAATGAATTGCGTTTACTGCTAGTTGTTAACATATAGTAAGGATAAGCATATATTGCCTAATTGCAAGCTTGTTTCAGAAATGATGACAACAATTTTTTTCCATCATTATTGAACATCATTATAGGAGTATTAGGATGAATGAGTTAGAATTAAATGTTTTATTAATCATTAGAAAATAGTCATTAAGAGAATCAATTATTATGCAAGTACTTTTACTTTTAATAAAGTACATTTAAAATCTGGTACTTTTTACTTTTTACTTAAGTATGGTTGTCATTGTGTTACTTCTACTTTTACTAAAGTAAATATTTATCTGGTTATTGGTTTATCTGGTTTTACTTAAGTACTGAGATTCAGTACTTCCTCCACCACTGCTCTTGACTGAGAAAAGACAGAAAATAACCGAAGGGCGCATTTGTATGTAAGACAACAACTCCCACAATGCACCACATTGCACAGCTAAAGCCACACCAACTAATCCAGAACAGCGAAAACAGACAAATAACTCTACAAGGCTAACGTTAGCTGTCACCAGAATTTGAAATTCATTTCACACAAAATTTCTAGTTAGTTGGCTATGGCGAGCAGGACGATCGAGGGCGAGGGACATAAGAGGACGGCGCGAGGCCGATGGCGTGAGTGATAATAAAAGACCTCTGTCCAACAGCAGAGTTGGACCAATTGTGGCAAATGGCAAAATTAAATATAGATACAAACTCAAATGATTGGAAGCTTCACTGTTATTGGATGATCAATGCAATATTGCACACATCATGTCAGCAACAGCTCACAGCCTAAATTGGTAAAACTGGAGCAAATTGATGGACTAATTCAAGCTAAAAATGATTTATAGCTCTTTGAAATAATGGCCTGTGAGTACTTAAGTGAGTGCTCAGCTCAATTAGATAAAACTGTGTCTTTGTGCCTGTGACCATTTGTCCAAGTGTTCATGTATGAGTACTTCCAAATGCGGTTTTGGGGGATATGGAATGAAAGACAAAAATTACTAAGAGGAAGATGATAGAATGAGGATTAGGAAAAGGTAATAAGTATAAGTTTGAGATAAAAATAACAGCATTCAAAAAGACAGGAGGACAGAGTCGTCTGTGCTAAGTAGGTCGACCTGAGTCAGATGAAGGAAGAACAAAATGAGTGACAAGAGGGAATATGGAGCTTTATAATAGCACGGGCAGAGAGTGCTGAAAGACAGAAAACCATGGCAACACATGCGGATCATGCTATAAACTGGACTGCGTTGCCCTCAGTGAACTACAGTCACACCGAGCCGATCTATTCTCATAGCCATCTTGTATGGCAGTGATTCTCAGCAATGAAGAGATTCTCACGCTCCTTTCATTATGACTGCTCCATCTGCTCCAGGAGACCAAGCACAGTCACCATGAAATCAAAATGAACAATTCTTTTTTTCATTCTCTCTCTCTCTGAACAGTGCTGTCACACCCTGCGTCTCAATGTCCATACTATCATCCTAAACACTATGTGAGATTAAAATAAGTGTGTCCTACAGTGTGGTATTCAAAAATATTGCCCACAACCCATTGCACTTTAGTCGAAAAGATATTAAGGTTTTTGATGAAAACAATCCAGGATTTTCTCCATTTAATGGACTTCAGTGGGAACCAAACGGTTCAAGGTCCAAATGAGAGTTTCAGTGCAGCTTCAAAGGGCTTTAAACGACACCAGACCGTGAATAAGGGTCTTATCTAGGACCCTTCGAGTCATGACTCGAAAAAAGATTTGTTCATTTTGATGAACGAGTTTGAACAGAGTCACGAACACTCATCACAAAACAGAGCAAGACGAGCATTTGTGCTTATAAAACTTAAAGTTTTTTATTTATTTTTGAAATGATCGATCGTTTCGCTAGATAAGACCCTTATTCATCATCTGGTGTCGTTTAAAGCCCTTTGAAGCCGCACTGAAACTCTTATTTGGACCTTGAACCATTTGGTTCCCAATGAAGTCCATTATATGGAGAAAATCCTGGAATGTTTTCATCAAAAACCTAATTTTCTTTTCAAATGAAGGAAGAAAGACATGGACATCTTGGATGACATGGGGGTGAGTAAATTATCAGCAAAGTTTTTTTTTTTAAAGTGAACTACTCCTTTAACAATTAAGGTATTTTATGAACAATATTGTTTCTGACATTATGCTTGCAATTGCAAAGAATTTATTGCATTAACTTGTATATCCAGTGATGTGAAATGACGCCTTCAAATATTAAGTAAACAACAAAGTAATTACCATAAATATTAACCTACTGTTAAATAAATCCGAAGAGCTTGTGTGCTCAGATTTCCTAAACATGACACAGAAGGGCATTTAGGTGTAACATGAACTGGAAAGGCTTGTTTATGAGCAACTGTGCAGATTTATTTCAGCACGTGTTACCTGTTTATCACGTGCAGAACCGTGAACTGCTGTGAGATCCTTTGAGATGATGACCTTTGTCATTCTCCCTCAGCACTGGCAGCATGTTTAACGAGAGCAGGGGTTACTAAAGATGTTTTGCTCTCAGGCGACACGATACCTTTATCGACCCTCTGTCCGTGACTGCTGCATCATCTCCCTGTCTCTTCAATAAATGAAGCGTGCAGCATGTGATCTGGCATCAAAGGCTCTGATCGAGCTGGCAAGCCAAACATAACTCATCCCCCTTTGATATTTTGCTAGTTATATTTTATTTTAAAAACTGTTGAATGAGTAATTTGCTATCTCTGGCTATAGACACCATTTTGGAACGTATGATGCACAACATAATGTTCGAGACATAGCTGCTAGACATTATATTAGACAATAATTTTCATGTCCAGGTGTCACTCGCCCTGGTTTTCTTAACACAACTGAGAACGTTCATCTTCCCTGTAATTAACCTATTGACGTGTTAAAATCAACAATAATTTTGACTAGTAGCCTATAATTATTTTTGTGGTAGCCAACTCCAACTCCAAGATCATAATAAAATATCCAAGATGAATAAAGTCCCAATGGAAGTGTTTTTTGGCTTTTAGCAAGAATATTTTGCACACACTGAGTCCGACATTCGCGTCCGAAATTTCCGCACGTTAAAAAATAAATACAACCTCACGTTGTCAATCACGCTTGCATTTTAGTCTGGTTTCAAATTAGTGTCACGCGAACTTTCACAGTTCCCGGTCTACACTATTAGCACAGAGCGGATCATACAACGCTATCCCACGACCAATTCGTGTACGAGTGATTAAAAAGTGGCTAATTCGTACTAATTCATACGACCTCACTCGTACGAATTCGTACGATTTGTCTAAACCCAAGTGATGGGTTTAGGGGCGATCATATATGATCGAGTCAGCGCAGACCACAAAATGTATCGAACCCATTTGAATTCTGCACATAATAACGCTATATTTTAAAGAGATGTGGAGGATATTAGGAGGAAAATGTATCTTAATAGTCTTAACTGAGCTTTTTTTTTTTTTTAATATATTTTTTTTTTACGAAACTTACCCACATTCAAGTCTTGACATTAAAACTTTTTTTCTTTGTTTGTTTAAAAACAGTTGTTCTGTTTTTCTTTCTTTTGCTAGCTATAGGCTATTGCATGCTCAGACATTGACATGACATTTGACATTTTTGTGAAAATGATTAAAAATGCTGGCGGTGACTGGCAACTTAAAAAGAGAACAAAACCTGGCTTGACAAGAGTTATTAATAATAATGTAAGAAAATGAATTAATCTTTTAACTCAGTGTCTTATCCGTTTTTATAACCATGGCAATTTCAATTAGGATCTCATTTAGATTTCACTGAACTTTGCAACTTTATGTAATATATTCCCATGAGTATATCACAGATGTGATTTCAAAGAGTAACCACCAGAACTCACATCTGCCAGCGAAGAGCAAAAGACCATTAGCTGAGCAATACCAAACTGTCTTTCCCCATTGCATTCATTTTAACGACATGACTTTTGAAAACAGTGAAAACAGCCCCCCCAAAGTCCGTGACCCGTCTGTGCCAAAAACTGAAGGATAGATAAACAAATTACTTTGGTGGGTAAGCCTCAAAAACATATCAAAGTTCAACAAGGAGGGGAGCTCGCACACAAAACCGTAGAAAATGTCTTTCTTTTTTATTTAGAGGCCAAATATAAAAAGATAAAACGTTTTCAGAGTCGTAAATTGAAAAGGTATTGTCTTTGTTTTTGGCCCATAAGAAGTGTGAGCTCCTCTCCTTGTTGAATTTTAAGTACATTAAAATTAATTTGATTAGCACAAAATGTGAATATAGTTCTACTATTTAGAATAAGAATGGAAATTTAGCAAAATAGGCAGTTTGAAAGTAAGAATAGTGCTGTTATTAAAGGAATAGTTCACTTCAGAATTAAAATTTCCTGATAATTTACCCACCCCCACGTCATCAAAACGTTCCTGTCTTTCTTTCTTCAGTCGAAAAGAAATTAAGGTTTTTGAGGAAAACATTCCAGCATTTTCTCCATATAATGGACTCTACACAATCTCTCAAATCTATCAAGACAATCGATCATTTTCTTAAAAAAAACATATATGAAGAGTTCAGATGCAAAAGCCTCTAAATGCCATTTGAAATTTTCTTCTTTAATGATGATTTTTATCAAACTTGTATATTTAAGTTCAGTAATTTCACTTAAATGGCAATGATAATTACCTATTAATTGTTATTTAAGTGAAATTACTGAACTTAAATATACAAGTTTGATAAAAATCATCATTAAAGAAGAAAATTTCAAATGGCATTTAGAGGCTTTTGCATCTGAACTCTTCATATATACTTTTTAACAACAAATAGCTTAGCTCTGTGCCACACATTACGTAATACACTTAATGAACACCTAACATACTTTTTTTTTGAAGAATGCAACTATAATAATGAGTAATGAACAGAACCAATAATAATGTTCATGCTTTTACTTTCTTACTGACACTATTTAGACTGAAGGTAAAGCACAGGACCTGCAGTTGCATATCCCAGTGGTCATTTGCGTCCATTAACTCCATTGCTGACTCCGGTATGTCTCAGAGATGTTGGTGCCAGTTCATAATGGAGTCAAACCATCATCGTAATGCAATACAAGAAAATGTGCCGCACTTTGTTGAACATTTGAAGGTTGGCACAGTTGATTTAATAATCTAATTTTAACCCACAAATATACAAAATATCAAATTCTTTGTGTTGCAAACCACTTATAACACATCCTAAAAGAGATGTAAAGTGATTTGGTAATGGAATTTCAAAGCTAGCGTGATACACAAACTGTAAAATTACGCAACAGCATGTTACTTCACACAACACAGAAAGCAATTTGCCCTAAAAAAAAACTCCATTAGTTTGACAGTTGTATTCAGGGATCGTTTTAAGTAACTCTTACACAATGCGGTTATATAAAACGCCACCAAGCAGAAGTGTGCGTTGGTTGAAGAGAGATCCAAAGGATTTTTATATTCGCAACTCTGAATTATTCAGGAATTTTTAAGACAAAGTCAACTTCACCAGAGCAGTGGAGTGACCATTAAAGTTTCAGTGCTGCTCTCTGCGGTATGAAATAAAGCCATGAAATATTGATTGGATGACATGAATGAATTGTTTGTTGTAAATGTTCTGTACATACTGTACTGTATGGGAGAAGGAAGGACAACAGAACATTCCTGTTGATAAGAAGGATACAAACAAAATTATTTAAGCTACAATTTAAAATTACATCAATTGCATCTCTGCTATTTTCATGATTCATTATACACTTATATAATACTTTATGATATTTTCTTATATTGCCAGAACTGGTTTTAAGCCAAATGTACAGTATTACTTATGTTTACATATTTGTACATAAAACATGAATAAATACAATAAAGTATGTTATCTGATTCATTGATTCCTGTAAACACTGCAAATTGTTCTCTCCTGATGGCGGTTTGTTTTGATTTGGTTCATTGTTAGTATTTCCGACATGATCCCAAACAGAAACAAAGTTACAAGAATAGTCTATTTTGTGGTGAAACAGCGTTACAACTTGGGTTTTGATAAGGTCGGAGGAACTTTAAAAGCATTTGAGGGAAAAATAAGATGTTAATTTTGAATTTGCAATCCAAAAAATCAGAGTATAATTGATGTAAACATCAAGCCAATCATTAATTGAAAACCTGCAAGTTTTATGTGCTATGTCTTAAATAGTATATAGGTAGTCGGCTATCTCTGGCTGATAACAGAATACTTCCTGAATGTAACATTGAAATAAGCATTTTCTGCAAAGCTGTCTCGAAAGCTGTTGAATGAATTGAAAAAAATGAATTGAAATAGTACCATCTCCATCCAAAAGGAAATAAATGTTAATTTTTCCAGTTCAGTTTAGTTTTTGTTATGAGGCCACGTTTGTATGCAGATAAGGTTTATTTTTGTCCTGTTTGTGTTTCCACCATAGATAAGACATCTGATACATTTGCCATGAGGAAGTTGACATATAAACTTGTGCTAATGGGCAGCTAACGGTTTTAAGATGTCATGTTAATACAAATACACTAAATTCAGTCAGAATTACAATGTTGGCTACATTATGATTATAAAATGAGATATATTCAATTTTAACGGCCTAGAAGTATTAAATGAAATTGTAGCCATTATTTTGATAATTATTGTGTATGCTACACATTTTACATAAAAGCATGTTTCTCATGCATCATAATAAACTTAAATAGCCAGCAGTATTGAAACTTTAAGTAGCCTGGTTGATTTTTTTGCAACAATAGGACAGCTATTTTTGTCAGGTCTCCATTTAATTTGTCTAATGCTAATAACACAAGGTTGCTTCAATGTGAAAACAGCAACTGTGAGGCCTTGACCGCCCAACATTAGGAAAACAAAACGTAATAAAAGCACACTGCCACCTGCTGTTTGTAAATACAACGACTGGGAGACTCAAAGTAAAAACTATCCTTCTCCATCCTTGAATAAACTCGGTATGTGTTTAGCAGTTTGAGCTTGTAGACACAGACAAATAATTCCAGGAATGGGAAATTGAGAGACATAAAGACTACTCACGTCAGTTCCAGGAAAACAGACAGAAGCACTGCCATCTTGTGGCCATTAGTTGGTATCGCCTGCCTAAAGGGTTAGTTCATCCAAAAATGAAAATTCTGTCATTAAAATACTCACTCTCATGTCGTTCCAACCCCATAATAACTAAAACTACGACTTTATGCAGCATTTGTATTGTCTTCCGGTTCTGTTGTCAATCCGCATGCTGATGATTTAAGACGCTGATGACGTGTTATCATTGCGCCCAAGCTTCGTTTGCAGTCTGAGGGAGATGCACACTGTAAACAAGGGAGTTGGGAGTTATTAACTGTTGGCAAACTAATATTGTTTGTAGAATTTGTCAAATTATTATTTTTACCTGGGTGCGCTTTCCCATACTGTTTTCTCGTGTAAGCAAAGGCAGCTGGAACATTTATTAAACATGTAGAATACTTTCCAAAGCATTACATAAAGTGTTATAAATTCAGACGTTTGTAATATATATATATATATATATATATATATATATATATATATATATATATATATATATAAACATAAGATTTTCTTTTAAAATCGATTGAACACGGAGCAGTTTTTCCTGTGAGACTGGAAAACCCGTAGCGGATTACAGCGGAGTAGGGGTGTAACGATTCACTCGTTTTCTCGATGCATCGATTATAAATCCTGACGATGCATCGATCCTGAAACATGTATTTTGAATCGTGAATCGTTTATTTATGTGAATAATCGATTTAAAAGGCTAAGAATCGAATTAATCGCGATTTGGTGGTTTAAAATATAGGCTATAAACACAACCACAATAAGAACAACGCTGTTAGTTATTTTTGGTTGCTTTATTAAGTCAAGAATGTGATGAATCAAGAATGTTGACGTCCACTCATACCCTTAAATCAAGTAGACAGTGATAAATGAAGAATGCAGACTTGACTTGACGTCTTCTGAATTATAAAATACTAACACTGATTTCTCAATACAGTGCTCGGACAATGTGGAGGAGATATCATATTGGCTCTTGGATACGTGTAGGATTGTCACTCATGCTGCATGCACACAAAAAAAAAAGCTCAAAGTGGTCTGATAAACACAACAGCTCTGTGAAAAAGCACCGATCCTTCAATAAATACAAAAATAAAATTCTAGTTCATATTTACAACATTTACGACTTTTGGCATGTGGTTACAGAATTAATGTTTTCACCCAAAATGGCATAAGATGATCAAGGTTAAAAAAAATTCTTAGCAACCTTTTGGGCCATTCACACTCAATCTGTGTTGTTTTTCCCATGTAAACAGTGTGACATATTGCTGCAATTCTTCTCGCTGTTTATTTAGATTCTTGCTCAAGTTTGAAGTAGTTTACATCTGATTTACATTTAGGGCCTATTCATTTTAGAAGGATATAAATATTCTTGAACACACAAATGACTGGCTATGATTTTTCAACAAGATCTGGAATGTTGAAAGATTTCCCCAAGCAGGTTTTGTAACCGGGTCCAGCTGGTCATGTGGATAATAGTCATCAGGATCTAATGTATACAATAATGATTCAAGAATAATGGAAGGATTACCCAACTGATCGGTTAAACCCCATAGAAGAAGGTCACGTGGATTTTCCACGCTGGACTTCTGAACAACACAAAAAATTCACAAATGTGACCGGCCCGGCACTTTTACACATTGTTCTTGGACAGATAACTATACATACTGCAATGCAATGGATATTTAAAGCAAGTTGACTTGAAAAGTTCTGACAAGAGGGACCAGATGTTGAAAAATCATTCCACAGATAAAAGAAACATTAAAGCTTGGTTTAAAGGGATTGTTCACTTTGAAATGAATTTTTAATATGTTTTAGCTTACCTCAAGGGCATCCAAGATGTAAGTGCCTTTCATTTTTATATTTTAATTTTGATATTAAGAGATCACTTCCGGGGCTTTCCGGTGCTTGCACAGACCGAAGTGCCCGCGCCATCGTGACGGTGATTACAAGAGGTAAAAACGATATAAATACTGTTCGTTTTCTCACACAAACCTCTCGTTTCGTGTCTTCGGCGATCAATGTGTACTTACATTTACGAGTCATTAAATCATGTTTAATTTGGACTTCTCTGTGCATGCTCTTTGAGGTGGTGACCATAGACCTCCATTATATGACTGACAGACAAGAACGGTTTGACCTAAAAATATCAAAATTAAAACTGAGTAAATAAAGACACCTACATCTTGGATGCCCTTGAGGTAAGCTAAAACATACCAAAAATTATTTTCAAAGTGAACTATCCCTTTAAGCTGGTCTCCTAGCCTGGTCAATGGTGTTAAGCAAGCTAGCTAGTCTGCCTGCCTCACCAGCTGACCAAAACTCATCTAAAACCAGCAAATCAGCTCAAGCTGGTTTCATTTTGCTTTAAGCAGAGTCAATAAACCTTTAAAGGTGAGACAACAATCAACATGACTTTTACATCACAGGCAAATGTGCAACCATGGTTCATTCGAGTACATTCAAACAGCAAAAAGTCGGAGAAATTGTGCTTTAAATCAGGTTCAAACTGTACGATTTAACCACCCAAGATAACATTTCGAGATCATTCAAGATTTCTCTTTTTTTGTGGCGGAAAATCTGAGGACTTTGTGTGACACAATTCACTAGTGGACAAATAACAATGAAATTGTGGTCACACAGTATGACCGCTCTGCAAGCTGTCAAAGGCGCCATTGGGACCAAAGACTTGGCTATGATGTGTACTGATGTTCCCAGACCTCAAAAACCGCATCATACTGGAAAAATCGTACAGTTTAAATGAAGCTTAAACCACCAGATCTCCACAACAGAAAGCTTCTTGCAACCCTGCATTCATCCCATGTGTTTTTAAAGTAGCTAAATGTGCTCATCTTCAGAAAAAGCCTCAACCAGGCTCATTTTTCTTTCCGATCAGATGCCTTAAACAGATACGACATGAAAGATTGAGATCTGAGGTTATTTCCTGTAAAAATATTGTATATGCCAAAAGGGAGTGTAGAGGCCATAAAACCACTTCGAAAATATACTCACAAAATACCACAGGGATAAAGGACAGGAAATCTATCAGTCTCCTGGTTTTCGTTTCAGTCTTTGAAGCAGGAAGTCTTGTCTTCTTTTCTCAGCGAGGAGCTCTTGAATTCTTTTATTTTGCGTTCTCTCGCGGAACGGCACTCGCTTTTTGGGGACAAAGTGGTTGAGTGCGACCTCGTTCGGACTGGCAATCCTGTAGGGCACGTCGATGGAGTTGTTCTCCTTCTTGTCTTCTGACCGATGGAGACTAACTATGGCAGGAGGGCTCGTTGTTGCAGTAATGTTTGGCGGTAGGGTTGTCCGGATGTGTTCATTCTCAGGTGTGCTTGTGTACGGCGTAGTGGTTGACCAAGGCTCTGTTGACGATGAGATGTGATCCAAGAAGTGTTCAGCGGAGACGTCGGTCCAGGTTTCGTCCTCGTAGGAGTTGCCGCTGGTTTCCTCTTCGTAGGCGAGTATGCCCGGACGCTTCGTGTCCACGGTGACAGAACCGGTGGTGAATGTGACTGTGGTTCTTTGTTTTAGGGTCACTGGGTTCAGAGTGGTTGTGTGGCCCCAAGATGATGGGTTGGTGCTGATGTTTCTCCATCTGCTGACTGATGGTGTGATTGTTGTGCTGGGCTTCTGTGAGGTCATGTGGACGCGAGATGTTGCAGTGGGAGTTATGTGTGGGGTAACGGTGGTGTAGATCCAGGGTCTGGTCATGTTGAGTTCGGAGGTGTGGTTGCCTTCATTGCAGGACTTGCAGCACATCTGCCTGTAGCCAATGTTGGAGCAGTACATACTGAGAACCTCCATTCGACAGATCACAGACTTGTCTCCTTTACAGCGGGGCCCTGATCAAATAAACCAGCAGAAGACTCACGTCAGTACAATAGAAAATGAATATAAGATAAAAATATTCACTACTAGTCATTTTTAATGTTTTTAAAAGAAGCCTCTTCAGCTCACCAAGGCTGCATTTATTTGATTTAATGAAACGGTAATATGGTGAAATATTATCAGAATTAAAACATCTGTTTTCTATGTGAATATATAGTAAAGTGACGTTTATTACTGTGACCAAAGCTGGATTTTCAGGATTCTTTGATGAATAGAAAGTTTAAAAGAACAGAATTGATCTGAAATCTGAAAAAAAAAAAGTTTTTATAACATTAAACACGATGAATTAAATTGTTCAAAAGGACTGGAATAATGATGCTGAAAATTGAGCTTTGCCATCACAAGAATAAATTACATTTTAATAAATAGCTGAAAACAGTTATTTTAAATTGCCATAATATTTAACAATATTGATATTTTTCTCTATTTTTTCAAATAAATGCAGCCTTGGTGAACAGAAGAGACTTATTTTAATAAAATTATATATATATATATATATTAGGGCTGTCAAACGATTAATCGCATCCAAAATAAAAGTTTGTGTTTACATAATATTTGTGGGTGCAATGTGTATAATTATTTTTTTATATATATATAAATACACACATATGCATTTATATTTAAGAAAAAAATATTATTTATATATAAAATATTTACATATAATATAAATTATATTTAAATCTATATACAGTATATATGAAAATATTTCTTAAATATATACAAGCATGTGTGTGTATTTATATATATAAAATAATTATACACAGTGCACCTTTTATTTTGGATGCGATTAATCGTTTGACAGCCCTAATATATATATACTGTATGTATGTATGTGTGTGTGTGTGTGTGTGTGTATATATATATATATATATATATATTAGTCAATACAAGATAAATAAAAAAATAGGAGAAAATCAAACAAATTCAAAATATGTAATGTATTAAGAAAATATAATATAAACATAAAAATAATATTATAATAATGTAAACAAAAAAATAAAATAAGAAGATGAAAGA
The DNA here is from genome assembly GCF_988280905.1 of Pimephales promelas. NCBI lineage: Eukaryota > Metazoa > Chordata > Actinopteri > Cypriniformes > Leuciscidae > Pimephales > Pimephales promelas. Next base: position 28,534,522 of record NC_142787.1, read on the forward strand.
TGCAGAACACCAGTAAATGAGGGGGAAAATTGCAAAGCAAATACAGTTAGTCGCACTGAGTAAAACAATTACAGTGCAAGAGCACATAATTCAGAAGGTTTAAGTATTCAATAATATATTAGTTGACCCTTTATTCCCATAAACACAGCTGACAAGAAACCACACGGTTACATAGAGACCTCCTGTCAAATATAGAGCGTATACAAGACAACACATACAACTTTTCTAAGTACAATGTAAACCGCTTGGAAATGTCACACATTCACAGTTTAGTAAACATTTTGGTAAAACATCTCAACACCATCAAATCCATTGAAAAACTGACAATTTTGAGGATTATAGTTATAAAAAAAAAGGGAAAATGGCACATCCTGAATTACATTTAAACGATCACAAAACGTAACCGCACGTACTGTGGAATGAAAGAGCCATGACAAATAAGACCTACAGAGGGCAGCATTCAGCAGAGATCTGACTACAGGCCACATGCTGCCTTCTGATATCACTTTTTAAACATGTGTCCAGATGTGAGGTGGTTTGAATATGTAATTCCAGAACTGTTGAAAACAAATGCTACCGTTAATGCTTTTTACTGTAAAGCTTGTATCGAAGTCTCGTGTGTTTAAACAAAGGAGGATTTTCAGCTTAGACCCGGTTATATTTCTTCCAGTTTCTCAAAGTACAAGTATTTCCATAAAAAAACAGGACCACACACACACACACACACACTATAATCCTTTAAAATATCATTGTAACTTTAAATACTCTTTTCATTATGATATATACTTTATGCATCTCAAATCATTACTTTCCAGGCAAGGAATCATGGCCTGTAAGGTCAAAATACATAGATAAATACAATATATTACTTTTATTACTGGTGTAAGAGATAACAGTCATTGAATATGTTATTAACGTTACTAAGTATGTTCAACATCATTTAATATATACACATAATCGCTGTATAATTGTAAAAAAGGCCTTTAGACATCGTCTGCATCGCTAAAGCTTTGTCTTTCCTCAGCCTCATAATAATGATCCAGCAATGAGAGACGGTGATATAACCCAAGATCTGCGGAGCAGCAACCGTCTACACACCCTTAGCTGTAAACATCCATATTATCTTTTCTTTAGCTGCCTCTTTTCAAAATCCAGTGGGCATGCAAACGTAAACTCGTGTCCCTTCAACCTTAAATAAGGCAAAAATGTCTGATGTGAGTGGAAACGTAATTACGCAGAAGCATGAGGTATTTTATCAGACCGATTTATAAAATAAAATGCGAGTGTTAAAGCGTGCACCGTCAACAATGTCGAAAAATTGCTTTTAATGATTCCTTCTATATACTCAGCTCTTCAAGAAAATATATACAAAAATACATGACATTTAACAGTCAAAATAAAGAACGATTATGGCTCACAATGCCATTTTAGTGATATATTCTTTATGCTCATTTCGTATAAGTATTGAATTGATAAATTGACTGAAATGCACCAGTTTTTTTTTTCAGTACTGGACCAACTCCCTCACACAGGAGTTTGTTTCATAGAGTTTGTTCCTGGAAGTCGTCACAACAGTCATATCCATTACCTGACGCAGCACAACTTCTCAAAACAAGGCCCCTTCCGCACATCCAGGCCGTGTTTTGCCCTCAGCCCTGCAGAAGACCACGCACAGAGCGAACAAGGGCAGAGGAAAGAAACAGCCCGCAGAATTCCCTCGAACGAAGGAAATGTTAAGACTCTGAGAGGGACAGAGAAGCGCTCAAGGAAGAGTGTAACAGAGCCATAGTGTAAGAGAGAGAGGCAGGGTCCAGGAAAGAGCGGCCATGCAGCACACAGCAGGCTGAGGACTGGAGACGGGACGTTTACTTGAGGAGATCTTGGGCGCTGGGAACTCGGGGTCAGCTCTGGAGAGCCACTGGATGAGGAAGTTCCCTCTGTCATCTGGGAGTTGGGAGAGAGGATTTAAGAACAGGGTTACTGTGGCTTTAAAGGAGTCTTAAAGGGACACCCCACCCATTTGCATTAAAGGAGTAGGTCACTTTTAAAAACACTTTTGCTGATAATTTACTCACCCCCATGTCATCCAAGATGTCCATGTCTTTCTTTCTTCAGTCGAAAAGAAATGAAGGTTTTTGATAAAAAAATTCCAGGATTTTTCTCCATATAATGGAATTTACTGGTAACCAAACGGTTCAAGGTCCAAAAGACAGTTTCAGTGCAAACTGCAAACTGTTCAAAGGGCTTTAAACGATTCCAGACGATGAATAAGGGCCTTATCAAGCGAAACGATCGCTCATTTAAAAAATTTCATTTAAATTATGTTCTGTGATGCGCGTTCGTGACTCTCCTGTTCGAACTCGTTTATCAAAATGAACGAATCTTTTCCCGAGTCAATTCGTTCATTGAATGAACCAAATGACACGAAAAAAGATTCGTTAATTTTGATAAACGAGTTTGAACAGGAGAGTCACGAACGCGCATCAAAGAACAGAGCAAGGTGAGCATTTGAGCTTATAAAACGTAAACTTTGTTATTTTTTTTAAAAAATGAGTGATCGTTTCACTTGATAAGACCCTTATTCATTGTCTGGAATCATTTAAAGCCTTTTGAACAGTTTGCAGTTTGCACTGAAAGTGTCTTTTGGACCTTGAACCGTTTGGTTCCCACTGAAGTCCATTATATGGAGAAAAATCCTGGAATGTTTTCATCAAAAACCTTAATTTCTTTTCGACTGAAGAAAGAAAGACATGGACATCTTGGATGACATGGGGGTGAGTAAATTATCAGCAATTTTTTTTTTTTTAAAGTGAACCATTCCTTAGATTTCCATCGTTAGAAATCCAGTTATGCTATTGAATGGCCTTGACGCTCTTACGTCGTCATATTATATTAGCGCGCATTATCTGATTTCATTGTGCGAAATGATTTCTACATTGATGGGCGGAGTAGTGGGAGTGGCCTGCGGAGCTGAGCATTGCAATGTACTATGGGGATTGTAGTCTAAAATCCACAAGCACTAAAAAGTCATTTTCTGCCTTTTATCTGTCAAGAAGGACCCAAATTAGAAATTTATGATACTATTCTCCTAAATATATGACCCACTTTCAATATATATTCATGTCTCCACTGGTGGAATTACCCTTTAAGGGAATCCCGAGGAGCTGTATGGACACTCACTTGAACACGGTGTCAGAAGACATGGTCTGATGTTCTCAGGTTTGGTGTCCATGCAGATGCCGATGGCATTATCAGGAGTGCTGCACATGACCTGGCGCTCTTGAGTCCCATTACCACAGGTCACTGAGCACTGCACATACATACACAGCAGAATGTGACAATAATACTGATTCACTTATAAACAGACTGTGTCATGTTAAAAATCATGTTCATTTCGAGAATAAAGTCTTGACATTACGAGAATGCTTGTTTTGGGAATGTTTTGAGAATGAGGTTGTTAAAGTACATTAGGATATAAAAGGTCATATATAAAAAATATAAAAAATCAGATTTTCATCTATCATAGGGAAAAAAGAATCACAGCATAAAAGTAAAAGTAACCCTTTCCCAGCCAAAAAGTAAAAGTTTCCCTGCCAAACACAGAATTTACTCTTATTTGTGAGAAAATGCTTCGCCCCCCCCCAAAAAACAATCAATTTTCAGTGTTTCCGTGTTTTCAGTGTTATATGGTAGGGGGCGCTTTAACATCTCCTGAAAGAGCACTGAATATCCTGATCAAAACACAGGCGAAGAAGATGCAGAATCAAGCAATATTATATGTAATCATATGCATAAAATAATGCGATCAAGAGTTATTGCAATGGAAGTCAATGGTGACCACTAAAATAATTTTTAAATGTGACAAATTAATAACTTTAAGCATTAGATGGTGACAAATATATGCGAAAAGAGCATGTACAATTAAGTATCCAATAGTTTTTTTCTGTGATGAATGAAAAACTCGCCTGAGACCAAGGTCCAGTTCTCCACTGTGCGGGGCATAGGTGACGATTGCAGGGTCGTCGTCCTTCAGGCCGGTCGTCGTTGCAATATTTGGCGTTGATGGCTTTGTATGAACCGTCCAGTTCAGGTCTCACACAGCGCACAGGTCGAGTCTGAGAACCGGTCTTACCACATGACTTACTGCACTCCTCCCATTCTCCTGTCACCCAGCTGATATACACAATACACATTTAAAAAATGTCCACAAACCCCCATATCCTCACACCATCATCTGTCACGCAATTGTATGATATTGGTTTGAAAACTACCACATGGTGAACCCCATTAGCTTACATTGGTTCTGAGCACTCCTTCTGGTTGCAAGCTCGGCTGATGGCACGGGGTTTGGGTATGTTGGCGCAGAGTGTGCGGTGTACCATTTTGCCATCCGACTTCCTCCGGCATCCAAAACGTGTGTATTGTTTCCCTGCAAGCCAGACAAATAGACAAAACGCCACAATACAAGCTGTTGTCTTGTTTGGTTGATCCAAGTTTCAATCATAGCTTGTGTCTGTCAGGATTGTGCCCCGCCCCCGTTCATACGTGAACTGAGAATTCAATTATTTGATCAATTATCCTCAATTTGAATTTGAAGCGAGGTACCAAACAGAATACAGAATTGTAATTCAAACAGGAAGTAAAATTAAATAACAAACAATCAATGCTTTTACTTTTCAGTATGAATTAAACACAAATATGTTATCATATACGATAATACTTTACTAATACTTTATTTTGCTACAAAAAATTAATTTTACAAAAAAAATATTGTTAAATTATTTATATTAATCAAAATCATGGTTTTTACAATAATATTAACATTGTTAATAATATAAATGTTTTTTTTTTAGCAGCAAATCAGCATATTAGAGTGATTTCTGAAGGATCAGTGACACTAAAGACTGGAAAAATGATGATCTTTGGTATCACAAGAATAAATATATATAAAAAAGTCAAATATAATTAAATAGATTTTTTTATTTATTATTTTGTTCATTTTTTAATGAATTCTTACATGAGATAATGTTATTTAAAAAAAAATATACCAACCCCAAACTTTTGAACAGTTTTGTACATAAAACGTTTTAATTCGTTTGAATTGCCACCATTTCAAAAACTAAATTCTAATCCAAAATAATGTGGGACATTGTCAATTCAATTTCAATTGTAAGACTATTGAAAGTGAATTGAAAATGAGAAATATTCTTCTATATTGCTGTGTACCTCCGCCACATGGCTTGGAACAGTGCGACCACTTCCTGAGAGCCCACTCGAAGTAAATTGTGTCGTCCTGAGGCAGGGTGTTCTCCATTGATGAGAGCGGGTCTTCAGGCAGGATGTATTTGTATGAAAGGGTGACTTTAGAAATGCTCTGAGACTGAACCTGGAGAAGATGTTTGATATTGGAGAATGTTACTTTTATAAAATACATTCTATTGACTAGCCTTATTGCTATCATGTGATTTAACCTTAAAGGGATACTCCACTTTTTTTGGAAACAGGCTCATTTTACAACTCCCCCAGAGTTAAACAGTTGAGTTTTACCGTTTTCGAATCCATTCAGCTGATTTTCTGATATTTAGAAGAATATCAGTAACCAGACAGTTTCTGGTCTCGTAGGAAAAAAAATATATACTATGGAAGTCAATGAGACCAGAAACTGTCTGGTTACTGATATTCTTCTAAATATCAGAAAATCAGCTGAATGGATTCGAAAACGGTAAAACCCAACTATTTAACACTGGGGGAGTTGTAAAATGAGCCCATTTCCAAAAAAAGTGGAGTATCCATTTAAGCCAAGTTAAACCTAGTCTTTCTTTAATAATTACATAACACAATACTTGTACTTTTACTTTTAGTACTTAAGTAGTGAATTTCAAAACAAACTACTTGCAATACTACTTTAGTACTTCTACTTAAGTGTGGTGCTTAAAGAGCACTTCAACTTCTACTCAAGTCACTTTTTTGATAGAGCACTTGTACTTTTACTCAAGTCCAGGTGTCTAGTACTTTATACATCTCTGCCCTCATGCCATGAGGGTGAGTAAATGATGAATGTAATGCATGTAATGAAATGAAATTAATTATGAATGTAAATGATTTTAATTTCTGGGTGAAATGCACTAATAGATCTAGTGCCCTTACTATCCCTGAACTCTTCCTTTAGACTTAGTTCTGGATTTATAGTTATAGTCATTTTGGATATAATGCTCATTCTCACCATTATGAGAACTCCATATTTGAGTGGTCCGGTGGTCTGGACCGTCTCCATGTCATCGTTGTTAGCATACTCCCACGCCACGCCTTTCTCGATTACTGTGCGTGACTCAGGAAAATCGCCCTCGTCGTTCAGAAAGATGTGATCTGTGGCCTGGTTCTTCACCGCTAGCAGAGGACAATTTAACATTAGGACAATCTCATCTCCATGCAGTCCAATTTATGCACCCAGTGAGAAAAAAACAAGGATCAGTCTTCATCAAGGGGATTTTATATGCGTTCCTTGTACCTATAAATCACAATTTTGGAAGGCATTACTTCAAAGTAGCCAAGGTGCTTCACAGCCACTGAGCTGGAGCTCCTAATGTTATCAGTGCCAGGAGGAGTCCAAACCTCTCCATCAATAACAAACAGTGGGAGGCCAGACACTTGCACTATGAGGGCCAGTGTCGGAGTAATTAATCACGCTGCCGTTTACTGAGAATGAGCTTCTACCTAGAATATGTGGAGTTCCTTTGAATTCACGGATCTGTATGTGGCGTGCTCCTCTAGGAATCTCCAGGATCTTCAGAAAACCTAAGAATGAAATTCACAAAAGCTAAAATGAGATTTGGAAATGAAAAGATTTCCTGATTATGATGAAATTCTTTGAGTGACAGAAGCTCACCTGGTTTCCTTGTGCTGCGGGTGAAGTTTCCTTTGACAATCTTGCAGGTGGAGTTGTCTCCTCCACACACGCCACACTTATCGTCCTCCAGCTCCGAGGCTATAACATTGTCACAGCCCACTTTCTGTGCAGAGAGCAGGGTTTAAAACAACCAAGAATATATAGAGAGATGTAGGTCCAACTTAGGTGCTGACTACACACTACTGCGTTTTCGTTTAAAAACGGAGAATCAAAACGAATACGACCAGCGTTTTATCTGCGTATTAGAATTGATCTCCGTCCACATTAAAACAACCCTTTGCTTTTGTGTTAAAGGCTAAGACAACGTACATTAGCTCTAAATCCCAACTCAAATCAGTACTCCTATTTGCCAATAAAACCAATAAACGTCAATAAAGTTAAGTAGGAAACGATCTTGAGCACACAACTGAATGGAAACAATCACAGATCCTCTCTTTCCCTTACTGAGTGCCAGTGCCAGAAGAAATTCAAAGCCATCCTTTCACAGACATTCACATCCCTCTCAGATTATAAAGCAATAAATATCGGAATGCACTTGATCTTTTAATTCATGTAGCAAAACATTGAAATCTAAGCATGTACTTCATCAATCTGCCCTACCCACAGGACATCGCCGTCATGTATTCCACCAATAACAGAACAAGCTAAAAACAAACCATTCAAGAGAGTTCTAGCTCTTCACTTTAACTGGCAATGAGGAGTGGAAAGGCCTCAGAAAGCGGATTATATAAGACCTGATATTATTCATTTTATGGCATTTTGGAGGATGGTTTGTGTGTGTGTTTGAATAACCTTTACCTCACACTCCCCACGCACACACACGCTGTAAGGGTCTTTGTAGGAACAGCGTGTGCCGTCATGCACCATTCTCTTCATGGGCACCACGTCTCCGGTCTCTTTTGACTGGCAGTATAGTTGACATCTCTCGTCAGCTGTCCAAAAAAACAAAACAAAAGCAGACCACGGACAAATTCATACAATTCATTTTTGTAGCTATTTGTGTGCGAGGTGCAGTTTTAGCACACATATATTTTTATATTTTTGACACTGAAATTACTAATAAATAGGGCTGTCAAACGATTAATCGCGATTAATAAAATAAAAGTTTGTGTTTAAATAATATGTGTGGGTGCACTGTGTGTAATTATATTATATACATATAAATACACACACATGCTTGTATATAATTAAGAAATATTTTCATTATTTTATATAATATTTTAATATTATTATAAAATATTATAAAATATTATTATAAAATATTTAATATTTAAATATTTTAATATTTTTCATAATTTATATTATATATAAATATCAATATTTTATATATAAATATTTTTTTTTCATAAATAAACATACATGTGTGTGTATTTATATATATATAAAATAATTATACACAGTGCACCCACATATATTACGTAAACACAAACTTTTATTTTGGATGCGATTAATCGCAATTAATCGTTTGACAGCCTTACTATTAATAAGCATTAAATGTGCAGTAAGTGATATCTGAGAAAGGCTGTTGATATTTGAAATCACCACAACACGCCCTACACCCAAAAGGTCCACACCACTATCTTGATAGCTCAACCCCCAATTTCACAAACACAGGCCAGTTAAAACAGCTTTGCTATCACAGGAATAAATTACATAGATTTAATAAGAATACCAGTGATATTGCGGTGTATGTGTCCTAAATGAAGGTGTCTGCTACATGAATAATCATAAATGATAACAACGGTTTTGTAACCACTGCAACATTGTTCATACTGTGTACAGAAAGCAAGACTGCTTATTCCTCTCAGCAGTAGAAGAGGACACTGGAGTGGTTATTAGCTGGATAGTACCTGCATTCCTTTTACTGTAGCAGTAATTCAGCCCCAGTGGATAACTGGAGATGCCATTGCTGCTTAATCACATTTCCATGTGCCTTTCTTCCAACTGCTGCTGATACCCGTCTCAGTGACTGGGCCAAACCTTTGGCGAATGTATCCAAGCAGCTAAGAGTAACTCTCCAGTTGAGTAAAAACCCTATTACTCTTTCTAAATTCTTAATGTTGACATTACCAAATAAATACATAAATAATGAGACCATAATCCTGAAGGAGAGAAAAAAAAATTCCCAGAAAGGAGTTTTGGTTTTGTCTTTTCCATTAATTTAATTTCCATTCTCTTTGTTGCTTTTCTGCATTGAGGTTTTAATGGCACAGCATAAAAGAAAATATCTCTTTAACACTTCACAATTAGGTCTAATGTGTTAAAGGGATAGTTCACTTTGAAATACATTTTTGGTATTTTAGCTTACCTCAAGGGCATTCAAGATGTAGGTGTCTTTGTTTCTGCAGTAGTTTCAATTTTGATATTTTTAGGTCAAACCGTTCGTGTCTGTCAGTCATATAATGGAGGTCTATGGTCACCACCTCAAAGAGCATGCACAGAGAAGGCCAAATTAAACATGATTTAATGACTCATAAATGTAAGTACACTTTGATGGCCTAAGACATGAAACGAGCGGTTTGTGTGAGAAAACGAACAGTATTTATATCATTTTTACCTCTTGTAACCACATACACAAAGCGCCCGCGCCCTCAGATCACTTGGACGTGGCTGTGGTTACAAGAGGTAAAAACGATATAAATACTGTTCGTTTTCTCACACAAACCGCTCGTTTCGTGTCTTAGGCCATCAGTGCGTACTTACATTTACGAGTCATTAAATCATGTTTAATTTGGCCTTCTCTGTGCATGCTCTTTGAGGTGGTGACCATAGACCTCCATTATATGACTGACAGACACGAACGGTTTGACCTAAAAATATCAAAACTGAAACTACTGTGGAAACAAAGACACCTACATCTTGGATGCCCTTGAGGTAAGCTAAAACATAGCAAAAAATAATTTCAAAGTGAACAATCCATTTAACATTAGTTAATGCATTGACTAACATGAACATTTTTACAGCATTTAACCTTTGTAATGTTAGTATACATGTTTGTACATTAACAGATCCAACTTTTGATCTTAAAAAAATGTACTAGTGTAACCAGTACAACTGACTTGCCCTGAGCGGGAATCGAACCTTGATATCAGGCGTGGGAGGCGGGAAGCTAAAGACCACGGCCTCTAACATCAGTCGCTAAAACCTTCCCGATATCTCAAAATGCAGAAGCGTAAAGTTAGAATACAAAATTGGTTCGAAATGCCACATAATAACACAGATTACAGGGGCGAGGGAAAGCATTCACAGAAAACGTAGCTTTGTGACTATTTAAAAAAGCACATTCCTTTGAACGAAAGACGAACATGGACCAAAACACATGGCGAACATCAGGAAGCATTCAAATGAAACTATAACAGGTGAGTGTGCCAATGTCTTTTTCACCTCCAACGAAAGTGGAAAAAGATTTGGGCATTAATGACACTAAATAAATAGTTTTGACTCACGCTCAGGGTGCTCGTAGGGCAGCCAGTGGTGTTTGGTGTCTTCATGCTCAAAGTGGGGGTTCCACATCTTGCACTGCTCCTCTCTGAAGTCAGCCAAGGCCTTTGCACACTCCTCCGTGTTACAGAGCTGGAACTCATAGTTGTTTCCATAACAAGTGCGCCCACCATTGGCCGGACTAAAACACAGAACAGGTTTGTTCAAGTCAACAGACGAGAAAGGTGATGGGACGCTCAATCTGAAGACACTCACATTGGGTTGTTGCACTCTCGAGTGCGGAACCGTACTCCACCGCCACAGGTCCGAGAACAGGAACCGAACTTGGTCCACTGACCCCAATGGCCATCCTGCCTAAGAATGTCTGGTGTCAGCTTGATACAGTGACCCTTAAAACAGTGCTAGAGAAATAGAGAGAAGAAATAGTAAAAGGTAAAAGTGGGATCTGTTATTTTGGTTCTGAGGGTCTACAGGTCCAACCTTTCCTGTTGCACACGTGGTCCCGTCGATAGGAGGGCCCTTCTTGGTCTTGCAGAAGAAAGGGTTCTCGGGGTGGCTGCACCACAACTGCTTGCAAGGATCGTAGGTGCTGTACTAAAAGAAACAGTCATGCTCTCATTCATACACGTAGCCTGTGAAAGCTAAAGCTCGTGAGACGAGCTCAGATCACATGGCTGTATGGGGCATGGATATAGGAAAGTGACAGAGGACTTGTGTTTTTTAAATGTTTTTTTTTTGGTTTACTTGTTTACAGGTGAATTCTCTGCTTGCACCTTCTTAAACAATGTTACTTCTTAATATAAGATGATAAACATATAAGTGGAGTCCAAGAGTCTAGAAATGTTTCTATTTTGCATTATTTTTTGGTACTTTATTACTTTTTGATATCTTTTTTTTTACTTCTCATAACAGGAAACCATTAATGACAATATGCAAAGTGTGGACAAGTCATACACAGGTAAATGAAATATACATCTAAAAATGAGAAATACATCTACAGAAACCTTGTTAAAGGATTAGTTCATTCGTTCAAAATGAACAACTCTTTTTTCGAGTCATTTCGTTCATTCGAGTCATTTCGTTCATGAACGAGTTCGAACAGGAGAGTCAGTACAGAGCATTTGAGCTTATAAAACATAAACTTTGTTATTTATTTATTAAATGAGCGATCGTTTCGCTAGATTAGACCCTTATTCATCGTCTGGAATCGTTTAAAGCCCTTAGAACAGTTTGCAGCAGTTTGCACTGAAACTGTCTTTTGGACCTTGAACCGTTTGGTTCCCATTGAAGTCCATTATATGGAGAAAAATCCTGGAATGTTTTCATCAAAAACCTTACTTTCTTTTCAACTGAAGAAAGAAAGATATGGACATCTTGGATGACATGGGGGTGAGTAAATGATCAGCAAAAGCTTTTTGAAAAGTGAACTACTCCTTTAAGGGTTTGCAACGACATGAGGGTGAGTAATTAATTTTTGGGTGAACAAACCCTTTAAATATTCCTTCTGTATTTTATCTCATGGCTTTTCACAATTTGAAACATAAAAAAAAGTATTTATTTGATGGTTTAAAATAAATGAAAACAAACATCGCACATTTTCAGCCTATCTCTTATCTTAACTCCTTGGACTCCACTGTATACTGCATTGCCAGATTCACTAACTATAAATCTTAATAGTTTATGTGGTTGGATGTGGAGTCAGATGGTGTGTCAGGTCGGTTGGTTTCACTCACCGCAGTGCACATCATGTAGCCCATGCCGAAGTCAAAGCGGCACTGTTCGTTCATAGAGTAATGCAGACCAGGCAGCTGGGGCAGAGTTGGCCACTCGTGATCAAAAGGGTCGTCACGAAGACAGTCATATGTACTGCATGGATAACAGCACTATTTTAGGATTTACAATCTATGAACCGGGTGAATATGTTCAAAAACTACAAATCAGGAGGCTACAAAAACACATTTACTCACTTGAGGTATCGCCTGAGCTCCTGTTGACTGCATAGAGACCAGTGAAAGCGGTGGAAGGCTGCTTGAACCAGAGGAGCCATGATACTGCCCATGGGAACCTCATCGCCGCACTCATTCGCCTGTCCGTCATGCTCCATCCCCAGTCTGAATACAACAAACGAGTATTACTCTCTCAGTCATCTTTGTGAGTGAGAGAATGTAAATATGTAATACATGATATATTATGTAAATGATTACATATCTAATTCATTAAAATAATAAAGGTGCACCGATACTGTCATGTTTGGTTTAAGATAATTTTATTTATTTATTTATTTAGAACAGGGACAGTGCATATTCATAAACATTTCTGTCAATATGCCAGAATTAGCCTAAAGGCTATTTTTCATCCGCAGTCCCTAGACAGTTGGTAAAAGTCACCCTAAAAAAAGAAAAGAAATTACATAGTTCATAGCACTAAATAAAAATTAAAATACATTTAGTAAAATATCTATTATGTTAGCATAAGTTTCATTTTCATGGACTGTTAGTTTGTTTTTTCTTCAAGAACCTTGAAAAAAACATTCAACTTTTTGTGCCATATAAATACTGCTCTGGTTAAAAATAATATAGTCTGATATTCAAAGATATTGCCATCCCCCAATGGCTTCAATACAGCAAACTCTTATTTATGGCTTGAATTGTAACTTACTACTTAGGGTCAGATTTACTAAACAGCAAATTTGCGTTCGAGTGCAATTCCAAAAAAAGCGTCGATGGTAGTAGAAACACGTGATCTAATGAAGACGTGCAAATTAAAGAACACAAACGCGACCGGACCATTTTCATAATTACCAATACAATCTACCAATAGCAGCGCAAATTAGCTAACAAACTGTTTTTTTTTTATTGGGTGGTAAATAATAGCGCAAATGCCAGTTAATTAACTAGCGCAAACCTTAGCAAATCACCTTGCATGTTAAATACTCTTCTCCCATAAATTTTGCATCTAAAAAGGAAACTCCTACAAATGCATATGCAATAATGTCAGTCGCATTTTCACTGTCTTTAGTAAATCCTGAATCCTAGTTCAACTACAGTACTTTAAAGGGTTACTCCACTTTTTTTGGAAATAGGCTCATTTTACAACTCCCCCAGAGTTAAACAGTTGAGTTTTACCGTTTTCAAATCTATCAAGCCGATTTTGTAATACTTAGAAGAATATCAGTAACCAGACAGTTTCTGGTCTCATCGACTTCCATAGTAGGAAAAAAAATATACTATGGAAGTCAATGAGACCAGAAACTGTCTGGTTACTGATATTCTTCTAAATATCAGAAAATCGGCTGAATGGATTCAAAAACGGTAAAACTCAACTGTTTAACTCTGAGGGGGTTGTAAAATGAGCCTATTTCCAAAAAAAAACCTGGAGTATCCCTTTAAATTAGGAGTATCTTGAGGTTTAACACTTTCACTTAAGCTTCTCTAACATTGGTCGGTGGTGGCAAATTATGGTGGTAGTTCTGATCAAGTTTTTCTCACACATGTCCTGTCTCATGGGCCACAACAAAAGCAGAGGAGAAGCCATCCTCGTGGTTCAGAGTGCAGCTTCTCACAGGGTGACACATTCCTGTCACAGGAGCATAACCTGCAAAGAAAGGGAAGATACAAGTCAGAGTAGAAAAGTATACAAGTAACGTTATTTGCATAGTCACATAACTCAACAGTCGCATAAACAACAGTCTGACAAATCGGCAAGTCTTGCTGAAAATAACTTTGTGTAAGTCTCCTCGTTACATGAATTTTACATGCTAGAGTCGGTACTGCAATTTTAAAATATAACGATAAGTACGGTTGAGCGCGAAGTGATCAAAAGTGTTTAAGAATCCATTCAACAGGGCTTAAAAATGCTTGGTACTGAACTCTAGTACTCTAGTACATGCATCATGTTATGTTTTAACTATTACCCTGCATGCCAGTGGGCCCAAACTCCTGCCTGGTGAGGAAAATGGCATGATCGTGGTATTCTGCATCATTCTTGTCCTCCTTCTGCTGCAGGAAGGCCCAGCGACAGACGTTCTCCAGACTCTGAGAGGCGTTGCCCAGCTCAATCAAACCCATGGACTGGCAAAACCAACACAAATCACAGGTTCATACACTCCCACTTTGTCAACCAGGGATGTCGCTAGACCCTTTTTACTGGGACATGAGGGATTTCAATAACCAGATTTCAATTTAGTTTCAGAATTGAGTTTCTATCTTAGAATACAGGAAACAAATCAATCAAAGTCTTTCATAGAGGTCAAAAGTATGCAGTGAACTTCAACACCACTTTGACTGAACCTCAAAGAATTCAATTCAATTTTTTTTGTTTAAGTGTACACACTTTTCTCATTTTAAGCTTTAAAAGATTCTTAGGCATTCAGGGCATTTTAATGTGTCCAGCCTCCAGACATAAAATCCAATAGTCTAACATTAAAACGATCTTCTTCAGCTTTACTTTGGATTGCAATAACAATATATACTTCAAAACAGACTCTGTTGGACAGTCGAGTACACTAGATTATCATATTTTTCATAGTTAAGATATTTTCAAACTTTGAAGTGCTGTTGATACAACCAAAGTCATCCAAAACATTTCAGAAGGAAGCTGGCTGGTGCCATCTTACCTTGGAGGAGCAGAGCATCATGATTCTAACCAGGACAACATTAATATTGGCACCCAGGGAGCTGTCCTGATAAATCTCATTCACCTGTGGAACGAAGGATAAACAAGAAGAAAGGTAACACAAACACAGCCTTAATAGAGACAGCCTAGATGTGATGTGTAATTCGTCTGGGCAATAACACGGATACCCAAATGATGTAGGCAGGAAAAACTTTCACAGAGCCAGAGGCAATTTGAGAAGTTACAAAGTTTAACAAAACGCAGAGTTTACTGCCTGTGAGCTGAAAAATGCCATTTTCACAAGATGTAAAATTAGTCTCTGATGTCCCCAGAGTGACGTTTTAGCACAAAATACCCCCCAAGATATTTTTATATAGCATGTTAAAGTTGTCACTTTTTGAGGGTTTGCAAAAACGCAACTTTTTGTGCCTGGCCCTTTAAATGCAAATGAGCTGCTGCAGAGGGCGGGGTTTCAAGAGCTCGTGTGTGTGTGCGTTAGCAGCTGCGATTTCCTCACGCAGACTCACTAAAATGACAGAAACTGTTCTCCTTTTAAAACGGAGTCAGTCAAAGATGGAGAGACTCAAGAAGAAGTGACAACGTGTAGAATACAACAGGACGTCTCTGAATGGTTAGTTGATGCATTTAAGTTGCTGATATGAAGTTAACTATCTTCAATTAGGATATTCTGTCATGTGACGTTTATAGTGACTTTCTATTGCATGTGAAAAAATTACTCACAAATGTACTCCTATACAACCACTCTTCCTCGTCTCAACATGGACTGTGTTCCCGGGGGCGGGGTTTATGTACATTTTAGGGTTGCTGATGTCACTAACCCGGGAGGAATGTTGTGTAGTCCTTACCAGCCGTTTGTTGTAGTCCTTGTAGTAGCAAATATCTTCCTTTGCTTTGAAATTTGAGCGTTGTAACTTTGATAATCTTGTTTATGATCAAACAGCAACATTAAACACTAACTAAAGTTAGAAAAGTGAAATCATACTTTACCACCCCTTTAAATGAAAATAATATTTCAAGGTAAAAATCTGTACGTAAAAAAGTATATATCAAAAGTGACGTCCTGGGACCCTCAGGGTACCTCATGAGGAGAAAAAAAAAGTGTTGTACAAAAAGCAAATGTAAGAGAAGTGAACAAGGAGGGGTACAAGTGTTATCTCAAAGAAAGAGAAAGAAAGACACCCCTGCATCCCTTCATAAAAACACATATATTCAAGATCCCCAGTTGAATTTCAGCATTACATGTGCCTGAAGAAGAGAGACCGTTTCAGCATGCTCACACCTGACTTCTCTCCACTCATTTACACAACGCCCTGGGGGAACCTGGGAAGAAATCTGTAAGGAGGCACTAAGCTCTGGCTAAATGACCAGGGTGTGTAAGAAAGAAAACGAATGAAGCACTAAACCAAACACACACACACACACACACACACACACACACACACTCACACAAAAAAGACACTGACAGAGGCTGTTTAAAAATCTGAGCCTGATTATGGAGAGCAGACACTCAGCTAGCTAGAGTTTCCACTGGAACGCTTCAACCTTTCACCAGAACACATACAGATACAATTAGATCCCTACTCCCTATAACACCACTTGTTTTTCACGGCTCCAGAAATAACTGTTACGGTGTGTGTGTGTGTGTGTGTGTGTGTGTATGTGATAATACGATATAATATGATAGATATGATAATAATATTTTAGTCACCATGGAATCAGAATTGACACTTCTTTTTTTTGTGTGGAATATTACAGTATTTATTATGAATGATTTATCTTCTCTGGTGATGTGTTTACTGGCGCAAGGGCGGGACAACCTGCCACTCACATGACATCACAGCTGGGGCGTTCTTTCACTGGGCATCAAATTTGATTGGCTACTGATACGCGTCAGTCAGAGTTATCATCAAATGGAAAATGCCAGTTTCAATGAAAGGCAAGCTATACTACTAGTGCTGGTCCACGGAGCTGTGACGTGTTTAGATGACATTGGGTGAATCCAGCTCAGCCTCACAAAAGATAACAACATTCTTTCTGGAAATATAATTGTAAAAATGAAAAAAAAAAAAGAAAAGAAAAGAAAAAGAAAAAAAGATTTTTCGATTTTAACAGAGCCATATCGAAAATCCATCTCAGCCTCACAAAAAAAAAAAAAAAATATATATATATATATATATATTATATGTTGACAGGGCCAGCAGAGAAGGCCCTGATGGTCCTGACATGGTCCAATCAATTTCCCAACATAATTTTTTCTCCTTTGAAAAGCCATTTCACCCGGATTTATGTCACAATAGGACAGAAAAGAATATATCAATTTATTGATATATTGAAAAACTCCTAGAATGTCAAGAATGAATGATAAAAAATTTTAGAGCAACCAAACTGTTTTAGCGTACATTTTAATTAACACAGGGTAAGAAGCTGCTTTAATAACCTGTCATTCATTTGAAGATTAGTGCGTATTCCTCACGAAAATTAAAAATTAAAATATAACATTTTATATAAAATATATATTATATATTTATAATGAGAGAAATAAGATATTTGTCCTTGTTGTTAAAGTAACCATTCATTATCATTGTTGCTAAGCATATCAGTCTCTAAGAAACAGTGCCAAGTAACCCTGTTCCCACCAGAAACCATGTGTCTAGGCACTCAGTAATGACAGCTATGTAACCCTATTATCAGCACATACTCTCTTGTTTGTATTCTCTTCTCTCCCACACACACACACACCATACTAATCACCTTAGCAGAAGTCTCTCATTAGTGCTGGCTGTCTCTGGCCCTCTCCAGGACCCTGTCAGGATTTTATTAGTCCAGATCTCAGCTTGTCTTTAGCAGGTAGCTAATTGACGTGTAAGAGGCCAAAGTGCCAGAAAATCATTAGGACTTAATTAATAATGCAGCAAGGCATACCATCGGAACTTCTGCTTCGCCACGGAACCGCCGCGCAAACAAAAATGAACTGTGAACGAGAGAATGAGCGCGGAGGAACACTGAAATATAAGTTGCGAGACCTTTGGAACTGGTTGCTAGTCACGTTTATCCATAAAACATACTTTACACAAGCACAAAAACCAAAATGTTTCTAGCTATGCAAATTCGATTGAGTGTGTTTTTGCGTTTCAAAACGTCAGACCGCAGTTTATAATGCAAAACAAGTATTGATCACATTTTGTACATTGCCACAGTGCCCCTGACTAGAGTATGCATTTTTCCTCTATGGTTAGTTATTTAGTTTGGCATGTTTATAGCTAGCTACTGGCATTTGAGGGTAATTCTGAGGTTTGTTACCACCACAGCAATATAAAAGTTTGTGTTAAGTATCTTCAAATTGATTATGGGACATTGGATGGGGTTTTCTTTGCACACTACCATAAAGCCAAAACGAGACTAAAATGAAAAAGAAAAAAGAGGGAAAGACAGAAAATGTTTAGTTATGCAGGTTTGACTGCAAGTTCATTGCAAGTCTGGTCTTGTCGAGGATCTCAAGTACATCAATCTTTCAGGTAGGAAACTGTCAGGGATGTGGATGTAATTTCTTGACTTAGAGCAGTTTTCAAGGAAAAAGATGGAGGTTTGGCTCAACATTGTGTACAGTAATGCTAATTTCCCTCTTTGAGTTTGATATAATCATCATTGGATATAACAATACTCTGACATTGTGAAAGATTTTTGGATAAGTGTTGATCTGTTTACACAAGACGCAGAACCTAAAAGTTCGCAAGGTAAATTACTCGTCATTTAGCTGAAAAACAATTAAGCATTTAGCTAACGCCTTTTATACTATTGATTAATAATTAAATAACTATTTCCCTGAACTCTTAAAGGAATAGTTCACCCAAAATTGAAAATTGTCATTATTATCTCACCCTCAAGTTGTTGACGTTCTTTATTTTGTTACCCTCAATTTTTTTCCTTTGTTGAACATAAAAAGAAAATATTTTGAAGAATGTTGGTAACCGAACAGTTAATGGACCCAATTGACTTCCATACTATGGAAGTCAATGGGGCCCATATTCTTCAAAAATATATATTTTGTGTTTAGCAGAAGAAAGAAACTCATAAATGTTTGGAAAAACTTAAGGGTGAGTAAATGATGACAGAACCCAATTTTTTACCTGAACTATCCCTTAAATAAAAAAGCCAAAAGGGTGTTTTCACAACAGTGAAATAGAAGAACCATTTCGGGATTACCAAACAATGAACAATTCTATGAACAATTCTTAAAATGTATATTTTTTCTTAGTCTAAAGAACTTTTAAAAAATTTGAAAAACCTTTTTGCTCTGTAAAAAAAAACCATAGAAGCCAAAAAATAAGCTAAAAAGAGTGTTTGGAAAACTGAGGTAATAGGTTAATCTCAGAACGTCTTCAAACTATGTACAAAAGGTGTACAAATGTATACATATTTACATGATATCAGTGCAGTTTGGGAAACTTACAATGTTCATGAGGGTGAGGAGGTACTTCTGGATGTGCTCTCTGCCATGAAACATCACCACAGAACAGTCCACCCCCAACAGAACCTCGATGTTAAAGATCTCGTCTTCATACGTCTCTCTACGAGCTCGGGTTTTGTTCTTTATTTTCTTCTTAACGTGGTGAGGTAAATACTCCATTCCAGCCAGACCACCCAAAGGGGAACCTGCAAAAAAATGCACACAAAATATTCAAGGATATAATTTAAACACGTCAAATCATGGGGAATCAAAGTTCCCGTGATCTTTTGGGTACAATGACAACATACTGTAACTTTCAGAACCAGAAGTGGAGCACAGAGGGACAATTTTTTAAATAATAATAAAAAAGTATGATGACCCTTGAGAACAAAGAAGTACACTTTGGCATACTTTTAAAAAAAGAGCCGGGCAACTTATTAAGGAAATAACACTTATATACAAGAAAATTCTTAAAGGGATACTCTACTTTTTTGGGAAATAGGCTCATTTTACAACTCCCCCAGAGTTAAACGGTTGGGTTTTGCCATTTTTGAATCCATTCAGCCGATTTTCTGATATTTAGAAGAATATCAGTAACCAGACAGTTTCTGGTCTCATTGACTTCCATAGTATATTTTTTTTCCTACTATGGAAGTCAATGAGACCAGAAACTGTCTGCTTACTGATATTCTTCTAAATATCAGAAAATCGGCTGAATTGATTCGAAATTGATTACGGTAAAACTCAACTCTTTAACTCTGAGGGCGTTGTAAAATGAGCCTGTTTCCAAAAAAAGTGAATGCAATGTTTTCAGATACTTAATTGCATACTTTTTGCTATTAAATGAAAATGTATTATAGTTTAAATTTATATCTAATGCAATTAGTTGAACTTCGTTAATGAGTTGAAATAGTGTTTTATTAATCCACATAACTAGGATTTAAGTACATCTTTAGCAGTTTTGTTCTCTGTGCTGCTGCGTTCCTCAATTCTTACCTGAACTACATCATACGTCCTATCATGTCATGCGTCGGGAACTCGACTCTCGGGAACGTGCGTATGGCCGTTGCTTTATGCCAGTGATTATAGTTTATAAAGTTTTAAATATGAATATTTTTTCTTGAATGGATGTGCTTTTTGGAGCTTCAAAAAACTGTATTCAATTAAATGCAGTATTCAATGCCATTACAAAGCTGGGAAGAGCCAGGATATTTTTTAATATGACTCTGATTGGGTTCGACTGAAAAAAGAAAGTCATATACAACTGGGATGGATAATTTTCATTTTTGATTGAACTATTCCTTTAACTGAGCCATTGAAGCCAAATTGCCTTTTGTATATTCTTCAGACTGCCCATTTTCTGAATAAGGAAATAGCTGTGCAATGACAAACAAAATTGTGGAAAAACAGTGGCAGTGTGTTTCTCATTTGATTCGGCACATTCTCTCTCCTGTCACCTAATACACGGCAAAAACACTCTCTTAACTCGAAGAGCTTTCATGTTCAGATTGGGTGCAACTGAGGCATGTCTCTCGGGCTCTGCCTGTGCCAAAACTGCTCGAGCGAGGGACAGTGTGAATCCAATGACAGGCAGAAAAAGATTACTGTACCATTTCAGGGATATCTTGCCTTTGACTTCCCTTCCAAAATAATCACTGTGGTGTACCAATGATTGTCATATTCATTTACCATGGTATTTACATGGTACTTTACAACACCATGGTATCATGGCTTTTTTGTTATGTCCTCAGTGACTTCTTCTCAGTGTTTTAAGAGAAATATGATGTTTCTTCCCAAGGTGATAAACCTTATGACTACAGATTTTTATATGCCATTTGATGTTCTAATATAATTTCAGAATTTATTCAGAAGTAATGTGATAATCCTAAAGGAGTGATTCGCCAATCAGAGAAGTCACTGTTACTATGGAAACCAGAATCCCAGCAAAAGATCTCTGAAGTGACCGCCCACTCCCATCAAGCACAGTGGATGGCATAATCAGTTCTCCAGACACCGTCAAACAACTTGTATTGAATGTTTTGCAAAACAACTTCGAATGTATGGTAGTTTATACTATATGCAATACTAGACTTAAATGGCAGAACCCGATTTCTCCAAGTGCAACATGTTCCTGGATCAACCAATCAGATCTGGGGGACAAGTTTACAGTTTAAGTCAAGTTTAGGCTCACAAACAGGGTTAGGTGCTTATTCACCTGTCATTTCCCTCTGTTTTTAGGAATAACTTATGGGTAGGGATAGGACTACATTTTCGGACGGATAGTTTCTCTTAAAATCAAACGTTTTAATGTTGTGACGTTTTAATGTCCTGGATTTGGCTAATGCATATGGTTCAGTGCCACATGAGCTTCTTTGGGCAAGATTTTAGCATTTTTCAGAGTACCAATGTCAATAACAAACTTAGTGAAAGCCTATTTTGGAGATTTCCAATTTAGTTTCTCAACTCCAGAATTCAGCACTACATGGCAATGTTTAGAGGTTGGATGCACTATTTCTCCATTGGCTTTTACCATGGCAATGGAAGTAATCATTAGGGCATCAAGATGGGTAGTAGGAGGAGAGCGCTTGGCTTCTGTTCTGGGATGCGACTACCACCAATCAGAGCATACATGGATGACATGACAACAATGACTACAACAGTAGCTTGTACTAATCGGTTATTGGGTAAGTTAACCGATAATTGAATGGGCACAAATGCAAGTTAGTAGATAAAGGTAGTAGATAAAAGATTCTTCATTAATGGTGAGGCAATACCAACAGTTTCTGAGACTTTCAGTGCAAACTGCAAACTGTTCAAAGGGCTTTAAACGATTCCAGACGATGAATAAGGGTCTTATCAAGCGAAACGATCGCTCATTTAATAAATACGTAACAAAGTTTAAGTTTTATTATAAGCTCAAATGCTCGCCTTGCTCTGTTCTGTGACGTGCGTTTGTGACTCTTCTGTTCGAACTCGTTCATCAAAATGAACAAATCTTTTTACGAGTCATTTGGTTCATTCAATGAACGAAACGAACAAATTGACTCGGAAAAAGATTCGTTCATTTTGATGAACGAGTTCGAACAGAAGAGTCACAAACGCACGTCACAGAACAGAGCAAGGCAAGAATTTAAGCTTGTAAAACTTTTAATGAGCGATCATTTCGCTTGATAAGACCCTTCTTCATCGTCGGGAATCGTTTAAAGCCCTTTGAACAGTTTACAGTTTGCACTGAGAGTGTCTTTTGGACCTTGAATCGTTTGGTTCCCACCAATAAAAATGGCTAAATGAAGTGCATTATATGGAGAAAATCCTGGAATTTTTTCATCAAAAACCTTCGACTGAAGAAAGAAAGACATGGACATCTTGGATGATAAGGGGGTGAGTAAATTATCAGCAAGAGTTTTTTGAAAAGTGAACTACTCCTTTTAGTTAAAACTATGAAGTGACTGTAAAGTCAGCATCATTACACTATACTCTCATTGTTACAGTCAAGCAAGTATCACAATGTCAGCTGACACCCAACAGAATCCCACAGTCATCGTATTTCAAGGGTAACGGCCTTGAATGTGCCACTGCGTTCTTTTGCTATTAGCTAAAAATAGAAAGCTCCAAACTAGCATCTTATATTCTGGTTGCCATTCTGATAGACCACGTCTGCTCCTAGTTATCCCTTGATCTGAAGTCACTGGCGTTTTCAACCCTAGGTGGGGTTTCCAACACCCGTCTGCAAGGGACGATGCTGATGTACAGAATATTGATGAAGGCCAGGCAGTTAGTAACTGTTGCCAATTATTATAATTCTTCGAATCAATGAGTGCTGGGCTTGTCAGTTCTGACATATCAGGGTTATTTGTATTCAGGAAACGGGAGCATCGTGAAAATCTGCAAGGATAAAATGAAAACTGAATCTTTTAGAAGCCTTCAAGTAGAACCTTTGCTTTGAAAATGAAATCAAAGTCTTTCGGATCTGTTAACAACCGGAGAAATCCTCTTTGAATATGGCAGTGGAAGCTCTTTTGACATGTATTTTTCTGTATAAACATACCTCTGAGACACTGTTTCTGATGGTAAAGTTAATTTTGAATCAAATTAGACATGATTATTGCAAAACACATTGCAAAACAAAACAAATTTCCATGCAAAACAAGGTTTTAAATCAATGCTGACAGATGTAACTACGTCAAAGTAAATTAACCTGTGAGAGATACAGAACTTGAAATGTTCAACAAACAGGCAATGCAATATAAGTTCATTAAACTCCAATCTGCACTGATTTCAACAATTTTTGATTTTTCAAAACTCATAATCAAAATTTTACAACAACACAGAGTGAAAACCTAAGTTGCCTGTAGGATGAATGAAGGTCCGTCTGCTTAGACAAGCAAGAGTATCCTCAATGAAGGAGTGACTCAGCACAGAGGAATATGAGCCTACACACACACACACACACACACACACACCTGATTTACTATCTTTGTAGGGACTCTCTCGATAGACTTAATGGTTTTTATACTGTAAAAAAAAAATTTCAAAAATGGTTACACACACTTTTTGAGACTATGGCTACACACAAAACATGCACACAAGATGCAAAAGTAAACACTTCATTGAAAAATATTTGAACTCTTCTAGAAATGCTATTTGTGTGTAGTAACTACACAAACATAAAATGATTAGCTACATACACACCAAACTACACATGTAAAACACTTTTCTCTTGTGTCCTTTGCTTGTTCAGTGTCCAGTGGAGTGTACAGGAGTTTGTCACACATATACATGTACATGTGAACAAATACACTGTACGCAGTATAAGCACAACTGATGAATTTTACGCACACAGCTTTACAGCATATATATATATATATATATATATTTAAAAAATAAAAATATATTATATATATATATATATATATATTTAAAAAATAAAAATATAATATATATATATATATATAAAAATAAGATATATAAAATATATATATTTAATAAAATATATTATTTATATATATATATATATATATTTAAAAAATAAAAATATAAAATATATATATATTAAAAATAAGATATATAAAATATATATATTTAATAAAATAAAATAAAATAAAAAATTGTGTGTATATATATATATATATATATATATATATATATATATTAGGTCTGTCAAATGATTAATCACGATTAATCGATTCCAAAATAAAAGTTTGTGTTTACATAATATATGAGGGTGCACTGTGTATAATTATTTTATATATATATACACATACACATGCTTGTATATATATTTAAGAAATATTTTCATATACTGTATATAGATTTATATATAATATAAATATCAATATTTTATATATAAATATTTTTTTCTTAAATATACATGCATGTGTGTGTATTTATATATATGTAAAATAATTATACACAGTGCACCCACATATATTATGTAAACACAAACTTTTATTTTGGATGCGATTAATCGCGATTAATCGTTTGACAGCCCTAATATATAAATAAATATATATATATATATCATATACAGGCAAAATTTGTTGACCATTCACATCTGCTGGTTGACATCAACAAACCAGCATCCAAAAATATCTGCCATTTTCTATGTACAACATTGTCAACTTCAAATGATAAATTGTGCAAGCCCAACAAACAAATGAATGTGAATCGTAGATCGATTACCCCGATTTCCCCATCATCTCTCAGGAGTACTTCCTCACATTTTCACCTTGGCTATCAATCTTAAACCTATAAACCCTGTAATCTGTAAATCAATGTCTCATTCACATAAGCACCATCAGTTCTCAGAGCATTGTTGAGTTAGCTCATCTCACAGAGAGATCATTCTTCATTAGCTCTCCTTTCTCCTCTTTGCACTGCTTCAAAGGTGGCCCAGCACAAATGGAGATATTTGCAGCACTTGAGGAAGCCGGTGCTCCTCCTTTCTGTAAGACCAAGCCAACATCTATTAGTCAATGGAACAACCGGAATGTTTTTGTTTCAGGGATCGGGAAAACGTTCAATGAAAAACACATGCGGTTGCACATTTTCTAAAGCTGTGAACACACACACAGGCCTATATGATCTTCGATGGCTATCTGGAGGCATTATGGCATATTTGGTATGCTGTAGCTTGATATGTGTGTGGGCTGAAATGTCACAAAAGTAAAGAAACGACAGTCTTCTCAAATGCAGTGACAAGTGACAAGGCAAAAAGGCTCAGATTTTTCTTTATATATAGGCTAAGGTCATCTTCAGTTATATTTGTTATGAGACCTAATGCTTTCAATAGACAGATTTGCATCTACATTTAGCAAACATAAATAAGAAATCAAGAAATGCATCAAATAAAATTTACACTTAACACTTGTAGTGTGTGTACACTTTTTGTTTTTCTTTTTCATTTAACAATGGTGGGGAAAAAAAAGTACTTTATTCTGTAATTTACAGAATAAACATTATGATGTAATATACATTATAATGTTGTGATGCCCAAATAAATAAAAAATGTTTGCATTTAGAACAATTGATTCATACTGTATCTTAAGTGTTTTATTTTTATTTTATTTAGTCAAAATAGTATAGAATTTTAACATTAGCTTTGCATCTGTGAAAATTAAATCATGGAAATAAGGCTATTTATTGACCTAATTAAACTTGCAACTTGGATTGAAACATGCTAAATAATTAGCATGTCCGGCATTTAGTTTGAAAAACAGCCGTCCTCAAATGTGAAGCGTTCCAGAGAGGAGGGGAACTCTACATTCACCTGCATTATTCTGATAGCAAAAGCAATGAGAAAGCACAAAGTATTGATGATTCAGTGTTGTGAAGGCTAGCCCCCCTTTCTCAGGTTACAGTAACAGGAAGTCCTTTTATGATTGTGTGAGTGAACAGAATAAGAGCTTTCTAGAAAGAGTGCAGCAACAGCTTCTAAAGTCATATAAATGCTTGAGACTGGCAGACACTTCCAAAAAGTACAATAAAATAAGATATTCGTACACTATCCAACCCCTTGTTAGCATGCTAGCATGAGATACATCATTATAGAGTCAATACTAGAAGGCCAAAGACGAAGTCGAGGTCAAATCTGGTCCATACGAGTCCATGGTAATTCACAAAACAAACCCTCTAAAGCAGTTATCTAAACCAAATAAACAATAAAGACATTATAGAAACTGAGCGGAGGCGTTTTTCCAGAATATCTGATTATGAAACTTAGGGAAAAATCCTCTCACCCTTCTCTCCTCCCACCATTTTTGCAGCAATTCTGAATTGTGCGCGTCTGCCAAGCCGAACTTAAACTCTCATCAAGCTTTGCCACGTAGACACTGGCTGCCTGAGTCCAGCAAGTCTCTGCTGGAATTCAATGAGAGAAGCAGCTTCTCATACGCACACACGCGCTCCAGCTGATGTCGCCAAAGACCTGCTCGCTCAAGACACAGAGATTCACTTACGGATATATTGTCCAGTTATTTTTAGTACCGGCTTGGGCATAACCGCACTTCCACAATGCAATTAAACATCAAGCCTACTGCCATATGTGTAACCTTTCCCCTCAAGTTAAAGTTGAATAAAGATGAATCTGATGAACGGACACACCCCTAAAGGTTATGACTGATTTATGACTTCAATTTGATGTGTTCGGAAAAAAAAAGAAAAAACAGAAGTATCAAAATCGCCTGAAATGTGAGAGAAAACGCTTAGAATAGTTGTTTATACTGACCATACACATTTCACTTTGATATTATGTCTTAGAATCTTAATTTTAAAACGCAATTAAAAAGTAACAAGCTCTCAGTCAAGGCAACCGGGAAATATCTCGTCAAAAAAACCCTATGCAAACATAGGTAAATTTGAGACTTTGGTTCGTTATGGGTTTATTCATTTGATCCTCACTATTTTTATTCTTGTATAGATTCATTTATACCGCATTCAAAGAATTTTGGAAACACTGATTGTTGTTATTGCACTACCATGATCAAAAGTGGCATCAGAGACATTAACGTATAATTTTACAAATGATTTTAAGTTCAAATAAAGATTCTATTCATCAAAAAAGTATCAGTTTCCACAAAAATATATTTAATAAACATTGATATTAACAAGAAATATTCAGTACTTGCTTCTGAAAATGAAAATGAATTGGCCTAACAACTCACAATTGCGAGTTAATATTTCACAATTCTGAGAAAAGATGTCAGAATTTTGAGATAAACTGGCAATTATGTGTTATAAAGTCAGAATTGCGAGATGTAAACTCGCAATTGTGAGGAAAAAAAGTCAGAATTGCGAGATAAAGTCTCGCAATTGCAACTTTATTTCTCATAATTGCGACTTTATTTCTAAGAATTGCGACTTTATATCTCGCAATTGCAACTTTATTTCTCATAATTGCAACTTTATATCTCATAATTGCGACTTAATTTCTCAGAATTGCGACTTTATATCTCGCAATTGCAACTCTATTTCTCATAATTGCAACTTTATTTCTCATAATTGCGACTTTACATCTCGCAATTGTGACTATTTCTCAGAATTGCGACTTTATTTCTCATAATTGCGACTTTACATCTCGCAATTGCGACTCTATTTCTCATGATTGCAACTTTATTTCTCATAATTGCGACTTTATATCTCGCAATTGCGAATGTATTTCTCATAATTGCGACTTTATATCTCGTAATTGCAACTGTATTTCTCATAATGGCGACTTTATTTCTCATAATTGCGACTTTATATCTCGCAATTGCGACTTTATTTCTCATAATTGTGACTTTATTTCTCATAATTGTGACTTTATATCTCGCAATTGCGAATGTATTTCTCATAATTGCGACTTTATATCTCGCAATTGCAACTGTATTTCTCATAATTGTGACTTTATTTCTCATAATTGTGACTTTATATCTCGCAATTGCGAATTTATTTCTCAGAACTGCGACTTTATATCCCGCAATTGTGACTTTATTTCTTATAATTCTGACTTCATATCTCACAATTGTGTGATAAAAAGTCGCAATTATTATATATTTTTTTTAATTCATTGGCAAAAACAAGCTTCCATAGAAAACAGATGTTTTAAATTGAAAAACAATTTTCACAATAATATTGCCTGTACTGTATTTTTGATCATATAAATGCCTCCTAGGTTCAGAAACATTACAATATTGAAACAACCCCAAATTTTTGAATAGTAGGGATGAATTCAGGTTTCGCCATTGAGAAAGTAAATTGCTTTTTAAAAGTGTTACTGGAGATGATTACAGTGCTAATCCTAAAGTCCTTTAAAAAAGGATAAGAAAGAATTTTGGTCAAATGGTCAAGACAGGGTTCTGTTATGCAGCACTGCAGTTAAGCAATTCATGCAGTCCTCTGAAACAACAAGGCTGAGAAGAAAAATGAAAACGCGAAGGGACTGTGACACATGTCGAGCCTCTCCATATCCCCCGGCTGAACTCGACCGCTCAAACTCAAAGTGACATGTGAAACCTTTTTAGAGAAGTTTATGACTTTATCCAGTCACTCTGCTGCTCCTGTCCTCACACGGGATGCTGAGTGAGACAAATAAGGGGGTGGAGGGACGTACGAACAGCCTGGGCAATGACTCAGCCCTGGAGAACTTTCTTTACTTCATCCAAGTAATGTATCCTGATATAGTAAGGAACAGTTCAACCAAAACGTTACATTATTTACTCACCTGAATTGTCAGTTTTTGAAGAAACTATTTCTTTTACACTACAAGACTTGGCTTTTAGCTTTGATAGACAGTGAAGCTCTGATTGTAAACTAGTTCAAATGGATACAGCCTAAGCAGTATTGCTAAACAGGTTACATTTAACACGCATTAATAAGTAATGTGGTTTTATCAACTTGTTTTAACTGTTGGTTTATATAGAGGAGGTTTTGTTGAAATTGCAATAAGATTTGAGTCTTGGTAGCATCAGTGAGAATGGATTGAAACTAACAAACCAATCATTAATGTTTTGCCATGTATGCCAATATTTTAAAGCAAAAGAGTTTATAAATGAATGGAATTTCCTAACTGTATAGTGTCTATATACAGTATATCGCGTAGATATTGTAGATTTGTTTTGTTTTTTTCCAGTGCCCATTTTGGCAGAAATTTAGTTTATTTAAACTAAAACCTCTCAGCAATTGTGGGGAAAGGAGGGGGTCAGTGAGCTGTTAAAGTTGATTAAAATGAACGTACGTTAAAATTAAAGGAGTAGGTCACTTTTGAAAAAACTTTTGCCGATAATTTACTCACCCGCATGTCATCCAAGATGTCCATGTGATTCTTTCTTCAGTCAAAAATAAATTAAGGTTTTTGATGAAAACATTCTAAAACATTCATTTTTCTCCATATAATGGACTTTACTGGTAACCAAACAGTTCAAGGGCCAAAAGACACTTTCAGAAAAGACAACTGTTCAAAGGGCTTTAAACGATTCCAGACGATTAATAAGGGTCTTATCAAGCGAAACGATCGCTCATTTAATACAAAGTTTAAGTTTTATAAGCTCAAATGCTCACCTTTCTCTGTTCTGTGATGCGCGTTTGTGACTCTCCTGTTCGAACTCGTTTATCAAAATGAACAAATCTTTTTCCGAGTCATTTGGTTCATTCAACGAACGAAACGAACGAATTGACTCGGAAAAAGATTTGTTCATTTTGATGAACGAGTTCGAACAGGAGAGTCACGAACGCGAACAGCATTTGAGCTTATACAACTTAAACGTTGTTATTTTTTTTAAATTGTTTCGCTTGATAAGACCCTTATTCATCGTCTGGAATCGTTTAAAGCCCTTTGAACAGTTTGCAGTTTGTACTGAAAGTGTCTTTTGGACCTTGAACCGTTTGGTTCCCATTGAAGTTCATTATATGGAGAAAAATGCTGGAATGTTTTCATCAGAAACCTTAATTTTTTTCGACTGAAGAAAGAAAGACATGGACATCTTGGATGACATGGGGGTGAGTAAATTATCAATAAAGCAAGTAGAAATGTGTACTACTAGGTTGACCAGGCAAGAAGGAAATGCCTTACTGCATAACCCTGTTAACTTTACTATCAATCCTCCCTTGGCCAACCAGTTTCATCAAAAAGACAAAGCCACACTGCCATAAACCAGCATTGAAATTGAACTTCAGCATCTCTCCCTAGTCATCAGCATGCATGTGAAGGACTCGCTGCAGCGCTCCATGAAGAGCTGGTGTCATAAAGGTGATCTGACCTCTGGGGTGAAAGTCAGCGGGCTGATTGACGGGCGGCTTCTTGATGTCAGAGGAGCGGTAGACGATGTGATGACGCCCGGGTCCTCCTTCCTCCTCTCCTGTCACGTCGCCTCCTCTCTCCAGTGGCTCGATAAAAAACTCCTCTTGACCTGCACGGATCATCCCTGCCTGACAGGTTTGAAAGAGAGAAAGAGAGGTAGAGATTAGGAATTTCAAAGGCAGGTACAGCACAAAGCTTGCACATCGAGTCCATTAAGCCAATCAGCTATAAAGGCTATTTCTGTAAGCCTGCTATATCATGTTTTCATCAGCTTTGGAAGAAGCCCTCGAGCAACCCGATCTCTGAATCGATCCATCCCTTTTCTGCATCTAACTTGTGTGTTCGGGCCCCGACCATCCCTAAAACTCTGTGACATTGCCTGTCATTAGCAAAAACAAACTGCCGCTAATGTTTCAGAACAATTCACTGCTTAAAGGGAGCAAACATGAGATTGTCTCGTTTGTGCAGTTAGGTGAGAATAGTCTATGAGGGCAAAGAGGGAAATCCAAACCGTGAGCAAAGATGAATTTGAATCTCTCTGCCAGAGAGAACAAACTCACTGACAGACACACTTGACAGCTCATGTTCCGATCTCGCCGTGTCTAGTTGAGATTCGTTGGATTTGGGCGACGAGCCACATCCACTGCTAGGAGTGCTGAGAACGTAATGAGAGAGAGAGAGAGAGAGAGAGTCTACAAGGCTTTAGACACACAGAGCTAATCAATTGTAGGACATGTCGCAGTCCCTACGACTTATTGGCTTTTCCCTGCCAGAGCACAGGGTCTTTTCCCTTTGCTTCCATAGCAAATTAGACAGCCCCAATGAGAGCGCGAATTGAATAGCAATGCTAGACCTCTTCTCTGATGTGAACTTCAAACAGGACTGTTAAAGTCACGCCGGCCGGAGCCCCCTCAGTCATCACAATACTGAAGCCCGGCAGAGTGCAGGCCGCTGAGCTAGTCGTTTAGCTTAGTCTCCCAGGAAATATTACACAGCGAGTGGTCCCGCCACCTCCCTCTTGCTTCCCCCGAGGGTTCATTACGAAGGAAATGCCCGTACACTGCATAAATCGACACCACTGCATGAAGGGCTGCCGTTGCCGTTGGTCCACATTGACTGAAAGTGCTGATGTAAAAACAAAATAGACTCGCATATGCTTTTGTCCTCTCCTAAAATCCACTCAAAACAGTGTGTGTCGTCTCTATTGCAAATGGAAATGACAGTGTCGCCGGAGGTTAAAGAACCAATTAATAGTATAATGCATGATCTGCATAACATGTTATACACTTTGCAACAATAAGTATTTTTTCCTTATTTACCAATAAAAATATCAAAACATATGATATTAGGAATACCAATATCATATCAATATCAAAATACAATATCAATTTACTAGAGCAATAATGCACAAGATAGTTTAAGATTGAAGTAAAAAAAAATACACACACGCTACTGTTTACATGTCTGGGGTCGGTAAGTTGTCAATGTTTTGAAAGAAGCAAAACTGCAGTTTATTTCTTAAAATGTATATATATGTATATACATATATATATATATATATATATATATATATATATATATTTATATTTCAAGGGTTTCACTTTTTGGTAAAATGTGGTAAAATATAAGTTTTATTGTTCATCAAACAGTTGTTAAGTAAAGTGGTGTTTCAAGTGTTTCCAAAATCAAAAAAGTTTTCAAATGTATCCTCTTGGTAGAGTGTCTTCAAAAAGCTCCATTTTCACAGGATAAAAATGTGTGCGGACGGATGGCCAAAACATAGAAAAAAAAGATGCAACAAAGAGAAACAATATTGTTGGGATTCCTTCCAGAGCATTTTGTTTTGGTCGATGAACAAATGAATCCAAGTTAGTGTAGATGTATCAATAAATTCAGTCATTCAAGTCTTTGGGCAGATGTAAAAGAAAAATCTGAGCACCTTTGAAAAATTCTTGTTCAGAGTCTGAATAACATTTTCCCAAAAAACACATTTTCATACTTTGTGCAAAGAACTGAGGCTGACCGACTACTTGGAAAAACTAGTCACTATACAATTTTAGAGGACAATCGAACATGTATGTGTTTCAACCGACTAATTCTTTCCATTTGGACTCCTTTGGGACATCTCCAAATCCTGTAATCTGAAATGGAACCCGTCATCAAAACCAAAGCCCCTCTTTCCTCATGGAGAATCTATGGCTAATGCCTATCTTTTGGCCCTCTCGAGCACACAGAGTTAGCCTCTAATGGTTTCAAGTGAACAATCTATAGTAAAATGTTGTGGTTTGTTACAGTCAAAGCAAAAAATAACACAACACAACAGAACAAGCCAGTCCAGCTGTACCATCCAACTTCATCTAAGACCTCCATACCAGCGAAACTGTGGTTGGGTGGACATCAGCCGGTCTGCAGTGTCACTATCTGCCAAAATATCCAAGAGAGTTCATGAGAAGATTCAGAAGCATTATCTGTGTTTGTATGCGCATGAATGTGTGGGAACTGGCCACCCTCCCAGTCCAATAAGAAATCCATAACCCTCTGTATATGTGAGATTGCTCATAAAGCTGATATTTGTATGACTCTGACAGCTACAAAACAAAGAGTACTGTATCTATTCTATTGATATTACGGCTTCTAGTTTTCTTGGCTCCACCTGGCAATTTTGGCCCTAACTTAACTTTTCTTGTTGTCAAATTTAACAGGAATTGATAGCCAAAATTCTTTCACAAGGTATCTCAATACCCCACCGCCTAGCAAATTACTGTCTTCACTTCAAAGAGAGAGAAATATTTTTCATTTACACCCAATCCACAGCCAGGAAAAAATATGAGTGTCAATTTAGAAGTTTCAATTTGAACTGAGGTATCCTAGAGGGGACACAGTCTCTGGATGGCGGAGGCCATCTTGTGCAGAGACACGGAGTCGGCAGACGGGACGTGAACAGTCTCTGGCTCGGCAGACGGGACGTGAACAGTCTCTGGCTCGGCAGACGGGACGTGAACAGTCTCTGGCTCGGCAGACAGGACGTGAACAGTCTCTGGCTCGGCAGACGGGACGTGAACAGTCTCTGGCTCGGCAGTCGGGACGTGAACAGTCTCTGGTTCGGCAGACGGGATGTGAACAGTCTCTGGCTCGGCAGACGGGATGTGAACAGTGTCTGGCTCGGCAGACGGGACATGTTCAGGGTCTGGCTCGGCAGACGGGATGTGAACAGTCTCTGGCTCGGCAGACGGGATGTGAACAGTGTCTGGCTCGGCAGACGGGACATGTTCAGGGTCTGGCTCGGCAGACAGGACGTGAACAGTCTCTGGCTCGGCAGACGGGACGTGAACAGTCTCTGGCTCGGCAGTCGGGACGTGAACAGTCTCTGGTTCGGCAGACGGGATGTGAACAGTCTCTGGCTCGGCAGACGGGATGTGAACAGTGTCTGGCTCGGCAGACGGGACATGTTCAGGGTCTGGCTCGGCAGACGGGACATGAACAGTCTCTGGCTCGGCAGACGGGACGTGAACAGTCTCTGGCTCGGCAGACGGGACGTGAACAGTCTCTGGCTCGGCAGACGGGACGTGAACAGTCTCTGGCTCGGCAGACGGGACGTGAACAGTCTCTGGCTCGGCAGACGGGACGTGAACAGTCTCTGGCTCGGCAGACGGGACGTGAACAGTCTCTGGCTCGGCAGTCGGGACGTGAACAGTCTCTGGTTCGGCAGACGGGATGTGAACAGTCTCTGGCTCGGCAGACGGGATGTGAACAGTGTCTGGCTCGGCAGACGGGACATGTTCAGGGTCTGGCTCGGCAGACGGGACGTGAACAGTCTCTGGCTCGGCAGACGGGACGTGAACAGTCTCTGGCTCGGCAGACGGGACGTGAACAGTCTCTGGCTCGGCAGTCGGGACGTGAACAGTCTCTGGCTCGGCAGACGGGACGTGAACAGTCTCTGGCTCGGCAGACGGGACGTGAACAGTCTCTGGCTCGGCAGACGGGACGTGAACAGTCTCTGGCTCGGCAGACGGGACATGTTCAGGGTCTGGCTCGGCAGACGGGACATGTTCAGGGTCTGGCTCGGCAGACGGGACGTGAACAGTCTCTGGCTCGGCAGACAGGACGTGAACAGTCTCTGGCTCGGCAGTCGGGACGTGAACAGTCTCTGGCTCGGCAGTCGGGACGTGAACAGTCTCTGGCTCGGCAGACGGGATGTGAACAGTCTCTGGCTCGGCAGACGGGACATGTTCAGGGTCTGGCTCGGCAGACGGGACATGTTCAGGGTCTGGCTCGGCAGACGGGACGTGAACAGTCTCTGGCTCGGCAGACGGGACGTGAACAGTCTCTGGCTCGGCAGACGGGACATGTTCAGGGTCTGGCTCGGCAGACGGGACGTGAACAGTCTCTGGCTCGGCAGACGGGACGTGAACAGTCTCTGGCTCGGCAGACGGGACATGTTCAGGGTCTGGCTCGGCAGACGGGACGTGAACAGTCTCTGGCTCGGCAGACGGGACGTGAACAGTCTCTGGCTCGGCAGACGGGACGTAAACAGTCTCTGGCTCGGCAGACGGGACGTAAACAGTCTCTGGCTCGGCAGACGGGACATGTTCAGGGTCTGGCTCGGCAGACGGGACATGTTCAGGGTCTGGCTCGGCAGACGGGACGTGAACAGTCTCTGGCTCGGCAGACGGGACATGTTCAGGGTCTGGCTCGGCAGACGGGACGTAAACAGTCTCTGGCTCGGCAGACGGGACGTAAACAGTCTCTGGCTCGGCAGACGGGACATGTTCAGGGTCTGGCTCGGCAGACGGGACATGTTCAGGGTCTGGCTCGGCAGACGGGACGTGAACAGTCTCTGGCTCGGCAGACGGGACGTAAAGAGTCTCTGGATGGCGGAGGTCATCTTGTGCAGCATTCACAGCATTCACACTCATTTTGCTAAGCTAATAGTGCAATAATCTTTTAAGCATAATTATACATAGCACTTTCAAATATTGGGTAAATAAATCACTTTTTTAATTACATAACATTTTGATTTTGATGCTTTTTAGTTCAATATTGAATTAAAGTTTATTTACATTTGACATTTCTCTCACCTCGTCGCGATCTTTATGTTTTCACTTCGTCGCAATTGATTTGTAAGATTCATATAACGCTGCCTTAGCAACATTAGGTGAAAATAGTCACACAGAAAAATCACCGAACAGTCTTCACATTTCAAAAATGCTGCCTCCGTAGGTTTTTGGAACAGAACAAATGTCTCAATGCTTTAAAATGAGAACTAAGAGAGATATAATTGAGACAAAGTGCTTGTGTGTAAGAGAGAAAATAGATGTTGAAATAGAGGGAAAGAGAGAGAGAGATAGAGACAAAGTATTGCAGTCCATGAGACAGTGAGGAAGTGCAGTGCACTTCTCCGGTATGAGGCTCATAAGACGCCAGACTCTGACATAACACCAGGAGGCTATTAGAAAGCTGTTTATATAGTGTAAAAAAAGAGTTTTACATATGATGAAAGAGAGGCGTGTGGGTGGTTGGGTGTAATGACACTAATGACGATGGAGTGTGATGCTAATGTGATGAATGGAAATGGTGAGAGATAGCTTTCTCCAGCTGTCTCAGAAATCATAAAGAAAGTCATAAACGTTTGGAATGACACAAGGATTAGTAAACGATGACAGAAAAATTTATTTTGAGGTAAATTATTTCTTTATTCAAAATTAAATGAATGCTATACCAGCAAATTCTTGAAAAGAAGCAAAGCTTCTGAGATGAATGGAAATGCCCTCCAGGTATAATAAAACTCTTTAAAAGAGCGGCATATCATGAACTAGACTGTCAGTCAGGAATATAGTACATAGAAGACCAGCTTTGTTTGCTTTGGATCCTAGATGAGAGCAGTTTTTCCACAGTTCCTGATGACCGTTATTCAATACTAGCCTTGAGAGAAGCTAAGATTTAGGTTTCTATCACGATCGGATTTGGACTGTTTCCAAACATGTGTTGGAAGAAAATGGGATATTAACCTTGTTTTTAAACATGATTTGCTTCATTCAGAACTGTAAGGATATCTGCTTTACAAAAGCAGTGACTCGTGTTTTCATTCACACAGAACATTTGCAGTGTTTTTCATTCGTCTCGTTTTAAGCAAAGCCAACGAGCTTATGAGGTCTTTGATTAGTCGGACTTATGATGATGGGCTTCCTCATGTGTTTTTGTTGGGACAACAGAGCTGATTGATCTTAAATCAGATATCATATACTGTATATATTCAAATGTTTTTAGCAACTTTGTAACTTATCTAAATGTAAAAAATAGACGAAATAAGCATGTACAAATAAATATCCAATATTGGTCATATATCAAATAACGTCCGATAAAAATCATTACCATCATCTGATAACTGATATGGTACTGGAATATAATTCCAAAAGCCTACAAATGCTACAACATGGCCTCTCTAAAGGGATAGTTCTCCCAAAAATGTAAATACAATCATCATTTACTCTCCTTCCTTTTATGTTTCCCTGAAAAAGTCATACTGGTTTGGAACCAGACATGGCAGAAGAACAAAAACAAGTCAATGATTACAGAATTTTGATTTTGAGGTGAGCCGTGTCCTTATTCAAAATTATATGAACTCTATCACACTTCATCTTTTGTGAAAGTGAATTTTAGTAGCTACCCATGTGGTATTGTGCCAGGCCAACGATTCATGTCAGATTACTCGAGGATTATTGAATCGTGATTTAAAGCAGAACCCTGAGTGTGTGTGATCAGACACACAGCAATTCCACAGAGAGAGGCACAGCCTTACATGTTCCTTCTGATCATTTATCTCCTGAGCCGGGCAAAGACAACAACGTTCCCCGAGCCAGACCTACTGCTTTTTATTTCCACAACCTCTCCAATGGCTGGCCTGTATTTCATACAGACATCTCTTCTCCTTTCTAATCAACTGACAGAGAATATGAGCAGCTCTGAGAGAGGAGGAAGAGCTCTGGAGTTCTTTTCAGATTTTTTGGTTTTGGTGCAATCAAAGGATGACAGATGAAAGAGGAGAAAAGAGCCAGAATTCCCCAATTATGGCAAAGAGTTAAACAGGAATGTTGATGTGATGAAGCAATGACGGTGGGTTCTAAGTACTGGAAAGTATTTACACACATGTGCACACACACACACGCTGTATATGAATCAGGTCAGACCTCACACAAACGCACAGTTTTTCCTGTCAGGGGTCTTAAAAAACCAAAATTCAGCACTTTCAGTTCCAGCGTTGCTTCCTAAGAGCATTAGAAAGTCCAGCCAAACAGCTAATAACATATTTAAACCTAGAAATTGACCTTTTTTCAAAATTTTCAGTGTCAGCTCTCACTGGAAATCTTTTCTATCAATGGGCCTATCGGTAACTGAAACCATGATCTCATGTTACAGGCTCTTCGCCACATCATCATCTGAAAGGAATTCATTGACTTTTTCCTTTCTCTTTCCTAAACACAAGGAAAAACTGACACTAGCATCTCACACTTGCACTTCCACAGTTAAAACCAGGTTAATCCCTGGTGTTTCCTTTGAGAAGAGATTAAAATCAAACAGCAAAAACCAAAATAAAATACTGCTATAGCTTGTCATATTTCAAGGTATTAAGAAGTAATCAATAAAAATAAAAAAAAGTCACACATCTGCAGATAATAGGAAAAACGACCATAGCTAAAAGATCGGTCGACCAACTGCAAATGGGAAACTCCCGCACACTATCAGAACTTGCATTTAAAAACTCTTTAGCAATGTTTCGGTCTCACGACCTTCATCAGGCATACACAAATTTTCAAACTCATCCCATTTAAGAGCACATAACCATTAAACAAGGCTACACCTGTAACCACTTTGACTAATTGTAGGCACATAATTACCACCACATTATCAACGTCATTGTATCATCACAACAATCATCGAAAACAAAAGAAAAGAAAAACAGTCAAAGCAATCCAATTTATAGCATCACATTAAACAATGCTTCGTCATTCATTCCTCAAGGGATGCCCCTAATTATGCTAATCTATTTGTTTTTTTGGGGGGGTTTTTTGAGCAGAGTCATGTACTGAATGCAGAAAGTAATCCTTTCTAGCCTTGGTTAATGGTCATGTGCTCTTAAATGGGATGAGTTTGAAAATTTGTGTATGCCTGATGAAGGTCGTGAGACCGA
Source organism: Pimephales promelas (assembly GCF_988280905.1). Classification (NCBI taxonomy): domain Eukaryota; kingdom Metazoa; phylum Chordata; class Actinopteri; order Cypriniformes; family Leuciscidae; genus Pimephales; species Pimephales promelas. The sequence goes on from NC_142787.1 coordinate 28,573,415, forward strand.
AACATTGCTAATAAAGAGTTTTTACATGCAATTTCTGATACACTCTTAGAAGAAAAGGTTCTATCAGCACTACGTATTTGGAACCCCTAAAAGGTTCTATACACTCTTAAAAAAGGGTTCTATATAGAACCCTGGGGTTCCATACTTGGCCAATAGAACCTTTTACCAAAAAAAAAAATGGTTCTATATAGAACCATTTTGGAGTTCCATATATGAAGCAGGGTTCTAAACAGAACCATTTCTTCCAAGAGCGTAGTTTGCGGGAATTTCTCGAAAGTCTCATTATCTCAAACAATTTGCTTCTCAACTGGAAAACAAAGCACAAATACTGATTGAGAAAATGCTTTTTTTGCAGTGTTTACTCGCCTGGAATCTCTGCCAAGAAATATCACTTTAAAACAGTGTTGTAGCACACATTCAGCAACACTGGGCCAGAGGGAGAGCGAGAAACAGAGCAATAAGGGAAACACCTCTTTCTCTCCATGAACCAACAAACCCAAACATTCACGTCCTCCAATAATTCGAGGAATTCAGATATGAGCTTCTCATTGTGAGTTCAAGTAAGTACAGCCTTAGGGAGGGACTCCTTATCTGGCTTATGACTCTCTTCCCAGTCCTCCATGAACACATGCGAGTCAAGTCTTATTCCCTCCACAGGAAGGAGAAACGTGTGTTTAAGGTATCAGGAGACTTCTCTGAAGCAGGCCAGACCACTCTCCCGCTCTCTGTTTCACAGCTGCCACATCACAAGACTCTTAAATCGAGGTTCACAATGAGAGCGCAGAGGTTATTCCAGAAATGAGAGCTGTCATACATCTGGAAGGCAACTCCCAGACAATCCCATGCCCAACGCTCTTGCTTCATTTCATTTGTACCACTAAACCGCTCTGTTACTTCAGCACACTGAGCAGTGCGCTCTGGAATTTGCAAACCGTTTATTTCTTTCTTTCCCCGCCACTTTATGTTTTGGAGAGTGTTGCTGCTGGAATGTTAATGACATCCTCAAAGCACTCTGGAAGATTTCCAGGCGACAGGTGCCAGGAGATTTCTGTAGCAATCCCACCTGACTAGTGTTCCCCTTTCATCCTCCGCCACAGTGCAATGGCACACACACAAACGCTGCAAAGTGCCACCAAGTCCTGCTTAAGCCACCCATGAAAAAAAAAAGAAAAAGAAAAAGAAAAAAACACAGCCGGGTTTCTCTCAATTTTTTCAATTAATTTGAGACAGCTCAGAGGTCACTTGAGACTCTCAGCTCTAAGCTTGTGCACCGCTCTCATGACGCTGCCTAAACCCAGACTGAACAAACCTGACATCAAAAAGAGAGCGTTCAGAAGATTAAAGGCTTTCGGTTGGATCTTGAATCCGAGTATTGTACACTCGGTTTCATCAAAGGTGGAGGGAAAGGATATCGGCATAAAGAGTCCACTTCAAGAAATGCACACAAGTAACACCAAATACAATGAGTAGGGGCATGTACATATACATATTTTCAAGTCAGTGTCTTTGTAGGCCAAAACGAGGAAGTGAGTTAGCATTTTAGCACTCCCGGTTCCCTCGCTCTAAAATCTATGGGATTTTTGAATGGGTTTTTGCTAAATCGCCTGAAATAAGGTCTGTGGCAGTGTTGGGTGTAACTAATTACCAAGTTGTACCAATTTAATTACTTTTCCATTGAAAATGTAAAGTAAGGGATTACTCTTAATTTATCTGTAATTTAATTACAGTTACTTCTGATGTAATTGAGGTAAATAAATACTGTGTATAGATCAATCCGATCTCACAGTGATTCGTCTGCATTTTATGAGGTGTCTAAATTGTACAACTGCACTCGTACAAATTTGTATGAATTATTGTAAAAAGTGTGAAATGTCATGAGATCAGACATAAAACAATAGTGGGTTTAACATCAAAATGTATTGTCTGATGCTAAAAAGTATGTTTTTATAATGTAACCTTCTCCACCTTGGTCAGTTTAAGGATAATTCATGCAATTTTATATATTTATTTGAAAGAATTAAAACAGATTCATGTCTATCCTTGTATTATTCAGCTGGTTAAGACTGATATGGGATTTTGAATTAAGTAATTAAATACTTTTAAAAGAGAGTAATTAGTACAGTAATCTAATTACACTGTTGAAGAGGTAATTAGTAACTAGTAATTAATTACTTTTTTAGAGTAACTTACCCAACACTGGTCTGTGGTGAACAAAGCCTCTAAATATTTTCACGTTTTGATCTATGACTTAAAACACACCAGTATAACCTGCTTATGGTTTTTCAACTTTATATAGGCTTCAAAATGTATACATTTTGAATTAACTAGTAAAGATTATCTTGATAGACAAAACGAGTAAGGGTCACAACTCTTTGTTAAACACGGATCTTATTTTTTGCGATTTTCCAAAAGTCTATGGGGAAAACGCATAGCTTTTCGATCGAGGGAACCCATGCGCCGCTAGCTTCCGAGTTGTCCTACAAAGTGACGTCATCAGTCCATGAATAACGTAAAAAATAAATAAATAAATAAATCTAATAATTACACAATTTGAGGGTGCTTTTACTGGGAATGTGAGTTCACTAATGAGCTTTTTTATGGGTGTTCATTTTAATGGGAACAGCATCTTCTCTGATATTAGAGGATTTAAGGCACTGTTCTTTATCAGAAATTCAGCTTGTATACAGTTTGCAATATATCATTACTTAATCTCAGAGCTTGTGGTAGTTAGTTTTAAAATATTTCCATGTTATTTTTTTAAGGAACAATTTCTACTTCCTCAACCCGACTGTTGCGCTGCATTAAGCTGGTTTCTTAGGATGCGTTTCTATTATACAAGTTTTTTTGTATTCAACACGAGCACAAGTGTCATGGAAAGACAACACAATGGCCAAAGACTTCAGTGTGATTGTGTTTTAACAGAAATTAATTTAAAGATACCATTTCACAAAGAGAGTTTCCCATCGAAAAAACACTGTAAAAATGTTTGTTACATTCTGGTTTTGTTATTTGAATGTTGTGTCATGTTTGTAGTGGTGGAATGTAACGAAGTACAAATACTTTGTTACTTTACTTAAGTACATTTTTCACGTATCTTTACTTTACTTAAGTACAATAAATAGTGCCTACTTTTTACTTTTACTTCGTTACATTTTGCAGCAATTATTATACTTTCTACTCCACTACATTTCTACAACTTCTGTTACATTTTCGTTACATTTTCTGATCAGTTTTTCCCCTGCCAAAACGTAATCTGACCATCCGTTCGTTGCACGTTTGTCTCACCAGTGACGTTTGGTTGCCATAGATACAGTATATCAACCCGGTCACACTAAATGCGTCTCACACGCAGTGTGTTTATCATGCAACTCATACGTGGAAATTTGTTTTTACGTGCATAGGAAACACACCGTGTGTAATATATGTTTGGTTTGGTTAGGATTATGGCAAGCCAAGAGGTTCAGAATTACACCATAAATGAATCGCGTTTACTGCCAAACATAGTTATTAACATATAGTAAGGATAAGCATGATATTGCCTAATTGCAAGCTTGTTTCAGAAATGGTGACATTTTTTTTCCATCATTATTGAACATCATTATAGGAGTAGGCTATTAGGTTGAATGAGTTAGAATTAAATATTTTATTAATCATTAGAAAATAGACATTAAGATAATAAATTGTTATGCAAGTACTTTTACTTTTAATACTTAAAGTACATTTAAAATAAAGTACTTTTTACTTTTTACTTAAGTATGGTTGTCATTGTGTTACTTCTACTTTTACTAAAGTAAATATTTATCTGGGTATTTGTACTTTTACTTAAGTACTGAGATTCAGTACTTCCTCCACCACTGCATGTTTGTTACCCCAAAAATGGTATTTTGTCTTTGTGCCTACGAGCCCCATATCTCTTTATGATTTATGGACAGGCTATGATGAACTCGGATTCATCATGTAAAGCCTTTTATTTTACCACAGAATTATCATGGTGGTTTTCAGTACTCTAAGCTAAAAAGCATATTTTGGTAGTTCCAGTAGCTTAGTAAATTAGCATTATATAATTTAATGAAATATGGCTATATGTTATAAACAGACACCAATATGTCATTCAATAATACCTGAAACATTGTCACAGTATTTTCTACAGTGAATTCATGTAACCACAGCTGTCAGTTTTTAAATAAAACTGATAAAAATATGGTAACACTTCCTTTTACAGTCCAGTTACCCATATGTACTTATTTTAGTAATAACAATTACTGGGTAATAACTAGTACTAACGCTGAAGCTACCCCTAAACCTACCCCTGTTCCATGTACTTACCTTATATTAGCCAGTACTTTCTAAGTAAGTACACTGTAAGTACTGTACTGTAAAAGGAAGCGTTACCAAAAGTATTATATGAAATCAGATTACCTAGTTGACCTAATTACTCAGTTGTTAGATGACTAATCAACTATAGAGGGCTATTGCTAACAAAGAGTAACACAAACATTCGCTCCTGAGTCAAGAAGCCAAACAAGCAGCAATCAGACTAATGAGAAAATGGATGCCTGTTTACATAAATGGGGCTTTTCATTTCCAATTCAGTATTCCAGATGTTTCTGGATTCCCTGATGTGCTGGACTAATGATGTCAAAATTACAAACGAATGAAACAAAACGTCTCACATCTCAGCAGTGGAATAAATTTGTAAGATGACACTTCATGAGGCTTCCCCTTATTGTGACTGCGGGCTGTAAAAGGCGCAGTGTGTAATTTCACACATAAAATAATTATTGTTACCAACAGGTTTCCCAGAGCACTCTCCAAACTTCATTGGTCAACCACACAGATAGTCCCACCCCCAAACTCACACTATTGGTTGAGTAGATGTTGCTATGTCCGCCTATGGAGATCAAATAAACAAGACTCGAACAAGTAACAGTCACATTGTTTACACTTTTACACCTCGAATGCCTTACGTATAACACTCTAATACAGGATAAGAGAATGAAAATGACACACTCCACCTTTAAAGACACACCTTACTTATCCACAAGCCCAAATAATCCCCTTGTACATTGTGCTAAGCCTCACTGAGTAGGAGTATCCTGCTAATTTCATGTTTCCTGTTACAAACTAGCTTTAGTTGCAGCAACAGCTTGTGCCCCTGCTGGAGAACTAAGGCACAAGCTCACAGTGCACCTCCCACTCACTTCACACTTAGCAGGGGTTCAGACCTCACAGCGCGCCACTGCCCCAGTCATCTCCAATGAGCTCTGAGCTCCATCCACTGCTCAGTGAGGACACAATGACACTAACTCGATGCTCTCCTTGTTTAGATTAGTTACAAACAGGAAGTGAGTTTAAAGGGATAGTTTAAAAAAATAAAATTCTGTCATCTAGGGGTGTCACTATTCTCCAAATCCTCAATTCGATTATATTTTCGATTCTAAGGTCACGGTTCGTTTCTCGATTTTTATCAATCGGCCAATCAGGATGCTCTCTGTCTTACATGCACTTCATGAGGCACACCAGCAAGGTCTCTCGCTCTCTCCCTCTCTGCCGTTCGCGCTATACGGTTTGGAGTAGAGCAAGACCGATATATCGGCAGGCCAACCTATCGGTATCGGCAGTTATAATGGCCGATATATGAATATTTCAAAAATAAAATAAAAACGGACGAAACATGCTTGAACCATGTCATAAGTGTTGGAGTTGTATAGTTTGTCCACCAGAGGGCACTCTACACCATCCTTGTTGGCAACACTCGTTGAGTTGGTCACGATACATACATTGCTTGAATAACAATTAAAAAGAACATCCCCATCAGTTCTCTTAACTCAAATAAGCATGGCAAAATTTGTGACTATCATGTCCAGTTTTGCTGCTGTCAAATAAGCCGAAAGTGAAGCGGAATTAGCTAGTAATAGTTACGTTACGTTGTTACAGTGTAGTTAACTGACTGTCTTTTTAACTTTTGACAATGTGAGTGAAATATTTCTTTAATAGTGCGTGACAGTTATAGCAATGAGACGTATCATCTCTCCTTGGCCTGTTATATTGAAAATGTATGTTTTACAATTTGCAGTATGACATAATTCATAGCTAAATTATGGCTCATCATAGACTAGCTAACCATAAAGCTAGCTAATGCCACTATCATCAGTCTGTTCTGTTGAAAAGAAAAAGTTAGAAGTTAGAAAAAGAAAAGTTAAATTGCATTATCATATTATTTTAGTTAAAACTCATAAATAACTACAAATAACTAATGTTAGGGAAATCTGTTAATGTTTTGTTGCGCGTTTCTGAAAAAATATATATATATATCGGCCGATATATCGTAATATCGGATTTTAAAACCAAAAAAATATTTGTATCGGCATTCAAAATCCTTTATCGGTCGGGCTCTAGTTTGGAGCACAGTTTTTTTTCTGTCTCGGTATGCACGGTCACTCTTGCTCGCTCACTCTAGATTCAGGGAGATTTTCAGTAGCACCTCAGTGCATTACATGAGATCCACAGGGAGGAGTCGGATCAAGATCCAAGGGGTGGAGATGGGTAGGATTAGGGTTGGGTTTAGGGATCTGGATCCGACTCCTCCCCGTGGATTTCATGTTCTGCAGTGAGAACCATCTCGAGATTTTAACAAATGTGCGTGCATCAGGGAGCCGCTATCAATATGCTATCAAAGGTCTATAGATGTGGTGTGGAGCTCTCTATTCTCGTAGAATAAGAATGATTATAAAAACTTTTTATAGTTAAAGATATCGTTATAGTTCTTAGTGTGAGTGCATGATGCAGTAGTGGTTAAACACGTCAGCTTTCAGCTATTCAGATACCCTGGTTCTAATTGCAACACATAAAAAACAGCCACATGGTCATTAAATTTATGGATCTGGTTGACAAGGAGTTGAAATGTGTCAGAAACCTAAAAAAGGGTATCAAGCTACATCCTGATCAGATGTTTGTGTTACAGACATTTTTGAAGAAAGCATGGATGTATCATGACATGCCTATAATATCCCACAATGCATTTGCAGCATATTCCTTGCACAAATGAAAACTGTTGAAATGAGTCACTGACACCAATGCCAATACCAATGTTTGGTACCAATTATGGACTGTTACAACAAGTTTGTGGAATTACACATTGAGCAAATAAAAAATATAATCACAACAGCCTCCTTATAAGCATATTCTGTTCTAGGAAGAATGTTAATGAAGAGCCTAGAGGAATGTTGTCTTGTCAAGTCAACTGCATTTGACCTTCCACCCTCAGCAGACAGAGGTTAACGGTAGAGTAGACAGTTTGGAGCAGCTAGCAATAGCAAGTTAGCTTTGAAAGCATGAGATCCCACCCTCCCTTCAGAGCATCTCTAAAACTGTGGCTCGTCCAAAACACAAAAACGCATTTTTTTGCGTTTACCTCATTTCTCAAAACACATTACATTACTATAATAATGAACGTTAACAACTATAATAATGACTGACATCAGACAAAAATATATAGTTTTAATAGAAAATTATGCAAAACATTTTCATGGCTGGCAAGAAAATATTTTTAAAAAATGATCAAATTTTAAGTTACTTTTGCGCATTTCAGAAACAACCCCCTATGCCAAATTTTTGTACTCTAACACAAAAATAAGGGCACCTTTTGCTCTTCTATATAGAATTTGGACATGCATAATATGAATATCCATTAATTATCTGTTGATTAAGAAATGTTTGTGTTCCTTAATCTCCATAAAATCTATTCTAGCCTCAGGAATTACATAATTCTGTTCTTCCACAAACTCCTATTATGTAAGAATTAGGCGTGTGTGTTTGTACGTGCGCATGTGGGGGGTTCAGACATTAAATATGCATGGAACTATGCAGTCTGCATCAAAAACAGTTAGGTTGTGAGGTCACATGCTTTGAATGTGTCATTGAGTGTGATATTGTACAACAAAGATTTTGCTGTTCAATCTGAGGACTAGAATTCACTAAAATAGACTGGAACCTACTGATATCGTCATTTAGTTGCACGTATTTGCTGTCTGCATGGATTTAACACTTGATTTGAATAAAATCATTTGTACAAAAAAAGTCCAATTTACTGCGAAACACAATTTGCACGATGCATGTTCTCCATCCTACAGCTAGGTTGTGGGGTTACAACACACTTCCGCAATCTGACATAGTTTACTGGGACTGTGCATCGTTTACCACTGCGATCCAGATACCAGAACTGACTTTTTTAAAGGGATACTCCACTTTTTTTTGGAAATAGGCTCTTTTTACAACTCCCTCAGAGTTTAACTGTTGAGTTTTACCATTATTGAATCCATTCAGCCGATTTCTGGTTCTGGCGGTACCACTTTTAGCATAGCTTAGCATACATCATTGAAGTGGACAAGACCATTAGCATTTCTCCAAAAAAAAAAAAAGACCAAAGTGTTTTGATATTTTTCCTATTTAAAACTTGACACTTCTGTAGTTACATCGCGCACTAAGACCAATGGAAAATGTAAAGTTTCGCAGCTTCACATCATTGCGCCTGCTGCACTCATGGTACGGCAGTAAAGTGATTGATTATTACGCAGGAATTAGAGTATAGTTCCTAGCCATATCAACCTAGAAAATCACAACTTTACATTTTCCGTCGGTCTTAGTGCACGATGTAACTACAGAAGAGTCAAGTTTTGAACAGGAAAAATATCGAAACACTTTGGTCATTTTTTTTTTGAGAAATGCTAATGGTCTTGTCCAATGATGTATGATAAGCTATGCTAAAAGTGGTACCGCCAGAACCGGAGATCGGCTGAATGGATTCAATAACGGTAAAACTCAACAGTTTAACTCTGGGGGAGTTGTAAAATGAGCATATTTCCAAAAAAAAAAGTGGAGTATCTCTTTAACTGATAAAAATGTGCTTGACCACTACACCTGTTTATATTGGTCTTCTCCATTATTTGTCCGTCATTTGATAAATTACTGATGCCATGATCGATTGAAAATGAATATAAACAAAGCTTGTTTAAATAAAATTCTGTTTAGCGCCTACATTTCTCTAACAATAACAGCACAACGTGAACAGCACCCAGCAAATAGTGCTTAGTTTAGTGTATGGAAAGTTTTTGTGCTGAAATACTGCAAAACTTTTTAGTCAATTCACCCCTGAATGTGCAAAGAAAAGTGTCTAAGAATAACACAATTACCGGTTAAAAAGCGGATCTGCTGAATTAGACTGCATTTAGCTAAAGGGTAGGGAAGTTCTCCCCAAATGCAACATTAAATTCCTTTTACTCTTTCATGAGGAATCTAAAAAGGTGAACGTTTCCCCTTTAGATTCCGTCTCCGGAGTAACAACCCAGTGGGTCAAATGGAATAATCCAGAAATCCACTCTACATCGACTAAAAGCCAGGCCCTGCTCTCCTGTGGTGCTGTACGTGTCTGCGAGTTCACTGCAGGGCTACTGTTCCCCCGCCTCTCAGCCTGAATTGATGGAGGAGCAGGGGCTTGTACTTGTGAGGTCACTCCAGAGTGTTTTCCGATGCTGCCCAAACATGCGCTAAACCCTACGTGCTCCAGGCGCAGAAATCTAACACCCTCCGTGTGAGAAACGCCACAAAGTTACAAGTACAGACAGTGGAGGGCATGTGTATCAATCACTGAAAGCAACAGAGAGTGGCTGCTCTCTCTTTTCCTGAAAACCACTTTCCATTCAATCCGACATCTTTTTGGTCATTTCAGGATTTCCATAAATTCACAAACGTTCACCCAAAAATGAGGGAGAGCAAATGATAACTCTCATGTTGTTCCAAACCAGTAACCTTCTATGTTCTCATCTCTTTTTGACTTATAAATTAAAAATTGCACACATAAGACTTAATGGCCCAACACTTCACTTAGCCTTGGGGTAGTACTACTCCATTGTAAAGTCCAATGTGGTAAATCCAAATCATACAATGGCCAATGGAACACACTCGTCACCAATGTGGATGTAAATCCAATTAAGATTTAATGTGATTATTGAGTCATTTCGTGCTTTTGAAAGCGAGGCACGCATGTTAGCCTTTAAGAACCCAAGCTGAACTGCGCTTGAATGAACAATCACTTCTTCTTTACCACATTCAAACCACCAAAGCATATGGTAATTCCTTCCAATTTCATCCGAGATACAAACACATGAATAATATCTATGTCGATCTCTAATTCATGGACAACAGCCAAGGCCGAACAGCTTTTCAAGGGCGATTTGTGAGGTGGAAAATGGTAGCAAATACTTGATGTCGTCCCTCTGTATATAAAACAATGTACAGCACACTCTTGTGATGTCAATAAGCTGCGACTTGCAGCCTTTTTTCAGTAGAATTAACCATGCCAGTCAACGCACAAAAACCCGGCAGGAAGGACCTCTGGCGGACATCCAATAGCAAGTCGCTAAATAGCCTCCTCAACAGATAACAGCGGTTAAGACACACAACTGATCTGAATCATTGTATTTCTACATGAGCAAATGCCATTCAATTTATTACTTTTTATCTAAAATATAATTACTCTAAAATGTCATGTCGTGCAATCAAGTAAAAAAAGAAAAAAATACCTAACTGTTGTTTTAAGATGATCTCAATGAAATATATTCATAAAGTAATTCACAATATGTCCCTTAAGTCTTCATTGTCACATGATTCTTCAGAAATCATTCTAATATGCTGATTTGATGCTCAAGAAACATTTCTCTTTACTGCTGTTTTTGTTGCTTAATGTTTTAGTGATAAACTAGCATTGGGCTAAGTGAGATCAAATAAAATAAAAACTTATATTCACTAAGGATGCATTAAATTTATCAAAAAAAAGATTTAAAAGAAAAAAGAAAAAAAGAAAAAAAAATGTATCAAATATTTTCCACAAAAATATTAAGCAGCATAACTTAAGTTAGCCATTACATATTTAAAACAGTAAAATCCTATACTAAACCTAAACTAATATTAACAACCTATATATCATTTGAAAGCTTACAATCTGTAGTTTTAATATTTGGTGATTGATTTTTAAAAAAAAATAAATTACAGAAGTAATCTATCAATTTGCAAAAAGAATATTTTCATACTCTTAAGGCATATCAAGACCTTTATTTTGAAATAGTGATGAACATTAAAATCATGGAAAAAATATAAAAGATAACATCCCTTATTTTGTTTTAGAAAAAATGTTTTATATATAAAGAAAAAAAATATAGATTTGCCATTTGTGATGTGGCAGCGAGTCATATTATTTTTATGTGATTATTGAGGTTGAATTCATATCAAAATATGCCAAACTTCCCTTACTACTTCTGAATTTGATGCCTATTTCATAAATTGTATGAAAATTGTGGAAATAATGGTTCAGATCACTCAAAACACAAATGGAAATGGAGGCGCCCTTATATAGGCAGTCTGGTTGTGCCCTAGTGGAAAAGTTTGGTACTGCGCCCAAACAAAATCTTACTGAAAGCTCATTTTTTGAGATATCAACCTAAAATTAGAAACACAACTTCCAGTTTTAAAGTCCACTGGGTTTTGAAAAAATATATTTTATATAAAATATGAATAATTAAATTTTTACATTTTCATAAACTCTAACTTTTTTTCTGTTTCACTTTCTTAATTTATTTAACTTCTACAAAAATCTGCAACATCTTCTTTAAAACAAGACCAATCTTACATCTATATTCCAAAGCATTCTTGAATTACAACCATTGGCATCAAGTCATTACCCTACTAGATGAACATCATGCAGTAAATGCTTTATACGATAGAGCAAAGAACTTACCAGGCCATCGCAGTTGCTGATAGCCACTGATGTATCCTTCACATTGGTCACATAACCCACATATAAGCAGTCACTGGGCAACAAGGGCTCAGAGAGTGTTTGGTTATCGTCCTCAAGCCACTCCACCTTTGCTCCAGGGGCCACGAGCCTGGAATTTAGCCTGAGGCGAAGGTGAAACTCCTGACCGAAAACAGTGACGTTATAAAAGAGTGTCTCCTTGTGCCTCAGGTGGTCCTGCTCCGCGTCGGTCTCTCCATGCTGGCTGGCCTGCCTCCTCTTGCGCCGGTGGGACCCCTGCCCACTCAACCGGCTGGCAGAGATGGCGTGGGAGAGGAAGCGCCCGTCTGCATCCACACTCACCGGCCTCACTAGCCCATACTCCCTCAAGACATGCTGCAGGGAATCTGTCAGGGGTAGGCACACAGGTACAAACATTCATATGTGCACGCAAACACAAAGTCAATAGATTTCACAGTAGAAGCTTAAACGGATAATCCACCGTTTTTTCATATTAAACTATGTTATTCCCATAATACTCAGTAATATCATCACTTGTGAAAAATACTCTATATATCTTATATATGCACTAAGCACTTGCTGTGGTATTCCGCCATACATTATAGTTATCCACTTTACATGCTTAGAAAAGTGCAACGTTTTATTTTGTCACCATTCTTGGTCGAGTTACACTACTCGTGTAACTGTATTTAAATAGGGAAAACGTGGAGGTGTTTGGTCGCTTCTCTGCTTGGATCCAAATGAATGAATTGGGCTAAGTAAGTGCTAACAAAGGGTCTCGCGCGCCAGAGCGATTTAGTGCACGCACTGAGTCAAGACAGGTAAGTATCAACTCGTCTTAGGTAAGAGAATAACATAGTTTAATATGAGAAAAAAAACCGGCGGAGTATCCCTTAACAACAATTAAAACTCAAACAATCTCGAGAACAACTGCAATACTTCCACAGCAACAACACATGGAAATTGTGTAGCCTATTTATAATTACATCTTAAAGTTTTAGGTGTAAATATTTTAACACTATGGTTAAAATTAATGTACTATATTTTAGTTTGATAATGTTTTTTATTTAAAGTTTTGTATTTTTAGGGGATTTTATGGTACTAAATTATATTTACGCCGTATTTGTAATCCATTTATTCACTTTTTCAGCATAGACCTGAAAATTTACTTTCCAATTTTAAAACTGTCGTAAATCTTGAATGCTTACTGTGCGTTCACACCAGACAAAAGCCTCAAAAACCTCAAAAGCAAAATTGACGTGTGAAAAACAAAAGTTTGGTGTGAAATTTACGTACATCACGCGTGTCAGAATTGAAACCCATTGGCGGCCATCTTTTTTAATGTTGATCGAGCATTCATCGAGAGAGTCACTGCTCTGTATTTGCTTTGGAGAGCAGAACAGCAGCTTGGGGATAATCGTCGCCGTATTTGTGTCCACCGGACCCTTTGGAGGCGAACCGTTTGACGAGTTTCACCATTTGCTCGCTCCAGGACCTGCGCATGGATGATGGCCGCTGTCAGCGGTACTTCCGCCAGTCCGCCAGATTTTATTTGGCCGCAGTACCAAATGTTTTCACTGGGTGAAATTGGTCGCCCATTCATTTCCAATCCGTTTTTTTTTTCCAAAGCCATTTTTGACCATGAGGAGAACAAGTGTGACTATTTTTTTCAGGACCATTTAACCATTTAACTATGTTTTGTGTTCACATAGCAAGTGCCAAAAATGTTACCAAGCTTCATCATTTCGATGAAGAAGAAAAAAAATCTTAAATTAAACTTAAAATGTTTTGGTAACAATGTACAAAGTAACAATGAAAGATCTATGGAAACATATTGCATTGAAGAGAGTTGGTAAGTTGCATCACCTTTTGCTCAACTTGTGCTCTAGGCAAGGAGAAATGAGAAATGCCATCACCTATCGCAGAACCAGCCAAGTGCAACATGTTTCAGGATCAGCATCTTTGGAATCAAAATTCCAATCAACCAATCAGATTTGGGGGACAAGTTTATAGTTTATGTCAAGTTTAAGCTAACACCCAGGGTTAGGTGATTCTATATCAGTGTTATTCACATATAATTTCCATCTGATTTTAGGGATAACTTATGCAGGTTTAGTTTTAGGGTTGGGGATATATTTAGGATTACATTTTCAGACACTAATGTTGTTCCAGGATCAACAAAATATGTTGCCCCTTGATAGCGGTAAGCTGTCAACAGGCAGGTTGAGTAAATGCTTGATCAATTCGGATTTGAATTAAAAGTATGAACATTAGTTATTTAAACAAGGGTAACAACAACAACAACAACACATTAGTATTGTGCTGCACAATACAACCCTATATCCGTCATGAGACGATTTAAAACACCTTAAAACACCTCTTTTTTTATGGACTCACTCAGATTATTTATGAGAAATATTAGTGTCAGATGGTGGCACAGCTTATCCCCGAAAGCATCTGACACACCCCACAGGGGAAAAAAGGTAAATTTGCAATTCTCCAAAATGCATATTTTTTTAGAGCTGCATAGATTTTTTTGACAGTACAGCTGTCATGTAATTAATTAAAACAAAACAGCTTTTTAGCATAAAAAAATAAGGCGACTCAACACTTTTCTAATGTGCAGCTGAAAACTAATAGGCCTACCTATTTGACAAAAACTGTGTATTTTTTTTTTTTTTAGAATAAGGGGTAGTCTAAATCTTACCCCATTGTCCCTTCCAATGTGCCATGCATTCCTCTCATGCTGATGAGAGAAGCAGCAACACATTTGGCTGCTCTGTTTATGCATCCTATGCATAAGTGTCCTTCACTTCACTAGGAAAGAGCAGCTTACAGCAAAGTAAACACAATAATATGATTTGGCTGATCTTATTTGTAAAGTAATGTGCATGGTTCTTATGTCTAATTTACTCTTGTTTATAGTTATCTTGACAGTAATGTCGACAGTTAGCCTATTTCAAGCAGAAGACCCCTTCTCCATCGGCTGTTTTCCATTATTGACAGGTCGCATGGATTTTTGCACTTCCTTTGAGTTTCACGTCAACGCGTTAATCCTAAATAGGCTATAATAAGATGCATGTTGCATTATAACGTCATTTTTACTCAGACAAAAGTTAGATCTTCCCATTTAGAAGCCATGAAAAGTTCCAGATCTACTCAAATTCAAGGAAACCGTCGCTGACAGTAAAATCATTCTTAAAACTCGTGCATCTCTATAAAAGTACAAGTTGCTGAAACATGAGTTGCTGCTTCATACAGCTGGACACCCGAACGGATCCGGATCTCCTGCATAAAGTAACCGTGATCAGTACTGACAAATAAAAACCTTTCTACGTACCTATACTGTTGGCGATGTAAAGACTATCTGCGTGCTGAAAGTGAAGGAAAATAATGAAGAATGCACATCCAGGAGTAACATCCATGGCAGGTCCGCGGAGAGGGGAGAGCGCACGGGCGAAAGGCGGACTTTGAGATCTCAGATAAGCGATCCAGCAGCGAAAGCTACCCCCACCTTCCCCCCTCCCCTTTCAGACTGACTGCAAAGTGCACCGGGGAAGATATGCTCTCATTCTCACCCTCCCTTTCCAGCCCCCTCTCCTCCTCCACAGTCCGCGGTGGTGAGCGTGAATGCAGATCCTCTCATGATACAGACGACCACCAGCCGGATCGTCCTTCTCATCAGCAGTGACAGGAACTCCAGTTGTATCCTTCCCGTGATGCACTCGGGTGGTGGTAAACATGGCAAAATTGTTAGCCTCACACTTCAGAATCAGAAGTTTATTTGTTTCAAAAGTTCAATAAACATAGACGGCGTTCAATAACCATGAAGGCGAGTGGACAGTATAGCTAGGTTTAGCCTAGATATAATGTGAAAAATTTGGAGGTTAAGGAAATTAAACGAAATAGGCCTAATGTAGGCTATTATTTGAGTAGTGTACATTTAAAAAAAAAAAAATTCTAAAGTTTTACACACACAAAAATAAATTATCAGAAGCCAATCAAAATGGACACCACCATGCTGCCATCACATGACCAGCCATAACTGACAGAAAATACTACTGCTAATTACTAAACTTTTACTTATACTACTAGTATTTATATATTGTTTACCTACAAACCATATGCGTAAAGGTAGAATAGCCTACATCTAAACAAACCAATCTGAGCTGTAACAAGAAAGTCATCTCAAATTGATTTGTATAGCACTTTTCACAATACACATTGTTTCAAAGCAGCTTTACTGAAAATCATATCCCAATAGTTGTATTTAGCAGATTAGAGCTGGGAAATAATATAGTTTAGCCTATATTTTGTGATGATAAGCAAGCCGTTGAGATATGCTATAGCATCCAGTATAATCACCCTGGCTATGCGAATGAAGACACATTTTTGGACTTATATATCCAATTTTACATAAAGAGCAGGGTGATAATTTTGCAACAAATTAAAAGTCAAGCAGTTGAGATTGTCTAGGCTATCAATATAATATTTATCGTGGTGAGCGATACAGTAAAGACAGAGTATCTTTAGGAGAATCAGACACTAAGAAATCACCAATATAAGTTTCTTTGCTCATCTAGGTGTACGGCATATACTGCGGAAGCTAACCAGCCAAACCCCTTTACTTGTTTGGCATATTAGAAGGAAAAAGAAATGATTAAGATGTCCATTTCCAATTAAGACATTTGAGAATGAGAAGGTATAGGCTACTTTTGATTGGCATTTGTAAAGGAAACAGGATTACATTCCTGGAAAAGCTTTTTGGATGGTGTCTTGTAGAAATCATTCCCCATCTTCCCATTCATATTTCGTACTCAACTAAAAAATGAGTACGTCTGTTCTAGTATTTTTAATATCATACGTTATGCAGGACCAGAGCGGTTGGAGAAGAAGCATCCTGCTCTGTTATGAAGTTAGTGGATTATTGAAATAAATCACCTGGTGAGATTGGATGCTGGGTTCTTGGAAAAAGAATGTCTAATGCATCTCTGTGGCTCGGGAGGAAATGGATCATGTGCCACCTATCTGTCAGCAGCTTTACTTCTCCAACCTCCTCTGTGGGGCAAAGGCACTGAAAGCGTTATTTACCTTCATTATTTCAAAACACTGACGATGAGCAATAACATGCACCCACCACCACAGGTTACTTTTCATTTGCATGGAGTAAAAGCAACCCAACAACACTAATATTAGTAACCTTTAAAATGTGATTGTATAAATAGCTTTTTCCAATAATTTTTCCTTTGATCATATATTGATCAAATATTAAGACTGTCATTATCTACACCTGACTTTATTTTTTTATTTTTTTGTGGAACACAAAAGCAGATGCTTAGCAGAAAATTCTGCTTTTGTTCATACAACGAATGTGGATGGTGAACTGGGACCGTCAAGATGCAAAAAGAAGAAAAAAACATCATAAAATGTGTTTGAAAATGTTGCCCTACACAACAGCTGATACATCTCATCATGCCCACATATATGGTTGTTTTGATCAGCGAATTATTATTATTAGGGGCCAAGCATAGACGTCGCAATGTTCTTCTTTTTCCTCTACTCTTCTATGAAATCCCATAGAACTGCTTGCGGTAAAGTTATAAAATTTGGCTCACAGATAAAGGACAGTCGGAACTGTCACCATAGCTAATTTTTTGTTCATTGTACCAAATGACATAATTTTCCTTTGGAAATTTTTCCGCCATTTGGAATTGAAAAAAAAAAAAAACTCTACTAAGTTAGTAGTTGCTCAGATTTTCACGAGAATTTAACCAGATCATCTTCATACCATGCCAACAAAAAGTTAGGTAATTCAAGTTGTTTCATCATACCGTTCTCAAATAACTTGCGAACGAATTTGAGGAAGTGGGCACCAAAATGGACATCTGCAACCTTTTAGCATATTCTGAAAAAACTTGGTTTGTGTTATGACAACCTTATCCTTGAGGGTATGTGCTCAGTTTCGGCACAGGGCCACCTAGTGGTCAGGAGATATGAAAAATAGCTCTTTTTGCTTATAACTTCGTAACAGTTTGGCTAAAAAGTTTTAAACTGGTTTAGATTCTTAAGATTCGGTGCATCGTGGCGAGTTCAATGAAACCCAAATTTCCTATATAGAAAATTTTGGAAGCTGATCATTTATAATGCAATATATTTTATGAACCCATTGGTGTATCGTAAAGAACTTGGTATTGATTTTCTTTTGATTTCTTTTGACCATTTTGATTTTCTTTTAAAAACTTTTTCGAAACTCATCAAGCGTTTGTCTGATTTTCACCAAATGAGACGGATCATCTTTAGACCATGATGATAAAAAGTTATGGATTTTGTGTCGATAGACAAAATCATTTTTGTACGCTCCATCAACGAATTTGATGGCATATTACCAAAATGACTCTGAGGCTGTATCTCTGCCATTCTTTGGCAAATTGACACCAAAACTTTGCATGTGTCATTGTCACTTTGCTTTGACCCCACCATGTCAATTTAGTCACAGCGCCACCTTTTGGTCAAAAGTGATAAACCCTTAAATCATTCAATTTTTCAGCCTTTTTGCCAAAAATCATCTTAATATTCCTTTAATTGCTCATTGTTGCAGTTGGTCTGATATCCAGCCATGCTTGAATGACTTATTGTGCCCTTAATGGCTGCTTGCAGCTATATTTATTATTATTTTTTTTTTAATTTTGTCAATCACTGCTGAAACTATTCTTTATGATCAAGGGATCAATAACAGGTCAACTTGTGTATACCAACTCCAAAAGCCATCATGTGAAAATATAAATTCATACACTTTATACCTTACACATACACTTTTTAGAATACCTATCAATCGGAGTAATTCACTTTTATTTGCATTGAATTGATGAGAGAAGTTTATAAAAACAAACAATTTACTTACATAAATATTTGTTTATAGAAAACAGTTTTGGGAAGCATTTTGAATCAGATACGACTATAAAAAACAACAGCACACTATTAAACTATAAGCTCAGTTATCAAAAGTCAGCTGTGGTTAACTTTATGACATAATTGCAGAAACCTCAGATTGTGGGATTTTAAGTGCAGAGCAGAAGAGAGGGTTTCTGAAGGGGACTGCGTCTATTTCTCATGCTTCTCTGACTGAGGTAAAAGATTGAGGTTGTCACTGTGGTTAAGGAAGACGATGGTTTAATTGAACCTCTACATTCAAGCTTCATTGTTTGGCCAGATTGGTCAAGCTATCATGCTTGCAACTTTCTTGTAGCTAGGCATCCAGAATGTAAACTAGGCTCATCGAGTATACATGCCAAGGATAACTGCATTTCAAATTTGAGTAGTACACCATATAAAGGCCAAATACGATATCAAGCCTGTAAAAGTATAATTTATACTTATGGGGAAGATCATATCCTGGGAATAGTTGAGAGTTTTGTCATTTGAACTTGCATGATGAGGTCAGATGAGAAAAGGCTACATTGGTTCACTGAACTGAAAGAAGTTGCAAAAGAGTAAATGTGGAAGCAGATGGTCATGTATATTAATTCTCCTCGTCTAAACACCATTGGAGGCAATCTGTGAAAGGAATATTTTCTCTAAGCATTTTAAGAATTGTAATACACCAGTGAAAAAATTAAGATATTGGATAACTAGCACTATAGATAAATAAATAATTGCGCACCAAATCAGCACATTAGAATGACTTCTGAAGGATTATTTATGAGACACGGGAGTAATAACACTGAAAATTCAGCTTTGGCATCACAGGAATAAATTAATTTTTCAAATATATTAAAATAGAAATAAGTTATTTTAAATTGCAATTATTTTTCACAATATTATAGTTTTTGATCAACTAAATGCAACCTTGTTGAGCTAAGTATAACTAAATTAGTATAACCAAATGACATATTTTTTATTAAATCATTATATTTATATAATTCTTTTCTATTAAGTTTAAATTCAAACGTAAGCAATACAAACAGCAAATGCAACACATAACACATTTTTTAATTTCATTTACGAACACAATCTTGTCAGGCAACAATAGACTATTGCTATTCCTACCTATTTACTGCCCACTGTGGTCAAAAAGATGTGTCAGCAAATTTCATGTAATAGACCCTGAAGGGAAAAACCAATAGATGCATACTGCAGCTAAACACAACCTTTAGATACATAAACCAACAGACACATACTGCAGCTGGCTTTAGACAAAACCTTAAGTCTTAACACAAAGTGTCCGAGAGCTGAGACGAATGAGAAACTTAATTTACATTATGACCGACGATATTCTCACACACCACATTTGCAACAACATGTCGTAATGCATGTATTACAATGTTTGAATTCCACTCTTGTTCCGGTGCATCCGGCCAACTCCACCATATGAGTCATATGTTTCACTCATGTGGACCCGGGAAATGTAGGACAGATATGCCGTGTAACTTTGCCTTTGGTTTTAATCTGAGACTGGGGGTTCAGAGTTGGCATAGGTTAGCAGTAGAGGGACTTGTTACTGGTTAGTGTCTCTAGAAGAGAGTTGGCTCTATGTTGCCGTCACTGCTGGCTCTCAAACGAACCACGGAAGGAGCCAGTGTGTCCCGCCAGGACGTGTGTTTCACATTTGTTCCCCCGCTCCCTCTCTACCCTCTCCTCCTGAAACTCCTTCCGCACAAACTCACGTCACGTGACCCGCTGGGCTAAACGGCTGCTGCTGAACAGACACATGGATTACATGAACATACACTTAAGGGCATACAAGCCCTCAAATACAAGTACTGACAAGACACAAGGCAAAGTTCACCCAAAAATAACAATTCTGTCATCATGTATTCACCCTCAGGTCGTGCTATACAGCATTTGATTCTATGGAATACAAAATAAGATGTTATGAACAATGTTCATGCTGCTCTCTTAGATAAGCTCGAACTTTTCGAGGGCATAAAGTCAAATATTTCAACTGTCCTGATATTATAGAAAGAAACGACAAACTTAAAATGTAGTTTGGCATGATTTATTGTTATCATTTCTTTGGGCAAAATAAATGTAAAAAAACTGCTTCACTGTTTATAATAATGAAAAATCTATGTCCATCAAAATCACACTGTTATCACGGTATTATATTTTTAAATAATTAATTTGATACATATTCTTAATTTTATTTATATTGTAATATTGAAGTTTATCTGAAATTAAAGGAGTAGTTCACTTTTGAAAAACGTTTGCTGATAATTTACTCACCCCATGTCATCCAAGATGTCCATGTCTTTCTTTCTTCAGTCGAAAAGAAATTAAGGTTTTTGATGAAAACATTCCAGCGTTTTTCTCTATATAATGGACTTCAATGGGAACCAAATTGTCCAAAAGACAGTTTCAGTGCAAACTGCAAACTGATCATAGGGCTTTAAATGATTTCAGACGATGAATAAGAGTCTTATCTAGGACCCTTCGAGTCATGACTCGAAAAAAATTTGTTCATTTTGATGAACGAGTTCGAATAGGAGAATCACGAACGTGCATCACAGTACAGAGCAAGGAGAGCATTTGTCCTTATGAAACTTAAACTTATTAATTTATTTTTTAAATGAGCGATCGTTTCACTTGATAAGACCCTTATTCATCGCCTGGAATCGTTTAAAGCCCTTTGAACAGTTTGCAGTTTGCACTGAAAGTGTTTTTTGGACCTTAAACCGTTTGGTTCCCACTGAAGTGCATTATATGGAGAAAATCCTGGAATGTTTTCATCAAAAACCTTAATTTCTTTTCTACTGAAGAAAGAAAGACATGGACATCTTGGATGACATGGGGGTGAGTAAATTATCAGCAAAAGCCTTTTTAAAAGTGAACTACTCCTTTAACTTTTAGATAAACTATTCCTTCAAGAAAACAATAAATCTATTGAGTTCATTGATGAGCAACCTCTGAAAAGGTCGAACACTGCACATCCTGTTTATGCTGAGTTAGACGTGTTCCTGGGTCAACATATTTTATTGATCTTGGAACAACATTCCTGTCTGAAAATGTAATATCCTATACCCCTAAATCGAACCATAAGCCATCACTAAAATCGGAGGGAAATAATAATAGATGAATAACACTGATAGAAGCACCTAACCTGGTTGTGAGTCTAAACTTGACAAATCTGATTGGTTAATTGGAATGTAGTTCCAGGGTCAACAAAAATGTTGATCCAGAAACGCTGCACTTAATAAAAATCAGGCTCTGCGTCATACACCCCAGTAACACATTACACCTTAAAACCAGTGTGATTTACTGCCATGCCTTTCAGCTGACACACAAATCCCTGTTTTGGTGGACAGACATTTGCATATGAAGCAAAAAAATTACATCACCACACATTTTTAAAACTCTCATGAGGGGTTTATACCTCAACAGTGTATTTTCCATGGTTTTGCTTAAACTTTGTTAAAGGAATTATGATTTTATACAGTGGCTCACCCGACAAGAAAAATGACTTTATAGGAAGGTTTTGGCTGGAGTCCTTCAAGAGTCAAGAACAGCATCTCTGGGCAGCATGATTTACAAATGACATTTACAGGACCAGAACGAAAACAAAGTGGACTAGTAAAGGGAGCAGTCTGGCACAGTTATGAAAGCCGTTGTTCAGCTTTCTGAAAACTCTTGACTTTATAAAAACTCTATAAAACGCAGTATTGTATATATGCATGCAAACCTTTAAACCCGTTTTGACAAAAATCAGCTTTTTCATAAAGGTTTTCAGTATTTTTAGTTGTACTGACAGTTTTCTTGGACACATATATCACCTAGTGGTGTGGATGCAGCATCGAGCAAACACAAGCGTTAGCTAATGAACAGCCACTCACTTTTCGCAAGGAAACATGATTAACTCTTTTTCCACCATTGACAGAATTTTACGTCATTTATGAGACAACGCGTAATGGGCATGGAAAAAGGTCTTCATCATTCAACATGACTTTTGAGTAAATATACACGCCACTTTCAAGTCAAGTGGCGTGTTATCTATACGCATTTTGAGCTATCCGCGTGTATTAACGTCCGAGTGATCCCGCGTGTCTGTACACGCAGTTAAATGTCCGAGCGAAACGAAGTAAAACGTAGATCTACATCTGGGGAGCGATATTTTTTTCCCTAGGATGGTAGGGGAACACTCATAAATGCCATTAACCCCAGTGACGGGTAGGTTTAGGGACGGGGTTGAGGTAAGTCATATATTTATATATACAGTAATGTAACGTTAAGTCAACGGCGTTCATAATCATGCTGAAAAGCGATTATACGTGTTGATAGCACGCCAAAAATGGAAATACGAATTGGCGTGTCATACACACGCAATTTCATGAGATCAGTCTGCATCATTGATCGCGATAGCTGTCTGTCAGGGTGTGTGGGGTAGGGTTAGGGCCCGTTTACTTGGACCTGCAGTATCCCTGTCTTATGCTTCCCCGCCATTGATGGAATTTTCCGGCTTTCCGTGTTTTCACTGTTATATGGTGGGCGCTATTACACAAATTTTGAAAAAGTAGAGAATCTCTGAATCACAACACAGGCAAAAAAGGAGCAGAAAAAAGTGATAAAAACGATGTAGACTTTGAAAAAAAAATTTTTTTTAAGCGCATGCTAGAATAAAACGAGTTCCCTATCTATCAGTCACATTCAACGGTTTGTCGAAAAGACTGACAAATGTGGTCTCACTTGGGAGCCCCAATCACCTCGAAGTTCACCTCAGATTTTCAGAAAAATGGTACGCCCACCTGTCCCTTTCATCCCATTGGGATGGAGGACTAACATTCCGGGGCAAACGTGGGGCGCCGAGTAGGTTACGACAAAAAGGCACGCTACAGCTTGCCAGCATCTGCATTTCCATCCCCCGTAACACAGTTCAGTGGTTGTGGCGCTTTCCATGGGACACCATGTGTCAGTCTTTTCGACATAACGTCGAGCTGACTGACAGATAGGGAATGTCTTGGTTACAGTTGTAACCCTCACTCCCTGATAGATGGAACAGAGAGGTTATGTCCCTCCTGCTACAACTCTGAACCACCACTGAAAGGCCGAGGCCGAGTGGAAGTGTACCGCCATCTTACATACCCATTTAGTGGCTTGGCATTCAAATAGATCTCGCCAATTCCATTGGCATTTTTCTAAAACTGGGGTTTGGGGTAATTGGGGCTCCCAAGCGAGACCCCATTTATCAGTCAACATAACATCCCAGTTCCCTCCATTTATTTGTTTAAAAACATACGGAATATTTCTTTGATTTAGAGCGATTGGTTTAATTGAATATTGGTGTATTGTGTGAAGCTGTTGCATCTCTGCGCTTAATGTTTATGTTATAGTCATTTAGGTTGAATACTAAATTATACTATAATATTTATTGAGAATGTTGATTAATATATTACGAGATATTTATTAGAATTAATATTTATTAATATTTTATATTGTTCAGAATTTATAGTATGATATGCAAGTGGTTATTAATATTGTTATTTACACTGTCTTTTTATGTCTATAGGTTTATAACCTCTTTGTTTGTGGACTAATCACCTAAATGTGGAAATAAAAAATCCAAGTAAACAAAACCACAATTGAGTTATTCCCCTCCATTCGGTGGGGAAATTCTTGGAAAACCGAACAGAGGCTCTGTTCTTTCTTTTGATATAGCCTTTTGCATGTTCAGATACTGTATCCATACAGACAAACCCCAGCTTTGTTAATGACAAAAAATGCAGAGCACACGTCTAAAAAGCAGAAACGGATGTGTGGATAAAATCTTGCGCAGGCTGAGGCTCTGTTGTCTGTGTCATCAGTTTATGAGATCACATAGCTGAGATGACTATGAATAATGGTGAGGGATTTTCGAGGAATGCATTAGCAGGTACATCTCTCTCAAGCGATGGAGACGAAGATCCGACTGCACCTTGATATTGATATCCCGAGTGGGTTCAGGTGAAGGTTATCCCTTTCTGCTGTTTAATGGAGGAAGATTGGGAGAGCTCCCTGCTGTAGCACACAATAAACCCACTGAGCTGCCATATGCCAGATCAGCAGTGCACATTATGGTCCGGGAGGATCTCAAGGTCTTCTGGATCTTCTCTTGTATTGACTTTGCACCGACTGAAAAGTCACCAATTCAGGACTGTCGGGCTAAAGCATGAGTGGGCTGTATGAGACATGTCTGTGACAACAGCCAGTGGAATTTGTCTCGAAAAGGGACCAGAAAGACTGTCACCGTGGTTACACACACAGCGACACCAGCGCTCCTCATTAGAGGGTGTTTCATAGACAAGTCGTCTCTGCAGGAAACACGTCCAAATCGACTGTTTCAATGATCACTGACAGCACAGAGGAAATAGGAAAATGATTCAGATTAGAAGACAACAGATTTGCTTTTGTAAAAATAACTTTATGTACTCTTCATGTATACGGTGCAAATGTATTCAATTGAGTCATCTTAGTAAACAAATTCATAATACTTTGCTGTGTCCACATTCTGCAAAGTCTGCAGACTTTTAGTTTGTTTATCTACAATCAAGTTAACCCTTTGTTTAGTTTTCTGACATCCATCTGTTGCCATGGACACTAACTCAATCAACACAGCTGTTCGTCATTTAGTTCGCTCTTCTAGCACCTTGTGCACTTGTCCAGTATTGTTCGTGCTTCAGTTGCACGCTGTCTCAAGTGTTAGCTTGTTGTTTAAAGCTAGTTTGTCCTCTTTGTCACTATCTCTGTTTGAAAGCGGCAATTGCAGTTATTTGCAGAATCAGACTGATCTCATGAAATTGCGTGAGTATGACACGCCAATTCGTATTTCCATTTTTGGCGTGCTATCAACACGCGTAATCGCTTTTCAGCGTGTTTATGAACGCCGTTGACTTAACGTTATTACTGTATAAATATAGGACCTACCTCAACCCCTTATGACCAACATAAGAAATTTCACCGGAAAAATATCAATTGAACAAGTAAGTAACATCCAATTTTGTTCTGACCAACTAAGGCAGGGTTTCTCAAACTCGGTCCTGGAGGGCCGCTGTCCTGCAGAGTTTAGCTCCAACCCTGATCAAACACACTTACCTGTGACTTTCTAGTGATCCTGAAGACCTTGATTAGCTTGCTCAGATGTGTTTGATCATGGTTGGAGCTAAACTCTGCAGGACAGCGGCCCACCAGGACCGAGTTTGAGAAACCCTGGGGAAAAAAGCATTGCAGTAAATCACGCTGATAAAATCTAACGATCTTTTATCACATCTTGCATTGTAAAAAATATTGTTGGTTTAACTTAAAAAATTAAGTAACGTGGTTGCCTTAAAATTTTAAGTTCATTGAAATGGAAAAATTGAGTTAATTCAATGAAGGAGATTGATTTAATCATCAGAAACTCAAAATATTATGTTATCTGAACTACATAAATTATTTAAGTTGATTTGACAAAAAAAATGTTGTGATAACAAATCATGAAAATATTTTTTCACAGTGTGAGGAGGAAGAATGGCATTTTATGAAGGTTACTGATCACTGATTTTTAAAATACCTTCTAGTTCCTGAGAGTTTCAAGCCCTATTTCACGGAAAGTGCCGATTACATGGCTCTGAAACTTGGTGAGAGCGATAGACTATCATCCTCAAATGTGAATATGAACTGAATAACAGACTGTGTGCACCAAACAAGATTGCGAGGTTTAATCCCTCTGTTTAACCAGAAGCAGCCTCCATTGCTGGCTCTCTCGACAATGTGTCTCCACTTCTGCTTCCAATTCCATGATCAAAGACATTGAAATGTTGGACAGGAAAAGAAATGGAATGGATGAGAGGGAAATCTTCCAAAAAGTGACTTAAAGAATTGAAATCCCCTGGTGTTTCAGGAACAGTTTGTTTTTCGCTGCTCGTCTTGTCTGTAAATCTGGTGAGTGTCTCCACAATGCTCATCGCCACAACATAACGTATTGTCTCAGTTTTTAGCCAGCAAAAAAGATGCATTACATCACAGGACAACTTGCAGGCCTTTCAAATGCACATAAAAGAAATCCTAATTTTACTTTATTTTGATAATTGGTGGTTTCATCTACAGACATTCCATCACAGCTTCTTGGTTTCGTTAAACTGTCTTTCAGTTCTCGTTCTTAAATTGGACTTGAGTTTTCCACATGGACAACATGATGTTCCCTGTAAACTTAAAACGCCCACTCAAAACACGTTTACTTTCTTATTACCACCAAGAGATTCTCTTTTTATGGTGGAATCGTGACCTAGTTCACTGCACCCAGACGCGTGGACAAAATAGGGCCAAACTTTGCAAGCCAAATATGAGAAGTAAAGCAAAACACCCCAATTGTATTTCTCCTGATGGTCAAGTTGCTTGAGGATGTGTGGCATGGTCATTAAACCTTATATTAAGCATCTGGACAAACATTTAGCTATATTTCCAATATTACAAAGGTCGCAACATGCAAGTAGTACGAACATAGCTGCTCTGCTTTTGCTTTCAAGGGAATGTAATATATTCACAGAATTTTCCATATTTCAAATTTTGAGCTCATGCAACAAAACCAAAAAAAAGCTCTTTCGAAACCAAAGCACGTTCCCTTTTGAGCAGCTTCTGGTAAACAATAAGAAATTCCCATCTGCTCAGTCATGTTTGCTGTGCCTTCTCACCTCACACTCCTCCCTGCACTTTTGCAAGCTGCCTGTTCTGTTAACTTCACTTCAGACTTGCTGAGCTCAGCATTCCCCCACGGATTCACGGATTCAGCTACCTGGAACTGCTGTCACCCTGCATCTCCTCATCCTACCTGTACCTGCACCTCCAGCTGAGCCTCGCTCCCCCGCTAACAAACATCAGTGTCCTTGATGTCCCGCCGACACCATGGCAGAGACAAACGCCTCTCCCCGGCTCTAGATGCTACAGTTTAGCTTTGGTCCTCTAAATCTCTCAACTCGGAGCGTGGCTTCATCAACAACTCAATTTGAGGGAGTTCACTTAAATAACTCTGTGATGTAACGCGGGTCCTTGTGAGCCTCAGATGGATGACGGCGAAAATTTGAAGTGACAAAAGTAAGGAAGTAACTCGCTGGGTGACAAGTAATCAATCGGGTTTGTTAGGTAAAGAGTGAAGAGGGTTCTCTGCGAAATGAACTTTTCTGCTATGGCAAAATGGAAAAAAGCAGGTGACATTGTGAGTGGAGCACAACTCAGGGAAGTGTGGAGGATGCATTTGGGAGCTGTCTGCAGAGATTTATGTCAAATCCACCTCACTGAGGTGACTGCAGTAAGGACCCATCTGTGTGTGTGTGTGTGTGTGTGTGTGGGCGTGGCAGCACTTCTCTCGGAGCACTGCCATATTTGCACTACCACTGAAAATCCGCAACTGGGATGCGAGATGGCGACTTTCTCTTTATTGAGTTAAGGGGTCATGAACTGGCTTTTTAAATTTTATTATATTGTTGTCTGAGGTCAACGTATGACGTTCGCTTGGTTTTTGCATTCAAAAACATCAAAATGAATAAGTAATACGCTATTTTGTACCCTAGTTTTGAGCCTAGCTGAAAAACGCTCGGTTTTTATGGGCGTCTCGCAGTGAAGACTTGGAAGTAAACGCCCACTGCTGTGAGTGGATAACAGTTTTGCATATTATAATGAGTTTCAACTCACCTGTCGATGCACTTGGGGGAAATTGTTTTGAAGACGTCCAATGTTGTAAAGGGGCAACCGGAATGATTCGCCCATACATGTTCGACCCAGAGTCCGCGTCTTGCACCATTCCTTTAGGATCCATTCCTGTCGGCACAGCACCGTTCTTTACTCGTAATCGGTCTGCAAATCTTCGGTCTTTACAAAACAATCCTCAGTGAAATGAAGCGAACAGACGGACAATGTTTTACCTCATCAGCTGGAACGTCATTAAAAATCAACATGACATCATGACTTTTGCGTAAATATACACGCCACTTTCGAGTCAAGTGGCGTGTTATCTCTACGTATTTTGAGCTATCCGCGTGTTTCCGCGTGTATGTCTACGCCATTAACGTCCAAATGATTCCGCGTGTCTGTACACGCCGTCAAATGTCCGCGCGAAACGAAGCAAAATGTAGATCTACATCTGGGGAGTGATCTTTTTTTTCCTAGGATGATTAGGGAATACTCATAAATGCCATTAACCCCAGTGACGGGTAGGTATAGGGACGGGGTTGAGGTAAGTCATATAGTTATATATACAGTAATAACGTTAAGTCAACAGCGTTCATAAACACGCTGAAAAGCGATTATGCGTCTTGATAGCACGCCAAAAATTGAAATACGAATTGGCGTGTCATACATACGCTATTTCATGAGATGAGTCTGTTAAAAATAAAGTTTATCCATAAAGCAGTCCTATTGAAATTCAGAGGAAGCATATGCAGCGACTGTCTTCTTCCACAACCAGGAACTGCACAATATTTTGTATTGCTCGGTAGCTCGATCCGGTTTGTCATCGCGAGGTAGGCTTATGTTATTTAGCTATGCGTGTAATTCGCGAATTTTGTAGTTCTCTTTGTTCGCCGGGTTACTACCCGAAACCCGAAGTTTAAAAGTACGATTAAAAACGATACAGACCCCGTCAGGCTATGACAGACGTGTCGATGTACCATCACAAGAGATTTGGAAATATATTATGAAGGTTGAAAAGTTCACTGGTGTTACTTTAAAGGTCCCCTGAAATGCCTTGGAACGTGCAGCTTTGTATGATGCGTTGACGTAATTTCCACTGAAACAGGAAGCTAAGGCGGGGCATTTTGAATAGCTCCTCCCCCTTTTCAAATAGCCAAGTTTATCTCACAGACTGCAAGTCGTACTTGACCGCACCATGGAAGCGAATCCGAGCGCTGATGATACGTTGGATTCAATAATAGAGGTATGAATAATACATTCTAGCCATTTCATTCTTAACCAACGTACAGTTGGAAAAACAGAATAAAACACACATGATATGATCTCCAACCCATATCTCTCCGTGGCATGACGCATCAACGGTGGCTTTGGCCAGTATTTTTATGTCATAGGAGGCAGGAGACTTTAGATTCTAGAGAGCATTTGATTGGACAGAAGATGTGATGAGAAGCTGAAGTCCACATTGATGTCATAAAAATCTTTGATCTATTTTAGTGGAAGCGAGAAATTGTACGTTTTTAATGCTTATAACTTATAAATGTGAATTTTGTCATTGTTTTGGAACACACCAGCTTATTCATAACCTTAAGGCTAACATATTTGTAGGTTAAATTTTGATTTCAGGGGGCCTTAAAAAAATAATTATTTTATTTTTGTACCAAGATTGCTACTCAATCCTTCTTATCCTTTTGCATTCCCCTCAAAGGAACAAAACTTCAACGAATTATGGATATGCCACGTGTTTTTGATGCAGCATGTATTTGAACATCAAAGAGAAACATCTGAAATCTGTTAGAATGCGAAATCCTAAAATACAAAGATACACACGTATTACCAGCAACTCATAAAGAACCTCAGGATACTTGATTTATTCATTTACGAAAGCCACTGAACAATTTATGAGCCTAAGAGGACGAAAAGCAGAGAACCATGAGCTTCCGTTTTCCATGGAACAAAATCTATTTTTGTCTATAAACTTGCTTCAAACTACATTTATAATATGATACAAGTGTTCAACCGTTTTAATTACTTAACCAGCACCAGTCATCAAATGTATTTTCAAGAAAACTAAATTGTGAACCTCACAATAAAAATGTTTTAAAATTATATAACAAAACCCTAATGAAATGATCCAAAGGATGGACTACGGTAGTCGGTAGTAGCCAACCTTTACTGGTCCTACAGTCAGACAGTCAAAATATAACCATTTTGAGTCTCTATGAAAAGTTTCTATGAATGTCATGCGCAACTGGAAACAACCTTTCTACTCTTTGGTATTTTTACCTGTCAAGCTGAAGGAAAGCGAGCTTGGCATCCATGTATGTATCGCTGCAGCCCGGAGACCTGCAGGTGGGAGGAGCTTACGCCACAAGTGGGAGGGATTTCACAAATGTGCAAGTAGGAGGAGTTTACGCCGCAAGTGGGAGGAGCTTATGCAGAAATCCCTGTCATTGCCGAGGATGGCGGTGAATGAGTAAGGCAGGAAGTAGCAACAATAATAAAAATAAACGATCAAATATTACGTTCCTCATCATGGTCTGATTTCTTACAGCTTTGTTATTATTCATGTCACATCTTTACACCTTTTACCATACTTAAAGTGATGGTAGGCCTTATGGTGCGTTCACGTGCTATGGTAAATATGGTAAATTCCAAAGTCGAAGTGGAAAATGCACATGAACACCCCCTCAAGATGTGTGCCCGATCCTTAAAGCTACACTGTGTGATTTTTACCCCCATCTAGCGGTGAAAATATATATGACCATCCAGTGAATATTAGTTTCCGTTCCTCTCAATTCCGATTTCGTTTTAACTCCTACGGTGGCCAATGTAGTCCAAGATTAACATGGCATCCAGTTCGACCTCGTCCATGACTGTTAACTCAAACGTAAACGCGAAAGGCGAAGCTTGAATTAACGGGTATGTCCCTCTTTGGCTAATGTACTTTCAAGATGGAGGGGCAACATGGCGACCGACATTAGAACCCCTTACCCGTATGCATTTTCAATGGCATATTATAGGCTACACTCACGAGAATGCTTTATTACATGAACGAAGTAAATATACATTAATGAGCACATATATTTTGAAAGAACTAAGTGTTTTTAGCTAATAATAAACTAAAAGAGTTACACAGTGTATAGCTTTAACTGTCACCGTCCCACAGGTGGGACGTTTGCCACTATATTTTTAAAACAATAATATCTTAGTAAATACCTTAAATAATATTGACAAACTATATATCATTTGAAAGCTTACAATCTCTAGTTTCCATATTTGGTGACTGATTTTCAAAATATATTACTGAGGAGCCATAATTTATCAATATAAAACAAGAATATTTTCATACTCATAAGGCGTGTTCAGACCTTTATTTTAAAATAGCAGTAAACATGAAAAATCATGAAAAAATGGTAGATACCTCAGTTTGTTTTCATGCCAACAGTTCAAAAGATAGAATCCATTCAATTATTTTGGAAAAAAAAGGTCTGAAAAGTTTGAAATATCAAGAAAAAAATAGTAAATTCACCATTTGTGACGTGGCAGCTAGCTATGACTTACATGCGTGTTCTTTGTATGTGTTTCTTAGAGGTTCAATTCATATCAAAATCTGCCAAACTTCCCATGCTACTTCTGAATAGGATCTCTACTTCAGAAATTGTATGAAAATTGTGAAAATAATGGTTCATATCACTCAAAACACGAATGGAAATGCAGGCGCCCTTATATGGGCAGTAATGGAGTCTGATTGTGCCCTAGTGAAAAAGTTTGGTACTGCGATCAAACAAAATCTTACTGAAAGCTCATTTTTTGAGATATCAACCTAAAATTTGAAACACAACTTGTTCAGATTTTTGGCTTTGATCTTTCTGACATTTTAGAGTAGCCCAGGTTTTGAAAATATATATTTTATGTAAAATATGAATAATTAATATTTTTACATTGTACATTTCCATAAACTCAAACTTCTATAACTTTTTTTCTGTTTCACTTTCTTAATTTATTTCACTTCTACAAAAATCTGCCAAATGTCTTCTTTAAAACAAGACCAATCATATGTCTATATTCCAAAGCATTCTTGAATTACAACCATTTAAGTTCGAAATGTGCATTTTCATGTCTATTCAAAAAAGGGGGGGTGACAGTTAACAGGTTAAAGAAAGCTCATCCTTAAAAGAAAAATATAAGTGGATTCAAATGGTGCTATGATGCACATTTTAAATCATCATTAAAATTGATAATGTATACCTTGTTAAAAACAGAGGGCAAAACTAGGGTTGGTCGGATAAAATTAAGTAATTTAAAATATTATATTATATTATATACAATATTATAGTTACATAATTTGAAACCCAGCATATGCATTTTGTTTCATATCAAAGTTCTTACTTGCAAGTTCAGTTTTTTTTCAGTTCAGTTTTTCTTCCCATAGGTGTCAGGGAGTGCAGAGCATTCTTCTTCTTCTGAAAGAGGATTAGAATAAAAAAAAAGTGATAAAATTATCCATTCATTTTTAATCTGACAAATAAATATTTAGCAAAATATAAAACAGAAATAGAACAAGTACAATATCAAAATTAATTGAATGCAAGGATGGATTACATTGATCACAAATTATAGTAAAGACTTTTGTAAATAAAAAAATAAATAAAAAATCTAATTAATGGTCCAATTTTAAACATTTTTCTTTAAAAAATACCTTATTCACCAATGAATACAACAACACATTTCAAAATATTGCCAACCCCATTTTTACAGTGTTTGCTCATCTGCAATACGTATATAGGACGTTTAGAAGATGTCTTTAAGATGTCAGTTTAACATACATTCTAAATCATTACATCTTAACATCTTCTAAACGTCTATTTGGCATCTGGCAGGAAACGTCCTAGAGACATATTGCAGATGAGCAAACACTCTTAAAAAATACATCTTCCAGATGATTTAAAGTGTAGTTTTTTGAGGTTTCAGATCAGCATTAAGGCGCTCAGCTTAAAGCCAAGTGAATTCTGAAGCGATCGTACCTCACAAAAAGTGGCCGTCCCAAGAGATTGTTTCAGAAAAAAGTTTAGCAGGGATCATTGCTTTGGGTCGTTATAACCAACATACAGAGAGAATTTAGAAAGATTCCCTACGGCCCAAACCTTGAAATGAAACTTCAAAACTAATGAAGTCTATTCAAGGATAAACCCAACCTGTAAACAACTTTAGCTTTAAGGCAGTAAAATTAGATAGTGATGTTCTAACAGTCTATTGTGGATTTTATGTGCAGAGAAACACCAACATGAGCTCTCCAACATCCATCATCTCTAACATCCATCCATCCGCATGCCTATCTCTCTTTGTCTATTTCTTTGTCTCACTGTCTATCTATTTATTTTTTATGTCTGTCTAATGTGTCACATTTTCACCCGGGTAATCGTCTGGTGTTTCTTTTTCTTATTTCCTCAGAGACAGGTCAAGAGTAGATATCGTTTTGATACTTTGATATTTTCCACAATGTGCATGTGTTCATGATTATGTATCTCAGATTCTCAGCGATACATAATTTGTAGCACTTGGCTGTCTTATTGACAAAGTTTAAACAAATTATGACTGACATGACTTATTCATCTCAGTGCTGCAGATGTTTGCCGCATTGCTACCCAAGACTGACTGTTTATGCTCCCTGTGATGATCGTTTTGCAGGAGGGTTTGTCTCCATGGTAATTGCATTAAATCACAATGGAACTGCAGGGAAATGTCTGTTTACACATTCATACAGACTGTCAATTTGAGGCTTTTGTAGACATATAATGCATATTCATCTCTGTCTGGTAAAACACACTGTAATCTTACAAAACTTTGTAGATTCTTTCTACAGAATCCTTTGTAATCTAATAGTGTCATGTGACTTTTGTTTTATAAGACACGTGTTCTTTATATATATATATATATATATATATATATATATATATTCATATAAACATTTAGAATTCATGCCAACCTTACAAATGGAAAAAAAAGACAAGTTAGTAACCACTGAGAAGAAAAGAAAAAAATAATCATGATCATCCAAATGAAACATGCACTCCATCTGCTGGGTGAAGCACATCAGGGCAGACAAAACTACAAGTCTGGGGAAATTTTTTAAAGAATGTTATAAAATGAAAGCCGAAGTGTCTCATTTTACCATCTTAAAATCTTCCAGTGTAATATGTAGAGACAACGGTAAGAAAGATATGTGTTGCTTGGCTACCTTTAAATGAACAATTACTGTTGGTTTGAGCATCTTGACATAGAAACATACTTCAACCAATGCTATGCATTTGAGGGTGTGACTATCTATTTGTTCAAACAATGAAAGATTTTCACCTTTCTGTTGCACTTAAAGGAATAGTTCACCAAAAATTCAATCATTAATTACTCCCCCTCATGTTGTTCCAAACCCACAAGACCTTTGTTCATCTTTGGAACACAAAATAGCTGTTTATGAAAGAGGATAAAAGAAAAAAGTCTTGCTATATCAGTGCAAGTTAAAGTTGTGAAGTTAGTTAATACAGTTGATTAAAGGAATAGAGAGAATTGAACATTTAAGCTCATATGTAGGCTAGTCATTTAATAGCTTTATCTATTGATTCTAAAGCATATTTATATTACCATTATATATTTATTCATTTCATAATAATTCATAAACTAAAACTGTACGTGTGTGATCAATTTAGGGTGTAATAATAACAAAATAATATCTATATCATACAAAATCATTATTCTAAATAAGCATTACTAAAAGCCAAAAAAAACTTGATTCCTATGACCTTTAATCTGGAGTAGAAACAGGCGGAGTGACTTGATCTCATCAGATATGTCACTCTGCTCACAGCTGATTAGTTAAAGTTTGGTTTGTCTTACCTAGAACATAACCCGGGCCAGGTTAGCAGAGAAGAGTTAGTTACTATGGTGATGAACACTGCTAAAAGCCAAACCACTTTCATGGTGCCTAAAACCCAGGGTTGGCGAAAACTAAACTAAAACATATCGGGGTAGCCACCTATACTGGCTTCATAGTATAGGCCCCTGGAAAGCATCTGCTGTTTACTAACATCTGATAGACATCTTTAAGATCTCAGTTTAACATACAAGACATCTTCTAAACGTCTATTTGACATCTGACAGGAAATGTCCTACTGAGGTATTCCAGATGAGCAAATACCCTAAAAACTACGTCTTCCAGATGTAAACACACACACCAAATAGACGTATCTGGGTCTCATCACTACATACAATAAAGTTTGATCCACTGTAAGTTAGTCACATGGACTATTTTAACGTTGTCTTTACTTACTAACCTTCTAGGCCTTGAAAGAGGTAACAATTGACGTAGCCGCCCACAGGGGGGTCAGAAAGCTCTCAGATTTCATAAAAATATCTTTGTGTTCCTTATTAGGCTACGTCCACATTAATTCGGATTTGAAAACGGCGTTTTTTGTTTTAAAACGCTCTCCGTCCACAGCGTTTTCCGACGTTTCAGTGTGGATGAACTTCTAAATTCACCATACTGCGCATGCGTGAAAACTCACCGAGACGAAACAGATTAAAAATAAAGTTATCGCGCAATTCTTCTAACAGGATAACTTTATTTAGCAAAATATCTCACCATCAATGATGCATCCAGGTCGCACTTGTTTGGTCTAAAACGTACGGAGCCCGGGAAGTCACCTGTGGGAAGAAAAAACAAACAAACAAAAAAAAAACAATCCGATGCTACAGTTTTGGAATCCGTCCTCTCAGTTTAACTTACATCCTCGTTTTCAAATACCACAGTCCACACTACAACACGAAAACGGCGTTTTCAAATTAATCCTTTAGAGAGCGTTTTCCAAAAGATACGTAAAATGCTGTCTCAGTGTGGACGTAAAACGGAGAGAACAATATATGTTTTCAAACGAAAACATATTATAGTGGACATGGCCTAAAATGAACAAAGGTAGCACAAGTCTATTTGATGTGATTTTTACATGTGAAAGACGTATTTTTAAGAGTGCTACTTAGACACTTCTAAATGTCTATTTGACATCTGACAGGAAACGCCAGGACATTGCACATGAGCAAACACTCTTAAAAATACGTCTTCTAGATGTAAAACTCACATCAAATAGACTTGAGCTATCTGGTTTGGAACAACATAAGAGTGAGGAATTAATGATAATTTTCATTTTGGGGTGAACTAA
The DNA here is from genome assembly GCF_988280905.1 of Pimephales promelas. NCBI lineage: Eukaryota > Metazoa > Chordata > Actinopteri > Cypriniformes > Leuciscidae > Pimephales > Pimephales promelas. The sequence continues at coordinate 28,610,063 of NC_142787.1, forward strand.
CCCTTTAATGCTAATATAAAGAAATTGACGAAATAAATTTGTTCCATGTGTTGTAACCTACACAAGGCCATGTAACATCAATCCAAGAACAAACACAAAACACCAAGACTGAAACAGATATAGAATTTATTTAACCATGAGTAGGAAAAAAATACATAGGTGTAAAGGAAACAAGCTGACCCTGTTATAAACACATCACTACTCAGAGAACCAAGAGAACTGGAGAAACAGTGAAATCCAAAACGCTTGTTTACCATTAGGTTTTTATCCCCAACACTTAATATTGAATTAAAAACAGCTGCCATTATTTGATTTTCTTTTATTAAATATCTATAATCTTTTACCATATATGTATTTATATATATATATATGCAACATTCTTATTTGAAACATTGTGCAAGTGTTATGCTGGTATTCCATAAATGGTAAACAAGAGTTGGTCCAGTGCATTATATAGTGACATTACCTAAATACTTATTGACTCTCAGCTGATTCAACCACAATCCTGACCATTGAACTACTACCCCTACCGACAGAGAAAAGTCGACTATGAAACAGGAAAAGGAAATTAAAAGGTGAAGCCAGAAACATCTGCTCAAGTGGATCAGAAAAAGGGGAGGATGGATGCAAGCAATTATTGCCACGTTGACGTGATTAGCATGATGCTGTTTTTGCTTGTCGTGCACAAGACACCACCTGAAACCATCGTCTTTGACCCAAAGGAAACAAAAACGGCTGAACAATATGGTGATGGCAACAATATCTATACATGCGCAATTTATTAGAAGTGACTTTTTCATAGATCAGTGACACCGAGTTGTGCACAGAACACAAGGAAGGAGAGCAAGAACACTCGTAAAACAAACAAAAATAAAAGTCCCATTCTACTCAAACTCACTTTCTCCTGGAGAGCTGTAGCAAGAAAACACCTAAAAAAATTAAACGAGAAAGAGACCGATAGAAAGAGAGAGAGTGCTATTCTCGCCACCACCCAAACACATTTAAACTGGCACTCAAACCAGGTGAAATGCCACAAAGATCAGGGTCAAAGTTGAAATCGTTTGGTGACAAAATGACAGCTCTTTATTTCTCCGTGACTTTACCATTTCATTGACGTGTCTTTTTCTCAAAAGTTTCTTGAAGTGAAGGTTAGCAACAATATAAATCTATAATTCAGTGTGCCAACATTTTTACAAAAAATTTGGTTTTGAGTATTACAAAACAAAAGCAAAATGACAAAAACTATTAGATACACACACATCAACACAATTCATGTCAAAGAAAGGAAACGTGATACATTATTTATTCACACTTTACAAAAATCTTTTTACTACAACACCATCAGCAATCCAATATAACCAGACAAGTTGCTTCCAATTAAAAACAACCAGAAGAAAACCAAAAACGGACAGATGAGGAATAAAAAGGGACACCAAGAGGGGAACTATAAGATGGTCCTCCCCAGTTCATCTACTTACTCTTGCTTGATAAAAGTCATTAAAATTGACTTCTGCCTCATGGCAAAAGTAGGTTTACATTTGTATTTCTTTTTTTAAAAAAAGCAATGAGTAGCTGCACCAGTGATCTACAATAAGTGCTTGTCATTCCATTCGATTTTTTTAAAACATGACAAATTCGAGAGGGAGGGGGGGGGGAAACGAAAACAAATTGGCTTTGAGAGCACGCAGCAAGAAAACGACGCCAATGCCACCGTAGACGAAGTTAAAAGTCAGACCCGCACTACAGGAATGGTACTCTGGCCTTAGATTTAGAGCAGAAAACCGACAAAAACACACCACAAACGTCTTCATCAGTTCAGAGAACAGGCTTTACAGTAGTAAATCGAGCTTTACACTTGGCCTTGTGGCAGAATGCATTGGATGGCACGACACGAGGAGATAACCATGGTCTAGCAGGAAGTGAAATACAGAACGAGATCCGAACGAATAGAGAAATACACAAGCGAAAATATACGGTTAAAGTGAATTGCCTGAGTCGAGAGGGAGGAAGTGGCAGTAAATAGAGGATGCAAACTGGAGGGAAAAAAAATAAAAAAATTGAGGAATGGTGGATCATGAGAATGATCACGAGCCCGGATCGGCACAGCAGAAACACTCACTTTACTCGACATTACAGACACCCGAAAAAAACAAACCCAAATGAGGATATTGTATAAGTAGATTGAGGCTCTTCAGGTGTTCACTGATAGCACTGGCAGTGCGCTTAAAGAAACGAATCAGTGAGGCACAATGTCAGGTGTTCTTGAATATCAAAGTGGGTAACAGGACCACATCACCAGATATCTGCCTCAGAGGAATACATCCAAAATAATAATAATAATAAAAAAAAACTGGTACACTGGGTAAAAATGGGAACCTGGACAAGTGCAACTTTACACAGCAGATACCTGAAAAAAATTATTTTACACACGCTGGTCTTTTGAATGTTCATTAGGACGAACATTTAAAACTGATAGAAATTTCGCTTTCATTTACAATACAATCATTTTCATCCAAATCTAAAAAGTGTACGTACAAAGAAAAAACAAAAATAGATGCAGTAGATCAGGACATTTGTTGCTTGTATACAATCATGTAGAGAGAAAGAAACAAAAAAGATTAGGAGTGAACTGGAGTCTTGGCTGGGCGAAGCGTCTACTGGTGACGTTGAGGGTTTAATTTATCCGTCTATGAGTGAGATGTCATTTTCTAGCATATTCTCTTCATCTTAACATGATCAAGTGCAAAGGCTACGGTCAATGGCGTTTGCTAAAACACAGCTGGCCCTTTCCAGATGACATCCCTTCATTTAAACTCTTGCTCGGCTGTACGCACCAGATCTGCGGGCACCTCAGCTCAAGGAGGGCTCTATGGCACAACTTCATAACTAGGCCATTTTCAGCTCGTTCTTAAAAAAACAAAACAAAAAAAAACAAACACCAATTGCTCTGGCATCCAACAGACTAAATAATGAGACGTGGGCCACGCAAACCGGTCACTGGTGTACAGCTAGAGCGCGAGGATCCGTGGAGAGGCCTCAGCACCATTGAGTGCAAACGTGAGAGTTCGGCCCCGCTCTTTACACATTAAAAGCCCTTTTTTAAAGGGTTGCTCCTGGAGACCGTACTCTCTGTCTTAAGCTGGTGAAATTAGTTTTTTTTCTGTCTTCAAATTCAGCTGCTCGCTCTAAACTGGCCTCAATAACATGATCCAAATTATGCATTTCATGATTTTTCGTTTGAGCTGGACTCCCTGCATGTTTCAAAGATATTGCCATTTAGTTATTTATATAAAACAATCTGTTTTTTTCCTGTCTTAAGGTAAAACTTACATGATCACTTGGGGCCCTTAGGGTTTTGAAAAAAAAGAAAAGTACAGAATGGTAACTTGTGCCCAGAAACAGAGGGAGAAAATTAAACAAAATGAAAAGTGGGTGGGAGGTGGTATAGATAAGACTGACAAAAGTGTCTGCTTCAGTTAAAATCCATGGGAATAAAAGTTTGCCATACCCCATCTCCTCATAAGAGATTCAGATTTACACACAACAGCCCTTGCCTAAAAAGGGCCGGAGCTCCCCCTGCTGGCTCGGAGAACTACCTGCGACCAGGCAGATGAATGCCGTTGACCGCAGGCGGGTAGGGCAGGAGCAGCTCCAGTTGTGCAAACAGGGAGAAGTGATCCGAGGGGATGTGGGGATGGGGGCAGCCAGTGATACTGTTCTCGTGGAGCCAGTGGGGGTCCAGGGGACCCAGTACGCCCAGCACATTGAGCAAAGGTTGAGAGTAGAAGATGTAGTCAATGATGCCCTGAAAAAAAAAAGAAGAAAAACATTACAATTGAGCCATTGATGAACTTTATGGAAATTAAATATGGATGAATCCTTAAGCGTGTATCCTTTAAGCAAATGTATTCACTCTATTACAGGCCAAACCGGTCTTCAACAAAATATCTGCTGACATTTGAAAACAGAAGGGTCTGACTTTCGATTTGTGAAATTTGTGGGGGGGGGGAAATACGGACTGAATGAAAGGGCAAACTCATTCTCAGACAGTAGGTGGCGCTTATGGAACCAACTATTGTATGACATGCTATAATAAGAATACTGATAGAAATGTAATATTTTTACAGATCAGTAAAATTACAATAGTAACATTTAAGGCAATTTATTTGTTTTCAAACATTAAACGATTAAGGTTATTTTTGTTAAGAAAACACAAAGATCTCTTCGCTTCTCTTGGTTTGAAAGATTTATCAACGATTCTCATGACAAATGTTGCGTTCTCAAAAGCAAATTATAGACGTTAAATTATAAGTACTTGAGTAGCATTTACTGTGAATCAAAACTGAACGCAGTGTTGGTGCAGTACTCTGAAACATGCAGTATGTATTTATAAAAAATCACAACGGTTGTGATCTGATAAATCACACTAAACAATCCAGCCCAGTCTCATCCCAAGGCGTCAAATACTGATGCTTTTGACATTTCGTCTACATCCAACGCACATGGCACCCTTTAGCGTCAATATGAGACGCAGATATATATGGGCCAGAAGGCGCCTCCTTGTGGTCAAACCCTAACCCTACCCCAGAACTAAACCTACCCATAACCATAACCAAAATGTGTTATATTGACGCTAAAGGGTGCCATGCAAAGTCAAAAGCGTCACTATATGACGCCCTACGATGAGAATGCGTTGGTCATGCATGGTCAATTCATAAAAAAAAAAGCTAAATTTCAACTTTTTTTTTTACCCGCATTTGTTGCAGCATGGTTAGAAGCAATCAGTGTTTGAAACAAATGTATTAGAACTACTGCAGCAAGACTAACCATGTCCCTTTAGGGGCTCCGTAGAACGTTTTATTCATTTTCAGTGCCTTTCCGAACAAGATATTTGACTTCGGCATATTTCGGAAGTTACCTTTCACTGTGAAGATCTAAACATATTTAGATAAATATGTTTAGATCTTCACAGTGAAATTCAAACCATTGTCGATGTTGCATGATCACCTAACTGCAAAAGTACAGTCTGAATAAGATGATCATTTGTCCCTTTATCATTTGCTGGTTTGAATGGCACAGAAAACAAACCTTAAAGTCAAAGGTGTAGTTGGTGTAAGGCATCAGGCCGTTCTCGTAGGCACTCTTCAGCTTGAAGCCGTGCGTGATCCTGGTGCTGGAGGTGCCGTTCTTGCCGTTGCAGTTGAAGTTGGTCAAGCTGTCAATGTATCGCAGCTCTTTGAAGTCCTTGTGTGTGCTGTCCACACCACCTGTGCTCAGGTACTCCACGACACCTGTGTGTGCGCATGACAATCTCCATTAGGGACTGAACAAGAAGGGAAAGCAATCCCAGAAAACACTCTGGTTCTGGAATACATACCCGAGTCAGGTAGAGAGTTGAGGTCAGCGCACAGGACGAGAGGGATGGCATTGGGTTCCCCAGAAACCGAGGAGAGCTTCAGACTGCGAGTGGCCTTATCCACAATGTTCTTCACTTCCGACAGGAACATCATAGTCTGGACAAGCTTCACATCCGAGTACTCGGGGTCCCAGTGCATATGAGCATTGGCCACCAGAAGGAGCTGTTTCTCCATGCCATGTAGAGACTTTCCAGCTATGGAGCAAAAAGAGAGACACTGCGTTAGATACTTGTCCAACCTTAGGATCTCATCGATGGGTAACACTTGAGGAGAGACTCTAACTAGTAATTCATATTTTCGGTTTTCATTTTAAATTTGTTTGGTTTTGTTTATTTTCTTTTTTTTAAACCTGTCCGAACACTTATGAATATTTATATCATCTTAGAATAAGTGATCTAAATGTATTATATTTAAATTCTTATTTTCAAGTAACAAATGTTTAATAATTTTAGCTAATAACCTTGCTGCCTACAATCAATATTAAAACTATATACCATTTCACTTAAATCAAATCTACAAGTAATGCAATTTGAGATTTGTTAAAGATTACATTCAACAGTCTTACTAAAGTGTTAAGGGTGAACCAAATGAGAATAAGATGACAGCAAAGATAAAAGTAAAAACGTAAATATAAGGAATGAGAACGTAAAATTAGAGCTGCACGATTCTGGAAAAATTGAGAACAACGGTTTTTCTGTTTCAAACCGAGATTACGATTCTGAACAGACGACAAAACAACGCAAGTAATTTACTAGTGGTAAATCGTAATTTAATGAACAACAAAAAAAAAAACATCTGTTCGAATGATTCAAAATAACTTCACTTTCATTACTGGATGAACAAATCTTTTGAATGATTCAATGACAAATACCAAATTTCAAGTCACTTGTCACCACCTACTGGTGTAACGATGTATTTTTTTATTTTAAGCACCGAATTACTTGCAAAATGTGACTATTTTAATCGCTACCATTAGACACCAGTGTTTATATTGGAATTAAACTCATCTCAGTAACAGAAATAACGATGCTGTGTGGTTGTAAAGACGGTTTGTGAAGCGGTTTCATACCTATATACATGACAACTGCTCTTTCTTGGTCAGTGGCAGCGTCAACACAGTAAGTCTGCTCCGATCAGGATTTTTCAGGTCGATCACAGGAAGCAGTATCGGCCGATACCGATCACCAATACAGAAGACTTCCTTTTCTTTTTATCATGTAGCATTATTTAAAGAAATAATCAGGATCTTAAAGACATTAATTCAGGACTTGAATTTCATTTTGGAAAATGGGGGGAATTCCCCCTCTTAAGTGACTCTTTCTTAAGAGGGGATTTCTTCTTTTTTTTTTTTTCAGGGGGAAGTTGGTAGTGGGGGACATTTTTGTAAAGATATTTTTTTATTACAATTATCTCACCTAAATGTTGATCAAATGTTTGCTTTTACGGTAGGGCAATTTTGTGGCACAATAGCTTAGCACAGCACAAGCCTGATGTCAAACTTTGAATTACATTTACAAAAAAAAGACAAAGCAAGCAGTCAGTAATAAAATGAGAAAAACAAATTACAAGCAGTAGCACAAATAAATGCAATAGACACAAATGAAAAACAGTGCTTTTAAGTTAACTGATAATTAAGGAATCAAAAGTAAAATAACACTAGATCTTCCTTGAACAAATTAAATACCAATTAATCGTAACATTTAAAGTTGAGTCAAGAGCAGCGAGTGATTTATCTTGTTTGATTAACATTAAATGACAGACAGCAACAGGCATCTATAGGCTGCTGATATTTAAATCTGATGCACGGTTCTTGCCAAGACGGTAATTTTGGGCAAACAAACATTAAATGTTTAATTAAAATTAATTGTTTAATGTCATATACATCGGTATGAAACATTTAATTAAACATTAAAGTGCAATTTGTCATGAAGAGACCCGAGAGCGGTTTGTGAGGCGGATTTTTCTTCTCTTTTTAGTCTCTCAGAGAGTGCTGAATGGTTTAAAAATGTTTGAATGTTTAAACTGGCAAGACTTAAAAAGATGTGCAAATGATAAACTTTGGTGACAGTGCAACAAGCGTACGTCACTTTCAGCATTATTTTTCACCCACGCCGGACAGAGATTGAGACACCTCTCGCGGCAGGCGAGTGTCTTTTTGCGTCGTCGGAATGAGAATGGTTTCTAAGATCGGCAAATTGAGAGATTGTCGGCTGATAACGATCAATCAGAGCAAATTTGATCGTTTTTAATTTGAAAGGTTTAACAGACCTAGCTGAATCGTTGTCATCCAGGAATAAGATTGCATGGGTGTTTGAATCGTGATCTTTTATTGATTAATCATGCAGCTCTAAATTAATCAAAAATAGTTTCAGTTCTTGATTATGATTGGCTAAGCCATAAAGCTGTCTTAAAACACTCTATAAACCCACACCTGTGACCTCATTACACCATTATTCCTCTATGGCAACTGTTCTGCTAAATGTTTCGAAAAACGGCATTGCTTGGAATAATTATTATTAGTCATCAAAACTAATTTTGTTGCTGTGCTTAAATTATTAGTAGATCGAACATGTTGCGTTTCAGATTATAAAGTACATGGATCAATTACATGAATCCAAAATATCACACTGAAATGCTTTTTCTTTTAACTCAGTGTCAATAATTATGCAGTGTAAAATGTTTGTTAAAAATAGTTATATATTCTGTGACTCTATATGGTGTCAGTAAATCGTACAAATTAAGAGTGCAACTGTAATGTAGAGGAAAGGAAAAAGAAAACTGACCAGACTGCTCAATGACCTCTTTCTGCAGCTCTAGTAGTACAGCCACTCCGATGTTGTCCTTGGTCATCACCCTGTTCAACATGGCCTCTGAGCCCTCGGAGTTTGCCATAGCCAGCTGGTTGAACTCCACTGTGTGTTTCTGTACCAGACTGAACCTGCTCAACACAGAAAAAGCAAGGTCAGGATGAGCACATACATAATATGTTAGAACAACTGTTTTTCTAAGTCATCTCAGGTATTCGACACAATAATAAAGCGGTTTTCAAACCTGGGCTACCTATAGAACACCAGGACCAGGATTGACAACCAATAAACTAAAGCCCTGCAGTCTGCTTATTTATGCCAGACTCACTTATCCGTTTTGTAGAAAACGGCACAGCCGTCCACATGTTTGCGGTCCGATTCAGACATAGTCCTGGCTCGGGACTTGGGGCTGAAGAATCCATCGTAACCCTGTTCCTTCAGCTCCACCAAAAAGAAGTTGTAGTACTGCTCTGTCTCCACTTCCTAATGGGCACAAATGTGACGAATATTATTTGATAATATTATTAATATTATTCTTATTTTCCATCAATCGCAAAATACGTGCGCACTCTGATGTTAACAATCTCCACAAGAAAAATTGGACACCAACACCGACAGACTAGACAGAGCAGGATGCTTATAATATGAAACAAATATCAGCGCTCAGGTTCTGTCCATTTTATTACGAATTTTTGCCAATAGATACAGTTTTGGCACTTGTAAAAGTGACGTGATACATCGCTGCGCCTCGGGTCAAGTAAACCGATTATCTGTTACTTTATTTAAGATACAGTACAACTTACCAAAAGATACATAATTTGGAGTGTTTTTCAACCATGGAACTGCAGGAGAACAATTATTCCACAGAACGTTACATTTACCTCAGGAAAGCCATTTAATGACCAGCACATTAGTTGACTAGAAAAAAATAGCTATAACAGTGAGTATTTCTAAATATGTGCTCTATATAACATGTTTACTTGTCATTATATAATTGTTATAAAAAATTACACTATATTTTATACTATTATTTATATTGTATGCATTATATTTAATTTCTCTGTATGTTTACAGCATTGATGCATTTTTTTCTTGAGAAAAAAGATATAACGCAGGTGAATAATATTTATCCAAATGAGTCAATATTGAAATCAAATCGTAAAAATTGTGTTAAGCAATAATACAAACAGTAGCCTCAGTCATTGCACCATGTAAACATTAACATATTTTGGCAAGCACAATTTTTTCTTTTTAAGATAGCCCCAATGGGCTATATGCACGCATATGTTCCGCATTTGACGTAAGGATGCTCGTCCATTTCCGGTTGTGTAGATCAGTCATTCCCAAAGTCGGGGTCCCGACCCACACGTGGGTCGCGGGAGATTTTGTCTGGGTCGCCAAGTCGAGCACTATTTTTCAGTGTGTTGTAGGCTACTCTCTAGATATGGGCTATTCAATTGGTGGGCCGCGGGCCAAGTGCGGCCCGCCAATCATCTCCATACGGCCAAGGGCACCCCAACCTCCCTCTCCTCCTATTTTCTGGTGGTGCCGCGCGGCTAAATTTGGTTAGATATGCGCGTGGACGCAGTGGCGCGTGCAGCTGGATGACTATACGCACGCACTGTGTGTGTACCATGAGCACTCCGACTGACCTGAGAGAAAAGTTTACAGTCCGAATATTTCAGCAGTTTTTATGTGTGTCCCGTATTTCTGTCGACTGAACCAGCGATAATAATCATTCGTTGGTTTGATTATTTCCTTTCCATGAATTGGCCATTGGCCAAACGCGCGTGCATAACGGTCTGAAACGATTCGGATTTGTTCACCTGAAGCGGTTTCTCGGTAAATAACAACAAATAGAGAACAAAATAGCGCTGGTTTCAGTCGTTTCACTAGTTTACTTTGAACTAGGCAGCACGGCCCAGTGGATAACGGAAAGCAAAGCTTAAAGGAGTTGCGTTTACTCCCGGTCCCGGACACTATTATTAAGCAACGTTGCGCGACATCCTTTAAGAAGCGTCGGACACGTACTCCTCTCTCTTACAAACCACATATCACTCAATGATTTTAACTAGTTTTAAATCGGATGAAACAGTCTTAACATTCCCAACACTACTGATGAGAAAAATAGAAGAAACATGAATAAAGTTAGAAGACTAAATGCCCTAATCACCCCCCTTACCATGTAATAGCCTGAATGTAATAATTTACCATGGTTTGGGCATAAATGTGGAATATTTATATTGAATGCTATGTTATAGTCATTTATATTGCCTTAGATTTATTAGGGGGGTAGAGGAATATGTATTTAATCGTGTGTGTAGTTTTTTTTTTTTTTTGTGTGCCTGTTTAGGCATTTTTATGCAGTGGTAGTGAGCCATGCATGGTTACAAAGTCTCAGTGTCAGAATATTTTAATTTAAGCCTATAATAATTATTATAGTAAATTATGTACACTGTAACTATGAGAATATGAAAACAATGAGATGCCCTGTCAACTTTTCCTTTCTCATTTCACCTCTGCATATTGTCAACAACAGGTTAAACAAAAAAAAGTGCTTTGTCAAATATCTGTATCTCTTTTAAATAGTTAACTGGAAGCTTAAAAAATGACCTTAAAAAATGGTCATACATATTTTGTTAATGCATAAATTCTCTTCGTGATATATGAACTATATGGGCCTAATGTTTTTTGGGTCACAAGGATTTATCGACTTTAAAATGTGGGTCGCCAGAAAAAAAGTTTGGGAAACACTGGTGTAGATTAAAGCGGAGGAAAACCGGAGAAAACGGGATTATGGCAGAGTCTTCAATATTTACTGTCCTCCCGTCTTTGAAACGAAACGTACATACGTTTAGATGTAATTTTATATACAGTTATGTTTATTTAATATAATTTTAAAAAGAAGCATAAACACAACGAGGGGTCTGTTTTATCTGTTTTTGTGACTAACGTTTCATTAGTATAACCATGGAGTATAAAATTCAATATAAATTCTCGGTATTGCATTGGACTCTACGATCGGCGGAAGTTATCAAGCATCCTTAATCCTTCACCGGAAATAACGCCGTGCATAGAGCCCATCCATCTGTTTTTATTGTGCAATTGAAATATCGTGATAATACCGTATACCGGGATAAAAGCTCAATCAATTAATTGCAGCATGAAAATTTGATACCTACATGTAACATCCACTCCGCACAAATTCACATTATACAAAACATACTTTAGCTGTCGCAAAGTACTTAAAGAAAATGTTTACATTCTTTAAGAAAGTATGTGATTGGACACAGCCAATGTTTTTCACACAATGCCAACTGCATCCACAATGGTCAGACTTCTGCCAGGTAACTTGTGACTGGATTGAACTGGAATTGGGATTAATTAAGAGATGTTGGTGTCAATGGAATAAACTGCTTTTGAGCAAAGATTGCAACAAGATTAACCAAACCGAAAAAAGCTTTTAAAGCACAGTTGTCCAGCTCGAGTTATTTATGCGAGTGGCTGACAAACCTGTAGGCTGATGATGTCCGCACCACAGTTGAGGATCTCTTGCATGATGGACTTCTTCCTGTACTCCCAGTTGAGGGCCCAGGAGGGACAGTAGCCATAGAGCTGACGTGTGGCGTACTTATCACACAGCACGTTGTAGCACATTACAGAGAAAAGCGCTAAAGTACGAAGGGAGAGGAAGCAAAATTTCAGTGTGGATGTCAAATAGTCATTCAACAAGATATTGTTGCAACTATTATTGCTCTTTTTTAATAAATAAAATATTGATACAGAATATAACTACACTACAGCATTACATTCAGGGATCGACAATAAGGACTCCCTGCAAATTTGAACTGGCCGAATCGGTCCCATAAAAAAAATATTTTAATATTTTAAATCTCAGCATTTTGAGGCTTAATAGAGTGCCGAAGTTACGACGTCACTCTGTAGGCCAAAAACGTGGAAATGAGTTAGCATTTTCACACTACCGGCTCCCTCGCTCTAAAGTCTATGGGATTTTTGAATGGGTTTTTGCTAAAATGCCTGAAATAAAATCTGTGGTGAACAAAGCCTCTAAATATTTTCACGTTTTGATCTAGGACATAAAACACACCAGTTATAACCTGCTTGTGTTTTTTTTTTAAACTATGTCTCTGCTTGTGTTTTTTAAAAACTTTATATAGACTTCAAAATTGTGGATTAACTAGTAAAGATGATCTTGATAGACAAAACGTGCAAGGGTCACAACTCCTTTTTAAAAACAGATCTTATTTTTTGCGATTTTCCAAAAGTCTATGGGGCAAAAATGCATAGCTTTACAATCGAGGGAACCCATGCGCCGCTAGCTTCCAAGTTGTCCTACAAAGTGACGTCATCACTTTTATTATTTGAAAATAATTGTCTAAATTGCTGCACCAGGGTAAAGGTGAAGAACAAACGATACAGAATCTGTGATGAACTGAATCTGCGTCTCACCTGCTGGCCGGGTTCTGTCTGTATCCTGCAGTTGTATCCATGAGCGAGATGGTGGCTGGTCTATAGATACTATGGCACAAAAACAAAGAAAAAGAAGTCGGCGAGTGAACCTCAAATGATGCAAGAACATAGTTATATTAACCCCACAGTAATTCAGAGCAAATCAAAAGAAAGTGTTCAATAAGAGAACAATGGCATGATTCATTTCATTGCATGAAATTAATCTGCACTGAAAGAGCACGTACAAGAACAGAAGGTTTTCCGTGATCGCTGTACAAGCGGGGTTGACTCACCACGTTTGGTGCCTGCAAGATTGTCCAGCAGGTAGTTGAGGAGCCGGCGTGTCCCATCAGGCTCTTGGTAGAGGTTCAAGATTTCTTGTGCAAGAGGGTTTCCTACAGAACGCAACCAAACATAAAGCATGACAGGAACATGGATAATTACAGAACCAGTACATGGGTCAAACTAGAATTGCATTTCCAACTGAATTTCTTTCAAATGCCACTAATCACATAATTGTGGATCCAAATAACAAGAAAATGACAACATTTTGACAGGCACATTTTTTATATATACATGTTGCACTTTAAGAATTGATATATTAGGCCTACTTTACAGTTCCTATCTAAAAGTAACAGCTTGTGACTTCAATTGTAGAATGACCCAAAAAAAAACAGTCTAAAATACCATACTAGTGTTAAATGCACTTAAATAGTTACAATAGACTAGAGCAACAAAACATCAACAATTAACTAGGCCCACATGGATTCATATTCTTTGGCCATTGAATGTTTATTATGCATTTTGTCTATATGCACTTCAGCTACCAATGAGCTCAGTAAAAAAATAAAAATAAAAACATCTATCCTGTAGATTTCCCTAAAATCAGCACAAAAATGACCATCTGGGCCTGCACAACTGAAGTTTTATGGGTTATAAAAGGAAGTAGTACCTTTCAAACCCAACGTTTGTAACTGAAAGAGTTTTCCAAGCTCAAAAGGCAGAACTCGTAACTGGTTGTTATTTAAAAGCAGTTCCCTGTGAAAAACAAAACAAAAAAAGATAAAAAATTTGCATGCCATAAAAACAATCATACAGCAATAAGCATCTGAAGCATACAGGGATACAAAATGCTACATAAAATCCAACGTCAGCAAGCCATTTTGACATATGAACCCCCTTACTGCACAAAACCTATTGCAGCCCAGTGCATTTCAGCTGTTGGATGAAATCCCAACCACTTTAAAGGTGCCTAATACAGTAGCATTTGGGCTCCTCTCAGAACATGATTTATAACCATCCACAGCAGCAGTAATCACACTAGCAGAGAAGTGGTAACATTTCAACCTGTGACAAATGAAATTGATTCAGAGCAAACCACCGTGTCCCCCACATATGAGAACAGTGGTGTTCAGAGCTCAGGACTAACGTCACCTTTGAAGAATAAAGGACCTAATTAACAACACCCATAGGCTCAACAACTCACGCGACAGCAAGTACTGGGGTTAAAAAGTCTCTGCACACTACCACAATAGCCTTATCCATCTGCCCAACATCAAACCACAATCTTTATACAGTGTGCAAATTAACACAGCCAATTAGACACCAACCTGAGAGATACCATGTTGCCTAGCTCAGCAGGCAGGCTCCTGATCTTATTGGATGAGAGGTCCAGGTACACCAAATTGTGTAGTTTGGCAATGTCGGGTGGGATTCGCGAAAGCGAGTTATCACTGATATGAAGAGCAGTGAGGTGGGTAAGGGACCATAATGATGTACTCAAACTTCTCACTTTCCCTGCAAAGACAACAGAATGTAAACATGAAATTTTGCGCTTAGGGACATCATTCACATCTACTACGGTAAAGTGACGGGGACTAATCGAACGTGCTGATTATTTTCATTATTGATTAGTTGATACAGACCTAATATACACATTTGAATTAAAATGCAATATATTACTGCATTCATTGGAAAGATTTTAAAAGTGCAACATTGGCTATGACAACACTCTAAAGGCCAAATGAGTCCACACAACAACTTTAAGAGCACAGAGAAACAATATCATTGCAATCACTTTCAGAATTATTTTTTTCCACCCGGCTGATGAACAAAAACAATTCTGCTTTGAAACACACAATTTTGATCAAAGATCAGGAGCACTCAATTTAAAACACACAGGCAGAGATAAATCATTTATAATAAATACTGCAATAGTCTATAAATAATGAGAAGTCCATTTTAATTTCATGGTGACTTTTACATTATTTCCAGCTTGTCTCACCTCGGAGCAAATTACTCGTAGTACAACATTTTCCTTTGGATTAATGAAGACAGATGATTCACGCATATAGACCAGGAATGAATATTAAAGTCGCAATGTACCAGAAGTAGCGTTGCATTTAGAAAATTCATACCAACTTTAAGTAAACTGGCTCTATTTTGATTTCATTTGTCTTTGACGTGTTAGCCCCCATTGAGAACCCCAACGTTACCAACAATCTCCAACTCTGCCCAATATGACTTCTTCCCATTTGCCGCCTCCTCAGTGGACATTATCGTATACATCCGCCTTGGGTCAGGCGGATCATATTTTTCCTTGGGCATCCCTGTAATACTGAAACACAAACAACAAAATCACTTTCACTGCTGAACACAATTACAGAACATGTATTACACACACGCACTTTGTTTACATGAACATGAAGCTGCTTTTATCGTGACAGGAAACCAAATGGGTGCAACTGTGCAAAGAACAGGTGAAAATAACACTGAAAACCCTCTGAGAGTGAGGAGTGAGAACACAAACAAAAGCAAATTCAAAATCAATAGCCGAGGGGATTTTTCCATTAGAGATACTCGCGCGCCGGACGACGTCACTACGCTTCTCAAATTTACATAATGCAGCTTTCAAAAGGCTGCGATTAAAATGGGTACGAGTGAGATTTTAAGAGTCTGTGACAAATAAGCACTCAAAAAAAAGTTTTATATGACACTATTACACTAACACCTGTCGCTAGGCTGAAGCAAATTCAATGTATACAACGTCCGAGTACAATTTTAGTCAGACATTGCACAGAAAAAAAGTCGACTCACATTGCAAATTCCATGAAACAAAAGTGCAACTAAAGTTCTTGCAAAGGTGTAAAACTGCACTCCATGTAAACACGGTGCCAGTATATTTCCTTTACATAACTGCGGTGTTAATCGCCAACTAATCACTTAACCAACAGGCCCGAGGAGCGTCAGTTTTGGTCTTTCATCATCGCTGTGCAACTCAACCCAAACAAAAACACCACCACCTCGTGTTTATTTCCCAGAGCCACGTTACAGAGCTAGGACTGCTAGCTGAGCGAGCCTGACTCACGAGGGGAACAAGGCGTCTTAATGAGTCGATTAAGGGCAAGCAATTAGAAAATTAATTGACTTTAGATGGTGCTTGAGACAGATTTGCTTTCGAACTGCTTTGGTGAATTAGTTTGATCGGACCCCCTACAATGTGCATTTAACGTTACAGTAGGGAACCTCTCTTGACAAACATCCACTTAACTTTGTAAGTGCACTTGTGCGATATTAATCGCCTGGAACACACGGAAGTAAACTAATAAGAGGTTTTATGATGTTAATAAATGTGTGTTGTGTTAGCTTATGTCGCTTCCCCACGGACGCAGCAGGCTTCTTACATAACCAACAACACAGATCTCAACGCTTAAATTCGCTTCGGTGATCATTTCATCCAATCCGTGATAGTTTTCAAAGTACCCACGCACGCAAAAGTGGAGAAAATACAAACGAGATCTTACCGATCCTTCATTTCCTCTCTGCTCAGATTGAGCAAATTAGCTTATGCGCTAACTGGCTAACAGGCGATTACAAATTCACAAAACTAGACCAACACTACGCGTAAAGCCAGTAGGAAAGAAAAATATTCCCTTGCTTATATACCACTAGAAACAACTGAAACGCCTCAAACGCGTATTCGTTTTACCTGTAAGCTCATACCAGTTCACAAAGACGAGTGCGCGTTTCCTTTGTTTCTGATCCGCTGCTCTTTCTCACTGATGGCAAACAAGCATCATGGCGGCCGTGAGAGTTTCAGGGCGCGATAAGAAGCGCCCCGATCATTGGCTGCCCCTGAAACGAGCGATCTGATTGGTCGGCTTGTCCACTCGACGCCTCCAAACTGTTTACGCCAGCGAGGCAGGTCAAAAATGGGAGTCACAAAAATAGGTCAATTTTGCGGATGTACAACATAGATATAGTTTGCCATAACGTGCTAGAATCACATAATAAATAAAATGTAAGAAGCACAGTAAGTAAATAGGGGTGTGTTTTGTTATATAAACACTTTACACAGGCTATTTGAAATTGTGTGACTGGTATTTAAGGTGGGCTTGCACTGATTTTAATTGCATCGAGGTTTATGTGAACTTAAAAATCAAATGACACGTGCAAAATATGCAAATCATTTCATCTCCGTAACCGATGTGAGGTGTATAACCTCCCTAATAGCCTATTATATCAACCACGTAGAATAATATGTGAAGAAACAGTTTTCAAAAAAAATATATGCTACAATTAAATGTGTTTATGGTTGCAGTACATTTGATAAACACTGGATGGCAACATTTAGCTTTACACACATCAGGGCTTTGCTCAAAATTGAATAGGCCAGTTTACAAGACAAGTTAATTGTCAATACTTAGCTGAAATGGTAGAAATTAAAGGAGTAGTTCACTTTTTAAAAAAACTTTTGCTGATAATTTACTCACCCCATGTCATCCAAGATATCCACGTCTTTCTTTCTTCAGTTGAAAAGAAATTAAGGTTTTTGATGAAAACATTCCAGGATTTTCTCCATATAATGGACTTAAATGGGAACCAAACGGTTCAAGGTCCAAACGAGAGTTTCAGTGCAGCTTCAAATGGCTTTCTGTGTATTCAATGGATTATACAGACAATTTGCATAACGTGGACACAGTTCTCCTTAGAATTTTGATTGGGGTATAATAGGGAAATGCAGTAATATTACATTGATTTATTTAGGATTAAAAAAAACAACAACTGTAATAGATATTGGAATTATGTTTTTATAAATCATAATCTTAACAGATTCTGAGAAAGAAATTTCTTAAAGGGTTAGTTCACCCAAAAATAAAAATGGTGTCATTACTAACTACTAACAGGCTTTACTAACAGAAATCATGTGCTGATGAATTCACATCATATAAAACCTAATTCACCACTAATATTTAAAAGGAATGCAGGTTTTTCAGTAAACTGTGTTTGAAATGTGGGATGTAAAGATTGGGTGACAACACTGAAATTGTCAAAGAAATAATCCTGCCATAAGCACAAACACACTCCCACCTGCTGAGGGCTAAATATAGTTTCATCCCTGACATCTTCCACATCATGATGCATGCAACCAGGCTATACCTTTCATGACAGAACATTAATAGGTCTGAGATCTTGAGGTCAGAGCTGAGGCCTTGAAGATACAAGCCTTTCGTTTAACGAAATCCTAAACAAAATGAATACACAATCTATAACCAAAGCATATTAAATATATGTGTAAACCGAATGTTCATCAAAGTATTTTCTGTCTTCATTCATACCTACATCACAGAAGAATTCTGTCATTGTTGTCTGATTTCGAACACATTTCAAATGTGAAAAAACAACTAATTCCTTAAAGCTATTTTCACAGCTAGAATTTTATGCAGTCTAAATAGACGCAATTAAAACAATATTTTTTCACCCTTCGCATAATTTGACAAAATTATAGCTTGATTGTAAATTACACAATATAATTGGCTTCACATGATATTGACCTTGGTTTTCTTTGTGTTCTTCAAGTCTCATATTTCACCTTGCACTTAAAGGGACACATCACCCATTTGCATTAATCTTTGTATCTTTAGAAACCCAGTCATATTTTTGAATGATCATGGTTTATTCCCTTATTTTCCCCTGAGATGGGAGAAATAAGGATTTAAGTGTTTTACTTCCTGCTTATTATGACGTAAAAAAGTCATTTTGAAAAAAAACTCATGATAAAAAGTTTTCCTATAGACAGTTTTAGTGTGATCTTAGTCCAACAAAAAGTTCTCAAGTTTAAAACACCAAGTTACAATGAGGTAATGATGGGATTTAAAATAACATGTTGAAACTGCAATATCTAATCTAATATTAGATCTGAAATTTATATATTTTACCAAGCCCCAACTTTCACAGCTCTATAATTCAAAACAAACCATAAAAATTTGTATCATCTATTTGAATTCACATCATCCAATTAGCACCTACATTCAAAAGCATCAGTTTAAGTAGCATCCTCATTTAGCAGACACCCATTGAAATCTGACAGATGCTTTTGCCGCATTCACTTATCTGTGCATTGCAAGGGTTGCGCTTGTCAAATGTTCTATGATCTTGTGTTTCTCTATCTTCTAGCACCCACTTCCGCTTACTGTGCAGATGTGTGCCAGAAAGCTCTCCGAGGCAGTGACTTAACACTTTGAATTGTAGGATTCATTTAAATGACTATGATTGAGATATCCCTGCCAAAAGCTATTGAATGGCTTTCAGTAGCATGCAAGAGTCAGTGTTATCAGCTCTTTCAAGAAATCGAATGCCCCGGGTTATGTAAATCAAACACTTGATAATTATCTCAGCGCGGTTGGAAAGTAGTCCGGTAATTTCATCATTTCCCATCTCTAATGATTAGGAAAAGGGAAAGGTTGTAATTGAAAGAAGGTGATCTTAAATCTTAGCATGCAGTGCTGCATATGGTATGAGACCCTGTGGCATAAAACGTCCATCTCTCTTTACTCACCAATTCTTCCAGTCACATGTCATGTTCACTTTTGATTCATATTCATTGGTGGATGGTAACCGAGTGATATAGAGGACTTGTATAGATACACTTTGTTACCAAACCAATGAGAAATGTCAAGTATTATACAAATAAACAGAATAAAGCAAATAAACGGATTTAATTATTGTTTACTGCAACTATCCGTGTTTGAATTAAATAGGATTAACCATCTTTTGTTTGTAATTGGCTTATGAAG
This sequence comes from Pimephales promelas, assembly GCF_988280905.1. Lineage (NCBI taxonomy): Eukaryota > Metazoa > Chordata > Actinopteri > Cypriniformes > Leuciscidae > Pimephales > Pimephales promelas. Next base: position 28,629,833 of record NC_142787.1, read on the forward strand.
ACACATTCTCTAATATGGAAATCTGTAATGCGCTGGTTTTGATGGAATTATACGTGCTGAATATCACTTGTCAAAAAAACCCCAGTGTCAGTTTGTATTCATTAGCTACTCTCAGGGGCTTGAAACTGAAACACCTCTTTTTAGACTACAATAACTTATCAGTATGGTGTAGGGCCTCCTTTTTACGTCAAATACAGCATCAATTTGTATTAGGAATGACAGATACAAGTCCTTCACAGTGGCCAGATTTTGAGCCATTCCTCTTCCAGAATGTGATAATGCTAGAGGAAAACTTGTTGTTCGAAAAATATCCCAAAGTGGCTCAAATATATTTAGATTTGGTGACTGTGAAAATCCCTGCACATGGTCCCTCAGAATGGTTCGGTCCTTAGCAGTGACATGTACAGGGGATGGACAATGAAACTGAAACACCTGGTTTCACAACACAATAATTTGTTAGAATGGTGAGGGCCTCATTTTGCATCCAAATACAGCACCAATTGACATATAGAAGTCCTTCACAGTGACCAGAGGGATTATGAGCCGTTCCTCTTCCAGAACAGTGTCCAGGTCACTATATGATGCTGGTGGACTCGCTCCTCCAAAACACCTCAATAATATTCAGATCTGGTGACTGTCAGACCATGGCAGATGTTCAACGTCACTTTCATCTTCATCAAACCCTTCTGTCACAAGTCTTGCTGTGTGTGTTGGTGCATGATCATGCTGATACACGGTTTGAGCATCAGGTGCTCATGATCCTCCAGAAGGGTTTGGTAGTCCTCGGCAGTGTCGTGTCCATCAAATACAATCAGGATTGTCATGATATTGGAGCTCAAACCATCACTGATCCACCCGTGCTTCACTCTGAAGATTGGCCGCCAGGCATATAGATGTGAAACCTCCAACATTGGCCAGTGTTTCAGTTTCATTGTCCAACCCCTGTACATAAAGCACAGTAGGGAATGCCATGATATTGCTGCCCTAACCATCACTGATGCAGACTTTACCATGTTGTGTGGAATGCAATATTTTATGTACAGCTGTGCTATTGCTCTGCTAAGCTAATTCAACCGTCACACTTTTCTCTGACTGATGTATGTAAAATCAGTCAAGATTGGGCATATATATGTGTGAAACCTCCAACACTGGCTTGAGGAAAGCCTTCCAAGAAGAGTGGAAGCTAAAGCTGTCATAGGGGTTACCCCCTTTTATTACTCCATAGTGTTTATGTTTTTAGAATGCAATGCCATTCACCCAAAAATGAAAATTAAGTCATTAATTACTCACCCCCATGCTGTACCAACCCCGTAAGACCTTCGTTCGTCTTCGGAACACAAATGAAGATATTTTTGATTAAATCTGAGAGGTGGATCACTGCTACATAGGGATGCTGCTACATAGGGATCCCTTACATACTAAGGGATTGAAACTTGACGGAAAGTCATTGAAGAAAATGTTTAAATATTTCATGGCTCAACTACAAGTTTATCAAGTGACGTGAATACTTTTTGTGCGAAAAAACAAACAAAAATAACGACTTTATTCGACTATTCCTTTTCTTCCTCGTAGGCCTGAGACGAGAGTTCAAGAGATTTCCCTCAACTCCAACTCCTTCAGTTCAGTTCTCGCGCATGCGTCCTGGAAATCTCCAACGCATTCTCATCCCAAAGCGCCATATACAACGCTTTTGCAAAAGCGTAAATATCCAATGCACATGGCACCCTTTAACGTCTAATGAGACGCTTCGGTTATGGTAAAGTTTAGGTATGGTGTAGGGTAAGGGTTAGACCACTAGGGGGCGCCTTCTGCCCAAATATATCTGCGTCTCATTTGACGTTAAAGGGTGCCATGTGCGTTGGATATTTACGCTTTTGCAAAAGCGTCCTATATGGCGCTTTGGGAAATCTCTTGAACTCTCGTCTCAGGCCTACAAGGAAGAAAAGGAGTTGAATAAAGTCGTTATTTTTGTTTGTTTTTTCGCAAAAAAAAGTATTCTCGTCGCTTGATAAACTTATAGTTGAGCCACTTTTGTCACATGGAATATTTAAACATTTTCTTCAATGACTTTCTGGGCCGTCAAGTTTCGATCCCTTAGGCAGCCTATGTAGCAGTGATCCACCTCTCAGATTTAATCAAAATTATCTTCATTTGTGTTCCGAAGACGAATGAAGGTCTTACAGGGTTGGTACAGCATGGGGGTGAGTAATTAATGACTTAATTTTCATTTTTGGGTGAACTAAACCTTTAAGGTTCCTGTTGGTGTAATGGTCAGTTGTCTCAATACTGTTGTCCATATAGTGCATTTCAATCCTTTTGCATTTCCTTGCAAAACGTTTGATTTTAAGAGTGCAAATGTTGTGCAAGAAAATGCTGTTTCTCGGAGGAACGCAATACTTTTGCGAAAGAAAGCCAATGTTTTGTGAGTGAAAGCAAAAGCAATGTAATAATAATTCTCCTTCCCATGCAATTTATTTTACCATCACCATGTCGTTTTAAATTATCCATACAATTGAATAGTCAGAATCATATATTCTGCTAATGATTTTTTTTCTTACTACAACAATGAAACTGAGAATGTTGTTTGCTCAAGCAGAGGTGAGCCATCTCAGTTTCTCTTTATAAACTAAGAAGCTCGGTTTGCAAGTCAATGTGAACAAAGAAACTGCCTGTGGATCTGAATCATGAACAGAGAGAGTCCTGGGATTTCCCTTCAGACTGCAGCAGTCTGGGAATTTGTCACAGGCCAGGGGTCACATTATGACCTTTGACAGAGCTGTGATAGATTTTCTTCTCTGCATCTGATATAATAATTCAAGGTAAAAAAAAGGTTGTTTTTCCTTTGTTGTGTCTCCCTGTTTAATTCTCACACTCACACCCCCACATTCTCACCTCCAGTGAGCGTATCTCTAGAAATAAGAGCAATGTTCCTCTTTGCACAACAACCTGAATGGCCAAGTACGTCTATATTGATGAACGCAGGTGCCATTGTGGAGAGAAACAGTATGGATCATTGAATGTATTGCATTAGGGTCTGGTTTCACAGACAAGGCTTAGATTAAGACAGGATTGGGTCTTAGTTCACTTACTGGTGTGCATCTTGAATCAAAACAATGGCACCGATTATATTTTAAGATACGTCACTTTCAGTTAAAACAGCCTTCAACCTTGTCTGTGAAACCGGATAGATGTTAAACACAAAAATAATGCATTAATGCTGCATTTAGCTTTTCTTGACTGTATGGCCTCCCATGTCACTAACACTGTCAAGTCCAGTGGAGGTGCAGGTTAATTTACTGTCCAGTTGCCACATTATGTGAGGACACACACATACCATGACAGGGTGTTCCCCTAAAGCTCCCCTAAAGCTTGAAAAATCACAAACAACATGCCCCATTAATTATCTGATGGACCGTGCCGACTAAAACTGAATGACGGATTGTCACAGAAAAGATGCCACATAGTTTATTAAACACCAGCTAACAGAGCATTATGCATTGCCATGCCATGGGTTTACTTCAGCTTGTACCACAACATAGCCAAGACCTCAGATCGAGTCTGAAAGAAGAGGTCTATAAAAAAAAAAAGAAGAAAATATCTATTCCTTTTATTCCTGCACATTTTTTGAGATGATTTTCAGATTGTCTCTTTGAATTGAATGAAGACAGTGATCAATCCCAACAGCACTTTAAAGGATGACAATTAACACAAATGAACAACGAAATCTTGGCTGATGTGATGAGACTGCTATATATTTGACTTTTTTCTCCCCCTTTTGAAGCTTTAAATAAGGAGCTTCATTAGCTGAAGGGAAACAAACCAAAATAGGCTGGAGCGGAAAACAGTTCAAGGCTGTGTTTTGTAAAACATCTTGTGTTGTATCTGTATAATGTGGTAATAGAAGGCTACAGCTGTGATGCTGTAAACCCACCAAGTCATCACGCACACTGAGGGAGTTCAGTATCCCTGAGTGCATAAACCCCCAGGACTCATTGACCGTGGGGATATTCCACAGAAAAGTGTGTGTTCGCCTGTGTGATTGCATTCACGATATGTGAGCCGATATGCAGACAAAGAGTTAGAAATATGCACAGATCAGAAGGCCCAGGGGCGTAGAATTTAGTAGGAACACTAGGGATATGTCCCTAACAATATCCAGTGACACTGATAAATCCCTAGCAATAATTTCAATCAAAACTTAAAATATATTTTTATTCAATTTTATAAAATCAAACCTACACCACTGCAGGAAGCAGCAGCAATAACATATCTTTATATATATATATATATTATTACTAAATATATTATATATAAAATATATTAATTAAGATGATAAAAATATTACAGTGTATGTTAAATAACGGGCAGCTGTTATAAGATTTTTATTAAGATGATAATAATAATACATTAATAATCATATTTTAGCGATATGTTTTAACTTACAGTTAACCAATTAACAGCTTGTTGCATTAATTAATTATAGCATTTTTCACAATACATACATAAACTTGTGCTGAAGTCATCATGACCCACTAATGTAATTCTAAGTTTTTTTTTAGATCTGGGGCGGTATTCACAAAACATTTAGTCTTACCGCTATAAGTTCTTCTAAATAGAGGAACTTAATAATAATTCGTTGTTGGGTAATGAAATCGAATTTTAATATCAATCCACACTCGACTTTTTAACTTAAGTGATTATAATGTGCGCCTACCTGGGTTTTAAAAGGCTTGATTGCTCAAACGTCAAAGCTTTTGACAGCACAAACAGAACACCCCCGTAAGAGAGAGAGAGAGAGAGAGAGAGAGAGAGAGAGAGAGAGAGAGAGAGAGAGAGAGAGAGAGAGAGAGAGAGAGAGAGAGAGAGAGAGAGAGAGAGAGAGAGACTGGCACAAACACTCGCATAAATGTTCAGCGACACACTGGAGCGCAATCCGCCTCTCTCGGCGCGCGCTTCTTTGGAAAACAAAACATGTCTTGGCTAAGTGTGGTTCACTACTGCCCCACCAAAAAGGCAGCAAACACCGATAAACGATATCCAAATCATCGAGGAGTTTTAAAAGTTAGCACACCGTCATCTTTGGTATGATACGTCTGGCGTGGAGTGTTCGGCGGATTGCACAGCGCTTCAGATTGGATGCTACAAGTTTGAAGTCGAATCGCGTCTTGGATGAGAATACGCCTGGAAATGGGGGATCAGCGCCAAGGGTCATCAGAATGGATTTAACCACCATCACTTCGCCGAATTCATCCGCGGATACTAATAGCACGTCCGTGCCGAGACCATCGCCGCATTCACATTGCGTGGCGATGCTCATTGTTCTCGTGGTTACCGTGATCATCCTGGTAACCATAGTGGGGAACGTATTAGTCGTGGTGGCCGTTTTCACCAGCCGCGCGCTGCGTGCGCCACAGAACCTCTTTCTGGTCTCTTTGGCGTCTGCTGATATTTTGGTGGCCACTTTGGTCATTCCGTTCTCCCTGGCCAATGAGGTGATGGGCTACTGGTTCTTTGGAAGCACCTGGTGTGCTTTCTACCTCGCTCTGGACGTGCTCTTCTGCACTTCGTCCATTGTCCACCTCTGCGCCATAAGTTTGGACCGGTACTGGTCAGTCACCAAAGCGGTCAGCTACAACCTAAAGAGAACCCCGCGGAGAATAAAGTTCATGATCACGGTGGTGTGGATCATCTCCGCGGTGATTTCCTTCCCGCCGCTTCTCATGACCAAACACGACGAGCTGGAGTGCTTGCTGAACAACGAGACCTGGTACATTCTTTCCTCCTGCGTGGTGTCCTTCTTTGCCCCTTGTCTCATCATGATTTTGGTGTACTGCAAGATCTACAGGGTGGCCAAACAGCGCGCGTCCACTGTGTTCGTGGCCAAGAACGGGATGGAGCGACAACCGTCGCAATCCGAGACCTGCTTCGTGCGTAAAGGCAAGTCGGAGACGGAGAGCCCCAGTAGCCACAGCTCAGGCAGTCGAGAGCGCAAAGGCGAGCTCGACGACATCGACCTGGAGGAGAGCAGCGTCTCCAACAGACAGAGGACCTCGCGCTTCGCCAAGAGCAGGATGGTGGAAGGTGCACACGCGTGCCCAAAGCAAAATGGACGGCTCTCGTGGGCATGTAGCCGCGCATCGGAGCTCGAGCAGGAGCCGCCCGCGCGTCAGCTCTATTTGTCCAAGTCCAAACTGGCCCAGGTGCGAGAGAAGCGCTTTACCTTCGTGCTGGCTGTGGTCATGGGGGTGTTCGTGCTCTGCTGGTTTCCATTCTTCTTCACGTACAGCCTGCATGCAATATGTCGAGAAAGTTGCACAATACCGGATTCTCTATTCAATCTGTTTTTCTGGATTGGTTACTGCAACAGCTCCGTGAACCCCATTATTTATACAATTTTCAACAGAGACTTTAGGAAAGCGTTCAAGAAGATAATGTGTCAGCATTCGACACGCACGTAAATGCACGTGTAAATGGGTCAGGTAGAAGGGCGATCTTTTGTAAATATAATTGGCTATAATATATAATATAACACATCTGCCTTAACGTCTTAAATTCTTTCCTTCATCAGTTCCCAAACAATATTTTATTGTCATATCATGAATGGTGATTCAATAAGTTTTCTATGGCTGAACAAAACATGCCCTTTTTATAACAAAAACACACAGTAATAATAGCCTATGCTTTTATAGTTTTCTTGTCACGTGAAAACAAAACGGCTTTCTGCTTGTTAGTCACAATGATTTTGATTTGCTGGACTTTCTTCAAATATTTAAACCAAATTGCTTTATTTTGTAGTGAAAGATATAATGAATGCCAGCTTTTCTTTTTTTTACAAAAATTTAAGCCCAGCCACACTACCGTGACATTTTTTTCCCCTCACACAAGGTGACTTATTTTAGTAATCAAAAACATTTCATCATAGAAAAAGTGTATTTAAGTATAAATTGCTTTCTTGATGTATTTTTGATGAAGTACCTCAAACATATACCCCATATATATTGTCTGTGTTGCAATGTGTTTGAGTTTGTCTGTGCTTTGCAAATAGTTTTACAGGATCTCTTGGTCATTTCTCTTGGTCGTTGTGCACATATTTAGGAATGTAGTGTATTCATGTTTGAGATTTTAACTTACAATATGTTTATTTCCTCCTAAAAGCATGGGCAGGTGACCAGGTCAAATGTGAAAGCTCCTTTAAAGACCACACATAATGTGGCGGTCCACTTGAATTATGTATAATTCATACAGCACAACTGGATCAAAAAATCTTAGATATGACACAGACACTTTCCTGAAATTGTTTCAGTGTACAAAGACATTAATGTGAGACGTTTTAATAAAGTTTTTGAACCTGTGATAATGAAATGAACTTACAAAAATGTTCAACTGTAAAAAAATCTCTAAATATTTAATAGCCAATTACCAGATGGAACGATGCAACTAGTTGTTGATTAGAAGCACATGTTTTTCAGTCTTGTGACGACACTGCTGACCTGAACTCTCGCTGCTGTCCTCGGTCCTGACGGGCTTCAAAGGCCTGCGAAGCAACCCTGGCAAAGGCCATTAAATACATGCAATAATCATTTTTTTTCCTTCCCCCAATCTGATGATGTAAAATTAACTACATCAGTCAAAGGCTGCATAAGATGACAAGGATAACTGGGTTTTTAAAGTCTGAATTTGATTATCCTCATTTAAATGTAATTTATATGGTAATGCCACCCTAATTATGTAATGAAATGTCCATAGCGCTTACATCTCAGTTCATATCATGTTTAAAATCAAAGATTAGGCTAAATGCCAAAGCTGATAAGTCTGGGCCAAATAAGAATGACTCATTTATTATGCTGCTTGTTTCTCCTTATTTAGGAAACAATCATATCCTTATTGTTCAAAATCTTAACAGTATTGTGATGTTAACTCATCATCATATGTACAAGACTACAATGCACTCGTGTAAAATCTCATTTGAGGGCTGAATCAAAGACCCTGTGGCACAAAAGCCAAAAAAATGTATATTAGGGATATTTTCAGGGTTATTATCATAAACCTAAAAGTCGAAACTTCTATTTCAATTATTTTTGTAATAAGTAATAATCAACAAAAATGGATAATCATTTGGTTAGTCGTCTTGTCACAGCATAAGAGCACCCTGTAAAAAAATATTGCTGGTTTAACTTAAAAAATGAAGTAACCTGGTTGCCTTAAAATTTTAAGTTCATTGAAATGGAAAAATTGAGATTCATTTAATCATCAGAAACTCAAAATATTATGTTATCTGAACTACATAAATGATCTAAGTTGATTTGACAAAAGAAAAAATGTTGTGATTACAAATCATGCAAATATTTTTTTTACAGTGATGATGGATCCTGTTGTGATTTTGTTCAAGTTGTTTGATGCATACTGTGATTATGAATCGTTCGAGTCCAAGTTCCCCTGATTACATACTGGGTTCCAGTTCAGTTCATATGGATACTCACTGCTTCGGCATGTACTCAAGCTCATTCGGTTATTTTCTCGAACTGAAACCAAATTCCCTAAGAGCGCTCACAGAACTGGTAGTTATAGCTAAAGCAATCCCGCTCTCCTACTTGAAAGCTATTGAGAAACTTCTCTGCAATTGCCTTCTGAGAACAGACACATCATGTTCAATGACCAGAGACACACTTCAAAGAGAATGAAACAGAATGGCAAAAAGCAAGGACCGATTCTCTCTGAGGAAAATCTTGCCGATCACGTGCGCCGCGTTCCGCTCTTGACACACCTAACATAGATGATGCAGCTGTTTCACAACAAATAGCGTGACGTGCTGGACATATGCTTTACAAGCTTTTAAACTACAATATGAGATGTCTCTTTTGGATGGTTACACTATAAAATATGTATTATCTTGCTTCAGGCTGATGCTTAGAAACTGGATTTGCCAGAGATCCCCATCAGGACTCAAGCGAGAAGCTTAATCAATTTTTCAGAGAACCGTGATTGCACTCGGTTGTCATTCAGGCTGAAAAAAAGAAAAGAAAAACGAAACAAACCCTAAATGAACAGAGCTTGTGATGAAGTGACTAAAAGCTGGGAGGCGTCCACTTTGCATGCTCATTGATTACTGTTAGGAAAATGAGAGAAAGGAGTCACATGGGAGTCCTGCTTTCCTTGTGAGAGATGGATCGGGGTCAGATCGGGGGAAACCGGGGGCGGGAGGGCGGGAGGCAGCTCCAGCACACACTAATCTGATGAGGGGCAGCATTGTGTACAGTGGCACAGAGGGAAACGATGTGAAGATCAAGCGGTAACACTTTAGAATACGGTTCCTTCGTTAATGAATAACTACACAAGAACTAATGAGTAACACAATATTAACAATCTAGTAACTATTATTAACTAACAAGAAACTCTGATTAACGAACTAGTAAGTAATAGCACACAGACGAAAGTGGTAGTTCACTATTAAGTAATCAATAACTACTATTTTTTTAATACTTCCCAGAGAACTACTGAAAAAGTTTATTAATAATCTAGTAACTACTATTAACTAAAATAAATTCTTATTAACGAATTAGTAAGTAATAGCTCACAGATGAAAGTGTTACTAGATACTTCTGTGGGAATTACTAATTATTTGGATTCGTATTATAAAGTGAAGATCATTGGAACTAACTAGTAATTACTCAAGTGTTACTACATTATCTAGTCATGATTTGTGCAAATGTTTGAGATTTTTGGTGAACTTTAGTAACTTTTAGAAAATGTCTTTAGTAACACTTGAGTAATTACTAGTTAGTTCCAATGATCTTCACTTTATAATACGGATCCAAATAATTAGTAAGTAATAGCTCATTGATGAAAGTGTTACTAGATACTTCTGTGGGAATTACTAATTATTTGGATCCGTATTATAAAGTGAAGATCATTGGAACTAACTAGTAATTACTCAAGTGTTACTACATGATCTAGTCATGATTTGTGCAAATGTTTGAGATTTTTTGGTGAACTTTAGTAACTTTTAGAAAATGTCTTTAGTAACACTTGAGTAATTACTAGTTAGTTCCAATGATCTTCACTTTATAATACGAATCCAAATAAGTAATTCCCACAGAAGTATCTAGTAACACTTTCATCTGTGAGCTATTACTTACTAATTCGTTAATAAGAGTTTCTTTTAGTTAATAGTAGTTACTAGATTATTAATAAACTTTTTCAGTAGTTCTCTGGGAAGTATTAAAAAATAGTAGTTATTGATTACTTAATAGTGAACTACCACTTTCGTCTGTGCGCTATTACTTACTAGTTCGTTAATCAGAGTTTCTTGTTAGTTAATAATAGTTACTAGATTGTTAATATTGTGTTACTCATTAGTTCTTGTGTAGTTATTCATTAACGAAGGAACCGTATTCTAAAGTGTTACCGATCAAGCATTAAATCCTTACTGGAATGTGTGCAACCTCTGAGCAAAACAACTCACATTTTTGCAATAATGAAAAAAAAAAATGACACAAGACATATGCTTTAGCAGTTCCATCACATGACAACAGTGTTTCACTTAAAGAACAAAAAAATTAACATTTGGTCTAATTACACATTGGTACCTAAATCATGTAACCATATTGGTATCATGCTTCCAATCAAATTATTCCTTTCACATTGATCACGCCCTGCATATTGATAGCATGCATTTCATACTTGTTATATTAATCAAACATTCAAAAACTGGCAGCTCACTCCAATCATGCAAATGAGTCAGCTTCCAAATGAAGAAACCTTTACTACTTGATAAATATACCTTTCTCATTGGCCAAGCCAAACTCAAGAGGTGTGACCTCCAGGACCGGGGGTCACTTTTCAGCCCGGGAGTTGCAGGTCCCTGTTTTACACGATCAATCCGTTTTGTAGTTCCCTACTAGTTGTTTTCGCTTGCAAATCACTGTTCACTGGCCTGCCAACATGACATCATGACTTTTGCGTAAACATATCTCTATCTCTACACATTTTGAGCTATCCTACGCCATTAACGTCTGAGTGATTCCGCGTGTCTGTACACGCCGTCAAATGTCCGCGTGAAACGAAACAAAATGTAGATCTACATCTGGGGAGCGATCTTTTTATTTCCTAGGATGGTAAGGAAACAGTCATAAATGCCATTAACCTCAGTGACGGGTAGGTTTAGGGACGATATATTTATATAACGTTAAGTCAACGGTGTTCATAAACACGCTGAAAAGCGATTATGCGTCTTGATAGCACGTCAAAAATGGAAATACGAATTGGCGTGTCATACACGCACTACTTCATGAGATCAGTCTGGGCCTGCAGTGCTTTTGGCCGTATTGGTGAGTAAAAAACATGCCAAAAGTGTAAGCACGGGAAAAGTCATATTTATTTACAGATCATATTTATTTTGCGTTAGCATGAAGCTGCAGTTTCACAATGCATGACTTGCACGTTCCGAATAACAGTAAAATGCAACAAATATTTTGTCAACTTTAACAAATCGTACCCTGCGCATGCAATTTTTGTTATTTCCGTTTCCACTGAAAACAGTTGTTAGACGATAGATCAATACTGAGTGTTCGCTGGTCGAACAGATTAATTGATTTTAATATTTATTTAACTTCAAGTTAATTCTATTAACTGATCCAAATATTTATAATGTATTATAATAAGTTATGATTAATTATTCATATTTCCTTTTTGAGCTACTTTGCTACAATACTCTTAACTCGTGAAAATACAAAGTGATCTCGATAACCTATAAGCCAGAGAATACAGCAGCCTTAGTTTAAAATATTTGCCACCAGCTCATCCTTCATATTCTGCTCTGTGGTGATAAGGTATTCTGAGTAGCCGGAAAAGCTTCTTCTAAAGTCTCTGAGCTCTTCTCAGCCTCAAAATCATCAATGGTGAATGAATTTTTCCTGGAGATACCCTATGCACAAAAGCACCTGGAAACTTATCAAAAGAGAGTTTGCTTTCTTAGTCCTCTTGTTTCATTCTTTAAAAGACTCAGCAAATTCTTGTCCTTTGAGATTTCGGAGGATGTGTCAAGATGAGATTGGAGTATCTCTGATATCCTCAAGCTTTGAAACACAGATGTATGGAGTGAATGCGACGGCTGCCGAGTGATGCTGGATGGCGTAATGTATGCGCAGGAAGTCACTGGCTTAATTGCTCCGCTTGACAACACATAATGATGCTCACTAGTCTTTATTTTGGACATTTAATTTCATTTCTTTTAGATCCTTTTTGTGAAGGAATCAAACAACAAATCAGACATCAAAATTACCCAGATGAAATACAGTTCTTAGCACATTTCTGAATCAATAAAATTCTTCATTCAGGGTAGTGACTTAAAAACACCTTTTTAATGGCCAATTGTTGTCTTTTATATAACGTAATTGGTGCACACTTTGTGATCAGAACCAGCCAGCACAGCCCGATCTCATGAGAAAACATAATTTTAGAAGGTGCCAATTTAGTATGAATTCGTATTGTGGTTTGTACGGACACTTACGGACACAAGGTCAACCCCTGAACCGTCAAAACGGTCACAACGACTGTGACACACTCTCAGAAAAAAGGTACAAAAGCTGTCACTGGTGCTGTACCTTTTCAAAAGGTACACTTTTGTATCCAAAGGCTTCATACTGGTACCTTAGTGGTACATATTAGCACCTAAAATGTACATATTAGCACCTGAAATGTACATATAAGCACCTAAAATGTACATATTAGCTCATGAAATGGACATATTAGCACCTAAATGTACATATTAACACTTAAAATTGACATATTACCACCTAAAATGTACATATTACCACCTAAAATGGACATATTAGCTCATGAAATGGACATATTAGCACCTAAAATGTACATATTAACACTTAAAATATACATATTAACACCTAAAATGTACATATTACCACCTAAAATGTACATATTACCACCTAAAATGGACATATTAGCATCTAACATGTACATATTAACACCTAAAATGTACATATTATCAGATAAAATGTACATATTAACACCTAAAATTGACATATTCCCACCTAAAAATGTATTACCACCTAAAATGGACACATTAGCTCATGAAATGGACATATTAGCACCTAAAATGTACATATTAACACTTAAAATATACATATTAGCACCTAAAATGTACATATTAACACCTAAAATTGACTAATTTTACCTTTTGAAAAGGTACAGCCCCAGTGACAGCTTTTGTACCTTTATTTCTGATACATTTTTGCTGTTATGTGTTTCAAATCACTCATTTATGAGGTTTAATTTAAATTAGAATGCTGCCATAAAAGACGTATAGCCAGTAGACAGTGAGGCAGGTATTGTAAAGGAACCCGAGATTCACGAGAAAAGAGACAAAAGCAACGAGAAGAAGAGTGAGCTTCACGGCTTTCCCTCAAGTCTTCATTATGTGTATTGCCTCTTAGCATCTGAAAGTCTCATCAACAACATAAACAATATATTTGGCTTGCAGGACAACTGCTCATGATGAATAGACCTATATGCACACCTGCATTCAAATGAACAGAGGAAACAAGATGACAATGATTTGTCGGCACTTGCAAGATGCTTCTTAAAAAGCCTTTGATGAAAGAGCAGCTTCTGAATGCAGCCTCTGTAAAATAGATGCAGGATTAGTTAACTTCAATGAAAATATGTAATGGACTGGGACAAGACACTGGGACAGTCTCCAGCATTCCCATTCCCACCCTAACATGATAGGACAAACTTTTTATACACTACTGGTCAAATGTTTGGAATAATTACAATATTTTATTGATTTATTTGATCAAACATACAGTAAAATAAATATTATGATTGCAAACAATTTTCTATTTCAAATCAGAAATCAGTCTAATATGTTGATTTGGTGCTCAAAAAATATTTCTTAATATCAATATTGTAAACAGTTTTTGATATTTTTGTGGAATGATACACTACCATTCAAAATGTGTTTTAAAATAAATGTTATTCATTTTTCACCATAAAGTTTTTACCTCTAAAAAGGAAAGATTTGACAGTATTGACAGTGAAACTTAACTGTATGTTTGATAGTAAAATGAAATATAATGCTATGTTAAACCATTTACCTTTTTTATTCAATTTACAAACCATTTACATTTATTTTAGTGCACTAATAAATAAAAAAATATAAAAAAATAAATATAAAAATATATAAAAAAATATATATATATTTTATAAAAAAAAAATATTTTATACTTTAAAAAAATATTTTCAAGATTTGTTATCACAACATTTTTTCTTTTGTCAAATCAACTTGAATAATTTATTTAGTTGAGAAAACTTATTTGGTTGAGTTTCTGGTGATTAAATCAATCTCCTTCATTGTATTAACTCACTTTTTCCAGTTCAATCAACTTAAAATTTTAAGGCAACCCAGGTTACTTTTTTAAGTTAAACCAACAATATTTTTTTACAGTGTGTGTGTACTCAAGGAATGAAACAATAGGATCATAAAAACAACTGCAAATCATTATTTAATGACAAATCTATTCAGTGGCAAATGCATGAAATTTCAGGGTCTAAGGGGAATCGCTGACTTAAATGCGTTCACACAGGGCTAACAGGATATTTACGAGCACAATTATATCTGATGACAATGAAAAGGGCTCAGCAGCAAACTATTAGAAATGTATACTCTGCACAATCAATCAGAGGTGCTTGTGGGTCTTTGATGGGATCAGCAAGATTCATTTTTGTCTAAGAATTCAGTCTAGAACAGCACAAAGACTTTTAACACATGAGTTTGAGCTCAGGTTTAGAGTTTTAATAAACAAAAATCAATGTGCCCACAAAGTGTGAATTTCAACCTTTCTGAGAGTTTATGATTATTTTTTCTCCGCTTGTAGCATTCTCAATGGATTTCATACCCTAATCTCTTACAGCCTTTGTGTCTTTCATACCTGCATAATCTCACACAAAGGACCTTGACTCAGAAAACAAGCCCAAGTCAACCAGAGAATATGTTCCAGTTATTTTACCAGCAATATGAAATATTAACGGCTGCAATTGGCATCTGTCATCTTGGTTTCTCACAGTCCTTCAGATGTGAGTTTTGAATGGAGATGTGAATTTATGGCTTAAAATTCCCACTAAACCACAGAGCTTTAAGAAAGCTATTTATAACTGACTAGCAAGGCTGAATTTGAGGAGTTTTCCATCCAAGCTCATGTGAGCGCAATACAATTCAACAACTTTTTACAGCACAGAGCGACACTGCCGGTCTCTATAGACCTTATGCACCAGAGAAACGTGGGCGCCGTCATCTTTAGAATATTGTCTTTGAACTTTCGTTTTTGCGGTCGCTCTGTATATTTCTATGACATCGCTGTCGAGGAGTAATTAGCTGGTGAAGTGAATTTACTTATTGTAGAGTTAACAAAAGTTATCATGAGCATTGTAATGTTTATCATAAGCATTGTAAAGCAGATGTCTTGACAAATGTCGACCGGGAATTTTTTTACGAGCAGTTCATTCATACCTATGCAAGATCGCTATGAAAATACAGAGTGGAAGTCAAAAGACAAAGAGCGCAACGCTGAAAAGGGGCGGGGCTACATAAGGTCTATAGACTTCGTAAAGGTGGCCAACACAGTTCACAAGCACATAATCAAGCAAAGATTTAGCTGGACTATGTAAGCGAAAAAAAAACCTTCGCGCAGCTAAATAGGTGGCCAGCAACGCAGGCCTGCATATGTATGCTGAGGCGTCATAGAGAAACGCGGACTCACCCGGCTTATACGACGAGTTATTATGTTATGTTTTATCATTTATTTTATGTACATTTTATTCAAAATGTTTTCATACCCTTTACACATTTTATTTATGTTCAGTAGCTCTTTCTAGCTCAAACATACGGAAGCGTATTTTCTGAATTAACGAGTTAATTTTTCATGAGAAAAATAATTTTGCTCTGTTTTTCTGAATTAATGAGTTAATTTTTCATGAGAAAAAAAATTGCTCTGTTTTTCTGAATTAATGAGTTAATTTTTAATGGAATTTTTTTTGTGCTGTTTTTCTGAAAAAAAAAAACAGCAAAAATTAATTTTCTCATGAAAAATTAACTCATTTATTCAGAAAAACAGAGCAAAAACTTTTTTCTCAAGAAAAACTAACTCATTAATTCAGAAAAACAGAGCAATTTTTTTCTCATGAAAAATTAACTCATTAATTCAGAAAACAGAGCAAAAACTTTTTTTCTCATGAAAAATTAACTCATTAATTCAGAAAAACAGCAAAAAAAAAATTCTCATGAAAAATTAACTCGTTAATTCAGAAAAACAGAGCAAAAAAATTTTTTCTCATGAAAAATTAACTCATTAATTCAGAAAAACAGAGCAAATTTTTTTTCTCATGAAAAATTAACTTGTTAATTCAGAAAAACAGAGTAGATTTTTTTTCTTCAAGTGAATGCAATACGCCTCCGTACAAACAAATCAAATTATTAACAAATCAAATTACAATTAAGTTATTTTTTATAAAAATAAATGAATAATAAATAATAATAATAATAATAAAGTACTGGCACCTCTTTTGGGCCACACTGAATATCAGACAGGAGAGTTGAGAGTTGTCAAGACCTGAATATGTAAGGTGAAACATTCATGAATTTGGGTTAATCATCATTTTAAAGTATGATTATCAACGTGGAAAACAAATTAATATATAACCTGTATGAATTTCTTTTTTCTGCTGAACACAAAGGAAGACATTTTGAAGAATGTTGGTAACAGTCAGTGGGGTTTGGTTACAGACATTCTTCAGAATATCTTATTTTGTGTTCAGCAGAAGAAAGAAATGTATACATGTTTGAAACAACTTGAGGGTGAATAAATAATAACAGACTTTTTTTTTAAAGTGAACAATTCCTTTAATTGCAATTAATCTAACTAGCTCGTTTGACAGTGAACAATTCATTTTTCAATTGATTCTCTGTTTCATTTGTTCAACTGAGCCATCGTCAGTATTACATTCATTCTTGTTCCTCCCAATATTCATTAAAGGGTCAAAAAAACATTGTGATTAGCGAAAGGGCAAAAGTGCAAATGCTAGACTGAGGCTAAATGTCTGTGTTTTGCCAGGAATAAATTAATCATTCAAGAGCCCATTAAAGCAGAAAAATCACTTGCACTCACACAAACACAAAAACACACAAACACACGCGCTCAGGGACACAGATAAAGGTATTATCAGGGCAGGGTGTGTGCGTATGTGCGCATGTTGTGAGAATTTAGCGATATGTGCTGTGCATGTGAGATGAAACAGGGTTAGAAGCATTTCAACAATGAATTGATCCTGCAGTTACTGACCTACGAGTAGGAAATACAAATCATTAGTATAGATGCTAGAAGGAATGCAATGTTCTGCATGGACAGGGTTTCATGAATGAGACACTCTGAAAACCTGTTTGTGAGAGGAGATGACTGAATTAGAATGAGAAACTCTCTCACGGACAGAGATGTTATTGAGCACAGGTTTGCCCTTTTTTGACAACAAATTGATTTTTGGATTATTTTTTTTATGTACGCAAGTATTAACTTACAAAACGGTGTTATGTTTTAGCCAACAAAACAGTGATTAAGGCAATATAAAGTTAGATTTGGAAACGTATACACCCAACTCAGAAACCGAAAAAAAAACTATGATGGAAAAATTTACTTGCATGGTGTCAAAACTCTCTTTGTCCAGTATCTTCATGAAATATGATCAAAACTTTCCGAAAATTCGCGGGAGACCGTCTTCTGGAAGCGAGAGAAAAAGAGCGGAAACACAACCTGCTTGATCGTGAGTATGTAAAAGTTCTGTGTTACATTTAACCCTCATTAGAGCTGCTCATAACCCTTACTCAAAGCTCAAAGCTGAAGAACCACTTTTGGTATGATATGATTTCACACTCATGGCTTGTGGTGAAATTAATCAAATATTGGTTAATTACTATCATTTTAAAATTGGCTTTTTTGTTTTAATTAAAATGAACATAGAAGGAGGGCAAATGAACAAAACTGTCTATATGGCGGCAATAATAAAATCACAAATGGCAAGGTATAAAATTGCATTAAGATGCACTAAATGTTATCACCGAGATATCTTAGAGATTAAATGTCATGCCTTTTGAAAAAGAATCAGAGTGTATCATTATCTAGCAGCTGACAGTAAGATGGATCCAGCTTAGAGCCAAAGCAAAATCCGTTTGGAGTCTGCACAACTAGAATACCAAAAACGCAGTCTCTTATGATCTGCAGAGATAAGTAGCCTACTTTACCAGAAGTTCAACTTCTGCTTTACATGGTCATTTGCATATATATATTTTTTATATGAGTCGCAGGTGTGAAAGACATAAATCAAGGAAGCAATCCAACACAAAGAAAAATAGTCCTGCTTTCAGACAAGATGGATTAGGTGTGTTCCTGATGGATACCATTCTGCTGGTGACCATGGAAACTGCCATGTTCCCGGCCCCAACCTGCTTTCAGATCAGAGAGCAGCTGCCTTTACATACATCAGGATTTTACTTAATGATTGGAAGCCTATTTCACAACCAAAGTCTAAATGCCATTAACCCCAGTGACGGGTAGGTTTAGGGACGGGGTTGAGGTAAGTCATATATTTATATATACAGTAATAACGTTAAGTCAACGGCGTTCATAAACACGCTGAAAAGCGATTATGTGCCTTGATAGCACGCCAAAAATGGAAATACGAATTGGCGTGTCATGCAGATCAGTCTGAAACAGCAGATGCTTTCCAGATGAAGTGATCTTTAACAGTAATCTTGCAGACGTATGTGTGCTATCTGGGTATTGACTTTCAAGACATTTGACAAAGGCAGAGAGCAATGCTGGAAGCAAATCAATAACAATACAAAGCTCAAGATGACGGAAGTATGCTCTATCTGGGAATTAATTGAATATATAGAAAGATAAATAAAAAAAATGCTATGTAGCTCTTGTTCGTGAATTCAATCTTGCAATACGCAAGGGCATAAAAGCATGCATGATGTGTTTACATATGACGACTGCACGCTCTGGCATTTTTCAAACTATGAGCTAATGTGCCTTTGGAGGCTTTTATTAAGAGATACATGGGTATTTTAACTCCGATTACCCTGTGTGGAGGGTTATTTCCTGAATATAGTCTGACAGTGTACAACCCTTGGCAACAGATGAGAGGAATTACATATCCTAAGGGTTGTTTATTAGCCCCTGGGAGCAGAAGTGGATCTGGGGGTCAGCATCAAATAAATGTTGTTGACGTCTGTTTCTGCACACCATGCTCCCGCAATGTTAAGTGTGAGCCTGAAAGGACCGAGAAGCTCGACATATGACGTTTAAAGATTCGTCGGTCCCGACCTCCTTAAAGCACCAGAGAAATGTGAAGAGCCAGAGGGAGACACTGGAAAAAATGAAGAACTGTCCACTTGGGAAATCTTAATCACAAACCTCTGATTCCTCTTATGTCGCTTTGGATAAAAGTGCCTGCTAAATGCATGAATAAAACAGCATTTTTAAATAGATTATTATGGTACGTATGAGATATTTTATGACACATATGGATTTTAAATGATCATTAAAAGTAGAATTTAAATAAAATGGAATTAATTTAAATGGAAAAAGTGCCATTTTTAAATAAACATTGATTTTTTTTTGTATCATTCTGCCTTTAAGTGCACTTATAAACATTGCACTCATTTCTCGTAATTCATGTAACCTCTAGGTACGTACGTCTATAAGTATGACTAATTTCGGTAAATCATGAGCTTTTGAATTGCGATATTTATGATTCAACTGGAAGGGGACATAAATTACTCATAAATATTAAAACACAACATGAAGCAGGTCCAGAAACATTAGAATATTATATAGTCTATTCTATCTATATTCGTGAAATTAGATTATTTCACGAGTTCACACTTACATATAATTAGAGTGGATAAGATTTAATGCGTATTTGGCATGCTGTCCGGGGGGAGGGCTCCGAGCTCTGAGTTTGGCCCGAACCCAGAGTACTCTCCCCCCTATGTAAGTGTTTAGGACTGGAAGTGTGGAGGGATGCTCATAAACTATCAATGGAGTGAGGTGAGATTGCTGAATCTACATATACACCTCTTATTATTGATTGCTGAGTGCACTCCACTCGTGTTAATTAACTGAACGTGTTCATCACAAACTTTGTTAATAAAACATCATTTCACAAGTTCACATTTACATACAATTTGAGTGGTTAAGGTTTCCAAGCTCAGAGTTTGGCCCGAACCCAGAGTACTCTCCCCAAAAGCTAAAAAGTAGAGGACAGGTTGCTTCTATCAGGTGGTTAAAACTCAATAATTAGGCCAAGAATTACACTCTAAAAATGATGGCTTGTTTTAACCCAAGTTTGGGTCAAATATGGGCAAACCAAGCCATTGGGTTACATTTTTAAATTACATTTTGTACCCAATGTATGAGTTTGTCCATTTTTGACCCAAAGTTGGGTTAAAATAACCCAGCTTTTTTTAGAGTATAGAATTTTTATGTTAATTCTATTAATATTATATTCTAACAACATTTTGATTGTGATTTTGTGGTGCTCTTTTGGCGGTATGAAATTTAGAGTAGAAAAAAATGTTAATGAATAAATAGATATAATTGTTTTTTTGTTCACTTTTCCTGCTCTATTCAGTTACCATGGCATTTCATTGGATCATCACACCTGTTAGTCTTTTAGGTCCTTATCATTGTATATTTTGCTTCCTCAGTTCGTTGACAGCTATTGTTTGTGTCGAGCACTCTGTTATGTTGGATATTTTCAGTTTATTCTTTTATTAAATACCTTTGGATTAGAACTTTTGACTCATCTCTGTCTTTGGACTCTTTGAACTGCATGCGACAACTACAGCCTATTCTCAGTTGCGATATTCAAAATTTGACAGAATTAAGCACGACCCAACAGTTAATCCAAACAACAAGAAGCATTCATCCTTTCGTAAGGAGTATAGTTCTCCCATTTGAGGGGGATTTCTGAGAGAGGCTGGTTCAACAGACTATGATTTCAGCAAAGAAATCCAGAAAAATTACAGCTTGGTGGCAGTAGTGGACACTCAAGACCATCCTAACAAAACATGAGTGCCTTATTTACACACTGTCTGACATTTTTCTGTCCGCCTTTCTAATTATCAGTGTTACAACGAGAGTAATTTACAGCCCAGTGTAAAGCTCATAAGAGTCTCACAAGTGTTATCCTGCCTGTGTGGTGCACTCAAGATTCTACAGTTCATCAGAAATGTAGGTCCTGTTTATGGAAAACTTAAAAGCTGATAAAAATCGATGCTTAACTTTGCATGCATGTCATGCAGGCAAGTTTTACCATTTCCATTTTCTGAGGGGAAATATGATCCTGCAAGTGCTCTCAGTGAAGGACCAGGTGTGTTTGTTTGAGGAGAGAGGAGTACCTGGATTCTCTGGAGGAATGAATGTCTTAACATGAAAAGGAAGAGCACACGCTTTCTTCAATCTTTAATGCTTTTCCAGAAGTGCATGTATAATTAACATTTCAGACATTAGGGCCTTTTGCATCATAAAACCTGAAATCTCCTGATGTCTAAGTGGCTCATAACCATTTGTGTTATCGAATGGCATCTCAAATCAAGTAGCTTTTTGATGAGAAGTGAATTACTTTTCCAAATGGCATGATTTTTTTTTTTTCTTCGATGGACGATGAAACAGCCAGTACAATTTGTAGACATGGATATCCTACAGATTTGGGGATCTGTTCTTTTGACTTGGTCTAAGCATCCCCCTAGCAACCATAGGAAAAATCAACCAGATCACCTTAGCAACAACATAGCAATGTCCTAGCAACCACTTACAAGACCCTAAAGCAGTGGGAATGACTTTTACGCAGGAAGATACTGCTTACATTGTGGTCTTAAAAAATGAATCCCTCAGACTATTAGGCCATAAAACAATGCAATCAATAATCATTTTCAGTCCACTAACCATGTTGTCCACGTGTTCTAGTGCAACTGAAGGATAAATATTTAACGAGATTTGTGACATAAATAAATGAATACATAAGCAGATAAATAAAATATATACTATATATATTTCATACTATATTTAAACTGTAGCACAATGGAAAACGGTTAAGAAATTCTTTAAAACAAATCTCCTTAAATTAAATGAATTTAGGCTATGTAATTCATTTTAAATGTGTGATTTATACACTTGGAGGTTCTACGAACTAAGGGTATGTTTAAATAACACCGTTTTCTTCTAAAAGCGTAAAACCTTTTATGCGTTTTGGCCGTTCATTTACCCTGAAAACAGGTTTCAAAGTGCAAGTTTTTGAAACAGTCCCCATGTAAACAACAAAAACGTGAATTTCTGAAGATGATGATGTCATGCACATGCGTATTACGTGTCTACAGTGTTTCATCGCCATCTAATGGCCTGGCAACAGACTACAGCATTTTTAGTCCTTTTTGTGAAGCCTTGTGAATGGGGATTATTTTGACAATGGTGTCGTCTGTTTTCGGAAAACTCAAAGGAAAAACGTATGCGTTTATGCGTCTAAAAAGCGAAAAACAAATCATAATAGTGTTAATTATACATAAATAAAATTATATAATGGTAAAAACTTCCAAACAATTGTGTAAATGTAATAATATAATTGATGGCACCAATAAGAAATTAATAAAATTTACTAAATGCAATGTAAGTTGACAAAAGCATAAATGTAAATGTAGAATCCATTAGTGTAAGTTAGTCAAAAAGAACAAAAAGTGTAAGTTACATTAGTCATATGGAATCACAGTAATTTTTCCATTGTAATACAGCATCATAATATGGCAAAGTTTTTTATGTTGGTGTGCCACTGACACTAGTAATGTGTGTGCATGCGTGAAATCAACTCCACAAAGAGCTGATGTTCATTTACACCTTTAGAGCCACTGTACACCCCAGCAAACAAATTAAGGTTCTAGGAATGTTCTGGAAACGTTAGTTTTTAGTTCCCAGAACGTTCCTAGAACTTTCCCTTAAGGTTAAGGTAAAGAAAATTCTCCTTACGTTATAAAAATGGAACCTAAAAATAACACACATGGAACGTTCCTATAACGTTCTTGTTTGGTTCCCAAAAAAATAACCTCATGGGACCATTCGGGAACATTCTGTGTTTGCTGGGACTTTACAAGATGCTGAGAAACTTTGGTAAATGCATGTGATCTGCCGGTTAGAAAGACCACAATCTCTTTATTAGCATGAATGGTTAAGAAATGGAAAGCAAGTAAGGCTTCAACTCTGAAGTGCTTTCAACCTTGTTTGTTGTAAAGCATCACTGACTTTTCAATGAGTCAGAAGGTCTTTCACAAGTTTACTTAACCGTCACTCTAAGTCTGCTTTCTCACTTGTCACCTGGTGTGCTCACAAAAACTAAAACCAGTCATTTAGCCAGCACTATAATTTAACGGTCATATTCAATAATACAAAAGATCACAGTAGCGTGATGAGAAGTGATAACACGTTCTTTAGACTGAGCTATCTGAGGCTCAATGCCTGCTCATCAGGTGCAATAATAAGCATTTCTGAAGGCTTTGATTCACTCACACTCTTAAAAAAGTCCCCATGGAGAAAGTGACCTCGAGTGCCCTTCCTGTGAGAAATGAGTGGGAAGCATATCCTGAAGATTAGGTTTCTCATAAACCAAAACCTATAGCTGCGATTAGAAAAGTGTTCAGTTCACTTACTTAAAACAGTTTAGTAAACCCATTGCCTTAAAATTATTAAGGAAATAACTTAAAGCTTAATTGGAAAAAAACACTACTTCGTACTTCAATTAAATTTTTTAGTTAAGTCAACTTTTACAGTGTACATACAATGGACTTAACACGGAGGACCAAAAAATAGTTTTAAAGTGTGAACATTTAAAATTACATGTAACTTGCAGAGGTATAATTTGCAGGACTGCAGGACACAGGCAGACCCTTCTCCTTTAAAATTTTATTTAATATAGGCTAGTGAATTAATAATTTATCAGGATGTGTGTGTTACTAGGCGATGCAACAATTTCACGACATTCTATTTAAATGTGTTTTTAATGAGGAAGTGTATCCAGCCTTAACCATGATTTGGTTCACCCTCCTACGCCTTTAAAGACTGAGGCAGCACAGATGTGTTGCTCTCTAAAATACTTCATTTTGAACAAAATCTATGGTAGCATGCATACATCCTCCGGATCAAATTCCAGAATGCATTGTTTTAAGCTCAGAGAAATCATTCAAAGATAATAGATGTAGCCAAAAGCAATGCCGATTATAAACACATTTTAACTATTTAACCCAATATAAGTGTATTTTATACTTTTTAAAGGTGCAACATGTGATTACTGAGAATAATTGTTGAACACTGTTGATGTTTGAAAACCCTCCATTGGTCCGCCCATCAAAATGCAAGAACACGCAATACAAGAGTGGATGACTCTTAAAGGAGTAGTTCACTTTTTAAAAAACTTTTGCTGATAATTTACTCACCCCCATGTCATCCAAGATGTCCATGTCATTCTTTCTTCAGTCGAAAAGAAATTAAGGTTTTTGATGAAAACATTGCAGGATTTTCTCCATATAATGGACTTCAGTGGGAACCAAACAGTTCAAGGTCCAAAAGACAGTTTCAGTACAAACTGCAAGCTATTCAAATGGCTTTAAACGAGTCCAGACGATGAATAAGGGTCTTATCAAGTGAAACGATCACTCTTTTAATAAATAAACAACAAAGTTTAAGTTTTATAAGCTCAAATGGTCGCCTTCAGTTTGCACTGACACATTCTTTTGGACCATGAACCGTTTGGTTCCCAAAGAAGTCCATTATATGGAGAAAAATGCTGGAATGTTTTCATTAAAAACCTTAATTTCTTTTCGACTGAAGAAAGAATGACATGGACATCTTGGATGACATGGGGGCGAGTAAATTAACAGCCAAAGTTTTTTTTAAAAGTGAACTACTTCTTTAATCACAGCAGAAGCGAACCAAAATAAAGCAATGAAGAACAAAAAATGAACATACAGTACAAAAGTATATACAAGCAAGAGTCACGTATGGAGCAGATACATCACGACATCAGCATCCATTTTATATTCCATCTAATATTAACGCAGGTCCTAAAGCTCTTGCCAGACCATTACCCTTCTTTATCCAGTGTTTTCCTCTGACCTTTTCTCTTTTGTAATGTCTCTTAGCCATTTCTCTTTCTACACTTTCTTCAAATCTCCCCATTGCTCGCACACTCTCCTCCCCCCTTCATGAGTGGACACACCCCCTACAGCTGATTGGCTACAAGTTTGTTGTGATGCTCTGTCCGACTCACTTACAACAGCATTTAAGAAATTGCTTACTGCATCGTTAATTATGTAATTATGCACTAATGCCAAACTATTGGTATCAATTGACTGCTTTTAAAATTGTCCTGAGTTTTCCCATAATCTTTTCTAACCTGTAAGTGTTTTCTAAGATGTGATTTGAGCTTGTTCAATTTTTTATATATATTGTGTGTAGCCTACGTTTGCTATCAATTGACATAGTCTGTCTGCTGTTTGTTTAAGGGCTGCCTGGATCGCACAAAGCTAATATGAACTTCATTAAATGTAATCCCTGTAGTAAATTCCAGATCCACCTACAGTGTTCATTAATTTCAGGAATATTTGAGTGTATAGACTTTACATAGTGTTAGCAAAAGAAAGCATGATCAAGTTGCTAGTACTGCAAACACAAACAGTCTGCATTTTTCTTTCAGGGTCGTAAACAATGGCCACATTTTACTGTGAAGTGCTCAGCTGCTACATTGTGGGTTTTTCTTTACACCTCTGAAAATCACAATCTAGACTAAATGGAAGGCAAAAATCGAACAGGTGGACGCTTATTACAACACACTAAGATGTGCATGACAACGTGCTATGGAGATGAAAAGTTTTTTATTCAGTTTTATTTGTCTTTATTTATCCATCAAGCAGATAGAAACACATTTGCACAGCATTGCTTAAAGGTCCCGTATTATGCCCCTTTCACAAGAAGTAAAATAAGTCTCTGATGTCCCCAGATTATGTATGTGAAGTTTCAGCTCAAAATACCCAACAGATCATTTTTTTACAGCATGTTTAAATAGTCATTTTTTTGGGGCTCAGAAAAACACGCAAAGAAAAAACGTGTTTTAGTGTGCGCCCTTTAAATGCAAATAAGCTGCTGCTGCTGGCACAGGGGGCGGAGCTTCATGAGCTCACGCTCATGTAACAGACTTCAAATGGTAACCTCCATACACCACAGAAACATGACCACACGACTAATGGGATGGACACGTGCAATTTATTCACCTTTAACGGAGTAGTGAGTCAGTAATTAGTAAACAGACATCGGAAGGCCTACTCTCTTATTCCTCTGCTTCTCCAAGCGCACGCGTTATGCATCTGCGCACGAATGCTTAAAGGAAAAGCGATATAACTCACAATAAATGTGTAAATGTAGATGCTAATTTGCCCCACATAACAAGATCGTACACACAGAAAACATAAATAGAACATATTTGAAAAAAAAGATAACTTACTAATATGCTGTATATTCCCAGAAATGTACTTATAAATGTACTGTGAACTCTTAAGTGCATCAGATTTTGATTGTTGAACTACTGTGTGTATAATAAAATTTTTCCACAACCACCTTCTCATTGAATGGAAATACACTTCAAGACTATTAGAATGACGACAACCTTTAACACACTAAGTTACACAATTACCAAATTAAATTCACAAATCACATAATAAACAGTCAGATTAATAATCACAAGTTGAAACAACATACCTTTAACAGAGTAGTGAGTCAGTAATTAGTACACAGACACCGGAAGGCCTACTCTCATATTCCTGCATTGAAAGATGCACGTGAAGAAAATTAAGCGCTTATTTTAACACGGTAGAATAGCCACTTCAAAGCAAAAATCTGCTAATCACACTGATACACAATATGATGTAAACTCTTATCAACATTTTGACATAATAAATATAGTGATTACATTACAAGAAAACAGCAAATGCAAAATAAATATGAGAAAGAAAAACTACCTCAGCTTCTCCGAGAGCACGCGACGTATCTACGCGTGAAGAAAAATTCCGTCTGTGTCTCACTAATTAAGGCCCCCACTACAACAATTTATAGGAACTCCAGATCGGAACTATTGAAAATAATAAATTTGAACAAGTTTTGCTGAAGTTAACAGTTCAAACAGCATTTCTCTTTGCACATCAGACAAAATACATGAAATTAAACTTAAATGACTAAATCGACCTGCTACACTCAGTCTCTCAGGACAATATCATCTCACGGAATGATGACAATATCAGAAACTCTCAGTAACAGTGTTCATTTCGAGTCGGACAATATGCCTACAGAGTCTAGTTTAGTTGTTTATAATTATGGTTATTATAACGTATTTGTCATATGCTTGTACAGTATGTGTCCATTATTTATTAATAGTCTTCAAGTCTGCTGTTTCGGACCAGGTCCGAATGATGATCAAACATATACTGATGAGTTTAATAAAGTTTATTGTACATCGCACAAAAGATATACAGTTCTTCAGAACGTCTTGTTGTTTTGTTTTCCACATAGGAAGAGCATCATATGGGTTTGGAACATCATAAAGCTGAGAAAATCATAATAGAACAGTCATTTTTATGTCAATTCTCCCTTACATAAATATTTTGTCAGCCTCTCAACAAAGGGCTAATGTTAGAGTCATTATGTAAAACAAAATAAATAAATACTCTTTAAACATTGACATTCTCAAACTTATAAATATTCCCTGTTTAACAATCAGAACCTCAGGGTGGTTTCAAAACAAATTACTCTGGTTAATGTTACCACGTGTCTGGCAAATTACCCCTTTAGGGTGTTTCTAAAACCAGCAAAAAAGATGTGCAATTCATGATCTTGCCAGTGTGGCAAAACACCATACTCTCAACATACTACTGGGCCTTCTCATAAAATTCAAATGAATTCAAGCAAAGAATTGTGACATTTTCCATATACATTTTCTATCTCACGTTGTGTGAAAAACTCCAGGTGTGGGTGAATTATAAATGTGCAAGCAGGTTAGTTTGTTTAGTGTCACAGGCAACAGATTTCACTCTCTGAAATGGTTTCTAGGTCTATAACACGTATTGAAGTCCGATATGCATCCGCTTATGAAATAACTTTCATTGACAACACAGAAGAAACTCTATGACTTAATGCTCTTTGAAATCAAATCAATGAGATTTTCTGCAACGTAGAAGTGGATCAAACCTGCAAACGATTCGGCCCAACCTCAGTGTATTAAAGCCATATTATTGTGTGATGTGGAGCAGTTTGTTACTTTCCCTATGGGCCTGCTGGGAACATGCTCAGTGTAGGTGGCTGGAACACACGCTGCACTTTACATAAAAGTGAGGGGGAGGTGACTAGGAGTGCAGCTCATTTAACTGTGTAGGTGAATCCATCAGTGAATTCACTGTCATACGGACAGCAGTATGTTATTAAGATGCAGAAATCTTGTAACACACGGGAAGAATTTAATGTAGGTTAGAACATATAAGGTTGCTTACTAAATTTTGAGCATGCTATTCATTAATATCACAAAGCTTACAGAAAGCCAAAAGGGATTAAGACAGGATTAGTGACTCTGCAACTCTGGCCGAATATGAACCTTCAATCTGAATGTTTAATGTTGCTACTGTATGTTGGCATAAACATGGAAATAAAAGTCTATTGAAGAGTTAAGTCAAAGGGGAAGTCTTATAATATAAAAAAATCCTGTAAAAAAAACCAAAAACGGTAAACTACTGGCTGGTTGTCAGCATCACACCGTAACTATACGGTGTTTCACTGTTTTTGTGTTAGACTCAGAGCATATCTGTTAAATTAAAGTTTTATAGTAGCTAAGAATACGGTATTTAGCTGTTCATTTCAAAAACAGTAACATACAGTATTTTTACTGTATGATGCTGGCAACCACAGTTCCTAGTACAGTAGTTTATGTTTTTACAGGATTATTTTTACAGTGTCTCCTTTAATACTGTATTTGCCGCCATGGTTCAATTAATGGTTCATACTTGAGGCGACCACTTTAGTAACTTCAAGTTGTGTCTTTGCAAGAATGGCTTTTATCTTTCTTACTAGTGGAAATTGTTTAGATCTGCAATGATTCAGCAATTACTGTACTTTTAATAAAATAACACATGAGCAAGATTCATCATGCCCTGTGAGACAAACAGCAAGAACAATGGGATAATTGTTTACTGTTGTTCAAACAAAAAATCATGATTATTTTACATCTTTAGTGCAATCACATAACCTCTTGCATAATGCAGTATTGTTTTGCTCCTCATGGTCAACATGTTGAACTGTCTAAAGCAATTTTTTAATCATGTCTCACCATAGGATAGCCGTAAAAACAATTTCCCGGCTGTCACCTGAAAGCAACGCTTTCATCAGAGCCCAATCAGTTTTGACATTTTAATCCTTATAACTGAAATAAACCTCTACTGCA
Source organism: Pimephales promelas (assembly GCF_988280905.1). NCBI lineage: Eukaryota > Metazoa > Chordata > Actinopteri > Cypriniformes > Leuciscidae > Pimephales > Pimephales promelas. The sequence continues at coordinate 28,659,422 of NC_142787.1, forward strand.
GAGACACAGGGTACAACACGTCTAAAGCAGACCCTGAGGTAAATGTCTTATTGATTTGAATTGCTCCTAAAGCACCAAATAAAAACCAAAAATATCACCACAGGAGTTTCTTAAACTTTTTTATTAGTATTAAATATCACAGAATGTAGAATCCACATGTTAAACTGGGATGCAGAGATGAGGTGAGGATCTAGTTGCTGCAACTTATCCTTTATGTGCAAGAACAGAAGATATAAAACACTTATGAACAGACTCTTTGCAAGAACAAAACAACGAAGCTAATTGCTCTTAATTTGACTGCTGCATTAATTTGTGAAAAATACTAGTTTCAATTAGAAAGGCAGAATAATGCTGGAGTTCTTATAAAATTAATTTTGGTTCACTTGCAAAGGGCAGTATGAAAGCGAACCACACCAAATAAAAAATAAATCAACATTGTATATGGTCCAGACCAAGGCGCTGGACTTTAAGGCCTCCCTCTATAATCCACTGGCAAATGAGATGCAAACAGGATCTCTCTTAATATTCAACATTGTAATGAATTAACCATGAATTGGTTCTATGAGATTTTTATGAGAAAGTTTCCACTCCATAACCTCTTAAACTTATTAAAAAAACATACAATATTAATTATGATAACTTTATTTAAATCTGTGTGGAATAAATTAGCATAGGGCACATCATGATCCCCTATAATTTTGTCAAAAAAGAGACTCTTGACACAAGACTGCTAATGCTTTAAACATAGATGCCTAAATTAATATGAAAAAAACATACTACAATACTCAGAACCTCAAAAAATGTAAAATTGTTTTGGTCTCTGTCAAAAAACAAACAAACATCCACATATTTGGTACTAAGTAAGGTTGATGTATTGTTCACAACTGTGGTAAATGTAATAATTGCCTTATGAATATTTTCAAAAAAAGTGACAGCACATGATATCTGAACTCAAAACTCTTCAAAGACAGGGTAGAAAAGACTTCAAGTTTGTGCTTGCTTTTTTAATAATAAAATCTATTTGAATCTTAGAAAACTAGCAGCCCTAGTAGTAATGAAAAGATTTATCTTGAACTCTGTCCACTGTAAAACAAATCATCTTGTACAAAAAAAACAGTAAACTACTGGGGACTGGTTGCCAGCATCATACCGTAAAAATACAGTGTGTTACTGTTTTTGAAATGAGCAGCAAAATACCGTATTGTCGGCTACAGTATAAAACTTTAATTTAACTGCTCTATGCTCTAACACAAAAAAACAGTAACACACTGTATAGTTACGGTATGATATTGGCAACCACAGCTGCCAGTAGTTTACCGTTTTTTTTTTTTGTTTTTTTTTTTTTACAGGATTTTTTTTTACAGTATAGGACTATCTTTTTTCAGACTAATACAATAGAAGATATATTAAAAAATACCCTGGCTCTTCTCCATAAGACTCTGATTCACTATAACTGATATAGTGGGACCCACCACATCCAATCAGAAGTACATGACATGACAATCAGAAGTACATCCTAATAGGCTTAAATAAGTAACATGTCTGCCACTTTTGTTCTGGCAAAATGAAAACTTAAATGTTAAAACTTACAGCACCGTGTTTGTGTGGGTGTTCCTCAAGGCCCACACATACTTGCTGTCCATGGAATCATGGAACGTGACCAATACACAACGTCACATAAATAGACCACACCAGATCATGTAGGCCTATCTTTTGTTTAATGAGAACTGTCACTGAGTGGCTCAGTTTAATTCCATGTTAAAGTGACTGTTTTGAAAAGCATATTAGTCATATGCTTGACTATGCGTGTCATTGCTTCTGAGGACTGAATCTGAGCATTTTAAAAATTGGCTTGTCAGTAAAGTCACAGGGTCCACTCAAGGAAGAAGTCAATTTAAAAGTGTTCGTTCATTTAGTCAGACCGAGACTGACTGAAAATGAGTCTTCAATTTATGACAGGCCATTAATTCAACCGTACTCACATTTGCACTGAAACTAAAATTCTCGGTCACATGAGGTACAATATGTGGTGTTCAATGGTCAGAGGGTAGGCCCGCTCGATACTTATAACACCAATACCTGAAAGCACAATGAACATAAGAGATACCAGAACAGATCATATCTGTTACTAATGAGACCTTCCTGTGAGGTGAATCTCGTAATAAAGAGAAAATTGGCGACCATGACGGAACTGACATTTACCTTATGAAAACGGCCCTGTTTTAAATAGCACACTCAGCCCTACACACTATCCTAATGGGGAAAAAAGCCTCATTAAAAGTATAAAATCATAATAAAGTCATATACTGTGGGCCAGAAGTACTAACGCTTTTGTGCTAAAACCGAGAAGCCTGTCCTGGGAACTGAAAATGGCAAAATGTTCATCATCTGAAATCGTTTAAAGCCCTTTGAACAGTTTGCAGTTTGCACTGAAACTGTCTTTTGGACCTTGAACCGTTTGGTTCCCACTGAAGTCCATTATATGGAGAAAAATCCTAGAATGTTTTCATCAAAAACATAACCCTAACCCTAACCCTGAAGAAAGAATGACATGGACATCTTGGATGACATGGGGGTGAGTAAATTATCAGCAAAATGTTTTTTAAAAGTGAACTACTCCTTTAACCCCTAAAAGTCTTCACATTGTAAACAAAATGATATGATCACTTTATCCAAGTGGATTGTAAAAAAATGAAAGCAGCTATACTTTATTTTATTTTTTACAGTGCACCAGTTTGAAAAGACTACCTGGGTTTGCCTTTGAGAAGAAGTAATAATGTTTGAAAAATATAGTCTGCACACATTATGGCTTGTGTGGCAGCTCTAAAGCTCAGTGGGATTAGTGGTCTCCCAGGCAGTGTAATTAGGATGCTGTGGATCCATAATCTGTCATGGCTCACTAGAAAGTATAATCACTGTGTAGCTAATTACAATAAATCCAGGAGCAAAGTTAGACAATCACTCGTCTATCAATCAGAAGGCCAGGTGGATTAGAGAGGGTTGAGAGCACCTCTCTTCACTTGGCTCTGTTTCCCCTTTCCTCTATTTAATTCCTCTCTCCCTCGCTCTTATTTGTTGAAGCACAACAACTTATGTCTGTCATTTCTCTGGGAAATCGAGTGCATGAGTTACTGCATTGAGTAAAATCCCTCACATTATTCACTGACCTGAACGGACCATTTATTCCCAGAGCACAAAGCTCATGGTGAATACGAATGAGTGGAAGTCAACAGTCAACCCTGTGAGGGCTAAAGATTGACTCCTCTGAGGCTCAGTGGTGTCTAAATGCAAATATTAGTGCATTACTCAGAGGTGATCTTGGGTGAAATGAATTTCTCGGGTTCTGTTGATGCACAGCTAAATTATACAGGAGAAATTCAAACTCTTTGCTGATATTCTTGGCCATAGGTTCAGCCTGGTCATCTTAGGGAGGAAGGACTCACCTATCGAAGGAGCGATGGCAGAAGTGAACGCCGAACTGCTCTGAAAAAAAAAAAAAAGTCATTCCGGCACCAACCAGAATGGCAACCAGTAAACCAGTCAAACGGGAAAGGAAAGTCTGCAGGAAAGTGATTTGTTTATCACCTAAAAATGCTGGGAAAATGACAAGATAATTGAGGCTCCCATCAGGGTTTCTCAGACTGAAACACTGGATGAACCTTTTAGCATGCTTTCAAAAAGGGAAGCAGTCAGAAGCTGAATAAGTGCTTATTGGAGCCTACAAGTTCTTTCAAAAACTCAAGTTAGATGCGTTCCTGTGTCAACATATTCTGTTGATCCTGGAACAACATTACTGTCTGAAAATGTAATCCTACCCATGAGTCATCCCTAAAATCAGATAGGTGAATAACACTGATAGCACTTAAAGGGTTAGTTAACCTAAAAAAAAAAAAAATGTCATTAATGACTCACCCTCATGTCGTTCCAAGCCTTTAAGACCTTCGCTCATCTTCGGAACAGTTTAAGATATTTTAGATTTAGCCCGAGAGCTTTCTGTGCCTCCATTGAAAATAAAGACATCATCAAAGTGGGTTAGTTAGAATGTTTTGAAGCATCGAAAATACATTTTGGTCCAAAAACAGCAAAAACTACGACTTTATCCAACATTGTATTGTCTTCCGGTTCTGTTGTCGAGCCGCGTTCAGTGATGCTGATGAAAACAGTTGAGTTTTACCGTTTTCGAATCCATTCAGCCGATTTTATGATATTTAGAAAAATACCAGACAGTTTCTGGTCTCATTGACTTCCATAGTAGGATGTAAAATGAGCCTATTTACAAAAAAAAGTGGAGTATCCCTTTAAGCTTAGAGTTGATTTTAAGATCCTTATGTTTGTTTATAAGGCGTTGTCCTGCTGTGCACATTTGTGATCTTATTGTGCCATACTGTCCTGTTGTTGTTGTTGTCATCAGTGTCACAGCAGACTCTTGACCGTGGATTGACAACAGAACCGGAAGACAATACAATGTTGAATCAAGTCGTAGTTTTTGTTATTCTTGGACCAAAATGTATTTTCGATGCTTCAAAACATTCTAAATAACCCACTTATGTGGCATGGACTACATTGATTATGTCTTTATTTTCTTTCTGGACAAGGACAGTATATCGTACATACATAACTAAATCTAAAATATCTTAAACTGTGTTCCGAAGATGAACGGAGGTCTTACGGGCTTGGAACGACATGAGGGTGAGTGTGAGTCAATAATGACATCATTTTCATTTTTGGGTGAACTAACCCTTTAAACCTGGTTGTAAGACAAGGATAATATGTGCAGTATTATGAGAGACATAAAATAAAAATGAAATCACTAATAAATAAAATGATAGAAAATACACATCTTTTAATATAAAAAAAGTCGATTTAAAAAAAATCGAAATTGTTCAGAATAAATATCTTAAATATGCTGATCGGACCATCAATATTCATAAAATGCAATACAGTGAACCATGTGGTCAAATAAGAAAAAAATATCGGAGAGAAATATTTTATGAAGGCATTTCACACGACTCCTGTCCTGACAATCACATTAACTCTATAAACGGGTATTTATTTACCTGTGTTGATGATTTTCTGGATCGCTTTAGCCACTTGTCCCTGGAGGAGGGAGTTTAGAGAAGCTTAACCAGCATCAGGAGGCAGCAGTGAAGAAGACAGCAGAATCAAGCCCACCACCAGATCAGACAATCCCGTCTCCACAAATAGACGAGTGCCTGCTCCAATACACACATGCATTTACATCGTCACTCTCCTGTGGAAATGTGCCCGTCAGTCATGCATTGACAGGCATGTGTTCATGTTAACAGTGATTAGCCCATCAGCTGCAGATTATGGGATGTGTTTTCGAAAAGGACTTTAGATTCTTACAAAAAATTGGCTTCTAAAAATGAGGCCCATGTTTATAATTGAGGGCTTGAGTCATACTGTCCCCTGATAAATATGTATATATTACCTATTTTTTCTCATTATGATGGCTCATGAGATTATATTGTCTCAAAGTCAATATGTGAGGCAGGATGACTCAAAAGCTCATTGAAAGCTTGCTTCCTAAAACAGCATGTACGCTGTTTGTTACTGTTGTTGATGTCGAATGTGTAGTTAGTTTTACACAAGCATCTGACTCAGAGGCTTTCTATCGCAGGATGTGCTAATACAAAATAAATGACAGCTATTAGCCAAGACGGAGCTCTGAGTAAATGCAGAAGAGCCAAATAGTCTACAGAGAGACTCAGAAAGACATTTCTCTGTATTAAAACATCTTAGAGTTTGAAGCCAGATAGAATGGATAACAATACTGTTTTATTGAAAAAGTATGCATAATACGAGTATAAAGGCCGATTGATCAAAGGAACGCTTTATTCTGTGTTTTTGTCCATTTTGTTCGCTATCCCATTGAAATTTGACTCACATTTTTCAGCATTCATGTGAAGTGATGTGGTTGGTACAGCTGAGGCTTCTGAATGCGGAAAAGAAACATTCTCTTGAATCTGTGGATAAAAAAAAATTAGATAACGTCATGTGCTCCGTCAAAAATCTTCATCTAGGCAAACAGAAACGTTGCTCACCATGATCCGTGTCTGACAACACAGTTTTATCAGGCTCTTATTGCGCAGCACCTCTTTCCCTGTGGCTATAACTACGATTACAGTCTTATCCAGCTGAAAGGGAAAGATAACATTTTCTTTTAACTCTCTAAGATTAATGACAGACTGAAGAGTACCAGAGGGTGAACAGTATGATATTTAATTAGCCTACAGACGTTTTAAAGTACATTTGTCATTAGTTTTATTGTTAAATTCTGTGTAGCTTGTTAAATCTGAAATAAATCACCAAAAACCCATCATTATCAAATCACCAAAAATACACTTAATCCAAACTTTCAACAAAAAGAGATGTTTTGAAGAATGCTCATGCTGATCTTTTCCATACAATGAAAGTGGATGATTATGAAGGGCTGTCAATCTCCAAAAGAGAAAAAAATAAAATAAGAGCACAATAAAAGTTGCGAATAAGACACATTCTAAAGGTGCTGTTACAAAAAAAGGTCCATTGTTGTCTATTGTCAATGCTGTGGTGATTCTGTGAATCACACTTTCAAACTGTGACAAGGTTTGTGTTTGTAGTCTCATAGAACTAGAAATATAATTATTATTAAACTTTATAATTAGATGACCTTTTTATAGATTAGTAATTTATAATTACATTTGGTGTGAATGGCACTTAAGTCTTCTGAAGACAGATTTGTGTGAGGAACAGACCAAAATGTAAAACAATATTATCTGAAACATTTATCGCAAAACTTGAGAAAAATGTTCAAAAAAGCATGAGTCACTTTTATGATATGGTGATTTTGTCATTTTTCAATATTGACAGCCTTTCAAATGTGTAGCCTACGCTTTTGTTTTCCACAGAAGAAAGAATGGCGTCCTTGCTAATCCTGGAACAAATGATTTCTATCAACCAATCAGATTGAACAATAATGCAGCACCTGTATAATACTTTTGGTGAGGGGTTCTGTGATGACTTTCAAGAGCTCTGGACCATCCTCTCCGGTCACGATGTTGAAACTTTCAACCACCGCCTCCGACGCGAGCCTCATCACGCCAGTGACGGCTTCCAGCGGCTGTAACACCAACACTGACAGCCAGTTAAAGCAATCGTGCACTGTGGCACCCGCAAAGGCTCTGAAACAGTCCCACGCAGAAAGTGTCATTAAAGAGCTCCAAACTTTTTATTGATGGTTGAATGCTGACAGTGTGAGGTGCTGTATGCTCTCTCTACCGTTTGAACTCCTCTCTCTCCCCTGCCTGCATTAGAGCTACTATGGTAGCCTATTGGTGACAGATGTGCCAATGTTTGATCCCATGATGATGGGAATGGCAGATCCAACATCAAACACTGCATGAAACGGAATGTAGAAACCCGATCGCTAGATGTGAGTCACGTTTCGATAACAATCATCCTTATAGGCAATTGAGGATGCTATACGCCTTATTCACGGCAGCGCCATCTTTGATTTTTAATGAGAATGAAAGCGAGGCTGTGAGGGATAGTCATGCATCTCTTGGGCTGTACTGTTATTTAATGTGTTTTCGGATTTTTCTGCTCATGAAACACTAAAAAAATATCTTTCCAAGAAATTTCAGTTGATAAAAAACTCCCGACAATGTGAGCTGTGGAAAATTGTAAGTAATCTAGGAGCTTTATTCAGCTTTTTACAGCGGATGCCATTGGAAACACGATAAGTCTATCCCTCAGCCTCACTTTCATACCTGTCATGGCGCTGCTCTGAATAAGGTCTATTGTGCACAAAATGTTCATTCTCAGGAAGTAAACTGCTTCTCTCCAAATAAATAAAAATCTTGATTTGAGTTTAAAGGAGTAGTTCACTTTTGAAAAACTTTTGCTGATAATTTACTCACCCCCATGTCATCCAAGATGTCCATGTCATTCTTTCTTCAGTCGAAAAGAAATTAAGGTATTTGATGAGAACATTCCAGCATTTTTCTCCATATAATGGAATTCAATGGGAACCAAACGGTTCAAGGTCCAAAAGACACTTTCAGTACAAAAGCAATTGCGCGCACAACATATATAAGATAAAAAGAAAACGGCATGCTCAGTACATACCTCATCATATAATGATCCTCTACGCACCTGGCTGCATGTGTATTCATTTATCCGCCAGCATTTATACATGCTATCTCAGTTTGGGGGACAAAGTCACTCATTATGCAGTGCATAGTTAAAAAGTAAATAGAAAAACATGGGGAAGTTGCACATTTACTAAAGAAGCCTCAAATGATTTTATTCAGAATGCTTTAGCTGTGACAGAGCACTTTGATATCCAGAGCAATAACTGTGTTCATGTCTCTCTGAGGGGACAAAGAATGGACTGTGGGACACCAAGTGGTGAGACACTGATGAATGGTTTGTATATTTCCAGACCTGCTTTCCAATTATATCGTTTGATTGTAGATACTGACTTGTGCATAATGCATCAATGGATAAATTATAGATGTCCAGATTTATAGAAGGCATGCAGAGTTAAGTGTCAAATAATCAGTCACACAATAATATAAGATGCATGAATGAATAGCATGCCTTCACACACTGAACTATAAAATCCCTGGTGTATTCAATCCAGCCAATCAATTTTCTGGAATGAGTGACCCTGCAAATTGAATGACCTCACAGGTCACATTTAAACAGTCCCATTATTAACATTAGTTAAAGGTGCCATGTGTAAGAATTGAATATTCAAAAAAACGAGCTACACATAAAAAGAATGAGAAGAAATAAGGTTGATGATGTCATTAAAAAAATGACAAGTTATTGCGCTGCAGAATTAGCATGCTAAATTACTAGCCTCGGCCCGGCAGGTGTCGTAATACCAGTTTCGTCCATGGGAGGCGATGTGCGGGCGGGCAACATAACCACCAGCCAAACTGCAATACTCAAGTAACTCGCACGGCTTTGAACCTGATGTCAATCGCGTGGAAAGTACAGCCCACTACTACATTTCAGTTCAGGGAAGAGTTCAAAAAAATGATTGGTGGATATTATGCATGAGGAATACATTTTGGTAAGTTGCATCATACTGTGTATATCAACAGTGTTCGTGTTCTTTTACCATTAGCTAGTAGAGATGATCGGTTCACGTGCGCTAGGGATCTGTTGTGTAACATTTACAAGCGCCAAAACGAGTTTTTTTTCTACGTCATAACTAACCTGCTCTGTCTAGTGTGTCAGTCTCCGTGTCCTTTTCTGTACATGACAAAATTGATGTGTGGCGTGAGAGCGCGTGAAAAGTGAAAAGTCTCACGGTGAATTCGTGAGAGTTGGCAGCTCTGAATGACGCTAGCTTGGTCAACATCAGCGAATGCTGTCTGTCAAATTAATTCAAACTAACAATAAAAATATAATATGAACACAACGAATACCATAAATAATAGCCCGGGCTTTTATTTTCCCATATCGTCGAAATGCACCGGCTTGTATTTGAGACAGGCGTCTATGAGACGGCCTTTGTAATTTAGTGTTGAGATGTTGTTCATTGAGTCTCTAATCTCTAAAAATCCCCAAATGCTCCACGTGAAACTGCGGTCTTCCAACCTTTTACTATTGTGTCAATTGATTTGATTAAAATGCGCGAGGGAGAGAGAGCAAGAGAGCCTCGCTCGTGTTGTTTGAAGACGTGAGAGTTTACGCGCACGGCCGCGGCACAACTCAATTTCTGGAGGTATACTGCCCCCATCTGGTATGGAATATGGATTATGATTTGATTTTTAAATGCCCATCTTTAAATATGGCAAAAAAGGGTTGCATAACATAAAGAAGGACACGTGAAACCTAAACACGATGCTTAAACATTTATTTCAATCACAAAAACCATCATGGTCACACACAACACCTCCGCACTTACTCCCATTTTTCCTCAACATGAGGACAAGAGAGCTATCAGTCAATGAATGGGAAAACAAAGTAACTTCTGTTACTTGTTTGAAAAAGTAACCCAGATACTGTAAATGTAAAAGTAATGTGTTAGTTACTTTAAAAAAGTAATCTGATTATGTAACTCGAGTTATTTGTAATGAGTTACCCCCAAACACTCCTATCTACGTATTCTGCTATCCTGAACCCTAACCAAAACACTACTACAGTCTACAAATACTCTGAGAGTTAGTTGGCATGTAGTTGCAAAGTTACTTGATTGTCTAAAGCGGACCAATCAAAAATAAAGTGTAACCATATTGACTTAATGATATTAACAGATACATATTTAGCTTTTTAATAATGTATTGGTAAATGTTAAAATTAATATGAACTGAATTAATTTATTAATAAATATTAATGAATGCTTTATCAGTATTATTCATTGTTATATCATGTAAACCTTATTGAGAGTGTCCCTCACCAGACCCCTATTATACCAACTTACAATTAACTGTACGATTCTCAATTAATCTCTCAAGATGTTGCTCGTTAGTTTGTTTGTTTTTTAAGTTTTTTTTTAATGTTTGTACTAGTAGTCGGACATTCACAACACAGAGGTGAGTTCGATAAAAATAAAGTTTCCCACCAAACATTCCTATAATTTACGTCTCAGCCAGCTGGCAAACATGAACACCCATGAGCAATGAAATGAAAGCTTGACAGTATTGATTTGTTTCCTCATAAAGTGTCACTCTGAGCACATTATATCCCGAAACTCTAATTTTCTAACCCCGGTAATCTGCTTCGGGGAACCTGCCCTTCAGGATCATTCCGTGCTCATGCCGTGAGCTCACTGTGGTGATGTGACAATGGAGCAACAGCCCTAATGATCCGGCCCACAGTAATTTTCAGTGCAAAATAAGCAGTAGGTGAAAGCTCATGATGTGAACTCTCGGCATCTGTCTGTTGTCAGTCAGGGGACACTGGCATGGTTGTTAGCAATAAATATGGAGTGGTAGCTTTTGACTGCATTGGGAAAATTTGGAAACACAAAGCTGATAATTTGATGCTTCGAATAGAAATAGAATTCTCCACCTCACACTGTTAAAATCGTGTTGTAAATCAGTATTTTTGTAAATGTAAAGAAACATATGTTGAAAGTCAAGATGACGCTTCCAAAAGCAGCTGCATCACAAACCATGAGTAAATAATTTCATAATGCTTTGTGTCTGCTTTTTTTTAGCCAGCCATAACAGTGGCCGTTTACTGATAAGCCTTAAGGATATTTCGATTAGATATGATTTAAATATTTTAGATTTTAGAAAAAAAAACATCATTTCAGTTCACTTCAAATCTAAAATATACTTTTTTGAATATTATGATAGTGTTTGTGAAAAGTTGTTTTTATTTCTATTTTATTTAGATTTTACAAGCCACAAAAAAAATTCAAGATTTGTTATCACAACATTTTTTCTTTTGTCAAATCAACTTAAATAATTTATTTAGTTCAGATAACTTATTATTTTGAGTTTCTGATGATTAAATCAATCTCCTTCATTGTATTAACTAATTTTTCCAGTTTTCCAATCAACTTAAAAATTTTAGGCAACCAGGTTACTTATTTTTTTGTGCATGCATTAACCTACTAATATGAATTGCACACACAAATCGAAAATTGACATATCCATTTCTGCATTTATTTCACAAACATCATCAGGCTGATATACAAATTAAAGAAGCTACACATGATTATTGTTGGTTTTCTTCTATGCTGACTAAACTAAAATCACAATTCCATAAACAAAGACACTGAATCATCCTCTTGTTATTACCCATAATTCAGGTTGATCTCTCTAAATCCCATAGCCCGGGAATTTGAATCCGGCAATCATTTGAACTCCTCGGATGAGGCACTCAGTTCTGAGGTCTCCTATAAAATACACAATAGACACAATATAATCGAGGATATTAAACATGAGACACATTATAAAGCAGCACTAAAAATGCTGGGTTGTTTTAACCCAATTTTGGGTAAAATATGGACAAACACAAACATTGGGTTAAAATGTAATTTAAAAAATGTAACCCAATGGCTGGGTTTGTCCATATTTGACCCAAAATTGGGTTAAAACAACCCAGCATTTTTGAGTGCAACAGCACACGCAGTACTGACTGGTCTTGGGACTAATCTTTGATCTCATTTTTTTCAAAGTCAAGTTAAAGCAGCCCATAATCCATAATTTCATGTTTACCTCAAGTTGTTCGGTTTCTGGTTTAGCCGGAAGAGATTTTTGTGGAGTATGAAAGGCCTGTGGCAGGAGGGCACAAACCAAAGACTTCAGAATCCAGTAAGAGGATTTCTGAACACATGCACATTTACTCAGATATCTAAATGACGACATACACCGTCCAAAAATGACTTTTTGCTTGGTATATATTTTAATACACATTTTTAAAACCTATCTTCCCCAGCGAGTGCATATTAGTACCTTGAGAAATGAATTGCATTTATAAAGATTTTTTTACACTCCTGTTAAAAAAATAAAAGGGGGATTTGTTGTCAATTGACCCAGTGACAAGATTAAGGTACAATTTTGCACATATTTACTGAAAGTGTTTATCACTTTACAAGTTAATTATTATTAGTATTAATTTTTATTTTATTTTTTAAAAATTCTATGCGCTCAAAAGAAGCCAGATATTACCAATATAATAATAAAAATAAAAGTGTTAAAATATTAAAAAGTAAAAAAAAAATAAGTGTTGTTATTATTATTATTATTAGGAAATTGTCTGAATGAGGACGCCACTATGGATTCAAAAAAGGTAGAGACACTTTGTCCCCAAAAAAATCCACACACACACACACACACACACACACACACACACACACACACACACACACACACACACACACACACACACACACACACACACACACACACACACACACACACATTTAAAGATTATTCCACCATATCACTAGATGGTGCTGGACAGCTGCTGAAATCTTCAGTAGAGTGACACACTGCTTGTAAAAACTGAAATCTGACCATACAAAAAAAAATAAAAAATAGAGCATCAACGCTCATAATGATTACATCGACGCATTTGGCTATAAATTCAATAAAATATTATTCCTGACAATAGAAAAAAAAACATGTAATCATGTACAAATGCCACATTGTCATATACATGCACAAAAGGCTCATAAAGATGTTGAAATGTGTTGGCTATTACCTTTTTGGCTCGCTGTACCTCTTCTGTGGACTTGGATCTATTTTTCACTGTCTGTTTTTGGGGGGAGATGGTGGACACCTTGAGGGAATGAAAATAAGATGGGCTCAGACCAGAAAATCATCAACTTTCACTAATGAAAAAATCTGTGTTTTCTAGGACCATTTCCACTCTCATGGTTCAGTCTCCACTCACTTTATTCTCTGTCCTTTCCATGTCTTGGCTTGAGGAAATCAGCTGTCAGGTAAAGTAGTCAAAGCTTTTGGTTATCTGAAAATATAAAAGAGATGGAGAACAACAACATTAACCATGACAATACATCACAAAGATATATGTAGCACCTTATTAGTTATCCCATTAACCTGTTCTGCCAATTAACTCATTAGTTCCCTCATTTGTTCTGTTTCTTTCAGTTAAGTTGTCTGATCTCGTCTATGGTTTATGTCTGTGTAAGCTGTTGAGTATTCTCTGTTTATCTCCTACGTTTCCCAGTGGATTTCTAAATAAAACCTTTTTCGTTTGACTCATTCGTCTCAAAGCAGATGACCAATCACAACACACTGGTCCAACTGACCAATCAGTGCACATGGAGGCGTAAACTAAACAGAGTGTTACTGATTGGGAAGAGAGGTGCTGCAATAATCTAATATATGTAGAAAAATAATGTGTTTTTTGAACTTTCAAGTATTAAACCCCAAAAAACTAAATCAACACTTTAAAAAGGCATAATATGGACACTTCAAGAAACCATTTGCTTGATTAAGTTTCTCAGAATCGGGAGCAGATCAGTGAAGTCAACGTCTTCATAATGTGTCACTGAATCATCGCAGCACAAAGGACCCCCTTTACCAAACCACTGAGCTTTTGAAGCAGGAATAAGCCAGAGACTGGCTTACGCATTTCCCTTTCTGCACTCATCATATCTGAAACTGCTTGTGTAGAAATATTGATGTTTTCTAAATGCATTCCTGAATGCCATCTCTGCTTCAAATAAATAATCGCTGACATCATTCTGTTCACATGAAATGATTAAACCTCTATCGTTATTGACTGTTCAGAACCTTGACTGCATAATAAGACTTGCCTTTAATAATCTCAGGATTTGGCAAACTAACACTAGACTGCATCTATTTGCTGCGTGATTAGTTTTCCTTTCACTGATATGACTCATCAACACCTTTCAAAGCTCTAAAATAACAAACACTTCTTAGCTCATATACTGACCAATCCATAGAGATTGAACATGGAGGGACAATACAATATGACCTATAAATTAGTTTATAAAACAACACTTCCGGCGCTTTTCGGTGCTTGTGCAGACAGAAGCGCCCGCGCCCTCAGAGTAGTTGGACGCGAGTCACGTGACTGGTTAAAACTATATAAATACTGTTCGTTTTCTCACACAAACCGCTCGTTTCGTGTCTTAGGCCATCAATGTGTACTTCCATTTACGAGTCATTAAATCATGTTTAATTTGGACTCTGTGCATGCTCTTTGAGGTGGTGACCATAGACCTCCATTATATGACTGACAAGAACGGTTTGACCTAAAATTAACAATATTGAAAATACTGTGGAAACAAAGCCACCTACATCTTGGATGCTCTTGAGGTAAGCTAAAACATATCGAAAATTAATTTCAAAGTGAACTATCCCTTTAAGGCATTCTATGCGTGTATGTCAATCATCATTAGAGCGCCACCCTCAGGCTGAATAATGCAAGAATGTTAGACCTCTGCTCTGCCAAAAGTTTTCTGTATGTGTTCATTGATTAGAATATAAAGCTCACAAAATATTTATTATAATAAATGGCCAACTACTGGTATGGTAGCCTAAAGTTAGTATTGGTATTATTGAATAAACATAATTTTAGAGGAACTAGTATGTCACCCAGCAGGACTCTTGAAATGTCATGTCAACTGGAAGAAGGCCACCAGCTGAGGCGAGTCTGAGCTCAAACATGAGATTGGTGCAAATGTCAGCACATAGAGACATGCAGACTGTGACTCATTAAACCCTCAGCCCTGCATGCATGTGTATTTGCTAAAAGGAGAGAGACCATGAGGGCAAGATAGTAATGGATAGATGGATAGAGAGAGGGAAAGACGGTTTAAAAAGTATTTGTAAATACCAAGCAAGAAGAAAGATACATAATTATACAACAGGGCCGCCGTTTTCAGCCCTGCATCTTAGTTTGGTATTTTGCAAAACAGTATCCATACTCAATATTCAAGTTATTCCAAACAAGAGCGAGGCATGGAAGCAGCCATTCAAAATCTCACCCAGGAATGAGTCAAATTAGGACTCCAGACGCATTACCATGGCAACAAGCTAAAACCAGGAGCTTGATAGATGAAGGAAAGAATGGGACAGGCGGTGTCCCTCCAGGGTGGGTCTAGATTACAGAGACCCTTGCCTCAAAATGTGATTTTTCATCTTTCAAAACAGTGAAGGGTACATGTTTATGCCTGTGTTCTGGAGAACATTAAGAACGGTCACAACAGTGCTGTTGAATGGGAAATTATTAGCTTGAACTCACCTTTTGATGACCTGGAATCATTCACACTGTTTAAAATGGTCTTTGTTGTGTATTTTACATCTTTGTGTTATGTATGTAACAATATACTGGATCAAGATCAAGATGAGTCTAAATAATTATGTTCCATAAACCAAGCCAACTAAATCTACAGATTCATTTCAGATCATCTTTTGCATGATCTCTGAACTCTGAAAGCATTTGAAATGTCGTAAATAGATAACTGATAATATATCATCATCGCAATCTAATAAATCGCAGGAAATCAGTTATCAATAGCATTACAAATCGATTACAAATACATTTTCAGAAGTTTGCATTTTCAGGCCTCCAAAACACTGTTGTCGCAACATGTCATGTAAATAAAAAGTTTTCCGTTTTTAGTTGAAAATGGTGTTGTATAAAAACGGCATGCATATTACGTTTTCAGTCTATGGCACGTAGTGTTTCTTTACAAAGTGACATCGCCAACTACTGTCCTGGCAGCAGAATACGGCGTTTCGCAACATTTCGTCTCGTTTTGAAAACATTGTCGTCTGTATGCGAAAAACTCAAAGGAAACATTTCCATTTTTAGTAGGCCTACATTGTTGTTGTGTAAATGTACCAGTAGTGTAAAAGTTCAATGCCACAAAAGACCGCCTACTCTCCACCTACAGACCAAATAATGTAATGTAAACATTATTGAAAGCGCGCCATCCAAACGGGATTTAACAGCCCGTTCTCATCCCAAGGCGTCATATACTGACGCTTTTGACAATGCGTATAGATCCAACGCACATGGCACAATATGATACACAGACATATTTGGGCCAGGAGGCGCCACCTAGTGGTCTAACCCTAACCCTACCCCAGACCTAAACCTACCCATAACCGAAGCGTGTTATATTGACGCTAAAGGGTGCCATGAGCGTTGGATGTGTACGCATTGTCAAAAGCATCACTATGACGCCCTACGATGAGAATGCGTTGGATTTAAACATTGTCGGCTGAAGACCTAGTTTGGTTTGAAGAAGAAAACGTACTAAGCACAATGTACTCTCACCATTCCTGGTTTCTAACACACACTCAGCGTTTGGTGTGGTCTTGCAGCTGCCAGAGCAGAAACGAAAGCTGCTGCTCTCCGTCTGTTTTTCCATAGTCTAAGGTTGCATTCATATATAAATTGCATGAGCTTATTTTATCCTTTAGATCGAAAGATCTGAACCCTCCCCTCGAAGAAATCAGGACATCAAGTGGTTGAAAGTGGACAAAAGAGACGGATTAAAACACCAGTGACCAAACTTGTGACCAAATCTTAATACCAGGCCCCAGATGGAAAACAAAAAACAATATCATGCAAAATAATGTGTTAATGAAAATGGTTACATGTTGGGTTGGGGGATAGAAAAAATCATTAGCTCAATATTAAAAACAATTGTTGATGGAAAGTTACCAACATGAAAGAAAAACAAGCATGTGTGTGTGTGTGTGTTTCTTGTGTTTCTGAAACACACACACAGGGGTTAGATGACATTGACATTCCAGATTAAAATAATGATTACAAGTCTTTAATGCATAAATTAATCTAAGAAGAATAATATAGTGTGTATCCTGTAATTAGCATAAGAAAAGACATATAAAACATATTACGTATGGGAGTGTGTTAAAGTGGTCTTACCTGTTGATATTTCAGTGATTACTCATTGATGATAGGCGAAGTCTTGCAGCAGTTCTGTTTGAAACGACACAAAATGGACCTTTGCATACGAGTTAGAACAGTAACAATTGTATCCTCAGTAAGACACGCTCGCGCTCAGTGACACGCTCCTCACCTCAGATTCGCCTCCCTCTCTTCACTCTTCTTTCACTCTCCCTGCCTTCCCTCATTCTCTTTCTTTTTCTCGTTCTATCTGTGCCTCAGCTTGGGGGCTTGTCATCTGATTGAGTCTGTTTACCTCTCACTACATGCTGTCCATTCAGAGAAGATAAATATAACGTCCCTGATGAAGACTTTCCTGAGGACAAGGTGCACTGCGGGGATATGTGTGTGTGTGTGTGTGTGTGTGTATGTTTGGTCTCTGTGCGTTATTAAATTCTAGGAAACCATCAGCATCAAGGACAAGGTTACGAGCAGAATACACTCCATGCATTAGCGCCATCTCCCTCCCTGCCTCTATTTTACCTCTTTCAATTTCTGTCATTCTCTCTTCATTCACCCCCGGGGCAGTTCCATGTCTTCGGAAGACGAGAAGTGAGCGAAACTCAAATCTTGAATCTCCACAGCAGTGTTGTAGTAGTCGAGACCACCTCACTCGAGTGAGTCCGAGTCGAAACCGAGACCAGAGAGAATCGAGTCCGAGTCAAGATAGTCAGGGAGCCAAAGTCTCAAAAATGGGTTGAACCTGACATGGTCTGCCATACTTTTTATTTGTGTTTTTTCTGTTAACTTTGACCCTAAGAACAAATAATTGGAGGGTCTGCTCTGCCGGAAATATCGCGAAAAAAAATTGTGGGCATTTTAGTGTAAGCACCCTTTATTTTTTATCAGAAAAATGTGAAAAATTATTTTTTTCATCAAATTCTTAGTGGGTTGGGTAGGTTCTCAATAAATGCATTCCAGATACACAGAACACATGTGCGGACAACATCCACTGAAAAAATAATTCATAAAACACATTTCTACATGATTTCGCATCAATTTAATGCAAAAAAACAGGCGTTTTTTCAGTTATTTTCCACTATTTTCATCTTTACTTCATTGGCAATCAACTATTCCCTTAAGTTATGACATCAGGCAATATGCCATTCTTTTCACCAAACACTATACTCATTACACAGAAAAAATTATAAAAATCCAAACAAAATCAATGGATCTGTGAGGATTTCACTACTAGTTGGCGATCAACAGGCTCAGAATTTCAATAGAATTTTAGACTACTCTCAAAATTCTTAAAAACATGCTGGATATTTAGCATCATGGCTCACTTACAAACACACACACACACACACACATGATCTTAGTAATTTTTATGAGTTTGGAACAACCAACCAATGGTTACCAACGGTTACCAACAGACTTCGAAGCTGCTCATTGTCTGTGGTAAGTGATAGTGCCTAATATACCGGTAGGTCTGCCCCAGAGTTTTGGGAAAAGAATGGTAATATGGATACTGTAATTGTAATTAACTGAAATGACCACACCAGTCTTCAAACAATAATATTTCTGATGATTCCTCATCCCAAACACAGGGACGTTGGAACTATTTTGTGAGAGGGGGGGCGGGATTCCCGGTAAGGGGGGGGGGGGGCTGTCGGAATTACGCACCGTTTCAAAATATTGGTATTAAATCCATTTTCTGAGAATTTATCAGTCAACTTGTTGATTAAAACGATTGATTAAAATGAAATACAATTTATAAAAACGAAATTCTTTTAAAAAACATAATAAGTCAGAATTACTGTGGGCTATGTCTGACCCATTCCAAATGTTTTCCGATATGGTCGGAAAATAAAACGTTTTAAACATGAATAAAACATATCCTGTTAAGCAGAGCATTAATTTAGTTCGTTTAAATAAGAGATCTAGCGCTAAAATGTTTTGTTTTTGAAATCAAGAGGAACGCTTGTTGCCGCTGCTGTCAGTTGTAGGCTATGTTCTCTGTGGCGCGCAGTCTTCACTCGGACGCGCACTTTAATCGCCTTTACGTCGGAGAATAATGGACATATTCTGTTTTGATGAGAGAGAAAAAAACTGTACCTAGGGCGGATTAGAACCCGTAACCTCTGGCACTCTGGGCAAAAGAGCTACCACTAGACCATTAAAACGGTCAAATGAAGTCTGGCGGATCGACGTATTTATTTATGGGTTGAATAGAAAGGCTGCACAGTTTGACAAGTTTGTACCCAGCACTTCCGAATGTGTCTCTGTGCCCAGCAAATTTCAAACTGACGCCCGTGCTTAGGTGAATTTAGGGGGCGGCCGAAGGAGGGGGGGCGGCCGCCCCTCCCGCCCCCCCTGTTCCAACGTCTATGCCCAAACATATCCCTGTAGCAGCAGCATTCATTTTCTACTAGTTTACTTAGCTAGCTTTAGCCGTTTTAGCTAATGTCGGTGGTTTCTTTAAACGGCATTACTCCTCACAGGTATGGGGTAGAGAGTAGAGACTTACTTTTTTTAAATGCTTAGAATATTATTCTCTAATAGAGGTATGTGTCCTATATGTTCAATAAGCTTCAACCGGAAGTTGAGAAATTGCCAAAATTTCAACTGGACTTGTTAGGTAAAGAAATAGATATGAGAATAAATGCTGCTACAGGGATACGTTTGGAGCAAGGAATCATTGGAAATAAACTTGTATGAAGCCTGGTGTGGTCCTTGAAGTGTTTTTCATGTCAGACAGATAGTAGGCTAGTAAGGATAACTAAAGGCTACATTAAACGTTAGCTGCCATTAGCATTTAGCTTCATGGCTAGTTGTTACATTGCGGTTTAGAAAGTTTAGCTAGTTAGCTTGTGGCATGAATGGCCACACAGACAAAAAAAAACAATATATAGCTATATTGGATATCAGACTGTACACAATAATGAACAATACAAATGTTCTGTAAAATGTAAACATACTATATAGTATGCATAGTTTGTTTTTGTTTTTACAGTATATAGAGTGAGTGATTTGTCAAAAGCTAGTTAGCTAGTAGTAATAATAATAATTCATTTTATTTGTTGGGCGTCTTTCAAGACACTCAAGGACACCTTACAAAAAGTAAAAAGTAAAATTTTGAATTGATATGAAATCTGATTGGAAACCAATGAATGTTCCCTAAAACTGGAGTAATATGCTCATTCAACAGTGTTTGTGTAATGATCCGAGCTGCTGAATTCTGAACCATCTGAAGTTTATCAATACAGGATGACACTCAGACTCTTAACCTGAGAAGAAAGAAAGATAACAGAGTCGGTGATAGTAAGTGTAAAACTTCCACAATTCCGCAGTTTTGATTGAGTACCTACTATTAAAATTTTAGTTCCCTTTCAGTCGATCACGTGCGGCGTAACATCGACGTGAAAATGTAATCGGGACCACTTCAGGGATCGCATCACGTGCCCCACTCCGCAGCGTGGGTATAGCAGCTTCGAAATCCGTTGGTAACCGTTGGTTGGTTGTTCCAAACTCATAAAAATTACTAAGATCATGTGTGTGTGTGTGTGTGTGTGTTTGTAAGTGAGCCATGATGCTAAATATCCAGCTTGTTTTTAAGAATTTTGAGAGTAGTCTAAAATTCTATTGAAATTCTGAGCCTGTTGATCGCCAACTAGTAGTGAAATCATCACAGATCCATTGCGTGGGTATAAACAGGAAGCGGGCGCACGCACACATTGTCTTTCACTTAGGAGCCGAGCTTTCGTCTGACTGAGTTCTGCAGACTGGTACAATGTTTAAGATTCTAGAAAAGCAAGACTCTGTATCCACTGCTGGTGTGACTGTGCGATCAGTGGTGGCCTCAAGGATTTTCACAGCATTGCTTGTGTGTGTGTGTGTGTCGGTCTTGGTGGTCGTTCCTCTTTGAGAGTGTACCCCGATTACACTACGGCTATCCTTGGGTACTTTGACACTGAATTTTTGTGTTTTCACTAAAAGAGCAACAGGATGTTTCAGGATGTCTTTCCGCTCGTGCGTTTATGGATGCGGTCATTCCCTGGCGCCAGCAGATGGTCACAATATTTCCTTTTCGTGTTGGGCATTCAGCACGCTGAGGCAACTTTTGTGAATAGTTCATGTTTTCATTGCGGGAATATGACTATGACTGTGCTGAGATTGAGACTTGCTTACCTCAAGGGAGGTGCAGTCCCCTCGCCTATGTCCCGATCTAGCTTTTATTTTGGACCTCAAAATAAACCTACTTTTGTGCATGCTCAGGGTGATCTGAGGGTGATCTGAGGATTAATGTGAGGACTTCCCCGCTGAGGCAATCTCCTTGGGTCCCTCACACCTTACAAGCGCTGCAACTACCAGCCATGTCCTTTGGGGCTCTGCTTGATGATCAGATGTCGATCACAGCATTGTAGGGGGAGCTTCAGTCCTCTGGAGATGAGGATTCGGCTGTGTTGCTCCCTTCGAAGGAAACCGCACGTTCCATTGGTCAGGCGATGTCCACCTTGGTGGTCCAGGAGCACCACCTTTGGCTCAACCTGGCCGATATGAGGGACACCATTAAGAATCGGTTCCTGGATGCCCCTCTGTCCCAGGTTTGGTTATTCGGCGACGTGGTTGACAGCTTTGCCCCACCCGTTCACTGGTCGCAGACCCTCCATCCGCTCGTCACTGAGGTCGACCTCCTGGGGCATCCTCCGCTCCTGTGAAGCCCCAGCAGCAGCCACCATCCAGGCCTCAGTGTGGACCCCACAGGTTTATCTGTTTGCCGCCCCGGACAATTCTCACTACCAGTCGTTCTATTCTCTGACCGAGGGGACCCTCGGCATGGATGCTCTGGCACACAGCTGGTCCCCGGACCTACGCAAGTATGCGTTTCCCCCAGTGAGCCTTCTTGCACAGACATTGTGCAAGGTCAGGAAGGACGAGGAGCAGGTCTTGTTAGTTGCGCTGTATTGGTCCAACCGGATCTGGTTCCTGGAACTGGTGCTCCTCGCAACAGCCCCTCCCTGGCCCAGGATCTGCTCTCTCAGAGACGGGCCACCCTATGGCACCAGCATCCAGACCTGAATGCCATATTCTTCGTTACAGCTTTGAGGGATGAATTCCATAAATACTTGGAAAGCCATGGAGTTCACAATGTTACCTCATACATATCAGTCCTTTATTGCCCACCTTAGAAGGCACTTTGAAGTAGGTGGTATTTTTAAAATAATGGTTGTGCCACAGAAAGTATGTTCTATTTGCTCAGCATAAATGAATGTTGGCCACATGCTCTCAAAGTTGAAGGAACTTAAGGAGAAAACGGAAGAGGCAGAGTATGAAGAAGAAATACTCATTTACAGTTATCTGATGCTTTTATCCAAAGCGACTTACAAGTGCTATATATGTCAGAGGTCGCACGCCTCTGGAGCAACTAGGGGTTAAGTGTCTTGCTCAGGGACATATTGGTGTCTCGCAGTGGATTCAAACCAGGGTTTCTCAACCCAAAGGCATGTGCCTTATCCACTGCACCATCACCACCCTAATACTCTGCATACTTCTTGCAGAATATGAAGAAGAATGTGAGTTGACACCATAGTCTCTTCCTACAACACTGCAACTAGAATACGGAAGGAATTCCAGGACCAACCTAAGCAGGCCCTGAAGGAAGCAAGACAAGCCAGAACAGCTCAAGCCAGAGGAAGTCACCAGATCGCTGGCAGTATGACTGAAGACCCAACACTGCAGCAAGATATCATACCTGGAGGCATCCCAAAGATTGAGCTGTTATACCACCTGGCATGGATGATAACAGATGCATCTCCAGAGTTAGGTGAAGACGACCGGGTGAAAGTTAGTCTTAAGCAGCAAGAACAAGTTCTCAACCTTGCCCAGGATGTCTGCCAAGCAGTTGCCAAGATCCCAACACCGAAACACGTTGGGATAGCCGTTAAGGAAACCAGAAGTCAACCGTGTCACTCCTAAATAGATTTAGGAACAGCATCAGCTACAAAGAAGTACATATATTTAAAACAATGGCAGTTGAAGAGCAGACAACTAGGGATGGTGCCTTCATACCAACGAACCTGAAGGTTTGACGATTCACACAGTTTGATAAACTTGACTTCCCAGAGTACACAAAGGATGGACGAACACTGCATGGCAGTTCATTCCAAGCATTTACCATCCCAGATACCATCCCCGCAACTGTGATAAGCTATGGTCCCATCTTCCCCAAGTCACCAACAAACTATTGGAGGACCTGGAACCAAATTGCACTGCTCCTACATGGAAATCATTCCAACATTTCTCATCCCAGATACCATCCCTGCAACTGTGATCAACTGTGGTCCCTTCTTCCCCAAGGCACCAACAAACCACATCTGATCATCACTGAGCGGGGTGGTTATGGCGCAGTGGATTAGACACATGCCTTTGGTGTGAGCGAACCGGGTTCGAATCCACTGTGAGACACCAATGTGTCCCTGAGCAAGACACTTAACCCCTAGTTTCTCCAGAGGTGTGTGACCTCTGACATATATAGCAATTGTAAGTCACTTTGGATAAAAAGCATCAGCTAAATGAATAAATGTAAATGATCAATTCACTCCTCTTTTTTCATCTACTATTCTTCTCTCTTGTTCAGTCCACTCCTGTCCTCTTCACTCTAATCTCCTCATTCTACTCTTCCCTTCTGTTCAATCCTCCACTCCTCTTTACAGTCCTTTCCAATCGTCTGCTGACTTCTCTTCTCGTTACCTTTTCCTCCACAGCAAACCCAATAAGATCAGAACCAAATCTGCCAATGGAAAATATTGTGCATTCGGGTGAAAGAAATCTAGATGTTTGACACTACTAGGTAACTAGCTTTTGACAAATCACTCACTCTATATACTGTACAGTATTATATACAAAAAACAAACTATGCATACTATATAGTATGTTTACATTTTACTGAACATTTGTATTGTTCATTATTGTGTACAATCTGATATCCAATATAGCTACATATTGTTTTTTTGTGTCTGTGTGGCCATTCGTGCACAAGCTAACTAGCTAAACTTTCTAAATCTGAATGTAACAACTAGCCATGTAGCTAATTGCTAATGGCAACTAACGTTTAATGTAGCCTTTAGTTATCCTTACTAGCCTACTATCTGTCTGACAAGAAAAACACTTCAAGGACCACACCAGGCTTCATACAAGTTTATTTCCAATGATTCCTTGCTCCAAACGTATCCCTGTAGCAGCATTTATTCTCATATCTATTTCTTTACCTAACAAGTCCAGTTGAAATTTTGGCAATTTCTCAACTTCCGGTTGAAGCTTATTGAACATATAGGACACATACCTCTATTAGAGAATAATATCCTAAGCATTTAAAAAAAAGTAAGTCTCTACTCTCTACCCCATACCTGTGAGGAGTAATGCCGTTTAAAGAAACCACCGACATTAGCTAAAACGGCTAAAGCTAGCTAAGTAAACTAGTAGAAAATGAATGCTGCTGCTACAGGGATATGTTTGGGATGAGGAATCATCAGAAATATTATTGTTTGAAGACTGGTGTGGTCATTTCAGTTAATTACAATTACAGTATCCATATTACCATTCTTTTCCCAAAACTCTGGGGCAGACCTACCGGTATATTAGGCACTATCACTTACCACAGACAATGATGAGCAGCTTCGAAGTCTGTTGGTAACCGTTGGTAACCATTGGTTGGTTGTTCCAAACTCATAAAAATTACTAAGATCATGTGTGTGCGTGTGTGTGTGTGTGTGTGTTTGTAAGTGAGCCATGATGCTAAATATCCAGCATGTTTTTAAGAATTTTGAGAGTAGTCTAAAATTCTATTGAAATTCTGAGCCTGTTGATCGCCAACTAGTAGTGAAATCCTCACAGATCCATTGATTTTGTTTGGATTTTTATAATTTTTTCTGTGTAATGAGTATAGTGTTTGGTGAAAAGAATGGCATATTGCCTGATGTCATAACTTAAGGGAATAGTTGATTGCCAATGAAGTAAAGATGAAAATAGTGGAAAATAACTGAAAAAACGCCTGTTTTTTTGCATTAAATTGATGCGAAATCATGTAGAAATGTGTTTTATGAATTATTTTTTCAGTGGATGTTGTCCGCACATGTGTTCTGTGTATCTGGAATGCATTTATTGAGAACCTACCCAACCCACTGAGGATTTGATGAAAAAAATAATTTTTCACATTTTTCTGATAAAAAATAAAGGGTGCGTACACTAAAATGGCCACAATTTTTTTTCGCGATATTTCCGGCAGAGCAGACCCTCTAATTATTTGTTCTTAGGGTCAAAGTTAACAGAAAAAACACAAATAAAAAGTATGGCAGACCATGTCAGGTTCAACCCATTTTATAGAGCTTTTGAGACTTTGGCTCCCCGACTAAGACCAAATCCATAGAGAGTCGAGTCCGAGTCGAGTCCGAGACCAGAGACGGTCGAGTCGAGACCGAGACCAGTGAGGGTTGATTACCTAATTTACTTTTATTTAATTTTAAAAATTTAAAATTATTATTATTTTTTTTACTGAATTTACTTAGAGTTTAAAAAATATGATCAGTTTAGGGTAAAAAGGCCACATAGTAGGTGGTGTTAAAAGTAATTTTATTACAATTTGTCATGCACAGTTGCGCACTAGAAAATCACCAATCACTGGGCGTGTCAATCAATTTAAAGAAATATTTTATTAACATACATGAATAATCATGAAAAATATTTTGAATTGAACTCGAGTGGACTCGGGAATAAGTCCGAGTCCTAAAAAAAAAAATGTTCGAGTACGAGTTAATTCCGAGTCCAAATGCACACAAGTCCATGACAAGACCAAGACCATTAAAATATGGTCTCGAGACCGAGTCCGAGTCTCGAGTAAGTACAACACTCCACAGAACCCCCGTCATTATCAACCATTGAAATCATCACGAAAATTAAAACTGATGGTATATCATGGTCATTGTGGAAATTCATAGATGTTAGTGTAAACAGTAATATCTTTCAACAAAATGTAATCGCCGCTTGAAACCACCTGTTTCCCTATTCACAGTTGACGTCACTTAAAGCCTCACAGGCTATTGGTTAAAGGTACATGCAACTTTTTTTTAATGAGTCAATACATCATCAATCCTTCTTCCAAACGTGTTTTGTGCTATCTATTATAGATGTTTATACTTTAGACCTGATGGGATATTTTTCACGAGTCTGCTGACCAAAAGAGAATTCAACAGAGATCGTAATAAAACAAGAATCAACATTGGCTTGGCTTTTCTGAGAGAGTGAGACCTGGGGGGTTTTAAATGTTGTAAAAGCGATGCGGAGATGGTGTTTTATTACTCAACAGGCCATTAAGGTATTTTATTGAACAGATAAACAGCCATATGTAGAGTTCATTAAAGCATTATCTATTGTGAAGGGTCATTTCAAGGAAGCACCGTGTCTATACAGTAACGTCTTCAGCTAGTCAGCTTGAGATCCACTTTCATCTAAACTGGGTATATCTATTAATCATAGTAGTAGTGAATGTTATATGTGACTCTGGATCACACAATAGCCAACAATACATTGTATGGGTCAAAATTATCGATTTTTCTTTTCTTTTATGCCAAAAATCATTAGGATATTAAGTAAAGATCATGTTCCATGAAGAGATTTTGATATTTTTCCAACCGTAAATATATAAAACATCTATTTTTTGTATGCTTTAAAGGGATAGTTCACTTTGGAATTAATGTTTGATATGTTTTAGCTTACCTCAAGGGCATCCAAGATGTAGGTGTCTTTGTTTCCACAGTAGTTTCAATTTTGATATTTTTAGGTCAAACCATTGGAGAAGTTTCCAGATTTTCAAATAGTTGTGTCTCGGCCAAATATTGTCCTATCCTAACCATACATATATTCAGATTCTGCAAATCTTAGTAAAATTTAAAATATCCTGTTTCCCATTAAAGGATTTGTTAAAGTCATTAAAGACTTGAAAAATAATGATATTAATCTTTACATAAACTAATAATTATACATTTCAAATGAACCCAGTTTAATGCTTTAATTGCTCGTTCATGATAACTAACGCATCAACTGATTTAAATGTAGTAAAGTGTAGCTAGCTACATTATAAAGTGTTACCAAAACCAATTTGGAATTGAAAAATCAATGAAACCTTTAAGGAAAGTAGTACGCAATGCATGTCTTCATCAAAACAGATAGAATGTATTTTTGTTATGTGAATCAATTTGAAATAAATACAAGCAGCTAGACATTAACATGTGCAGAATCACATCTACCGTAAACCATACTTCGTAGCATCTGCTTTTATCAAAAAAAGAATACTCCTAATAACAAGTGTCCATCATTAAAGACCGTCACATTCACTTCCCTGTAACGTTATTCTCTATTCTTCATGTTCCAGTGTAACAGGTCCATTAAGCTCACACCACAGTTTCTCGGGCTGGGTTTGAGCACTGGCTCTCAGATGGTCCCTCCCCTAATGTGTCTGACTGTCCTGCAGGAGAATCCACTTCAAGAGACCCCATACTGGAGCAGGACTCCTCCTCCAGCGATCTGTTGTTCTCAGCCTCCTCCAGGGGTAACTGAAGGAACTGAGGCAGCATTAGATGTTCTTTCTTCAGGAGACCCCGCTGATCATCAGCACTGCAGGTCTGTGCTCGGTTTAACAACTCCACCAAACCTGAAAGTCCCAACACACTTAGATCAGCAGGTTGCGTTCTACGGTACTGTAAAGACCGGCGAATAGAAACGAGGTAATCATCATTTACCCTCCATGTCATAGGTTCTCCTCAATCCAGGGTTCTTCTGTCGGGCGTTTGATCGAGGATTCCCTGTTGGGAACATGTTTGCATCCACAGCACCTCTCCGATCCTGGTGACAGATGCAGGAGAGGTTATACCTCCGAGAAGGACTGGAGGATATCAAGATTGTAAAGCAGTAGACTCACTTGTAATGAAGGAAGTGAGAAGCTCCCCTTTGGGCTGCTGGCTTGATCAACACCTGCAAGAGCGATGAGATTGATCAACAGCTTAATATATTTATTTAAGAAGACTGAGAGTAAGAATCAAATCATAATTTCCTAATGTAACATTTAGGACACAGACTGGTTATACAATTGGGTGCAGTTTGTGAGAGGTTTAATGCTGGGAAAGGGCCCACAACAACTACGCAAATGGAAGGTGACATGTTCTCCACAGAGGACCGCACAAGAGCACAAATCATTTGAATATCATTGTCAGTCCATTCAAGCTCAAAGGAAAATTCCATGCCTAATACAATATCTGTCTGTCTATCTATCTGTTTGTCCATCCATCTATCTCTGCCTTTCTGTCTGTCTGTCTATTTATCCACCCATCTATCCATGTGTCTGTCTGTCTTCCCATTCAATTCAGTTGTTCAGTAGAACTATGAAATTTCTTTCTTTCTTTTTCATCTATCTATCTATCTATCTATCTATCTATCTATCTATCTATCTATCTATCTATCTATCTATCTATCTATCTATCTATCTATCTATCTATCTATCTATTTATCTATCTATCTATCTGTGTCAATGTATCTATGTCTGTCTGTCTGTCTGACTATTTATCCACCCATCTATCCATGTGTCTGTCTGTCTTCCCATTCAATTCAGTTGTTCAGTTGACCTATGAAATTTCTTTCTATCTATCCATCCATCCATCCATCCATCCATCCATCCATCCATCCATCCATCCATCCATCCATCCATCCATCCATCCATCCATCCATCCATCCATCCATCCATCCATCCATCCATCCATCCATCCATCCATCCATCCATCCATCCATCCATCCATCCATCCATCCATCCATCCATCCATCTATCTATCTATCTATCTATCTATCTATCTATCTATCTATCTATCTATCTATCTATCTATCTATCTCTGTCTGTCTATCTATTTATCCACCCATCTATCCATGTGTCTGTCTGTCCTCCCATTCAATTCAGTTGTTCAGTTGACCTATGAAATTTCTTTCTATCTATCTATCCATCCATCCATCCATCCATCCATCTATCTATCTATCTATCTATCTATCTATCTATCTATCTATCTATCTATCTATCTATCTATCTATCTATCTATCTATCTATCTATCTATCTATCTATCTATCTATCTCTGTCTGTCTGTCTGTCTATTTATCCACCCATCTATCCATGTGTCTGTCTGTCTTCCCATTCAATTCAGTTGTTCAGTAGACCTACAAAATGACACCTGCAAGATGTAGAATTTAAAATAGAATTTTTACATACGTTTATCTAGAATTAGTGTCTTATTGGCCAGAGAGGTGACAGCTGTGTTCATACTTAATATCTGTCCGCTTCCACTCTGAAAACAGAGGACAGAAAACACGTGAGCACATGGCTTATGTTGCAAATGTGGATATAGACACTTAAGACAGATCAATGTCATTTCGAATAGTGTTTAGTAATTAATTAGTATTAGGACTGTATGACAAGTAGATTAATTAGCATTTAGTATGTCTAAATAGCATAAAGTTAGAGTGAATGTCTTTGGTTTGATCACTAGGTGTGTGAAGACATTGATGTTACCATACTCAACTATGAAGACTACTAGAGCATGTTGAGGTTTCTTCTGCATATTGACTGTATTGCGTTAATCATGTTTCTGATGTTTTGATGAACATAAAACATTAAATGATTTGTTCGGTACTGGCACTCTCCTACTTTTGCAGCTGCAATTTAATAACAAGAGAAACTCTCTCCCTGTAATCATGTGGTCCATCAAAAAAGGTCAAACTATTAGTGTCAACAAAGAGCGAAATACTTGTTCTGGCCAATCTAGACCCCCCTCACCATGGTAACAGTGGCGTCCTGTGCCCTAAGGTGGTATTTGTTAAGCATCGTTGCAATGGCATCCTGCAGGGTCTTATTGGACTTCACCACAACGGCCACCGTCTTACCTGCGAATGCTACCTTTACCCTGTACGAGAAACACACATGCGCATATTAACACCTGGGCACGACAGGCAATTCAAACTGATTGTTTACATTTAAATGATCATTTTCATCATTTACTCACCCTCATGTTGGATCAAATCTGATGTTTTTTCTTCTGTGGAACACAAAAGAAGTTTTTTTTTTTTTTTTTTTTTTTTTTTACGAATGCTGGTAACTAAACAATTTCAGTTCCTATTGACTTTAGTTTTATGGACAAAAAACATGGAATCCAACCAATACTGGTTACAGACATTCTTCTAAATATCTTCTTTTGTGTCCCACAGAAGAAAGAAATGCATTAAGGTTTGGAACGACATGAGGATGTGTAAAGCATGCCAGAATTTTAATTTTTGGGTGACTTTTTTTTTGCACAACACTCACGCAAATGTGACCCTCAGTTCCAAAAACACCTGCTGATCCTTCAGCACAGAGCTGTCCTGGTCCAATGACAGCGGTTGCTATAGGTGATACCCAATGGGAGATCACAATAAAAAAGTTCATATATAGATATTTTGTCAATTAATGTACATGCAAATGTTTTGCACTTCTTACTTTGTCTTTGCCTTGTAGATAAATAATGATGTCTGACAGAGGAAGGCCTCTTTTTTCACATACGCCGGTGAGCATTTTGCGGACGGTGACACCAGGTCGGGCCGGGGTCAGAGATGCCGTACCATCGGGTAGGAAGACACAGCAATACTTATCAACCCCTCCGTCCGCAGAGCGTGCCACTAATTTCTCAACCTGCAACAACAGATATGTATTGAGACCAGTACTGCTATAGCATTGTATAGTGCTGGTATCTACAGTCTTTTTAGAAAGTTACCTCTGAACTCTTCACGAGGCCAGTCTTGAAGCTGATAGGTGATTCTGGAAATGGCCAATAGAGAACAGAGATTTTATTAGATGGTCTAAATTTGCCCTTTATTTAAACCATGTGTGGGTTTTAACATCATAAAATCACCTCCCCAGGACCCTCTCTTCTCTTTGCGTTTGTCCCTTCCTATAATGCCTTGCAGATTGACCTTCCTTCTCTCTACCCCATCATCAGCCTCTGGTGTACTTGTCTTCGCCTTTAACCTCTGGAATACAACACACTCATATAAATCTCGTATTAAGATCACATACAGTCTTCTTTTACATTGAGATATCAAGTTACCTCTTTAGTTTTATCGAACTTGACTTGCTCTCTGGGTGAAGTGCTGCTGGTGTGTTTGGATGACGTGAGGGGTTTGCCACGAGAGTCCAGTCCTGGCAGAGGCCTGCCCTCCACATTAGCTAGCATGCAGCTTTGATAGAGCTGTGAGCGCACGAAACGAGTGTAGCTGTCAAACTTCATCAGTTTAAAGATCTGAAAGGGGGAGAGAGAACAGAGAGGTTAGGTAAGGAGGACGCTTCTGTTTAAGAGGGAGTCAAAGGAGGGTGGGCTCTTGAGTTGATTGCTTTTACTAGCTCTGGATAATTGAGTCATGATTGCCGTCTGTTCTCAAACTAAAGTGGTTTGCATGAGACAACAAATATGTCTTCGTCACGAATGTAGCAACTTATTCAATAAGACGCATATCTTTGTTTTTACACTACACAAATGGGCAAAACTACATTTACAATAGCATCCAGTGTCAGGTTTTTCCCCCTGCTTGTTTGACAGATGCGAAAATCGACTACTTTGTTGTTGAGGCTAAAAGCATTTTAAATTGATTGAAAAAGACGCTTAATAGGGTGCTTTCTTGCTGTGACTTTGCTGATTTTAATGGGAATGCTCTAGTTTATATCATTGCATCACTAACCATGTCCATTGAATGCTTTATGCACTTGGGACTCTTTTTCTTGAAACTTGTGATGTAATTATTTACTTGAGGCACTCCTGAAATTTAGTATTTTTTCTAGATTTGGTCACATTACATGATACAAAAAAACGTATACCTTGAATGCAATGTACAGAACTTTGGATAAAAGCATCTTACCATCTGAATAAATGTTAATGTAAACTTTTTTCTGCTTTAACCCTTAAATGCATACTTTGGGTCTTTAGTGACCGGGACCTCATTCGCTACCCTCCTCATCCTCATTCATTTTTTTTTAAAGTTAGACATCAACCTTCAATTAATTTTAAACAATATAACAGAAAAAATTATACAATTATAAAATCTTAAATCATTAAATCTCATCCACTCTAATTATATGTAAGTGTAAACTCTTGAAGTTTCACTCATAGTAACAGCAGGCAGAAAACAAAAGAATAGAAATGATCATCGGCTAAACTTAAAATGGCTCAGCAATTTACCGTCAATATTAGAGCAAATATTGAAAATTTTACAGTCACTGTCACTTGATGGTGGATCTGGTAAAGAAGCTGTTAAAGATCAAAATATTGATTTTGAATATGTTGAAAATGATAGTTTTGAGAATATGTTTGTGAATATGAGCCAGATGTTGAATGTACTAGGAAATGAGCTGTGACGAGGACAGTGGTGTTGGTGTAAAACATCTGCTCAAACTGAACCCTCCCAAGCTCCAAAAGGTAACAAAATACGCTTTATTTTATTTCTTTGGTAATTGTTACTCTAATATCAAGCGAGTTTTATATTATCGGGACAGAATGAAATCCATCCGTGTTAGATATAGAACTGGGACGCTAAAGACCCGAATATGTAATACTGATTGACAAAACATTCATGCATAGAGCATAATCGTAAAAAAAAAAAAAAAAAAAACTATATTATGCATAGTTCAATCATGAAACTCTTAAAAGTAGCTGATCTCTCAAGCCAGCAGTACAGCCCATCGATTTCTCTTTCTAATCTACACAACATTTATTCACATTCCACACAGTAGCTTCTTTGCACAATGATATATATATATATATATATATATATATGGCCCTCCTCCTCCCCAGAACCACCTGTCTAGATCTGCTATGGTTCTCTCAACCTTGAAGCAGCATTTATCCTAATATCTCTGTAATTCTGAGCATGTTTCAACATTAGGCCTTCGCTCATGCCAGCGTAGCAGATCTAGCAGCCCTACACTCGATTATTATCAATAAAATGCTCTTGAAATCTATTTCCATTGACATTTCAACCTGATATTTTGTCACATACCTGTTGTTGGGCTTTTTGAAAGATGTCAGCATGTGGGTTTTGAACATCTTTCTCCTCGACTCGTACCCTGTCATCTATGTTAATGGGCGAAGTAGCGTTGCTGGACAGGAAGCTGTTATAAATTGACAACGCCTCTCTCGTGAGCTAGGGTAAGAAAACAAATGTAATATTTACATTTTCTGGAGGAAAAGGAAAAGAAATGGTGATGAAATAGTGGTTATCAACACAATACATAGATTTACCTGCTCCGATTGATAGGCAGGTATCTTGCGAAACTTTTCACACGCCAGCCAGAATAAGATGTTCTCAGCGCTGACCTCAGATTTCAGAAATGCCTTTGGTGCATACAGACAAAATGTAACGCTAAGAATATGCCTCAAATCTGGATGAACTGCATGTGTCGGTGGGCATGATAATTACTATCACCTGTGTTATTATTAAAAACAAGACAATTTAGACAATTTAATTTCTGGTTCTGGCTGG
The DNA here is from genome assembly GCF_988280905.1 of Pimephales promelas. Classification (NCBI taxonomy): domain Eukaryota; kingdom Metazoa; phylum Chordata; class Actinopteri; order Cypriniformes; family Leuciscidae; genus Pimephales; species Pimephales promelas. Next base: position 28,693,347 of record NC_142787.1, read on the forward strand.
TATCTCTGTTGGCCACCAAATGAGCAATTCACAGAGGTTTATCCATCTCAGAGCTCTCTCACCTAAACACCCAAATGTTCCCCCCCATAAACTCTCTTCCAGCCTCCCTATTCTCCACACCGCCTAATTTACCTATAATTAGTGACTCATTCCGTGGGCTGTTTTCCTCCTCACCTCCTGTTTTTTCAGATTTTACACATTTCACAATAAATTGGGTTGAGTTGCTTGCCCTGCGTGGTCGCTAAACAAATGAAAGCGTCGAGTAACATGGCAGCATCTCTCTACAAAAATTATTTTATTACGAAGTGAATAAGTGCAGAAGTAAATGACGTGTGCACCGAGAAACTAGAAGCAACGGCTTATTTCTAAGACACCGCTTCTGCTTTTCTCTGCCGAGTAAGAGTCAGCCTTTTGTATTCAGCAGATCTGCTTGAAAATGTTTTGAAAACAGCCTGTTTTTTTTAGGGCTGTCTTTCGATTAAATCTATATTTATCAAACATAATTGCAATTAGTCACACTTATATCAATATTACTCGAGTCGCCTGTAGGAGAAGTGGTGCTTTAACTTTGAATTGGTCAAATTGCATTGCTTTTAACGCACTATATTGACAATATTAGAAGTTAGTAGATAATTCAGCAACCTTCCAACCCAGTAAACTCATGTGTTTTTTTAGAAAGATCCATTAGTGAAAATAACCAACACAGTAAACAAATCAATATCTTCCCCTAAAGCCCATTCATCTATTTGTTCAGATTTAGATGTGCTTTTACATGTCCAGAAATATTCCCTCTTTCGAATGACACTTGTTTAGTTCACTCACCGTGAAGTAGCGTACGCCCATGGGGTCCTCCAGCAGTCTCTCGAAGCTGACAGCCCAGCTGGCCACCTGACCCACACCTCTGGTCCCTTCACTGGGCACGGTGGGCAGACTGGAGTTACTGCAGGAGTACTGCGTCGCTGTGCGCTCATCGGTCTCCAGCACATTCAGTTCTAACACCCACGAGACGGAGAGGATGTTGAGAAGCACTGGCATTTGAACTTGAAGCATTTGTGTGTATTGGTAACAGTTGTGTCCCGAATGATGCACTATACACTAACACTATATACTTACTATATACTCAGCTGTGTATTATATTAACTTTTTAAGGTTGTTTTGTCATTCAAATTCAGAATTGAATGGCCTCTCCCCTTCTGCTACCTAATTAAAGCTGCAAAAGTTGAGTGCCTGAAGTGTATAAGGCCCTTTCCAAAATGACACACTAAAAACTAGCTGTTTCCTTCTGAGTACGCACTTTTGTGACGTAATGCCGCTTTGACTGAGTCGTACAAAGTGCGCATCAAGGGCGCATGTCAACCAAAAGCTGGTGCTCGTGCGAAACCTAAAATGACTAAATGGGACACGCTACGCTCTCATGGCCTCAGCAGCCATTGTAAGTCTAGGGGCCAGTTGTTCAAAACATTTAAATGATCCGGATTTGGAAATCCCATTTTTTCCTATCCATGATCAGGTAATCCGTCTTACTTTTATGCCGGTTTTTCAAAGCAACATTGGACTGGATCACCCTGATCCAGATACACAGTTTTCAAGATTACCAGTGCTCTAAATGGGACAACATATCCCAATGTGGGCTACCAGCTATGTAAAGAAAAGGTAGAAGAGCCAACATGGGGTCACAGTAAGTGTTTCTTATTTTGAGACAAAACACAAATGGGGACGATCATTTTAATTTTATTTTTCCTTTACTATACTGAATAGCTTAATTGTTAGCCTACGTCTACTTTATCACCGTTACAACGGTTACACAAGTCAAGTGCAAAATATAAATACAAGTATATACACTAAATGATGATACAAATGTATTATTTGACCAATTTTAAAATTTTACTACATTTTCTTCCTGAAATCCACCTTGAAATCTGTTGAATCAGGATAATCCTGTTTTTTTGGATCAAAGTTATCCAAATCCCACTGACAAGTTTTGAACAACACAAACTGAAGGTGTGATCCAGATTAAAACTAGGATTGGATTCCCTGATCTAATCTGATTTCAGATTCCTTCTTTCCCTTTTGAACAACCCATTTTCAAGATTTGATCCAATCCGATAACCAAAATCCGATCAGCTTACCTTTGAACAACTGCATTATCCAGTTATGTAAAGGCGTGGTACAATGCCCTTTTCTCAAGATGTAAAATAAATATCTTACGTCCCCAGAGTGTGTATAGCATCTTTAGCTCAAAACACCATGCAGATATTTTTATAAAGCATGTTAAAGTTGTCACTTTTTGAGGGCTGGGCAAAAATGCAGTTTTTGTGTCTGTCCCTTTAAATGCAAATGAGCTGCTGCTCCCAACATAGAGGGCGGAGCTTCAAGAGCTCATTTCGGATTACCTCATGAAGACATGCTCTAAAAAAAAAGTCAGAAACTGTTCTGCCTTTTATGTTTAAACCGCAGTCAGACAAAGATGCAGATACTCAAGAAGAAGTGACAACACGTAGAATGCAACCGGACGTCTCTGAATGGTTAGTTGAAAATATGTCGCTGATGTGGAGTTAACTATCTTTAATTAGCGTTGTCATTATAATCTATAAAATCGCTCGTATAGGAAGATGCATACAGAGTGACATTCTATTGCATGTGAAAAGACGGATGCGACAGCTTGAGCAGACTCACAAATGTACCAGCCGTTTGTTGTTGTCCTTAAAAAACGATATAAATTCAAATATCTTCCTTTGCTTTGAGCGTTGGAGCTTTTCAGATGTTGTTTATGTGCAAACAGCAACATTAAACACTAACTAAAGTTGAACTCATAATCAATCACCCCTTTAAAGGGCACTTTTTCTATTTGGAATTTTCAGTGTGAACGCAATACTCTCTCCATTTATACTACATGAGATAAATCAGTCCCTCAAGAAAAACGCGATTATGCAATCGCTGAATTCCATGCAAAATCAGCCAAAGTCCGCATATTTATGCAGGGCCGAATTTTTTCAAATACGCCGCACTTTCGCCGCATAAATTGCTGATTTCCGTGCAAAATATGCGGGGTTTGCATTATTTCATAATCCTCACATTTTCGTTGCAAAAAAGTCACATGTATCTTAGCAAAAAGTTGAAAAATGTTGCGTTTGCTTCACACAAGAGCAGCCATTTCCCCCTGTTTCCATGGGAACGTTATCAAGTGACGCAATGGGCTCTATGCACGGCGTTATTTCCGGTGAAGGATTAAGGATGCTCGATAACTTCCGCCGATCATAGAGTCCAATGCAATACCGAGAATTTATATTGAATTTTATACTCCATGGTTATACTAATGAAACGTTAGTCACAAAAACAGATAAAACAGACACCCCTCGTTGTGTTTATGCTTCTTTTTAAAATTATATTAAATAAACATAACTATATATAAAATTACATCTAAACGTATGTACGTTTCGTTTCAAAGACGGGAGGACAGTAAATATTGAAGACTCTGCCATAATCCCGTTTTCTCCGGTTTTCCTCCGCTTTAATCTACACAACCGGAAATGGACGAGCATCCTTGCGTCAAATGCGGAACTTATGCGTGCATATAGTCCATTACGCAACGCCAGACAGACTAACGGAGGCGATTGTCATCTCACAAATCGAACTCGTATAACTGTCTGTCACACGTTCTACCGTCACCTCGTTACTTAATAAACAACATAAGATAAAAGAAGTAGCATCAAACAGAAATTACCCGCACACATGGGGTGTTCGAGGCGCACATATAATATAACACTGCAGAGAGTTCAACAGGGAGCGCGCAGCTCTTAAAGGGGCCACACCTTATTTACACTCGTTACAGTCTGAAATAAAACAAGATGAGAAATTAAATATTCCCAGCACTTTCTATGATGTAGTATGCTTGCTTATCAAAGGAAGTAATAAGAAATGACTCTTACATTAGCCTAGTGAGAACAGGATGTTGGGGGAATCACTTTTTTTCTCTTTTTCATCAAACCGCAATTTTTGCAAGTTCCCTCAATTTTTGCAAATTCCTGCAATTTCATTGCATAAATATCCCACATAGTCCATCGCATTTTTAAAGAAAACGGGCCGCATAATCAATCAATTTTTGCCCGCAACAATCACAAAAAAACTCCGCGTTTTTCTGGAAGGACTGAATACTATAATGGTAAATGTTATATATAAATCGCAAATTTTTTCACAAATTTTTGGAAATTACCACCACAAAATCAGTCATTTTGATCGCAAAAATCACAAAAAAAATCGTGAAATCCTGGAGGGACTGATAAATGACTAGTGCACAAGACAGCAAATTAGGACCCACTTTACCTTAACATATCAGATGCGGTTTGACATGAAATTTTAGGTAAAGTGGATTATAATAAGTCATTAAATATAGCCTATACTGAGCAAACATGAACCATGCCATGCAACACTAAGGGTTTGGATACCCTTGTGAAAGATAAGTGCTCTTCATTTTATCTGTGTACTTCAAATCTTAAAAGTAGTGTTTTTTTTTTTTAAACTGCATGGGAAATTATCAAGGAAAGCTAAAAAGCCACTTAATAGTACGTAAAGAGTTAACTTGTATGACTTCTTCAATTAAGAACACTTTAAGTACTTTATAATCATCACAAATGAAAAGTTTTACTTTAAAGTAGATCTGGTAACACTTTAGAATACCATTCCTTCAGTAATTAATAACGAAAGGAAAAAATGGAAATGGAAAAAAATAGTACTGATTAGCTAATAGTGAAACTGATAGATATGACAAACTAATTTGTTGATCAGAGTTTCTTGTTAGTTAATAGGTAGGATGTTAATAGTGCATTACTCATTATGACTCATAGTCATTCATTAATGAAGGAATAAAATTCTAAAGTATTACCATATTTTAAATTTGAATGATCTTTTGTTTAATAATCTTTTGTACAAGTACACTTATGTGTTGACTAACATACTAAAGTACTTGATTAGCATTTTATTTGTAGTTTGTTATTCTGTATTAGCCTACATTTAAAGTTAATATATTTCATATGTACTAAATCGCAGCTAAATTTTTTCAGTTGTGTGATTTTTTTAATAGAAATTACATTAAAATATATTTTGGTTTACCATAAATGCTTTTCAGTACATTTGAAAGAACACTTTAACCACATTTCAATGATAATAGAAGAAATTACTTAAAGTTTCTGTTTAATTAAATAACTTTAATTACAAATATAACATAAAGAGATGTACTTAAGTCCTTAGGCGGGTCAAAAAATAATCTAATTGCATTTAATATCAACTTAAACTAGAAGAAATGTTAATAATTAAATTGCAATTAAGTGCTTAAAGACACTACATTCATATTATTTGAAATGATTGAATACTTTTTGTAAATATACGCTAACTTTTTCACAAATATAGTAATTCATTAATGGTCTAATAGTATTGGTGCTATAGCAGAGACATGACTTCATGGCCTGTGTTTCTTATAAAAGTTGCAGTTTTTATATTGTTTATAGGGTAACCATTTTGGTCATTAGTTGGATAAATGATGGATCAGATAGACTACCATCTGAGGCTGAGATTGAGCACCTTAGGTTTTCAGAGTCAAATTTTGTTTGCAGAATATAGCGTTGAAATAAAATCTAGTGTACAATGTCAGTCAGCAAATTTCATTCTTGTGTCAAAGGATGCATGAGTTGATTTAGCCCTGTTTTCTCCTTCCTCAGGCTGTGGGAATGTGTGAGACATGCTAAATAAATGAGCTCATCAATATGACAGCATTAACGTTTGTGCGTTGCTAAACTGTCTCAACCCAAAATCAGTTGATGACACTTTTTACAGTTCTCTTCCTTTATTCCGACACTTCACTCGTCACTTGATTTTGTGGCACTGCTGTGCAGTAGAGGAATTTCCCAAGCATGAGTTCTAGTCACACGTTATGAATAACTAGCATCAGACGTTTGATGATTATTCTAGCGCGATCGATGATTGTCTTCACTTCCAGACAGTCACATGACTTTCTATACCTCTGTCTGTCTGCCTTTCTGCCTACCCACCTGTTTTTCTCTCCCAATCTCTCTGTCTCACAATGACACTAGAACAGAGAGAGAAACTGATGTGGCTACACCCCCACCCCCAAAACCGGATGTAAACAGGTCACTGATAAAGTGATTAACCTGGAGGTATGACTCCATTAGAACTGTTCGCAGGCCATGTGGATAAAAAATAAAAACACATGGCCACACAAACTGCTGGCCTTTGTTTCCCCCAGAAGATCTCCTTTAAAAAAAAAAAAAAACATTATTAAAGAATAACTTACCTCCATCTGAAACAGCCAGTGTCTGTAGGAGAAAATAAATTGATATCGATCAGAGTTATAATTATACTAATCAAAAATATGCATGCTGCATTCAAATGTGGTATTAGTGACTTGAAGTACACATTTCTTGCCAATTGAGACATACACAAGCACCAGAAAGGCTGCGTGAAAGAGCTCACGAGCAACAAAATGAGACACACAATTGGAGTCTGAGATAAAATGGCTGTTGTTTTTTCCCTCAAATTGGATGTTAACTGATATTATTGTTCTCTGATCGTCTCATTCCCGTAGGGTAATGTAGTAGAGCTTAGATCTTCAATGATCTGGAGGGAAAAAAATCAAGCACAAGTGCCTAAAACTTTTTTTTTGTTGCCCCCTGAATAAATGAAAGTAGCTGCAACTCTACATTAGTTAGTTCAAGGCCACTTTTAACCTTATAGTTTGACCTGATATGGTTAAAAGTACTTGTATAAAAATGTTAAACTCATTCTCAACTCATTACCATATTCATATTCTGTGTTTCCGCACACAGACCTGCACATACATTTTTAGTCAGGCTCTTTAAACGTACCTTAAGTCCGTTGGATATCTCAATGTTATTCCCTTTCAGAGACATATCCTTGAAATCACATGTACTTTAGATTATTAAACGCATGAGTGAGTTGTTTCTGATGTGCGTTTGAGACAGCTCTGAACACAATATAACTTCCTGCTCGAGCAGGAAGTCTTACCATGGCAACATGCCGCAAGAGGAAGTGTGGGCATGTTTCAGACAGAGCTCTTTTTTTTTAACTTTTTGCAGCTCTTTCATCATTACATAATGAATAAGATCATTAACGTTGAAAAACATTCATTGGAATTAAAGTATCGGGGATTTGTGACATTTAACATTTGTTTTGTTGTCATTGACATGTTCAGATTCTGAAAGAGTACGTGGCAAGTAGATAAAATATTATCACTCAAGCAATCATGACCAAAATAGCATGTACCACTGTACTTCTGTTGGTGAACTTCAATCAGGTTTCCAGCGAACACAAGCAAATCTACCGTTTTGAGATGATTCAACATTTAAAGGTCATAACAGGATCTTCAGCTAATGGCTAGCATGGCAGTGACTCCATATGCCTAAAAACAGAAGACAGATGAGGAAATGAGGGCTCTCCTGAAATCAGTCAAAGCTTTTACCTTGTTGAGGCTGTGAGGCTCACTGTCTGACAGGGTGTTGTGTCTCCCAAGAGTCCTTCGTAAAGAGTTGCGTCGAGCGAGGTTTGAGAACCCTCTAGTGATTTCATTGAAACTCAGGGTCCTCTGACATAAAATTCACACAAAGATATTTTCATATATTACAACCTCACAAAATAAAATCTTTACTGTACAATAAAATACATTCATGGTATGAATGGAATATATTCACGGAAAAATCAATGTAATAGAAACAATTAAATCCTTGTATGAGGATATAACATCTATGTAAACATGTATCATGTATATAGAACATCTAGTTACTGGGGTGCCTCAGGGCTCAGTGCTTAGACCACTTCTTTTCTCCACGTCATCACTAGGATCTGACAGACACACACACACATACATGCAAACATACATACACATACATAGATTTTTATGAAAAAGTAAATTGATTACTATTCAGACCAAGTAAACAGTTAAACATTCATTCAAATGTTTTCTCGGAAACTCGGAAAAAACTACAAATATAGTTGTGAGAAGCAAAAAAGAAGAAAAAAATGAGCATTGATTTTGTATAACTGTACCCTGAACATAATAAAAAATCCACTATTATAGTATCATGACCAGATGTTTCCACCCTACCAGTTGTATATCACAGATAAGAAGTGAAGAGGAAATTTGGTACCTTTTCCCTTGACTGGACAGATGCTTTCTGTTGGTGGTGAGACAGAGAGATCTCCATGATGAAGCTGGCTGTGTGCTGGAGACCAGTGAGCTTACACAAAACCTGAGCTAGAACTTCTTGGTTCGCAGAAAGAACGTGTCACTGCGCAAACACCATAAAACACAATGCCGCTGGGTATAAAAGTCACTCAGAAGGAAAACACACTGACGTACATTCAGGCAACGATCATCCAGAGAAACCTGAGGATCAATGACCATCTAGACAGAAATGAAAATTGTTAGTGTTAGTCTCACCCATTTGCATTTGTTTATCTGCAGCACACCTTTCACAGGTGATTTGTTGAAATTATATCACTACCCTCGTGTCTTTTTTCCTGTGGAATACAAAGACATTCATCAAAATGTACATTCAATGGCAATCATTTAATGTCAAGTTCATTTGGTTTATTTGTCATATTTTTCAAAAAAGGTCCCTCTTTATGTACAATATGTTCTAAATGTAGACTGTGATTTGTAGGGAGCTTTATGAAGAAGTTTTTCTTCACAAACATGTCCAGTCAATCGCCCAAACTGCCCAAAGCTAGTCCTGACTGAAAAAACCATCCAGAACCAGTTATGTTTTGCGTCACCAAAGCTCCTTCTGTTCTGCAATGGTCGACACCTGTTCCTCTCAATTCATCAGTGCAGCAGTCCGTGTGGCCATAAGCCCGTTCACCATCTCGCTCTCCCTCGCTCTTACAGCTGGAGGGATGAGCTCAGCCAGCAACAAAGGCATTTGTGTTCCTGTGCGTCTGAGGGAAAAAGCAAATGTAGTAATTAATGACCCTTAGCAAAAATGAAAGAAAGTGCTTATCTTGATCTTCACAGATATGGTTGTCACATCTCCTCAAAAGAAATGTTGAATAATGAGTATAAGGGTGTTGTTTTAGAATTAGAGTGAGGCCCTTAAATAGGATATAGTCACATGAGAAAACTGCTTAATATTTTAAATTAGTGGAGCTTGCAGAAATGTTTATATGAAGAATAACCATAGAGAAACATAGTCTAGTCTAGTTAATTTTATGAGAAGTTTTGTTTGGTATCTTGTCACAAGAGTTTTCAAACTTTTTGATTCCACATAACCCCAAATATTATGATTGTGAATGACTGTCATGATTATATAATTATTTAATGACTGCAAAAATAAAGCCTGCTATATGCTACTCTCAATGCTGTGCTGGATCAGCGCTTTGGGAAAACTTCTTTGTTTTACCGGTTGTGAACACGTGTGTCACAGCAGTGGTGGAGGAAGTACTGAATCTCAGTACTTAAGTAAAAGTACAAATAACCAGAAAAATATTTACTTTAGTAAAAGTAGAAGTAACACAATGACAACCATACTTAAGTAAAAAAGTAAAAAGTACCTGATTTTAAATGTACTTGAAGTATTAAAAAGTAAAAGTACTTGCATAACAATTTATTCTCTTAATGACCCTTTTTAATTCTAAGTCACTCAACCTAATACCCCTATAATGATGTTCAATATTGATGGAAAAAAATTGTTGTCACCACTTCTGAAACAAGCTTGCAATTAGGCAATATAAACCATGCTTATCCTTACTATATGTTAATAACTACTGTATGTTTGGCAGTAAACGTGATTAATTTATGGTGTAATTCTGAACCATAATCCTAACCAAACGTATATTACACACGATGTGTTTCCTATGCACGACGTAAAAACAAATTTTCGCACATAAATTGCACGATAAACACACTGCTTGCGAGACGCATTTAGTGTGACCGGGTTGATATATCTATGGCAACCAAACGTCACTGGTGAGACAAAAGTGCAACGAACGGATGGTCAGATTACGTTTTGGCAGGGGAAAAACTGATCAGAAAATGTAATGAAAATGTAACAGAAGTTGTAGAAATCTAGTGGAGTAGAAAGTACAATAATTGCTGCAAAATGTAACGAAGTAAAAGTAAAAAGTATGCACTATTTATTCTACTTAAGTAAAGTAAAGATACGTAAAAAATGTACTTAAGTAAAGTAACAAAGTATTTGTACTTCGTTACATTCCACCACTGTGTCACAGTCAGCAGCTCAGTTTTGGCTGTCGTAACACAACAAACTGGTTCGCGTGCAGGCACCGGCTCCGAACCGAAAAGGGGCTTTTCTGAGCCTGGACTAGTGGTGTTTCACTCCAAGATATTTGCAGAGCGGCAGGCTGGGCCTCTCCATCTACATTTATTAGGTTTTACAACCTGTAGGCCTTACAGGCTAAACTACTTTCAGTTTAGACCATTGCGTTGTCTGATGAACTGATTAAGTTGTTTCTATACAGCTCAGCCTTTCGTCCACGCTGACTGTAATATTATGTTAAGCACTCATCTAATGCAATATGAGGTGTTACACTCCCTTATATGGCCACATTGGACTGTTGAGCCAGTTCTCCAGCCCGACTGTCTTCACTATTATGTGTTCCCCGGGCACTTGCCCTTGGGACTATACGTGGATGACTTCAGCACTCAAAGCATTTTACATTGGGTTCCCAAACTATGTTGCAGGCATACCAGGCTAACTTGCTTAAAGAACTGGGCAAGCTCAGCCAAACCATAGATCTGACTTTACCCGTGACTAAGCAAACGGCCCATGCCATCATTATTCGGTGAGTCAAATACTGTCGTCCAAGGGATTAAAGGCACGAGGAAGCTTTAGACAAATACCTCCCACTGCTAAGGTTTGGGGCAGTCGCCACCCAGCTTGTCGCAAAACGCTCCACCAAAAAAGTAGCTGGACCTGAAAAGAAAAAGACATCCTGAGGCTTTTGCACCCAGGACCAAGAGGGCGTGCCCACTGGGAAGAGGTGTGTAAAAACACAACATCAACATTTCTAATATAAATTAAATGTTAAATGTTCAGTTAAATATAATCTCTATGCTCTCCAGGAAAATGATATATTATATATACTGATTTATGGTTTTTGTTCTTTCCTAAGGGATCAATTAAATATTAAAGGAGTCTACACATATGTGACTAGTAGACTAATGTAATCATGCAGAGTCAAAGTAATGCAATTATTGCTAATGATGTCGTAATTAACATGCAAGACAGTTTTGGGAATGACACAGACACTATCATCATAGAATGAGTAATATCTCTCAAAGTTTTGATGGAGTTTGTTGGTCATTTAGCAATTGGTTCCTAATCCCCCAGCATATTATGGAATCCCTACAGGAGCAAACAGCCATCAATGGAGTGCAGTACGTCTGCAGAGCAATGATAAAGACCCTCGGGATGCACCAGGAAACTCACCATTGTGAGTCTGGATTCCGACTCCACCGTGGATAGAGATGCCCCCAACTGCTTTCATTAACAGGGAGAGAGGAACATTGTGGCTCTTCTGTGTAATACAAAGGGAGGGAAGGGCTGTTTTTAAGCCCCAGAAAGTGTTCCTTCGAGGGAATGATGAAGTCTTGATGTTGACATCTATTATAAGCCACTGCTACTGAAACAGATCTGAAGCCAGCTCATAAGGAGGTCTTATGCAGGAAGCTAAAGTAGCTTTAAAAATTCAATATGAAGTGGAATCTTGCACATAAAGACTGCAGGAGAACAAAATATGCAGGGAGATAATAGTTTTTGACAGAGGAAATATAGTGGAAATGTTTGTTGGTTTACTTCATTATTTGACAGCTAACCGGAACTAAAGACGCAAAAATGGGGGACAACAGGAGGGGACAACCTACTGAAGACAAAAAGGGAGGAAAGAGAGTCTCAGAAGCCTATATCCTAAAGCAGGTGGTGGTTAAGGATAATCCAGGTAAGTCTTTAATGCTAGAGATGTGCTGGAGGAGGCGAGTGGAGGGGTGGCAGGCAGAGAGATTGCTAATTGTGTCCTACTAATCCAACCCCTCCCCCATCTGTACCCACCTCCACATCCTCCCCTGTCACATATGAGGAAGGCCAGGAACGTAGAGAAGCAAAGGTACTGCACACTACGAAGTGAAGAACACGTATTTTGAGGCAAGAGGGCTCAAGAAACAGTGGACAAATAAGAAAACCCAACACTTACCTGGATATATCCCACATAGAATGTAGTTGCGCCTTTCCGTCTCTTTCGGCATCCTCTTCCTACCACGAAATTCACGGCACCATGGGAGAAGTCCAAAAGGTAACTGTTTCGATCTGCTTGAAGGGCCTATTTGGAAATTCTTCGGAACGAAGAATAATTAATGAATGTTATACACATTTTTGTGATGGCTGTACCTGAAACTTGATATTAAACTATTTATTCAGATGTTTTAGGCACAAATGTTTGTTTTCAAGGGTTTGTTTTCAGTCATTGAGAAGTTAAAGGGCACTACAGAGCAAGAGCTTCGGATAGTCCTTCTCGGTCTGGATAATGCTGGAAAAACCACTTTGTTAAAACAACTTGCCTCCGAAGATGTGAACACCATCACCCCGACTCAGGTGAGAAGGGCGGCTTTCAAAGCTTACGCTTTCTTAATATGCTAGATCAATAAAGTCTAACAACTTTTGACAATTAAGACACAAGTGGTTATGAAAGCAGCGACAGCCCTCTGACATTACAGAATGTATGTTTACTGCTTATCCAACTATTAAAGGATGTGTTATGACTTGCATAACACGACTAATTTGTTGAGGTGTGAAGTTACTAGTGAGGCAGGCAAACACATTCATTGTGCTTTTTTAGTGTTTAACAAATCCAGCAGAAATATTTTTAAAGCCTTTGACAGTTGCTTCAGTTTAAATGCAACAGTGAATTGGAAATTTAACTTCATTCTGAAGTCACTCTTTTCCCTAAAACCAGCAGTGTGTATCTTTAGCTGCATCTTGGATAACACTAGACTGTAAAACTAAAATGGAGGAATCAGGTTAATCAGTGATAAAGAGGGCAGACTGTGTACAAATAGTACTGTGAAAAAAATCACAATTATGATAAATAAAGTCTCATTTTTGGTCTAAGGTGCAAACAGACTTCTATTGCTCAAATATATAAGTTCTTATATTTTATTGCTAATATTGTTATTAAAATTAAAATATAAAAGAAAATTAGTATTAAAAGGGTAGTTCACCCAAAAAGTCTGTCAGTAATTATTCCCCCTCATGTTGTTCCAACCCTGTAAGACTTTTGTTCATCTTCGGCACACAAATTAAAATATTTTTTTGCTGAAATCTGAGAGCTGTTTCACTCCTTCATCATAGGCTGCAAGGTAATGTCATCTGCCGCCCCAGAAATGTTATTAAAGACATCGTTAAAATAGCCCAAGTGACGTCAGTGGCTCAACCTTAAGTTTATCAAGCGACTAGAATTTTAACTAGAAGTTTATTCAACTCTGTGTGGGCCTCTGACGTGAGTTCGCGAGAGCATTATGACGCATGCGCGAAAACTGAGAAGATGGCGCAGATGGGTCTCGATGTAGTGTATAAAATGGATCTAAAGTGTGAACTTCATGGATCTCCGAATCGTGAGGAAACCAACGAGAAAACGGAAAAGTGCCCTACCAATGCTGCAAAATGAATGGCTTACCTTTCACACTTTACCATCAAATGATTGTGAGCGTGTTCTCGCGCATGTGTCGTGACGCTCTCTTGAACTAAAGTCACACGGAAGAAAATAAATACCGGTAGTGGAATAAAGTCGTTATTTTTGTTGTTGTTTTTGTTGTTTTCGCAATAAATTATAGAATTAATTATTTAACCAATATTTAAATCCCAGGCAAAACACGTAATTTGTATTTATTTATAGTAGTGTAACAAAAGAAAAGATACACAATAATAATAATAATAATAATAACTTATACACTTATGCTTGAAATGGAGTGGGGATAAATAAAACGTATTCGGTAATACTTTACAATACGGGTGCACTAATAAACTAATGTACAGATAATGATTATTTAAGCTATCCATTAATGATTACCACATTAGGAACTAATTGAGAGTATGTAAGGTTAATGTATTTATTAAATATGTAATTGTGGATTAATTCCATATTAACTCATTATTTTAACTAATAGTGCAAATTAATATGTTAATTACCAGAATGAGCCAAAGCCTTGTATTTCAACTTCCAGATAATATAACAGGTACACTAATATGCATTAATACATGATTAATTACTTCATTGTTATTGCAAATTCATGTGCAAATTACTACAATTACTAAAAGACTGGTTAATAATGATGTGCCCCAACAAGTAAAGTCATAACATAATGATACCTTTGCAAATCATTAGCTAATGATTAATTAAAGCATACAACTGGAAGTTGAAGTGCATAGCTTTGACTAATTGTGGTAATTAACACATTAATTTACACTATTAGTTCATAAAATATGTTATTAAGGAATTAATACACAATGACACATTGAATTAATAGCAATTCATGTATTACTTAATCTATTAATCATATAGACTCTTTATTAGTTGCTGATGCAGTAATCTTTAATTAATGGTTCAGTTCTTCATGAGTTCATGATTATCTGTGCATTAGTTAAGCATGAATTAATGCATATTAGTGCACCCGTATTGTAAAGTGTTACCACTTATAAATATTTGCAATTTATCATTTGTAAAAAACGCATTTTGTCAGAATACATGGCTTCATTTAACACTATCAGTCTGATCTTTTCCATTTAGAAACTATGTACTAATTTAACCTTCAAGAGTTTAACTGATGGCTAAATGTCAGTTGTTTCATTTGTCATAAAAAAAAACTATCTTGCCCTTTGTTCGCCTATATAGATATATGTGGTTTGACAATTATGACTTATATAGTACAACACTGTCGCATGATGAAAGCGACCCACTAGATGTTGAGGTCTACCTACAACCCACAGAGACGAACAAAAAAAGCACCCATACAACTGCTAGGAAACCATTTGAAGGTGGTCACTGTCCTAGAAAGAACTACTATACAAATAAACGATATAAATAGACATGATGGCATCTCAAACTTCCAAGAAAGTTTCAGATAATAGGATCAAATGTGATCAGTCTGGTTTACTGTTGAGGGGTCAGAGATAGAGCAGGCCATGACTGTGTGTATTAGTGCTGGTTATTGGCATGGAATCAGCCACAGATAATGCATCTGATGTACAAAGTGAATTTATCAATTATAAAAAATGTACATATATCAAGCCTTGACTGAGAGTTTAGTCAATCAGTGAATGTGTACAGTGGATGCAATTGATGGCTGTTAACACAACATTCAGTATGGAATATTTAGGACTAAGATTAAGATGTTGGCACACTGTTGCTAGATTACTTAAAATATCCTGGGACTGGAGTAACGTGGGACTATTTGCTGTTTAGCATGAGTTTTCTGAACAGCCATTATATGTTGCAGCCAGTTAAAGCTGTAAAGAGCCGAGGCCTGTGGGGAGAGAAGATCCTCTCTAAGAATAGCACCATAACAGTGTCTTTAATCCCACGGTTAAAGATTACTTAACTATAAAGTCTCAGTAGTTGGAGGCTGCTTAGGGGCAGGGTAAATTTAGACTATTTTGCCTCAATTAAACCAAAGAGTTTATTGAATGAGGCAGAAATTGGCTTCCTTAATGGGGGACTGTCTTAAAGTAAAACATGAGAAGGTAAATGTTAGATCATTTTGGATTAGTAATAAGTATTAACTTAGTGACTGCTAAAAAAAGTATGAATGAGTGTGGTATAAACGATATCTGGACATTCGTCATGTTGTCATTATCATGTGACAGGTACTTTTAGCCTACTCGAGCGTTTTATGAGTACTGTGAATTCAGGCATCTTTTGTCGCCTTTGATTTTGGATGCAGACTCTTACTTTAGGAATAATAATAATAAAAAGAAACACAAATGTGATGTTTGTCTTCATCATTTTTGCTTATTGGTGTGGTTGAATTGGATCATCGGAGGTCAGCAGGAAATGCCGTAGTGAATAAAGTGAGATTAAATACATAAACTATATGTGTAAATTACTTACTTTATTAGTTACTTGAAAATGTAATCTGATTACGTAACTAGTGTTACTTGTAATGTATCATCCTCAAGACTGGTCACTGTTGTGAGATATAGTCACATTTATGCCAATGTGAGATATTTGAAGTTATGATTGTGAAATATAAAGTCAAAATTATTATTATTTGATATAAAGTATTAATTGTGAGATTTAAAAATCAGTTTTGAATTTGGACAATGTAATTTACAATCGGAGATAAAAAGTCACAAGTGTGAGATTTAAAGGGATAGTTCACTTTGAAATTATTTTTTGATATGTTTTAGCTTACCTCAAGGGCATCCAAGATGTAGGCGTCTTAGTTTCCACAGTAGTTTCAATTTTGATATTTTTAGGTCAAACCGTTCTTGTCTGTCAGTCATATAATGGAGGTTTATGAAATCTGAGGTAAAGTGAACTATCCCTTTAAAGTCACATTGGGAGAAATAAAGACGAATAAAGTTACAATTTGACATGTAAAGTCACACTGACTGACATTATAATTCACAGAACATCTACAAAACATGTATCCACAGCTGTATCATGTGCTAATTTTGCTATTTCAGGGTTTCAACATTAAAAGTGTGACCTGTGATAGCATGAAGCTGAATGTGTGGGACATTGGAGGACAGAGGAAGATTCGACCATTCTGGAAAAAGTACCTGGAGAATACAGATTTATTGGTATGACAGTGATGCTCAAGAGGGAAAATTCTCAAGTTAGCATGTTGTGAGAGTATTAATAGTCGCATATGTAATTAGATTCTATTTTGTGCATCTGTCAAAAAAAAAATCTCTTTAATAGTTCTCATTCTTTTCTCCTTTTTTTTTTTAGATCTACGTGATTGACAGTGCAGACAAAAAGAGATTTGAGGAAACAGGACTGGTAAGACTAGACAGAATCAATCTGTGACAATCACAGCTTCTTCTTTTTTTCCTGAAAAGCATGGTCAAATATATTTATACGTCAAGCATTTTGCCCAAAATTGTGTTTTCTTGTTGTAATATGCACAGGCTGGATATGTTTTGTCTCAAGGCTCAATTGAAGCAGCCGTCAGCACAAATAAAATAAAAAGAGATCCTATATATATGGGTTAGATGAACTAAAATAGATTAACCTTTCTGTCCCTCAAGACAATTTTCCAATTTTCAATCTTTCTAGTTTCAAACAAATGTTAATGGCTTTAAACTTTTTATTGTGTATCCTTAATTAGTTCCTTATTTTGAAGAGTGAAGAAATGCCAGTTATTGGAGTGCTGGAGTTGCATTATTTTGGGCTTGACCCCTAACCAGATTTTAACATCTATAAAAAAAAAATACACCACAAGTGTTACAATCAGGGGAATTTTACGTCGCTCTTGCTCCTGGGAAATTCAAAATATAATTAATTTGGTATTGTGTAAACAACAAGCATTACGGTTATAGTGGAAATGAGAAGTGAAATATGAACACATTTGCATCATGCCAGACAGTCTGAAATGTTTATTTTAAGATAAACTATTAATATTATATTAAATATAGTTTGAAGAATCTGAATTTAACCCTTAAACGCATTCCTCTGGGCTTTAGTGACCCAGGACGTCATTCACTACCCTCCTCCACATTCAACCTTCTAAATATTCCTTGATCAATTCATTATAAACAATATAACCCATCCCATTTCCCATTCATTTTCCCAACCCAGCCGACTGTCCTGCACAGTTCATCTCCAACCCTAATCAAACACACCTGCCTTTAATGTTCAAGTGATCCTGAAGACCTTAATTGGTTGCTTCAGGTGTGTTTGATTAGGGTTGGTGCAGGAAGAGTCGATCGGCAGGAGCACGGTCTAAAAGTGTTACCAATGCCATGATCTTTGGTTCAGTCCTTAGGTAGGGTGACCATATTTTGATTACCAAAAACCAGGACACTCGGCCCAGCAAACTCAAATGATACTCGAAGTTTACTCAAAGATACCTTATTAATTTCAATACATTTAAAGTAGGTTATGCCTCCTCTGTATGGATAGAAAATGGTTAGGCTATATTGTTATATGAAAACAGGACATGTCCTGGGAAAACAGGACAATTGGTCACCCTACCTTAGGGGACACTAATGTGAATACGCTGTACGTGTAAATCACTCTGGATTAAAGTATATACAAATAATACCTGAATCGGGATTGACCATATGCTGACCTCTGTTTGGTGCAGACTCCTCTCGACGACTCTGTGTTGACCTTCTTCCACAGGAGCTGTCGGAGCTCACTGATGACAACAACCTGAAGGGTGTGCCATTGCTCATCTTTGCCAATAAACAGGACCTGGCCACAGCTTCCCCTGCCAGTGAGATCGCAGAGGGCCTCAACCTGCACACATACCGGGACAGAGAGTGGCAGATCCAGGCCTGTTCTGCCGTATCTGGGGAAGGTGTACAGGTTTGTATAGTGAATTTGAATGTGTATCAGCTTTTTAATAAAACCTTTGAAACATTTATATATATATTATGATACCCATGATTAGACATTAATTTATTATTTTGTCTTTCAGGATGGCATGAACTGGATCAGCAACAATATTGTAAATAAGAAGAAATGAATCTGCTTACTCCCAAGTGTTATTTTGTACAATTGCTCTAATACTTCTGTATGTAAACCACATATGAAATATTTACTTTATTTACAAAGTTCTGGCATGAAACTCTAGATGGCGCAGACTGATAGGTCCTTAACTTATTTGGTGGTCATCTACTGTCTTACATGCTTACAGCTATGTCTGTGAATGTATTGGCAGTAGCAAGTCTGGGGACGATCTATTCCGCCAAGACCAAACGCAATAACATTGCCATATCCGTGACTATTACCATGCCAATCTCTCCGAGAGTTGTCATGACAGAAATTATATGAATAATCTTTCTTCCCGTTTGTAAATTAGCAGCCTAAAGAGACAAAGGAAAACAACAAAACAAATCATTTCCCCCTCTCTCATCTCTTATGCTCTTACAGAGTGTTTTTGTTTGACAAGACGAATTTCACTACAATCTTTTAATCAAGATGTTGCCGTTACATTTTTGAGGGATATGACATACCAGGGCATGAATAATGCACACAAGCAAGATGTTCAGCCTAAAATAAGGATGAAATATTATGTATCTATCACAAATATATATATATATATATAATCTTCTTCAGCTGTTTTGATAGTTGTCACACCAAAGAATTATCTGAAACTGAGCAAAGCTCTTGTACTTTGTAAGGTGATATGTGAAACCCAGGTTTGTTACCTTGTTTTTTGTCTCAGTATGACTGGATTTGGTAGTTTCTATATGAATAACCTGTGTGGGAATAATGTGTATGATTATGTGAAATGAAATTGTGACTACATTTTCTAGTAGCTTAAGATTATGTCTTGAATTCTAATTTAAACAAGATCATGGAGTAGTCATGTTGGTTTTATCCACGTTTTCCAGTGTTTTTGGAAGATCTAAAATAGATATTCAAGCAATAACATACAAGCAAGAGATAACATGTAATAATCACAGCCATGGTGATGCTGGAATCAACAATACGATTGTGTGTGTGATAATTGCTTTTGTACAGCACATTAATAAACAGGAAAGTCAATATTGAATAACTTACATTTTAGACGCAATATTACTAGTTGCTTTGTTTTGCTAGTCCAGGTCCACCTCTGTAGACCTGATTGGTGGAGTTATGTTGGGTGTGGCTAGACCTTCAAGCTCCATCCACATCCTCAAAGTCAGTTCAAATACAAATAACTTTGTTCATGCTTTTGTTCTGTGTACCTCATATCATCCAGATGTTTAAAAGTATATCTGCACTTTTATAAGGAGATAAGAGCATGTGATTTTTTTTTTTTTATACATGTGGCTTTGGTTACGAAAGTTATAATGATTCAAGATGTGTTTGTGAAAACATTCATACTCAACAAAGTTGTGTGTATGTAGACATACACATAATTAATGAATGAATGAGATCCAGTGTCTCTAAAACTTTTTGTATGGAATTAGGCTGGACTGATATGATTCAATTCAACTTGCATATTTGATAGCACATACAACAAAGTGCTGCAGTGATGATGGTTGTAGGCCAACTCGGAAGTTAACATCCCCATAAAACAACAGCATTTTTCCATTGGCTTTTTGGATTATTGCAGAAAACTAGATTTGTGACCAGCAAAATTTAGGTTTTTAACAGGATAATCTTCTACTATCTTTTAATCTTTACTAGGATAACTTTGAAGCTAAATACAATGATCAGAAATAAATAGCTAAGCGTAGACTAAACTAACTACACCACGGTCATATGACTTCAACAAACACAACCATTAGGCCTATGCTTCCAACTTTTTGAGTCTCAACTAAAAAAAAATACAATAAATTTCCCCTGAAAGTTTGGATTAGAATAGTATAGCAAAAGCTCAATTACGAGGCTGGGAAAATGGATGAATGGGTATTTTACCTGTTCGGCATGCTGCTGTCGCCAACAACCTCTGTAGTTCCAATTCAGCCACTTGTTAGCAATCGCCTTTAGGACAAGTGAAAGCACAGGGGTGGATTACTTATGCATTTTACGCTGTAGAATAAAACGTGAAATGTTTGTGTTAACCACCGACCTTATTAGCTAGTAAGATAGAAATTGAGTGGGATTTAAGGATGTAGAATATGGTCATGTAAAATAACTAATAAACAGCCAATATACAAATAACATGCATGCTAATTAAGCTAATTAATAGTGAGAAATGGATCCTAAACTTAAGTGTTACCAAAAATTGAAATCCCTTCTCAGGCCCATGGCATCCCTTCAGCAAAAGGTGTTGAATCCCAGAGGCAGACAGACTTGGGCATGACTCGGAGTCTTGCCTTCCTCCCCGGTCACTGGTCTGAATGCTTTAGTGTTATGGCCGGTGGATCAAATTTTCATTAGTGTGGATGCTGGAGCTCTACCGTGCTAATCCATGCCTATTGGATACAAACTTCACTTGCTATAATAAGACGGTGATCTAACCAAGGCAAAAAAGAAGGTCCACAGCGTACCTGACACACAAGCGTATCTACCTCGGGACATGATACATCATTGACTGGCATCAGAGCAAAAACAGGATTTTAAAATTGGTAAGTTTTGCTATAATGAGAGGATTCGTTTGTTCCGTGATCTGTGCGACTCAGTTTAAACAAGAGTTTTCAGGCATGATTTGAGATCAAAGGAGTACATATGAATATCACAATGAAAGGATAAAAATCAGATTCATTTTAGTGGGGAACAATCTCAAAATAAATTATTCCTCTGGCCTGATTTTATTGAAGACTGGACACTATTAATATCATCATGCCTGTGCCATACACGGACGTATCTAAGGAGAAAGATCAACAGGAGCTGAGCTCGGACACAGATGGAGGTAAGATACATCAGAAGCAAGAAATAAAAAGCTGAGTTTCTTCAAACAGCATGCCTCAATCTCATCTCAATGGATATGCCTGACTCAATGAAAGTAGCTTGAAAGAGACGGCACTATGACATGTGGGGAAAGAATCAAAACAGTCTGTAAAGTGAAAACGGAGACAAATTTACACTTTCTTCTCAGGCATGTCTCAACTGCCTTGACTCGGTTCCCAAATCAGTAAGGGTATTTGTAATGTAATATGACAGCCGGAGACTAAATGCTTTACTCCATGAGATCATGACTCATCCACGCCTGATCGGGAAAGATCTGAACCCTCTTAAACATTACAGAACAAACAGCAGGCTGAGGTTACACCCAGACCGACAAGTGTCAAATTTAATGATTTAATCAGCCGCACATGTTGTGCTCATGCTTGGAGGCACTTTTGCTGAATTGCACAGTATTAAAGCAAACCATTAAATGTCTTTGTTGTTTCATAATGGATTGTAGTTCAGTGATTAATATAAAATGCGTTTCAATATATCTGTGCATGTAAATCAGCATGTCTGAACCTGGGAAAGAAGATCAGTGTTCCTCAGGATCTGATGATGGAGGAGCTCAAACTACTGTCAAACAGAGGATCCATAATGTTTCACGAGAGACTCAAAAGAGTGGAGAGATTCACCTTGGAGAATATAGCAGACAGACACATCAATGTAAGATATCTTACTGTAGTCACAAAGTTCACAAAGGCAATATATGGATTACAAAGTTCAATATGGATTTCATTCATGAACTTGGTCCCAGTGTTAACCAATAGTCAAATAGCTATGTAATTATTTGAGTGTAATGTGCATAGTCAATTATTATTTCTATGCGGATTAAAACATGGATTGTGGTAAATTTAATAACAAATCGTATATTTGAATAAATCATGTTTTAAAAGTGAAACTCTCGCAATTTTGAGTGAAACAGGATATTCAGTGAGAAGAAAATAGGGCAGGGTGTGATTTTTCTCCATTGGAGACCCTGAAGTAAACCTAAGATCTTTACTGAGGTAACGTTAAACCAATTAGGAAATAACTGGGGGACCACCTTCCAGGAGAATTTAGCCCTAATTAAACACACCTGAACCAGTGTCTTCAGGGTGACTAGAAACTTGAAGCTCAACTCCTCAGGCCCTTCAGGAGAAGATTTCACGCAGCCGTCATTTTGAAATGGCTCCAGTCCGGTAGGAAGAAAACCGGAAGTGTCGCCTTTAATCATAGGAGAGTCGCGAATGCGATGGCGTATTGTTGTGTTTAATGTAGAAATTTGTTATTCTAAAAATGTACATACATTTCTTTCATAGTTTAGATATACAGTGGATTTTATAAATATATATATATTCAGAATATAAAAAAGAAACAGGAACGAACTACATCCTATATTGGATATTAACATCTAATAGTTTAAATCGCGGCAGCAGCTTCAGGTTGGTAGTCCTGTAAGACTTCCGGGATTTTTTCGTCTATGCCCACCGGAGCCTCGTTTTCGATTTCAAAATGGCAGCTGTGTGAAATCAGCATTAGACACACCTGAGCTAACAATTTAATCCCATATACTCATTAAAATAAAGGTTCTTTTTGCATCGCTGCAAAAATCCTTTTTTAGAAACTTTATTTTTAAGAGTGAGGTTCAGGAATTTAATAATAATTGAAGTTTTTAACACTACACCCACCTAGCACTTAGAGGGAAGCCTTCAAGGTCAGAAAGACAAACAAGGAGAGAAAGGCGGCGAGTACTTCACCTCTGAGATCTACATCACCCAGCCTGGAAAAAATAACCTGGTCACCGCACTCAACAGCACAGTTGCTAAGAAAGGAAACCCAAGTTTGCTTGCACCTGGTAAATACAAACAATGTGTATCTTTAATTCTGTACGAGTATATCAGGTTAAATTTTGTACACAAGTCAAGGAAAACCCACATTTCCTTCACACAGGTTATGGGGGGCACCTGAAAGAGGTTCCTCCTGAAAAGTTCAATGTCACTGTGATCCCCAAGTCTTACCAATCACCCTGGGAGGAAAAGCCTATTGACAGAGAAACACTTTTGGCTACCAGGTTTAGTACCAGAACCAGCCTTCCTGAACCACCTTACAAACTCACCCCAGCCAACTACAAATGCTTCAACAGGTACCCATTGTAACCCATTAAGCACAACTACTGGCATCCTCATTGGTAAATTCAGCATTAAGTAAAGCAAAACTTTGTTTCATTTACTTTCTAAATACACTTTCATGGTCTTATTGTAAAAATGGTTGGTTATGTAATCTTTGTGGAGAATGTGGAGAATCACAACATAAAAAAAAACTTTTATTTAAAGCTAAAGTCAAAACAGGACAAAAAGGCAAAAGAACAAGACTGCACACTTAATGGCTTCTTAGCATGTCCACTCGTCTCTCGTCTGATAGGTAAAATCGGATTATTTTTAATCATTATTCTTTACAGAGCTCCAACACCGTTTGGTGGGACAGCAGGTACGGCGAGGACTCTGCCACTACCTGGGTTTGAGATGCTGCAGGCTCACACAGAGCCACGCCTAACCTGGGACAGGATGTGCCACCGGCCCAATTTCAACCGTATGCCACAAGGCTGGAGAACCCAGTACGTTATAGAGTCTCCAGATTTGTGAAGCTGGTGAATTTTGGCAAAATATAAGTGAGGACTAAGACACCACTGTGAATTGTGAGCTGAGCCATCAAATACCAATTTAACATTTACATACATTACCTGCTAACATGCTATGATACGGTTTACGTAAACATTCACACAGTATTTCAAAATGTGAAGCATCTTTAATGTAAGCACAGAAAGCTGTACATTAAAAACAAGTCTTAAAAACAATACGGGATGATACACTTCGTTCTTTATATTTAGAGGACAAGAAATGGACACTAGTGGGAACTGTAATATGAACAATGGAATATTCTAGAGGTGTAGCACAATACAGTGTTAAAAACAAAAAAGGAGATGTCAGGCATTTTAAATAGTCAATAGTGCCCCCATTTGGTAATTGTTGGTCACTGCAACCAATTCTTTGCCATTTGGCCCTAGAAAAGGCCCATCTGTTTCATCACGGGTCATTATAAAATAAAAGCTTAAAAAGAAATGTTTTTCTCTCAAGGTTTAAATTCGAATGTTTTCAGTATGCATTTGCATTCCATCTTACTCGCGCTCTGAAAATGAGTGATACAAACATTCCAAAAAATGAGAGCAGAGATGACATCACTCTGGGTTTAGTTGTTCAGTGGACCTCACTGGACAGTGAGGTAAGCCATATGACTATCTAGGGGCCTCCATGACGACTTGCATGAGCGCCCATCCGCTGAGGATCCTGGGATGGGTAGTGGACCTGTCCAGGTGGCCGCATGCCCATTGGCGGAGGCATTGAAGGGGCCATGGGATCCATAGTGTGGAACATAGGAGGACCAAAACCTGGAGAGAACAGATGAGGTTAATGGAGATAAGTGAAGGATTACTAACAGGCCAAAAAAAGAGGAAGTGAGTGGGGTGATGCTTACCAGGTGGTGGGGGCATGGCAACCCCAGGTGGAGGAGGAAGTCCCAGGTTCATGACAGCAGGGGAGCTGGTTGGAGGCAGGTTGAAGTAATTGGTGGAGGCATCTTCATCAGACACAGGGGGTGGAGGCAGAGCTGTTGAAAAGATATTTGAGAAAGGAAAAATTCACACACTGCTTCAACTTGTGCAATATACAGTGGCCCCCAATTTATTTTGGAATAATCTTAAAAGTACAACTTAATTTACTTTATAAAGTCAATCAATAAAAAAAAAAAAATGCAGCCTGATTAATAATAAATACACTTACAAATAATTTATTTAAATAAAAATCCAAACCTTTATAAGCAGTACATTTAATCTTAGTTTTATTTTAATTACCAAATCAATGTAAATTTAATTTAGTGGTGACAGGTCAAGCTCCAAAATAAACACATAAAATAAATAAATAATTCAAAAGCAGTCCACACAATTAACAATAAGTAAAATAAAATAAGTAAAATAAAAAAAATAAAAAATATTTTAAAGCAATCCATTCAATTCATCAAATAAATAGATAAAAATAAAATCAATAATCATACTTTTAACTTAATTTATTATTAAATTATCATTGTACATTTATTTAATTTACTAGTGTGACTGACAGGTCAAGCACCAAAAATAAATGAATTAATACCATGCATACATTTCAGTCAGAACCACTGACATAAACTCATTATTTTACTAAAACACATATGCAATGAGAGACTTTGGCACATACCACCAGGGAGCCCCGGCACTGGTTCCAGACGGATTCCACTCTCCGTCACGCCATCCTTCTCTTTCCCTCGCGCCGCCTGTGACCTAAACGACACACAGCAACATTCAGTACTGCCACCACCACATACATGAGACTGGGTGATTTTCAGGTTATTACCTGCCCCATTTAACATTGAGCCGGCGTCCATTAATGATGAGTTTATTAAAGGACTTCTCTGCAGCCGTCTCTGCGGCCTGCCGTGTGGCGAACTGGATGAAAGCACACTGCTGCCTCTGAACAATGGTGATGGTACGAATCTCCCCAAACTGGTAGAAGTGATTCCTTTGTGGAAAAAAGAAAACAGGAATCTTTAATCAAGAAACGGAAGAGAAAAGGATTTTTTTTGTCTCAATATAACATAAAACACATCATTAAAATAATAATAATACTCTTTAAAATGGTTCCTAAATAAATTACATTGTTCAATTCCCCCTGTGGTGAAAATCAAGCTTTTGTTGCAATGTTGTTTATATCTCTGTGGTGTTTTTGATGTGCTTTAAGACAAACCATGCACAAATTCATTCAAAGTCAACACCATTGCTGAGAATTTTCTCCTTAAAACTAAAAAAATAAAAGTCTCAAAGACACGTTTTGAAGTCGCTGCTGTTTCTGACGTCACAAACTACCTTGTATTCAATACAAGAAGTGGGTGCAAGTGAGTGCAGGCGGGGCTCATTTACATATTCATAGAACCAAGTATTCTAAATTAGGCAAGGGTATAGAGTTACATTCAAGCTATTTTAAGGCATGAAGAAAAAAAAAACTTTTAAATATGTCATTTTGGTGATCAAAGAAGTTTTTAGAGATAAAATTACCGACAACATAAGGACTTTAATTATTTTACAATTATACACTATATAAAATATTAACTTTGGTTACAAGAGGTAAAAAACTAAATAAATACTGTTCGTTTTCTCACACAAACCGCTCGTTTATAATATTAACAGAACTTTCTAGGCAAGCACACGTACTGTAAAATAAAGTGCAATCCTTATTAATAAAAAAAGCCCATGGGCAAGTTGCGTGTCCAACTTATATATAGCTTTAAGAGCTCTAAAGTGCACTTACCTGAGCTCAGAATCTGTAACGTTTTCTCCCAGTCCCCCAATATAGAGTGTGGTGATGGACTTGTCCTCAGGTACGTCCAGTCTGGGCATAGTGGAGGCCCGCTTCAAGAGTTTATCAGCCACAGGATCATTAATGCCATAGTAACGGTCCTTAATGTTCTGATCAGCCAGCGGGTCATCTGGATCGGTGGGCTTTTCGTGCCTGTGATATCAAAGCAATGCTTTATCACAAATGTACTCAAATTCATAATTGCTAATTACATAATTCACACCATAAGCATATTTCATTAAAAAGTCACTCGGGAAAAAAAAGTTTATCAAGCAAGTAATCTGATCAAAAAGACATGAAACAAAATGAAACTCATGACCACCAACACTGGGTGACAATGGAGAATTTTGAGTCATCATTTTACACTGATAAAAGACTGTTAAGATGTTGCTCACCTGTATGGACACTCTTCTCCTCTCTTACACTCCCCTTTCACCCAAAAGGAACAGATGTGAGGTCTGTTCCTCTTGTAATATGGCGTGGTACGAGCCAGTTTCAGCAGCATATCGCTGCTGCTCGGCGCCTTCCCAAGCAGCCCCACAGGTCTCGTGCCATCAGAGTTAGCGATCTACACAGCCAAACATTACAGTTATTTGACCCACAGACACTAATAAGTATTTTCATTCACTATGCTATGTTATCATGTGGAAATCCTAAAAGATTTCTTTGATGTGCAGTGCAGACAGACGTCACAAAACCCAAAATTTACCTCTCTCTCCATATTCTGAGTGTAATACTCCTTATTCACGTCCGATCTCGGTACTTCATCTTTAACGGACAGCCCAGTGTCACGAACCTGAATCGGCAAGCCTGTCCAAAGCAGAAAAAGTATCTTTAATCATTTAGGAATATTTACAATACTATAATTATGATGTTAAAATTCTAAATTGACTTTTAAGATTCAACTTCAACTTTAAGTCATTGTTGATTTATTTTTTTAAGTGATCATTTCGACTTGTCATAATTTCCACTCACTTTTTTATTATGTGGAAAAGTCACTAAAAGTTCACAATGCGCAATGTGAAGCAAACAGCAAAAATATTTCTATACTAAAGATACAGCAATTTGTCAACTAGTGTATACAAGTTTGAAACAACCTGAGGGGGAGTAAATTATGACAGAATACTCACTTTTAAGTTAACTATTCCTTGAATGTGAACATCATTTTACTAACAGATATTTATATGACCACAAATTAGGATTTTATTATCTGAAATTCTGAACCATAACAGTTCTGCATTACCATATTCCAGATCCAGGAGGCAGGTCTGACAGACGTTCTTCATTTTACTGCAGGTCTGACACACTTCTGTCTTCTTAAAGCGCATCCTGACTCCGGGACACCAGCGGAACACCGTGAAGGGACGCGCACAGATCTAGAGGATTGGAAAACGAGAATATAATAACATGCTGCACTTTCAAATTGTGGGGCAAAAAATATAAAGCATTATTTTTCAAGACCTTTTTTTAAGGATTTTTGACTAATAATTTAAGCAATTACTGCACAGAGTTTCTACTTGTACAGGAATTAATATTAGTAAATAGAAATGTTCTGAGATGACTTTTAGGAGCACATTTAGCCTTTTTGTGAGGATGAAAACTGCAGTACCTTGCACTCCTTGCCAAATTTCTCTTTGGTCTGTTAAAAGAAATACATGTACAAAGTTACAATATGTTTAAATACAAACTAATACAACTATCATATACTAATAATTAACACATGAAACTGCTCTAACTCTACTTACCATGCGGATATAAGGGTTTTCTCCCAAGCATGTTTGACAGAGGATGGGAAAATCCTGTTCAAATAAGTACAAATCAACAATTAAATAAATAAACAAATACGTTTTGAAGAACTACTGTTATTATATGCATATATATATATATATATATATACACACACACACACACACAACCAGTTCAAAACAAAGTGCACGTTATGAGCCAAAAATATCACTATTATCCATGCACGTTTTAATTAAAAAACCGTGTTATTGGTGTTATATAAACTCTTTTATTAACAGGATACTTTTCACTTTTATCGAATATAATAAATAAGCCTTTCTCGTCATTTCAATTTCAATGAGAGATTTATTAGCGTCTATACAAAAATGATCAGTTATCATACAGTGA
The DNA here is from genome assembly GCF_988280905.1 of Pimephales promelas. Lineage (NCBI taxonomy): Eukaryota > Metazoa > Chordata > Actinopteri > Cypriniformes > Leuciscidae > Pimephales > Pimephales promelas. Next base: position 28,722,491 of record NC_142787.1, read on the forward strand.
CATGAGAGAGGATGTTCACACTATTCTGTTAGCAAATACCGGTGATTCGTTTAGGGTTTACAGTAAATTAATTAAAAAAAAACAAAACATTTTGACATCGATAAGAATGTGGTTTCATAAACATTAACGTTAGCCACACGCTAAGGCAATAAGCTTCTACAGAAGGGGATCCTATTAGGAAAGGATTTAAATTGGCGAGCTCAAAATAAAGAACGTAAATGCACCAGTCGCAATAAATAATACTTCTTTAAAATATGTTATACTCACCGAATCCTCCCAGTTTTGCCTGTTGTAAGTGTTGGAGCCTAACGACGTCGCCATTGCTACAGGCTAGCGCGAACGGAATCTTTACCTACAATGCTTTGCGTCTATAGGGCTGGGAAAGAATCGCAGCGCCACCTAAAGTCGTGGAGGAAATTATACAGTTCTCCCATTTCTCCCTCTGGATGGGAAAATTTGAATGTACTCTTTCTGAAACCTTTCCCGAAACAAATCCTCACTTTGACCGTGCCAATTTACACAACGTCTTTGGAATATCAGATAAAATATTAAATACACACGTAATCAAAACATTTGAAATTTGCTCTACCCTCAACATTTTCAACATTTAAAGGAGAACTCCGGCGCCAAATGAACCTTTGGTCTAATTACACATTGCTACCTAGTCAACCGTTATCTGAGATTTGTTTTCATGATTGCCGAATGTAAATAGTTTTATCTCTAAAAACAGTTTAGCCTACAACGCCAGTTCAATGCTAGTATATAGGGCATAGAGTAATGACAAATAAAAATCGCTTGTTATTACCACTAACAAGGCTCAAAATAGCCCCACACCAAAACGACAGCATAACAAGGGTCCCTACATTCAAACCGAAGCGTTGAGAACTTTGTCAGTGCCCACACAGTTTAATAAGAAGATATTTTATACACACAGTAAATTTCGCGAAAACAGGAAGAAGCCATCTTTGAAAAATAGTCTCTACCAGTCGATCTACGAACGCCGATCCAAGTGCGCTGAACTGTGCAGAATCTCATATGATCCGTTGTTTCCAGAAGAAACACAAACACAAACCATTTTCTTCTCTTCAGTATGTACACGTAGCCTACTGTTCGCGCTCACCTTATCACCTTATTCACATCTCACCAGCGCACTTGGATCGGCGTTCGTAGATCGACTGGTAGAGACTATTTTTCCAAGATGGCTTCTTCCTGAATTCGCGAAATTTACTGTGTGTATAAAACATCTGCTTATTAAACTGTATGGACACTGACAAAGTTCTCAATGCTTCGGTTTGAATGTAGGGACTCTTTTTATGCTGTCGTTTTGGTGTGGGGCTATTTTGAGCCTTGTTAGTGGTAATAACAAGCGATTTTTCTTTTGTCATTACTCTATGCCCTATATACTAGCATTATACTAGCGTTATAGGCTAAACTGTTTTTAGAGATAAAACTATTTACATTCGGCAATCATGAAAACAAATCTCAGATAACGGTTGACTAGGTAACAATGTGTAATTAGACTAAAGGTTCATTTTGCGCCGGAGTTGTCCTTTTAAACTAATTTCTGTGGTGGTTTTTGCTTTAGTATTCTTTGCTTTGTGAATATTTCCTTTCTCTTCAATGTTATTTATGTTTTAAGTGTACAATTAGCTGTTTGTGAACAATTATTGTACCCAAATTTATAGCCTATCACTTTTGTTTCAACGTTTTTTATTTTATTGTATATATATATATATATATATATATATATATATATATATATATATATATATATATATATATATAAAAATCAATTTAACAATGCCACCCCCAATCCTCATCAGGCTCCTATCACTTTCAACATTGAGTAACAAATCTAATTGCTAATTGAAAGCTATTTTTTGGAAGTGTCTTTTATCTTTTTTCATCTTAAAATGTGACTGTGGTGATATTAATTGCAATTCAAAGATCCACTTTTAATATTTTGTCAATAACTCATCAAAATTGTGATTTGACTGCAATTTGGAGGGAGTCAACAAATGTGACATGATCTAGGATGTACAAAGGAATGTAGGATGAGCAATGGCATAATAACCAGTCTAATGTCATTACGGCCCCCTAGACCATTAGTGTCAAAGCACAGAAGGCCATGTGATGTGAAACACTGAGCTTATAAATAAAGAGTGACCTAGATTGTGTAGAACGATTCTCCACTATACAAATGATAAATGCATAATGACAAGGTCTGCCTGTAAGGCTGCTACTCCGTATGGGATCATGAGAATGAATTATCAAAATTTTCGGTGACATGCATGAGGCACAAAAGAATTTGTATCTAAAATATTGTATAATTGATCAATTTTCAAGAGAAATTTCAGGCTGTAATTGTTAATTATTCATACCATAAAATATATTCTTTTATGTAGTTTCTTTATAAACAAAAAAAAAAAGACAAAGAATTAAAAAGACAGTGGTTTCTTTATTTGCAAATTAATCACAAAAATATTGGCTACCAACAATAAAAAATATTAACAACAGTAGGTTTGATTGTACAGTCCAGATGATTATTTCCTTACAGTTATTTTATTCTACCGATTGATACCCTACATTATGATACAGAAAGCACAATATTGGCAGTGTGAAAGTCATTGGGACCCTCTGCACGTCTGTGAGTGTCGATGTATAAAAAAAATGATAACTAGTTCATTCATATTTTAGAATTTCTCTCAGTTCCATTCACTCAAAAAAACAAACAAACAAACAAAAAAACAGGTTCTGTACACTGTGACAGAATTTGTGCTTGGTGCAAAACATCCCATTTAACCAGGAAACATGATATTGCATTATCATTAGATGTCAGTTGTGGGTTTGGGAGCAGAAATACAAAACGATATAGAGTAAATGAACTTTTCCATGTGTGTGATGATGAAGAATCCGAAAGCAGCATGTAAGGTGCATGATTCTGTACCGCAGACAGAAGTAAACTACTTCTATTTCAACCAAGACCCAGTAAAACTACCTGTAAAAGCCACTGGTAATACAAAGATGCTCTGTGGACCCAAAAGTCTTCCTGTGGACTGTCGCAAAACATTTGTGGGAAGTGATATCCTGGCATTGTACGCTTGGTCACAAATATTGTGCTTCTCAAGCATCACACTTTGAGGTCAATGAAGAAAATGAAGGTTTTTTGTTTTTTTTTACAAATAAGATCTATATTATAGAAAATAAACGCTCTGAGATACTGTCACTTCTCCAACTGTAATATTGCCAGACCCCTTCCATCCTAAAGCAGGGGTGATTTCTCATCAAACATTGTACTTTTTGGCGCCTTTTCATCGTGAAACACGTGACCGACGGATGCACTCGAATCAAACCGCCAAAAGTCTATCGACGCACACAGCTGTTAGAGGAGACTGATACATGCTGCGCAGAGTGAGTCTGATGTGATTGTGCATAGAAGTATGGAAGAAAGTGCACAAAAAACCTTTGAAAGACAAATTAAAAACAGAAGGGAGCCAAATTAAATCCAATTAATTTTATGTTATACATAAAATGAGATTTGGGCTCGTTCCATGACTTCTCATTTCGGCAGCGAGAGAAATGAAATCCATTAGCGCAGTGGTTTAATTCAGCTCCAGGGACTGGGTTAGGGGGCTTTGTGGAGCTTTCCATGGATCGCCATGCCTGCACTGAAAAGGCATCTTGTCTGTTATATAGCATCCTAATTCCTTGCTTACATTCATGGGTGTAATTCCTACGGTTCAGTAGCAGTCAACAGTTCCTACAGAACACAAGTCACATAAAATGTCTCTTGGCAGAGGAAATACATTCCAGGACACATTCTGATGACAACCCTGAATGAAAAGTGATTAGATGTTGTGATATGCTAAAACAAATCACTTAAAAAAAATGGGTAAAACATTCATTTAAAAAAAGGATAAAAAAAATACAGGTGATAAAAGATTACCGTCAGGCAGGTTTTATGAATCACTATTAAAACGGCGACTTAATGCTCCGGTGAGATTTGTGATATAATGCTAAAATAACACATGGGTCGGTCCAGTTCTCACAGGGACATTCATCATTCGAATTACGATTAAATAAATCGATCAAAACACGTCAGCTTGTATACTTCAGTGAATTTAACCGTAATTGGCTTGATAAAGTTGCATTAAGGCAGTTACTGCACAACGACGTACCCAATTTTTTTTACAGTTTCATATTTACAGTCACATTGATTATGGATGTAGCTTATCTGTGTTTTAGTACCACAATTTATCACGCATTATCAAGCTGTCCTGGGGATTCGCAACTAATAGCCATAAATACATCGTAATGAAATTTCACCTTTAAATGTCACATTTTAAGCCCGGAGGGTGCAGCTGTAACGAATGGGCTCGATATCCTATGAAATAATAATAATAATAAAAAAAACCTTTAGAAACAGAAGAGTGAAACTACAAGACGAACAGCCTTGAAATGAGTGTTAAAATGAGATTTAACCAAGAAAACAAACTTTTAGGTACCACCCTGGCACTTATTTATCTGTGTGTGTCCTATAGCTCTGTCAAAAGAGATATGTGCCTCCTCTCCCATATTGCATGTCCATTTGTTCTGACACTACGTCTCCCTGGTACTTCAACACACCAGATAACGTCTTTTGGAAGCCTCCCGTTGTGATCCCATGTCCGAGCGAGATTTGTGGCAGGTGTGCCCCAAGGCTATATCCTGGGCACATCGCTGTTCTCCAAAACGGAACAGAGCCACCAGCGCATCCGAGCCCATCTTTCTTTACCGCTCCGCCGTGTCCTCTAGAAGACTTGACCGACCGTGGCCGGCGGCTGACAGGGGTGGACAAGAGGGCGAGTCCGCTTAAGAGCAGAAGGAGGGGTGTCCGAGTCTGACCTGTGTGTCCCCACCCCCCTCCTCAGGTTACCTGCTGTGGAGTAGCTCCTCCCTCAGCCAGCTAGGCAACGGCTGGCCCATTTTGTACAGCAGCTTGGAGAGCTCGATGTTGTGCTCATGGTAATACTCTCTCAGGAAGGTCCGGGACTGTGGAGGAAGAGGATGGGGTCAGTTTCTCTGCCAACATGTAATGTACGTCATGCTAATAGACATATGTGTGTGCTTGTATGGCAAGCCGTTTTAGCCTTTATTCATTTCCAGGATATGAATTCTTGATATCACTAGTGAAATGTCACCATAGGCTGCCATTCAAAACCAATTGTTGATATTCTTCCTAGTTGAAATTCCAATTTCACATAATACAATAATTACTAGTAAAAACCTTTATTTTTGATATCAAGAATTCAATTGTTGCTGGTTGAAATGTCTATTCTTGATATCCACAATTTAATTGCTACTAGTAACAATGATCATTTTTGATACCAACCATTCGATTTTTACTAGTGACAATGTTAATTTCTGATATCATGAATGTGATTGTTACTAGTAAGAAAGATATTTTTATATATATATATCAGAAAAACATTTTTAGATATCAAAAATAATCATTTTTACTAGTACCAATTGAACCGTTGATATCAAGAATAGACATTTCAACTAGTGACAATTTAATTATTGTTATCAGGAATTCACATTTTTACTATAAAAATAATTTTATTTAAAAAATAAATTCTTGATATCCACAATTTATTTTGAATGGCAGCCTATGGTGAAATTTCACTAGCAATTAAATTGTTGATATAAAAATATGTAATTGTTGATATCAACAATTCATATCCTGGATATAAAGATAAAACGGCTTGTCATAGTGCGTGTCCGTTAACATTTTTACATTTAGCTTTACCATTATCTGACACTCAGATAAAATTAATCTTTAAAAACACTAATAATTTAATACATTTTTAAAAAATGTAATCTTTGGCAAATGTCAAAATAAGCATCCTTTTAATACTTTAGTACATTATAATGTTGTGATGTCAAAATTCACACATTATTTTTAGTTATCAGTCAGTGTATTATTTCAAATTTATTTTGCCTAAATAGTTTAGATTTTTAATCTCAACCATTTATCAGCAAACATATGGAAATCATTACTGGACTTTTATACCGGACAGATTTTTAATCGCAAATAATTTACTGACCACATGAATACATACGGATTGATTAATATAGCACACTATTTTATTTTTAACTTTTGTAACTTATTTACAGGAACAATATAGAGTGGAGAGGAAATTATGGAGTAAATGTGAAACGAGCAGGAACTGATTTAAACATCATCATAATGTACTTTTAAAATGGTTTTTATACCCTCATGCTAAACAGCTAAATATTTCTGACTTGAAATTAGTCCACACGCCTCAAGCCTAGAAAAGGTCCCGAACCTTTAGCCACTGGTGTGTGTGTGTGTGTGTGTGTGTTAAATAACAGCTCAAATGAAGGCTCTTTTTTCCAGGGCTGCTGCTGCAACTGCGTCTGCAAAGCCACGATACATCAGTCTGTTCTTTCACCCCTCATTAACTTTGATATGTCTGCCAAGAAGCCTCAAGGTAACATCAAGGTCTTCGGCATTCGGCTGAGCATCTCTTTATCATACTCTGTTAAAAGACACTGACTGAAGCTGGGCCCTTCTAGAAAATACACCAGTCTGAATGACCCTGAAGTAATGAGAAAGCTATTCAATGGCTGCAAACAGTAAATGAAAGCTAAAAATACGTATTGAAACATAATTCAAAACTAATGTGACATATTCCTGTTTAAAACTGAATATTCAACAGGAAATACTGTAAGGCAAGATTGACAATCTGGTTTGAACCGGATTGTAGATGTTTATTGGTGATTATTATTTATTTTAAAATCTGATATGACCATTTAAACAACCGGGTTGATGCGCTTTTTTTTATTAATACTTTTATTCAACAAGGACACAAATAATTAGTAAAAAGGGCATTTTTAAAGTTAAAATTTCTATTTAAAATAAATGCTGTTTTTTAGTAAACCATTTGTCTAAGAATCCTAAAAAAAGGTATTTACAACATTGATAATATTAATTGTTTCTTGAGGACCAAATCAGCATATTAGAATGATTTCTAAAGGATCATGTGACACTTGTGACAGCTTTACCATCCCAGGAAAAGTATATACACATTTCAAATATATTCAACGAGACAAAGAGTTATTTTAAATGGCAATAACATTTCACTATATTTCTATTTTCATTGGTGTAATTTTGATCAAATGCATGCAGCATTGCTGAACATAAGAGACTTCTTTCAAAACAATTAAAAGATATTACCGACCCCACACTTTTGTACAGTGGTATATTTTTAAAAGTCATGTTTCATGCCGTTTTGGCTATTGAGATCAACAAAGTAAAGAGATTAGAGTAAAATATGGTAAAACATGCTTGTCAGCTGCACAAGCTTCTTTCTAGTCTTTCCGAAAAACACTGGATTTGTTTAAAAACCAAAACAGGAATATGAACTAGAATCATAATCTCACATCAATGTCCATGTCAGGATATCTTCTGCCCTTACTCTTCCCCAGGCATTTGGTCTTCCCTCCATCTAGCAGCTGACACCAGAAGCCCTTCTTCGGGTCGAACCTGCAGCAAGAAAGAAGGGAAAAAAATGGAGGACCGGCAGCAAATACGCCAATGTTTCAACATCAGCCTAATCAGAAGGGAACATAACAGACAGATGGAGCACAGCAAGGCCTCCAGAGAGGCTGCCACAGGACAAACCATCTTTATTGTCCAGTGGGAGATATGGCTGGCAGATGTTACTGCTTATGAGATTATGTGATACAGCATGAGAGGACAGAGCACAGATAGAGAGAGAAAGAGACGAGTGTTATAAAGAGTGTACAGTACAAGCACTCTTGTGATCCTGTCAGACTAATGGGATCCATGAAGATGTCCAAACAAAACACTTCAGGTGCTCAATAACGTCCAGCATATTAATCGCTCTTAATTGTGAAGCGTAAAGCAAACGAGACACTTGGAGCTGTTGTGGACGTGCTTCTTACGCAAGGATCTTGTGGTAGTTGAGCGTATTTGTCAGGCCTAGAAACTTCTGGATTTTGTCCATCACTGAAGCTGGTTCTGTCCTCAGCATCTGTCCATCCAGGACCAGGATCTGAGAAGAAACAAACAGGTTAATGCAAGAAATATGCTAAAAAGCACGGCGTACTGACGGACATACATGCACTTAGCAAAATACCTGACTGGGGTGATAGTGTGTGAGCCAACGCTGAAGGTGTGTGGCGTAAAGTCCGGGCAACAGACATCGACTCTGCAGGACCCTCAGTTTGATGGGCGCGTCCCGGCCAGCAGTGATGACATCATGGAATGTGTATTTCTGAGCCACAGGATCATCATGGGCCCTCTGGTGCTGGAAAACAGCAAAAACGGCAATGGATATACAAATATTATGCCCCTAACAGGAGAAAAAGACTAAGAAGAGATCATGTTGAATTAAACGCCTGATTCAAATTATTGTGTAAAAATATTTGATGTATAAAGCAGGACTTTTAATTATAAACAAGCAGGAAATTCAACTACTTTTATCTCGAAATGTCTATGCTTTACTGCCAGCTGCTCAATCAAAAAGTTGAGGGAGACTAATGGACTTTTACATGGCGTTTGAACATAAATGTGTGATGGGTACACAACCACCCTATAATGATAAAAATCCACCCAGTGCTTTACTTTGAAATCCCCATAAACCATAAGCACTGTGTCAGAACAAGCCGTTCTCAGATTCGGGGCAATGTGACGTAATTTTGCACAAGCCCCGCCCACGACTGTTGATGGACACTGCAGTTTTAGCACAGACCCGCCCTCAGGGTTGCCAGATTGGGCGGCTTCCCGCCCAATTGGGCGGTTTTGCAATCTACTTTCTGGATAAAAAATTAAGCTACTTGTAAAATATGGGCTCTGTAGGACCCAGCAGAATGATGCCATTTACAATCATCTCTGAATTACATATTTTTCCATTTTCTGCAGATCTAATCTAGAGTCCAGAGCAGGCATCTTGGCCTTGGCTAACCCTGGATGACACATGAGCAGTTAGATACAGACCTGATACCAGGAATAGGCTCTGTCAGCGGGGTTGATAAGAATGGTGATGATTTTGGCTTTGGGCAGAAGAGCAGCTGCTCGCCGGGCCGCAACCTCAGAGTCGAAGTAGTTGGCACTTTTCTCGAAGTAGAAATCTGAGCTAGTGTTGGAGGGTAGAGGGAAATACTCCATGTACCTGTCATTAAAAACAAACAATTAACATTTCATCTCATCCTTCCCTCGGGTCATTTTGACCTGAAAATTCTTTTTTTTTTTTTTAAGTGAATTGTTAATTGGAGGGGTTCAAAACCTTGAACTACGAATACACACTCAAATTTGACTGGATTCGAGGAGGTTTATGTTAAGAATTAATGGAATGCATCGAGTAATGCTTCATTACACACAGAAAAACCTAAAAAAAAATGCTCAATTAAAAAAAAAAAGCTAAAGGTTTATCAAAAACTGAACGTCTACATGTGCATCTGAATGCATGAAGAGATAAACTCAAGAACTGATTTAGGTAACTGATTTAGACAGCTAATTTGCTCCATATGGAGCTATAAGGCTAACCTGGTTAAAACCAGACCATTCTCAGTTGTAACTGAGTTATGGTCTGGCAAAGCGTCATAGATAAATCATTTCCAGAGGGGCGTCACCAATAGGGTTGGGTATCGTTTGAATTTGAACGATTCTGATTCTGATTCCTTGTTTCGATTCCGGTTCCTAACGATTCTCGATTCCGATTCTTTTAAGAGGCAGGGTCAAAAAAGTGTAGCTAACCTTGCTAACCAATGGCCTTTCTGAAGGAAATACTCCTTCTGTCACAAATTTTGCATTTTGCCGAGATTTCGTTATTTTTAGAAAAGTGAAGCCACACTTTGGACCGCCGGCGTAAGCTACTCATGTTCGACTCGCGCGGTTATGCCAACACTTCCGGTAGACGCTTCTTTTTGGTGTTGTTCAGCGGTTTCTTCTTCCGCTTGGTGGACTGTGAAAATCGAAACTAGGAATCAAAATTTTAACTTTTGAACGATTCCGGGAAAAACAAAAAGTTAGTCTCGGTTCCAATCGATACTCGATTCTCGATACCCAACCCCAGTCACCAACGGACATCGCGGGTAGACCTAAAACCAATCAGAGCGATGAAGGAGATGACGTATGCAGAGATCGGCAGCTTGCGGAGAAACATCCAAGTGTTGTTCTTTGCTCGTTTTTTACAAAAAGGAAACGTTCAAATCGTTTAAAACAGATTCGATAGCTGATTCGAGCGAGTGATGTTCGACGGCGGTATCCATCTTTGTAATGTAGGCTACAAAATCTGCTTCAAAATGTCGTCATCGTGTAAAGCCCGCCCCAACGTTTCTGATTGGTGCCCCAATTTCAGGGGAATGGAAATGGGTTTGAATGAGCTCTCTGTCAGAGCAAATCTTTCCCAGGCTACTATAAGGCCATCTAGTGGCAAGAATCATGAAAAATATATTTTTTCCACAAGAGGTCGGCAGAGACACCCAAATAAAGCCGATGTGAGATATTTTGAGCTGATCATTGCATGTATTGGAGCTATTTTGAGAGTTGTAGAATGTAATGAATGTGCTTAAATCATTATTTAAAAGATACAACCTAGTAATTTAATGGTACATACAATAAAAAATAATAAATAATAAAATCTCCCCAAAAACTCAGTTAAAAAAAATTTAAAAAAAGGTTTTTTTTAAATAATTTTGTCATTTTGACCCATGAGGGAAGGATTTGTTACAGAAAGCAAGGAGAGAATTTAGACAACTGTAAAAAACATGTTTAATTATTGCGGTTTTCTCTATTTGGTGAAACGAATCTCCCTCTTTATAATCAGCATTGTTTTCGCGATCAAACCACCACATGAACCATCAACTATCATCCTTTTTCCACAAACTGATTAAAGCGAAAAAGAGGGAGAGAGACGCACTAGATGTACATCAGACACCTGCTTTCTATTAGTTACATTTCAGACTACTGAAAGGAAAAGAAAAAGCTGGTAGTCAAGGCAGTGCTGTGTTTTGAAATGACCCATAACACTTTCCTCTCACAGGAACATTAGCCTTCATGTCTCCTAATACTCTTAACTTCAAAGCATGCCAGACCATCACAGACGATACACTTCACCGCAGTTTACAAGAGCTATTTACTAAAGAACCCATGAAAACAGTTTTTTTGCCCGTGTTAACGTACTCCCTATAGAAACAAGAAGTTAGGGTGCAGCAAAAATGAGTCGGGGACCTTCTCATTCGAGAAAGCACTTGACTGGACATAGTTGTGGATCCCTAACCCCACCCCTTATCCTTATTTTGTCCATTAGATCTGAAAAAAGCCTATACATTTATTCACCCAAAGACCCTCCCCTCGAAGAAGTCAGGATATAAGTAGTTGTAAGTGGACAAAAGAGACGTATTAAAACACCAGGTCACATCCAACAAAAAAAAAAAAAAAAACGCATCTTAATACCAGGCGTTATCATTATAGTTGTGGTGTGGACTTGCCTAATATCATAGAATTAGAACGATTATCAAAACTTTATAGTAATAGGTAGCATTATAGTCATCATCCTTGATTTAAACAGGCCTCCAATCTCCTAAACATATACTTAGTCAACGTTTACATGTACACTAGCATATAGACAGATATGGACTATAAGACACAAAAATAAATTTTTCATTTTATTTCATGGAGCCTTTAAATCATGCATGATCCTGAAGAGAAAAGTATGGCGGGAACATTTATGTTCAAAACGTCACCACATACCAGTCAATGCCTTTGTGGTAGTTTCGGCCGTTGAAGAACTGGATTTCTTCAAAGGTCTCCTTGCTGGGGTAGTTACTGGTCAAATCGGAATGCATGCCCAGAAACAGATAGAGAGCAGTAGTTCCTGAACAAACACAGGACAGCAGTGAGTGAACAGGTGATCACATGATCAGGTTTTACACACACCCATTAAAGAGCCCCTATCATAGCATTTGAAATGTTCCTATTTTTGTTTTAGGAGTTCACAAAAACAGTTTAACGTGTATGCAAGGATAAAAAACACTTTGTCTTATAATATGCATTTATTTTTAACTGATTTGCTCAACGACTCCCAAATGATTCGTTCGATGATTCATTTTTCCAAACACCTCCTTTGAGTGACGCGAATCTGCTGCGATTGGTCAAATGACCCAGTTAGTTGTTATTGGTAAACCGTAGGCAGAGACTGTCGGCAACAGAACGCCCATAACCAGGATTATATCTTGTCAAGTGTTGAAAATTGTATATAGTGTTTGAACAAACGTGTCAGAAAAAGTGCACTTTCCACACGGTCCCTTACTCGCGTCTCCGTCAAGAGCGAGCTTTCCCGGCGAAACTCACAATGCGGCGGCTTTTGAGGGCCAGTGCTTATTATATAGCGCGAAGTCATATTTGGTTAAGTCGTTTAGGAGGTAATTGCCATTTTTCAATGAATGTCTGGTGAATATCAAAAACAAAACTAACTTTACCCCGCTTAGAAGCTGCGCGGAGTGTACACAACACACACAACACAATATAACTATTTTGTGCATGCTACAGAAAACATAACAGCAAACATTATTAACCCTCTGGGGTTGTTCGTTTCAGAGTCACACTCGGGGTGTTCGGGTCTAAATGGACCCAAAGGGCAGCATTCATATTTTAAAAAAAACATGATTTTTTTTTTTACTCGTTTTTTATAATATTTTTTTTCGTTTCTTTTTTGGTGTTTTGAGAAAATTTCAAAAATAAAAAAATGTATAATTAGTATTAATGCAATAATTATGACAGAATTTCCCCCCATTGAACATAATAGAAAAATATAAATATATATATATATATATATTTTTTTTAAGCTGTATTTCATTTTAGAGTCAAGCCTAGGCCTCATAAAAGCAATTTTTGAAATGAGATGGATGCCATCTGGTGGACAAACTGAGCATTTTAAAAATACAAAACACAAGTATAATCTGAATTTTTTGGTGTGTTTGTGTACAAGTGTGTTTGTGTGTGTGTGTGTCTGAATGTGTCTGTTTTGGACTCTTGATGTTTTATAGATTCACCCCTTCACTGGATTTGTAGATTGTACGCACAAAAATTATTTTCACATTTTTGCCAATTTCCCATTCGAACCCCCCAAGTGTGACTATTTTTTTTTTACAACCACTTAGACTATTCACATCCTGTCCCCAATTTTTTTGGGTGTTCATATACCAAATACCAACAAAGTCACTAAATTTCGGACCATTCCGAGGATGCTGTGATTTAAAAAAAAAAATTATTTAAATTTTGAGTCCATTCGGGCCGAACAACCCCAGAGGGTTAATAATACTTACAGATTGTGATTCAGAGGAGGACGAACCTGATTCATATACACTGGATACTGAGCCCGGCTTGCGAATCCACATTTGAATTCTTTTATGTTTTTGAATGATTCGTCATTAAAATGATGAGAACACAAGGTTCAGGCTATACTGTTGTACTATCGTTGCAAATATGAACTCTATCCACCGATTCTTCACATGCTCGTCCCTGGGCAATGAAAACAAGTGGCTGAACTGTCTTTGCAATGTAGAACACGGCGTCTTCTCGACATGATGCGATTCATCTGAAGTTTTTGAATGTGTTCTAGACTAGACTTCAAGTTTACACTTCCGTCTGCGCGCACAGTTGTTGGGAGCGGCCAATGAGCTAATGTTTTGTATCTACGTCACGACGTATCAGCTAATGACTTGTTTCAAAAACAATTCATTTCATAGACTCAGAGTCGACTCTCACTTTTGAAATACAATAACTTTATATACGGTGCACTTTCAGATATAAACTTTTGCAGGATGTTTTCATTCCCTTAGAGCTATATTCCACACTATATGAACAGTCATTTTCAAAAATCCATGATAGGGGCTCTTTAAAGCAAAGCATTCTCACATTCATATAATTTTTTTATGTTTCATATTGTCAGGTTGATTATATTTGTAACATTCTTTTTTTTTAAATAAAAAATGTCTTTACTTGTTGTATCAAGATTTTTGGACCTCACTGTGTCTCATTCTGTTATTGAGTTATAGGAGTAATTCCATGTCCATATGTAGAATTGGGGAAAAGGCAGGAAATGTCTTGTGTAAGATGTGATAATGAAGGTTCACTGAAAGTTCACTGAAATTATGCTGTTTACTAGACAAGTCTGAGAAGTAATAAGAAGTACAAGAAATAATAACTGACCAAATAAAGTCACTCTAAGGCCCAACCCCCTAATCTAAATTTTATTGAGAGGATTAACACAGCCATTTTACTACCCACACTAAGAGTGGGCTATTGCTCCCTGAAGACATCTTTAGAAGTTTAATTAGTCAACGCTGTAAAACTCAAATTCACATTTACTGAGGAGCAGCCAGGGTTGCAGGAGAAAAGCCTGCATTCATGAGCATGTGCAACTCTCCCGACCCAGTAAACACTTAAATCAAGATTACGACTGTGCAAAGATTAATTGTGATTAATCGCATCCAAAATCCATAATATATTTGTGTGTATATATGTATTTATATATACAAAATAATCATACACAGCACACACACACACACACATATATTATGGATGTGATTAATCCCAATTAATCTTTGCACAGCCCTAATATGCAGTGTTGTGCACTCGAGAACTCTGACTCGGTCTCGAGACCATATTTTAATGGGTCTTGGTCTTGTCATGGACTCGTGTGCATTTTGACTCGGAATTGACTCATACTTGAACATATTAGGACTACTCCCTATTAGTACTATTAGACTATTAGTACTTATTCCCGAGTCCACTCAAGTCCCTTTCAAAATACGACATGATTATTACTGTATGTCAATATTTCTTTAAATTGTTGTTTGATTGAAACGTCCAATGATTGCTGACTTTGTTGTGCGCAACTGCGCATGACTTGAGACTATAACGTTCGCGGCGCGCAAATGCAGTCGGACCCAGGTCAGATGTGATGTGGAGCCTCTAGCTCAACTATGTGTTAAAAATGTCTGCCTTATAATCATCCATAATTCAGTTTGCATATAAGAGCCACACAGAATTCATGTGCAGCAATGTTATGTGAAAGAGCACTTAGTGATTGTAATAATTGTAAGTCATTATTATAATAAAATTACCTTTACACCACTATGTGGCCTTTTTACCATTACAGTGTACATGATTCCATGGTATATAATAATAATAATACAATTTTTTATTTGTAATGCACTTTACGTTTCAAAGAAATCTCAAAGTGCTACAGAAGCAAGGGGTTTAAAACAATTTCCAGAGTAAGAAAAAAAATCAACAAATAGCATAAAAAATAATTAAAATCATGATTGTTTAAAAGCCTTTTGAAATAGGCAAGTCTTTAGGCCCCTCTTAAAGACCTCTAAAGTTTGTGGGACCCTTAAGGTCTCTGGGAGGGTATATTTGGTTTACTGTTTGAGTATGGTGCCAATTATATTGTTACCACCAAATATTTTACATATTCTTGAAGATATCTTTAAGTCTGATTTGAGACCCAACCTTATATATATATATATATATATATATACCCATATATCACTGAAATGAGCACTTTAACAATAAAAAATAAATAAATAACACTCCAGCGAGTCCATCTTAGTGCCTCAATTACCAGCAGAAAATTATGATATATATATATATATATAAGGTTGGGCGTCAAATTAAGGTTGGGTCTCAAATTGGGCAACGATTAATCGCATACAAAATAAAAGTTTGTGTTTACATAATATATGTATGTAGAGTGTATAATTATTTTGTATATATAAATACACACGCATGCATCTCTCTCTCTCTCTCTCTCCATCCATCCATCCATCTCTAAATATATATATATATATATATATATATACACAAACATATGAGAGAGAGAAAGAGAGAGAGAGAATCCTCTTTTTAGAATAATAAGTATACATTGGAATGATTTTAATAAGAGAACATATCTGGCCAACACAGCTAGATGGTGCAAGTGCGCACACACGTGTGGATGTGTATCGAGCAGAAAACACTCACCAGTCTTCTGAGGTCCGATGATAAGCAGCTTGGGGAAACGGTCACAGGTCTTCTCCTTAGACCAGATGTCTTTATGTCTTTTGTCCTCACAGGGGTCCTGTAACGGTAGGAAATAAGCTGAAGTGAAATAGTACCCATATATCACTGAAATGAGCACTTTAACAATAAAAAATAAATAAATAACACTCCAGCGAGTTTATCTTAGTGCCTCAATTACCAGCAGAAAATTATGAAGAAACTGGAGAATTTGTTCTCGTTGAAGCCAGCAAGAATATGAAAAACTTGGAGTTTTACCAACTTACTCAGGGCAAGTTGTAACCCATGTAACCGCAAAAGAAATATTAAGACAGATTAGTAGGATGTCCAAAAGTTCAGGACATGCTCAGGAAATATAGGAATTAGGATGCAGCCTGAGCTCTTTGACTCGGATTTAACATCAGCCGGAAAAAAGTGCGTTATGGAGGGAAGGCTGTTATCCAGCCAAATTAAAACAAACTAGTCAAGCATGTCAAATATCTTACAACAGACATCAGCAGAGTCCAATAACAAGCAGATTTTATATTAATTCAGACTTAGCCTTTAAACTCGCCACAACATCATCCCAGAGGTGGCCGTTTTATGGGATTCACCAGATAAAAGACATAAACCAACCCCTGTCCAGAGCTTTGAAGCATCTCAAGAGAAAGATGTCCTGCAGCAGATTGAGCCCTTCATCCATCACAGCCGAAGATGCAGGAAACGGTGGTAATGAATTATAGTTTTAATCCTGGCCTCGAAATTAAAATCTGGCATGAATGTATGGTTAAACGGTGGACCAAGACTGAAAAACCACTAGCAATCCAACACCTCTCCGTCCTAATGAGGAGATTAACGGCTAGTGCCTCGCACTAATGACCGAAGAGTCTTGCTTGAGTACACGCTAGTGCTAAAAGCAACATTACTTTACACATTTGTGTATTTATCACTAATGCACTCATGGGATCACAGTTTATGATAACAGTAAACATGAGCTCTGTTCCAAATCCTACCTAGACAGCACTTCAAGCCATCATAGGCACGATGCAAAGGCTGTTCCAAAATCCGAAATGCAATAATAATCCGGTGGACACACTAGAGTGGACTGTGAATGAAATGCGATTTATAAATATACACTATGTGAAATGTGAAAATTAAAGCCTTTGTTTCGTCTGATGAACAATAAAGTTGTGTGCACGACACGTTATCCACGGCGTATCAATCAATCAATCAAAACTTTATTACAGACTCAAAGTCCATTTTAAAAGAAAGAAAGAGAAAAAAAACAAAAAAAAAACATAACAATCGTATCATCAGAACAACTGTCAAAAATGGTAGCCTAAATGTTTAACGACGTAAAAAGCGCCCCCCAAAGCACCTGTGAAGCGGAAAACGCAAATATATCAATGGATTCGGTACGCATCGAGCTTGTTGGAACCATCTAGTCGAACTGAAAAGAACGATACAAGTTTCAGAATTTTTGGTGGCGTTTTCGCGGAGATATCAGCCGAAAACCATCAGAAGCGCTTCAACCATATTCAGCACGAATAAAATGTGTATTAACGCCTGTGAAGAGACGACTCAACGCCGGCGATATGTTATGTCGTTGTTTTATATATAAACAATATTTATATTTAATATTTATATATAAACAATATAAATGTTAATCAGAGGAGATCTGGCCCCCGACTGAGCCTGGGTTCTCCCAAGGTTTTTTTTTTTTCTCCATCCAATCTGATTGCCACTGTTGCCTTGCTCGGTTGGGGATATTTAATATTTAACAATATTATTGATCTGTGTTGTACTACTTTCATGTTATCACTGTGAAGCTGCTTTGATACAATCTGTATTGTGGAAAGCGCTATATAAATAAATGTGACTTGACTTGACGTGTATTAGATGTTTCTCTAGTGGACCGAACATGTAACAACAAGCACATGCTATAGTGGTATTGGCGATCCATAAGCATGTGTAATGTCGTAAATATTAATAATAGGATCAATTTTAGCATTTAATATTCGAATATTATTCAAACATTAAATAAAATAAGGAATGGAATTCGAATAGTATTATAGAGGAAGACTGTCGTGAAGCATCGCAGACGTGACGTAGGTTGTCGCCCACTATGACACACTTTACGAGATGATACGACTGAATCTTGCGTCCCGACGCCCGTTGTCGTTTGCGAATGCCCACGATGACGCCCTACGTCAAACGGATCGTGCCAAAATCGTGTAATCTGAACCAGGCATTAGAAGATAGCTGCCCATGTAGGAAGTATATATAAAAGCAGCTCACTAGTTTTTGCACCAGAGCAATGGGCATGCTGTATTAAGTCTAAAATAAATAAAAAAACTAAACTCTTTCAAAGTTGTCTCTTTCCTCTGCATGTAATAGCAGCTAGCAGATTTCTTGGGAAAACAACTGCAGAAGAAAGAAGATTATTCAGAGCAGGGCAATCCGTGGAACGCCGGAGAGCCGACAGAAAAGATGGGACCTCAACCTTGACAGGAAACGAGAAAGATCAAAAGAGGGATTTAAAGCTTTCAGTCACCCACTTTCTCTTTCTCGAAGGGTGAAACAAAACAACAGAGTTAGAAAGAGTGAGAGAAGAAATGAAGAAGCTGGATGAATTGAAGCGAGTGGAGGAGGGGAGATACAAAGAGAAAGACAGATCTTCTGCATTGCCTCCAACTTTCATCTGAATTATAGGGACCAATTTCAAAAATAGCATTCTCTGATTTCCTGGCAGGCTACACGGAAAACCATTTTCACTCTTTGTACATCAGAGTAAATGTGCAGACAGCCATACAAAACCTTTCGCCACATATTACGGCAAAAGTGCTCAACACTCAACCTCCGCTGATCCACTCCCACTAAATAAAGTTGTATTTGTTTCCCATTATGATCCCAGGACAGAACAGACCCCCAACAGAGCTCATTTGTTACCTGCCAGATGGGGTCCCTCTCTTCAGGGAAGATTTGGAAATATTTCTGTGCCAGCAGTACAGGTGGGAGGGTCTGCAGTTTCAGGTTGGTCCACATCTGTATGAACCTCACCAAGTTCTTAAACGTGTACAGGCCAAGACGGTCATTCCCGTAGTTGGACAGGTGGGTCATGAAGATGCTGATCTGGTTCAAAATAAAGCATAAGAACTCATCAAGGCCCAATCCAACGTCCCATCCTGTGAACAGTTGACTTCAAAACTACTCTTAATTCAATGGATCTTTTACTCTTGAAGGACGATGTTTAAGATTCTCCTTTTGAACGTCTGATGTGAGGGTGAAACTCACATTGGGACTGACCCCCAAAGGTACTTAAAATGTTGGGGGATGGTCTTGTACTCACCAATGCTGCATTTATTTGAATTTTTTTTTGGAAAATTATGATATTTTGCAGAAAATTATTTTTCTTTTGTAATATATTGAACCTATAGTGAACATATAGTGTCACGTGATGCTTCAGAAATCATTCAAATATGCTGATTTCTTCTCATTATCAATGTTGAAAACAGTAGTGCTGCCTAATATTTTTAATGGAAACTTTTCCCATGTTTTTCAGGATTCTTGGATGAATTAAATTGCCATTATTTAAAATAGTGAACTAAAGACATTCATAATGTTACAAAAGATTTTGATCACTTTATTGCATCCATGCTGAATAAAACTACTGATTTCCTTGGGTTGCGAGTCATTTTGAGATCTATAGTAGATTGTGAGTGCTATATAAATCAATTGATCTTTCATTGAAAGCATCCATAAATAAAATTATTTCAGAATAAATATTTTTCAAGTTTAATAATAAATATGCTACTCACAATCCTCAATAGAAATAAGGCATATTGTGGATATGCAAATGAGATCTGAGAGCTAAAAAGTGTGCAGAAAAGAGTTTCAGTGAATAATGACTTTTTAAAGGTTTTTCTAATCAACCCCAACAGACCATGCCCCCAAAAGTGATCGTCTTATTCACACACTGGTTTAGACAAAGAATACAAGTGTCAATACTCACTGGGTTGAGGAGGACAGTGAGGAAAAGCTCTCCTCCATTTATGAGTTTGTCCAGCTCTTTAGAGCCTCCAGGATACTCATTGTAGAAGATGGTGTGAGTAAAGAGACCACAGGTCTGTCTGGGTAACACCTAAAAAACAAAGATTTTTCTTTCAGTATGTGATCTCTTTATTTCAAATAATCGATTTTCAATTGTATTTACAAAAAAAGCCATATATACACATCTGATATCAAATTAAATTGCTTTTTATCATATATTCTACACATATTTCATAATTTTGTAAAAGCTATAAGCCACATAAATTAGTCAATAACAAATTTTAACAGCTCTCGTAGGCTTACTGATGTATCAAAACAAAAGCAGAATTGTTTGTTTTTGCTTATAAGGTACATGTAACTGTGGTGCTCCACATGTGCACATACGTAGACAAACATATTTCATTACCCATAATACATAACCTCATTTGAGAGTCACTGAATGACCTCAGTGCTGAAAAATGAAGTACAATAACTGGAGGACATTCCACCAGAGTTGAACAAATGTTTTTCGCACTAACAAAACGACGAATGCCGTGGCCCACACATGATCTCATTTGACAGCCAGTGATGGTAGAATGGAGATGATTTACACTAAATGTGCTTTTTTTAGTCATTCTTACGCCATTCTTTACATCATACATGTACAATGAGTCGGCTGTCTTTGTTTTCTCATGCACGTTTATCGTTCCCGGATATGAACATTAGATAATAGCTTTTTGTCAGCTTGAAGAAATGTAAGATGTGTCTTTAGAAAAAGAAAAACCTGCAGTGTATGAATCCCAAGATTATATATTTTTTTTTTTTACACAACATGGCCAATGCATTCTTATATACACACACACACACACACACATAACACCTTTTTCATGATTCAGCAAGCTTTTGTCATACACTCTCTCTGTTATCCCCTAAAGCGATGCACAAATGATAAATATATAAATGATAAATATTGTGGAAGTGCAATATATACATATATATATATATATATATATATATATATATATATATATGAAGAGTTCAGATGCAAAAGCCTCTAAGTGCCATTTGAAATTTTCTTCTAGAATGATCATTTTTATCAAGCCTGTATATTTAAGTTCAGTAATTTCACTTAAATTGCAATGAAGATTACCTATTAATTGTCATTTAAGTGAAATTATTGAACTTAAAAATATACAAGCTTGATAAAAATGGTCATTCTAGAAGAAAATTTCAAATGGCACTTAGAGGCTTTTGCATCTGAACTCTTCATATATATATATATATATATATATATATATATATATATATATATATATTTATATATATATTGCACTTCCACAAACAGTTTGCCCTTAACCCCCTACTGGGATTCAAAGCTAAAAGCGTACACAAAATAGCCTGGGGTTTATTGTACTGATTCCAGCCTGAATAAGAACTATCGTTCAACCATATAGTTGTAGAGGCTACAGTCTCAATAAAATTGTGCAATCTGTTTTTATCTACATAAATTTGTGCCTTGGTGCATTTGTAGTGCATATGTTTTGAAACAGCCCCAGGGATGCAGGTTTAAGGCTATGTTATTTTCCAAACCCTTTCTCCAACATTATCATCTTCTCTTTATCCATTAAAGGCATAAAAGCTTAGCATTCTTACACTGATGCCACTGTGTGCGAAGCCCCTGCGAAAGCGTGCGGGTTTGAGGTGGGGATACTCCTCTGTACTGGTCACTTTAATGCCCCACACTTTCTTCCAGGCCTCATAGAGCTGCAAATGAATGGGATACACTCCAGAGTGATGAGGAGCCACTGCATAACCCATGTTTGTGGGAATCCCATGCTCCTGTAAGGTAACAGCAAACACAACACCGTAATGGTCAAAATAGTGTACTTCAGGATTTGCACTAAAAATTATGCATGACTTCATTCCAATTTCTATATGCACTAAATGCTGGGAAACAGAAAATAAGTGTTTTTTGATCATTTCAAGGTGTTACATTGTGCTTTGACGCCACATTCCATGTGCATTTGAATGTGATTTGTTCATTTAAAATTAATAACACCTTAACTTTGAAGTTTGTACATTTTTAAAACTGTTGAGACAGCTGCTGCCTACAATATCTTGCTAATCTTTTACAACAAATGAAAGAAAAATAGTCTCCTCCACAAAAACAAAGTCCTCCACCACAGAGCTTGCTGGCAATATTAGCAACAGCATGCTAGGACGCACATCCATGGATGCACCAAAAAAAACAAAATAAAATAAAACCATATCATCCAGGCACTTTCAATGTAATGTCTAATCTTGCATATATAGTCAATTAGGCATTGAGGCATCTAATCGTGTGACGTCATTACTTGTCAACATTTACCAACTTGAACTAAAATCACTGTGTTCTGTTAAACTGCAAAAAGACAGATTAATATAAAACCAGGTAAAACAAACAATGGGCACTATAAAATGAAAATGTCAATGTTTTTGATTTCGTGTTAAATTTAAATGAAATGAAATGAATAGCATTGTTGGATATTGTTATTGTCAGGATTTTCTTTTTAGAAATCGAGAGACCAATGGTTCTTAATGTCAGAAAAGTAATAAAAATGTGTATTTAAATGTTGTCTGTGGTGTACATACATAGAAAGTGATTAAATATTTTTTTATTTAGAAAGTAGTAGTTTAAAAGAAGAACCCTGTTCTTGCCAATTCAAGTAGTTTTCCACCCCAAAAAAGAGGAAAACCCCCTTGCAATTTATCGCCAAACCTTACAAAATTTTTTTTTTGCCACATCACAAAAAAATCTCTGTGAAATCCTACATGGATTGTATAATTGGAACTGTTAGGTTAGAATGAAATATCAGTATATCACAATTTTCTTTCAGACAATTGATTTGATCTATAAAAAATAAGTACACACACACACACACACACACAAACAAAATATAGACCAATTGCATATCATCAACAGACATAAAATTGAAAACGCTAAAAGGGTTTTATCTAAAAAATAAAAATAAAAACAGACTTAATATTCAAGAAAAATCAGATCATGTCTCTAATTATATCAACTAGAGCTTACCTCCGCGAACTTGTGGTTGAGCAGCATTTGTTCAGCCAGCACAGACTGGTTGTGGAAGAGATGTGGCTGCATATGACTCCACATGTGGGGAAACCACCAGAACTCTTTACTGTAGGACAGAAGCAGGTCATCTCCAAGATCCTCCTCATCTGTGCCTGGGAAATAATTACACACACACAACTGGTGAACATCTTGACTCTATTCCAAAAGCTGCCTTATAAAATCATAAGTGACTGGTTAGGAAAGCTCACACACAGGAGGCCAAAAGAGAATGTTGTTAGCATTTTGAACAGCGAACAAAAACCTGATATTTACTTACCCGCATGGAAGAACTTTCCAGAGAATCCCAAGTTGAAAGTGAAATTGGGCACGTGGGTTCGGAGCTCGTTCTGCGTCTCTAGAAGTGCCTTTGAAACATGGAGTTTAGCAATTTAATAAAACACCCCAAGGTCAGTATACACACAACACACATTCAAAAAGTACAAAGACAGCAGATGAGAACACAAAAGAGATACGTAGCTTGACACACGCCAACGCACGTATGCATGGCACCACCGTAACAGCGCTAGAGGGACAGCACTAGCATGTCTGCTGTCTGTTCGTCTCCACTGTTTGCTTCATTACCCTTCGGAGATTTAGCTCTGCATCTGCATCTCATTTGATTTGTTTACTGTGCTTGTTTTTGACTGCCTGTCTCTCCAGTGTGACTCAATCAAAAGCCTGATTCATATTTAACTGCACAGAGGTCCACAGACAGACGAGACGTCTTTGATTATGCTTGCTTTCTATCCTTTCCCTCGGCTGAACATCTGCATCGGGGCACCCCGAAGATGAGAGACTCACAAGGAGGATGCAGAAAACTGCATTTGAAATATTCATGCTTGTGGCGAGTCTTTGGATGCCCTTTGAACAGCGAGTCGTGAGAAAAGAATAAAATAAAAAAAGCGAAATGGAAAGACGGAGAGATTTGGGAAAAGAGCAACGGAGGTTGGAGAATTGAAAGAAAAACTTGTTTCATACCATGAAAAGTTAGTGAATTATATGGATCTGCCAAACCAGTTTCTCCATGTTCTGCTTCTGAGGTGCTTTAGACAGATTAGCATCACCTTCAGCAATGTCTTCTTTTCCTCAATGCATATTTCCCTCAGTTTAAATGAATCCCATCCTGTACATATAGCATTCTGTCCATTTCCAATCCTTTCTTTGACTCATAAATAAGGATTTGTTTTCTGCTGATCCAGTGAGCCAGAAATGAACATTTACACAGATCAAAACTTGCACATTTTCTCCCACCACCAAAAGATTATATTTTTTTAGCAACATATTACATTATAAATATATGTATATTAGATCTTATAAATCAAATGACTGAATAATAATGGACAATTTAAATCATAATAGTTCCATCGAGCGCACAGAGGGGCTCAAATCACTCGCACCATCCGCACGGACACAAAAATTAGGCTGCACCCAACAGTACGTCCGTGGACCTTCCTGATGACAAAAATTACGTCACGCGGACCGTCGAAGTGTACTTTGGGCTTAATGTATGTATTAATGTGTTTCTGTACATCACAGAAATATCTCAAAGCATAAAAATAAATAAAAAATGATCTAAAAATTGACTGTCAATTGGCCCGAAAATCTCTCACATGGGCCCTTGTCCATTCTTACTGTTGAGCCCTACTTTTGCTCTATGCATATGTCTGGATCCCTGGATGGTTAAGCAGACAAGGAGTGGGTGAGAGAGAGATAAAGAAAATAGGAGGAGTGCATCATTTTTAAATGGATGTATACTGCATGGATATATATGGGCCACAATCCAAGACATCCAATCATAGCCTTAATATAGTTACACTCGATACACATTTGAAATGTATAAATGTGATGGAACTGATAATAAACTAGCAAACCAAATGCTATTTATTATAGAAAACCTGCACAGAGCGAACTTCCAAATAAAAAAGCACCCACCTTGACGTCAGAAACCTTCATCCGTGTGCCCTCCTTCCCAACAAAGATGTCATCGACATCCACCAGTATGTAGCGCTCAAGAGCCAGCGAGAGACGTTTGCCAGTCAAGAAACTCACTGCGTCCACCAACACAAGTTTGTGCAGCCAAAAATTCAGGTTGTTGCCGAAGAGTACCCGCTGGATGCCATCATGAAGACCCAAATCCTGAACCACGGCTGCATGAAGGGGTCCAGACGCTCCACTGGCCTCCGTGCTCCGTCCGCGAGCTAACAGCACAGGCTCATAGGTGGTATGGTTAGACTGGAAGACAGTCCAGTCATCTCCAGGTAAGGGGCCATGTTCCACTTCCCGGGCCTTGGTTATGAGCAGCAGTGGAGACTTGGGGTTGACGCTACAGTCCCTTAAACCCAGATTGGAGTGCAGGAAGAGAGGAAAGCCCTTGAGCTGGGCACTCTGCAAACTGTTCTCATTAGCCTTTCATGAAGTGTTGGAAGAGAAGAGAACAGATGAGAAATGATTGGTAAAAGAGAGAAAGATCAAAATCCACTTCAAATGGGTCATATTCAGATTAGGGTTTTTAGCCTTTTATTCATACTCTTAGTCATAATTTTGTATTACAAGACCATTATCCATATTTAATGTGCTCATTGCTGTGATGCCATTACCATTTTTAATAGCTTATACTTGGAGCTGAATTAAATTCAGCACGAGTTTCCAACTTCCTACTTGGAAAGGGCAATGGAACTCCACTTAAAGTGAGATTTCCAACTTGTAAAAACACGTTCAAACTCAAAAATCTGATTTTCAGAAGCTAGTACAGCATATCATATACTCAATTTGGTTGCTAATGGCGTTTTTCTATTACCAGTACGAGCTCGACTCGACTCGCTTTTCGCTCCGTTTTCCATTGCTGACAGATATAAATCCATTTTCCATTGCAGACCGCCACAAATAGTAGCCGGTCGTCATAGCGACGCCTTTCGTTCCTCGTTGCCCTATCAAGCTCTCCCTGGAATCCTCTCTTCGGCAACCAAACAAAGAAAAGTCTGCACCTCCTCGTTTGACCACGGCGTATTCTTCCGAGTTGCCATAATAATAGTAGTAAGTTTAGTAACTATCTCTGGCCAAACTATTTAAAAATGGCGGGGATATTCTGGATACTCCATCTGGCACGTGTTATGATTGTGACGGTGAATGGTGACGATTCTTTCCGACCAATCAGCAGTCGGCATTGTTTTCACGTCACATTTTAGTACCGGCTCAGCTCGCCTTAGCTCGCTCAGAACCTCGCCGGAGGTAATGCAAAAAGTACCTGAAAGCAACTTTTACACAGTGGAAAACCAAACAAAGGCGAGCCGAGCTGAGTCAAGCCGAGCTGGTCCTGTCTAGTGGAAAATGGCCATTAGAGAAAACTTTGTCGAGAAGGAAAGGGCTTTGTGAACAGATTTTTTGGTTTGTTTGTTCCCCTTTAATATATCAGTAATGTATTGCTCATGTACTTCTTTTCGTGAATTAGAGACCCTGTGGTACTGCCAGCTTGTTTAAACACCATCCGCACTCATCTGCATGCAGCCCACTCTCCTCCCAGGCCAGCTGACCCTGCGAAGCTGGATCAATTGGTGATAAACTGCACACTGAGTGGAACAAACACAATGAGCCTTACAATTTGGAGAGAGGCCTGTATCCTGCTCATCTCCAAACACGGCCATTATTTTGCCGCCAGAGGTAGCAATGGGACCCCTCTGGAGAGACGCACAGTCCATATGACATGTCTGATGAATCATGCACATTTGATCAGTTTCTTTTACTGGCAACACACTGAAACAAGAGGTGGTGATGTCACTCAGCAGCACTAGGAGAATAAGGGTGGATGGGAGATTTTCCACATATCTGTGGCCTAAATCAATAACTTCCCTGAGCCTCTCCTTCTCTCCCTAATTCCATATTCCTGTCTACATTGTTACAGCAACACTTCCAAGCCGACGGCTCTTTCGAAGCTTATCAGCATTTTCCTTTCATTGACACTGAACAATTTTTGAACCATGTTAGATAATTAGTCCATTTCCAAAAAGCTGTGTTAAAAGAATTAGGTAAGGTAAGCCACCTTGTTATCTACTGCCAACATAAGCAACTCCTTTCTAAGGGAGTCACTTGGAATTTCCTAAGTGACTGATTTGAAACACTATACATGTAGTAACTCTAACAAATTGATTACAATAGTTTGATGTTAGCATGTTGCTAAGCTAACTTGCTAAATACCCTTGCTAAGGGTATTTGGTAAAAAGGCGGAATAGTTTACCGTCGTTTACCAAAAAAAAAAAAAGGTACCAGCCTTCATGTCAGGCATGTTATGATCCCTTAAAAAGTTTTGGTAGGCAGCTCACTAGGTTTTAGGACAGAGCTAGAGTGTTCGGTTGCTGTCGGAGTCTTAATATGGTCCCGAGAGATTATGCCAACTCAAGTGCTGGTTAGGAAACCAAAAGGGTTTATTCCAATTACACATCGACTCTATGGATATGGGATTATGTCAGAAGACTAATAGGAGGGCAAACAAAAGCCTGAACCCATTGATGCATGCAAGCATAACTAAAAGAACTGCTGGTGTCCACCGTGATGTATCTGTGTGCATTCAGACGTACTCCAACTCGTGAAAGATAAACGCGTTTGGCATTGACAGGTGCAAGTCAAGGCTTGATGCGAAGGTAATTAACATGTTCCATTAACTAGTGCAAGCACTTTTTTCCTGCAAGGGGGAAAAATGTTTGATCTGCATTTAACAACAGGGTCTGTTATCAGACATGCTCAAGGATCTAAATCAATGAAATCCAGCAAGGAAAGGATGTTAACTGCCTGGGCAAGAAAACAACATTTCCAGCCAATCAGGGATTGAACTGCTCCTGTTATTGTGTAAACCACAAAGCCTGGGGTAAAAAAAAAAAAAAAAAGCTAGGAGAATCGGAGCAGCCTGAGTCAATAAAAATTAACGAGTGCAAATTTTGTGCGGTTCCTTTTAAGATGTGTTGATGTCCTCGCCCTTCTGCTGCAGGCAAGCGAGACTCAAACAGTCTCATCAACTGAGTTAACCTCCACTAACAATTAGTGCGCAGCACTTAAGCATGGGAGGGTAATAAAAGCAGGCCTGGCCTTAGGCAAACAATATATGAGAACTGGGAGAGGAGGTTTACAAGACGGTAATGACAGCAATGAGCAATAGTCAAATGTGGCTCTAGGGCCTATTATTTTCTCATACTGATTTCGCAAGGCAGCTCCCTTATAGAACAAGAGCCAAGACAATCATCAAAGACATTCAGGAATGTGCTATTACTGCAATGTTTAGCATAATGCCCCAACCTCCCTCTGTTAGCAATATTTCTGCAAACTAACATAAGAATCAGACTGTGAAATGTCAGTCATGAGGTCGTTAAGTGCAAGGTGATTGATCCACTGGAATTAAGAATCGCATTAACATCCATTAGTGACACAATTTTCAGTGAAAGGTCACACTGTACAAAATGGCTTACCTTGAAAAAGCCGATGATTCCGACGCCATACTCCACACAGTATTTGTCCAGCAACTCTCTGTTCCAGGCATCCAGGTTGACATATTTGAGGATGTTCTCATAGATGACCAGTGTGAATCGACCCCGGTTCTTGTCCGTGAGTGTGGGCATATCGCCCTTCCCTGGGGCGATCTCAGTCTGGTACCGAAACCTCCCAGATTCCAAGATGGCCACAATGTCCTGGCCCAACTGAGAATACAAGCTCTCCACGAACACCAGTACAACAGGGTCAGTTCGAGACATGTCTGCCGGTTTGGCGGTTCTGGCAGGCAGCACCCTTGCAGACGGAGGGGAAGGAGTCGCTCGGGGATCTTCCCAATCGGCAGTACCTTCTTCTGGGACCACCATACCTCCGACCCCTGCTGGTTCGAGCTCCCGTTTGACGCCATACAGGAAATAGGCTGAGATGAGGACACTGACCATGCAAAAAAGGAAGAGGAGCAGCAGGCTGGTCTGCAGCGTGAGCTGACGGAAGAGCCGCCTTACACGTCCACACATCAGCATCATCACCTTGCGACCGCACCAATTAGGATAGACACAGTCCTCTATTTACAAATCTATTGTATGGTTTTTCCAATGAGTCAAAAAAGATGAGTCAAAATGGGGCTTCTCCTTTATGCATTTGCTCATGTCACCATTGCAGAGGGTGGCGAGACTGGGTTGGGCAGGGGACTGCATGGGCGAGGTGGGCTTCCACTCTCCAGCAAGGGATGTGCACTGCCCCCACATGCACCAGCGGCCCCCTGCCCTACACCTTTACGCCCCTTCTCTACCCTCTCTGAGTCCTTATCTCCTGATCCAGTGTAGAGAAGATCTGTGTTTCAGACTTGGTGAAGGTGGCTTCTTGTTTTTCGTCACTGGATGCTCTAGACAGATCATGCCCAGAGCATTCTGTTGTCCTCGAGTTCACCTAAAGAGAAAACAGAGTTCATTAGACAAAAGTACACCTTAACTCGACCATTTTAGTAATCAATTATTTTACTTGTGGACAAAACAATCCTTTAATTTAACTCTAAGGTGCAACTGTGTATTCAAGCCCAGATAGCACAAGGCTGTTTGATGTGCAATTTACATCTGGAAGACGTATTTTAAAGAGTGTTTGCTCATCTGCAATACGTCTATAGGACGTTTCCTGCATATGTCAAATAGACGTTTAGAAGATGTCTCTAAAGGCCAATTTATACTTCTGCGTAGGGTGCGCGCAGTAGGTACGGCGTAGCATACGCACAGACGCGTCCCATGCCGCGTACCCTTCGCCGTCGCCTGACGCGCACCTCTTCAAAAATGTAACTACACGTCGCGACGACGCGGACCGCAAGATCGGTGATTGGTCGGCTTGGTAGCATTGCATTTCCTCCAACGCATTTCCGCACGTACCTTCTCACGCATTTCCACCACTGTCTATGATTTCCACACGTACCATCTCCTCCGACATCTTCTCTCGTTTCTGCCGTTCAGTTTTAGTAATTTCACTAAAGTGAACTGTTTTTCCACCTCAATAAGCTCCAACTCCAACATGATCAGCTCTCTTTCAATCGCTATTGCTTGTAGTAACCTAGCTGCGAGGAATCTAAACACAGTGGAACATTAAAACCCTCCGCCGCCTCCTAGCGTTTCGGAGCAGTACTGCAGAGCAACCAAGACCTGAACGCAGAAGTATAAATGCTCACAACGGCGTCGCCTACGTGCGTAGCCAACGCCGTACACTACGGCGTACCCTCGACGCAGAAGTATAAATTGGCCTTAAGATGTAATGATTTAGAATGCATGTTAAACTGACATCTTATAAACGTCTATTTGACATCTGACCGGAAACGTCCTATAGACCAGTGGTTCTCAAAGTGGGGTCCGCGGACCCCTGGGGGTCCGCGAGCTAAAGCCAGGGGGTCCGCGAAATAATTTACAACCTAACGTTTTTTTCCATGCTATAAGTCATGTTTTCTTTATCATCTGAAAACATGCTGTTTATTCCTAAGTAACTTATATAAAGCATTTAACATAAAACAATACAAAGTAGACACTTAAAGTTTTCTATAGATAGATAATCTATGTCTTTGCGTCAAGTAGATTCGCTGCTGTTGATTTTTCGGGACGTGCGCCAGAAAGGGGACAGAGAGACGGCATGAACCCGCATCCGGTTCTTTTCTGTATTTTTAAAAGGCATGACATTTTGTAGTCATTTATAATGTAGCCTATACACAAATAAAAAATGGACACTTTACCGTTTCGGATGATGCACTCTTGTCTTATCTATGACCATAAATAAGAGTATTCCTGTTTCCACTGCTGAGGAAAAATTCCCATGTAATTGCGCGCCGGCGTCTCGCGTGCGCGCACAATAGTCAGTTCTAGCACTGCTACTGTAGATTTGACATTAGAAGTCTGATCATTATCAAAATAAAAGTGCATAGTGACAGGGCCGTACCCACAATTGAGGTTGCAAGGATGCACATCGCGATGATACTGACCTTCTCGTCTGAGGTGCTTCAGCAGACTAACAACGATAGCTCGTCAATGTCAAAATGTTTGAGTCGGAGTGAACTCAAAGTTCCCCGCACGACGTTTCAGTCAACGGTCATAAAGTGCGAGATAAGATGTACGCCTTAATTAACATAAACTAAACAGCTGTTTTAGATAAAAGTTTTAAAAAACGACTGAAACAATCAGTTTGCAAAGTATTAATCAAGCTCAACTTTAACAAAGGAAAAAGCAGGTCAATAGAAACATGCCCATGAGATTAACATTATGGATTCATATATTTAACATATAGGCCTACTGTATGTTTTTTTTAGCTAATTACAGTAGCTCAAATTAACAACGCACGCACCTATTAAACATAATGCCATTATCATTGTATTTATAGGCTTATGGGCTTTATTTGTGTGCAGAATAGGCCTAATTATTGAAACATTTCTCTTTTAAGGCCATTCCTGATTGGAATATGTGATTGTGTTTCGTGACATCTTGACAAAAAAAAAAAAGTATGCCACTGACTGACATGCTTCTACTGAATCTATAGTTATCCAATTGTGGGGCCTTAAAACACCTTAAAATGCACATGTGTAGATCAAGAACATCAAAAATTCCTAAGTGAGGGATCCTAAGTGATTCCTAGCAAGATCACTTTCGTTACCTCAGTAGGCTATTTAGAAATTCCTGCATAGTACCCTGGGTGGAGACCATTCATTTTGTGCAAAAATATTTCATTTGCCGCTCACACATTAACTTTGTGC
Source organism: Pimephales promelas (assembly GCF_988280905.1). Lineage (NCBI taxonomy): Eukaryota > Metazoa > Chordata > Actinopteri > Cypriniformes > Leuciscidae > Pimephales > Pimephales promelas. The sequence goes on from NC_142787.1 coordinate 28,754,435, forward strand.
TCAATAACTGTTATAAATATGAGGGGGGTCCTTGGAATTTTTTTTTCCCTGAAAGGGGTCCCTGGCACCAAAATGTTTGAGAACCCCTGCTATAGACGTCTTGCAGATGAGCAAACACTCTTAAAAATACGTCTTCCAGATAGCACAAGGGTATTTGATGTCTTATTTACATCTGGATCAAGGGCAATGAATTCTGACCAGACCACACGAGCAACTTGTTTTACCCCCTCTGAATGTTGGCTGCAAATGCCAAACCCACATGATGCCGTGGGAGCCCTACTACAACCTAGGTTTCTTTTCACTGAATACCAAGAACGTCTAGAGAGGCATTTACAAAGGCAATGCAAAGATTATGGGATAATGGAGGCGGCTTGTATTGATTAGTGAGGGCTTTAAAAAGTGATCCTCACTATCCTTCATGCACTTCAAAAGGGCAAGTCATTTAATCTTTTCATCTTAAACGAAGGGTTTAGTGCAAAGTGTGGCACAGGTGAATGAGTTGAATATGATTCAGATTAGCACTAACCAAGTAAAGACCTCAGCAGAGAACGAATGGTGATTGCTGGAAGTAGCATCAAAGGCAAAAGGTGAGGGAAGCTATTCAATTGTTGGCAAGTGTGAAAGGATCTGGCAAGAGGGTTCATGCAAGTGTAACTTCAGGTGTTACCTAAACCTTTCAAATATTCCTTATGCAACTTTCAAATACACTTTGAACTAGGCTACATAAAATCTTGTTTCCGACAAAAGGATGGTAGAAAGTATGAAAAGTCAGCAAATATAGCAGTCAGCAGGTGATTTAAAGCCATTCACATTAGACACCTAAACAAATAAAACAACTGACTTTTTACAGACAGTGTTTTTAGGTTTTTGTTCACTTTCAATAAAATCTTTTCAAAAGATGCAGAGTTTATAGACATGCCATTATCATTCGCCCACATGTCATTTAACTAAAGGGAGAAACATACAATGGCACACAGGGCGTCTGAGGGAAGACTGAAGTGAATCAACAAGACACAACGTGTATGAGAAGCAACACAGGTCAATTTTCAAAGGCATCACAGACCTACTTTATGTATGGGTTATCTGAAAAGGGAGAGTAGAACAAAGAATCAAAGCCTTGCAGGGGTTCTGGGATAAAAAATGCATGAATACCACAAAAAGGGAGCAAAAGGCACAAGAGCCTCTAATAAGAGGATGAAGGGGAAAAGAAAATCTTGCCAGAGAAATAAAAGAGCCTTAGAGAAGGTCATTTTATCTCTTCAAAAGGTTGCTGAGAGTACAGCATGTAAAAATCCTCACACATTCACAATCCTGAAACACAGCTGCTGATTCTCCTGTCTGCTTGCGGTCCAAACTTCTCATCAGGAATTTTAGGGGCTGGTGACGTTAAGAGAACTGAGCTGAATAGTGGGGAGGCATTGGGTTTTAAAAACCAAAAAGACAAATCTAGGCTGCATTCCACAAGGGACACTCAAGAATAATGATTTTGCACCCAGTAGCTTTACATCTCCTTCCCTTTACACCAGGATTACTCTCAGGCCACAATACCTGTCACTGGGCTCTCATTGTGTCCAGCAGAGAAACGTGAACAGCCATCAGCGTGTCGTCAGAGGTCGGATTACAGTCTTTAAAGCTTCCCTATTCAGAGTCTGGTTCTTTAATATGCAAAAGTTCTGACAAGAGTCGGCTGAAGCAGCTCACTCTGTAATGCATGCTCTAAACAGTATGACTCGGATGACATGAAGCTCGATATCCCACACCCAGAACAAAAGTCTAAGGACACGAAATGGCTTTGTGACATACAATATTGTTTCACTTGAGTGAAGGTAATAAAATAAACACGGTGTACGAGTGAAGATAAAATACAGTACAAGTACAATATTTCATCAATGAAAATATGAATTGTAGAATGGTACACTCTTAGAAGAAAAGGTTCTATATAGAACCTTCAAAGGTTCTATCAGCAATACGTATTTGGAACCCCTAAAAGGTCTATACAGAACTATCTATACAGATCTAAATCTATACAGAACCCTTTTTAAGTAAATTTTCAATTAAATTTTTAAATTTCAAGTATAGTTTCAAATCTGTATGAATACGGAGGTCCAACCATTGTAGGAGTATGGACAAAATGCAAACACTTTTTCTAAATAGGCTCTCAAAAATATTTCATATTCCATAGTAGAATGTCATACAGGCTTAACAGTTTTATTTACTTATTTGTGGGTGAACATTTCTTTTAATTAGGCTAGACTAATGGTCATATTGTTGATGAAGATAAGATAAACATTAGAGGTATACATATGTCAAAAAGGTCTAAAAACAGAGATAACTGCCGTTAACATATTGTACAAATCAACAAAAAGCTGATAGGTTGAAGCAAGAACAAGGGATGAAAGAAAAGTGTTGAAACAAAGTGTCAAGACGTGGAAAAATAAGGACCTTGACATTTAGAAACCTGTCACAATCTCACCCACGCCAGCAAGTTTCTTTGTCCCAGATCTTCCCTTTTCACAGTCTCAAAGCCCAACAGACGTGTGGAAAAAAATGCACCCTGCCTGGGAGTCACAAAAGCCATTTTCTGATGGCAGGATAGCTTCCATAACACTCCCTATCTCAAGGGCACAGCATACCTCCATTCCCAACAGCTCACACCGTTTTGTCAGCTCTGGCTCTTTCAAATACCTTCGAGTGTTGGTAGAATCATGAGCCTAGACATTGCTTGACAACTATTATATTTCAAAACACAGATACTAAATTTAAAATAAAGTTAGATTCGACATTATAATGCTACTGAATGCTGCCAGGGCATTCAAAAGTTTAAAGGGGTCATATAATGGTATATGCACTTTTACAAGTTGATTGTACTGAAATGTAGGGTTGCACGATTAATCGAATTTGAGGGTGTATTCACACCTGCCTTGTTTGGTTCGATTGAATCGAACTCTAGTTCGTTTGCCCCCTTGGGACCTTTTGGGCAGGTGTGAATACAGCAATCGAACTCGGGTGCGGACCAAACAACCGAACCGAGACCCAGCTGAAGAGGTGGTCTCGGTACGGTTCGTTTACGGTGTGAACATGAACCGACCCAATTGCAAGAAAGCACTGCGTCGAAAGAGAATATTGCGCGTCTTTCTGCACGTCTTTCTGCGCGTCGTGTGTGAATGTCTAATCGCGCAAAGATGCAAAAAAAATATCATTTGCAGTTCATAAAGCATTTGCAGTTCACCACCTTTTGGTGGTGGTTGACGAGTTTCCCCCTTAAAGCGAGTGCCGAGAAAAATTCTATATAAATGTAATATATTATTATTAATGTAAGGATAGTTACAATACAAGGATGATGCTGCGTTAATTTACGTTAAACTGGACAAATTTAATCGCAAGCGTTAACATTGACAGCACTTGTTAGTACACAATAAGAATCTCATTATTTGAATGAGTGAACATAGCCCCTCTCTATGAATGAAAACTTTATACCTTCTCCGTCTTCTGTGCAGTGCCACTTGTAACGCAAAGTTGAGATGTTGCCCAGAGATAAAAAAAAACAGAAGGTGGTCGAATGAAAAGATGCACGAGAGACGAGAGTTGTCGTATTTACCCGCGTTTATAGAGCCACTCAAACGTTACACTCGTCGTCTTCTCAAAATCCGAATTACAACTTCGTATAGATGACATTGTATCATATGATACTCATTAGTTTCTTCATATTGCGTTTGTACAGAATTAACACAAAATTAGTAAAAGAACAAATATTGCAGTATGAAATATATGGAAATATCTCCATGCTGAGCCTTTTTTGCACTTCCTGATTTCCCTTGCGAATCCTTGTCCAATGAATGGACGACCTTAGCACACGTGTGGTTTGGTTTACAAATTTTGGTTCACTTGCAAAAAGAGCAGTGTGAAAGCAAACTGTACCAAAAAAAAAAAAAAAATTTATTTGGTCCGGACCAAAGCAAGTGAACTATCGGACTTTCCTGGTGTGAATACACCCTTAATCACGATCAAATTTGCATGATCGAGCGATATTTAAATATCGCTCGATCATGCAAATTTGATTCTGTTCACAGAACACTTCGTTTAAAAAGTTTTTGGGATTGTTTTTGGATTTAAAGGCATATGCACTGAAATGGCGTGCTGAAAACAGAGCTGTTTTTGACCAGGTAAAATTTGTGTTTTCTTAAAATACTAATGAGAATTTTTAATAAAAGTATATTACAAAGTTTTAATTTAGACCCTAAACATTCATATTAACTTGTACAAAAATGGCCCCTTTAAGATTTATGTCCTCCCAGTTAAGGAGCGCAATAAAACCAAGAGACTGGAAAACAAAATCACAACAGCGACATCTACACGATATCTGTAAACAGCACCAAACAAACAAACAAAGGAAAAAAAGCAATGTGTCTGGAGTGGAAAAGCAAAGGATTTCAATATGCACGGGTGTTTTTGAGGGATCTACTGACAGGTAAAAAGATATGGAGCCATCAAATGTTTATCTGCACTGTCTCCACTTTCTTGTTTTGTATAGATTTGCTGCTGCGTTATAAAGGATGGCATGCTTGAAGAGCTCTGAACACCGAAGCCACATTCACTGCCGCTCAGAGACACAGGACACTTCCTGGAGCAAGATTTGTGCATCTGCGTGCCAGGACAGCGGGACAATAGCTGGCCGCTCGCCCTGGACGAATCGCCTCGCAGGACTATTTTCCACAGAGTTTAAACCACAGGCAGACCTAAAAATCAAAAGAACCCCACCCAAATCGGTACAGTGCCATTCAACGTTCACAATGCCGGACATTGTTCATAGCACATGATGATGACGGCGACGGCTGCTGTGGGGTCCGTTCATGCTCATGAATGGAGGTAGTCAGACTGAGACTAATGCTGGCACTGACCACCCCTGTTCTGTTACAAGTTCAGCCTAAACCTACAATAAGAATATTCCGAATCCAAAGCCTGAATTTACCTGTCAGTAAAATATTTGTGTATTTCATAAAACGAATAAATAAAAAACATTTACTTGTTATTACGCTGACGCTGAAAAGAAATGTGTGCCGTTAATACGTGCCCGTTAATTCATGATGTGTCAATGCACAGCACAAAAAACATACCCAAGGAAAAAAGCCAAACAGCCTCATTTGTTAGAGAGACAAATCACCAGCTGCAAGTCACTGGGAATGAACTCAGCCAGATGAGGAACATTGAAAATGTTGTTGACTTCAGGATGATTGCATCTGTAAAAAGTGGATAGAAACTGTTATTCAAAACTGTTTTTTCTTCTGTTAGCAAGCCTGGTAGATTTCCAAGACTTCATTATACAAACTAATCATCTGCTCAGCTTGTGTCATCTTTGTTCATGTAGCAACTTTAAAGTCTCTCAACATGGAGCCAAAACAACCCCTTCCTAGTCAAAAACACAGCTATCAAAACGAACGTGACCTGCAGGTGGCCAGCCACATATCTCAGAACAGTTTCCTCAGAAATGGCCAATAACCCAACAAAAAATGTTCTTTATGAACATACTCATTAACACCATCACATTACCATGACAGAAAGATGCCATGTTATCTGTCTGCTTAAGCCTTGTTCACTATACATGATTTTAAAACGTCGGGCTGAACTGTGCGGTTCACACTACATGACTTGCTCTCAGTGAAATCAGGAGTGTTCAAGTTGTTGAGCTGTTCACACCACACAACACAACGTGATTGATCCACAACAGGAGGTAACTCACAACACGAGTTGACAACGCACTACGTTGAGATACAACCACGATCGGCTGATAAAACGGCTTTGTCACGAAAAACCACGCAATAAAACGAACCAGAAATGACGCGAAACACACGTGAATATGGACGTCAGACAGAAACTAGTGCTGCACACTGTTTGCGCGACGATCAGCCCTGAGAAAAAAAAAAGCAAAAAAAAATTAAAATAAAAACTAAGATTTACCAGGTGTCCTCAACCCATACGTTGCTATGATTGGCTGTCCTCATGACATCACTGAGGTTGAGTCACGCGACGGCTCTGGATATCTAGCAGGCTAGATATTTTTCTGGGCTCGGCAACGCGTCTGTGAGCGTTTTCGCTGCGTTGTTGGCTCTTTCATACTAATAGATTGGCAAGCGTTAATAGTCCGCTAATCCCCCACGCGATAACACCCTGACCTGTCGGCGAGCTCAACGATTTGCAAATCGGGCATAAATCAGGCTTAAAATCCTGTAGTGTGAACTTTCAGGAATGATGACGACAACTTTTTTGGTCGCAAGGAACATTATTAATCTTAAACCCTTATTATTAGGTAAAAACTGAAAATTCATGACTTGTTCTTTATTATTATCATATATTTTAAATGAGTGCTAGTTTTGTTTATGTATTTTATGAGTTTACATTTAATCTATAAATAAAATTTTGTATTTTAAAATGTAATTAATTTAGATATTCCAAGGACTAAGAAAGATAAATCTACATAGAATTGTATTACACATTGAAACAATTATTAAAATAGATTTACATGTGCATAAATACGCATTATTATAATGTAAATTAATGAAATGAATATAATTGAATTATTTAATGATTTAATTAAAAAAATGCTACAAATGTGTATTGTCTCCTTTAAGTATTTATTGAATGTGTTAATAGAGATGGAATGAAACTGGATAGGATGGAGAGAGAGAAAAGAGAGCAAGAGATAAAGGGGCTGATAGGATGAGAGCAAACAAGAGCAACATAAAAAAGGCTTCACCATTGAGCAGATTGCTTGGTTCAAAGGGTAAAGATGCCATTGGGACAAACGGCTGATAAACTCCTCAGGGCTTCAAACACTGAACTGACAAACAACATCAGATACCCAAAGGGCCTAGACGCAGCACAATCTGGAGAAGGTCGGGGAAGTGTAATCCTAAATCCCTAATCCTGTTTATCTGGGCTGGACCAAATGTGCCTATGAAAATGGCAGATGAATGCACATCGAGTGGACTAAGTGTAACCTGAAACTTCCTTGCCGACAGCAAAAAAAGATCAGCTCTGCGGATCGGTTCACAGTTCAAATCAATTAGAGGCCATTACAAAGCAGGGCACGAAAATATGAGAATACAGAAGCTACACAGCCAAGAGATACAATTACACCTCAAGCCCAGGTATCACCATAGCTGGACTTCAAAAAAATATCAGTTTTAATGGGTTGATATTGATGAATAACTAAGCGTGAAGTCTGGGAAATGACAGCAGCTCATGACATCTTTACAGATCCGAAATTCTTGAGATGTAAGGACTTCCTCTGTGGCAGATATGGAGGGGACACTCAAAGTCACCATTATGTATGAAGGCACAATGGAAGCTGCAGAGAGCAACAAATCAATCTTCCCTGCTGGCGGCTCCAATCTCAAGGGCACTCGGTCTCCATCAGAAGACTGCATTTGCCCTTGCCAGGCCAGACGGTGTGTGTGCTGAGCTCCATCCTGTGCGCTCTCACACCCGGCATCCACACACACACACACACACCAGTTCTGATACAACTGTACTTGGTAAACACTCCAGTCTGTCTGCACACAGTGTGCTGCCACCGTTCTGCTGCCGGTGCCAAGCTCGAGGACAGGCTGACTTGCCAAAAGATCCTTCCCCACCCTACGCACAGCATGGGCCGCGGCTGTATCTGCATCCACCGCACTGCTGATCAAATGTCCGTCCTCATCAGAGGGGGTAATCTCCTGTTTCACTGGGACCGCACTGACCCCGAGAAACTGGACTAAAAAGACACGCAATCCTGTGCCTAACTGACCGTCTTTACCACTGGGGAAATGGGATTATGGGTAGGGAGGCGGCTTGTCTCATAAAACGAGGGTGAACAGTGGGGGCCGCAGGCTGTACCGGGGAACGGAGCGGACTCTCTGAGATTAAAGCAACACGAGCTGACTGTATGAAGGACCAAAAAAAAAAGCATCAAATTAAATGAAGTTAACAAAATCAAAGTTACTATTATGTAAAAGCTAGGGGTTTAACGGTACACAGAAACGATAGTACGGTAAGTACCTTAGTATCTAATGGCGCTTGGTTTGCTTGGTTTTCCACTGTGTAAAAGTTGTACCTGTACCTGCTTTCGGGTACTTTTTTTGTATCACTTCCGGCGAGGTTCTGAGCCGGTACTAAAATGTGACTTGTAAACAATGCCAACTGCTGATTGGTCAGAGAGAATCGTCACCATTCACTGCGTCATTACACGTGCCAGGTGGAGTATCCAAAATATCCCCGCCATTTTTAAATAGTTTGGCGGCCAGAGATAGCTACTAAACGTTCTACTATTATTATGGCAACTCGGAAGAATACGCCGTGGTCAAACGAGGAGGTGCAGACTTCCCTTTGTTTGGTTGCCGAAGAGAGGATTCCAGGGAGAGTTTGACAGGGCAACGAGGAACGAAAGGCGTCGCTATGACGACGAGGTACTATTTGTGGCGGTACTGTCTGCAATGGAAAACTGAGCGAAAAGCGAGCCGAGTCGAGCCAAGCTGGTACTGGTAATGGAAAAGCGCAAAGTCTATCAATATTACTGTATTGTAATAACACACTCTTCGTAGAGCAGTTTATGGCACTGTTGTAAATAAGAAGTGCTTAATCATTTAAAATAAGGTCAACCTAAAACCTATTTGATGTGCCGACAATTGTTCATTGAAGTCTGCGAAGTTATACGTAGACTCGCTTGCTGTCAAGATAATTCTTTGTGCGAAATGTAAATGTTTGCGTAATTTGTAAGATTTAAAGCTAAGTGTACAACCGAAGACGCATTTCAAATGCTTTAAACAACAACCAAGTAAAAATGTGACAATTCATAATTCGTCGAAAATTAAACCCATTATTATAATTTATTTATTTTAAATGGGGCAACATTTGGAAATGCATATTTTTATTATGAAATCCATTGCTAGTTTTGAAGGCGTATATGACGATGCTATTTTTTAATATTAATTTAGTGTTTTCATTTTTTAACCGTTATTTATCTGTTTAATTTTAAATTACAAATGTATTGTGCACATTTAATACATAAATACAATCTTTAAGTTTACGAATGTCTTTAGTCACTTTTGATCAATTTAGTGCATCCTTGCAGAATAGATTTTTAATCTCTCCAAACTTTTGTACCTATAATTGTACTACGTATTAAAATACAAATATAAATCAAAATTATTTATTGTTTTTATTTTGACTTTCGTCATTCAACTGTTGATTCAAATTTTGCTGCGACAGAAAAGAGTTTTTCCCCCCATCAGACGAAAATTACCATCATTATTAACATTCCATGAGGAATCATTTAGCAGGTGTCACCCAAATGAGCCCACAATCACACAAAATTAGCTAATTACACAGAGTCTAGGCAATCCTGATGGTAAACAAGAAAAGCGAGCAGAATATAAAGAGCAACTAGGCTGATGGATGTTTTAGGAGACTAATCAGACAGTGCAGAGGGATGAATCACAGTAGAAGGAGCGGCACCTACAGGGGTCCTCTTATCCGCGAGACGTGCCGACGAATCAAAGCTAACCGTGAGGTGCATCAGTCCAGCTCCATTCTCCTCTTGTGTCTCTGAGATCCAAATACCTCTCAGACGGCGCTAAGACAAAAGAAGCATTTCAGAAACATGTTTGACACAGGCACAGAAAGAAATCAATGAGCTGTCAGCTCAATCTCAGACGAAAAAAAGACTGACCCCATCACTTATAAAGTCACTCAAGCTTCGATTTCACTTTAAATGACAATCTACAGGGTTAAAAGCACAGAGATATTTTGCCTTGAAGAAAATTCAGGGTGGAAGCCACCACACACTTTGTATGCATCCATCTGGTATCTACAAGCGAAGCTGAACATCTCGAATGCCCAAAATAAAGCAACTCGACTTGTTCAGGCTGTGCTAAAGGAAACTGCTTATACTGAAGCTCGCGCGCTGGGAACGGGTGCAGAAAAACTCCCGTCAGCTTCTTTAAGGATGTCTTCAGTGGTTAGCCATGCTACAGGGGATAATTGGTAGCGGAGCGGTGCGCATCCACTAGCAAATAAAAACAAGGGCAGCCATTACATGCCGAGCCCAGATGCTCAGAAACACCTCCGTCCCTCTCCTCCTAATTAGGTTGCACAACACGAAGGGGACTACACTATTTTTAGCCCCTTTAACTACAGAGGGCTCTCAAAGACCAGGAAAGAGTAGAAACGAGAGAGAGAGAGAGAGAGAGAGAGATGTCACCTTTATTTCAGAAGACAATGGAGCCACAAAAGGTTACAAAAATGAGACATGCTGCTTGGTATCTCAGGTCAGAAAATTTAGACTTGACCCTGAAATTACCTCCAACGATAACAGTGAATTCATCTTCAGGATGTCGGGAGCAGTTTGTGAATGAGATTACGCTGAAGGCCAGTCACACAAAATCAATTTTAAAAGAGCGAGTAACTAAATCAAATATGCCATTTTATACGCATTCCTTCTAGTTCACAGAAGCATAACTCACTTGACCTCATAATAGTAATATTATGAAAAAGTATTACCATACATTTTATTTTATGTTTTATGTTTTACATAATCAAAGACAATAAATCCAAACTGACCTGGCACTTTATTCCATTTCACTTGCTTTATTTGTAGGTCCAATTGTTATTTATTTATTTATTTATTTATTTATTTATTTATTTATTTATTTATTTATTTATTTCACAATAACTCAGTACATTTTACTTCAACAAAAGCAGTTGTTGGGGCATGAATAGTATAGACAGAAGCAGTATAAATTATGTAGTACATCACACATTACAATTGCAACTACTACTATAGCACGCCATAGTTCAATGTAACTTTCCCAACAACTGATTAGGAAAACAATTGGTAGGTCCATGTGGCACAATTTTAGGTATCATTCATGTCAATAGCTCAAAGTTGCACTCCACAGTTTATGACTGCCTTAGGTAGCATCGCTAAACATTTACAGTCTAATTTACATTCGATTTGAATCTAATTTAAATACAACATTTGTATTTAGCCAGATTATATTCTCTTTTTATTTATCGGAAATTAAACAAAATTTAAATTAAATTCACTTTTCAAAAAACTTTTGCTGATAATTTACTCATCCCTATGTCATCCAAGTCATTCTTTCTTCAGTTGAAAAGAAATTAAGGTTTTTGATGAAAACACTCCAGCATTTTTTTCCATATAATGGACTTCAGTGGGAACCAAACGGTTCAAGGTCCAAAAGACACTTTCAGTACAAACTGCAAACTGTTCAAAGGGCTTTAAACGACACCAGACGATGAATAAGGGTCTAATCAAGCGAACGATCGCTCATTTAAAAAAAAAGTTTACGTTTTATAAGCTCAAAAGGTCCCCTTTCTCTGTACTGCGATGCACGTTCGTGACTCTCCTGTTCGAACTCGTTCATCAAAATGAACGAATCTTTTTGAGTCATTTGGTTCATTCAACAAACGAACTGGCTCGGAAAAAGATTTGTTCATCTGGAATCGTTTAAAGCCCTTTGAACAGTTTGCGGTTTGTACTGAAAGTGTCTTTTGAACCTTGAACCGTTTGGTTCCCACTGAAGTGCATTATATGGAGAAAATCATGGAATGTTTTCATCAAAAACCTTAATTTCTTTTCGACTGAAGAAAGAAAGACATGGACATCTTGGATGACATAGGGATGAGTAAATTATCAGCAAAAGTTTTTTCAAAAGTGTACTACTCCTTTAAGGTGTGCTTTACATTGTATAACACCTCCAGACATGATATATAGTAATACAGCCCTACTGTGGGTAGTAAAAAAAAGAAAAAAAAAACAGCTTCTTCAATATCTTCAAAAAGATTCAATTTTCAGCTTCAACTGCTGTCCTGAGGCCAATGCCATATCCTATTCTGTCCATCAAACTCAGTGGGGACAAAATACCACAATGCCATAAAGAAGGATATAACAGGCTGTCTAATCTCCTACGGCTCACGCTCGATTGATCCAGGACAGCTGCACAAACCGCTTACACGTCTTTTTTTAACCCGTTGTTTAAAAGAACCGTGGAAAAGCCGTTTTATTAGCTGTGATTTGATTGGGTTTAATATGCTAGAGCATAATGGATCGCCATCAGCGCGGGTGTGTAGTTCTCCATTGGAGTCCTGTGTCTGAAACACAATGAGACGTCTATGTAAGGCTCCTCTTAAGAGACAAACAACAATGGAGTGGCTGTGTCAGTTCGTGCATTTCTCTTGTTATCCAGGCTCCATTTTTGCTGTGGCAGGACAAAAGACGCTTCAGGTTTCACTAAAGGAGGGAAAGAAACAACTGTCTCTGATAAGGCCACAGTGCTTTCTTTTTCTCATTTACAAACTTGAGACATTTTGACTGATATGGCAATGGTCTATTCTTCTAAACAGCATTCACAAACATAATAATTTAGATCATCATGCAATCCAACAAGGGACTTGTATATACAGGCTTAAAGACAATAAATGTCTGTTAAGCAACTGAAATGTGGAACAGACATGGAGTGCATTGTTTAATTGGAAAAATAAATCCTAATATCATCTGCTTCCAATATTTTATTCTAATCCCACCGGGACAGACAACACCCTATTGGACTACAGCATTGACTCTTGCTCCATTTTGCTGTGTTTTTTTAATATGCTTGAGTTAAATTGTTTGGATTAGGCCACATGTACTTTGAGAGGTTTATGTTTTGTAAAGAGCCTCGAGAACTGAAAAAGCCCTACGTATTATAGACATTTTTATTATCAGGAATCTAATTGTTCTGATTATTCCTAACAATTCCTGTACCAAAAAATAACTTTCCATTTTAATTTATGGGATCTATATATTTTAATATAACAATTAAAAATATCATTTTTTCATTCCAAATTTCACATTTGGAATTTTTGATTAAGAAACATTACTTATCTATGTTGAAAACAGTTAATTTTTTTTTAAAACTGCAATGCATTTTCTTCAGGATTCTTTGATGAATATAAAAGTTATAAAAGAACAAGAAGAAGAAATGTAATAACTTTCATGTTTGATCAATTCAATGCATCCTTGATGAATAAAAGTTTTTTGTTTTTTTTTGTAAAAAAATCAGCCAAGAAGTTATTTATCCCAAGCCTAATTATTAGGCGCTTTTTATTTTGTTTTTAACTTGCTTTGAGACCATTAAAAAGTATGTCCTATGTAGAATCAATTTTGGATGTACTACATCCGCCATGTTGTCAGTCATTTTTTCTATATTTAAACTTGTTTAACTTTCAAAATGAAGTTGAAATTACTTAATTTATTTTGATGAGCTGAAGTAATGGAAAACATATATGTTGCTATGACTTACTGGTTGTATCAATTATTTACAAGTGCAGCCAGTTCTTAGAGTCCAAACATCCACATGATTACAGGCGGAGTGCTCAAGAGTACTCCCAGTGAAGCGGGTTTGGTACAATAATCCATGTACAGCTAAAGCCATAAGGATACGTGCAAGCTTAGATATAATGAATCCTCTATCAAGGCTGTAACCGAGCATTCCACCTCAACCTTCTTATAAATAAAAGGCTGCGTAAGGGAACACCATCCTGAAACAACTTTGCCACTTTTAATGTGAGAAACCATTCCACTGAGGACAAACACGACACTGGCTCAAAGACGAATGTGTAGCCTACATAAAACTGCAGGCTGAATCTACTTTGTAATAAGCAGAAATGAGAGCAAATGCTATTGTGTAGGGTCCTTGCAACAGGCGGCTAAAAAACCCAGAGCCTTAATCTTTTTGGCATATTCTATATGCCCCATGGCTTTGGGGAACGAGAAGATTTCCTCTTTCACTTTGAGAGAGAGAAGGAGGGATTTAGGTTAAGAGAGGCGAGAGAAGGGAGAAAGCGAGATGATGTTGCTTTAGAAGTTATAGCAAAGCCAGAAGCAATGCATCATGCTGACATGAACGAGGAACAGAGGGAGAGTGAATTTACTCTATTGGATTTCAGTGGGAACAAATACGATTGGCCACCCTCAAGATTCATCACATTGACTACCAATTAGACGGGCCGAGCAGAAGCAGCCATCGATTTCTGAGAGGTCAAGCCTTACGTTACACCTTAATTGACGCTCACACGGCTGCAGCTTGGCAAAAACCGAGAAACAACTGTATAATCACACTGCTGAGATTAACTGCTGGAAAAAGGAGGAGTGTATGTGTTTGTGAGCGTAATTATGTGTGTGTGTGTTACTGGGCTTGCACTTTGTCTGAGATGGAAAAAAAGTGATTCATTCACTGTGCACCGGTTACCATTTTGGTGTGTTGATCAGCAGTTTGTGAATGACCACAATTTTAAAATTAAATATTTGGCGGTTTGCCTGAACAAGTAATCGGTTAATCGGTCACCAGATCAATCTGTATAATTATATATACAATTTTAATTTTAGATGAAATATATTGAGCGAACAATATTATTGTTAATATAAAAAAAAATCAATTTCATAGTTTCACACACATTATATTGTGTATATATATATATATATATATGTGTGTGTGTATATATATATATATATATACATATATATATACACACACACACACACACACACACACACACACACACATACAAGAACCATATCAGAACACATTTGATGAAGAAAAATGAAACCATTTCTTAGCAAGTTCTTAGAAATTTACAATGTGTAAAAAAAAGTTTTTTTTTCTTCAAATATCATTAATTTATATGGCTCGCCAATGGATAGTGAACTCTGCAACACACATATATACATATTATATATATATATATATATATATATATATATATTTATTTTATGTATTTTAATAATAATAATAACTAAAAAGTGTAAACCAGGGATGCACCGATGGCATGTTTTGACAGTGTTCAGAGTCTATTTCGTGCACACAATGTGGATAAGCTACAACAGTTAAACATGTTACCTTATTTTAATTGATAGCTATGTTAGCCATTTTAATTGATAATAACATGGTTTCTATTATCTTTTAGTCCGTGCTGTTTTTTGTTGATTTGTGAACTAAACTTGACTAAACATTTGTAGCGAGCCTGAAAAAGGATCAAACTTTAAACAATAATTGTTGTTTTGGCGCTCAGATCACTAGCCGCCTCAGTTCAAGCGCACCAGAACAGATCATTTCCTTCTCTTTACTATAGTAGTTACAGCATGAAATAAACCTGGGTGAACATGTAAACATGAAAGCGCTCAGTGTTTCAATCAGGACATCAATAAAACAGATTGTAGGCTATACAATGTTACATTTACCTAAAGAAAGCGATTCAATGTCCATTTCATACGTTATCTAGGAAAAATATCTTGATAAAAGAGCATTTTGCTAAACATATTGCATAAACTGTATTGCATATTCATTATATTTGTACTGGCTTGATTATTTAACGCATGTTTGAATTTTTTTTTGATGAAAACAAGTTTACAGTTTATTGTCATTTAAATATTTGAAGAGTTCAGATGCAAAAGCCTCTAAATGCCATTTGAAATTTTCTTCTTTAATGATGATTTTTATCAAACTTGTATATTTAAGTTCAGTAATTTCACTTAAATAACAATTAATAGGTAATTATCATTGCCATTTTAGTGAAATCACTGAACTTAAATATACAGGCTTGATAAAAATGATCATTCTAGAAGAAAATTTCAAATGGCACTTAGAGGCTTTTGCATCTGAACTCTTCATTTATACTTCAACAAACTGGAGTAGAAACTATACATCTCCACTGTAGATATTTGAGTAGATAATGAAATTATTTTGATTAATTAAATACTTATTAATTTATTTATTTTGGTTCTCAGCCAAGTGCATCCTGAATTTTCCATCGTGGGCCAAATTTCGGTGCATCTCTCATGACTCAAGACTCTGGGGACCAAAGACTAACTGACCAACATGTCTGAAATCAACCTTGTCTTTAGACAAAAACTGCAGTTCTGACCTCAAAAGACTCGTGGCCTAAATTACATCTGCACTAAGGGTTGGTCCAGCTACATTTAGACACTCCAAGGAGAAGCCCGTCCTGACCCTGGAACTGAACAAATGACTTCTGAAGTTCATTCAACCCACAGGTCTTCCTTTTCACCACAGGTGCAGCAATCAGTTCAGAGGGCAGCGCCCCACACAACTCCATTGGCACCTGCCATCCTCTTCATTCCGTTTCTGATGCCAAAGCCAGCCAGGTGGTGACAGTCACAGGTATAAGCTTGGCCACAGAGTTAGCTTTGTGTGCAAGTTATGTGGGATAGTGCTAATGAGGAGTGCTAATATATGCATCTTTGCTTCACTAAACTACAGTGCTAGATTAAAAGTCGTAATGGCAATATACTCCTGTCACATTAAACAACGCTAAGACAAATTAAGACAAACACATTAAGACAAATCATTAAAGTCAATTTGAAATTGTGTTCCCATTTCAATGTGAAACAGAAGATAATTCGAAAATGTATTTAATTAGAAAAATATTTTATGCACGGAGAACTGATGGACAGTGCAAAATGGTCACTAAGGTTGAATTTATTTGATAGAAAATGAAGGAACACACTAATATATTGTGAAATATTGTAATTTAAATAACGTTTTTATTTTAATATATATTTAAAATGTATTTTACTATATTTTATATCACCTTGGTGAGTGTAAGAGACTTATAAAACATATGTGGTCTCTACCTTTTCATGGTCAGCCCCTAAGATATCCGGTTTGACAGCCAGAGCATTGACTCATGCTGGAATAAACTAGAGTCGGAACAAAGACGCACATCAATCCACATCCACCCACCTGAAACACCCTGAAACCATCCTGCTTTACTCTTTTTTTTGCTCGTCTTCCCGAACGCCAGAGAGCTGGGTGCCATTTGAAGTCGAGGTGTAGCATTTGCACTGCCTTGATCAACAGCGTGTGTGTCCAAGCTCTCAGTGGGGAATTCTGGCTGGCATCTCTTCTGAAATTGGCAGCGCTATTTGTCAGACGCAGGGAACGACTCTTGCAGAGAAGAGCATCTTAAAATGTCAGCATCGTTGGAACAGTTCAAAACATACATTTTCAACAAAGTTATTTGCATTTATTGTTGTTGAAAAGTCAGCAAAAGCCACTTTGGAATTGTCACAGCCTCTTTGCGCAGTAGGACCTCAACTCCAGCTATTTTAAAATCACAGTGACACAGTGAGTCATCAGTGACACTTGGCTCAAGGATCACTGCAGGAATCTGCAGAAAATCACACTCGTGTTGACAGATGAGCATGTGGCTCGCCCGATCGATAATAAGCTCTACAATTTCAGAGGGAAAGGTCAGTCTTCAACTTAACTTCCATCAGATCTCTGAGATCACGTATTATTGCTTCTTCAGTAGTGTGTGTCCTAGTTCTTGTATGCAGATTTCCACTTAGGCAGAATAAAGTGCAAAATAATGTTATTTATAAAATCCCATCAGTGCAACGTCCCAGGGGTATCGGCCTGACATTTGAGGCTAAAATCCACTAAGTGGTTCCAGCGTCAGGGTGCTAAGTCGAGTCCAGCTATCAGGCTACTGTGGAGGAAGCATTCTCTCTGCGAGGGGGAATGTATACACAGAGGAGCCATCGCTGTCACTTTCATCTGCACAGCGTGCTTAAATGGACTCATCACCCCATGAGCAGGTAGGTTGGGAATGGTCTAAATGTACCAGACCAAGGGCCCCCTTCCATTGACTTCATCCTAAAAGTGTGCATATGCACAAAAGCAATATCTTCCATTGAACCTTGGATCTGGATTTTAGAAACCTGCGCAAAATTCTCTTTTTAAAATCCAATCACTGAAAAATTGTCCGTATATGCATCTTTACACCATCTCCTCCCCGAAATAACCATACAGTCTTAGAAGAAAAGGTTCCGTCAGCGCTACGTATTTGGAACCCCTAAAAGGTTCTATACACTCTTAAAAAAAGGTTTCCTCTGGGTTCTATATTTCATACTTGGCCAATAGAACCTTTAACCAAAAAAATGGTTCTATATAGAACCATTTTGGAGTTCCATATATGAAGCGGGGGATGGAACCATTTCTTCTAAGAGTGTAGAGCTTACAACGCCTCGTTTTACTATGCATAACATCATATGCTGTTTGTATGTGAAGTATGTAAAATTTGGGGCATAGACTCTTTTCGTCCAAGAGATTTACACACCGGTCTGTTACTGTAGGAACGTCGACGTTACATTTTCATGCCCCCTAACAAGACGCGGAACAAAACGAACTGTGATTGGTTGTTTTACATTGTTTGCCTGAAGGTCTGGCTATGTGAGACTAGAAGCACAAAGAAGCAAGAGGTTATTAAGAAATCCTAAAGCTAATCTCTCATTATATAATTAAAGGATTACAGGAACACTCCACCCAAGAATTAAAATTTGGCACCATTGACTAGTTCCAATCATTTTTCAGAATATCTTGCTTTGTGTTCAGCAGAAAAAAGAAACTCATCCAGGGTTGCAACAACTTGAGGGTGAGTAAATGATTTCATTTTTGGGTGGAGTATCCCTTTAAGGATTAAGAAAAAAGCAGGGATCACCTCTGAGCTCTCTCAGTTGAAGGATGGATCCTGGGGGCAAGGCCTGTAGGCCTCATTCCCCCCACAGCATGCAGAGCACTCCTAATAGTACCGCACATTAAGAGAGCGGAACAGACTACTCAGCGAGTCAGATAATTGAGTTGAACAGCAGCTGGGGAGGAAAAGAGCGAGAGGGAAGGGGTAGCATCTCCGCTGAACGTTACAGGGGGGGAATACATTTCCACCCAGCATCCCAGTTGACAGCTCTTTTCTCGGTCTCCACCCTACTTGGAGAACATTCGAGCAGTTGAAGCATGCTAGCACATGTGGCCTACTGGTGATTGCCCTGGATCGTGAAGAGCGCACTCAGATTGTTGAGACGGCTTATTGTTCTGGGACAGCAAAAGGAACATGAGGGCCTGCCAGGAAAACAGGGGGATGTTTAATTGTGAATGAGTGCGTATGTCTGAGAATGTTAGTAGCATTATGGCTGCACCGAGAAACAAAGTGCAAGCATGTGGAGCCCATGAGAGAGACTGATCGATACCAGGTGCTTGTTCCATTTAGGCCGCCCAAAAAGGACATGAGCTCAAGTTAAAGCACTTCTGTGTCTGCTAAAGTGGGTCAAGGTACCACTCTTGTTGCTGTGCTGCATCCGTGCCTACTCGGTGGGTCAAAGGAGGCTGTGCGGAGCTGGCAGGCAACCTGCTTCTCGTCTCCCAAGGTGCTGGCAAACGAAAGAAGGGTGTTGGTCTCCAGGTGGATTCGATCAATCAGCAGTTAGAGGGCAGTGGCGCAAGACAAACAGAGGGGCGAAGAGGGAACAGGATTGAGCAAAGACGGGCATGTGCACACATATAGACACACAAAAAACGCCGACTGGCAGTCAGCTGTCAGCTGAAGTGGGATACAGAGAATGCTGATGTCAACAATGGGAATTACGCTAGTGGCCTGCATATACATAGAAAAGGCCATTGGACAGTTTTTAGTTTAAGATGCTTGACCAAAAATAAGGAATAAACCATTATATTCCCACTTTGGTGACATATCAAGCCCACTACACCTTATTAGACCAAATTCGATGTCATATTACCAAAAGGACACGTAATCGTGTCATCTCCATAAGAACTTTATGATTGGTCCAAAGTAAGCTTCTTACATCAGCGCATTTGGACCTCGTACATGTTCATACCAATTTTCTGTATTCTCTGTTCACACACATGTATCAAACCGCTAATTTACTGGTAATGTTACAACTTCATTCTGTTAAATTGCCAGAAACGATTTACTGCTATTTTTGAAAAGGCCCTGTTCACACATGATACCGTAATAGTAATTTACCAGTAAAGACGGCATGTGAGAAATGGGCTAATAATATAACAACAACTATAAATATAGCTGCAAGCAGCAATTACTGGGGCCAGGCGCGTAAGCAGCCGACAAGACATGCCAACATGGCTGGGAGTTTCAGATCAACTTCAGCAAGAAGCAATTGAAGACATTTAAAGATGAATTTAGGCAAAATAGCTGAAAAAAAACCACACACATTGACTAAAAATGTGAAGAAATGGATTATCACTTTCGACCAATAGATGGCGAAGTTACAAAATCGATGTGATGTGGTCAGAGTTTGGTGACGATTTCAGACCAGTGGCATTAAAATACGCAGATTTATTCAAAAGTAGAAATTTTGTTATAACTTTGACCAAAAGGTGGTGGTGTCTTGAAATCTTGAAATCATCCCCAGAAGTTGGTGATGGCACAAACTGAGTTACGCAATGTTACAGCTATGCATTCGTTAAGTATAGCATGTTATGTTCTGTTATAGCGCCACCAAGAGGCTCAGTCACACAATTTGTGTCTATATATAACAAAAAAAAAAGAGTTATAGACATTTATGTGAAAAAACACATAAAAAATGACACATGAATTCGATTGAGTTTTACTACCCCTTACTACAAACAAAACTTTTCCCGAGTCAATTCGTTCGTTCCGTTCGTTGAGTGAACCAAATGACTCGGAAAAAGATTCGTTCATTTTGATGAACGAGTTCGAACAGGAGAGTCACAAACGTGCGTCACAGAACAGAGCAAGGCGAGCATTTGAGCTTATAAAACTTAAACTTTGTTATTTATTTATTAAATGAGCGATCGTTTCGCTTGATAAGACCCTTATTCATCGTCTGGAATCGTTAAAGCCCTTAGAACAGTTTGCAGTTTGTACTGATGTGTCTTTTGGACCCATTGGCTTGGTTCCCATTGAAGTGCATATAGTATATGGAGAAAAATGCTGGAATGTTTTTATCAAAAACCTTAATTTCTTTTCGACTGAAGAAAGAAAGACATGGACATCTTGGATGACATGGGGGTGAGTAAATGATCAGCAAAAGTTTTTTTTCAAAAGTGAACTACTCCTTTAACATTGTAATGGACAGCAAGTTTGTGTAAGATTAATCCTACAGTACACAGATATAAAGGACAACAAAAGCATGGCTGATTATCTCACTTTTCCATATGGCTCAGTGTGAATATTTACGCCAGACGCCAAGATGCCGGCGGGAGCGATCCCACCGGTTCCTTCACTCTGAAACTCAACTAAGCGCCAGACCCATGACCACCTGGGCCATATGCGGACACTGCTTTGTCAGAAAAAGCTCTTTCAAGTGTGGAATTGTGATGATTTCGCAGAGCAGGATGACTCTGGAGTGTGTCGGGTACAGTCATCAGAGGTCCCGGCCAATATGCAGCTGTCAGCTGTTTGAAATCTCACCTTCATTTCCTTTGACAAAACAGCACAGGCCATATACTGAGCCCAGACAGTGTTACATCCACAGAGAATCATTTCGAAAATTGGAAAAGACACAAATTTCACCTTGACCACTGCTGTGCTGATACAATCACAAAACAGAATGATAAAGCAGGAGAGAAAGTGTAGCGGTGAGAGAGAGAAAACAAGAGTAATCCAGTACTGTTTAAGCACCACAGTTTCATTAGTATGCATTAACATGATCCAGGAGCCCTCCGCAACAGTTGTAGGTTTGCATTTACATTTAAGAAGACTCGCACAAAAGACCAACACAAGTCTAGAGCACTTGGCACTGCCACGGTCTATGTTTGGTGCATAATTAACCGTATTCACATGAGCGCAAAAGAGAATGAGTAAAAGATCTCCTTGTGCTTGTTTTAGACACTTATCTACTGAAAATGCTGTTGTTGAAACTAGGAATGGGCATTTTTTGTCTTTAGAGTACTGGCTAGCACAAAACTATTTATTTTTTTTTAATTTAGGAAGGGAATGTCATGAAGATAAGTGCATCTTGAACTTGTAATTTTTGTTAGATCTACTCGATTTGTTTAGGATGTTCTTAACCAGTATGTGTCTGGTGTAGCTGTATTTAATGGCTTTTTGATTATCTTTCCCTTTGCTCCGTCCAGTCATCCAAAATCCCTCTCTACGATCGCATTGACTGGTTATTTTCCCCAAATGGATTTTTAAACACCATTTTTTACCATCATATTTCTTACTGTGGTATTGTAATGTCATGGAAGTAATGTCATATTATATATAAAAATTTTAATATTTTTGTGGAAACCAACATGCAGTTTCTCAGGATTCTTTAACGTAAAGAAAGCTCAAAAGAACATAATTTGTTTCATAACATTATACATGTCTTTACTTTAGATTTTATTAATGCATTCTTTCTTGCTGAATAAAACTATTTCTTTCTTTTAAAACATACATTTAAAAAAAAAAATCTTACTGACCCAAAACATTTGAATGGTAGTGTGTATATTTCAATGCAATTAAACTATACACTAATTCTATAAAACCTAACCATCTCAATACTTTCACTATTTCTTACTTCCAGCTGAATCACTTGTATGTCGCTTTGGATAAAAGCGCACGCTAAATTAAAAAATGCAAATCACATTTTTTCATGATTGTATTTTTTACTTGCAAAACAAGGACAACAAGCACAAGCGTTTGACAAAGCACATAATCCAGACGCAAATGAAGTCAGTGTTTCACAACAAGCAAGTCTAAATGAGCTCCAGCTGGATGAAGACTTTAGTCACAGGTCAAAAAAAGACCTGAATTGATTCATAAATAAGTTTTCATAAGGTAAAATTATGTTTTACGAAGAAAATCTCCAGAGCATGCCAAGTCATTCACGTCTATTCCAGAGTCATTTCACATCGAGTCAAAGTCAAGCCACTACTTGGTAACTGGCACACACTAAGGCTTCATTTCCCAAAGGCATTGCAGGCCCTTAAGTAGATCAGAGACCTTTGGTGCCAAACGTGTCAATGGTCTACTAAGGCTTTTTGATTTTTGAAAGCGCAGCCTAAGATCTTGATGCATGCGTGTAAACAGCAATTCTGATTCGATTTCACTTTCCCATGATGCCCGTTTAATTTACCTGTTCAATATTCATATTCAACTATCTTCTTAGGCTAGATAAGATTTTTAAATTTACAGATGGTTAGAATTATCGTTTAAAATGCAACTATCATTAAAAACTGTGTTTGATTATCTCGATTTTAATAACTCATTGAAATGCTGTGCAGCCAGCAACAGTGACGCAATGTTTTTTTCAGAAGGAAGTGACTGTCCTCTGGAGATTTTTCAACCTTCTAAGACGACCAAATCTGAGGTGTGGTCATATTTTGTTATCTCAAATTGAGCCGTTCGATTTTGTGACGTCACTCAATCGGATGCCCCCCCCACAATTGTTGATTGACAGCAGCGTTTCAACACATTCAGTTCAATGAGTAGTAAGACACTTTCAGGGGAATCAGACTAAAAAGTGTACACACTCTGACTCAACATTGGCTGAACCAATGGCATTACTTTGGGGGCGGGACTATCTGGTTGTTCCCCCAATGTAAGAAAGGGGCGTGTCCAGGAAAGCTCTTTTAAAACATCTGAATGGAATTGGAAGTGAATGAAACCTACATCTCTGTACGTAGGCGTAATGCTATTCAAAGCATTTAGCACAGATTTTCTTTTGGAGATGGAACATCAGATTTCAGATCATAATTTTAAACAATTAAAAAAGATGACAGAGCACAAAAAAAATCACAAACACTCCAGTTGGTCTATCTAGCAGAATCACGCTTTTCCTAATAGAAAGGAAATAACATGTCTGTGCTCATGTTAGCCCATCTCTACGCATCAAGAGAGACGCCTTTTTCACCTATTAATAATTTACTTCTGCCGATGGCTCTCAATTATTTATGAAAGTTTATAATTCATATTTTCACCTTCACTTCCATAAGGTGAAAAACAAAAAGAGGGGTTGATGTAAAGATCAATGATGCCTGTGAGCATCACACCATTATCAGGCCTGTCCTCGGCTGTATATGACATGAATGCGAATTACAACATAATAAACATCTGACAATTTTTGGTAGTGCCTATTTGAGGCATTTTAAATGATCAAATACAGCTCACAGCGAATCAACAGACTGGCAGAATTTCAATTTGTTAAGGAATCCAAGGATTCATTTTTCATGCATTCCCACGGGCAGCAATGCGAACCGTGTGAGAGATACAGTCAAGCTCTAGATATTTGGCGGATCAGAAACACTATGGTACCTGTGCCTTTCTGTCTCAGAAACCAGAAGGGAAACGCTTTATACATGGTGACGAATCCCAATTCAAACAATGAAGATTTGACAGTGGGCTCTACAGACTCTAAAGGCCAACTCAGGAGGTGTTAACAAACTGGAGACAGAATGAGGATTTTTTAATAATAGAACAACAGAGAGGGGCCAAGAAATCAGACCTGCAAACTAAGGATGACCAAGCGCTAATACGAAGTCTTTCTACAGTATAAGGACCAACTTGATTCAGATGTTGATGTTGTTTTAGACCACATTGACTTTTATTGTATGGCCAAAACAGTTGAAAATATCGACTTTTTTGTTCTGCAGAAGAAAGAAAGCCATGTTTGAAACAACATGAGGTTGAGTAAGTAATGACAGCCAAAGTTGTCAATGGAGTGCTGCAGAGATGCATTTTTGTAGGTCAACCTGGAAGTTAGCATCACCATTGTTCATGTCAAAATCCCAATAGGATTTTTTTTCATTGGCATTTGGATTATTGCATAAAATAACCTCTGTGACATTTTGCATGAAAATGTAAATTAGTTTAGTTTGCAAGAGCACAATGTCTACAGTAAAGACTGAGCCACAAGTGCTAACATGCTAATTTCCAGGTTTTGCTTTCATCCCTGCAGGACTCTATTAGGCAGTTTCAGACTATTTAGGAAAGAATATTAACACACACCATCATGTCAGAAGCAAATGCCATGACTATATGTGACTACGGCAACAATGTGACCATTTAAGGAGTTTGTAAATTCTGTTTACTCAGTGTTCTGTCCTTTGACAGACATGCACCTGGTGCAAGCACACTACAAGAAACAGCAATGCCACACAACAACGTTCCAACTGGTAAAGCAATAAACCCTGACCGGCTCCGTTCCTACCTCTGTTTGACAGTGTGGTCCTCCCAGAATCTCATCAAAAGTGGCTCTGCTCGCCTGAGCTCGGGATCTGCAGGTGAGTCTTCTGAGACGCTGCAGGCATTCCTGCGAAACGAATCAGAGCACATCGATTAACAAAGCAATAACAGGAGCAAGCAGGGGAGAATATAAGGGACACGCTGGTGGGCTTCAGACAGTATACCACCCAGGTTTTCTGTGGAAAAAACAAGTCTTTCTAAGATTCATTTAATTAAAGTAGCTGGACGGATTTAAAATGTATTAAATGGGATGTAACGGTACACAAAAAAATTACGGTTCAGTCTGTACCTTGGTTTTGTAGTAATGGATCAGGGAATAAAATGGCTTTTTCCTCTATTTTTTTTAATTAAGCAGTG
Organism: Pimephales promelas; assembly: GCF_988280905.1. NCBI lineage: Eukaryota > Metazoa > Chordata > Actinopteri > Cypriniformes > Leuciscidae > Pimephales > Pimephales promelas. Next base: position 28,779,857 of record NC_142787.1, read on the forward strand.
GTTTACTGAACAAACTATGGCTGTTTTTAAACAACACACTCACAAAAAACAAAGTTTTTTTTCTACTTTTGGATAGTTTAAAAAAAAATTACATATTTTAGTCAGAATTATTGCACTCTGCTTCTATTGCGTGCCATTCATTTAATATACAAGTCAGATTGAATTGCCATTTGTTTTATAATACTGGGTTGAATAAAGATAAATTTCAAGATTTTTTCCTTCTAGACTTGTCTACCGCAGTCAAAAGTAACAAAACTACAATCAAATCTATGCATATATCAGATCTAAATTTGATTCAAAATTGAGAATCGATTTATAATCGAATCCTGAGGTACCAAAAGATGTCATCCCTAATGCAGAGACGCCCCATTTAAGACTGAGGATCTTAATGCAAAATGGAAATACTCTGTACATTTACAGCTAAGAATAAAACCATAAAATGTAAGTTAAGCACTGAAGAAAACATGTTTCAAATGCATTAAATAGCACACGCATCTGACACGTTAGCAACAAAGTATATTGATATAAATGCAACTGTCCCATCCTAGGTGGGAAACTCAGTTTCAAATTTTGTGCTGCATATTCAATGGTTAAAAAAACGCTGCATTTCTTCAGTAACATGCATGCTGAACTTTTTTGGGTAACAATACGTGTACCGCGTTACACATGTAAAATATTTAAAAAGTAGGCCAGAAAGCATGTTAATCTGGAGTTAAAAGGGTATTTTACCCAAAAATTAAAAGGGTCATCATTTCCTCATCCACACATCATCAGTCCAAACATCTGTGGAAGAAGATTAGCGGTTGATAAATTAGTTTTTGGTTACTAACATTAACTTAGATGCTGGCCATACAGGTTTGGAACGACATCAGGGTGATTAAATGTTGACAATTTTCATATCCCTTTAAATAACTATACTATTCTATAAGAAGATTAACTAACTATATTACAAGACAGCAGTGGTTGAGTCACTACTGTTCAATAGCTTGCAGAAGATGCATCAAGACATCATTTGGAGTTTCTAAATCCAGTTAAAAAGCGTGCTGCAAGACATATTATATCAATAATTCAAGCAGAATTTTACATGTATTGTTAAAGGAAAATCTGGAAAGTTTTTCAAAAGTATGGAACCCCTTTATTGAATTTTTAAAGGAAGCTGAACCAAATAGTTTATTTTCGGTGTACACAGGAATAACATTTACCATGTTATATTAATCAATACTTTTGACATTTGTATAGTATAGGTGTTGTTTGTTTGTTTTTGGGGTTTTTTGTATATTATTTTCCTGTGCTTGTTTTAATCTAAATGTTTCTAAAAGCAATAAATATCATGTTGAAAAAAAAAAAAAGAAAATTTGTTTTGATGCTCCACAGCTCTGGCAACCACAGGGTCAATTTATTTGGTTCCTACCGGTGCAGTAAGGGAACTCTCAGCCTGCAAAAACTCTTTAAATTGAGCTTTCATGCACAAGCTACAGTACGCATTGTTGCCCCTGACGGGAGAAAACGGGAACAAGGAACTCTTGCAAATGGACTAAAATCCACATCAATATCAATGCTGAGATGTGCATTTTATTTCCAAAGAGATACATTATCTTAGAAAGGCCACATTACAGCAGCGAGACGGGGGAAAGTGCTGAATCCGAGCAGTTGGATTGAAGCCACTGAGGGATTGGCAATGACACTGTGGCAGGCAGCTCTGGATCACTGCCAACTGGTTCCTCCAAACAAAAAAGAAATCGTATCTTGCAGTCTGTCATACTGGCATCGAGGCAAGAGCACCGACATGCTCATAGAGCGATGCTCCAAAAGGGTTAATGTAACGGTGATCCGTCCAAGCAGGACGCAAGATATCCAGTAGAGTGCCATAAATGCCCAAGCGTAGGGTATCGTTCTCTGCTCTAATGACTGCTCTCTAATCAAGAGCCTCGCATGGAGAGGTCTTGAGTGGCAGATTACAATCAGAGGTGCATGAAATCTGCACCGGGTGCAGTCATCAGTCCTGAGGACTGACCGGCAGAGAGGATGGTTATTGCAGCTGTTCGGGGCCAAGACCCCTTATATATCCACTTTAAAAGAGCATCAAAACACAGTGTAGGTGAGCACAAGGAATGGAGCCAAAAATAACAACTTCACACTTCACTGGGGCCTGTCTGAACAGCTGAGGCCGTTCCTCGCCGGCACACACAACTGCTGCAGGCTCGCTATCTGGACAAATGCAAATCTGCGGGTTATTATGGGAGCTCGCGACTTCCTGAATCCTCACAGACTGAACAATGAACTTTATTAAGAATTATTGAAGGCAACATCAATGACAAAACAACATTCAAAATCCTAGTTCAGAATTAGAAAAGTTTACATGGAGCTATACCATCTGAAGAAAGCTTTCTGACATTTTCTGTTACCTCAGCAAAGTAGTAATGGTTATAATATCATGATGTAGGGGGAAAAATAAGCAATAATTACTTTGTGGTAGCTAGTTTGGCATAACTATCATTATTAGGGAAAAGAAATGAGAAATAGTTTTGTTCAAATGACACAAGTATTTAAAGAAACAAATGTGCCAAATCAGTCATGCAGTGTGACTATGCATAGGAAGGAAAAACAGGAAATCATATTATAGAGAGACCCTTGACCCCAGAGAGTCTCTTAAAGGGATACTCCACTTTTTTTGGAAATAGGCTCATTTTACCACTCCCCCAGAGTTAAACAGTTCGAAAACAACAGTAATTGTTTTCGAAAAGTGGAGTATCCCTTTAATATCAAATACTTTTTATGACAAATCAAGTTCAAAAATGCCCTGTGGTGTGCCTCCCCAAAATAACATTTTCCTCTAAAATCCCAAAAAACTTTTTGTATAAAAAATAAAAATAAAATTGTCTAAAAAGTATGACATGAACGGAGAGATTTGAAGTCTCACGAGTTTGATGCAGCATTTGTGTCACGTTTTCGCTCGTAACTTTACGAAACATGCTCCGATTTTTTAAAGCAGATTCTCACGATTAAAATTAGTCAGATTAAAAAAAAAATCTCGTCGATCACGAGATAAGCCCAAATGTAGCCTAATTTTACTTTATTTTTTTACTTTTTCCATCATGATCAAACAATACCTAACTTTTGACTCTCCCTTTTATAGTACTCTAAAAATGCCTTCAGGGTTTAAGCAGTTCATCTTTATCTTTTTAACATCTTGTTGTTTGTCATTCCTCTTTTAGAGAAGTTTAGACAGAACTGAGATTAGGGCAGGGAGGAGTACAAAACTTTCTTAAAATGGCTGCACATTTAAGGTAAATTTATCAAATTCATGCCTTCGGCTTGTCATCTCTTTTCCTGTGCCTCTTGCCAAAACAGAAGTTGCTTTGCTCTTTATCACAGTTCATATCCCTGAAGCCAGAATATCACTACAAAACCACATACCACAATATAGCCATTTCCCCTGCTCCCCCGCGTGTCCAAATGCCAAGCCAAGATGCTACAGAAAAAGCATTCACTAAACAGCTGCTCCAAACTTATGGGGTGGTTTTGTTATCTAAAGCCCTTTCTGTACAATGACAACAGTGAAGTATTACCTTCAGAAAAAGGCATTTATGCTTTTCTGCTTCAGACAGAAAATCATTTAAAAACTGACAAAACGTCACAAACATTGTCCCTGGGCTACGACTTCGATATTCCATCAACAGCGCGGCTAGATTTCCATTACGCTTCATTATTCTGTGACCAAGGGACAGTTGACAGGAACTTGAGGCAACCAATTTCTATACCATTTAATACTTTGCATTCAAAACGTGTGTGTCAGAGTTTGAGGTGAGTTTGAGTGTTTTTTAAAGAGTCTGAGGTATGCAGGCAGCCATACTGAATTCAAAAGGTAGGGTAGGGAATTTTTTCATAAACACTTTGCTATTCTGGTCGAAACTTCCATACCTCCGCGTACACCGGTCACAGTGCGCAACAAACAGCAGCCACATTTTACAGTTCATACTGAACCAAAACAACAAGCTTAGTTCACACCACGTCGTAACCGAAACCCATGTTGTTCACGTCCTCGGACTTCAGATTTATGTCAAAGCTATCATGCCAAAATGAATCTGCAGCAGTCAGGTGGTACGTAAAAGCCCTTTGATTGCATTCATTATTATTGTTATGTTATGCGTTTCGAGATATTAGGTAGTTTAACAGCATCTCTTATGACGCTTTGATGAATCTGCTCATCATGTGTTTGAGGAGGCGTGGCTTAGGAGATGTTCTGAAGGGAGGGTGGGATCTAATGCTTTCAAAGCTAGCTTGCTATAGCTAGCCGCACCGAAATTGCCTACCCTACCTTTAACATGCAAAAGATGTTAGCCAAACCAATCAAGAGTGATTATAATAGCAAAAACCTTGTTTACCTCTACTGTGTTTGATGAAAAACTGTGACACAATAGGCTAAGTGGGATAAAAAACTAAAACAAGACTAAAACAAAGGCTGCATCCGAAATTGCATTCTTCCTCTATTATATAGTAGGTCACATGATTATGACAACATGGCGAATGCAATATGGACATTCATTACAACACGCATTTATTCTATATAGAATATAACCTACCCATTTAAGAGAGTAGCCTATGTGATTTCGTAAATACCAGTGGTGGAATGTAACGAAGTACAAATACTTCGTTACTTTACTCAAGTACATTTTTCACGTATCTTTACTTTACTTAAGTACAATAAATAGAGCCTACTTTTTACTTTTACTTCGTTACATTTTGCAGCAATTATTATACTTTCTACTCCACTACATTTCTACAACTTCTGTTACATTTTCGTTACATTTTCTGATCAGTTTTTCCCCTGCCAAAACGTAATCTGACCGTCCGTTCGTTGCACGTTTGTCTCACCAGTGACGTTTGGTTGCCATAGATAACAGTATATCAACTCGGTCACACTAAATGAGTCTCACACGCAGTGTGTTTATCGTGCAACTCATACGCGAAAATTTGTTTTTACGTGCATAGGAAACACACCGTGTGTAATATACGTTTGGTTTGGTTAGGATTATGGCAAGCCAAGAGGTTCAGAATTACACCATAAATTAATCTTGTTTACTGCCAAACATAGTTATTAACATATAGTAAGGATAAGCATGATGTGTATAATTGCCTAATTGCAAGCTTGTTTCAGAAATGGTGACATTTTTTTCCATCATTATTGAACATCATTATAGGAGTAGGCTATTAGGTTGAATGAGTTAGAATTAAATGTTTTATTAATCATTAGAAAATAGACATTAAGATAATAAATTGTTATGCAAGTACTTTTACTTTTAATAGTTAAAGTACATTTAAAATAAAGTACTTTTTACTTAAGTATGGTTGTCATTGTGTTACTTCTACTTTTACTAAAGTAAATATTTATCTGGGTATTTGTACTTTTACTTAAGTACTGAGATTCAGTACTTTCTCCACCACTGGTAAATACCCAAAACACATCAACAAAAAATAAAAACCAAAAAAAAAAAAAAAAGTACATGTCCCTTTCAAAGACTCCATAAAATTATCAAGATGAGTAAAGATGAGTTTTGTTTTTTTTCACAAGGTAATAGAGGTAAAAGGTAATAGAAAAACTATTACATTTAAAATGTGTCTTGATGCACGTTTATTTTCTCAACTTTTGTAGTAGTACACTAGCATATAGGCACCTCGGAGTAAACAGACATGGACTAAAAGTCCCCAAAACATCGATTTCATGAGGTATCTCTCACTCGGCACCATGTGGTAATAACTGTTTCTGCAGTGCGAACAGAGGGAATGAATACATTCTGTAAACATTATGTCTTGGGTCACTGCACAGAGCTGGTCCAATCATTCCCCTGTGCAAGATACCCAACTTGGATATCAGTGAAGTAATGTTTTTTCACCCCCTAAATCCGTGAAGGAATGCAGCTCACAGCTGTCTGGCTGGATCAGCAGCTGAAGCGGGAGGAGCTGGACCCCTGACAAGCTCTGGATCCATGCGTCGCTGGCTTGGCCTTCTCCACAGCGGACCCTGGCATGACTCCATGTCCTTTCCCAAACCCAGGTGGTGGCTTATGAGTGCACTGAGACAGCACCTGCCTGAGCCTTATGCAAAGAAACCCACCCTAAGAAAACCTCTGCATTATGATATATACTGTATTATGTTATCTTTCAAGACCATAAGTCATTCAAAGCCAAACCTTATCTACGTTAGCCAGCTGGATAACGCAATTCACAACAATAAAATAAAACACATGATCAATTAACACAAGATGTAGTGAAAGTGTATCCTGAAAGTGACAGACTGTCAGCTAAACCGTAGCTTTCTCACACCGGATACGGGCCATTGGGACATCCATTACCCTTTCACTCAAATGATGAAGTTCAGCCATGATTCTCCAGCACCAGCAGGTATAATGTTTGAGCTGTTCTATAGACCATTTCACAAGATGTAAACAACACTGGTCCAGAAGCACTTCCTGTTTCAGTTTGTAACTGTTTTCTTTATTTCACATGTAAAGAAAACATCTTAAAGATGTTTGTTTAACTTTTTGATTCAGTTTTAAATGTTCTGTTGGTTGTATTTTATCCCAGCTTTTATGTAGTGTTAAAAAACTGAAACAGGAAGTGCTTCTGGACCAGTGTTGTTTACATCCTGTGAAATGGTCTATAATAGGGATAGTTTTGGCATCATTCAAGTTGTTCCAAACCTGTATGAGTTTCTCTCTTCTGTTGAACACAAAAGATATTTTGAAGAGTGTTGGTAACCAGACAGTTGACAGTGGCCATTGACTTTCCAACGATGGTATGGAGACAACACCATAACATCAAAATTTAAACCTATTATTTAATAACTTTGTGTAATATGACAAGTCCTCTGAATCCATGCAACAGCTTTGTGGCCCGAAAACACCGAAATACAATCATTATTCGCTTATAATCTCTCATTTGAGGACCATTCAAATATGCCATGTGAAGACGCATCGTGCCAAGTGGTACTCATGGAACTGTGCAAAATGTAGAAACGTTTTCACAATACCATATTATTCAAAAAATGTTTTCTATTTCTCACACAAAGCCATCATGCAGATGTAGAAAACTTGTAAGTCATAAGACTACTCTTAAGGGGCTTGATATTACCTAAATTTTCCATGTATGCACCATGAAACTAAGTGGATTTCGAATATCAATCAATTTAACACATCTGGAACGTCTTTCTGATTAGATTATGGTACAAAACCAGAGCCATTCTTTGTAATTATATTAAAGAGATTGAATTACCACATGCAGATGAATTTTAATCACAAGATCAAAGGCAGGTAAGGTAAAACAAGCCAAGAAACAAACTGATTTTAATAAGTTCAGTATATAGAGGACATACACTCAAAAAATGATTCATTGATGCTGTTCACAATATTTTAATTATACATTTTGATTTAACACCTTTCCATTGGGGTTCTCAATTCAAACACAATAGCATCATGATTCAATTTCCCATTATGCTTTGCATGGTGCTGGATAGGATGAGGAAAATGTTAAAATAAAGCATTATTTTATGGGTTATTGACTTATTAATGTTGGGATGGTGAAGTGTTGAGTGTGCACTTGGGTTGAGGACCTGCTAACAAGTCAAGTTGCTTAAAAAAAAAAAAAGAAACCACTATGGGAACATCATGGATAAGCTCCATCATCTGGTTGCCAACATTTAAAGAAAAGTTGTATTTAGCTATTTGGCTTGATTCAACCACGCTTTTAAAAAGAATACATTCAAATGAACCGAGTATAGAAGACAATAAACGACAAGGACTCTCTGCTGGTTCCCACACATGAGAATCAAGGCTAAAAATGCTCAATAATTATCATCACCCAATAACAGTTTCTCAGTAGGAGGGTTTTGTGTAGGAAGGTGCACATCACTGGAGAGGAATTCAACTGAAGAACCGCCTCCAGAATGCCATGAATAAAACCTCCCCAGACTAAAACGTGGTACGCGAGTGCTTGCTCTATTTCTTTCACAGATCGCCCCCCACTTTGGACTCTTTTTTTTTTTTTTAGAAACCACAAAGGCTTTTGAGAATCACAAATCTTTTTGCCAAAAGTACTTGGCTAAAGCTCTCAAGAATCCCCCATCATTGCTGGCATTCACAAACAGCAGGCGTGAAAAATAAAGCTATAACAGTAAATGCTTGGCTCCATTACATTCCCTCATGCATCCTAAATGGAGTGATGATAATAGCCCAACAGGTTTTAATCAATTGCACTCCAGAAAGTAATGCATAGCTGCCCAGCGATGGCTTGAACTTCAAACCACAGCTTTTCAAAGCATATTTGAGGAGCACGAGTTCCAGCAGGATTTCTGAGACGTACATAAATAATATGCAGCACACTTTGCACACGAGTATAGTCTAGGGATGCATGATACATCAATATCATATCTGTTTTTTCATAGCTTTTTTTTAAACAATCTGTATCGGTTGATATTAAACATTTCAATGGTCAATGTTCATTTCCTCTATTTTTACATTTAGATTACACATGTAAATAAATTACCTGGGTAATTCAACTGCCTTTCGAATTCACATCTCAGAGTTCACAAGAAGGGATCGATTTAAAAGGAGTTTCGGAAAAACAATTTGACCACTGTCAAAAACTGTACGGTTACTGTTCACAGTAAAAATAGGCAGGGATGCACGATATATCGGCCATCATATCCATATCGGCCGATATATATAGAGATGCACTATGATCTATCTATGTATAGAAAATAAATATTTGTGTTATTGAAAAAGAGGTTAGAAAAATGAAATCGGTATCAACGGCAGGTCAAACTCAATGAAAATTGGAATCGGTGCATCTCTACCGATACATGTTCATTTTTAATGTTATCGGCCCAGTAAGAAAATTCGGCCAATATATTAAGCCCATAAATAATGGATTATTTCCATGATTGTAATCACTTCAAAAAGGAAAATACAGTCAAGTGCAACATGCAGCAAAAGTCTGTCATATTTAATGGTGAGACTTTTGTTTTTATAATCAGGCTCTCAAAAATTATATACAAATTTGGATTTAGATTTATCGGCCAATGTATCAGCTTTCAAATATAAAAGAATTATCACTTATTGGCTTTTAAATATAAAATTATCGGTTTCAACCATATTTTCATATCGGTGCATCCTTATAAAAAGGCTTTTATTTTGGAAAAATGCTAGAAAGCGTTTACAAGAACAATACTATCACTGCTCTACTCGAGCGAACGGGGGCTCTTAAGAAAGAGAGAGAGCAAACTCAAGCAATAAATCACTCGTTATTAGCCAATAGTTTACATTGATATAAATATAACTTGCAAGATTATACATTTTACTAGTCAAGCAAGTAGCCAGATTGGATGTTTCCTCAGACAAATAAGAGTTTGAATGACTTATTTCTGCAAATTCCCACATATTTAAGTTGACATCCATAATTTGTAGAGATAAAATGCAAGACCGAAAAGAAAACCACTTAAACCATAGGAATGTTCCTATTATTAACTAGGATATTTAAATGTTAAACATGTGACTGACCATGTGAGAAGCACATTTCCAGGCTCACTCCTCCAACGTGAATAAATCGTCATCTGAAAGCAGGAGTTTTATCACCGAGGAGCCATGCAAATGTATTTTTACAGACATCCCCATGAGAAACAATTACCGCCCGAACAGGGTTATAGTCCACTAAACGAGATCTCCATGTTGCATTGAACAGCCTCCTTGACAAACTATCCTCCATTTCTATTAGCTAATGGCAGCGGCTCGTGGAGGAATTATGGGAACTGGCCCGCTGATGACCGTAAGCAGGTCATCTCCATCTGATCTTCCAAAGGAGCCTGTATTATCCACTCCGGCGATCTGGTTTATCAGGCGATCACCTCTGACATATGGTAATTCAGCAAATAGCACAGAACAAGAAGAGAAAAAAAAACATTTGTGCTTTTGAATATTTTATATTGATGTTACAGTCAAGCACAGATTTAATCTCATCCAAATAGTCTTCATATCAAATCCTGTAGTCCTCATTTATATTAAACTAATCTTTCAATGGGGAGCAAAATGACTGACCGCCTGCTTTCCCAGCACCCTCTGCGCCCAGGACAGCGAGCGCATGACAGAGTAAAAGATATCGTGAGAAACGCTGCTCGTCATCTTCACGGGCTACAAAAGAGACACGCGTGTTTGTTCCCTTCCTCTCGGCCTACATTTATCCTAACAAATACAGACAAGCAGAGGAAAGGAAAAATTACCCACACGAGGTTGATGCTACATATCGGATATGCCTCTGGGTCCCATTCAGTGAAAAAACCGGAACAACAAAGGCAAGCATGTAAAAAATTCAGATAGGGAAAATCAGAGCAGCCCGTGTGTGCATGTCAGCAATTCAGAAGCACATGTTGGTGAGGAAAAAGTTAGCGGTAAAAAAAACGCACTTAGCTATTCCGTATAATTGAATTTTTTAAGATGTGTTCTATAAGAAGCAGAATCACGTGAATTGGAACGTGGTTGGACCAGGGGACTTAATTAAGCGCTAATCAATTTTGAATATGCATAAACATGAGGTCTCACGAGATGCCACTAGTGATAATTATATAGAGTTGAAGAGATCAGAGGAAGAGACAATGATGATCCAACCTCAGAGATCCCTTGAAGCAATAATGAAGTTGAGGGCTTTGCTAAAGTCCATTTAATGACAGTTTAATATTTAATGTATATTACCGATCAAAAAAAAAGATTTAAATTTAAAATAACAGTTTTCTATGTTTTATAAAGTAATTTATTGCTTTGATGGAAAAGCTGAAGTTTCAGCAGTCTTCATTCACATATATATCAGCCACCATATCAGTATATCTACACTCTAAAAAATGCTGGGTTGTTTTAACCCAACTTTGGGTCAAATATGGACTAACCCAGCCGTTGGGTTAAATTTTTACATTACATTTTTAACCCAACATTTCGGGTTTGTCCATATTTGACCCAAAATTGGGTTAAAACAACCCAGCATTTTTTAGAGTGTATACATGTTCATTATCTACCCAATAAGAAAATTTGTCTGATATATTTAAGACGATAAATAATGGATTATTTCCTTCAGCTGAGACACTTCAGATGCATACATGTTCGCCATGATGATTTTGAACTGCATGCAATATGATTGGAATCACTACAGTTCAATGAAAGTCTGTCATATAGGCAATATAAAATTATAAGAACATCATTATAATTGTGTGCCGGGAACATGGTTTTAAAGGGATACTCCACTTTTTTGGAGAATAGGCTCATTTTACCACTCCCCCAGAGTTAAACAGTTGAGTTTTACTGTTTTTGAATGTATTCAGACGATTTTTTGATATTTAGAAGAATATTTTTTTTTTCCTACTATGGAAGTCAATGAGACCAGAAACTGTCTGGTTAGTGGTTACTGATATTCTTCTAAATATCAGAACATCGGCTGAATGGATTTGAACACAGTAAAACTCAACTGTTTAACTCTGGGGGAGTGGTAAAATGAGCCTATTTACAAAAAAAGTGGAGTATCCCTTTAATTGTTTGTGAGACTTTTGTTTTTGTAATCAGGCTCTCAAATTCTATAAAACAATTTGGATTTATATTTATCGGCCAACATATCGGTTATCGGTTTCCAAATATAAAAAATTATCGGTGCATCTTCTTTCATGCAATTATTCGGAAATAATTCAAATATGCTAATTTGACTCTTAAGAAACATTTCTTCTTCTCATCATAGAAATCGTGGTGTAACCCTATCCTAAAGACCTTTGATCATGTAGATCCCTTTGATAGCCCTGAGAAGCACAGAGAACTGCTGGGTTTTCCCAGTAGAAGGCAGAATCACTGGAGCTCAGGGACTCGCAGGACAAACCTCCGCCATTCCCTGGTCTCTGCTCCGTGTTTCAAAGCCGCTCTCCGTGACAAAGCACCCTTTTGTTGGCTCTCCACCAAAACAACATGGATGGGGAGAAAAACAAGGCAGTCATTTTGCCACTGCTCTTGACATCTGAACTCAATTCCTCTTCTCCGCAAAAGCAATCAAAACTGCCTCAGTGCCAGAAGGGTGTAACAGTCCTCCGAACTCAGCTGATACAAGCAAGCAAATGCTAAGGAAAACAACGCCGCCACAATACCCGAATCAGAGTGCTGCTCTGTGAACTTCTCGTGGGTCATCATACTGCATATAATCGGCGTCTTACGGATAAAATGTTTCTGCAGAGGAGAGAAGCTCTTTTGGCGGCTCAGGCACTCTAACATTTGATTGAAATTATTAATGTGAGCTTTTGTAGCTGGCCTTTCCAGACTTGCTGAAGATAATTTAATTCTTCACAGTCTCAGAGATGTGTAAACAATGATGCAACTTCATGGAGCAAATATAACTAGAATATGTGGCGATGCAAGATGCTGTTGTTATGGATATACTAAGCTGTTCTGATTTAGAAGCGTTGCTGTGGGCACTGCAAGATGGTTGCTAAGTGGATGCTGCTTACTAGCTTCAATAAATAAATAAATAAATAAAATCAAGCCCAAGACTCTCTGATGTTTTGATCCCAAGATATGGCTTGTAGGGCTGGGTATTGTTAGGTATTTCACAATTCGATTCGATTTCAATTCTTGAGGCTTCGATTCGATTTCGATTCGATTCAATATTGACTTATTAACTTCGATATCGATTCAATAATAAGTAAATACACAAGTAATTAAGTGCCTGAGTATATTTTTTAAGTAATGTGCGCAGTTTTACCAATGTTAAAGAACAAATTGACCCCAGCATGTTTGTTTCCTGTCATGGTTTATTCAGCAGAATAAAAATGTACAATATTGTATGTGTTGAATTCAAACACAACTGTGACAAGCACTGTACAGTGCTTTAACAACACCTCTAAAGTGCAAGTAACTAAGTAGTAGAAAGTATATTTCTTTCTTCCTATACATACAAGTTATAAAAGAAATGTAAACAGAAGCACAAAATGTGCATACTCAAAAAAGTGCAATATTATATTCTAATTATAATTTTGTAAACAATAACACTTAAAGGGTTAGTTCACCCAAAAATGAAAATTAAGTCATTAATTACTCACCCCCATGCTGTACCAACCCCGTAAGACCTTCGTTCGTCTTCGGAACACAAATGAAGATATTTTTGATTAAATTTGAGAGCTGTATAACTACCACATTGGCTCCTAAGGGACTGCCTCTTGACGGCCCAAAAAGTCAATGAAGAAAATGTTTAAATATCCCAAGTGACTACCGTGGCTCAACTATATGTTTACCAAGCGACGCGAATACTTTTTGTGCGAAAAAACAAACAAAAATAACGAGTTTATTCGACTATTTTTTTCTTCCTTGTAGGCCAGAACGAGACTTCCTTATAGATTTCCACGACGCATGCGCGAGATTTGCGATCTGCGTACACAGCTTACACTACTTCAGATCGCAGTTCTCGCGCATGCGTCGTGGAAATCTATAAGGAAGTCTCGTTCTGGCCTACAAGGAAGAAAAAAATAGTCGAATAAACTCGTTATTTTTGTTTGTTTTTTCGCACAAAAAGTATTCGCGTCGCTTGATAAACATATAGTTGAGCCACGGTAGTCACTTGGGATATTTAAACATTTTCTTCATTGACTTTTTGGGCCGTCAAGAGGCAGTCCCTTAGGAGCCAATGTGGTAGTTATACAGCTCTCAAATTTAATCAAAAATATCTTCATTTGTGTTCCGAAGACGAACGAAGGTCTTACGGGGTTGGTACAGCATGGGGGTGAGTAATTAATGACTTAATTTTCATTTTTGGGTGAACTAACCCTTTAATAGCTGATCACACTTAACAGCAATTGCGAGTTATCAGGCCAATTCTAAGGGGGAAAAAATACTAACCTTTTTCCCTCTCAGAAGTTTATATCTCATAGACTTTATATCATGCATTTCTGACTATATCACGCAATTCTGACTTTATATCATGCATTTCTGACTTTATAACACCCAATTGCGACTTTATATCACGCAATTGTGACTTTATATCTCGCAATTCTGACTTTATATCTTGCAATTCTGAGAAATAAAGTCAGAATTGCGAGAGGTAAACTCCCAATTGTGAGAAAAAAAAGTCAGAATTGTGAGATAAAAAGTCGCAATTACCTTTTTTATTTTCCATTCTGTGGCGGAAACAAGCTTCCATAGTTCCCGGCTTACAGTGGAATCCAAAATGAGCCCAAAAGTCGGCTTTTAATGTTGGCGGTGCAGGCTTGAATCAGGATTGAACGGAGTGCTGCTGCTGTCCGTCATCGCGCTGTTTTGCTAAGGGCTAAAGCGCGACTTGTACAACGCAGAACGCTCTCACTAGAGTGTAGCCCACAGCGCCGCCACTGGCCTGGATGGCTGAATCGATTCATAGGATTTGATGAATCGATATTGAATTGAGAAGCAAAAAATTGCAATGCATTGATGAATCGATATTTTTACCCAGCCCTAATGGCTTGGTTGTGTTCCTTCCTTCAATGTAAATCTAGGATTTATTATAAAGTCTACAAAAAAGAAAACAACGCAGGAGAAGGAAAATCGTTCGATACACCTAAAAGGTACTAAAATGATTTGCTTATTCAAAGTGTAATAAAATATTTATAACCAAATTAAATTATAAATACAAATATAATAATAATGAATATACATTTAAGAAATAAATAAGTATAAGCATCAACAAGAACCACTTATAATGAACAATTAATTTTACAAACATTCAAAAGTTTGGGGTCAAAAGATTTTTTAATGTTTTTTAAATAAGTCTCTAATGCTCACCAAGTCAACAAATATTTGATAAAAACAACAACAACAAAAAAAAAACACTGTAATATTGTGCAATATTATTACATTTAAAAAAAAAACTGCTTTATTCCTGTGATGCTAAGCTGAATTTCCAGCACCATTACTCCAGTCTTCAGTGTCACATGATCCTATAGAAATCATTATAATATGCCGATTTGCTGCTCAAGATATTTCTGATTATTATCGATGTTGAAAAACTTGGTGCTGCTTAAAATTTGTGTGGAAACAGTGATGCATTTTTTCAGGATTTTTATAGTTTTTTTGTTCATTAAATTAAGAAATGTAATTTTGTAATATTATAAATGTCTTTACATGTCACTTTTACTATGTTCATGCTGAATAAAACATTCATTTTTTTCACAAAAAAAAAAAAATCCTTCTGACCCCAAGCTTATCATCTCAAAGCCCCATGATGAATATATAATTCAACTTTATTCAATTCACAAGTATATGTATATCACTTTTCACAATACATATCGTTTCAAAGCAGCTTTACAGAAAACGCATGCCTACATTACAACTAAGAGTAATCCGTTATCAGAGGTGACTGTGTCAAAGTAATGTCCATATGTCAGAAATGGACAGTTCTAAGAGAATACAAATCATGCAGTTAGCTAATTCATTTAGACAGAAACTACGCGTTCATATAAGCAATTACTACAAGTTATGATCGTAATGATTATAATATATAGAAATATATGTTATTTGATTAACACAAAGTTATGGTAATAACTAGCTAAGATACAAACTAAGCTATGAACAAAGATGATTTAGCCACTCAGAATTAGGGAATATAAAAAAATGTTCATTGGAGGCCCATTTAAAGGTAAGGTAGGCAATGGCAGAAAGGCTAATAGTAGCAAGTTAGCTTTGAAAGCATAAGATCCCAATCTTCTAACAGAGCACTCTACAAAGCTACGTCTCCTTCAAAACACACAGCAGATTCTACAAAGTGTCCCAAAAGACACATGACATTGAAATAATAATGAACCTAAACAACTTACAGAGCGTTGACTTGTAAATCAAGGGCTGTCACGATTCCTCGATTAAATTCGAATTGATTGCTATCAGGATGTGACACGAGTTTCAACCAGTATAACAAAAAGTGTTAATAAAACAAATTGCCTCCTCTACCTTTAACAGTGTAAAGATCAGCCTCAGCACACATTGTAAACCCGAGTGCTCTCTTTAACCGTGCATAACCCTCGTCTCCCGTCACACAAGACGCCTGATGCAAACAAAAAAACTACACTGAAGCCTAAATACAGTCAAGCAAAGTAAGCAGGGACAAAAAGCAACAACAGCCTGAAGGGAAAGCAAAACCACGCAGTGCCTCCGCTAAAGCATGCCCTAATGACATTTCATCAATCTTCCATTTACAAAGAATGATGCATTCAATTTAATACTCTTTCATATACACACAAACAAGTTCAGACATGAAAGACTAATAGCCTCACAAGTCTGTAAGTGAGTGGAAGCCCAACCCAGTCTTGATATTTGAAAACCAGTGGATTTTCAGACCATCAAGACTGAACTTTATTAAAAAAAAAAAAAATGTATATGTGTATATATATATATATATATATATATATATATATATATATATATATATAAAGAATATATTAATTATACCTTAATCTTTCATGTTAGTGCATTAATGGACAACTCCAAATGGTTCGACTGGTCGAGACTGTTTTCCAAAGATGGCTCCTGCCTGTACACGCAAAGTGGACTGCCTTTATAAAATATCTTCTTATTACACTTACAAAGTTCTCAATGCTTCATTTTGCATGTAGGGACCCTCATTATGTTACCATGTTAGTGTGGGGCTATTTTGAGCCTTGTTAACGGTATTAACTAGCGATTTTTATTTTTCATTACTCTCTATACTTGCATTATATGCTAACAAGTTTTTAGAGCTAAAACTCTTTACATTCGATAATCATGAAAACAAATCTCAGAGAACGATTGACAAGGTACCAATGTGTTATTAGACCAAAGGTTCATTCTGCGCTGGAGTTCTCCTTTAACTAATGTTAAAAGACAGAACTTCAAAATGTAAACATTTATTAGTAAAATGTTGACATCAACAAATGAACAATATTTTTTATTAACCTTAATGTTACAAATGGACTCTTGAATTAGAGTGTTACTATATTTCATATAAATCCAAAACAGTCATGCTTAAAGGCCCTAGACTTAAATCAGACCCATTGTATATTCTCTCAAGCTTTTTTTGCTTTATTTTAGTACACTTCATTATCTAATCAAATTAACAAAATATGTTACAGTGACAATAATAAAAAAAAAAATAATAAAAAAAACTCGTGAGTTTTCTTCTAGCCATGTCACCAGCTTTAAATATGCCACTTCCCCGGATAGCAAATGGATAAAAGCGTCCAGCTGGATATAAACTAAAACAAAAAGATGGTAACAATCGCGAGAGTCTCATGTGTCAAAACAAACGCCACGAGGTGTAAGTGAGTTTTTATTTCGCCTCTAGAGGGCGCTCTTGTACTATATAATGACAGCGCACTCTTCTATGTCGCTTCAGCAGCGGATGCAACCCAGTAAAACTAGCGGTATGTATTTTTGCCAATAACCGATTCCGCAGCAATCATTTATCGGTGCCGATTAATCGGTCGACCACTAATATAGACTACCCTTGCAGCCGAAAGGCCTGTTCACACAAAGTATGATAAATATCCATAACAAAAGTTTTTATAATCATTATAATTCTAAGAGAATAGGGAAGTCCACACCACATCTACAACAATAACGACTATATCATTAGAATCACTTTCAGAATTTTTTTCTCAGAATATAAAAGGATAAAAACATTGACAGCAATCCTCTCACGGTTGACAAAAAAGTTCCATTTTTAAAAATGATCTCAATGTAATTTATGCTATGCTAAATAGAAAAACAAAGATTTTTTTTTCTTTTTAAAGACACGCTCACTTAACCTGGACACAGGTTTTAATCAGCATGCATAAAACATGCAAAATCTACAATGGAAACACATGTTTACTAAAATAAATTCCTAAATGAGTTCATACCGATCGCTCAGAAACAGAGCTCATTCATGTCTGCAGCACAAACGGTGCGGAATGAGTTATGTGCCGACGTTAAATATTTAGAGTTAGGGGTTTTGAAAAAAACATAATCCCATGTATGAGAAATAGCACCACTTATGCTTGCCGTAGCAAACATAACTAACGAGACATTGTTATACCTGGCTCTGGTGAATGAGGTTGATTCATTTATCATGTCGGATGCTAAACACAGCTGAGGTTGTTTAGCTGGTATCAGTGGTGATTACAGACGCTGTGGCAATAGCGCTGCTGTCAGCAAAGCCCACCTGCAGCGGCACCGAACTGCACACTTCACGTCTACTGGATTACAGGATCATGCACAGATTAAAGCATCGCGCTCAGACTGCGCTGAGAAACCATGAACGGGGTGAGCAGCTGTGCTGGAAGCGTTGCAGCCTTCTTAGCTCAGTGCATTTGATACTATATTCCTCTCGGTGCATTGCTGTTTACAGGCTTGTAACAAAGACGGTTCGGCATCCAATCGTTTCCGCCGCTGGCAGAGGAGCAAAGCCTTCCTGGAACCCCGCCAAAGACAAGTGTGACCGGATCAGAGAATGTAAACAGACGCCAACACGACTACAGGCTCGTGTCTCACAATACAGGTGTCAGTTCATGAACAAGAAACACACAAATTGCATTAAGTCAACATTGCATGTTTGTTTTGGTTTGATGGAAACCAAGGTTACGGACCACGGTGAAGCGGCCTGTAAAGATCCATAAATTGTCAGACAACAACAGTCGTGGCCATTTTATCAGACCCCAGCCTACAACCGACAGCTTATAAAAATTCAGAGCAAGAGCAGTTGTTTTTTTCCTTCCAAATGCCGTCCATCTGTCAGGAAATGTGCAGGCCTTCTTAAGACAAATTTAACCCAGCATGGGCTGGTTACCGAGAATCTTGTCTGATCTCTCCAAATGAACTCAATCTGCAATCTTGTTGGAGTGAGGAAAGAAAAAAATCTTGACCAGATGGCATAATGTAAGAGGAATTTGTATGGAAAAGTTAATACTCCTCAAACATGGAAGTGGGTTTAAGCAATTTCATCAAGAAATGTCAGACAGCAAAAACAACTATTCAAGGGATAGTTCACTTCAGCCAAACATTAAAATTCTGTCATCTACTGACTTGATGACTTTCCAAACCCATATGACTATTTTCCTTCTGTGAAATACAAAAGATGATATTTTGAAGACCGTTTCAACTATTTTTGATCATCAAATTAAAGGGTAACTAAACCCCTTGTCAGAGCCTGACTCCACCCACTGGCAATATTTGAAAATGCTGAAAAAGTGGGCAGACCCCAGCGGAGATAGAGGGGACGAAATAGATACTAAAACACTCTATCCTGATCGTTTTCAATACTCACAATCCCAATTCCTGACTCCCTACAGTGGTTTTGATGACACAAGATGGTTTTTATACTGCCAAGGGCGTAGCTGAAAACCTGGGTACGTCACGAAGTGCAGAACATCCAATAGGAAAATTCAACTGCAGTAGCCACCGTTCAACCTGAAGAGGGCAGCACTAAGACGCTTTCACACCATATATTGTAGAAATAAAACACTTTATAAACAAATGTCAAAAAAGTGACTCGAATCAATTACTGGTTTTAATAAAGGTCCATTCTTACAGATCATTAACTAAAAAAAGTTGGTTTAGTGTTTAGTTACTCTTTAAAGTCAATGGGTTCCCATTAGAACCCATTGTCTTTGTTGTATCAACAAAAACAAACAGAAAACAAATGTGTGCATTATTGTTGCCCATGCAAATCTAGTCATAGTTTAGATTAGTGGTCGACCGATATGGGTTTTTTGATGGTCGATGGCGATGCTGATATCTGAGAGAGCAGGATGGCATCAATATTTAATAAATTAGATACATTTACAGCGCCGCCTGTCAAAATAGAAGTCTGCAGAGTCGTCAAAATAAAAGTCCCACTTCTAACAAATCGGCCGATGCCGATATTTTCAAAATGGCAAATGTCGGCCGATATATCGACCACTAGTTTAGATAAGGGTTGCAATTTGGCAAAGGCTGCGATTATTTTATGTGCAACTTGTCAGTGCAGCAAGGCTCTGTGATAAGTAAATGCTCCATCTGAACGCCAGAGGGCGCTCTCCCGCACACACTCCAAATATGCCCCGCAGAAGATCACACACGTCATTCCAGGAAATCCAAATGAATCCAATTGAAACACTTTGATTGATTGATTGATTAAATGTTGTCTTTTGCTGGACAACATGTTCGTAATGTTCACGGGTTGGCGACCCAAACTCACAATGCTTTCAGACGGAGCAGCATTTACCACTGAGAGCCGTATGTCACTGACAAGCTGCGCGTAAAAAATAACAATCACAGCCTTTGCAATTTCATAATCGCAATTAGCCAAATCAGTTTAAGTGCGATTTAATGTTAATTGCGAATAATCGTGCAGGCCTAGTTTAGATATGATGAAAAGATTTAATTACAAGTAATTGTATCTCTTCACAAGACTTGGATTAAACCGCTTGGTTCATAAGGATTTGTTTTACAATGCCTTTAAAACCTTGGAGAGACAGAAACCTCACTTTTCAGAGAGTAAAAATATATTAATGCTTTTTGAAAATGAACAAAAGTCTGGGTTTGGAATGACTATTTTTTGGGGTGAACTAACTATTTTAAGGTTTCTTTAACAGCGTTTCTTCAGTTTAGCAAAAGTCTGACAATCACCAGCTTGCTATGAATGGGTTTTGTAAGATTCGATCTTGAGATGTGCAGAGGACTGCATGCGGATCACAGCAACACAGCCTTCTATTAATGAAGTGAAGTGTCTCAGGCGGGCCAAAAGATAAGCAGCCAGCTGCTGATGTACCCCTGGTCAGATGACGAGAAGCTGACACCAACACAACACTGGCTTGTTGACGGAGAGGTGAAGCGACAGCTTGCTCGGTGTAACGTTCCAGCAGGAAGAGAGCAACATTTTTGCCAACTCCCCGGCGAAGAGGACAAATTGTTATGCAGTGCCCCGATCTGGCACGCTCCTCCTGGAGATTAATTACTCTTCCCTTCACGACCAACAGAATCAGCGTCGGAGGGGGCAGAGGACAACCCAGGTGAGGAACGATCTGTGGGAACGTCTCCTTAACTCCTTAAACTGGATGACAGGGTACAACAAATCCAACCACGTACCTGGACGTATGCGGAATAAGGGTGCTTAGTAGCTAAAGTGACGGAGGAAAGCGTGATTTAAGGGTGTATGAGAGAATTCATTTCAGGGTGGAGTGATAATTTGTGTTTGTGGGAGTACAGATAATGAGGTTTTTTTTTAAGCCGAGGCCAGGATTTGATCACACTCGAGTGCTCTTCTGGGGCCTCCACAAATCACTCCAGCTCTGATTTGTTATTTCACATCACATTTTCTAAGTTACACCACCCCAATGTCACTAGGGTTGAATGAGGCAACAGTCGCACATAAAACACTGGACCTGACTGCTATTGCACATTACGTTCTCTCTGTTTGGATCAGACTTATCCAATGAAAAACCATCCTCTCTGTGATATACTACAGATTAGACTCAAAAGATTAGTACAACCCCACAATTACGCTCACGTTTAATGGATACCGAACGATTGCAGGACCTTTTAATGATAAGAGGGCTTTATAAAACGAAAATAAAGGATGATTCCAGGAATATAAGTGCCTTTACCTCAAGTCCCATCAACATTAAAAGATTAGCAGTGGAAAAACAGCTGGTTGAGTTTCTGCTAAGTGTCCATTATTTTGATAATACCGGCGTAGCGGAGCAATAGAGAGTTAATTGTTTGTAACACGCATCTGAAACGTATCAGTTTTGGATTTAGAGAGAATCCCAGACATTTTAATGCCATAAAGAGTGATTGCATTGTAGAACACCGGCGAGTTTCTCAGCTGTTGTGATGCCACACAACAATAAATGTGCTGAACAGATGATTTGGACCGGTGGCGCAGGAGTGTAGCGAAAAGCATTGGTGCAAGGAGCGGACTTCCCATGGTGAAAAGGAGAGTGGAAAAATAATGTTATATGAAAGGAATTCTTTCTGCTTCTCAACATGCAAACAAATAATCTGTTCGTAAATGGCTCAATCAATCTGAAAAGCTTTCATCAAAACACCAGATTGATTCAAATAAAAGGTCAATGATGGTGTAATAGGAAAAATGTAAGCGTGAAAAATACTTACATTTACTTAAAGGTACAATATGCAAGATTGTTTCGCCACCAGGGGTTGCTTAAAAATCACAATTTACAAATAGTTGAAAACATTCAGGATATTGGAAGTAATCAACTAAACAAAATATATAACATAAAAATCCTGCATATTGTACCTTTAAATCACTGCATATTTACGTTTTACATCTTCTAAGTTCTGACTACGCATATGTCTATTTACATCTTACAAACTAGTCAGTGGTGAAGACTATTAAGAGTAAGAATATTAACTAAATATTTGATTAAAAAAAAAGCTTGTCTAACATACAGCATGTTAGCATTCTTTATAAAACATAGATCTTTTTAGAAGGCAAAAACAACATTCATAGTTTCATACCCAAGCTCCAGTGATATTATATTAATGACTTGCACCGGTTCTGAACACAGCAAAAAGTAGAGCAATAGATTTCTGCGTTTTTCAATAATAAATTTGTATTAAATCATAAATTCAGAAAATTTAAAACAGACAAAACATCTGAAAACTTTTATTTTAAAATACAAATATTATATATATATATATATATATATATATATACATACACACACACATATATATATATATATATATATATATATATACATACACATATATATATATATATATATATATATATATATACATACATATACATACACACATACATGTATACAGTTTTATGAATTCTCGATTAGACATGCATTTTGATTATTAAAAGGAAATTGAAACAACTTTGGAAAAATTAAACAGTTTTCACTGTATGCAAGTTTAGTGATATAGCATAGCCGTTTAACAAATACATTTTTGGGGCCTAAGAAATTGGTTTTATTTCTTCCCGATTCAGTTGATTTTATTGACATTATAAAACATTTAATCGTTAAACTTGATAAATTATTGTTAAATTCAAATTGTATATCATGCTTCATTTTTCAAATTAAAAACACATGCTTTTTGATTAATTACATTTCATTTAACCATTAAAGCAGAATTCAGAAAAATTAAAATGCATTATATTTTAGGGAGGGGAAATTAACCAAAATTTAATAGGGCAACAGGCTTAAAATAAAAAATAAATAAACTACAGTTCAGCAGCGCATACAAAATATTTGACGTTTTTCAGTCCATGCAATTTCACAATATTCCAGATGAGTTAAATAAACAAAACATCCCTAAAAAGGCTGATAACAGACAGGCCTGTCACAGCAGATGAAACCAAACAGGCAGTTCAAGGGCAGCTGATGAGCATTTAGATTACTGCGGTTATTAACATTTGTACTTTTGCACTCAGCACAAACTCAACCAACTTTTGGTCAATGGCCCAAAGTGCACTTTCACTTCGCAAGAACGGAAACCATCACTATCTTGGGTCACTTGACAGCTAGAGAAAGAAGTAATAAAGGATGTACTCCAAACTCAGAGCCTGTTCAATATATTATCTGTCACCGCCTTACACTTCAAGCTTCGCTGGCTGAGCCTTGGCAAAGAGTCGCTCTTCAAATGACGCTGACTTTAATTACTGACGAGTAATTAGGCTAACTTGTCTGAGCGTTCTGTATGTCAACTAATCAACCATGAGACATATGAACATTAATCAAACATGGGGAGGAACAGGGGAGCACAGGCTCTTATGTTATGCAACAAAAGAGATTGCCTCTTGAATGATGGAGGCCAGGAGTATCAAAATATTTCAGTACGAGTTAGAGAGAGCATACACATTTCTGATTTCTAAACCCAAAGCAAAGGTGAATGGCAAAACTGTAAACATTGTCACTTTGTAGATATTTTGATGTATTTCATCTTCATTTTATCAGCTTCCTGGAACAACAAACACTTGACCTCATCCAGAGGTGAATGACATGAAGTAAACTAACATGATGAAACGTTAACAATTTTCTTGAGTGTACCTTATTTGATGTGATACACAGCTCTTATGTAACACACTTCACATTTCAACAGCTCTTCATTGGGGTTCTGAGTCTGACTAAATGAATGGTCTATATCTCTTGTTCATTTATTAACCTACCCTGAACACTATTTAACATGTACCAAGAATGAAAGGAATAGCAAATTATAAGACTCAGAGATTTTGTACTGAAGCTATACACCCACGAGAACAGAACGGACAAAATGACTCACACCAACATAAATGCTTAAAAAGACTTCTCTAGAAATTCATTAGAGATGTACTAACTGACTAGAGGCCGTCAAACTCCTAAAAGAACAACAACAACATTTTAGTGCGCTGATTAAGCATTCGTATCAGGATGCATCGATCTAGAATTTTTTTTCTGATAAAAAACCCAATAATTGTTTATATTTTGAAACATTTAAAAGATATATTGGATATTTTATATTTTATAAAATATCCAATATTTGATTAATTTTTTTATAATATTTTATATCAATCCAAATGTGTGGGAAAGACTACAAAAAAAAGGAGGAAAAGGCAGAAAAATACCTTTATCAAAGGTAGGCCCACAGAAATTATACTTATGAACTTTCAGAATAATTTAATAGAAAATAACTTTTGCAAATACAACAAAAATAAAGAAACGAAAACTTATATATGCGCCTTGTAGGGGTTCTTAACACCTTATAAGAAAAGTGGATTGATTTGATTTGTGTTTAACAATTTAAGCCACACTATAATCTTAAATATTGGCCTATTTTACTTAATGAACCTACTGATAACATTAAAAAGTCACAATGATACAATAGTGATAGCCTGAAAGCCACTGCTTACCACTGAAAAAAATATTTTCATGATTTGTAATCACAACATTTTTTCTTCTGTCAAATCAACTTAGATCATTTATAGCCTAGTTCAGATAACATAATATTTTGAGTTTCCAGTGATTAAATTAATCTCCTTCATTGTATTAACTCAATTTTTCCATTTCAATTAACTTAAAATTTTAAGGCAACCAGGTTTTTTTTTTTTTTACAGTGTATGCAAGAACAGCTCAGGGAAACTGGAAAGTCATAAAGGTTGAGCAAGAAGAATAAGTTAAATGTGGGGGCAAACTGTCTTTAAAAATCAGACCATTTGAGTCAATGATCACGAGGGCATTTTGATCAAGCCAAATGCTCTCATCCAATCTGGGATATTACTCTTTTGCTCACCATAATTCTTTCAAAACCAAACGAGTGATAGCAGCATTACGCAAAAAAACCCAATCACTAGTAATGCCTCAAATTGAAAGCTTTGTTGAAATGTCAGTAAACAGCGACTATAGGGATTTAAAACTATTTCTTTCATTGGTTTTATAAATCCACTTGTCCTAATGTTTTAAAAACATTGCTATTCAGAAAAAGAGAGAAGAAAGCTAAGCTATTAATGTGCTGCAGGGGTAAAACCGAGCTCTAAGCGAACACCGCTTCCCACTGCCCTGCTTAATTTGCCTGATTGCTCCTGGAATACGAGACCCCCCCCCCCCCGGCCAATCCAGTCATGAGAGGTGAACCCAAGGCACTGCACGGCAGACTGCAGTCTCACCCGGGTCCAATCCTCTAAAGGGGGTTTTAACCTGATGGGAGAGGGTCAGGATATCCACACATGCAATGCCTCCGCCTCAAACGATCTGCTATTAGCCTCGTTTTGGAGAAACATTTAGCCCTGTGTTACAAGAATCACATACAAAAACATCACTACTTAAAGTCAGCGTGAAACAGAAGTCGTGATAGTCTTTCCTTATTTTGACGTAGGCCTAAGTGAAAAGGCTTCTATGACATTATAAAAATCCAGGGAAGATTTTGATTGTGTCCATCTGGATTTGATTAGACCATTGTGGTTTGCAGATGCTGTGATGTCATGTGTGTGACAGGTTGTCCCACCCACACAGTCACACTAGCATGAATTTATGTGCACATTAATGATTTATAACAAATGTCTATTTTGATTTCATAGTGACCTTAAAGGAATAATCCATCACAAAATTTCAATAGTCACAGCACATAAACAATATGCACAAAAACAAAAATCCAATTTTACATGACAAGAACAACTTTAGGCTATAGCTCAAATAAACATTTTAAAATGCAAGTGCTTTCAATAGAAAATTGTAAGATTCACATTTCTGCCAATCTTTTTGATGAAATCTAATATGCTACCAACTACACAACTACCACTTTTGTGGGTGCTTCAAAAAGTTCATAAATAGACTGCCGAAGTTACGACGTCACTTTGTAGGCCAAAACGCTGAATTTTAGCACTCCCGGTTCCATAGCCCATACACTGTAAAAAAATATTTTCAAGATTTGTTATCACAACATATTTTCTTTTGTCAAATCAACTTTATAATAATTTATTTAGTTGAGATAACTTATTATTTTGAGTTTCTGATGGTTAAATTAATCTACATCATTGTATTAACTCACCTTTTCCAGTTCAATCAACTTAAAATTTTAAGGCAACCCAGGTTACTTACTTTAAGTTAAACCAACAATATTTGTTTACAGTGTAGTAATCACAACATTTTTTCTTTTGTCAAATCAACTTAAATAATTTATTTAGTTCAGATAACATATAATTTTGAGTTTCTGATGGTTAAATCAATCCCCTTCATTGTATTAACTCACTTTTTCCAGATCAATCAACTTAAAACTAAGACAACCATGTTACTTACTTTTTTAAGTTAAACCAATATTTTTTTACATTGTATGGGTTTTTTGAATGTATTTTTGCTGAATCGCCTGAAATAAGGTCTGTGGTGAACAAACACTCTAAAAAAATGTATGTTTTGATCTATGAGATAAAACACACCAGTTATAACCTGCTTGTGGTTTTTCAACTTTATATAGGCTTCAAAATGTATAAATTTTGTATTAACTTTAAAGATTATCTTGATAAGACAAAACTCTTTGTTGAACACAGATCTTATTTTTTGTGATATTCCAAAAGTCTATGGGGAAACCGCATTACTTTTCGGTCGAGGGAACACATGCACCGCTAACTTCCGAGTTGTCCTACAAAGTGACGTCACTTTGGCAAACTTCGGCACTCTATATATCGTAAAACTAATCCATATATGAATTGATTATGACTTATAAATTGTACTATAATAGATAGATTGAATTTACGCTTTTATTCATATAAACATTTTTCATCAACTCACACATCGGATCCGGTAACCGGAAGCTGAAGCATGTTCGCTTGACATGCTAGAACCAACGAGGTTCATTCTTGTGTTACGCAGCACGTTTGAGCTTCAGCGAGAACCAATGAGGTTTGTTCTCACGCATCAAGCAGGTTCGGTTGAGCTTCTGTTTATGTTCACAGAGACTAAACCATTCAATTTATATGGATTAGTTTTAAAATCTCTTAAAATTTTTGAAGCATCAAAGTCAGTAGAGGGGGATAGAAAGCGCTCAGATTTCATCAAAAACAAAAAAAAATCTCCATTTGCGTTCCAAAGATGAAAGAAAGTCTCACTGGTTTGGAAAGACATGAGGGTGAGTTATTGATGACAGAATTTACATTTTTGGGAGATCCATCCCTTTAAAGTGTTCATACCGAAATGCACTGAATGATGAATCAAAGGCAAAAAAACTGAATCTGATGTTAAGAGAGACTTGCACACAACTAGCTGACTCAACGTTAACCACTCTCAGCTTTTCACCGCTAGAAGCGGTCTGAAATCTTCCTTTATTGACTCAAGGTCATATTCCGGGTTTCTCTGCATTGCCGGCAAGGTCTCCATTCTTTCTTTAATGAAAAACTCAATTTGATATTTATCTTGCTGCGTACAGAGCCACACAAATTGTGAGCCACCTATTTTCATGCCCCCGTTTTCCATCTGACTCCTTCATTCACATTCAAATTGGAGATAAATTCCTGCATGACCACAGACATTTAACGTCACGGTGATTCAACGAGGAGGCTCAAAAAACCCTGTCATTTCTCATCATTGAATCTTCTAACCTTTCCACCCAATGCAGCTTTTCAAATAGCAAAACAAGAGCCTCTCACCCTAATCCCAAAAACAAACCACTCTGAACGCCTCATGCTGCCTGAACATGTTTTGCTGTGCACTAACAGATATGCCATAACCACCACGGCACTGATTTCTCACAAAGCTGCTTTTTCAGCGCCTACAGCCAATATTTCCCAAAGAATCTGCTCAGACTGACAGTCAGTGTACCACAGATAAACAAGCATGTCTCACGCATGTCGTTTGATTACCTGGTGGGTTTGCAGCTCGCTTTGACCGGGGTGGTGGATTTCACGCCACAAGAAGGTTAATCTAAACCTCAATGAGAAACCTTAAGACTCCAATTACTTCGTCAGCACTATAATATGAGCTCCTTAATACATTAAAGGCTTAAATGAAGCCACAAATCTAATTATAAACTAACAAGCACATTCCTTTTCACAATCCTATCAACTAACGTTAAACACATACTGATACAGTATCTGATCATGAGTAAATGTTGTCCTAGTGTTGATAAGCACTCATTTGGGATGATGATGCACTGTTTGCACATATTGACATTTTTGTTCTATTAACTTGCTTACACAGAAACATAACCTTTAGATTTGGGTCAATACCAGGCTGCCATTTCATTAAAAAATTTGAGAAAAGAAGAAAATCACTAACGTTACGTGTAACAACACGACTGATTCAAATAACAAACAGGCAAATACATTCGTAACAATAACTTAACATTAACCACAACTCTTAGGAGAAAGAGTCACTGACCTGGAAACATGACAGAACCAAACGACTCCAAAAAATAATCCAAATCAAACGCAGGAGACAATTAACTTGACCGGTCCAAACTTCTTTCTCTTCTCCGGCTTGTTAGCTTGCTAACTGCTAAGTTAGTCGACCCGTTTAACTCAGCGCGACGGATAATGTCGAGTTGGGATGGACGGATAAAACTACACTTTCATTTTCAGAGCTGTTTATTTGTTTATAGACGCGTTTGGAAAACACGGGGGCAATGTGGGTGTTTGTAACAGAAAACAGCTCCAGATCAGACTAGCAGGCTGGCTAAGCTAAGCTAAACAGTGGAGAAGGTAAATGAGGTTCATGATCCACAGAGACTTTGAGCTGTTTCAAAACTAGTGAGCTGCCTACCTAGACAGCTTTTGGGGGTCGGTCGAACACGCCCAAAATGCTGTCTGTGTAGACAGCTCTCCGTGTATTGGTACAGCCTTTTTTTGGGCTGCTGTTATGCTAAAGACGGACACCTATAACCTAGCCTGCTAACTTAACGTTACCCATTCCCAACACTAGCCATTATCTATGCGCGGTTATTAATTCTGCACCTCCGGGGCGCAACCTAGACAGAAGCTAGGACTACTGACGCTATTTTAAGTTAGCAAGTTAGCTGGTCCAGAATTCAAAGAAAGATCCACTTACCAAGTTTATATCAACCAGAGAGAGGCAGCTGCAGCGAGACAGTCTTCAACCCAGATAAATGAATATAGCATGGGAGGATTTCAGCCTGATCATCATGTAAGCCTTAGGGAGAGTCGAGTGTCCCGGTCCGAGCACAGAGTGAGCGGTGTGTCTCTGCTGGGCTGAACCCACCAGAACTAGAGCCTCGAGCCTGACTGTCCCTCTCTTGCACACTGGTCTCTATCTCCACAGGCTTAGTGCGCACACATTCGCCGCTAGTGGGCAGCAAAGTAGAGCTATACAATCAGAGTTTTATTATTTAACCTCCTTGATGAAGATTAGGTTGATGATGTAGGTTATGTGTTCAATTACATGCCATGACAGTTCCAAACCAGAAATCTGATATTTCTGTCCCTCCTGTCCGCCTACGCAACTACCTCTGTCTTTGAACATTAAAAAAGTTCTTAACCCTCAGGTGCTGTTCGGTCATTTCTGACCGAAAAAAATTAGAATTTTTTTTTAAAAAATCACAGCTTCTTCAGAAAATTACGAAACATGGTGACTTTTATGGCATTGGGTATGTTGTGAACACAAAAAAATTGAGGTCATGATTCGAGCACTTTAAGTGGTCGTAAACAAATGAGTCACACTTTTGCTCTTCTGTCAAAAATGACCGACCCATAGGAAATGAATGGTAAATTGACAAAAAAAAAAAAATTCTCTGAATTTTATACGTGCAATCTACAAATCGGCCACAATTCTAAAAAAAAAAAAAAAAAAAAAAAAGAACACCGCAGGAAAGGGATGACAGAGAGTGCAAAACTTTTTGTCTATCTATCTATCACACTTTTATACACATACACACCAATAAATTTTGATTACAAAAAGTATGTAAATGAATGGGAAATTGTAAAAAAAAAAAAAAATGTGATTTTTTGTTTTTTGTCAATTTTTTTTATAAGAAATAGATTTTGAGATTGTTTCAACTATATATTCAAATCCACCAACAACAACAAAAAATGTGTTCATAAACAGCTGGGGAATTCATATGCTTCTCCATAGAGAGCTGTACATGCCATCTAGTGGTTACACCATGATTCTACGCTTTTTCTCTATCCTGTAACCAGATGGTGCTAATTTTCTTCAAAAAAAAAAATTTTTCTGAAGGCCTAGACTCTATATTAAACTAAAATACTGCATGAATATTTTTTTTGAAAAAAACAATATATATATATATATATATATATATATATATATATATATATATATATATATATATATATATTCATGGCAAAAATAAACCATAAATATTGAATAAATATTAATAAATTCAATTAAATTATCTCAAAATACTAAATTAAAAAGAATAAATATTATAGAACAAAAATAAATTGCATTGGTTTTACTGGGATGGAGAAAGTTTCATTTTTAGTTGTCCGGTCACTTTTGACCAGGAAGATAACAAGTGTGACTCTAAGATAACAAGTGTGACGAAGAACACCTGAGGGTTAAAGTGATCGCAAAACGTATCCATATGAATTGAGTGGTTTAGTCCAACATTTTCCGAAGAGATTCAATCGCTTTATACAGATGAACAGGTTGTATTTAGTCTTTTATTCACATAAATATTCATCAACTCAAGCTCACGCAGCACGTTTGAGCTTCAGCAAGAACCAATGAGATTTGGTCTCGTGCGTCAAGCAGGTTCGGTTGAGCTTCAGTTTATGTTCGTTGATCAATGTTTATACAGTATGTTTATACAATATATGTATACAGTAGACTAAATATAATCTGTTCATCATATAAAGCGATTGAGTCTCTTTGGAAATTTGTCAAAATGACAGTCAATGGAGAGACATTAATTTGTATTCCGAAGATGAATAAAAGTAGATAGATAGATAGATAGATAGATAGATAGATAGATAGATAGATAGATAGATAGATAGATAGATAGATAGATAGATAGATAGATAGATAGATAGATAGATAGATAGATAGATAGATAGATAGATAGATAGATAGATAGATAGATAGATAAAAAGATTTCTTGTTGTATATAAAGCTTCTCCATATTCCATTATCTCGAATATTAATGCCTTTTAACATCAAAAGTATAAGCCTGACAGCTGATCCTTGTCCCATGAAACAGTGGTGTGTCACTGGTTGGTTTGATATTTAAAACAAACATAAACTACAGCTGCATCTCAATCTGTCAGCAGCAGCAGGGCATCTGTGAGCATGGCTTGCGTCCACATCACACACTCATCAAAGCAGAGTGCATATCGGCCAGAGCTGTACTCTCCATCATTCTGACACTGCCAATGAGCCGCTACATTAACCACAGACTGTTCATTTACATTTGGAAGGCTGAACACTGCATGGCCACAGTATATGCTTTGTATGATTTGTTTTAGTATGAACATGCAATATAGATGCATGTGCTGTCCTAGAAGACATTCGTCATTTTAATGAACTTACTTTTTGGAGTATTAAGTCATACTGAAAAGTGTCAGGAGATTTTCTTTAAGCCATGGTGAAATTGTCTGGTTGTTAGATGTGATTTAATGTTGGGTAAGTTTTCAATGATATCATAATATCATAAACACATTTGTTGCAACAAAACCCTGGGGGGGAAAAAAACTGAAAAAATTTGTTGACTCTCACAAAAAAAAAAGAAGTTTTTATTTCATGACTGTAGTGACAGTAAATTAATGTATGGGTTGAAATGTGCTGGAATATAAATGTCTGTATCAGCAAACTAATAAAAATAATACTTTTTTAAATGATTAATAATATGTGAATAGGTTGCATGAGGGAGCTTAATATTTTTAATTATTTGTCAATGTACCAAAACAAATGATTTACTAAACAGATAAAAGCAGTAAAGCGAGCAAGAGATAATCACTTACACAATTACCCTGAACAAATTAAGCAAAATAAAGCATACAAAATAAACTGAGGCGTAAATGTACAGACATCTGTCTGTCTGTCTGTCTGTCTGTCTGTCTGTCTGTCTGTCTATCTATCTATCTATCTATCTATCTATCCATCTATCTATCTATCTATCTATCTTTTAACAAACGAGTACATATTTCTGAGCACGCGAGGGGTATACATAGGGGACTTTTATTGCATTTTCTATGTACTATTACTTCCGTTTCGAGAGATTGAACTTTCAACCCGGCAGCGTTTTCTCTTTCCTTTCCTGTTTCGGCCTCGATTAGAGACACACATAGGTAAGAGAACACTGTTACAATCCGTTAAAATCCTACCTTTATAAAAAGTGTGCAATATAAAATCGAACTTCTGTAACGTCCCCAATCATCTCCAGCACCAGTAAAACGTGATATTTCTCCCATAAATAGTGATAAATGCAGTATTTTAAGCGGATTATCAGTAGCGGGGTCCTGCACCATATTGGTCCGCCTAGCGCAGCTGCACGAGCCGCTACAGTTACAGATATACTCGCTGGTTTACACTATTTGAGGAAATGTGCTTAGTTTCTCGAGCAAAGTAAACGTCTTCGTTATAAATATCTTACACGTTTTAATGCTGAACCTTACGTTAAGTTTGTTAGCGTCTAAAAACAGGTCGGTAAATCCTTTGGCCTTTCTGGATTTGTTTCCCCAAGTATTTCATGATAATAGCAGTTAATGTTGAATGAATTAAGTCAGTATATAATGCTATGACTAACTAGTTTAAACTCGCAGTCGTACACCAGAATATCTTCTCGAATGTAACGTTATTAGAAGAGCATGTCAATAAGAGAGACCTTGTTTAACTTAATATTTAGACCTCAGGGTCTGAATTATTATGTGACGATGAATTTTTTTCATATTACGTTGACCTGACTGTTGAATATTGATGTTTTTCAGCAATGGCACCTCGCAAGGGTAAGGAAAAGAAGGAAGAGCAGGTCATCAGTCTGGGACCTCAGGTTGCCGAAGGCGAGAATGTTTTTGGAGTCTGCCACATTTTCGCATCCTTCAACGACACCTTTGTGCATGTCACTGACCTCTCCGGCAAGTAAGTAACACAAAAATGTGAAGAGAAAAAAAATTGTATGCAATATGCATAGAAAAAGCAAAAATACTAGCAAAATGTGGGCTGAGTAAGTTACATTGATATGTTAAACAGTTTTGTTAATATCTCAATCCTTATCGTAGTTTACCTAAAATTAATTTTTTAACTTGGTCACCCTCTCAATTCAAACCTGTGTGATGTTCACCATAAATAATATCTTTATTCTGTGTAATAAGTGAAAGTAGACTGGGACTATCAAGCCCCAAAATTATACAGCAAAGTAGGTCATATCATATGGATGTTAAAGGGATAGTTCACTTTGAAATTAATTTTTGATATGTTTTAGCTTACTTCAAGGCCATCCAAGATGTAGTTGTCTTTGTTTCCACAGCATTTTCAATTTTGACATTTTTTGGTCAAACCGTTGTTGTCTGTCAGTCCTATAATGCAGTTTTAGGGGGTCCACCTCAAAGAGCATGAACAGAGAAGTCAAAATTAAACATGATTTAATTACTCATGAAAGTACACACTGATGGCTTAAGACACGAAACGAGCGGTTTGTGTGAGAAAATGAACAGAATTTGTATAGTTTTTACCTCTTGTTAACAGCCGTCAAACTGATCTGAATCGGATGAACCATCTCCGGACGTTACGCCAGAAGTGATCTCTCGCGTGTCTGTCACGCATTGTTTACATTTCGGAAGGTTTACCTTTCACTAAACATATTTAGATGTACGGGAAATCGCAATGGAAGACGATTTCGATATATCTAAATATGTATAGTGAAAGGTAAAACTTCCGAAATCATTGAACAGTTTGCCAATAGTAGGAAAAGAGTTGGAAGTGTTTAAGTTATTGTTAAATCAACTTTCCTATGGAAAAATTTAATGTTTGTTTTCCGGAACCTGACTTTTGCAACAAGATTTATGTAAGTTGATATAATGCTGAGTGTATATTGCTATAAAAAATCTGTTCGATTTTGTCCTCCAGAACTGACTGTTGCTCTAACAATTTTGCCTTTTCCTTAAGTTCTCAAATATTTGTAGGGCTGCACTGTCCCGGTCGATTATTATTGTGATACGTTCTGGTTTGACATTCTGTTTTTTGTTTTTGTTTTTTTTGCCATGTTCATTTCATCACGTGGAAAGCGCTAACTGCTAATGGGGCGTACTAGGTTTTTGTTTATAATTAATTCAGGCGGACAACAAGGCTACCAAATACTTTGCACAGTGCACAGCTAATTTAATGGGGGTTTTTTTCTAACGTCATTTTTGGTCAAATTTCAGGACTTCAGTCGACCAATATTTTCTTTGGTTGAGTACAGCCCTAAATATTTGATAGCTTAAATATGATTGATCACACAAAGTTTTATATTGATGGCATGTGGATAGATGAAGTTACATTCAACATCTATGGTTCTTGCACATTTCGCCTTACAAACCCTGGTCTTCAGTGACTTTAATTTTGGTCTTCCTCTTTTACAGGCCTATTGTTTTGTTTTTCGTTAAATTGTGTGCCCAGTATTTTCTTGGAAGAAAGTCCATGTGATGTTGACTTAATTTTTGGGTGAACGAAATCTTTTGAGGTGATTTGATGATGCATCCTGGTGGTGATCATCTTCTGATTGAGTTTTCCTTCCTCTTGATCTTCAGAGAAACGATCTGCCGTGTTACTGGTGGGATGAAGGTGAAGGCCGACAGAGACGAGTCCTCCCCTTATGCTGCGATGTTGGCGGCTCAGGATGTGGCTCAGAGGTGCAAGGAGCTGGGGATCACTGCCCTGCACATCAAGCTGAGGGCCACTGGTGGAAACAGGTGAGACCTTTACAGACCCGGACTGATGAGATGTCATTTTGTGGGTTTATGGGAATGAGGAACATGGGCTTGCATTATGACTTACTTGCTCCTTTTCCCCCTATAAGAACCAAGACACCTGGACCGGGGGCACAGTCTGCCCTCAGGGCTCTGGCTCGTTCTGGCATGAAGATCGGCCGTATCGGTGCGTTAATCTAATGAGGACTGATCTCTGTTCAGTGGCTTATAAAACTGTTTCCATGAGGAAGTCTCATTCACTTTCACTTTCTTTTCCAGAGGACGTCACCCCCATTCCATCAGACAGCACCCGCAGAAAGGGAGGTCGTCGTGGACGTCGTCTGTAAACTATTGGATTTTTTCAGAATAAAGTGTCAAATAATACTTTCGCCTCCTGTCTTCACTGAAGCACAAGTTGATTTCTTATGATTGCTGTGTTTGGCTTCCTTTAGCTGATTATACATGTCTGACTGGTTTAATGTATAATGTTCTGGTGTTTTGAAACTGAATGAATGAATGCTCGGGGAATACCAAGAAAACCTCTTTATTCAGATTATGCCAGAACATTCAATTTCCTCATTTCAGAAAGTATTTTAAGATGCGCAGAGACTGAAATTGGGATTCAAAGTAAAAAAAAAAACAACTAAAAATCTGTTCTGAAATTTGAGACTCATCAACAAGTAATATCAGACAGCAACATATGACCACCTGACCATACAGACTTGCATAAAACGTGTTGTGCTGTAATTGAGTGGTTTTATCTGCACCAAGTTGGGAGACACTGTTGAGTGTATTTACTGTAATTTAATTACTTTTCTTAAAAATTATTCACTCAATTTCTGTAATTTAATGAGTTGCTTCAAATGTAGTTGCATTAGACTAAAGGACAATTCTATGTAAAACAACAGTGGATTAAACATCAAAATTCAATGTCAAATGTTAAAATATATGTATATAACTTGTAAAGGGATTAAGAAAGAAATGTAATGACATACGTTTTAGAGTTATTAGTAATCTAATTACACTGTTAAAGATATAATTAATTAGCCTGGCTAGTATAATTACTTTAGTAACTTGCCGAACACGGGACAAACAAGATAAGTGAAAGTAAAACTTGAATATGTAATTTAATAATTGAAAATACAAAAATAACTATATCTAGTTCAATTATGATGATCAGTGTCAGATATTAACAATATATAAGTAGGCTACTGTCATTATTTATGGCTTTTTTGCACATTTATGTTTCAAACGGATTTTTGTTTTGTTTGGGGTTTTTTTGCAAGAGGCGCCATAAAAAAAGTCTCACAAAATCAACTGCGCCTCTAATTACTGACAAATTTCCTTAAAATGTTGAAAATCGCAATTCAAAATTCGCACAAAGAATGCATGAGGCTATGAGAGACTCGAGGAAAAAGTTATTCAAGTTCGCGTTTGTCTGACAACTGATGATGCAGCGCGTCTTATCCAATGAAATAATGACCTCCATCTGCTCTGTAGACACTTTCATCCCAGTGTCACACTGCTAGACTCTCAGTTCTCAAGTTTTCATATTAGAGAGCTGTTACAAAAATCCCTTGATCAAATTACCAACATTTTGGGAAGTTTCTGACTGTAAAGCAGAAATGTCGACCGACGGAACCGAGGGGCCACTTCTCAGAGCTCAAAGTGAGCAAACTACAATCAACATGGGACCTCGGGGAGGGTGAGGAAACTTTGGCTTTTTTATTTTATTTTTCTTTTATAAACAAATCTTGGTTTCTCTCAATTATAAATGCTAAATGCAGGTAAATGCAATGAGTGGTTGAAAATGTAAATAAGCAGAACATTTTGCTTGGTGGTCCGTAAATAAGCAGAAAAAAATTATGTAAAAACATATAAAACATCACTATACAAGTCTTCATTAGCAGTGCTTCAAAAAAATGTAATCTATAATGCATTGTGTAAGAAATATTGTGGGGGTTTTTTTTGCGTTTTATTGTCTGCGTTTTTTGTCATCGCGATGTTTTCGATGCGTATCACATTATTGCTTGCACTCATAACTCGGTACAATTTAAAGTGATATCTCACCCCACTAAAATATTTTTTGTTATCATTTTCTCACTCACTAGTTGTTCCAAATCTGTATACGTTTCATTTTTCCTTTCTTCTGTTGTAGACAAAAGAAGATATTTTGAAGAATGTCGGTAACTTCCCCATGGAGTCCATCAACTGCCTGGTTACCGACGTTCATCAAAATGTCTTCTTTTGAGTTCAACAGAAGAAAGAAACTCATACAGGTTTGGAACAACTTGTGGGTGAGAAAATTATATTTTCTCAAATGTCATAAATGAAAATGATATTTTCTCAAATATCGAAAAAAATATTTTTGTGGGGTGAACAATCCATTTAAATGGCCAAGCAAGCTCAATTCTGTTTTTTAGACTGTTTTTGGTTTTGTTGTGAATAATGTTAACCAAACTTTATCAAACGTCCGACACAGAACAGTTTTCATCCGAGCGTCTTTTTTTTTAATAATTTGTTCGGTGCCGCCACCACAGCATGTAACTCTTATTTTATTTGTATATTTATGTTATTATTATGTTTCAACAAGGTACATTATGAAATCTCAGAATATAACCGCAGCCTTGAGCATATTATATAGTCACTCGTATGAATCCACTTGTTCTCTGTGTCCCAGCAGATCTAACAGTCGGGCCCTGAAGGTGGCAGGAGTGACTCTGTTGGCCGGGATACTGATCGCAGGTCAGGCCTTCACCGCCTACATGTCGTACAACCACAGAGAGCAGCTCAACACCCTCGAGAGACGCAACGACCGCCTGCATGAGCTCAGCCGGAAGTTTGGTCAGAGAACTACCATCTTATGGGCTTCCGTCCATCTTACCATTTAAACCCATTACCATAGATGTCATCTAGACTAGAAGCAAATTAACTCTGGCTTACTTCCCTTTTTTGTGCAGTCATGCGCAGTCAAGGGGTTCCCATGAAAATGCAGCTCCCTATGAGCTCCCTCGCTCTGACGCTTGACGACTCGCCCAAAGACAAGGTGAAACTCATTTCCTCTTGATCGTGTTGTAATGTGAACAAGCGGACACGTGGTGTCAGGATTGAGCCAGGAAATCAAATCAAGTTTTAGAGCTGTGTTTTTTTCTGACGGGTTTGCTTTTTAGACATTGACACTATCGGTCAAAAGTTTGTTTGGGATAATTCATTTTTTATGTTTTTGAAAGAAAGTATACATAACAATATATAAATCCTGCCATCTACAACTCCCTCAAGTGTTATTTGTCTATTTTTCAGGATTCCCCTTCCTCATCTCCCAAACCAGGTATCAAGATCTTGTCATTGTCAAACACCAGATTTAGTGTCCTCGGCTCACACACACACTCATGTGTGCCCTATTCATTTGTGTCCCACAGAGCCCAGTGTCCTGTCTCAGTGCCTGAAGGAGGCCGCCGGGGTGGTCAAGAGTCCCCTGCCGTCCTTCCGCCCCAGGTGTGATGAGAACGGGGACTACCAGCTCAAGCAGTGCTGGGATGAGACTAAATGGTGCTGGTGTGTGGACAAGAGCGGCGTTCAGATTCCTGATTCGATGACCGAGGGTCCTCTTCAGTGTTCCGGTATGAGCTGAATGTACTACTGTGGCATAGATGACCCGAGTTGTTACAAACATGTCTGAATTTATTTCTTCTGCTGAACACAAAAGCATATTTTAAGTCTAGTGATATAGCTCTGATAAAAGCATGCGTCACTGTTGTTTATTTTAGCTGCTGCTGATACAACGGTGATGGAGCCTCTGGTGGGAAAAGATGGCCACTGAAGAAGAGCAGTGAAGGAAGACTTCTTAAATATCACAATCTGGTGTCTTTATCTTTAACTTTAACAGCTGGACTTTCACATTTACTTTAGATTCATAGCTTGGTTTGAGGTAAGCATTTTAGCTAGATATTTTGCTGTCGTGAAAATCTGAAAGTTAATTGTGCTTCGTATTGTACTGGTAATAATGACAGACTTTAATAGATCATCTGTAGCAGTGTTGACCTTTAAATAAAAAACTTTCACTTTAATAATAGAATTGTACTATTGTTGTTGTTTTTTTAACTAACATTTAATTGAATATTCATAGACTGGTTGATGAGAGATAACTGTTATATTGAAGGATGGGAAATGTATAATGGAGAGCAAACAGAGATGGCCAATAAACATAAATTCTAACCATTTGTGTGATTCTGTCTGGATGTGATTTTCTGTGACCCAAGGGATACTTGCAAATATTTTAGGGATCTTTAAATTAGCATGCATAATTTAAGGGTAGATCAAACACACACACACACACACGATTTTATCATATGTTCAAATTCTGGGTATGCTTTTCATGTTGTGGGTCAAACTGATCCTAAGTAAATTCAATACAATTAAAAAAAACAACAACATGAGAACAAATAGTTTTTACAACTATTGAATTTAACCATTTGTTTAAAAAAATAATCTTATGAACAGATTTGTTACTTTTTTTGTTAATTTAAAATTTTGATCTCTTTTAAAAGTTTTATTTTTATTTGTTTTAAAATTATATGTAGTTTTTTTTTTCTTGGGCCGTGAATAACCAGGAAATTGTGTCAAATTGACCCATGAGCAAAATTTTGTTCATGCATTCCTAAATATCAAAACATTGCAGGCATGTTCATGAGCTTTAATGAGAAAATCACAAAATGTTCATGAATATTCATTTTAAAAATTTCAAAAGATTCACATATTTATATATATTCTAGCTTAACCAGTATTTCCGATTTGTCAAATTGACCCCAAACATAATATAAGGGTTAACAAGTGATTGGGTTGTACATCATGGCCCAGATTTAATTCTTTTTGTTAACATTTTTTTTCTACAAAAAAAAATAAAATAAAATGAACTTCTTGCATACATTTTTTTTTATAGAGAGCAATTTGAGATTTTGTTCATTAAAATAAAACACTTTCATAAATTCTTGGAAAAAAACAGCCTTTATGTAAAAGAATCTCTTAAAAAACAACATATCGTGCATTATTGAAATAAGCACAAAGCCAAAACAAAAGAACATCAAGCAAAGAAAAAAAAACTCAAGATTGATAACTACTGTTTTCAATTAATTCTTTATATAGACAAATGATGCATTACAATGTAAATTACACTTTAAAAACACACCACTTGAATTCAATCCCGCATCCGAAAACCAACTGCGTGTGAATTAGTTTTCATGCTCTAATTGGGCTACTTCCTGTTTTCTATGTCACTTCCATTATTATTCATTACAAGCAGAAGTGATAGAGTTGAGAGTGGTAAAGTGCAACATATTTATTCAAAAAACTATGTCAAACATTTCAGCAACTCAAGTCTAGCAACATCTGATATTTCACAGGTACAGGAAATGTTCAATGCCATACATTATTTATTTACAATAGTTTGTTGGGCCTGATTGTTCATCCGTTTTAGTGCAAACTTCTATTAAAAAATAAATGATTGGCAAAAATATTCATGTAACAGACTAGCCAGAAGCATATGAAGGACTGATAAGAAAAGTTTTGGCCATTTGCATCATCATGAGGAATTTGGGTATATATAAAAGCAGCACCCACCAATTAGAAATAGAAAACAGCCTAACACTGCTAACCAGAGAAGCTCTCAGTTATTTTATATACACACAGTGTCATTTAAATACATCCAGTTGTTCTGTGGTGTGATGAGTGGCACCCTCAATCGAGACGTTCTTTGAAAGAGGCACTGTTTTTCTGAGATTGTTTTATATGGCTCCCTCTATCTCTTCCCGAATGAGCTGAAGTAGTTTTTGACGGTCTGCTCGATGTTAGGCACTTGATAGCTCTGAGCGGCATAGATGCCAGTGCATGTTCCTACAAGAACTCCCAGGACCGCAGAGGAGCGGAGCTTGGCCACCACATAACCAGCCAAAAAGCCTTTGAGGAAGGGAGAACTGAGCACACTTCCACCCTAGATGGAGGAAGAGGGCAAGAGAGAGGAAATAAAGAACTTCATTAAGCAAAATAATCATGCAGACCCTTTTCACATCTACGGGGTTCACTTACATTTCCACAAATTTCCAACAGAGGCAATCTAGAAAGTAGAGCAGCCGTATAATGCGGCTTCCAGAAGTAAAAAATACCATTTGCTTTCTCCATAAGGGAATTGATTTTGTTTCAGACCAACTGTAAGACACGAGGTTGCTAATCGATGGTTTGTGCTTTTATTGAAGCCACTTTTTTATTTGATCAATTTAATGCTAGGGTAATAGTAGAGATTTGTGAATTTTCATTTGTATTATTATTATTATGTTAATGAAATATAACCACGCTAGATTAACATTGTTCATTGTTGCAGGAATCACAGTCCGTGAAAAGGGTCCAGAGTTTGACAAAAATATACTGAACTACTATTGAAAAATATTGACACATTTACTAAAGAGAATATCTATATCCGTAACCTTTACATTATTTTTGGATACTTTGATTTTTACCCCACTACAAAACAAAGCTTGCTTTGTGATACATTTTACTTACTTCCTTGGAAAATTTGATTTACATAAATGTAAATTCACCAACAATAAACCTGTTTTTCTTGTTTGTTTGTTTTTTGAAAGAATTTAAAATGAACACTATTTCATCTTCAGTAGATAACAAAGCAAGTAAAACAACTTTAATTTGTACACTCTAACTGATGTATAAAATAATATGACAAAAAAAAATGTGTTTGACAAAAATATATAAACTCCTGCCTGTGGAATTCCAACCCCAACTTCATCCTCCATCCGACGCTGAATGTCTTCAAGCTGGCCTTTCAGCAGAGACAGGTCTTTTAGCTGCCGGAATGGGTCCTGTTCAAGAAACATAAAGACATAAAGAAATGTAAGTTACAGCAAACAAACAACCCCCCGTCATCATAGTTGCGGTTGATGGGAATGTCAGCAGAATGAGTCATCGCGGGTGTGCCAGCAGAAAAGAGATCTTACGTTTCATCAAAAAAAAAATATATATATATTTAAAACATATTTAGGGATATGGATAAAATACAGGTTCTATAATAACTGCCAGATACGTGACAGGGAAAACACATAGAGTGATGTCTGCTGAACTGGACAGGGTCATTAACTCAAACACTGAACTTAACTGCAGAATTGGTTTTATTTTCGTTGTTTCGCGGGCACTAAATGCCATGACTAAGTAGCTAAACAGTAATCGCGAACAGTACTAAATATACAGAAATTAAAGTGACTTGTAAAAATTCGAATTAAATTCGGTAGCACACCAACCTTGTCCGCCATGACTGTTTGCGTGGGATCAGCGATTCTGAGCTCGATTAAGCAACCTGAAACCTACATAAATGGCGCTCTATGTTTGATTACAAGGGTCTGTCTCATTCTCTTCTTTTCAGGTTTTAATCGCGGTTGACAAACAACGAAATGATTAATTACCACCACCGACTGGTATGGAGTGCGGATTCAAATGCCTTCCTCTAATTCCCTTTTTTATATCCTCTCCCACAAATTAATATATTGAAAAAGACAATTTTGTTGAATATCTGCTTGTTTAAATTGCCTGTTTTATCTTTGCATAAATTTTGTTTCAGAATCCTTCTTTCTGACGGTGTTTCTACTTGTCCACACTAATCACTCCTTTCTGTATTGTTTCCTCTTATAAAGTGTACATTTAGTTTCGTGTATACAAATCTTAACCTTGAAATGATCTCATCTCATTTCATCATCATTTCTCTCATCATCATTTCCTCTCTTCCTCCCATTGTTTTAGCCACCTTTCGTTCACTCAATATTTCAATGCTTTAAAGCATTGCAAAAGATTAGGCCTATAAAACATGATCATTTAATACTTTAAAGTAAAACTTACAAAGTGTACGTTTTAATAGTGGGCTGAAGTGTGTGAAAACTGTCATGTTTTATTTAATTAATATTACATTTAAAGGGATTTTTCACCCAAAAATGAAAATGCTGTCATCGCTTACTTACCCTCATGTTGTTCCAAACCTGCATGAGTTTCTTTTTTCAAAAGAAGATATTTTGAAGAATGTTGTAATA
Source organism: Pimephales promelas (assembly GCF_988280905.1). Classification (NCBI taxonomy): domain Eukaryota; kingdom Metazoa; phylum Chordata; class Actinopteri; order Cypriniformes; family Leuciscidae; genus Pimephales; species Pimephales promelas. The sequence continues at coordinate 28,823,263 of NC_142787.1, forward strand.
AGACAGTATTTGTTTTCCTACTATGGACGTCAATGTCTACCATCAACATTTGGTTGTCAACATTCTTCACATTATCTTTGTGTGTGTGTGTTCAGCAGAAAAAATAAACTCATACAGGTTTGGGAAAAAAACATGAGGCTGAGTAGTAAATGATGACATTTTTTTGTGAACTATCCCTTTAAGATTCGAAGTACACTACAAGTGTATACTAAATACATTTAAGCGCACTTCATATTCAAAAGTCAATTGAGACGGTTTATGCTTTATTTTCAGAATGTATGAAATTATTTTCCATATTTCAACAACGATGTATGTAACCTATTTCATAACCTACATGAACTGTGGCTTAGACATAAGCCTGTAATGGATATGGCACTATGCTATCGTTACAGCAGCCACTGATTAGAAACGCGCGCGCCCATTTGTGACTGCAGAAGCAGACAGACGCTCGCGACAGAGAAGTCGTTGCCGTGGCAACCAGTCCAAAGTGATGATGCAAACGGAGGCTGGACGATGACGGACTTCGCTTGAATTCATGACGGGAGGAATTAAGGTGGACCAACACAACGCAAACTACAAACCTTTACACCCCTCAGCTCTTTACTGACCACGACCATTTCTAAAAGAATATGTCATGTACGAGGCATATTGTGTTTACAACTCGCGCTCGGTATTTAGCAACAGTAGCTTGCTAATCTCATTAAATCATATCGTACGATGTTCCCCAGAAACGTTTTATGAAGTCCAATGAAGCTGTTATATTACAAATTAATAAAACATTCCTCACATAAAACAATAACATTAACTCAAATAGCACAATTTGATAATGAAACAATACATAAAGGGCTTTTAAATGTACAGAAAGTTAACCACCAGTGTTGCACTCTTCACATTACAGATGGTGATTCGCTTTCTCATGGTGTGGAACAGATTGGAGACTCTAATTCTTCTCAGGAACACACGTCACAGTTTGTGCCCTGTTTGATTAATGAAGAAAAAATATATACTTCAACCCTTTTTTTCTGTATAGCCTATATTTCCATATACACATTCTCCATTTATAATATTTATTTACACCTACATTATTGTCAGCTATGTTCAGCCATCCTTAAGGCACCACCATGAGCTTAGGGGGGCAAAGAGAGCCAGCGAGAGAGGGACGGGGAGGGGGGCGAAGGAGGGGAATAGCTGCAGGCATTACTGAATTAGAGAATCCACAGAGACACACACACACACACACACACTGAGAGAGAGGGAGAGGGAGAGAGGCAATCTCACAAACAGCATCACTCTCAGCTTGACGGAACGACAGTGAACAGAATAGGGAAGCGAACAGAAGAGCAGCATTAGGCAACAAGACAAAGATGAGGTTGATTAGACAGCAGTGAAATTACCTGAGGGGGAAATAAAAGAGGGGATAGACGGAGAGAGGAAAAGAGGAGTGTGGGTTTTAATCCTTTTGGCATGTGAGAGTATCTCTGAGTGCAGTGGTCACCCTGTGTGTGAGTGTGTGCTGCAGAGTTTGTTGGTGGTGTTGGGACGCTTTGAACTGGAATGTATCTGAACTAACCTCAGGGGACTTTCGGGAAGACACCATGCTGGGCAAGGATTACATGCTCGCCATCATCATCGTCAACTATGACGGTAGGTGCACGGATGCATCTACACTTTCCCCTCCTCTTTGTTCTCTCTCTGCTTAGTGCACTCTCTACTACTTAGGCGTCGAAGTGAGAGGAAGAGTTTCTCTTCATCTCCAGACATTGTCTGTTGTTCACACGCTCCGCCGCTCGCTCACTTATGACTTTAACTAGCCTACAGGTGCTGTGTCATACTAGACCCACCCGACTTTTTTAAGACCCTGTTTTTGAGACTTAATTTCGCTGGAATTAATTACGAGGAGTTTTGCATCGATTGGTTTTCACACTCCAGACCAACACAATCTAAAAAAAAGTTGAAATTGAGAGGTTTGCCTGTTGATATTGTTGAGGGCCAGGCGTACAAGGGTTCATGGACAATGTCACCTGTGAGGTTTTGTTGGGATTATGCATCTGTTGGAGGATTAGATCATAGAAACACACATAACATGAAGACCAGTAAACTTTCCATGTGGTAGAGCTTGATATTGTTGCAATCATTTTGAATGATTTATACAAAGAGCTCCAACTGAAAATACTGGTTTATTAATAATTGTTGCAGCCTCCTGAGGTTGTGCCAAATGTGATACATTTAACTATTATAATCAAAACAACGTATCTAGTGAGCCGTGATGCTAAAAGTTGCTTCCAAAAGTGTTCAAATGAAACTTCCTAGTTATAGTGGGCTGATATGTTGAGTTTTCATCATAAACAACAACAGAAGATAATATTAACGGGATCTTAGATGGTTGTTGACCAGTAAACCATCACGTTACATGAAATAATATTCATATTCTGTTCAAAGGGGATGAGATTGACGAAAAGTTGATGTCCTGTGGTGTGACATGCTAAAACTCAATCTAAAACTCTATATTATTGACATGTCTATGCAAAAATTATTTATTCAGAGACTACATGGAATATAATGAAAATAATGTCACATCACAGGACCATTTAAAATGAACCACTGAAGCAAAAAAGTTGATTATAATGGTACGCCTAAAATATCAGAGGACCCAAAATATGCACTTTGTTTAATAGACTCATATAAATTTGAACCTAAAACCGTGACGTTTATGATAAAAAGGACACATTATGCATCAAATACCCTGTATATGTACAAAGGGAGAAACTGTCCTCACCGCGTCCTACCCACGTCATCACTCTTAAAATAACTTCAGTTAAACACACAGAGAGAGGTGGTGTGTGTGAGAATGAATGTTTGTCTGTTGTCTCTGTACGAGACACATTGAGTGATGGAATCGCTTCTCCAAAGGCAAAGGCATGGACACTAAGGCACTTAGGCACAATGCTGAGTGAACGCTGATGGCAGGAGCTCCTGTAGATGATGTGCAGGAATCGATTGCACTTGCTGCAAATTTTCTTTACTTAATCAATTTTGTTGTACTTTCATTTACTGAAATGCTGCCCGCCTCCATGTGCGGATGTCTCCACAAGGGTGTCCCAAATAAAATGCTGTGTCTTGCTTCTTGATTTATTGAAGGCCCAAGGATTAAGTCCCAGATGGGTTTTTAGATCCACCTCTATTCTTAATCTTCCCGGTCTGACCTCACACGGACATATCTGAATTGGGATTATCTGACCACAGACATAACGCCATCGGGATTATTTTTCCCCAGATGTAGCTACAATTCTCTCTTTCTGCTTCTCTCTTTCTCTCATTTGTCCTGACAGATTTCAAAACTGGACATATTGGAGCTTTGTCCTTTTCTTGGCTTTTCGCAACATTCCCCTTTTTCTTCCAATAGTGCTTCTTGGGTTTTTAAAACCTGTTTCTAATTGTTTTTTAAACAACTGTTTTTGCGTAGCAATGCATCTGCTATTACATTGCTAATGCTAATACAGCGTTAGCACTGTGTTGTTTGGTACAAGCACAAAAAAAGACATGAAATTCAAAATTCAGTAATTGAATTTTGCATGTGGGTAAATGATTTTATAATGATTACAAGTTGTCCACGTGGATTCACTACACTGACCAACAGAAAGCTCCTTGGTTTGAAAGAGACTTTTCTGATTGAAAGGATTAGAAAAAACCTTACACACAAGACAAACTAAGAGGACTAGAAACAGGTGTGCTAATGAATCAGTAGCCATGGTAACAAATGAGGAGCGGGGAAGTGGGGAACATAGGAACAGCACACAGAAAACTAACTTGCCATGACCAATAGAAAGCTTCTTGGTTTAAAAGTGACTTCTGTGTGAGATGTGCTTCATACATACAGAATTGACATTACACAATAGACCAATTTTGCCCCCCAAAAATGTTGTTTTTGGTAATGTGTTGCATCTTAAATCTGTAGTGTAGAAGGGTTATAACCATAGACTGTAAAAAAATATTTACAAAGCGTCTGTGACGTCACCCATAGACTTTCTGAAGACCAGTTTTGAGGCTGTTTATGGGGGGTATGGGCGGCACCATACTGGAAAATCTTGAGAAATACAAAATACAAATGTTCAGAAAGGATACAGAGGTGGTATGATGTGTTGTGTCAGATCATGGCCGAGACATCAAATTCCACTTGGCGCAGCCCATTATCAGCTGTCAATCAAAGTTAATCGCCCTTATTTATCATACATTTAATATCTAAATATGATCTAAACTAACAAATTAGAAAAAATTCACCCCCCTCACAGTTGTCAGGCACTCGGAACCTATCCAAAAATACAATAAAAGTCCATGGGACCAACCTGTAAACATATGAATTTATGCTGTGAAAATACTGGTCTATTGATATTTGCTCCCTTTTGGGACCTCCCTCTAGCGGATTTTAGATGTATTGCAGTTTTTCGCACTTCCGGGTAGGCTTCATGTTTCAGATTAGAATGTTGCCGCTTCGTTATAAACCAGGGTGACAGCAACCGTAACCAAGGGTTAAGAGTAAAGTAAACACTTTACGTCTCTCTCTCTCTATTGTAAATTCGTCTCAGGCCCCGTTCACACTACTGCGTTTTCGTTTAAAAAGGGAGAATTAAAACGAATACGATCTCCGTCCACACCAGCGGTTTATCTGCGTATTAGAATTGATCTCCTTCCACATTAAAACGACTGAAAACGTGGATCACGTGATCCTTCACCAACACTGGGCATGTGCGTGCCGGTAAAGTCCTCCGTTTTGTCCCGTCTACACTAAATCGCCCTCCGGAGATTCAAAACGCAAAACGGAGCTGCTGCGTTTCTAAACGTCTCGTTTTAGGCGTCCATTTTAGTCTGGGCGGGAGATGCAAACGTAGAAAAAAGTCTCTGTTTTTTAAAACGAAAACGCAGTAGTGTGGATGGGGCCTCGGTGTTCTTTATCTCACACTTTAGCTTTACTTTGAAAGTGAAAAATCTATGGTTTGCAATCAGTGCCTTTTATTACAGTTGTTTCAGTGGCTCATGGGAGTCAGGAGTGGTCAGTACTGATTGGCCACGTGAGAGCTCAGACATATTGTTTTTTTAGACTCTTTAGTTGTCTGTGGTTACTCTCAAATGTATCTGGGTGTCAAGTTATTATGTGTCTTCTTTACTATTCAAGTGGTTTTCTGGAATAACGTCAAACATTTGTGGTTCTTGAATTGCAAGTATTGCATAAACAGGTTTAACGCCAACTCATATGTCGTGTTGAGGAGAGGTGTGATTACTTTTCTAAGACTTTATGCATACCATAGAGACTATAAGACTATTTTTGGAAGCAGCCACTTTGCAACACCCTAGCAATCACCCAGAACACCCTAGCAAATGCAATAACATGACAGCAATATGCTTTAAACTGTTTAGCAATATGGCAACCACCCAGAACTAGCATTGTGCGCAGGCAAGCAAATGTACTCAAACATTAAACTCTGAGATGCAGAGTGCCAAGAGCATGTATTAATGTCAGACTTTGTCAACATGGTGCCACTAACTAGGTTTTCTTGCACCATATTGGACACAATCATTATGTAACAGTTTCTATAGGGACTGGATCATGCAGTGCAGGTTTTCTCAGGAGATCATCAATAATTCACAAACATCCTCTTCTCAACCCCTCCACCCCCCGATCTGTTGTTATCGCTTCATCCCCATGACATAGCCTTGAAGTTGTTAGTGGGTGCGTGATGGGAACTGCGGCACCACCTACGTGCGAAAAGCTGTGACAATTACAGGAAGTGATGCCGTGTCTCACTATACCATTAGGAGTTCATAACCCACACTTTTTCTTGAAACCACAGACTTGCATTTGAGATTCGTATGTCTGCAGACATGATGTATCATGTAATATAATGTGTGTATATTATGCTGCAGGTAGAATATTTCCTCTTGGAATATCCATTAATATTCATCTACCTGCCCCAGAGCCTGAAACAAGTGAGGCATCTGCGTTTCAGCATGCATCCACTCATAGCACTTTTATTAAAACCGCCTTCAGCTCCAAACGTAAGAAGACATCAGTACAGGTGCACTGAATGTGGACCAGAATTAGACTGAGGATAACCTTTATTCTTCCTTCAGCCTTTTTCTGCCTGTGTTTTATTTCCGCTGACAGCACAGCTACTGTAGCCAGCCCAAAACACTAAAAATGTCATGGTAACACAGTGCGATTATTATGGCCTGTCAGGAGCGGAGGCGAGGGGTGGCTTGTGAAAAAGAGGAGTTCGATCTGGACATGATTGATGATCTCTTGGGAGGGCCGCAGACACACAAACATTCACAAAGACGTTTATATGCTGCCACTGCTGGAAAACGACTTGAATTTCACTCGAAAAAAATCAGTATGAACCCTGATAACAGTCTAAGCCATTAGATAAATCAGCTTATAGGTGTAAAAATGGTCATCTAGTAAGCCTCAGGACTGCAACATGTTTAATTGGATTGAAGTAGATTTGAGGTGTTGGTTTAGAGGGTAAACCCACAGTCCTTTGTGTTGTAAGATTATTGTGGCTTTAACAGGACTCTCCGAGCTCAGAAATCTGTTGAAAGCACATCTTCTTCACTTAGTGCCCTGTCAGTCCTGTTTATATAGCACATTCTCAGAAAACATACACCACACAGTCATTTTTGAGTTTATGTATTTTTAAACAAATTAATTTTTTTTTTCAATCACAATTGTGTGCAAAAAAATAAGCTCTAAATGGAGTAGTTCACTTTTAAAAAAGCTTTTGCTGGTAATTTACTCACCCCCTTGTCTCTCCAAGATGTCCATGTCTTTCTTTCTTCAGTCGAAAAGAAATTAAGGTTTTCCCAGGATTTTTCTCCATATAATGGACTTCAGTGGGAACCAAACGATTCAAGGTCCAAAAGACAGTTTCAGTACAAACGATTCCAGACAATGAATAAGGGTCTTATCAAGCAAAATGATCGCTCATTTAAAAAAATTAACCAAATGACGCGAAAAAAGATTCGTTCATTTTGATAAATGAGTTCGAACAGGAGAGTCACGAACGCGCATCACAGAACAGAGCAAGGTGACCATTTGAGCTTATAGAACTTAAACTTTGTTATTTATTTATTAAAAGAGCAATCGTTTCACTTGATAAGACCCTTATTCATCGTCTGAAATCGTTTAAAGCCCTTTGAACATTTTTCAGTTTGTATTGAAAGTGTCTTTTAGACCTTGAACCGTTTGGTTCCCATTGAAGTCCATTATATGGAGAAAAATCCTGGAATGTTTTCATCAAAAACCTTAATTTGTTTTCGACTGAAGAAAGAAAGACACGGACATCTTGGATGACATGGGGGTGAGTAAATTATCAGCAAAAGTTTTTTAAAAGTGAACTACTCCTTTAATATAACTACACAAATACAAACAGTGAGGATAAAAACAATAACAGCTGCATAAATAAAGTCAGCAAACAACCAAACAATAAGCCTGTATCCGTATCTGCGTAATTTATTCATGTTGCAATGCATGCTGAGAACTCACAGATCAGCTGTTCAGCATAATGTGCGTTAGAAAGGTCCAATATCTATTGTCAGCCACAGCTCACAAGAAATCATTTGTATACCAAACACTCGTACTGATGTGTGTAAAAATCTATTCTAACTAGACTAGTGCAAAGGGGCTTCCTTAACGAATCAACATTTTAAATGAATGTGCAAATGTCATTTGTGAAATGTCACTATGAGACTGTCAGTGTCAGAGGCAACTCTTATACCCGTGCCCAGGCAATCTCGTCTCACTACTGACCCAGTTCTAGTAACACGCACACACGCTTATAGTCTTGTTTTCTCCCCAAACGTCCCCTCCAGCCTCCCGCATTGTGTTTTTTAGTGAGAGTGGACAGGGCTCTCCAGATGCATTGTGTTAAATGATTCTCTCAGGCTAGAGATAAATTCAGACACATATAATTCAGCAGACAGAGCTGCTCTTTCTCGCTTGCTGTTCTGCCAGTCGCCCTATGCCTTTATCTCAGGCTCTAAATCAGAGACGTGACAGGTCTTTGACATAGATGAACACTGTAAAAATGCTGTCATTTTACCGAGAAAAGAATGTGAAAATGCTACAGTTAAAACCTGCCCATTGGTTCTAACAGTACTGTCAAATATTTGGTTGTGTGAATTACTATATAATTTATAAAATGTATTAATTGTGTAATATTCAACATGAAAATGCATTTACAGTAAAATATTGTTAAATTTAGTTTTTAGTTTTTTTTAGTCGCCTTATATTTTACAGTGAAAAACAAAACAAGGACATTCCTTGAGGTCCCTACATGATGCATCACATTCACATCTGATTATATTTTATTTACATCGGGGTTTTTTTTGCTATTTATGTCGATTAGGGTCTTTAGTGTTACATTTTATGTTGTTTAAGTCATATTAATTTCATTATTTTAGTTATCTGATGGTGGTTCACACTGTGCATATATACACAGTGATGATGAGATGATAACGAACTGGTGAGATGACAACTGACGACTGGCGGGAAAAAATACTTTTTTTTAACACAAACTGAAAGTCCAGAAGGCCCTGTTTACACGAGAATGGTTCCGGGTGAAAACGTAAAAATATTTCATCGGATGTGCCTTTCGTTTACACGGCGACGGCGTTTTGGGGGCTTAAAAACGCAAAAAAAAGTGAAACCACCCTCCAGAGTGGAAATGTTAAAAACGCTCCACCGACGCGTTCCCATGTAAAGGGTAAAAACTCAAAAGTCTGCTTGACAGTGAAGGTTGTACGCAGGCGCGCGGACTTGGTGTTGTTGTGTGGCAGTGCTTCACATCGCCACCTAGCCGTCTGGAGTGCATACTACATTGAATTTCACACACTTTTGCGTCACCGTATGCACGCGGATTTCCCACCCAAAACGCTTGTCTAAACGCAGAATAAAAAGTGATAACGCAACGCCACTTTTGCGTTTTCTTTTCTGTATCGTAGCCCCAAACATAGCCCAAGAAATCAGAAACTAAGAACAAGCAAATCTGCTTGTGTGTGTGACAGACACTAGACACTTATTGTTAGCTGACAACATAATACAATTATTTAATAGTATTTAATAAAATAAAAGATGGCAAGCAATGTGCCCACCTTTGCAAATGACAGTCATTCCAATTCTGTGAAAATGTGTTTTTGCTGAGTTGTACAAGCATGTAAAGCTAATAATAGGGTTATTCACAAAATACAAAAATGCAGATTAACAAAAATAATCTGTAACACTTAACAATAAGGTCTCATTTGTTTACATTAGTTAATGTGTTAGTTAACATGACCTAACTTTGAACAATATATTTTTACAGCTCTAATTGTCTAATTGTTTGTTAACGTTAGTTAACAGTGCGTTAACTAGTGTTAACAGAGACAAACCTTCTGATTTTAATAATGTATTAGTAAATGTTGAAAGCATTACCTAAGATTAATAAACCTCGTATGTGTATTGTTTATCGTTAGTTCATGTGAACTAATGTAGTTTACTAATAACGCATGAAACCTTATTGTAAAGTGTTAATAAATACAATTTGTAATAATATTAAAAAGGCATGGCATAATAAAATCCGATAACAGATGCAGAAGTTACATATGGGAAATGTTTGTGTGAGAGGGACAGGGTGATAGATAAGATATAATACAAATGAACATTAGTCCAGCTCTTTTTTTATAAGACAGAGCTGCTTTTAGATTTGACCTCATTTTAGGCTGTGTCATGTGGGCAGATTAGGGCCTGGTCTGTCTCTCATGAGTAAATCTGAGCCCATCACTGCAGTGACCTCACCCCAGTGTGTGTGCGTGTGTTTGAGGGCTGTTTGCTCTCTGTTGGGAATTGTAACATGGCACATTTACAAGAATCTTGCATGCTGCCCTCAAACTAGCATGTGAAATGTTTATAACATTTTATTTCAGGTACGGATTAATCCAGTAATCCATTCTCTTTGCAGATAACATCTGGAATGATCAGAGTCTGGAGCTGGATTCGGATCTTCCTCCCGGATGGCGCACCATACGTGACAGCACTGGCACCTATTACTGGCACGTGCCCACGGGCACCACTCAATGGCAGCATCCCTCCTACAGCGCAGAGGAGGAACAAAACACCATTAACGGCATCACTGCCAGCCAGATCAAGGTGAGATACTCTGATCTGTGTGTGTGTGGGGGGCTCTGTGTGTGTTTCTGTCAGTCATCACATCTCCACACTTGATGTCTTCAGACTGCAGTGGATGGTAGGCGGGATTCAAGAGGAAGACTGACTGAAAACCCGCTACCCTCGCTGAGCGAAAGGTGAGGGAGTCACACATACGCCGAGATGTTTCTATGAAACTAGACTTTAAAACATGCGAACCAAAGTGTGTGAAGCTCAATGTGATTTAAACAAGTTGGAGATGCTCTTGGATGTTCTTGGAACATCCTTGTTGAAATAAAATGATTTCATTAGGATTAGGATAATAGTCTTGTTATCAGCCATTAGGGTTAGGATACAAGGGGTTGTTTGACTGAAATGTTGTTCCAGAATAATGACTGGCTGATTGTATAATATTCCACTTATTACACACCTTTTTTTTAAGCCTGTAGTAAAGGAAAATCACTAATTAGATCTTATAAAAAATCTCCGACAGCAATTAAAGTAAATCGAAAGCAGTTTTTTAATATAATCTCCTGCATCTCAGATTTTTCTTGTGAAAAAAATACCCCAGTAATTACTGTTATTATATGCTAACTGTCTCATTCGTGTCCATTTTTATGTCTCCTAAGGAATTCGAGGAGAAACATCTGAGCTGAAGTTTAAACTTAAATTAGAAAAAAATAGAAGTATGAAAGAAAAACGTCTAAGCTATATCGTTTCCCTCTGGGCAGTTACATCAGTCCGTTTTTGTAATCACACCATGCCATGTTTTTGAATCAAGTATTCCATAGCGCAGTGCAATAAACAATTTCCATTTATGTGCACACATTTGATAAAAGTCATTAAGTCTCCCCCTGAGAAGACATTCACCAAGCCACAAAATATTTTGTTAACCCTTAAAGGAGTAGTTCACTTTTAAAAAACACTTTTGCTGATAATTTACTCACCCCCATGTCATCCAAGATGTCCATGTCTTTCCTTCTTCAGTCGAAAAGAAATTAAGGTTTTTGATGAAAACATTCCTGGATTTTCTCAATATAATGGACTTCATTGGGAACCAAACGGTTCAAGGTCCAAATGAGAGTTTCAGTACAGCTTCAAAGGGCTTTAAACAACACCAGATGATGAATAAGTGACTTATCTACGACCCTTCGAGTCATGACTCGAAAAAAGAGTTCGAACAGGAGAGTCACGAACCCTCATCACAGAACAGAGCAAGGCGAGCATTTGTGATTATAAAACTTAAACTTTTTTATTTATTTTTTAAATAAGCGATCGTTTCGCTTGATAAGACCCTTAATTCATCGTCTGGAATCGTTTAAAGCCCCTTAAACAGTTTGCAGTTTGCACTGAAACTCTCATTTGGACCTTGAACCGTTTGGTTCCCACTGAAGTCCATTATATGGAGAAAATCCTGGAATGTTTTCATCATAAACCTTATATTCTTTTCAACTGAACTGAAGAAAGAAAGAAATGGACATCTTGGATGACATGGGGGTGAGTAAACTATCAGCAAACTTTTCTTTTTTTTTAAAGTGAACTACTCCTTTAAATACATGTTTTGCCAATCATCGACCCGGATCTAAATCTAACACAGATAGATCTCTAACTAGCACAATAGTATAAAACTCTCACAATCACAATTACAAAAGATTAAAATAAATATTTCATTACCTTTTTGAACTTGTAAGGGTTAATACTTACAATATTACATACATCGGGTCGCTATAAACATTTACAGACTGTTATATCGATTTAATTAGACATTTTCATTTGAAGAATGTCTTTGTTATATTGTTTATAATGAATAGATCAAATATTAGTAATAAGAAGGTTGATGTCTAAATTAAAAATAAAACGAGTGGCCAGGGTATTAAACAACGTCCACAAGGTATGTGTTTAAGAGTTAAAAATGTGTCTTCACCTAAATTATCACGATTGTTTTAATGTGTTGGGTGTAGTAACACATTACCCATGAGTGTGTCAATTAGCATTCTTGATGCAAATGAAACACTGGCACAGCTTAGCAGCCAAACACACACATACAATTTAAGCCAAATTCCCCTTCTGGTGCTCTGGAGATGAAAAAGCACATTTTCTTTCCATTCGTTCCCTCATTTGTTTACCCCACTATTGAAGCCTTTAGACGTCTAATTGGACAAACATTGCTATAACTGAAGATGTTAATACCTGAACAGATGTCTTTAGACAGCCACTCAGGTGTGGCCTTTACGACTGTGGGACGGAGTGCTAAACTTTAGCTTTGGCTAACCTCCAAACACTCTGATATCAGGCCACGAGGCCCCAGTCACGCTAATGCTTGAACATAAGCGAGCACTCACCTGGGGAATTATGAACACTGAGGAGAGTTTCTCCACATTTTGTAGTACAAAACGTGGTCTTTGCCAGGGAAGGACAAAATACTGTGAACAAATTTATGTATCATGTCATTGACTGACCTTTCCAATGACTTTGTTCGGCTGTGATTGTATTATTGTTTGGGAATTGTTGACAGCTACAGGGAATGCAATTACCTTCACATATATTGTCAGCACCTCGAGGCGGCATAACACAACAGAGCACAAAATTATACTCTGGCTTTAAGTCAGTCCCTCCAGGATTTCACGATTTTTTTTTTGTGATTTTTGCGATCAAAATGACTGATTTTGTGGTGGTAATTTCCAAAAATTTGTGAAAAAATTTGCGATTTATATTTAACATTTACCATAATAGTATTCAGTCCTTCCAGAAAAACACAGAGTTTTTTTTGTGATTGTTGTGGGCAAAAATTGATTGATTATGCGGCCAGTTTTCTTTAAAAATGCGATGGAATATGTGGGATATTTATGCAATTTTATGCGATGAAATTGCTGGAATTTACAAAAATTGAGGGAACTTGCAAAAATTGCGGTTTGATGAAAAAGAGAAAAAAAGTGATTCCCCCAACATCCTGTTAATAAAAGAGTCATTTCTTATTACTTCCTTTGATAAGCAAGCATACTACATCATAGAAAGTGCTGGGAATATTTAATTTCTCATCTTGTTTTATTTCAGACTGTAAAGGCCAATTTATACTTCTGCGTAGGGTGCGCGCAGTAGGTACGGCGTAGCATACGCACAGACGCGTCCCATACCGCGTACCCTTCCGCGTTGCCTGACGCGCACCTCTTCAAAAATGTAACTACACGTCGCGACGACGCGGACCGCAAGATCGGTGATTGGTCGGCTTGGTAGCATCGTATTTCCTCATACGCATTTCCGCACGTACCTTCTCCTCCGACGTCTTCTCTCATTTCTGCCTTTCAGTTTTAGTAATTTCACTAAAATGAACTGTTTTTCCACCCCAATAAGCTCCAACTCCAACATGATCCACTCTCTTTCAGTCGCTATTGCTTGTAGTAATCTAGCCGCGAGGAATCTAAACACAGTGGAACATTAAAACCCTCCGCCGCCTCCTAGCGTTTCGGAGCAGTACTGCAGAGCAACCAATACCTGAACGCAGAAGTATAAATGCTCACAACGGCGTCGCCTACGTGCGTAGCCAACGCCGTACACTACGGCGTACCCTCGACGCAGAAGTATAAATCAGCCTTAAGAGTGTAAATAAGGTGTGGCCCCTTTAAGAGCTGCGCGCTCCCTGTTGAACTGTCGAACACCCCATGTGTGCGGGTAATTTCTGTTTGATGCTACTACTTTTATCTTATGTTGTTTATTAAGTAACAATGTGACAGTAGAACGTTCGACAGACAGTTATACGAGTTGGATTTGTGAGATGTCAATCGCCTCCGTGAGTCTGTCTGGCGTCGCTTAATTGCGTCACTTGATAACGTTCCCATGGAAACAGGGGGAAATGGCTGCTCTTATGTGAAGCAAACGCAACATTTTTCAACTTTCTGCTAAGATACATGTGACTTTTTTTTGCAACGAAAATGCGAGGATTATGAAATTATGCAAACCCCGCATATTTTGCACGGAAATCGGCAATTTATGCGGCCAAAGTGAGGCGTATTTGAAAAAATGCGGCCCCCGCATAAATATGCGGACTTTGGCTGATTTTGCATTGAATTCAGCGATCGCATAATCGCGTTTTTCTGGAGGGACTGTTAAGTTCAGACACCTGATTGCCATTTTTAATTTATTAATAAGCGTAATCAATTATTAATTCCACTGAGACAAAGTCCTCAATAAAGGACTTTCTATTTTATAGCTCTTTTTTCTATATAATTTTCCTCTGCGGGACCTCTGTATGCTCAAAATGCTCTGGACAAAGCTGAGAGTGATAATTATAGGGGCTGTTTCTTGTTTACAGGACAAAATGGGCTTGTCTAGAGCTTTCAGTTGAACTCCAAACAGGAAAATAAGTGTTCAGCATCTCAAGACTTAATCTGTGTTCCTATTTATTTTTGTCTGCTGAAATGAGCCCAGTATTTAATTATGGGTCATTATCATAATGATGTGCTCTCTTGCTCTGCTTCAGGCCCTCCTGGCAGGAAGAGTATTTCTGTGCCAACATGGATCCCGACTCCAAGGTAGAATCATGCTGCGTGCTGGCCTAATACTGTTCAACATGTACAATTTATAACTGTTTTCTCTGCTGTTAGTCACTGTGACCCACAAATATCACACTTGAGATAAAGCACATCCTGAGGTAACCACTGAGGGTCAGAGTTGAAAAGGAGCATCAGTCAGAGAATGTTTAGTGATTCAGTGTGTGTGCATGTAGAAAGTGCAGGGCTATGACCTCTAAAAGCACAAGGGATGCAATTTTAAGACACAGCTTTATTGAGTCTGTGTAAAATGATCCTAGGAAGGGTCATAGATGCATTCTCTGTACAAAACATTATAAACTAAATCCCAAGATGCTTCAGGGGGCTTGTCATCATTACTGTATGTGTACTGGGAGTTATATTTGATAGAAGCAAGAAACCCAGAGGTACGACATTATAAAACATCCTACCTGTAATCACTGTAATAGAAATGGATGTAATCCAGAATGACAACATGAACCGAATGTACGCAATGGCCCCATCTAATTAAATTATTAAAATTAAACTATTTAGATAAATATCACTGAATTACTTTTCTCGAAATTGTGTCCTTATTTATTGTAATTGTGCGACTAGATGGCTTACATTTGGTACTTTATATTTCAGTTTAGACTTTAAATATCACAATATAACTTTATTTCTTGTGATTGTTTGTGACTTTTTTTAATATTTCTTTTAATTGTGTGACTACAGTAGAAGCCAATAGTGATGTCTGGATGGGATATTTGTTTTTAATAACCTTACAAAGTCTGATTAAACCATAAAAAATATGACAAATATTTTAAATATGAGGGAAGAACAAAACGCTTCAATAATCAATAATTCATATTGTTGTTTTTGCATGTTTTCATAATTTCTTTATATGACATCTTGGCCAATTAAGTCTGCACAATTTGGCATGTTTCATTATGTTATCAGTTATCAAAAATAAAACAACTGACTCTAAGCACAACAACGCAAACATTATATTTAACAGGTATATATATATGTATTCTGTTAAATAAACATACTATTTAACAGGTATATATATATATATATATTAGGGCTGTGCAAAAATTAATTGCGATTAATCACATCCAAAATAAAAGTCTGTGTTTACATAATATATTTGTTTGTGCTGTATATAATAATATAAACACACATGCATGTATATATTTAAGAAAATGTGTTATTCGTATATAAAATATTTATATTTATATAATATAGATTATGTATTTATATACATATACAGAATTTAAGCACAAATAATTCTTAAATATATACATGCATGCATAGGTATTTATATATACAAAATAATTATATACAGCACACATATATACACATATATATTATATTATGTAAATATATATATATATATATATATATATATATATATATATATATATATATATATATATATATATATATATATATATTCCTAATTATAACTTTATGACCCGGTATTACAGCCAAGGCTTAAGATTAGGCCAGGAATAGTTGTAACTTTACTTGTGTGACCTAATGTGACTTTAGATTCTCACAATATACCTTATTACATTTGTTTACATTTTACATGGTAATACAAAGAGTGGAAAGGTTTCTCAGAAGTATTAGGGAGATCCAACTCACTATTAATGCCAATGGATTTAGCAACAAGTGTCAACATATTTTTCATCATATATTATCTCTCTAAACTAAAGTAAGTAGGCCTACTGTTCTCTTCATTTGTCTTACAGTGTTTTGCTGTGCGTTCTCTGGGTTGGGTTGAGATCCCAGAGGAAGAGCTGACCCCTGGCAAGAGCAGTCTGGCGGTGAACAACTGCATCCAGCAGCTCTCTCACAGTAAAGCAGAGGGCCGGGACGCAGTTGGCGCCTGGGGAGAGGTGAGAGCTGCCTAGACTCGTACATAAGTGACTTAGAATAGATGTGCTTAGCTGGGGCCTACCAATGTCCTTGGAGGTCCGTTGAATTCATTCAGACTGGCGTAATAGCACTACTAGCATTAACACATTGTTGCCACATACTGCTGAATGTTTTGGTATTTGCATTAGCAATTTTCATAAGGCTTACACGCTATTTTACAATTCAGTTTGAAATCACCTCAGGTTAGCGCAGTTAGCATAGCTCTTACTGAAGGTCGCAACCACTCAATGCATACGTGTGTGTGTGTGTGTTCAGGGTCAGGATATGATGATGGTGCTCAAGAAGGACACTCTCAGTCTTATGGACCCTGTGGACCGCAGCCTCATCCATTGCCAGCCCATAATCAACATCCGTGTATGGGGGGTGGGCTGCAACAATGGCAGGTAGACTGACCTGTACCGTTCTTCTATTTCTGGGTCTAAATTTCCTCAGTTTTTCTCCTTTTCAATGCTATCACACAGAATAATATGGATTTCTGCAGAGACTCTATTCACTACAGTTTAACAGAAAACGTATGAGCCCGCTAAATGAAAAATGGCCTGTACAGCCCTTCAGTTCATCATATTTCCTCATTCAGCGACGGGCAGTGGCAGGTTTTTAAATAAAGAGTGCTTTTTTTTAAATTTACGCCTAGTGAAGCCCAGTGTAGCTCGAGTTTCAGTTTTCCTGTAAAACGAAGAGCCGTTGATGATGACTATTTGCAGTCCAAGCTATAATAGGAAATGTTTTGCATGGACTGTGTTGTTTTTGTTTTGGATTTGTGTGTTGTTGAAAGCTTTAATTACTAAATAAAAAATTAATATAAAATTACTGGCTTACGCTGAGAGAGAAGAGTAGCTCCCCTTGTGAAAAACAAGTGCACTTAATTGTATTAAATGTAAAATTGTACTTGCAGATAATGTACATAAGGAGTAGTTCACTTTTAAAAAAACTTTTGCTGATAATTTACTCACCCCCATGTCATCTAAGATGTCCATGTCTTTCTTTCTTCAGTCGAAAAGAAATTAAGGTTTTTGATGAAAACATTCCAGGATTTTTCTCCTTATAATGGACTTCAATGGGGACCAAACGGTTCAAGATCCAAATGAGAGTTTCAGTGCAGCTTCAAAGGGCTTTAAACGATTCCAGACGATGAATAAGGGTCTTATCAAGCGAAACGATCGCTCATTTAAAAAAAAAAAAATTAAGTTTTATAAGCTCAAATGGTTGCCTTGCTCAGTTAGGGTGTGATGCACGTTTGTGACTCTCCTGTTCGAACTCGTTCGTCAAAATGAACGAATCTTTTCCCGAGTTAACTCGTTCATTTCGTTCGTTGAATGAACCAAATGACACGAAAAAAGATTCGTTCATATTGATGAACGAGTTCGAACAGGAGAGTCACAAATGTGCGTCACAGAGCAACAGAGCGAGCATTTGTGCACATAAAACTTGAACTTTGTTATTTATTTATTAAATGAGCGATCGTTTCACTTGATAAGACGCTTATTCATTGTCTGAAATCATTTAAAGCCCTTTCAACAGTTTGCAGTTTGCACTGAAAGTGTCTTTTGGACCTTGAACCGTTTGGTTCCCAATGAAGTCCATTATATGGAGAAAATCCTGGAATGTTTTCATCAAAAACCTTAATTTATTTTCGACTGAAGAAAGAAAGACATGGACATCTTGGATGACATGAGGGTGAGTAAATTATCAGCAAAAGTTTTTTCAAAAGTGAACAACTCCTTTAAAGAGAGTACACTTTCATGACAATGTTTTTTTTTTAATTAAGTTTAAGTACTCTGTGATAATGTGAAATACACTTATTTTGATGTGTTGACTCACATACTAAAGAACATGGAAAGTACTTGATTTATAAATTTTACTGTAGTGTCATTCGATACAAGTTAATGTATTTTAAATGATTCAGGATGCTCTTTTAAAGTATATTATTTCTGTAATAAGTACTGTTTTTAAAAGTATGCTAAAATTAAGCATAGCGTCAGTTCTGGCAGGTCACGTTAGTCAAGCTCACACCAGTTGACACTCAGCTGATCCACGCCTATCTATAGGAATATGACGCCTATCACTGTATACATATGTAAGCTCCTTCAGTATTATTAACAGATATCCTGTTTCTCAGGAGAGAATTACCCTACCCACCTCTCGCCTAGTCAGGATTTGGCATTCTGATTCCCCTTTGAATCAGAATAAATTCTTGAATTATGTTGTGCATTAAAATCTTTATTAATTAATGATATCTGCAACACATTCATGTTGGTTCTGTTCTGTTCTTGCCGTTCTCGCCCAGAACAGAACCATACCGGCAATCCAAACTGTGTGCTAACTGTCAATCGTATTTGACGATAGTGGTCCTGACTTCTTTTTCACAAGGGTCTATAGCTTGCTAAAATATTCCTCGCTTCTTTTGCATTATTTGAACTATTATTAACCTTTGTTTCCTTTTTCTTTTTTTAAACCACCACTCGTGAAAACAGAGACAGGTAATAACTGCACTTTCTTTTTTCAATTAGACCTAGAAAACAGTGATGTCTCGTAATGTTGTGAAGTAGTGCTCCTCAGTAGCCATGTTTTCTCTCATTTCTTTACTGTGCATCTCAGGTTGTGCAAATTGTACTAAATGCAAAACGTTTTTGTTTTTTTTAACCGACAATGATACATTTATTGAAATGTTCGCTTTGCTTCGCATGTCCCTCCCCAATCAATAAATGCAGATGATTTAGCAATGATGGACCAATCAGAGTCTCAGTATTCATGACATTTTGGGGTTTTGTCAAATGTGTGATTAGTTTTTAATGGGACAATCACTAGAGCATGTTGGCATGTGCCAATGACATCGCCTGTACGCCTTATTCATATTGTGAAAATGTGCTCAGATCACAAATCCAAAAATAGACCCTGACTAAGTGTACTAGTGAACCCTGAGCTCTTTCATCACTGAGATGACTATATTCACACAATGAAGGTTTCCATCTGTCTCTTTTCTAACCAGACAAACTCATCTGTTATTCTGTTTGACTCGCATGTAGTTGAGAGTAAACGAGTGCTGGATTTCGCAAGCATCAGTATGCTGTGTGAGCTTGAGCTGCACGCCGTATGAAGCACCACTGCTCTACATTTCTCCAATGCAATATTCATGAATAAAACATTCTCTTTGAAGAAGCCAGAGCATGCAGCTTTAGGTATTGAAGAATCAGAGGGCTTGAACCGTTGCATTGCATATAGAATTGGAAAATCATACTGCCCAGAAATGCCGATCGATTGTATTTATAGAACATTGACACCCGATATTGCTGCGAACACTCGGCTAAGAGAGACTTTCTGAGGTTAATGTGAAGAGATTTAGTGAAGAACAATTAAGGTTGAGAGTTGGTTTAGCATCACTTTAAAATACCCAGCTGGCTATTGTCATGTTCTGCTTGCAATGGTTTTTGTCCTATTTTTATTTCAGCCCTAGCCTTAGAAGTACGGAGCCCCCCTAGTCCCACTTTGGCAAAAAAAAAAAAATTAAGATTTCGTACTATCTTCTCGTGGCCTCAAGATAATAACTCGTGGCCTCAAGATACTGACTTGAGGCCACGAGATAGTATCTTGAGGCCACGAGTTACTTATCTTGTGGCCACGAGATAGTAGTTTGTGTTTACATAATATATGTGGGTGCACTGTGTATAATTATTTTGTGTGTATATATATATAAATACATACACATGCATGTATATTTAAGAAAAAAATATTTATATATAAAATATTTATATTTATAAATAATATAAATTATATATAAATCTACATACAGTAAATACATGAAAATATTTCTTAAATATATACAAGCATGTGTGTGTATGTACGTATATATATATATATATATATATATATATATATATATGAAGAGTTCAGATGCAAAAGCCTCTAAGTGCCATTTGAAATTTTCTTCTAAAATGACCATTTTTATCAAGCTTGTATATTTAAGTTCAGTAATTTCACTTAAATGACAACTAATAGGTAATCTTCATTGCCATTTAAGTGAAATTACTGAACTTAAATATACAAGCTTGATAAAAATGATCATTTTAGAAGAAAATTTCAAATGGCACTTAGAGGCTTTTGCATCTGAACTCTTCATATATAAAATAATTATACACAGTGCACCCACATATATTATGTAAACACCAACTTTTATTTTGGATGCGATTAAACGTGATTAATCGTTTGATAGCCCTACTAAAAATGTAATTATTTTAAAACAAAATAACATTTACCATTCTTTTCATGACCATATATGACTGATTATATATATAACATTTTAATGTGGATATTATGTTTAGTGTTTCTATCAGGCTGTTAGAATAAGCACTGTGATGAGTATTTACTCCGTTCTCCTGGCATCCGTAGGGACTTTGCCTTTGTGGCCAGTGATAAAGACACCTGCATGCTCAAGTGCCACGTGTTCCGCTGCAATGCTCCAGCCAAGACCATCGCATCTGCCCTGCATGAGATGTGCTCCAAGGTAAAATCACATGATCCTGATAAATCTGTTGTCATCATTAACATTAGCATATTGTCAAAAATATCCATATTTCAAAGATGGTGGTTTGTTTCCACAGATCATGGCAGAGAAGGCAGTGAAGCAGCCCTCAATGGCCCGTTCTCTCACCATGGAGAGTATCTCCCCAGAGGACTTGCCCCTCCAAGGTAAAACACCTGCCTTTTTGAGAAAGTGGGATCTTTTAAAGCAAATTGATTGGATGAGTCAGCTGCAAATTGTATTCTTTCATGAGACTATTTGATTTATGCTTTCCAGTTGACTTTTTGGAATCAGTGAGGCAGAGGGTGCAGAAGTTTGAGGTGGAGTACATTGGAAACCTGCCTGTATCCAGAGCAATGGGTGAGTGTGATTTGGGCCATTGCACGGCGGTATTTCCGGTGAAGGTGTAAGGATGCTCGATAACTTCCGCCGATCTTAGAGTCCAATGCAATACCGAGAATTTATATTGAATTTTATACTCCATGGTTATAATAAAGAAACGTTAGTCACAAAAACAGATAAAACAGACACCCCTCGTTGTGTTTATGCTTCTTTTGAAAAAATGTATTAAATAAACATAACTATATTTAAAATTACATCTAAACGTATATGTACGTTTCGATTCAAAGACGGGAGGACAGTAAATTTGGAAGTAATAAACCTGTTTTTCTCGGTTTTCCTCCGCTTTAATCTCCACAACGGGAATTGGACGAGCATCCTTGCGTCAAATGCGGAACTTATGCGTGCATATAGCCCATTGTAGCAGGCTGAGAGCCGTGGGAACGGTGTGAGACCGGTGGCGCGAGTGCTAATGAGCTCGGTCTCGACTCCCACTGAGGAGCTCTGCAAGGATAAAAGGAGGAGTGATGACAGTGAAGGATGAGAGAGGACTAGGCCTGGACTTTATGTTCGGTTTATGTTGTGTTGTTACAGTTTTAAGAGATCAGAATCTCTCAAGAAACCCTAGCTTAAAGGAATACTCCACATTTTTCTTGGAAATAGGTTCATTTTACAACTCCCTCAGGGTTAAACATTTGAGTTTTACCGTTTTCAAATCCACTCAGCCGATTTTCTGATATTTAGAAGAATAACAGTAACCAGACAGTTTCTGGTCTCATTGACTTCCATAGTAGGAAAAAAATATACTATGGAAGTCAATAAGACCAAAAACTGTATGGTTACTGATATTCTTCTAAATATCAGAAAATCGGCTGAATGGATTCGAAAACGATAAAACCCAACTGTTTAAGTCTGGGGGAGTGGTAAAATGAGCCTATTTACCAAAAAAAGTGGAATATCCCTTTAAATATCAAACAAAGTCATGTTTGCACCTGAGTGAATGTGATTACACCAAGTACAAAATGTACAAAATGTTTGTTGGTCCTGGAACAACACTCCAATCAACCAATCCAATCAGATTTGAGGGACAAGTTTACAGTTTATGTCAAGTTTAGGCTTACGACCATCATGGTTAGGTGCTTCTACGCCATTTCCCTCTGTTTTTAGGGATAACTTATGGGTAGGGGTAGATTTAGGTGTGGGGATAGGGTTAAGATTACATTTTTTGGACAGGAATGTTGTTCCAGGATCAAGAAAATATGTTGATCCATGAACATGTCTTAGCAAAATCACAGGGACCTGCTAGGGATGTTTTGTATGGGTTTGTGGTTAATGTGTTTTTTATGTTTATGCTGACAGGAATGGAAGTGTTGAACAGAGCTATTGAGAGTATCATCCACTCCAGAGACAGAGATGAGTGGGAGCCGATAGTCATCCATGTGTCAGATAAATTTCTGTCTTTATGGAGAGGAGAGGTGAGAGTATATACTAGCTAGCTTAACATCAAAAAAAAATCATGTATACCACCTGAGTGAATGTGATTCCACCAAGTACAAAATGTACTTTTTTGGGACAACTTTTTGGGACAACATTTTTTGGGAGTTTAAAATAAATGATCACACATGAAAAGTTCATTAAACATGAAATGGAAAGTCAAGTAGAGTGCACTTCATTTTTTGGGTAGCCTACAGTGACCAGTGCAGTATGCTCTTTGCATACTTCTCATAGTATATTTGCTATGTACTGCAGTAATAGAATGAGTAGTATGTTTTCTTCACTTTACTTTCCCCTCTTGCTTTATTTCAGGATGGAGATGACCCATTTTGGGAATGCCAAGTACGTTACTTAACTTTCCTAGGTGTGGGTCATGACACACACACGTTTGCAGTCATAGTGGATGCTGGAACCCAGCGCTTTGAGTGCCATGTGTTCTGGTGTGAGCCCGATGCTGGGATCATCTCTGAGGCAGTTCAGGCTGCATGCATGGTGAGGCAATACTACATTTATTTGACTTTCAATCCATCACAAAATATCCCACACTTAAGTCATAGTTTCATAGAAGTCAATGCAAAATAGTTCACGCTTTCTAAATGTCTGCTGCCCCCTTCAGGTCCAATACCAGAAGTGTTTGGTTGCACAAACTCCTCCTATGAGGCCCAAAATGTGGCGGGCCGGCTCCAAAGTCAAACGAGCCAACTCCATGGACGGCTCCAGCTTCCCGCTCCGACTCCAAGGACACACGCCTTCCAAAATGGCCCCTCCCAGCGTGAAGAAGGGCATGTTGGCATTTTTTGAGACATTCCGTAACAAACAGTCTGCCGTACCCACACCCTAACAACAGCGCTTCTGCTTTAAAGAGGGGGAAAGATGAAAGGAATGAAGAAACATGAAGCTGAGATATACAAGTATCCTTTGCCTTTGGCATTTTTAAAAAACAATTTAACTTAAAAACTGAAGTTCACCTGTACGACCTCACAAAAAACAACCCACCTAATTGCCCATAATAACAGTGTTTTAGAGGACTGACATATCTGAATGTAGGTGTGCAGAACAGTGTTTAAATGACATTGAGGTGCTGTGAAAGAACAGCAAAAATGTTCTGTAGTTCAAATGCTGTTATACAAAAGTTAGTTCCTGTCCTAAAATTTGATTGGTATAACGCTAATGAACTCCGGACTGACAGACACCAACCAACACCAACAAGCATGCTTGACCACTTGCTGTTGGTTGACGCTACTTTTGAATGTTCTATCAGCATTTGTCGGGTCATGGAGTGTCTGAGAAGTGTTGGTCCGTGTTTGTCAGATTAGTCAACACTTATTTTTGATGTAAGAGCGGACATGGGCATTTGTAAATTGTATGCGAGAGGGTTTCGGAGTTAACCGCTTCCAGTTATTTTAGTTAATTATGCTCCTTGATATTGCAAACTGGCATTTGTTATCATATTATTTTAATATACTATCAATCATAAACACAATGGTTTGTAGAGCAAATAGATTTACCGTTCTTTACACTTTGTTATTCTACAAGTTATTTGCCTATGAATCGGATGTCTTGCACATTCACAAGAAATACTGAGTACAGATTAACCTATAGAGTACAAATGTTCTGGTGGACCTTAAAGTAGTTCACTTTTGCTGATAATTTACTTACCCTCATTTCATCCAAGATGTCCATGTCATCCTGTATTCAGTCGAAAAGAAATTAAGGTTTTGGATGAAAACATTCCATGTACTTTTTCCGAGTCAATTCGTTTGTTTCGTTCGTTGAGTGAATCAAATGACTTGGAAAAAGATTTGTTCATTTTGATGAACGAGTCACAAAGGTGCGTCACAGATCAGAGCAAGGCGAGCATTTGAGCTTATACAACTTAAACTTTGTTATTTATTTATTAAATGAGCGATCGTTTCGCTTGATAAGAACCTTATTCATCGTCTGGAACCGTTTAAAGCCCTTTGAACAGTTTGCAGTTTGCACTGAAACTGTCTTTTGGACCTTGAACTGTTTGGTTCCCATTGAAGTCCATTATATGGAGAAAAATCCTGGAATGTTTTCATCAAAAACCTTAATTTCTTTTCGACTGAAGAAAGAAAGACATGGACATCTTGGATGACACGGGGGTGAGTAAATTATCAGCAAACGTTTTTTGAAAAGTGAACTACTCCTTTAAGCCAAAAGTATACTAATGCCATGCACTTTCCACGGATGTCATTTTTCTCATCAGCACCGTCCTCTGATGTTACCACACAATTGACTTGTGCGCACAACAGCGCCTGTGTGAAGGAGCAGAACACAGAAAATTAAGTATAACTGGGCATTTATTTTAACTTTTACCCTTACTTTGTCCACATAGACAAAAAATCGGGCATGGTGTAAGCTGTAGACATCAGCAAAGGACATCAGTCCACGAACTAGAGCGGATCTTGGAAAAATATACTTTCGGCTTAAGTCATTGCATCACTGACTCAACTGTGTATTGCTCAGAAACACAAAGGTTGATTCTGCTTTCATTGTTTTTCATTGGCGGAGCAAGAAAAGAGAAAGTAAACTGTGAAGTTTTATCACACACGCGCAAAAGTACGAGTGAAATAGGATCCATTTTTGAAGAAACAATAACTCGAATCCAACAAGTAACATCGAATAACCCTGGACTCTGTACAACCTCAGAATCAGAAGTCAGAGCATCTAAAATTTTCTAATCTTATTGCACAAGTTGTTATTGCGCAATGTGTGATATTATTTGATAACAAGTATCGATGTACAGTGAGTCACCTAATTCTTGTATGACTAATATGTAGACAGTAGAGATGTTCCCTTTAGGTCACATTTATGTTCAAAAAGTAAATTTAGCTTCAAACCTAATAGGAGTATATTCGTATATTAACAGTAAAATGTTTGTGAGATGTTGTTCGCTGTTCTAATACACCTTAAAAATCAGTTTAAGCTCAGAATATTCAAGGTCGTTATTCATCTTGAGCAAACGAAGCAATCTTCACACACAACAGAAAGACCTCAATTAACCTAGTGCAAGAGTCGTGCTTTAGATAGACCCTGCTTTTGTCACTTTTACTCTTTCTATATTGTGAGAACAGCATATGAGGAGATATCAATGGCCCCGAAATAAAGTCACACAACTCTTGTTAAATGCTGGTTTAGTGCCACCGATGCATGGTTTTGCACATGCTTGACAATTCGAGGCTTCGCTTGGGGACTTGCCAACACAGGCAGGGGGCTTTAGAGCTTTAAAAACGAACTAAGTTTGTACTTGTAAAATTCAAGACACGGTAAAGGTGCGGCCACATTCATCGTGGTTCAGGGACTTTTCCCCACACAGAACTGTGCTTCATGCATGGCTCCCCTGTTGACAAATGCACGTGAAAATTCACTCATGTGACCGTGCCTGCAGAACATGTGATTTACTCAAAGTCTGTGCAGATCTTCACGATAGTATCCACAGGAACGAACCATTGAGCCCTATTATTCGCATTGAATGTAATAAGCTCTTTTTAAAAAAGCTCTTTGAAACTCGATCTCAGCGCATGTTGATCTGAGATGCCCACTTGAATGCCACTGAAGGATATCTAATATGCAACTGCTCCTTCCCTTACTAAAAAAAAAAAAAAACTCACATGTATTATATCACAAATGAACTCAGGTCTCCTTAATGCTAAAATAAAGGGGGGAAGTAGAGAAGGGGACGACTCTTCAGCATGTAAAATCCTTGAGAACAGAGTTTAACTGATAATCTTGAGCCCTGTTTACTCCTGCTGTTAAGATGCACAAGTAGACCAGCGAGACACATTCCCATTTACACCTGGTGTTTTAATCCGTCTCTTTTGTCCACTTTAAACCACTTCTGGCTTGGTTTCTTCGAGGGGAGGGTTTATGGGTGTTTTTTTCATAATTTTCGAATGAACAAAATGGGCTCGCGCAATTTACATAAACTCCGCAAGACCACACAGTGGACTAGAAAGACGTTTTTAACTCTAGATTAGACGTTTTTCATCTTCAAACCAAACTTGGGTCCTTTTGTGTTGTGTTGTCTGACCACATGAGCGGTTACACTACGAAAGCAATCCGGTCGAATGCGTTTGCGACTAGCTCTGGAAGTGGTCGAAAGTGGACAAGCTTAAAGGGATAGTTCACTTTGAAATTAATTTTTTGATATGTTTTAGCTTACCTCAAGGGCATCCAAGATGTAGGTGTCTTTGTTTCCACAGTAGTTTCAATTTTGATATTTTTAGGTCAAACCGTTCTTGTCGTTCAGTCATATAATGGAGGTATATGGTCACCACCGCTCGTTTCATTGATCGCCTAAGACACAAAACGAGCGGTGGTGACCATAGACCTCCATTATATGACTGACAGACAAGAACGGTTTGACCTAAAAATATCAAAATTGAAACTGTGGAAACAAAGACACCTACATCTTGGATGCCCTTGAGGTAAGCTAAAACACACCAAAAAATAATTTCAATGTGAACTATCCCTTTAAAACGCTTTAGACTGCGTTTACACCTGTATTTAGCATCGTCCATTTGCGACCAAAACGCATCTTAATACCAGTTGTAAACAGGGCATTAGTTAATGCTCATGTAGCACCTGTTTCTTTTCTTTTTCCTGTTTATACTCTCTGTAAAGAAATCTCTCTATATATATATTTGCAGTATTTCAGTACAAAACTAGGATGTCATGTAAATGGTTTTGTATTATTCTTTGTGTTTGTTATTATTGTTGTTATTAATCAGATTGACATCGACCTGAATCCACCATTTGGTGGAGTGTGTTGGGACATTAAACTGCTTCAGACTCTGGCTCTGTTCTCATTCATTTGTGCAATCTTCAAATCCCTCTTCTCCTTCTGTTTGTTATGTCCAGGACAATGTTAATTTGTGTATTATTCCATCGAGTTCTTTCAAGTTAAAAGTCGTTGGCATGGATAGAATCCTCCTTTTCTAAACTGGGCTCTTGTTGTTTTGTGCCCAGACTCTGGTGTCGGTGTCAGAGCCAGGGATCAGCTTTTTTTTTTTTTTTTTTTTTACATTTTAACAAAAAGTATGCAATAAAAAGCACACGCATATACTTCAAATGTATATAATTTAATTTATACATTGACAAAGTCAATATTCCCTGTCATTTGAAAGACTTCCACAACAATCAATGACTTCTTCATCTCTGCCATCACCCTCTGCTTCTATCCTTTTCTTACTACGACCTCATTTTCTGATGCACTATCATCAAAACTTTCTGGAAAGGGTACAGCTTTTCCTCATCCATCAATCTAAAACATCAGGCAAAAACTCTATTATAGTGCCTGCCAGTGAACAAACGCGCCAGAACCACAGACAATGTACATTTAAAATCTCCATTAAAAATGACCAAAACCTTGATCAAAAACACATTTAGATGTAGGCTTCAATAATATATATTTTTGATGGAATTTATTTGCATTTTTACTCTGAAATTAACTCACTGTGGTGCCTTGACTGCATGAACTAATGTGCTAATGTCTTAACTTCCTTGCTGCTAAAAAATGTCATGCACGTTGCAAAAATGTGATGTCTTATAATATTGCTAATTTTTGTTTTTGGTTGATCATGTTTAAATTGTCTTCACGTCATTTGTAAATGATGATGTCACTAGATGGTTAAACATACGTTGGATTTACAAAAAAAAAGTTCTTTGAAATAAGTGAAGTGGTCTTATATCAACTCCATCTATTACACTAATAATGTTGTAGTATTTTGTTCTTTGGACTGCGTAAGTATGCAAGTGAGGGTGAAAATAAATCCGTGATAAGATTCTAAGAAACGACCTTTTTCACATTGTGGAACTCTGATAAATCTGACCAAACACGATAACAGAGCGAGCTGAGTCAATCTCATGCAAAGATCAGACTCGTTTTTTGCTGAACGAACCTGGCTGCCTGGCTTTCTTCGTGTGCATAATTTCATGTCGACATATGTATTATTTATACATAATGTTTACTAGTAATTAAAAAATTCATAAAAAGTGTCTTTCGTGAGGGGGCACCCGGATTTGAACCGGGGACCTCTTGATCTGCAGTCAAATGCTCTACCACTGAGCTATACCCCCACCCGTACGACAGATACGTACGAATACTGAGTTAAACATAAGCTTAGAATCACTTAAATGGATTCTTGCATTTTACATATGTGTAATATTTTTTTAATAAATAAATATCCCCCTACTATACATGTTGTCATAAGCAATAACACAATAACCTTATTAAACAACGACCAAAAAATATTGCCGCAATCACATGATAACAGAATTTCCGGAAATTGACAGGAAGTGCATTTACGCTGATGATCGCCAAGACTAAAGTCGCTAGAAGATGGTAATGTGGAGCTTCATTTTATTATTTCGTTATTGATTTAATTTTGTTTCATTTAATAAGGTTGTGGTGTGTGTGATATTTCCTTGCTACCCATACAGTGTGAAAGTGTGTGCATTTGCTGTTTATAAAGCGCTTGTTTGTGTTGTGCAGGCGTTCGAGCTAGTTAGCTAGCATAGCACAATGATTCGTTCGTGTTTGTTGATTTATATTCAAGGAAAGATTACGCGGGCATAATTTCCGTTTAAAAGTCTCAACCTTTTATTATTTGACGCGACCGAAATGAATAATATCATAATTGATTTAGCCACTAGCTACGTTGTTAGCTTCTAAATGAATTGTGATGTGTCATGGCCTTACTTTCACTTTGTATTCGCTTTTTCTGTTAGCGTGGTAACTGTCAAACACTCAATTTTAATTTCCACATCAGGTTTCTTTTCTGCATGATTCTATAATAATAATACTATGTGTTTCTGCAGAATACTCGTGGCCTGCGCTCTCAGCTGAAGGACAGTGTTCCTGTCACAGGTCTGTGTCCACAGGCTGGTCCTTATGGGGTCCAAGACTCTCTGCGCAGAGGGTGAGTTCTGCCCTTATAAACCTGCACATGTTTCTTTATGCGTATTTGTATTCTAAAGATTTGATTTTTATGTGATCGCAGGTTCTCTAGTGTAAAAAATGAGCTTCTACCGAGTCATCCATTGGAGCTCTCTGAGAAAAATGTAAGTAGAACATTGCCAATATGCATGGTTCTTCAAAAGACATCTAAAAGTATATAAATACATGCAAAATTTAAGACCAGAACATATCAAGTAAAAAATTGGTAGTAAATGATGATGCTGTTGCTATGACCTGAATGTATAAAGATGTACATCATTTTAAACGGTCACATGTATACACAAATATATTGCATCATTTTTAAATAACACTGATTATGAAATACAAACATTGTTGTATATGCCATATATACATCAGTTCATTACCATAATAAGTCTCTGAAACTTTTAAAATAGTCATTATCCAATAGTGTTGGAATGTATTTTTCCAAATAACATGTAGGCTTGTCACGATAGTTATTTGATGAGATAACCACAATAATTTCAATCACAATTTGCCAAAGAATATAAACAACACTGTTGTAAAGTACAGTCAAATGTCTTCCTTCATCTACAACAAAGGTTTGTGTTTTTAATCATACTGCTTTGTTATATTACAATTTAATATTTAACATTTATTATATATGATTCCAAGAAAAAAAAAACACATTAGGCCTAACTGAATTAAATTGTTTCCTACAGTTAATCATTGTGATTTAGATTGTGAAGATTGTAAACACTTAATTTTACATCATCTTTGTTGCACATTACATGTACTTTCTATAGTTTTGGTAAATTATGCAAAATTACAAGCAACTTGCCCTATAGGAAATTATTTTAAGGTGTCTACTCATTTACTACATGTACTTACTACATAACTAGGGTTAAGGTTTGGTTTAGTTCTATGTAACTAATGGACTGTTTTTTTACTATAGGAACTATATGTAAAATGTCTAACAGACACTGAAAAATAAGTGTTACCAACGTGTTATTCACTTTTACTCCTTACTTATTTGTGTAAGTACACTGCAACAAA
Organism: Pimephales promelas; assembly: GCF_988280905.1. Classification (NCBI taxonomy): domain Eukaryota; kingdom Metazoa; phylum Chordata; class Actinopteri; order Cypriniformes; family Leuciscidae; genus Pimephales; species Pimephales promelas. The sequence continues at coordinate 28,854,234 of NC_142787.1, forward strand.
GACGCATCTAAACAAAGTGTAACCGCTTGTCCTGTGAAACCAGTTTCATCTTAACCAGGACAAGATGAACTTTAACACACTAAGGAACATCCAGGGTCTCCACGCACCCCTCAAACTACAGATGGAGTACAGAGCAGCTAGACAGGTATGTTTGACACTTACTCACGTGTGAGTTACGCCATAAACACCCTACGCTCGTCGTGCTTAAACGTTGCACTTGCCTCGGTTCAGATTCAGCGTTTGCCCTTCCTGCCCAGCTCAAATCTGGCCCTGGATACCCTGAGAGGTAGTGATGACACCATTGGCTTTGAGGACATCCTCAATGGTATGACGAAACATTTGACACTTTACCCGTCATGCTCTCAAAGTTTTATGAGATGTTTAGCTTATTAAAAATGATACTGACTGATTTTTGTGTAGTATACTGGGTCATATGTAAACACTTTCCCCCCTCAGATCCTATCCAGTGCGAGATGATGGGCGATCCTCACATCATGACCGAATTCAAGCTTGGTGTCCTGTAAGGATGGCAATTCAGCACAAGCCTGTAGATTGTGTTATTATATGCATTGTTTGACTGCTGTTTCTAATAAAATGTAAAATTTGAAAGCTGAAATAGTTTCTGTGATGCAAAACATGGATTATGAATCTTGTTTATTACAAGAACACTAAAACACTGTAAAATGGCTTAGATGCATTTACACAGAAGTGTTCATATGAGGAGATTACTTACAAATGAAGGCATAAAAACAGCATACATATATTTGAGAGCACAATGATCAGGAAAAAATACAGAATCCTCAGGATGTGGACAAATCTGTTACATTTTGGGTTACAGCTTGTTTTTATATGTTGAATATTGCGTACAATCGTGCAGAAGCAATTTACATAGCAGTGCGACTATAAAATTATGAAATCATAATGCTAAATCTTCAGGGCACACACTTTAAAAACTCAAAAGTTAGCCATGCTTTATGACGCCAAAAATAAAAGGGCAGATTGATGACGTTAGGAAAAGTTCAATCCTTTCAGTCCAGCTTTTCTTCCTGGAAGAAATCGGCAGAATTGAGATGTTCCTGAAACTTCTCGTATTGCTAAAAGGATAGAAAGAAGAAAAAAAAAAAAGAAATCAACGTGTTCATACACTTTTAAAGGAATAGTTCACCCAAAAATTTGAATCCTCTCATCATTTACTTTTTACTCACCTTAATACTATCCCTGATGTATATGACTTTCTTTCTTAAGATAAACACAAAAGAAGATTTGTAGGAAAATAATAAATCTCTGCGAGTCCATATAATGCAATTGAATAGATAGGAGTATGCAACTGATAGGAGCTGAACTCTGCATGACTTTGGCCTTTGGGTGAACTATCCCTTCAAATAGCTTTTAAAGGCACATAAAGAGCAGGTTCCATATGCCCACCTCACTGATCCAGCCTCCATCCTGCAGTTTGGTAAACACCTTGTTGACTGTCTCCTTAACTGGTTCGTCGTCCTCTCCTGTTTCCCCTTCCTGCATTTCCTTCTGAGCTTCCAATGCTGTACGACACTTCTCAAACAGATGGTATTTAAAGTGCTTCAGGGCATGGTAGACCTCGGTACGACTGGCACAGACCGAGCCAACAAAGAAACTCTGCAATTGTTAACATAAACATTAGATCAAGAAGCATTCAAACATATCTTCGGAAATTGTACGAGTGAGTTGCATGGAAAACAACCTGGGCATCATCGGGCATGAACTGGTCCTCCTGCAGGGTGTTGTTGTGGTACAACTGGCCAGAGAGTCGTACGGTGAAACGTCCCGTTCGGTGAAGCTCACAGGCTTCACATCCCTTCGTCTGGCTCCTTGTCGTTATAACTCGCAATTTAGGATAACACTCTACCCTTTCCTTTTCATAAATAAAAACGATAAAGAAACATGAAAGTATGTATATTAATCTACACCACACCATAACTTTCAATCAATCAATTATACATAGATATGTTTCAAGAAAAACACAAAGGGCTTTTATCTTACTTTGTAACGTTCTTTCCAGCGGCTCCTTTGCTTCAGGTTCTCCAGGCGAGGAAGAACCAATCGCTCATCAAAATGAAGCAACGATGATTTCATCTCCTGGGCGTATCGCTTCGTTCGCTCACCACCTGTAGTCAATGATACAAAGTGAAATGGTTTAGGCTCTTTTTGTATTTTAAGCATTTATTTAATCAAAAATACACAATTTTTGTATTTTAATACGTTTTTAAATGTGATTTACGTCACATTCTGCCTTCCCGATAACGTTACGACAGCGATAATCAAAAAAAAAGTGAACAAAAGAGTCGCTCTTCTTATTAACTTTGTTCAGTAGGAGTACCGTATGGTCAAAAATGACATCATTTTGAAGAGTGACACTTTTGATCATCGCTGTTGTAACGTTTTGGATTTGGGAAGGCAGAATGTGACAAATTAAATAAATGGTTAATATACATTTAAAAAAAAATACATCACTCGCTGCTCTTGACTGAATAGCTTTAGTAACTTTAATAATGATTCATCTTTAGATTATATGCAATGTTGTTTTCCATTTGATTACTTTACAAAACTACAGTTTGATACCTGAAAAACCTAAAAGGCACTGTTTATTTTATTTGTATCTTTGCTTTTTTGTATTTATTTGAGCTGTTGCTTGTAGTTTGATTATTTGTTCTTATTTTCTTTATTTCTATTTGACAGTAGTCCTGTATTCCCTGAACATAGCACATGACAGACCGTACCAAAACCATGACCCTAAAATCGTATAAAAACCGAACCGTGAGTAATTTGAACCATTACGCCGCTAATATACATATGTAGTGCTAAGAAGAGAAGGAATAAATTGCTGAACATACTGTAAAGTGAACTGAGGAAAGTTGAGTCCAGTACATTGATCAGCAAGGCTTTGACCACCACCTGAAAGTGTGTGAGCTGCGATCCTGTGATAACTGTACCGAGAATAGAAACAAATAAAATTTTATAATTCATTTAAATTAAATGTTGAAGACACATCTACACGTTTCCAAACTGCAAATAAAAAGCCACAACCATATAGTCTTACACTGGCGTGGGAGGTGAGAGAGAAAGTCCTTGTCTTTGGCCTTCCCATCTTCCTCCTGCTCTTTGTCATTTTTCTGTTCATCTTCCTCCACAATAAAATCCTTCAGACTGTCACTGCTATCAGCAAGTTTTTCCTCCTCGCTGCTGTCTAGAAGGCCGCCGTTCTCTTCCACACTAGATTCATCACGAGTTTCGTCTGCTTTACTTTCTTCAACTTCTTCCTTCTTGATCTCCTTCTCCTCTTCCTCTTCTTCTGAACCCTGCAGAAAAAACAGACAAGGTATCCAGTTAACCAATACTTTTGAAAGGAATGCTGTTGTTTTAGTCACCATTACTATTATCACTGAAGATGATACATTATTATTAAAGTGTTGACAGTGTAAATTATAAATGGTTAAGAGTGAGACATTTCAATTAGCATTGAAGCTACTCAGTGAATAAAAAGTAACATGAATTGGATAATTGGTGAAATAAAAAATTAACAAATTACAGCACTGTGTAGTTTTAAGCCAGTTATTTATATCTTTTGTTGTAGTGTGTCAATAGGACATATCAGTTTAGATTGTTCCAAACAATCCTTTTGCCGTGAATTGTAATAATCTGAGTCTGATTCATCGTCTGGTGTCATTTAAAGCCCTTTGAAGCTGCACTGAAACTCTCATTTGGACCTTGACCCGTTTGGTTCCCAATGAAGTGCATTATATGGAGAAAAATCCTGGAATGTTTTCATCAAAAACCTTCATTTCTTTTCGACTGAAGAAAAAAAGACATGGACATCTTGGATGACATGGGGGTGAGTAAATTATCAGCAAAAGTTTTTTTTTTTTTTAAAGTGAACTAATCCTACTGTTTCTTGCTCATTCGTGGTCAACTTACCAACGTCCTGCGCCTGCGCCGCGGGTTGCCTGACTTTCTTCTCTTTGACAGCTCCATTAGTTTATTCTTTCTCTCTTTTCTCTTGGCAGCAGCTTCTTTCACCTCTGCCTCTCTCTCCTTCTTCCGCAGAGCCTCGTCCTCGGAGTCCTCGGGCAGTCTGAGCCGTTTTCTCTGCAACGCTCTCCTGAGCGGCTCTCCGCCGACGTCGCTCGAGGACGCGCTGGAATCGCTGGAACTGTCGTCAAGAGCAACAGGAGCGCAGGCGGGTCTCTTCCTCGGTTTACGCGACGCGGCGCGTTTCTCGTCCGTGTCGCTGCTGTCATCCCCGTCACTCTCGCGTGCTCTGTACGAGCTGTCGGAGGAACCGGACTGCTCTTCGGAGTTCTGGTATTCGCTCCCTGAACTGACGCTGGTCGTGCTGCCGTACGAGCCCTCGTCGCTGTCTTCGAGCATTTCATCAACGGGGTTCACGCGCGTCTTTTTCTTGTCAATGCGAGACTTCGGGGGCGCGCATTTTCGCCTCAACCCAAAAAGCTTTCCCACGCTTTTCATCATATTGACGGATAAAAAGTGACACTTCAACCAAGAGAAATATTGTTATTTTTTTTCAAACTGAATCTATTTTAAGCCAGCTGTTATGTATCTAACGTTACAGACACATGATGATGAGCAACAGGATGCTGCGTGCGCGTGCTGTCAAATTACATTCCGTCTCGTGAATGATTATTAGCTCTTTTTTTCTTACATTAAATCATTTATCTGAACTAGCAGTTGCAGATAAAGCCCGGTATACCTTTATAATCAATATTTGACGAGTGATTTGAATAAATATGCTGATCAGCATGTATCATTCTTCTCCAGTCCGCTGCACGCGCCAATAACATCAGGGGGCGTGTCTGTGTTTTTGTAGGTACGCACTTCCGGCGTTCGCTTCACATCAGCTCGGACACTCGCGCCACCCAAAGACCAGGAGAATCGTTGTTGCAGATTTTAATTCACAAAAATGGGGTATGATATTTTTAATTGGTTGAATTTAAACATTGATAACAATGAGAAAATGACTTAAAATTGTTTCAGATTAGTATAGTTTTATTTAAAAGCTTCAAGACTCGTTCCTCTTATCACTGATAGATAGTGATAACAAACTTATTTATCTAAACGTTCAGATCCTACATTTTCCTACGTTTTTTCTTATGGGTTGAATAATAACAACTTTAATGAAGTCAGATTAATAATTTAATTATGCTCATCATCCTTTTTGTTCAGACTATTGGATGGAAATAGCAGATTATCCAATAACCTGAACTATACAGCCTTACACAACCAAACTGTTTATATGACAGTAATTTAAATTAAAGGCTTCACTAAAGACTTTTAAATACTCTTAAAATGACATGACACTTACAATGACCAATGGACTCGGGACTCTCAAACCCGGTTGTCTTTAAAGGGATGTCAGTGATGAACGGTGTCTTTAAGCTTTGGGTGAAAGAGACTCGGTCGGATGTGTTTATCTGGAACATTTGGAGATGACATAATGTCTCAGACCTGCACTCCTGTCATACTTTTTTTCTGGTAGTTGCACTTGTCTTTTACGTTTGCCAGTAAGCGCTTACTACTTGTTTTCTCACTCGATATGCAAATTTTAATGTGTAACTCACACAATGTTTACAAAATGCATTGATAGCATATTAAAGGTAAAAAAACATTTACAATAATTTAGGAAATAAAGGTGTAAAATGAAAAATGTAAATTAATTCAACTTGAGTTCCAATTTAACTGGTTGGACCAGCCCTTTATATGCATTTTTTAATCATGCAGTTAAACTTTATCTAAAAAAAGAAAGAAAAAAGTCTAAGCTAACATGTTGAATAGTTGCATAAGATTTTTATTTGCTATATGAGTTTTACATTCTATTTACTGATTGATTTAAAACATTGAAAATAATATACAAGAGGAAAATGTCATTACAGACTGAGAGCAAGTTATAATGTGTGTGTGTGTGTGTGGACATGCAAGTTGAATAAGAACATGTTATAAAATGTTCCGAAAAGTAAATAATCCCTCATGCCTGTCAGTGTAAAGTGCCAAATCACAAGAAAATGACATTTTATTAAATAACAAATTAAATATTTTTGGAAAATATTCTTGCAATGCACTTTTTGCTTTAAATAGCTATTTAATTTAAAGCTTATAACAAAATTCTTTCCGAAATTAGAAGCTTGTCCATTGTGTGCAGGAAACTTTGTTTTATTTTTAAACAAATAGGCATACACGCATATTTATTAATAACAAAGGATTAGAACGTATTTTCATTTTGACCATTTCTCGACCATTGTAAATATGTTTTGTTATGACCAGATGTGAATTGCACCATCAGAGCCTGCAGATAGTATGTATTCCCCTTTATGGTCAAAAATGACACTCTGAACGGCGTCCTCGTGAGCTATTAGACTAGACATATGTAAAGATGCCACTTCTACGGTTTTCACAGAGCCATCGTTACTCGCCACTGCTAGCATTCTTCCATTAGGACTGAAGGCCACTTGATTGCTGGGATGTGGCCCGGTGTCTATGGACACCATTGCTGACACATTCCTCACATCCCATAATTTGACCACCCCAAAAGAGTCGCACGAAGCAATTGTGTCACCGGTGGCATTGAAGGCCGCGTGGTTGCATGAATGCTTGTGGCCGTAGTAAGTTTGGGCACACAATCCAGCGCGGGCATCCCAAAGAGAGAGGGTCTTGTCTGCCGAGCAGGTTAGCAGAATATTTGAGAAGGGCAGGAAAGAAATGCTGTTCACCGAGTCGACATGTCCACGCAGAGTGCAGCGGCAACGCTCGCTATTCAAGTCCCACACTTTAGCAGTGTTATCCATAGAACAAGAGGCCACAAAATCACCACAGGAATGGAAGGAACAGGCCCAGGTGGCGTGGATGTGTCCCTCCAAAGTGAGCATGCATCGACCTTGAGCAAAGTCCCAAATTTTAACTGTGGCGTCCCCGCTTGTGGTACCCAGGTAACCACCACTGGGATGGAAACTACAGGATGAGAGCCAATCAGTGTGACCCTCGCCGGTCATGATCATCTCTCCCTCGGGTATTCCCCATAATCTCCAAAGCTGGTCATCACTTGAGGAGGCTACTATCATTTTACGGGGATGGAGAGCGAGGAAACTTACTGCCATTGTGTGTGCTTTAAAAGACTTCGCGAGAGAGAAGTTGGCTGATTTGGTGTTGACAGAAGACAAAGCTTTGATTTGAGGCAAGTAGGGATTGACGCGAGTGCTGGCTGGGAATTCCGAATCCTTAGGATGTTTTGTGTTCTTGTTGGGGTCTTTTATAGCATCGTTGTCACATGGCGGGTGTGCTCCTTTCTGGGTTTTTTCTCTTTCCTGTGCAGCTTTTAGAGCTGTTCGACTTCCTGGGCAAGACTGCGTGGTACGTAGAGAGTCTAGGCTCTGAACCTGGCTGAACGCTTTGTCTCTCTCCAGAGTAACCAGCATCTTCTGCCTCACAGCTGTCTGATACTTATCGTTTAGCTGTCTAAGAGCAGGCTCGTAGGATGCGTAGTGTTTCTTCAGCTTTTTTATGTCCTCAACAAGTCTATTCTTCTCTTGAACAACACGCTTGTGCTGCATCCTGTGGAAGTCTCTCTCTCTTTGGAGCTTTACAATGGTTTCTCCAGCTTCAAATGCAGCCTGTTTATAGCTATCCCGCTCTCTTTGTACGTTTTTTAGCTCATTGTCCAGGAGCTGGTTGTGTGTATAGGCATCAGGCACGAATTCCATTTGGTCTGTTTTAATTAAGCCTTTGTGTATCATCTCAAACCACTCTGTCTGGAAGCAGTCTAGTGTTCTTTTCATGCCCATTTTTACCAGATAATTGCGGAGAAAGTCGTCCACCACCTCCGGTATTTTAGGAACTGGATGTCTGGCTGAACTGACACTCTGTGTTGTGCATTCGGTTTGATCCCGGGCTGCTTTAACGACAGTTTCCAAGTCCTCTTCCCCCTCAGTTATGCTGTATTCGTCGTCGACAGACACTTCGTCGTATGTATATTCATCTTCAGAGTCCTCTGGAATCAAAACTTTTTCGAGGTAATATGGACCGTCGACGGATTCCTCAGCTGCCATTTTCACATTCACAGCCGCTCTGTTGTGCTTTACCATACCAAGTTGTGTACTGTTGCCATGGTGATGAACACGAGAGCGTGACCATGAGAACTGTCTTCGTGTAAACTTCTGTTTTTACAGTCTTAATGGTGAACACCGATACCATGAAAACATAATGCCCCGTTGTTGTTGTTTTGTATTTTTTTACTCTTTTTTTTATTTAACATATGAGAAACTTATTGATTTAACTCACCATAAAACGGATACAAACAGTTCGTGTTCATAAAAAAAGCTTAAATAAACTTGACATTGTATAGGCTAAGAAAGCGTTGTAACTTGGCAATTCTCTCTGATTATATTTACTCATAATTTTCTCCTTTTCACTTTTTATTCCGTTTAAAAATCTGTTATGCAGTAGATGGCGCTCAAGGCGCACTGCAGTGAGCGCGTACCACGCTTGATTTCTGTTCTACAAACAGAACATACAATTATATAAAAATATGACTGGAAGCTATGCAATAATGTTAATCTAAAAAGATGTCTTTGGAATTCTCATTTCTTTCTTTTTCTTGCCTATATTCATAGGCTTGCATTTAAAAGTAACATTACCAACTACAACAACAATAATAAATTACTATAATTATTATAATTATTATTATTACTGTTAGCTATTATTTATTAGGTTAGGCTATTATTACTGTTATTATTAATGACATTCTGAAGTAGTCGATTTCAATCTGAAATGTGTGGGATAAATGTGTATATTGCCAGATAAAGCGAAAGTGTTTTTAAACTGAAGGTGGCAGAGGCTTTTATCGGAGAACCAATCAGATGCTCTAGATCAGTTTTGGAAGCTGAAGCATCAGTACAAATGTCGGCGTGCGCGAGCTTTTGCAGCGATCAGTCAGCGAGAGCAACGGGACGCGCGCGCTCAATGGATTTTTGATTTCTGCATAGCCTTCATTAAAGCCAGAGATATGAGCAAAGAAGCAGAGGAGGGGGCAAATCCAGACCAAACAAACTGCAAATATAAATCACAGCTGTTGTCCTCGTACAGTATCGACAGTATTCTAGGAAGGAAAAGTTCCTTAAAAGTTAAAGGTAAGTCGCTTATTTTGATGCATTCCAGTTTTTGTGGTTTTGTATTGCACTGAATTATTAATGGTATTCAAGAGATGAACTTTGGATTTAAATAAAAATTTATTTTTGTGAACTTGAAATAAACTTGAAATACAATTCATTAATTGTATTACAATTAGCCTAATTACAATAACAATGTGCAGTTTCAAGTAGGCCTAAGTCAGCCTAAAAAAAGGCATGACAACACGTTTTTTTTTACGTTGCTTTAACTCATCAAAATAAGTTAAGCAATTTTCATATTTTTTTCGCTTTAGTAAGTTAAACAAGATTCAACTCATTTAAGTCAGTTTAATGTAGCCTAATTTAAGTTGAAACGACTTAAACATCCAAATTCATTGCACTTTTTTAACAGTGCAGGCTGTGCAGCTAATGCTCATTAAGAACCAATCATTTTAAATTAAACTGCACGGACATTAAAAGTATAGTCTTCCTTGTGTAATTAAATTATGTTCTTATTTATTACTTAATCAATTCTATTAATAATAATTTAGATTATTTTTACTGACAGCATCCCCGGACAGTGTGTGGTCCCTTCAGCCAGACATGCACCTGCCGCCGAAGCTCCGCCGCCCCTTCGCCAGGTTGACAGACTCCTCCACCATAGACATTCGCACAAACGAAAACGAGGCAAGACTGCTACACACAGCTTGTGAAAAGATCAAAATTACTGAAGCCTCTCTAAGCATCACTCGTGCTAGATCGTATCAGGAACATGCGTCTCTACAGTCCTGCAAAAACGCGTCCAGTCCCACGCCAAAACCGGAGGAGGGAGAAGCCGAGAGAGACACACACGTGGGGCTGCAAGATCGAGACGCATATTTGAAGAATTGTGAGGAAACTACTTTATCAGCGGGAAGTGACACTGAAGATGGGATGTTAAAACGAAAACAGAGGAGATACCGGACCACATTTACCAGCTATCAGCTTGAGGAGCTGGAAAGAGCTTTTCAAAAGACACACTACCCTGATGTGTTCACAAGGTAACGGCAACACAAATCATTTGACTTACGTTGGCCTTAATGCTTTAACGTTATGCAATCATAAACAATAATACTTTTATTGGTTGAATGGCATTTTCCGTCACATCTTGATTTAAGACAACAGTCATTTTCAATAGAAAAAAAAACTTAATGGTTAATAAAAAAAAGTTTAGGCTTTAATTATAATTTATATTTCATATATTTTCGTTGCAATACAGGTTGCCATTTCAATGGGGAATGTTTGAATAAATAGATTGAATATTTGCTCACAATAATGTAAACGAATAAATAGCCTATATGTTAATGTGAGTAAAAACAAGATAAAGACTTGACCTACAACCTCTCTTTCTCTCTTTCTCTCTCTCTGCAATTAAAGGGAGGAATTAGCAATGAGACTTGATCTTACAGAAGCACGAGTGCAAGTAAGTCACTTTCTTATTCATCTCACCTTTTTCAGCATTCAGTATATAGCCTGTTCCCTTTCACTCTTCGTGACTGGAGTCACTTAAAAAGCATGAAACATTAAGAAAATATATATCCTAAATATTGTTGCCATTTTTAAATTACAATTCTACACTATCGAAAATATACGATTCACTTATATCTTGTGGATTTGTGCTTGTCAATACACTGAAAAGCAACCTAAAAATGAGATCTAAATATGTAGCTCTAAGTGAGAATTGGGCAATCAGATGAAAAAAATGTCCAAGATATGCAACATTCGAGTTTCTTTTATTTAACTGTACACGTACCTATTTTTCTATTTTACTAAAGCAAGTTATTTCCAAATTCTGTTTATATTCTAATTATAGCCTATATTTTTTATAAACCATTTCCATCTGCAAACAACCAAGAAATAGTTATCCCAATAATACAAATTTATTTTATCATTCATATTTACTCACCCTAGTAAATCTAAAATCTAAAATAAGACATTTTGTTTTACAGAAGATGGAAAGTCAAGACATGAATGACAGGATTCACATTTTTAGGTAGTTTTTCTCAGTCATGAGTCATGTATTATCACAGATGAGAATGAGATGCAGAAATAATACAAGTTCTGTAACATTACTTTATACTTTATTAGTCCCATTGCTGGGAAATTTGTCTTGGACAACGTGCATAAAAGTCTGTATACAAACAACATACATTAAGAGCGAATAGAAACAAGTGAAATTATAAAAATACATACAATATCACTACATTAAAACAAATAGAGAATGAGTGAAGTTAATACATGTAAGGCACCCTGGCAATTCACAGTATTTTTTGAACATTGCATTTCTTGTGAAATCCAAGTATATATTTGAGCCTGTGGTCTAGCTTTAATTTTTCTTTAACTAAAGGAAAATAGCAATAGCAAAAGACTTAATTTTTCTATATTAAAACAACACAAGTTGACCAATGTGCTTTACAATGTCACACAGAAAAGAAAAAAAATATATATAGCAATAGCTTGATGTGCTTTCATATTGGGACAAGATTTCTTCACCAAATGTACAAACTGTTCTTTTTACTTATTAGCTACTTGTAACTGACAAAAGCATTGTTCTCTCAAGGTATGGTTCCAGAATCGACGTGCAAAATGGAGGAAACGGGAAAAGGCGGGGGTTCACTCACACACTCTGAGCCTACACTATCCTGGAACCCCCTCGGCTCCACAGTCCTTGTGTCATTACCTGAGTGGGAATCCTTTTGTCCCAAACCCACATCCAGCTATTGATTCAGCTTGGCCTGGCCCCCTACAAAGACTGGCTCAGCAGCCACCACCAAACTCTGCTTCCCCTCACGGCTTCAGCGCTCTGTTAGGGGCGGCCATGTTTAGACACCCCGCCTTCATGAGTCCCACTTTTGGAAGGTGAGCCTCATCTGCACGTTCAACACAAAACAATTAAGTTCAGTTTCACGCTACAATATTCTGTTTCTCCATTTCTCAACAGACTGTTTACAAGCTTAGGTCCAATGGCACTGCAAAGGAGACCCGTTCCTGCCATCGAGAGTTCAATTCAACGCTCCCACCTCGCCAGCAACCTTCTCTCCTCTTCACAACCCTTACCGTCCCCTCCAGCGGTGGACTTCCATGCTTCCAGCATAGCAGCGCTGCGTCTCAAAGCGAAGGAGCATTCGGCTCAACTGACTCATATCACGGCGGCAGGAATAGCTGGAAAAGAGGAGTGCTGAGACTCATCTCACCTCATCTGAGAGATCAGACCAAAGTCAAGCAGAAGCACTAATATCTACAGAGTTATTATAGATAGACACGTCTCTTCAGTCTCTGGAAGTTGAATTGTATCTTCTAATAATTCTTTGTTTATTGCTGGGTGTTGATGAGTGCTGAAAGTTTTTGAATAAACCTTCTAGATATTTTCATCCTGTTTTCATAATTGTAAATGGATACAACGAACATATCTGAGGAAATAAACAGGGGAAGCTTTTAGGTGGTACTGTTACACACTTTTTCAAGGTTTGTTTTTGGAACAGTATTTTATTCCACAAGTATTTATTCTACATCAGACATACAATATTAGGATTTTTTCCTTTCTGTTTACAGAATAGTACTAAAACAGTTCTGTTATTTATATTTATTAAACTTATGAGCCACACTTCAGGGAAGGAAATAAAATACCATATGCTCATCTTGATGAATTAGCCAGGGAAATATAATGTGAAAATAAAATGAACTGAATCGAAAATGCTTGGTGTTGTCTTAATTCTTTTGTAATGAACGCATTCAATAAATGGAAAGGTTAAAAAAAAATGTATAAAGACTTCATCAATTTCTGACCTAGGTCTAAAGGTCATTTTAAAATACCTTTTCCCCCTTTGCATTAGCCTACATCACATCAGACATTTTCTTTAAATCACAGATTGTTTGCACAAAACAGCGTTGCATAAACCACAAAATGTACATTAATTTAATGCAGATTGGGGCGTTTGTTTTTAAAAATGGCAACAGTTCGCTGATCTGATTGAGCGCATTTTTAATAATGGATTTTTGAAAATGACTGTATGGTGTGGAATATAGCTCTAAGGGAATGAAAACATCCTGCAAAGATTTATATCTGAAAGTGCACCGTAGGCTATATAAAGTTACTGTCTTTCAAAAGTGAGAGTCGACTCTGAGTCTATGAAATGAATTGTTTTTGAAACGAGTCATTAGCTGATACGTCGTGACGTAGAGAGGTCATTGGCCGCGCGCCCAGTTACTGCGCGCGCAGACGGAAGTGTAAACTTGAAGTCTACACATTCAATTACTTCATGTGTTCTACATTGCAAAGATAGTTCAGATAGTCCACTTTGTTTTCATTTACCAGGGACGAGCATGTGAAGAATCAGTGGTTAGAGTTCATATTTGCAATGATACATTTTAATTACGAATCGTTCAAAAACATAAATGAATTCAAATGTGGATTCGCAAGCCGGTTGTTCCTGAAGGAGGGCTCAGTAACTTGCTTACCCAGTGAATATGGATCAGCTTCCTCCTATGAATCTCAACCTGTAAGTATTATTAATAATTGTTGCTTTTATGGGTTTTGAACGGTTTTGTAGCGTCGGGCGCGAGGAGGGAAGGCGCAATAAGTATGTGTGTGCGCTACGCTCAGCGCAACTTCTAGGTCTCCAATGTCAATTTTTTTTAAATATGTGAAATGTTTGTCGCTGTTATTGGATTTGTCATATAGAATAGAGTGTCTTGTAGTACTGCAGTGCTTTATCAATATGTTTATGCCTTATGCTAACAAACAATAACTGACTGGGTCTGTCATGACCAATCAACGCCGATTAGCGTCACGCTCACGCAAAGGAGTGGTTTGGAAAAATGAGTCGTTGTACGAATCATTTGGGAGTCAGTGAGCAAATCAGTTAAAAATAAATGCATATTATAAGACAAAAATAAAGTGTTTTTTTTATCCTTGCATGCATGTTAAACTGTTTTTGGGAACTCCTAAAACAAAAATATGAACATTTCAAATGATAGGGGCTCTTTAATATCTTTAGGTATTTGAAACAAAAAAATAATTATAGTATGAGGACGAATACGAGAAAATAAACATTTATTTTAAAATCATTTATTACCTTCTGTTACCTTCATTAGAACAAGGGGTCATCTCTGCAGCCATGGGAATGAATTGCTGTGAAGGCAAAATTTAAAGCTTTAACACCTCCATAGGTGTCCATGTAATCTGCTTTAATGCCCAAACTTGTTTTCACTATTCACGCAAATTAAGAGGCTTACGCTTGTCTCTGCTTCCTACTGTCTTTTCTTGTCAAAGGCAGTTGTTAAGTCGATGCCATTCGTAAAAACTTTTCTTTCTTTAAAAAAAAAAAACCTTGTTTAACTCCTTCGAACTAAGCTTCATCCAATTAGTTTGGTGTATACGGTGATTTGTCATCTGATCAGTGAAAAACAGCATGTCGTTGGACCAGCGTGGGACTGTGTAGCATCTTTGACCTATACATTGAAAGCAATGAATAATATAGCCTATAATGATCTGAAACGCTATTCAGAAACCACCATTCAGAGGTCTTCCCGTGATGGGGTAGGGCTTTAACGTGTTCAAATGTTTGAATGGTCAATTTAAACCACTGATTACCAACCACGGATTAAGACACTTTTTATAAAGAAAGGAACATTTTTTCGGGGCTTGCTATTGTGAGTGAGACCTCTGGTTATATGGTGACTTGAGGAGTAGGAGGATTAGCAAGTATTACTATGGAAGTGCAGGTGTCTTTATAAGCTTTTTTTCCAATCACAAACTGAACCACCGCCTGATAAAGTTGTATGAGAACCCAAGATATTGAACCCAAATTGATTAATTGCATCTAACATATAACTTTGTTATATATTAACAAACTTTTGTTAGACGCGATTAATCGATTTGATATCACTAAATACAATGTGTCCCCAATCTCTTGGGTTCTCATACAACTTTACATATACAAAATATGTGTGTGATTATATGTGCGTATTTATATATATATATATATATATATATATATATGTCCTGATGAGGGACGGCTCAGGCAGAATAGGAAGCCTCCAGGGTGGTACCAATGTTACAGGGAACCAGGGAGGTGGTGGTGGCTCAGGAAACCTGGGAGGGACTAGATTCAGGGAGGTGCATCAGGTCATGAAGATACATCAGCTCAGGCAGCCAGAGAGACTCAGGGGGGCCTTGTCTGGTAGTGCGGGTGGCTCTGCTGGGGAAAAAGCATGAAGGATAGAAAAACGTGACTAGACAGTAGAGCCCGACCGATAAAGGATTTTGAAAGCCGATACCGATACACATATTTGTTGGTTTTAAAATCCGATATTTTATTTTTTATATTTCATAAACGATGATAAGAGATGATACGTGTCATTGCTTTAACTGTCACTCGCTATTAAAGGTTTAGTTCACCCAAAAATGAAAATTCTTTGAGTATTTACTCACCCATGTTGTTCCAACCTCGTAAGACCTTCGTTCATCTTCGGAACACAAATTAAGATATTAAGATCGCTCCTGCATACTAGTCCATAGGCTTCTTGAGGGAATGACTTGCTGGCCTCAAAAAGTCATTAAAGGACATCGTTAAAATAGTCCAAGTGACTACAGGGGCTCAATCTTAAGTTTATCAAACGACGAGAACACTTTTTGTGCGCAAAAATAACGACTTTATTTCAACTATTCGTTTATTTCTCCCTCTGCCTCGAGTCAGGTTACTAGTTTAATAGCGTAAGCTTCTGTTATTGTACGTCACACGCATCACACACATGACCAGCGTCGGCCAATAGCGAGCCTACGTGTGACGTAGCTCTACGCAATCACACTACGTTAACTGACTACAGGCCCATGGAGAAGGAAGTAAATAGTTGAAATAAAGTCGTTATTTTTGTTTGTTTTTGCGCACAAAAAGTGTTCTCGTCGTTTGATAAAGTTAAAATTGAGCCACTGTAGTCACTTGGACTATTTTAACGATGTCTTTAATGACTTTTAGATGCCAGCAAGTGTCATTCCCTCAAGAAGCCTATGGACTAGTATGCAGGAGCGATCTTAATATCTTAAATATCTTAATTTGTGTTCCGAAGATGAACGAAGGTCTTACGGGGCTGGAACAACATGAGGGCGAGTAAATACTGACAGAATTTTCATTTTTGGGTGAACTAACCCTTTAAAGAAATACTTCAGTCACATTGTCAAAAGTTAAAAGGACAGTCAGTCAACTACACTGTAACAAAGTAACGTAACTATTACTAGCTAATTCCGCTTCACTCTCGGCTTATTTAACAGCAGCAAAACTGGACATGATAGTCAGTATAGTCAACGACTGTGTAGAGTGCAAACTCTACTACTCCAACACTCATGACATGGTTCAAGCGAGTTTTGTCCGTTTTTATTTTATTTTTGAAATATTCATTTATCGGCCATTATAACTGCCGATACCGATAGTTTGGAAAATGCCTAATATCGGCCGATATATGGGTCTGGCTCTACTAGACAGACTGGAGGTTTTATTCAAACGTCCTGAAATTGTACACGAATTAGTGCCGCATGGAACAAGTCTTTACATTTATACACGCCACCTTAACCACTTTTGCTGTTTCTTTTATTCCCTTTCTCTTTTGATTTCACAGTCATCTCATTCACCACCACCTCTCATTGACCTGTTAGACCCACTTCTCCTCGATTTACGGCATCTGCTGAACTGACCCCTCGGCTGTCTTTTAAAAAAATCTTTAACCCCACAGCCCTTTCTGTTTCCCTCAGCAGAAAGTACAGCATGTAAATTTCCCTCAATCACAGCAATAGCAGGTATCTCCACTGGCTTCACTGTGAAGGGGAGCAATCAGGGATAATTGAGTGCCTTTCAGAGGGAGCCTGGTGCATTCACTCCCATTCAACACCCGTCCATTCACCACATAATCACTCTTTAAACACACCCAATTTTCTGGGGAGCAAAGTCCTGTTATAATTTTGCTTAAGTGTATTCGGAAATCATACCCCCTTTGAGGCGAGATAATTGAAATCAAATCCTTTTCATGGCGACTGACATTTTTTGCGCTGCCAATCCAGTGTAATTAATTGTTGAAAATTGAGCCTGAATATCGTTAAATAGAAGGCCATTATGTTTTGAAAGGGGTGAAATCATCTACCATGCAGTGTAGAGATGTCAACGTGTGCTTCAGTTAAATGTCTTTGTTTCCCATGACTGTTTGCTTTGTAAAGATTACCATGAATTGACTCATAGCATCAGTTTTACTCGAGTCTTACTTAGAGGATGGACCCTTTCTTGTTATTTGTTCTTTGAGGACTTCAGATTTCTGGATAAAAGATGATTTGTCTTCATGAATGTACTGTTTCGTGCAGCTGCGCACTTGATAGAGTTCGTTAGTTTACGACTGGACTGCATTTGAGTAAATTCGACATACGATGATGTCAAAGTCAAAGTGCTCAGGGCTGAAAATAAATATTTTTTTAAGTGTACCAAAAAAAAAAATTTCATTCTGAATTCTGCATTTCAAAGGGTTTATTTTAGTCAGACCATGCATGCGTATTCATCTGTTTTTGATTGGCTAGAAGCATGGTTAGTTTTCCGTATTGCTGTGATTTAAATTCTGATTGCTTTGAAGCTGCATTCTCAGCTCCATCATTCCACTATCCGGTCATTTACTCGTGTTTTCTAGCTTTCGCTCGTTCTCTCAGCGGTACCTCTAGCCATTTGAATTCTGATGTGACTCCTGCTGGGTCGAAACTATTGGGCAGTTCATAGAAAACAGAGCAAAACAAATTCATATTTCATCACCATAATGGTTGGGCGATTTATAGAAGGCTTCATGAACACACTCCAAATGGACCAATCAGTGATCAGCTGACTTAAATCAAGATTTAAATTATGGATCAGACCAATGGAGCTGATGCCTTGTGGTCTCTAAAATAATTTTGTTTTGGAAGTGTTTTAGCGTTAATGCTGTGACGTATCTCAGGTCAGAGGTCAGAACCTCATCACCTTTATGCAATTGCTCCACACAAGAACAAATCTCTTTCTCCCCCTTCCCTCACTCAACCGTGCTCCGTTCTGTGTCAGTTTCCATTATATAAAGTCATTGTAAGAGTGATTGCTAGCCTTTGAAAATCAGCGATAGAAGTCAATCAGCTTCAGCACTCAAAACGACTGTAGTGTGATTACCTGGCTGAGAGTGTGAAGTGCACAGGGTTAGGAGTCTCTGCTCTGCCGCGGTTGGTTAATATGTCTCTTTTGAGGCCTTTTCTGTCTGTCAGTGTGAAAGAGACAGAAATGACACCAAAAAAACGTGGCTTGCTCATTTAGGACTTTAAAACACTCCCTCGTTGCTCAGTTATCGACAATCATCTTTGCCGTGTAAAATTTGGATTACTTTACTTTGAGAAGAAATTCTGGCTTTTGTGGGACTGGCGCCATCCTGAGGGAACTGATTTAAGGACAAATATGTTGGAAATCACATTTAGTACTGTTATTTATGACAGGAACAACTTATGTCCTTCCCTATAGTTAGATATTTTGAAGAATGTTTTTGTCCATAAATTGAATTTGGGTCCAAAACAACTGATTTGAAAACACATTTTTGCATGCAGGCTATGCTAACGATTGTTTGAGATTTTGAATTGCGTGGAACAGGAGTCAAGCCCGTAGCGATATCTATAGCTATTCTATACACTCTTAGAAGAAATGGTTCTATTTAGAACCAGAAATGGTTCCATCCCCCGCTTCATCTATGGAACTCCAAAATGGTTCTATATAGAACCATTTTTTTTGGTAAAAGGTTCTATTGGCCAAGTATGGAACCCCGGGATTCTATATAGAACCCAGAGGAACCCTTTTTTAAGAGTGTATAGAACCTTTGAGGGGTTCCAAATACGTAGCGCTGATAGAACCTTTTAAGGTTCTATATAGAACCTTTTCTTCTAAGAGTGTAGCGACAGTGACTACACAGAGTCATGCAGACCGTGGGGTTTGGAATAAACTACAAGCCGGTCTCTTTGAATCCATCTTCTACTTTTGTGGAAAGTTGACTAAAGTTGTGTCCAACCAACCAAAACCAATTTTTTTTAGTTAATGATCTGTAAGAATGGATCTTTATTAAAACCAGTCATTGATTCGAGTAACTTTTTTGACATTTGTTTATGAAGTGTTCTATTTCTACAATATATGGTGTAAAAACGTCTTAGTGCTGCCCTCTTCAGGTTGAACGGTGGCTACTGCAGTTGAATTTTTCTATTGGATGTTCCGCACTTCGTGACGTACCCAGGTTTTCAGCTACGCCCTTGGCAGTATAAAAACTATCTTGTGTCGTCAAAACCACTGTAGGGAGTCAGGAATTGGGATTGTGAGTATTGAAAACGATCAGGATAGAGTGTTTTAGTATCTATTTCGTCCCCTCTATCTCCGCTGGGGTCAGCCCACTTTTTCAGCATTTTCAAATATTGCCAGTGGGTGGAGTCAGGCTCTGACCAGGGGTTTAGTTACCCTTTAATGTCAACATAGACCCATTGTCCGCTATTGCAATTATGACCCCTTCCTCTAGCTTTGCAGGTAATTATGTATCACTGACATTACATGCTAGACTGGTCTAACCATTGTGACTGAAACACTTTTCCTTTAGAGACAGACCACATGTTCATTCTAGTATCCTCACTCTCAGTCCCCCACTGACAATGTCATTCAAATGGAATTATATCTCCTTTCCCAACCACTGCTGCCCAGCTGGTGCCCACGGGCAATTAGCCCAGTAAGCATAATTGCAGTAATTTGTTAAGCACTATGGCAACCTCCATTTAAGCCCAGAGGTAAATATATGTCTCCAAGTGTGCTAGACGTTTATGGATGTTCAAGACCGACATACATAGGGCTCGGGAATGCACACATTCTAATGTAAATTTGCTTTAGTCCTACTAGAGAACAGAGAACTACTAATAGGAACAATAACCGTGTCTAGTACAGTCAATACCAATGCTGATTAATGAGTGTCTTGTGTTTAGACAGCGTGCTTGTGAAGCGAAACTTACTGTCGCTATGCAAATACAAGCAGTGCTATGAAGATTACTTTAGTCTTCTTGTCAAATAAAGAAGGATGCCCTAAGGGAGAAACAATTCGTCTAGGATGGCTCTCTTTGCCAAACGAGAGTAAATAGCCGTGGGCAAAAGTATTGGCAGAGATCAATTATTGTGTTTCAGTTTTAAATACAATTGCTATATATGTCAGAGGTCGCACGGCTCTGGAGCAACTAGGGGTTAAGCGTCTTGCTCAGGGACACATTGGTGTCTCACATGGTCCAAGATGTTGGGATAGGCTCCAGCATCCCTGTAACCCCTGTAAAAGTGGTTTGGAAAATCAGCAGTTTAGGATGGATGGATATTGTGTGCAGGAGTGTTTGTGTGCAGTAAACGCCTGTGACGATTGCTACCGACAACACATGAGAGGTTCATGTGTCCATTTGTAGACACTAGATTAGCACCATTATTTCTGAACAAACACATACCACCTGTCCAAATCTCTCTGCTCTAGAGGTCACCATGTAAACAAATCACTTCCAGTAGCCTATACCTAACAGCCTACACACACATACTCCAAGATAAAGTGTAAAAAAATAAAAAAAGAACATTAAAGTAAATGAAAATCGATAAAAATTACTAGATTAAAAAAAACCGTACACCATAAAACACCGTAATAGAAATGAAATGACCTAACAAAATAGAAACTTACGGAAGCATACTGCATTCACTTTAAGAGAAAGAATCAAAAAACGTTTTTCTGAATTAATGAGTTTTATTATCTCAGAATTAAGAAATAATTTTTCCTGGAAAAAAGGTTTTTGCTCTGTTTTTTCCAAATTAATGAGTTAATTGTCACAGAATTTATGAGATATATTTTTCTTGAAAAATATTTTTTTCACTCTGTTTTTATGAATTAATGGGTTGCTCATAATTTTTGAGACAATCGACTCTCAGAGAATTAATAATCAACTCGTTAATTCAGAAAAAGAGAGATTTTGTTTCCTCAAGTGAATGCAATACACTTCAGTAGAAACTAAATATTTTCCAATTACTCTAAAGCATTTTTGCATAATTTTACAAATAATAAATTTGGTCTTTATACATGAAAATAGCGGCCTTTTAAATTGTAGGATGTAGCATGATCATATTTGGGTGTCGATGCCATCTAAAAGACTGCAACACCCTGTTCTAAAATACTTTAAAGGCATTCAATACTACCTTTCAGAAATTAAAATTCATTATAATTTTGTCATGGGTGGTTGCAGGTAAACAGACGAAGACGATGAATAAAGTTCTAGCACCAAGTTTATTAATAATGTTCCAAAAAAACAGGCAAACAGGAAGGAGAAACACACTAAACAGATGTGACCGGATTTAAGAAATATAGAAATCAATGAGCTGACAGGTTCCCCTATGAGAAGGTACTCGAATTTATCATGAGTTATTTTTTAAAGGAAACAGGAGGATTATATAATAGGATGTGAAAATCCCTTCTATGTAAACTCTTATAAATAATATATATATATATATATATATATATATATATATATATATTTAGTATAGTATATATATATATATATATATATATATATATATATAGTATAGATTTTAGTGTAGATTTATAAACTTCCTTTCCAATGTGCTTCACACTCCATTTCAGTAGGTGGCAGGAATGCACCTTTTAAGTTAGTTTGCCAACCGCCATTAAATCCTAGAAAAAGAAGAAGAAGAAGTCCATGAAAACCACACATAGGACAAACACAACTGAGTGAGTGTGACACATATTCTGTTTGATTAGGACAAGGCCCAAACATCGATGTACTGTACGTCGATGTACCTTGATGAAAGGATGTTTTTGAATAAGACAGAGAGCATTGTTACATTTTAATTGTGAGTATTCAGAAATGGCATGTGTAGGCTAATATTTTATTCAAATATAATATTTCGTTCTGTCTGTCTCTACTTCAGGAATGTTAGACTCTGAAATCTGTCTACATGATTTAAACACTTTTACTGTCTCTCGTTAGACTAATGCAGTTATGTTTACAGCCTTTTGCTCTCTGCCAGGACATTGCACACAGTAGGAGTATGTCTGCTTTTAACTTGACCGATAAACGGAGAATGATATATGAGAGGGATCACAGGGGCAGGCAGAGGAACAAACAGATGTCAGATATACTGTAGGCCTACAATCCTAAATAGGTTAACCTTAAAGTATGAACAACACAAATAGGGCATGATGATAAGCAAGCCAATCAAGTCAATGATCAAAGTTATTCTGAATGAACAATACTGTGTTGAGCAGTAAATAAATAACTTATTGTTAAAAGTAACAAAAAGAACGTCTGATTTATTATTGTAAAACTGTTTGTTCTGTAAATTAACAATTGAAAATCCATTCACTGATTCAAGTCTCTGTACTTTTATTTCAACTTTGCTGATTCATATCATATATACCCTAATTTAGACGGTCACTCGGTTACTTTCACTCAAACCCCATCATTGTTTGTGTGCAGTTCTGTTTATAGTTAAATCTTTAAACCAGTAGCTTTTTGTAGTGTGCAGTTTTTCCTCTTTGTCGCCATCTCTGTTTGAAATCTGCAATTGCAGTTATTCAAATTTTTGTTCTCATATTGTTAATGTGAAAGGGATAGTTCACTTTGAAATTAATATTTGGTATGTTTTAGCTTACCTCAAGGGCATCCAAGATGTAGGTGTCTTTGTTTCCGCAGTTTCAATTTTGATACCTCAAAGATCATGCAGAGAGAAGTCCAAATTAAACATGATTTAATGACTCATAAATGTAAGTACACATTGATGGCCTAAGACACGAAACGAGCGGTTTGTGTGAGAAAACGAACGGTATTTATATCGTTTTACTAAGTGATACGCGGGCTGGTATTTTCTCAAATATGTATTTTTGGATATATAGCTTATACTTGCCGAGACTCTTCTTTATATGTACAGATGTGACGTAATGACACAAAGACAAGCTCGAATCTCCCACGGAAATCCACCAGTACCACTGGAGTTAAATACATTATTACAAGCTTACCGCTTTGAATCGAGCCAAGGCAAGCAGAGAGTTTTGAACACTGGCTGGTTGTGCATTTTATCAAATATGTATTTTGTATAATTTTTAACCCCAAAAAAGCTACGGACTGCAGCTTTAAATGCCTTTTTTCACACTTTATAGGACAACCATTATAGGATTAGTAAGACTTAGCAAGATAATAAACTCCAAATATTGTCTTAACTAGGTTATTGTCTTAACAACCCACTGTGTTAAACACACACTTCATTCAATGTATTATTGGAGATAATTTAGTATTAACAGCCTGAACAATTTCCATCAACTTCTAGGAAAATGTCAATCAAAGTGACCACCCTTTTAGACACCCATACTTTCCATGAATAACAAGAGGGATTGAAGCCGTTCGTCACGACGTAACTTATGATTTGCTCTCGAACTCCATTTTATCTTCCTGGAAACCTAGAGAGCGATGCCTGTGGTTATGCAAAACCTGTCACTGAATATAGAGCACTATGAGGTGCCATCTTCTTTCCACACTTGCATAGTCGATCCGCTCATGTCTTGGCAGCTGACCCCACGCACACACACACACAATGGGGCTCATTTAACTTTGCACCTGCTCTTCAAAATACTCACGGCTTAAGATGACACACGGGTAAGATTTCAAAGAGGAAACTTCAATTATAAGCTATAGCTAACACATTTATATGACTCATCAAAAAACATGCAATAAAACAATAATCTTTAAGACTAAAGTGCTTACTTGTATCCACCTATTAGTAAACCTGACAACATATTTTATCTGACAGGGTCATGATAATAATGAGGAATCGCAGGATGAAGGGTATCATAAGGAATAGCAGCTTATTGGGATCCACAAAACCAGGAGAAATATAAACAAAAACTCAAACTGGAATGAGAATCGACACGAAACAGGGATTTTAAATACAAGATGAACATAATGACTGACAGGTGATAATTATACCTAACCAAAGAAACAAACGAGGAGATAATTAACCAAGCAAACCAGAACTGAACTGAGCAGAGAAGCGATTATATATAATTATATAATTATTATTATATTATATTATATTATATTATAATATAAAATAATACAATTATATTAAAATTATTATATTATATTTAGGGCTGTCAAACGATTAATCGCATACAAAATAGAAGTTTGTGTTTACATGTGGGTGCACTATATGTATAATTATTTTGTATACATATATAAATACACACACATGCATGTATATTTAAGAAAAAAATATTGTTTATATATAAAATATTTATATATAATATAAATAATGTATAAATCTATATACAGTTTATAAATTAAAATATTTCTTAAATATATACATGTGTGTGTATTTATATATATATAAAATAAATAATTATACAGTGCACCCACATATATTATGTAAACACAAACCTTTATTTTGGATGTGATTAATCGCGATTAATTGTTTGACAGCCCCTATTATATTATATTTATTATTATTATTATATTATATTATAAAAATGTATACTGTACTACATGGGCAAGTTAGTTTTTGTGGAAAACTTGAATTACATTCAACTATTTCTTCTAAAGAAACAGCTGATATTGCATATATGTCATCTTCCTGGTAACACACCAGAATATGTTTCTATTCATTTTGATTTCATCACAGTTCCCTGAAACCGGTGGTGCCTCAGGTTGCCTATGTGGTCCTGCATGAGGCTAAATCTAGCTGGCGATTTACTTTGGCAGGTAATTGGGATAATCTACCCACTAAATGTCCAACGCTTCAGACATGCCTCCTAGAAACAGTGAGGTGGTTGTTTGCCATTTTGCTTTAGGCCGTTAGGCCGTTGACTATGAGCTTGAAGTGCTGACTAAGTTCATTTCAGACAAATGAGTGGCCTACCGTGTATTTATAGAGTTGCAAGTGGTGAGTGAAGTGAGTTATTACTCTTGACACCTTATTCAAGCAGTATAACAGTTATTTTGTCAGGCATATCATATTCAAGGACAAGGTAACAATGGACACATGATTCAATTATTCATATTGCCAATGCTAATTCAGAATTAGACATATTCTTATTCATTGTTGGAAAACCAAATGCATTAAATAGCACTCTACAACAACTCAATGTTTGGTCAGTAAAAACAGGTGCACACATGCCAGAGGTGATTCGTCCTTTTCTCACTAACAAATTAAGTGTCATGCTTTAACAATGTTTCAAATTGTCAAAGAGCTGAGAAGCACTTACAAAAATAAATTATGCATATGGAAAACAGCACATTTGTGAAGTTTCCCACCAATTATTGTTCACAATATTCTTCCATTTCTGTATGGTGGAAACTGAGATGTCTAGATCGGCTGCCAAAAGAAGCTCATTAGGACCTGTTTGTTTAACCGATCCAAGGTAAAAGTGGTTGTCTGTACTGTTAACAATCTCTGCCAGACATTTAACTAAAAAAATGAAGAATATAGACAGATTACCAAAGAGTTACCTCACATTATGAAAGGGGACACACTGAGGTGAAACTTTAAATCTAGCCTGTTTTAAGTTAAAATGTTATGCTGACCTCTGCTGGTCATGATGTGGCTGCACACTCTTAAAGTTTTGCCAGTTACAGTAAACACTAGCAAAGACTCTGGTGTATGGTAGTTAATTCTGGTCCATGCCTGCTCAGTTATACTGGAAGGGGCCATCTGACCAAAGCATACAATGACCAACCACAGTTTTATGTGATTTAAGGGGCTTGGTTATATCTCAAATTAATGACACAACTCAAAAGGATAGTTCGCTCTGTTTCTGTTCCAGTTAATTACCTCGCTCTCTGTGTCCTTAAAGAGATACTTCAAGATTTAGCATGAATCTTTTTGTATTGGTAGAAAACCTGTGGTATTTTTGAATTACCATCCCATATCCCCCTGAGATGAGATATTTATGTATTTCTTGTCTGGAAAAAAATCCTCCGATGATACAAAAATCATCTGAGGATTTTTTTGGCCAGAGGCTAAAGACTACAGTCAGTAGTAGGGTCTGTCCTGCATGTTCTCAACCCGCCCATAGAGGGCAATCTCACTCACAGAATTTACACATAGTGTCAGCCATCTTTTTTTGGAAGCTAAGCTAGCAGGCTCTTGTTCTGTGAAGAAAACTAAGTAGTAGGGGTTACCATCCTCTTTTTCCCCGGACATGTCCGGCCGTCGATGTTTGGGATTCAGCTTTTGCTTTCTGCGGTCGCCATTCATTGTTTACATGCACACCTTTTGTTTCAGGCCACGTTTACACAAAGCCGGGTATTTAGCAAAACGAATATTTTCCCCCTCTCTGTTTTCAAAAATAACATCGTTTACACACCCGCATAAATACGCCGTCGAGCGCCATCATAACTATGCCAAACCTATTGGCGGCAGTGTAGGGGTTAAGGATAAAGCCATTCAAGCCAATCAGAATCCTCAGAAACGACAAGAGAGAAGCTAAAACGCCGTTTCTCCCAGTTCACACGACAACCGGCGTTTTTAGAAATTGCCACTTTGGCCGGAGACCGGAGTTTTTAGAAATAATCGTTTTCAGTGATAAAAACGACGTTTTCGTGTAAATGAGAGGGCAAAACGCAGAGGAATATCTGCGTTTTCCCATCGTGTAAACGGGGCCTCAATCTAACTGAATTACTTCCGATTGGTGAATCTGAATGTAGTGTTTACATGAACGCTAAACCATCACTTTAAGTTTACGTGCCATCCAGAAACTTGTCCTCTGCTAGCGAATGTCATCTTGTGGTACCATCTCAAAGAGGCACAAAATCTCTTTCTCAGACCTTTACATGACTGTTCCCCTTCCACTTTCTCTTTTCTCTTCTATTCTTAAAATAAAAAACTTTAACTGAAAGGGGTCATAGCACTTACGTTTGTTGTCCTACTGTTAGTTTAACTGCTTATATTGTTCTCATTTGAAAGTCGCTTTGGATAAAAGCGTCTGCTAAATTAATAATTGTAAATGTAATTAAGTGATCAGTTGATGTGCGTTTTAACATTGCTAAGAAAATTCCCGCTCCTCCGTGAGAGATTCGAGACCGGTGCGTCTCACATGTGTCGCTCATCGGTAATCACGCCACCGGCCTCGCGCCGTTCTCCCGCGGCCCTCACTCGTCCCGCTCACCACAGTAAACATAATGAATGTAGAACTCAAAAGCCGAATCCCGGACATTTTGGGCGATCTCAAACAGATTTTCGGGCAGACTCATCACGGAGACTCACTAGTAGCCTAGACTTGTTGTTTAACTACTGCGCTGTTACCGGTAGGCGTGGCCTCCAAGGGCAGCGAAGTAAGTGCATTCTGGGAGTTGTTGTCTTTCATCCACATGAGCCAAAAATACATTTTCTGGCTTTTCTCAGTCTAGAAAACTCAAATTCATAAATAATTCCCAGCTGGCATCTTAGGGAAGACAACTTCGCAACCAGTTCGATCACTCGTCTCCATGCTTTTCGGGCTGTGGCGATTAATCTTGCCTGCTGTTGTGGGTCAAGCCGCTGGTTCTTTATATGTTCTTCGATTTGCTTGATCATGTTTTCTTGCTCAACTGGGTTGGTCGTTTCCTCCAGAGGAGTTGGTGTGGTAATCGATTTGCATCCATTCTGCACACGTTATTATGTGTATATGTTATTAATGTGGTTTTGCAGCACATGCAGACATGCAATTATTCATTATAGTAATCTATAGTTCATCTATGAGCATGCATATGATATAAAAAGGGATCTAAAACAAGTAGGTGTTACAAGACAGCAGGGACAGACACAAGGATGCAGGTAATGAAATGTTTATTAGAACAACCAGGTGAAAGACCGGCAGTGCGGGTGAAGAAACTAGGGTGTGTAGAGATCCAGACAATGAAACTTGAATGACACAATTTGTTTTCTTGCAGGAGGAGACAGGATAATGGTTCACTGGAATAGCAGAGACTCAGGAGACAAGGAACATAGAAGTAGACACAGAGATAATACTGTACAAGGAACATAGAAGTAGACATGGATAGTGATGTGACATTTGAACCGAGGCGTCGGAGTTTGTGTCGAGAAAAAATAGGCGAGCCAGATGAATCTGCGATTTGAGGCTTGTGTTGTTAACGTGAAAATCACGTGACTAATGACAAACGATGGCTCGGTTTGTGTTATACTGACATCATAGGTCTGCTCAGGTCATTGGTTCACAATTAATTAATTTGTCTGTTACTTCTTTGTACAGTAGCTAGGTGTCACTCACTAATGAACAATACTGAATGAAGTTTTGAACCTTTAGGTGAAGCAATGGGTTGTGAGGTCTCAGTGATTTCAGGAAGCCTCATTTTGCCAGCACTGACTAGACACGGAGATAATACAAGGAGACTGGTAAATAGATTTGGAAGTCCTAGAGGTAAGAACAGCGTTAGCGTCTTGATGCAAATGATACCGGACAAAGACTGAACAGAGTGAAGCTCAATGCTGGAAGTGATTGCAGTATTGATGATGTGCAGGTGTGTAATCAGTACTCAGGAGTGGGAATGTGTTCAGGTGTGAAGACAGGAGGGATTCTGGGAAGTGTAGTGCAGTCAAATGGGAAATGATTTATGGCCAATCAGCATTACTCCATCTTCACCCTTTGGATTCTCCATGCATTGAACAGGAACCTGAAACACATTACAATGGTTTTGAATATGTAAAACAAACCCTAAACTGCTGCTAACCATGTGAATTTCATTTAAACTGTTTAAACTGAAATTTCATTTAAATTTTCACACTGTTTGTTTACACTGACAACAGCATAATTATAATTTCAGGTCCAGCTTTTAAATCCTTTAAACCGCATGAAACCATACATTACAAATAAATAAATTATGATAGGTTGAGTGAGTTATCATGACATACGTTTGGTTGAATGATGTGCTGAATAGGATATGATTCAGAATCAAACATTACTATTCCATCTTCACCCTCTGGATTCTCCAGGCATTGAACAGGAACCTGAAACACATTACAATGGTTTTAAATATGTAAAACAAACCCTAAGCTGCTGCTAACCATGTGAATTTCATTTAACCAGTTTAAACTGAAATTTCATTTAACTTTTCACACTCTTTGTTTAACCTGACAACAGCATAATTATAATTTCATGTCCAGCTTTTAAATCCTTTAAATCACATGAAAGCATACATTACAAATAAATAAATTATGATAGGTTGAGTGAATTATCATGACATACGTTTGGTTGAATGATGTGCTGAATAGGATATGATTCAGAATCAAACATTACTATTCCATCTTCACCCTTTGGATTCTCCAGGCATTGCACAGAAACCTGAAACACATTATTCTGTCAGTTTTAAAGCACATGAAGTTTACGCATGACTTTATTCACAATATAGAATGGCCTTGTCACAATTTGGTCTGGTCTCTGTCAGGTTTTGGTTTGTTCATGTCATGTTCCATGTCTGTCATGTGAAAAAATACATTTGAGCAATAACAGGTTGAATGAATTATGACCTACATTTGGTTGACCGATGAAATGGAAATGATTGGGAAATGATTCAGAGACACACACCACTTCTCGACGTTCTCGACCATCATGGTTTACCACGCACTGGACAGGATATAAAACATAATGAAATGGATATATGCAAAATAAAACTTTGTTTGTTTGATAGTTTAGATGTTTAATTAATAAAAGGTTTGGATCCCTACTTTACAATCCGTCAACCAGGAGAACTTGCAGCATGTGTTGCCCTAAAAAAAAAAATTAAAAAAAAAATTATATATATATATATATATATATATATAATGTAAAATGCCAAAAAAAATGATGCACAAAATATATTGCGGTCCGTATGAGACTGTGTGCATGTTCTGCAATGCTAGCATATTTACATTCCAAAACAAATTTAATTCCATTGTTTAAAGTTAAATTTGCAAGTCAAAAAAGTTTAGTCTTTAATAGTCCTGACTAATGAAAGACTGGTTATACTATCCGATATTATAACAGTATTATAACCTTTATGTGTTACGGGGTGAGGAAACGTGATGATCGTGAAACTGCTGGGTCACGTGCTAGCACGAAGCTCAACTAGAGCCTCTACAACTTTTCACATTGTACACAAATGTTTAAAACCTAAATCAAGTAGTAGATAGTTCATACTGATTGTTCCGATGAAATATTTTCTCTTTTGTTTCTATTTCTGTTCTTGTTACCACTAGCATGCTCATCTTCATTTTTTTTCCGCTCGGTCGGACATCTTTAACAGATCTTTAGCATCTGCAAATTCTTTAAATTTGTACATCATTGATAGTCATACAAAGTTGCAAACGTACATACCATTGAAATATAATGTTGCTGTTCTTGATGTTCCAGATTTTCTCTATGTAATGTAATGTAATGTAATGTAATGATGTGATTAGCTTAGCTACGCTAACGTGATTAACCCTCGGTTGTTAGTATGTATAGAGATTTGTTACGTATATAGTGCGAAGCATTCTGATTGGTGGAAAAATAACCCATTTACAATAATAAATAAATTATATAAGACCTATGGATTAATGGATTATTAATACATATTTAGCAGCTACATTAAGGTTAAAATCTAATAATAAAAAAAGAATTAATAATATGAACAAACATTATAACATTTTATAGGCCAGATGCTTAGAAAGATCATTATAACACATTTAATACAAAACATTTATAAATGAATTAAAAAAGATTTGAATATCCATCAATATCCATATTGAAATATCCATTGGTTTAGGATTTGAAACCTAACAAATACATGAGGATGACTAAATACACAAGTTTGTTGTTTAAAATAGTAAAGATACTACAATATATACTATTGTCGTATCTTTACAATATCTTGGTGTTATATTTTGATATAAAATGCAAAAACATTCATACATTTAAGTTTGCATAAAGTGAAAAAGGTCAATATAATAGGCATATCTGATGTCTAGTGTATTACTGTTATGTATGCCAACTGTTTGGAAACTAAAGTTATTTCAAAAGTTATTGCCAACCAAAACTAAATAGAAGTCAACAATGTACAGCGTTCTAAAAGATACTTATCACAGCAAAAGTTCATATAACCTTTTTGTCCCTGGGCCCAGCATTGTGAAGGGAACGCTTGGCATTGTGAATTTCCAGACATCCATCTACTCCAATGAAGTAAAAAATCTAGACAAAAAATAAGTCCAAATGATATAGTGTGTCCACAGGTCTGACTCCTGACTCCAACTCACCTTTTATGACTCTCACTCAAAAAAATGTAAAACCTTTCTGATGTAAATGTACACCAAAAGCTTAACAGGATCAGCAGGCTTTACAACTAAAGGAATGCAATGCAAGATGCACCAAAGGCAAATGAATGGAAAAAATAGAGGCAAAGCAAACATTTGCCTGTATGCAAATTACCTGCAAGAAGGAAGTAAATCCAAATAAATGGACGTTTTGCAGTGAATAAAAGATACTAGGAGGTACATCAAATATTTACAATATGTATTTCTTTAAATGAAGATAATCACAAATTCAAAAAAATCTGCAGTTTACGTGTTTGTCATCAAGATAACAATGTTACACGCCCCTGTAAAAGCAGCTGTTTTTTGTAATGTAAAAAAAAAAACGAAATCACCAATCAATTATTTTTATGGCAAGTACGTACTAAATAAAATATAAAGCGTGTCACTGTAAAAAATATTTTCAAGATTTGTTATCACTACATATTTTCTTTTGTCAAATCAACTTTATAATAATTTATTTAGTTGAGATAACTTATTATTTTGAGTTTCTGATGGTTAAATTAATCTACTTCATTGTATTAACTCACTTTTTCCAGTTCAATCAACTTAAAATTTTAAGGCAACCAGGTTACTTACTTTTTTAAGTTAAACCAACAATATTTTTACAGTGTAGTAATCACAACATTTTTTTCTTTTGTCAAATCAACTTAAATAATTTATTTAGTTCAGATAACATATAATTTTGAGTTTCTGATGGTTAAATTAATCTCCTTCATTGTATTAACTCACTTTTTCCAGTTCAATGAACTTAAAATTTTAAGGCAACCAGGTTACGTACTTTTTTAAAGTTAAACCATCATTATTTTTTACAGTGCAGTATATCTAACTTTGATATTATTTTGACACTCCCCACCTGCAGAAGTTGTCAAGAGGCTTCCAGTAAATAAACAGAGACTCACGACAACAAATAGGAGCACACAATATTTTATAAAAACAATACATTTGATTGAGCCTAGATTGTATTGAAGGCAGATGAAAAACAACCTTTGCTCCTTTGCCTCGTCACAAGGGTCAGTGTGACTGGCCAGTTATCAGTACAGGAGTAAAAGCAAAGGCTCGTCACATATCTGGGTGAGAACGACCAGTGCAAAGCCAAATAAGAGTAAACTAAAATCTCAGTCATGGCGAACAGGAGAAGAAATGGATCCCGTGCCAATGGCCGTGCTGGTCGAGGAGGAGTTCAACCACAACAAAAGCAGGAACGCAAGCGGCCACCTATTAAGGTTAGTTTGAACAGCTAATAATATTATAATTTCATGATTTAACAATGCAGCATCTGTTTGGCTCTGATTCCGGCCTGTTTCTGTCTGCTCTAAAATATTATGGTAACACTATATTTCGAAAGTCCACTTTAAACTACATGTCAGCTTATTCTACTAACCCGAACCTAACACTCTATTACAGTTCACTAGTTATTTGACAAGTTACTTATAGTTAGTACAATGTCTGAAGTGGACCATCATGTTCTTAACCATGAATCGGTAACACTTTACTACATAAAGTGTAATCAATATTCTTAACCATGAAGAAAATAACTTACTGCAGGGTAATGTGTCCACTTTATATGGAGAAATGCATATTAATTGTATGAATGAATGCTTTAAAATACACTAAAGATTCATTTGACGGAAATATGAAACCAAAAGAGCAGCACATAGCTTTTAATCATTGGTATTTCTCTTACATAATCTACGAAGTTTGTTATCTGAGTACATGGTACAGATTCCAAGCCTGATGCCTTCCTCTATAAAGTCACGGCAATTGTTATTTATTTTATATACAGCTCATAGTTCATATCCACCAATCAGATCCATCGAGCAGTGGTGTGACTACTATTATCTGTCTGACAGTGGCCCTCTGAAGGGTTCCCTCATGAACAGCTGATGGTTCTAAAGGGCAATTCCAACATCATAGATTATTGGGAATATGTGCACACACAATCATTCAAGCACATGTATTGAACACCTGCATATTTATAGAGCACTTTCTCAGCTCCTCTTATCAAACAAGGACAAGATAATTGCTCAAGGAGGTACATAAAATCTAATTAGTACATTTTACAATACAATTTTTGTATTGCATTTTAGGACAACAAAGATGTACTAAAAATATAAAAATGTTTTTTCCTTCGAGTTTTCCGCGTGCAGATGACAATGTTGTCAAAACGATCCCCTTTCACACTGATCCACGATACACTGTAAAAAAAATATTGATGGTTTAACTTAAAAAAGTAAGTAACCTGGTTGCCTTAATTTTAAGTTCATTGAACTGGAAAAAGTGAGTTAATACAATGAAGGAGATTAATTTAACCATCAGAAACTCAAAATAATATGTTATCTGAACTAAATCAATTATTTAAGTTGATTTGACAAAAGAAAAAATGGTGTGATTACTACACTGTAAAAAAATATTGTTGGTTTAACTTAAAAAAGTAAGTAACCTGGTTGCCTTAAAATTTTAAGTTGATTGAACTGGAAAAAGTGAGTTAATACAATGAAGGAGATTAATTTAACCATCAGAAACTCAAAATTATATGTTATCTGAACTATATAAATTATTTAAGTTGATTTGACAAAAGAAAAAAATGTTGTGATTACTACACTGTAAAAAAATATTGTTGGTTTAACTTAAAAAAGTACGTAACCTGGGTTGCCTTAAAATTTTAAGTTGATTGAACTGGAAAAAGTGAGTTAATACAATGAAGGAGATTCATTTAACCATCAGAAACTCAAAATAATAAGTTATCTCAACTAAATAAATTATTATAGTCGATTTGATAAAAAAAATATGTAGTGATAACAAATCTTGAAAATATTTTTTACAGTGTAGCAATTTAAAAGCTTTTTAGACAGTTTCATGTGCTTTACAGAATAACACCCAATATTTCTCTGATAGGCTCTAAGAGAACCAGCCATTTTTGCCAAACAATCAGGCAGTGCCTCGGACACCCCACAAGACAAAGTGACTTTAGCCCAGGCACGCCGTGGCACTCCAGGTGAGAAAAAGTGTCCAGTGTAGCGATGCGGGTAAGAAAAA
Organism: Pimephales promelas; assembly: GCF_988280905.1. Taxonomy (NCBI): domain Eukaryota; kingdom Metazoa; phylum Chordata; class Actinopteri; order Cypriniformes; family Leuciscidae; genus Pimephales; species Pimephales promelas. Next base: position 28,888,822 of record NC_142787.1, read on the forward strand.
AAATATTTCCATACAAATTGGTGCATCCAAATTGTACTCGAAGCATGTATTTGTTTTGTGTGCAGCTCATCGGCCCGTGCGAGTATATGCCGACGGAATCTTTGACCTCTTCCATTCGGGTCATGCCCGTGCTTTGATGCAGGCCAAGAATTTGTTCCCAAACACACATCTGATTGTTGGTGGTGAGTCACACTTGCCCAGTTTTGCAACAAAACCACATCAACACATCAGGTTAGACGCCATATTGAATTTAACGCAAATGAGGCTGTGAGTGAAACAGTCTTTACAATGGCAACACACTGTCCATTTGTCCAAAAATTTTGCCTTATGTCCAAAATTTGGAAAAGCCAATGATTTATTCGACTTTAGTCTCTTTTTCATTGTCTGATGACTGCTCCATACCTTGTGTCCATCTCTGTCAGTTTGCAGTGATGCTCTGACGCACAAGTATAAAGGCTACACGGTGATGACGGAGGACGAGCGATATGAAGCCCTCATACACTGTCGTTATGTGGACGAGGTGGTCCGTGATGCTCCCTGGACCCTCACTCCGGAGTTCCTTATAAAACACAAGGTAAATTAATATTCAGTTCACTGTACTGTAGTAAAAACATTATTACATAAAATGTATTATTTGGTGCAACCCACCATCAACATATAACATTCTTTACAATCTTGACATCCAAGAATGAACACAATTTGGAAGAGAGAACAAGTAAATTATTTAAAGGAGCTGTATGTAAGAAATTTATTTCAAATAATCAGAAAATGGCCCTGATATGTCACTAGACATTAAGGCCCCGTTTACGAGAAGGGAAAACGCAGATATTTCCCTGCGGTTTGGCCTCTCTCGTTTACATGAAAACCCTGTTTTTAATCACAGAAAACGATTATTTCTAAAAACTCCGGGCAAAGTGGAGACTTCTGAAAATGCCGGTTATGTGTTGTCGTGTCAACTGGGAGAAACATGGTTTAATGTTATCCTTCTCCCTACACTGCCACCCATAGGTTTGGCATAGTTATGATGGCGCTCGACGGTGTATTTAAGCTGCTAATGTAACGTGTTTTCGGTTTTGGTTTAGTTTCATTGTTCTGGTTGGAAAGCCTATTTCCTGAGCTTCTTCCCTGTGATTCTCCTATGTCTTCTTAGAGGAATTTACTATTAAAGACTCCTTTTGTTTTCCTTTGTGATCATTCGCTTAAAAACGCCTGACAGCTACTGAGTGACACCTTAACTTACACTGCTTTTGCAGCCCTGTTACCAGTGCTATTTTAGTAGTTAATTTACTATTACATTTTTTTGTCATTTTTATTAGTTTTTTTTTATTTAGTTTGTCTCAACTTAAACTAAATGAAAATGAGAAATACTGCCTTGACAGCTAGCTAAAATAAAATTTGAAAAAGTTCACGCATTTTTATATATTCTATTCCATCTTAATTAATGTTTTTGCTTGACATTTGCAAAATCACGTTTTTTTAAACTATTTAGATAAGATTTTAAACTGCGTTCAGTCCAAAACTTTGGGTTGCAAAAACTGCACATTACATAAATAAAACAGATCATTTAAAAATGAACTTGACATTTGAAAAATGGGGAGAACGCTCTGTTTTATGCCATATTCATGGAAAAGTTCATCAAAAAAGAATATCACTGTAAAAAATATTTTCAAGATTTTTTATCACAACATTTTTTCTTTTGTCAAATCAACTTTATAATAATTTATTTAGTTGAGATAACTGATTATTTTGAGTTTCTGATGGTTAAATTAATCTACTTCATTGTATTAACTCACTTTTTCCAGTTCAATCAACTTAAAATTTTAAGGCAACCCAGGTTACTTACTTTTTTTAAGTTAAACCAACAAAAAAAAATTTACAGTCTAGTAATCACAACATTTTTTCTTTTGTCAAATCAACTTAATTTATTTTGTTCAGATAACATATAATTTTTGAGTTTCTGACGGTTAAATTAATCTCCTTCATTGTATTAACTCACTTTTTCCAGTTAATTGAATTTAAAATTTTAAGGCAACCAGGTTACTTACTTTTTTAAGTTAAACCATCAATATTTTTTTTACAGTGTAGAGAGATCATTGAAAATGTGAGTTCATGGTGTCATACCTATTTATTTATTTATTTTCCTGTTGCCTTCAGATTGACTTTGTGGCACATGACGATATCCCATACACCTCTGCTGGATCAGACGATGTCTACAAACACATTAAAGAAGCAGGTAAAGACTTTAACAGCAACCAAACTGCACAGTTATAGAGCCGAGTCGAAGGACTCAAAAGAATAAACTTCTTCTACGTGATCTGTAAGGAATGTTTGTGGCTACTCAAAGAACGGAGGGGATCTCCACCTCTGATCTCATCACGCGCATTGTTCGAGACTATGACGTCTATGTCAGGCGTAACCTGCAGAGAGGATACACAGCACGGGAACTCAACGTGGGCTTCATCAATGTAAGAAAGAAATTGTATGGGTTCAGAACACTTGGAATATAACAGAAAAGTGGTATTTACTACTTTTATGTGATCTTTGAAACACATCGCCAGCAAAAGAGTTGACAGGCCATTTCAAAATTTGCTAAATGTATCCTTCAGTGTTCAGCGGAAGAAATTTGGTACGATATTTACATGTTTAGGTGAACTATTCCGACTCTTTTGATTGACAGGAGAAGAAATATCGTCTGCAAGAGCAGGTGGACAGAATGAAGGAGACGGTGAGGACGGTGGAGGAGAAGTCCAAACATTTAGTGCACCGTGTTGAAGAGAAGAGCCACGACCTCATCCACAAATGGGAGGAGAAATCTCGCGAGTTCATCGGAAACTTCCTGGAGCTGTTCGGCCCAGATAAAGCCTGGGTAACACTGAAACAAACAAAAAAAAGTGCTGTAGAAACAAATTTCTCTCAGAAATCGCTAATAAATTTCACAAACGATTACAAAGAAATGGGAATTTTGTACACGGCAAAAGAATTCCTTATCAAGTACTTTTGTCTTGTTTTCCAGTACAAATATCTAAACATTTTTAAAGGGATATTCCACTTTTTTTGGAAATAGGCTCATTTTACAACTCCCCCAGAGTTAAACAGTTGGGTTTTACCGTTTTCTAATCAATTCAGCCGATTTTCTGATATTTAGAAGAATATCAGTATACAGACAGTTTCTGATCTCATTGACTTCCATAGTATAATTTTTTCCTACTATGGAAGTGAATGAGACCAGAAACTGTCCTGTTACTGATATTCTTCTAAATATCAGAAAATCGGCTGAATTGATTCGAAAACGGTAAAACTCAACTGTTTAACTCTGGGGGAGTGGTAAAATGAGCCTATTTCCAAAAAAAGTGGAGTATCCCTTTAAATCAAGATACATATACTTGAGAAGGAATATGGCATAAGACACAAAGTTTAGTTTTCTGAAAAATAAACAAACCTGGAATACTTTTGTTCATCTTTGTAACACAAGTGAAGACTTTTTGAGACCTCAATTGACAGCAACGCAACTACCATTACCATTAACATTAACAAAACTCAGGCATTACTATATGTGCAGAGTTATTTACCATTTTTTAAATTGCTTTATTGTGTTCTCTGTAGCACATGATCCAGGAGCGGAGTGGCCGTGTTCTCCAGGCTCTGTCTCCCTATCAGTCTCCAAGTACGTCGCCCAGCTCCAGTCCCACCAGAAGACGCTCTACATCGCCCGTCACCCAATGGCAACCGTTTCCATTCACCGCCACCCAAAGGAGCCTCAGTCAGCATTAGTGGGGGTGGCAAGGAGGAGAATGTAGATGGATGCTGGCTCTACCTCCTGCACATCTAAGCAGGCACCTTCTCATTCTGTTTACTTTATTTTATGCACCAAAATGTTTCATAATTGAGATCTACAATGGCATGCTGCTCAAAGGTCTGGACTAACCTCGTAATTCTGTATATATATATATACAACAAATTAAATGGAATGATTTGTAATACCATTTAAACACAGATCTGAGCACTTCATAACTTGTCTGTCAAGTTAAGGCCTGTTCACCCCAAGAAAGATTAGAATAACTATAACTATATTAGCATCCACACCAAGGGACCGTCTGCCATAGTTATCATCTGCATCTGCTGTTTTAAATGCTCAAGCTCTTTAAAGTTGGGTAGATTCTAATTGTCTGTCAATGTTTTTAGCATTCATCAGCTGAAAAAAATAATCGTATAAGGATAATTGTGCCATTGTGATGTAGATGTCACTATTCTCACAGAAGTAGAGTGATTAGTAAAACTTTATGGTTAACATATTTATGAATTATGTATTTTATTAAACACTATCCCAACTAACAAGATGGAATTTTTTGCTAATGTTTTCTGAATGTTCAAAACGTCCAGTTTTTTAAATGTTTTAAAACCTTTTTCCTTAGTTATGTGAACATTTCATTTTGTAAACATTATGGGATTGACATAAAACGCTTCAGGGAAAAAACGTTCCATGAAAAATGTCTAAAAATGTTTTAATGGCAATGTTTTGAGGAAATTATTGCAAAGACCATGGTCCTAGTTTATAAAACGTGCGTACACACAGATTTGAAGACCGTCTATGCTAAAATCCAGGCCAACGTTCATATACAGTTTTTGTATGTACTGTAAGTATTTGAAAATCTAAACAATTCTTGTCGAAAGCAATTTTAAAGTAAGGATTTTGATGTTGACTGCTGCTCTTTACTAGTTATTATGACAATAATAAATTACATTAATTGGGCTGCATTTACAAGGCGTAAGTCTGAAACCATTATGCTGTACACAATTGCAATTTAGAAATTTCACTTCAAAGAGAGGCGCAAGTTTTTTTCTAAGGATGGTTTCTACGCATCATTTTATAAATGAGGCCCTAGATACCTGAAGAAACGAATGTTGTGCTCGTCACACGTCACCGCTTCCGGGTCCAAGCACTCAAACACTGCTAATATACACTCACAGCGCGTTGTAATACCAAAAAATCATGATCCCAACCTTCACCTCCATACCGAATCCCAGAAGGCCAGACAGTGATTCAGCTTTTATAAATTGTTAAAATATTTATGCCCGGGATGCCGTGAGACTACACAGAGACTGTAGTGTGTACACTAATGCTCATCTTAAATGTGTAATGTGAATAAATAGGCTATAAATGGCTGTTGAGATGGTATTCTCAAGTGAAACGAGGCTTGCACCCGGAAATAGCATTCCTTACGTCACGACTTAATGTATTACTTTCAGACAGTTAGTAAGCAAGTACTAAAAAGGCCTAGAATCAAATTTCCTTATCTGGCAGTGTTCAGTATAGCTTGGCCAAAGTCATTTTTTGGCTTTAAATGTGGATGCATCTCGTGGGTCACGGCTCGGGTTACTCCAGTCATCAGCCTCAGGACCTGTCTGGTAATGTCGCCATGCTGACTTATTGAAGACTGGAAGACGCTCAAAAGATTCACTCGAAAGAGCCTGCATAGAGTGGAGAGAGGTGGCGGCTTTCTAGTCGAAGCTAATATTTGTACTCGCTGTAATCCAAGTGTCCAATTACCTTCAGATGAATTACTGCATCTGTCCCGAACCCTTCAATCGAGTACAAGTTCAAGTCTCCCTGAAAGTAGCGTGCATAAAGTCTAGAGATTGGCAGCCCATAGCCAAATCCAGCCTGCAGAGACAATGTAAACAGGTTGCTTGAAACCACACATACTGTACATGTAAACACAGACGTAAGCTGTGTGGTGGGTATTTACCAGCGGGACAGCAGCTTGAGAGGAGTCCAGACGTGGTGTTGGGGCAGTGGAATACATATAATTGAAGAGACGATCAATCTTTCGTAAAGGGACACCCCCACCTTTATCACTAATCTTAGAAGACCGACACATAAGCGTCAAATTAATCAAGGGCACGTGTTATGAGATTTAAGCAAGTCTCCATAAACATTCATGTTTTTGTGAAATAGGCATGTGTTGAACCTTTATGGAGAGGTCTTCTTTTCCCAGAGTTACCATTGCTTTCACTGGAGAAAGACCCTCACCGTTGTTTTCATAGAGCTCTACCGTTGCCCGCATGGAATTCTGCACAGACATACATAATATAATGACTCACTCAAAACATATATCAAATTAAAATGAATGAAATGGCTTACAAAAGCCCACCTAAAGCGTGATCATTTGATTTAATTCCACTTAAAACGTCACTTAAAGATATAAGCAACTTTTTCTAGACACTTCAATGTGAGGTTCATTTTGTTAACATTATTTAAAGCATTACATTTAATTATTAATCTAGGTTAATGTTAATTTCTACATATAGATTTTTTTTACAATACAGATTTCTACAGTAATGCATTTTTTTTAATAATTTTCTTTTAATTAAAATACATAACATGAGTTATATTGTAGTTATTGTACAATTATCTAATGATGGTGTTAGCTACATATATATACCAGCGCATGCATACCAGTAAAATAAGAAATTAAGAAATTAATAAAACTAAGACTTAATGGCCTATGCGATTTGTGCCTGAGCCAATATGGTTAAAACTTACCTACAGTGTAAAAAAAAATATATTTTCAAGATTTTTTATCACAACATTTTTTCTTTTGTCAAATCAACTTAAATAATTGATTTAGTTCAGATAACTTATTATTTAGAGTTTCTAATGATTAAATCAATCTCCTTCATTGTATTAACTCACTTTTTCCAGTTCAATCAACTTAAATTTTTAAGGCAACCAGGTTACTGAATTTTTTAAGTTAAACCAACAATATTTTTTTACAGTATAATTAAAAAAAGCGCACTATGTTAGCTCTATAATCCTTGCTATTTGTATATGTAAAAATGAATAGATGACTAGACAGAGCGTGACAGAAAAATATGGTTGAATGTGTATACATGTGCAAGGCCTATTTCACTTTAACTTGTTGTTTTTTTTATACCCACGATGCTTAGTGGCTGTGTTCTCACAGAAACTACATAAAGAGCTTGCTTTTGCTGCAGTATAAATACAATAGCGGAACAATGCTGACCATGGAAGATACCCGTTTCTAAGAATAAATGAATAACTGAAAGAGTTCGTTGGATGAACTGATTAATTGATTGTAATATTAATTTAGCCACATCAAGTTAATCCAATTAACTGACCCGAATTAATCGTAACAAGTTATTATTGATTATCAATATTTAATAGAGCTATTTTGTTACAAATGAATAATGAATAATAGTATATTTATAAATGAGCAATTTCTTCATTGTTTACACCTAATGAATAAACTAATGTTAACGAACTGAACCTTAATGTAAAGAGTTACCCAGTTTCCCTTCTCTTTTCAAATGACTGTCTATTTCTCTTGCCTTGAAGAGCTCAAACAGCATGTGGAAAAGATGAGAGGGCACATAGACCACCTGTATAGGCTTCTTTGGAGTTTTGGCTAGCAGATAGAGTGAGATAAGACAAGAAGGCACAGACAGATAAAAAACAAGAACTATGATTTTGATATATGTTATTAAGACAATAAGAGAGATCACATTCTCACAGTTGAATTCCCCGATCTTTAGTTCAGGTGCCATCTTGTAGTACTGCTCACAAAGCATCTTTGCTGTCTCATATGCATCTGGAAGCAGATATCAGACTCTTCGAAATGGTTTATGTTATGGATCTGTGCATTTTAAGCATCTTTTAACTTACCTCTCACCACTTCAGCAACATTGCAGGCTGGGTCGATGCTTCCGATGTGTTTTGGTTGTCCAAGAAAAGTGGCATCGCCAAACAGAAGAGCTGAAACAGAATAAAAGAGCTGCTTATTGCCACACTCCCGGTTTATCATTTAACATTTATCCAACATGAATGTGACGTCACTCACTGTGCTGGTTGATGAGCATCCGGAAAGAGATGCGATTGGTGTAGAAGCGGTCAAGGAAGTACTGCACATTGCTGCTGATGAAGGGGTCGAAACCAAACTTCTCTTTATGTTCGATGACACCCTGGGCCATGGTGGGCACCACGTCGTTGTGCCTGTTACGAATCTTAATCAGGATCTCTAGGAAGCTGAAGCCCACAATAATAAGTTATTTATACTGGAAGACATCCGTTATTAAGACATCTTACTTGCAGTTTTTTAAGAAACTGATACAATCAGTCCTGGTTCACTTAAAAAGGGGCTTTTATGACGTATTTTGTGACAGAACTCACTAAAAATCCATAACAATGCTGTGTGTGCTGAGCTAAAAGTGCTTGTTGTTGTATGCGAGTACATATTTTTACCAGCTGAGAACTTACAAAGAGCTTATAAAGTATGTAAAGAAGTCAAAACGCATAGCTCTCATGGCGAGATAAGACGTCACATCTTGCTTTGGGTCATTTAGATTGCATTCATATTCAGTCGTACTGCACCAGAATTAATGTGGAAGCGGATGTTTTTCAGTCCATTTGTTCGGATGGCTGCTTTCACACTTATTTAAATGAACCGCACTAACAGAGCAATCGCACGAGAGTTCGTTTCAATCGAACAAACATGCCAAGTGTGACCACACCCATAAACAGGTTTGATCCATTATGCTTAACTGCTGTAATTTGGTCAAATTAATAGAGCTAAACAAGCATTTTTAGTACAAATACATATTTAATACAGACACCTTTAGGCAAAACAGGAGAGTGTTTGCAAAGGACTCACTCATTAAGGGTGTGGGGATCTTCTGGACTTCTTGCCTCGTATTCTAACAGCTCTTCAAAGCTCTGGCTGTACCTGATACCACACAAACAAGTTATGTTATAAACTATTGTTGCTATAAAACGTTATAAACGTATTGTATACCACTGGCTCTTCCTTTCTGAATGGTTAAAACTACCCTGCCATTCCTCTGATAACCACTAGGTGGCGTATGTGGCTCAATAAACCTAAACACTGCTCAGTGAGAGTGAACACTGAACAATTTTTAGTGTGAAGAACCTTTTGTGTATTGGAAATAATAATGCCTACTGTAACTATTTTAAGAAAATAGTACAGTATAGAATGCAGTGTAGTATTCGAGGACTTGAGCTTCATCCAGCATTTACGTTCTGCTTTATAACCTACTGTCACATATGTATTCAGAGCACTTTACACCAAACCCAGTCTCTGTTACTCACAGCTCACACTCATCATCACATCTGGCCACAGGGACGGATGACGCAGTCGTGCCCTGGCCACTTGACCTGTCAAAAGGCCCCCAGTGCTCCGATTTCTCATTTCCTAGGCCCAGCTTGTCCAACTATAGACTAGTGCCCGTGCGTTTATCCGTCCCTGCCTGGCCCTCACTGAGCCCCGCCCTCCTCACCAGGACTCCACCAGTTTGACGGACGGCTGGCTCTGAAGATTGGGGGGCAACAAGGTAACTTCCCTCATCGTATTGGCCAACCTCACTGCCAGTTCTTTCCGCAGAAACATGTAGGAGGTTTTTTCACATGCATTTTCCCTGCCTGGTTAAACAAGAAGCAAGAACAAGTTATTCTTTGTTATCCAATGATGCGCCTGTTTAGTCTGTATGCATGAGTGACACAGCAGTATTACAACCATTGTTTAATGCCAACGATTAGAAAAGAAAGTAAAATCATTCTAAATATAATAAGAAAGTAGATAATGACCATGATTTACAATAATCAATTAGTTAAAGGAGTAGTTCACTTTTAAAAAAAACTTTTGCTGATAATTTACTTCTAGGACCCTTCGAATCATTACTCGAAAAAAGATTTGTTAATTTTGATGAACGAGTTTGAGTCACAAACACGCATCACAGAACAGAGCAAGGCGAGCATTTGTGCTTATAAAACTTAAACTTTTTTATTTATTTTTTAAATGACCGATTGTTTCGCTAGATAAGACCCTTATTCGTCGTCTGGTGTCGTTTAAAGCTGCACTGAAACTCTCATTTGGACCTTGAACCGTTTGGTTCCCAATGAAGTCCATTATATGGAGAAAATCCTGGAATGTTTTCATCAAAAACCTTAATTTCTTTTCGACTGAAGAAAGAAAGACATGGACATCTTGGATGACATGGGGGTGAGTAAATATCAGCAAAAGTTGTTTTTTTAAAGTGAACCACTCCTTTATGGGCACTGAGAAGGAATGTGACACCATACATTATACAGTATAAAGTTTATAATTACTATTTACCCCATTTTAGAATAATAATGAAGTCACCCAATCAGTGAAATAACACAAATGGAAGTTGGGAATTAGGTCATAAATTGTCCAGTTTTTTTCAATCCACTATAGGTAATATAGCCAAAGGTTGTATTTCTCTGTCTTGCCAAACCTTTCACTGGTAGTGTATGCTTGACATAATGCATAAAAAACAAACATTGGACTCTTGATATACAAGTTGTGTAATAATATTAATGCATTTATTTATTATAGATGTATATTGTACCTAATACTCTCATACAGCACGTATTATTTCGCCTTGATGTTCTCAGTGATACGTAACGGCGGGTCTATTTTTATTCAGTTGATGGCAGTGATGTGCCAATAGAGCTTTAGCTTTCACTTGACCTTAACATTAAGGTTAATATAGGCTGCGGCATATAAATAGAGTCAACGCGTTGATTTAATCACACAAAATATGTGACGAAATTAAAAACAAATTATTCAAAATGAGACACACAGCAGAAATCGCTGATTCAAGTTCAGCACGAGACAACCCTAACGTTACATCAAAAATACAATTTGTTGCATTATTGGCGGTTCTTTAACTCTATGCGTTTATCCCAAGGTTTCATTACTCACCAAAATCCAGGAATTGCTTGATTGACATCGGTGAAGGCGAAAACCTGGAATAATATTCGATTTTTTGCGTGACATCTTTCAGCAAGTAGTAAAACAGTTTCATGTTTATGTCTGTCAACTTCCAAACAGCTCGAGTCCCGCGGCGCGCTGCGCGTTCACGACACTCATTCTACACTTTACAATCTATTTCGTTTCTATGGTGACAGCGCTGTTATCGAGAAGAAACTTCACTGTTCTCGTCACGTGACATAGCAGCGCGTGCTATCACTTGCACACACTGGTTGTTTGTACTGCAGGATGGATTAATACATGGATCTGGAATGTAAAATAAATAGGCCTATATAGTGATAAATTCTTGCTTTAAGCTTGTATTCTGTGCTACCTTGTACTCTATTTTATGGGGAGATCCATTATTAGGAGATAATAAATTAATAATTTGTGACTTGAGATGAAAACAAACCCAATCAATAGCCTGCAGTTGTTGAACAGACTGGGTGGTGTTTTCACCAATTACAAAATGTTCGTGGCTGAATCAACATATTTTTTTTTTGATCCTGGAACAACATTCTAATCAAACCAATCAGATTTGAGGGACAAGTTTACAGTCTATGACAAGTTTAGGCTTACGAGCAGGGTTAGGTGCTTCTACATAAGTGTTATTTACCTGTCATTTCCCTCTGTTTTTAAGGATAAGTTATGAGTAGGGTAAGGGTTAGATTTACAGGTAGGGATATGGTTAAGACAACATTTTTGGGCAGGAATGTTGTTCCAGGAGGATCAACAAAGTAACATGTCTTGGCAAAATCATGGTGTTAGTGCTGTTAGTGGAGCTTGTATTGTTTCACTGTTACAAGGCATAGCCCTATGTTGGATAACATGATTGATTTGCGTTGCATTAACTGAAACTGGGTTGCATTAACCAGCATGCTTTGCATATATGGTTGCATTAAGAGAGAATAAAAGTTAAAAAATTTTGGTATTTTATTTTTTGAGAAATTTTGGGGGGAAACTTGATAGTGTGTAATTGTGTTTAATAATAAATCACATTGATTGTACCTAAAATTTGAGACTTGCTCTATCTTTACGCCTTTTAACATTATTACAATATATTCCTATTTAACACAGATGTTATTTGCTAATTACATAAACTATAAGCTCAATTCATAAGTATAAATATATATTTAGAACATTTATAAGAATATATAAGTAGGCTATATATGAAGAGTTCAGATGCAAAAGCCTCTAAGTGCCATTTGAAATTTTCTTCTAAAATGGTCATTTTTATCAAGCTTATATATTCAAGTTCTGTAATTTCACTTAAATGACAATTAATAGGTAATCCTCATTACAATTGAAGTGAAATTACTGAACTTAAATATACAAGCTTGATAAAAATGATGTGTTCGAATATTTCACCATTATCAGCCTTTTCACCGTTTGTCTTACTCCGCTTGTCTATGTTTGCCCAATTTGCATTATTTAGCCAGTAGATGGCGACAAGTGACTGTCTTTATGAGTGCACATGAAATAAAACATGAAATAACATCTATGGAAAATAATCCTTGAAATATTTCTCATTAAGGCCATTCCTATTTGGAATATGTGATTGTGAATTGTCAACAATAAGCAGAAACATTCTGCATTTGCATCCAAGCGTAGATCCTTCATTTCAACATCCTCATTCTCATATTTAAGAATCTGTCATAGTTTATGCTACTATGCCACTTACATGCTTTTAAAGCTATTGTTATACCATTTTTATGACCTCTCAAACACCTTAAAATATACAAATGTAGGTCTGAGAAATCCAAATTTTCTCGGGGGATGCCCCCGAACCCCCTTAACTGCCTCACCTTTGCATGTGTGTGACTGTGTGGTAATGTAGGCTGGTGTGGTTATAGACCATTTCACAAGATGTAAACAACACTGGTCCAGAAGCACTTCCTGTTTCCGTTTGTAACTGTTTTCTTTATTTCACATGTAAAGAAAACATCTTAAAGATGTTTGTTTAACTTTTTGATTCAGTTTTAAATGTTCTGTTGGTTTTATTTTATCCCAGCTTTTATGTAGTGTTAAAAAACTGAAACAGGAAGTGCTTCTGGACCAGTGTTGTTTACATCTTGTGAAATGTGCCAGGGATGTTTTTTTTCTTAACCAGTCTGCCCCCGCATATAGGCCATAGCATTATACATTATTCTCTGTATCGAATCATGGTATCTTATTACCCACCCCAGCCCCTGATGTTTCGGGTTCAGCCCCTGATGTTTTTAAAACCTAGAAACGCCCCTGGTTGGCACTCAGTTAATACATTTAAACTGTATGATAATTACAAATCAAGGCTGGACAAAATCCATAAATAGCCAAAAAGTAAAAAGCAACTCGAATTGTATAATGGTTTAAAATTAACCATAAAATAAATTATATTTAAGGAAATAAAAAATATCAATAATAAAATTTGTATGAAAAATATGTATGACTAAAAACGTTAACAAATGAGAACATAACACAGTGTAGAAACCAGACCTAAATTATATAAATTTAGTTCTATAAACTAATTATTAGTGAACAATAGGAGTTACAGAAAGGAAATAAAGAGCCATATTGTAGCTTGAAGGATTAAGCATATGCCAAGTTATGGATTTGATTCCCAAGGAAAGCAAGAACTGACAGTACTGTATGCAAAGCATGTCTCTTTGGATAAAAATATGCCAAATGCATAAATTAAATACGCCGTATTTGTAGCAAAGTCAAATGCAGCAAATTTAATGTTAAACAACTGTAATTTGAAAACATGCTTAAATCTGACATGAAAAATCTACTACATATGCTTAAAACAATGAATAATGTAATAAGCCTATTACATTAATCCGAAGACATCCTCTATAGCAATTTAGGCTGTTACATAAGAGGTCATAGCTAGGCAGTCAATAGAACTTGATATACTGTTATCTGCAATGTCAGCAACCATTAATCCTCACTGAACAGATACAGATGATAGAATAAGAGTCAGCTAATTATTACATGATAGCCAGCGGAGGTGCTTTTAAACAGGTAGGATTGATAAGACACAGATTCTCTATTGATCTGATGACCGCGAAAACCAATCATGCTTTTGTTTGCATAAAAGTTGCCTTTGTAACACACACAATATTAGAGTTTGAAATACATCAAATACTGTGGAAACTGTTCTTTTTACAAGCTTAGGGTTGAGGTTTTACAAAAACAGACAAAAAAGAGCATCTCTGAACACACAACATGTCGAACCTTGATGGACTACAGCAGTAGAACACACACCGGTGTCACTCCTGTCAGATGAGAACAGAAGGAAACAGGCTACAATTCACACGGGCTCACCAAAATTGGACTGTAGAGGACTGGAATTGTTGCCTGTTCTTCTGCAACATTCAGATGGGGGTCAGAATTTGGCATAAACAATAGGCTATGAAAGTATGGATACATCCTGCCTTGTATCAACGGTTCAGGCTGGTACTTGTGCATGGTGTAATGGTGTGTAAAAAAAAAATATGTAAAAAAAAATATGTTTTTGGCACACTTTTGGGCCTTTTTGTAACAATTGAGCATCGTTTAATCACCACAGCCTACCTAAGTATTGTTGCTGACCATGTCCATCCATTCATGACACAGTGTATACCCATCTTGGCTATTTCTTCCGGCAAGATAATGTGGCATGTCACAAAGCTAAAATCATCTCAAACTGGTTTCTTGAACATGACTGAGTTCACTTTACTCAAATTCCACAGTCACCAGATCAACCCAATAGAGCACCTTTGGGATGTGGTGGAATCAATGAGAGATTCACATCAGACAAATCTGTGATGCTATCATGTCAACATGGACCAAAATCTCCAGCACCTTGCTGAATATGCCAAATATATATATATATATATATATATATATATATATATATATATATATGCATAATGTATACAGGCTGCTTTAACATGCACAAAAATGCATGTCAACAATAAAGACAAGGATGTGTGCCAACCCGTGTCAATCACAACAGATAGGGTTAACCAAAACCAGTTTTGCCTGTCTTTCACACTTATGAGACAGTCTGGGCATGTTTTTTTCACGTATAGCCTAGATACTTGTCATATTAGTGTACAGTAAAGCAGAAGTAAACAGAAAAGCAATGCTTTTCGGGTTTGGTTCTTTGAGCGGGTTATTATCTGCGGTGGGGGAACATATGAATTTGATGACCGGCAGGTGGCTTAGAGCTATATGTGGAAACCAAGCCTAAAGTTACATGTTAATCAGCTAAGAAGCTCAGCACACTACAACTGCACAGGCGTTCACTCTCTCTCACCAAGGATAAAAACACTGAACGAGTCCTCTGTATACACAACCAAACATTTATAATGGGTAAATGTCTAATGGGCTTGGAGCATTAAAGTTATAAAATGGGTGATTTAGAAACATGGTTTGTTAATGGCTCAGAGCTTTTTGGCTAAGCCTTCTGTGCTTTCATGACAATGAAGATTCAGTAATAAATCTTTTATTTCATTAGGCCTAACTACCGAAGAAAACACCTCACAGCTTGGTACTTGTTTTGACCCCGCCCAGGCTGTGTAAATGCTCTGACTCATTCCCACACGGATCGGTTCTTTTTCGAGCAATTCAGATCCTAGCGTAACATAGCCTACTCTAAAACTTATCAATAAAGACGCCTGTAGAAAAAAAAAATACACAGAGAGAGAGATTGATTACTGCAGTCAGAAGAGAGAAATTTGACTTTACTAGATTTGCACATCATCATATTCCGTGAAAAGGGTCCATTGAAATTTGCAAGCCAAATTTAAATTCACAAATAATTTTGTAAACTATAAGTTTAAATTGTATCTTATTTACAACTACAGGTAACAAATGTACAACGTTTTACATAGGCTAATTTTTTTTGGTCCATCATCATCATTGACTTGAGGCCGGTTTTGACCGATTCAGCCAGTTTCGTACTGTAAACCGGTTCAACCGAATCATTGAAAAGATCCGTTTCAAAAGAAGGATTTGTTCACGAACCGAACAGAGAGAGAGAGAGAGAGAGAGAGAGAGAGAGAGAGAGAGAGAGAGAGAGAGAGAGAGAGGGGGATGAAAATCACTGCCCGGCCACAACCAGACAGACGGGCCACGCATGAATAACTTTTACGGCCGAGGCGACATTGAAGTGCTGTCATATCTTGGGTGGATACAGAGAGTGCCCGTGGTGCTGTTTAAAGAGCTACCCACAGCATTTCTCCCATGTTTTCCACGTAGGGAAGGAGGTGAACACTACCCGCCGCCATTTTTTTGGAAGTGACTGACTGGGAGTGGAGAGTTAGCTGTAAACTGGCCACAGCTGATTTAACGTTAGTTTATATTCCCTGTGAGTCATCACCTTCGACACTGTCAGCCCGGACGGCCTGGATACTGTAAATAAACCGACTCTTTTCAACTATACGAGCTGTCGAAGGTCCAAAAGGAATAAACAAGGGGAGATTTTGTTTACACGTTTCTCCTGATTTCTCACTAACTGTTCCTCCCAGGATTGCTGGTGTGGGCTAAGTTAGCCACATTAGCACGCTGAGGATTTCTCCTGGAGTCCAATCAAACCTGGCCTGTTCGACGGGTGAGTTCAACTAACGTTACACCCTCAAACGAACCGTTTATCTATTCTTGTCAGGCCCTTACAGATGTCTCGTTGCGGTTGTGTCGTTATTTTGTCGTCGTATGAAGTTGGCTAAGTTAACATTCACGAACTGCTCAGCTAATATGTGGCTAATATGGCTACGTTGGGTTCTGGTCTACAACTTTTTCACGTTGTTTAATCATGTAAAACAGCCAAACTGAAAATATAACGTTACCCTTTTCTCTAAAATAGCCAGTGTCACTAATGTTAGCGCTAGAGTTTTGTTGCTGGTTAGGGAACGGCAGCTTAATTTGTGCCAGCATGCAGGTTTAACAAACTTGATTTATTTTGATTAAACTACTTTGGCATTCATTAAACTCAATGTCGAATGGGCTGCTCAATTTGTGTTTAGCTAACTAACATTTGAACTTGGCAAACTTGTGTCCTTCTTTGAAGGATTAAGGATTAAACCAATACGTTAGATGAGGAAAATCATGATGTTTTTATTCCCATGACATATACATTTTTTTTAAATTAGTATTCGGATTTTTACTTATTTTTTCAAGTATCAGTTCACCACATTGTTTACAAGACAATGTCCAGTGTCGCATATTATTGCAATGACACTCCCTCCCAGTTTCACTGCACTGTTTCCAACAGCAGGCTTTGATAACTAAATAAAACAAGCCTTTTAGGGGCTTGTAGTTTAATTTGCTGTTTCGCCACTTCCTCATTATATAAATGATGCCTCTGTTATGACAAGTAATCAGTTAATTAAAGTGCTGGTTTATCGAGCTGGGTATTCCCTGGCTTGTTGTGATCCGCATTCAGCGCCGCGCGCGCCGCATTCCTCTTTTCACAGTGTTGACATTGCGTAACACACGCTGGACTGGCCAGCAGCTCGTGTACTCTTCTCCATACCTATTTAAAGCGTCATTCATGATAGTCACCTGGCCTTAGGACAATACAGTTCACCTATCAGCGTAGTCACTGCCATTTAATAGACCACTTTCAAACAGCATCGTCTCAGAGCTCAGCCTGAATATTGATCGCCGAGTCTGCGCTTCCCCTTCAACCCCATTCTTTGTCAATGTGGATCTATCGGTTTGTATATTCGCGATATTCGATATGCTTATGTGGAGTTTAGCGACCATTTGCATGTTAAAACATCTCTAAATGCATATCACATAGTGTCTGAATGATGCGTATTTGTTTATATTGCGCTTGCTTTTGTGTCTGGTTGCAAGCCTTTCAAATGTGCTGTAACTGCTTGCTGTGTATTGAATTCTTAGTGCGTTTTCAAGGATGTGATTGTCTTGCATTTTTGGGGACACATTTGTTTTGTCATTGTTTACCTTTGTGGTGAGGTGGCATATTCATGTTCATGGGGGGAGCAATTGTTACGTATTTGATTTTCTAGACCAAGTCATTTTTTTATTTTTTGTATAATACTTTTATGAACCACATCTTGCTTTTTTTAATAGGCTATAATAGTGGTGTAAAGTGTTGCTAATGCTAAATGCATTCAGGCACGTATTTTCAACCTACTGTAGGATGCATTTTAATGATCAATAATGATATGTTCAATAAATATTTTAATAGGTTCTCCTACCATGTAGTTATAGAGTAAGCAACAGCAATTACTTCTCTAGAATATCCATATTATAAATCAATTTTTGTTTGAATTATTCCTCTTTATCAGTTCTCTTTTTTTCTTCTTCAGCCTTGATTGCAAATATTGATTGTTCCTCGTTCACTTGGCCTTTCTCATTGTTGTGTTATCTTAATAATGTGCTTTATTCCTCACATTAGTCACATTACTTTGTGACTTATCACAAAGTCACATTACTTTGGCTAAAATATCTGAGATAAATAGCCACTCATAATTGCACATTTTTAACAACATGTTAAGTTAGGCCTGTTTAATGCTACTAGCCTATTTTTGTAGTACAGTTTCTAACATTTCTGGGAGTTGTAGCATGACGGTCATTTATTAGAGATCATGACCTTGCTATGATTTGATTAACTTTATCTTACCATTTTGCTTTTAATGTACATAAGCATCCATATCCGACATGCACAGCATATTTCTGTCCCACATAGGCTATTCTGAAATGCCATTGAAGTTTAGTGACGCATGCATTTATCTAGCCTAGCAGATGGGAACTTGATGAGTGTGTGAGAATGTCACCTTTAGAGAATCAAACTGGATACCTGCACCAGGAAGGAGGAACCTTCTGTCATGTGAACAGTTTTAACAGTAGAGATCTTGATCAATTCAGGAGGCTTCCAGTGAAGAACAGTCATGCTGTTTTGCACAAACAAGCTGGAAAGAACACGTCTGATGTTGTCTGGTATCGTTTTGACTCGTGTAAATCGCTTCATTATGACATTACCAGTTAAGAGAGGCAACCTTTCCTTTATCTGATAAACGACTGCAGGGATTTTGACACTATCTGACCATATAGATGTATTAATGTGACGAGGGCATCAGGAGAATGCTAACTCTGTGTTCGCTATGACCATAGCTGTCAAACTTGTTGACGCCACATTTAATCTAATCACAGAGGGAAACTTTAGCTCAAATAGCTCAAATAGCTTGAGCAAAGCTATTGTATAGCTTCAGAAAGCCAAGAATGTACTGCACAAGTTTTATGAAGTTAGATCTAGGATCTTGACAGCTGTGGTCACCAAACTGCTATTCTAGGTCTGCACAATTAATAAAAAATTTAGTTTAAATTTGGCTTAGTTACGAAAACACAGTCATTGAGAAAAAATACATTTAGGCTATTGTGCTGGATTTCATTGCTTTTCTCTTTAATGCTTCATTCTCTTTTTATTGTTCTGAGACGTAGCCGAACATGGACTAGCGAATAGGGATGTCACAGTGAAGAAATCACTCCTGCATATAAACTTGTGACATCACCAGTATTAACCGATAACACCAGGGGGAGGGGGTTATTTTGAACAGGTGCTTGCTTTTGCTTTTGAATTTGCAATACGCGTACTCTGTGTATAGGCCTGTTATTCGTGGACATTACAGAGAGCTGCTATCAATATACGTGGTGCTGGAATTGCTTATGAATGCACGCTTTCTTTTCACTTTTATTATGATTTCACTTTTCTAAATTTAGTTAAGCCTTGTGTGTATACTCGACGCAACCGCTGACTGCGCGCGCACCTCTCCAAACGGACGATGCGTTTATACTTGACGCGCTCGCGGTTGTGCTATTCTGTGAAACGACAGGGGGCGACTCGGAGTAACTCTCCTCTAAACCACCAGGAATCAGCAGTGAAGAAGTAGTTTATCATTCATTAGTAGTTTATTAATTGCTAATTCATAAAAGAGTAAATGCTGTAGGTTTACCTCCCGGTGCCTTGCTTTCGATTTCAAAATGGTGGCTGCGCGAAATCAGTGTATTTCCTCGTATCTTGCGTTCTGGCCCCGTAGAAGCAGTTTTTTTAAAAATAGGCTAACGATTGCGTCATAACGAATCGACTCTCTGTCGAACAGTAGAGAAATGGCCGTATAGACAGGAGGAGAAGCTCGCAGGCTATCGGGGGGACGTGGAGGCATAACGTCAAGGTAGAAGCCCATAGAGATTAATAAAGTTGATCCTGCTGCTAGCTCATGGACCGCTAATACTCACTCTCTCCGTCTCTTTGAGATTCGGAAGGAAATTATTCAGATTTCACTCGGCACAGTTACAAGAAGACATACAGGTTGCTCACGTGACGGGCTCAGTTTGAGTCTGCGCACAGCTTTTTTCTGTTGAAATCAATGGGGTCACTGTGTAATTTTACTGTCTTTGGTAACTCCAGGTATAGGCTAAATGTGATGGATAATCTCTTTTCGACTATTGAAGTTTTTAATCTATGCGTTTCCTGTTTGTGCTGTCTGGAAGAATGTCAGTATGGTTGCAATCATTCAGCAGAAGCGTGACCTCAGAGTAAATGACATGCTCCAAATAAATCTATTTTCAGTGGTTTTAAAAAAATCAGCCGGAAAGGTGTTGTGAAAGCTTTTCTCTGTCTGACTTCTTCTGACTGTGTCGTTGAGAAATGAACAGCACGTTATGTGATGGCGATTTAACGGTGGTGTGAGTTCCTTGCAGAGGTTAAGACCTGGCAAATCCAAACAGTTAAAGCTTGTTAAAGGGAATTCCCACAGAAATTAACCTGAGATCATCATGGCCAAATTCCTGGAGTTACTAGTCTGTGTCGCAGACTTTTCTTGCTGAGCTTCTGTTCTGTCATGTACAAGCCTGCAGCACAACAAAGACCCAGGCCTCGGTTAAAAAGCGGCATATTTTTCTAGTTAACTGCTCAGCTTTACTTATGTACTGCCACCCCAGCATGACATGCAATATCATTTGTCCTGCTGATCTTGACCATGTTTAGTTATAATCATTTTCACTTCCATTTAGATCTTGTCTGAAATTCTCCATATGATCCAACGCTGAAGTACAGTTGTTAAAGACATTATCTGTAAAAAGTGAAGCCTATAATTATAATGTAAGCACTGCAGATTTAGAAAGTTGCATTGCAAATGACAGTGTGAATGTACATTAGAAATATTCTCTGGTGCGTAACAATATTCCCTACAGCCTTGTATGAATGCTGAGCTGTTTTCTCTTTGGTCCCAGAGGAGCATCAGTAAAGAGTAATTCAGCATTTTTTTTCCTCAGTTATCTGTGGAATAGGCTGATGGTGTTTGATATTTATGAAGGTATTTTCTTTTAATGAACCGAATTAATCAATGAAGTCAACTTTAGTTAGGCTTACTCAGCCTTGTGAGGCAAGATTTTGCCCTGTGGGGCTTGTTTGTCTGATTTCAAAAAAGCCATTACTGTACATGAAAAGCTTGGAATTTATGTGAAATATTGACTGTTTTTGCTGTCAGCCATCACTTTCTCCTACCTTAATGTAGATAGAAGGTTAAAGAGATACTTTGGGATTAAGCATTAAGCTTTGTATTAGTAGAAAACCTGTAGTATTTTTGAATTACCGTGCTTTCCACCCTCATATTCCCCTGAGATGAGAGATTTATGTATTTTGGGATGAGAACGGGCTGGGCAGTGTGACTGAACCAAAATCAAACGAACGCGGGTAAAATCCTGGGTCACTTTATCCGTGTATTTTCTGAAAAGGGCTTTAGAAAACCTTAGAAGCTGTAGCAACGCCCCTGGCATCGTGGTGACGACTGTTGTATGGGCAACCACAACAATGGGCATTCTCACAGAAACAGTTTGCATTTAAAACTTGAGATCCAGGGCAGTGAAATGAAATAAAATCTAGATCTAGAGACATTTTTTCATAGGTTGAACTAGGGCTGTGTGATTAACCGTAATTGATTTTCAGTTTCATCGATCGACGTGGGATAAACAGATAAACAGGGTTTTTTTATTTAAGGTTTTTCTCTGGATAAACAGAGAAACTGATATTACCGTAGACGCCATCCTTCTTTTGATGTACATCAGGATTTATGGGACGTGTTCCCGGTTCTGGCTGATCTAAACTATGCAGCCTAATTTGAATTTAGGAAGTCTATAGTGTGTTATGTGTATGCTAGGCCAAAGAGATGTGTTTTTAGTCTAGATTTGAACTGATTGTGTCTGCTTCCCGGACAATGTAAGGAAGATTGTTCCAGAGTTTTGGTGCTTAATAGGAAAAGGATCAACCATCAGCAGTCAATTTTGATATTCTAGGTATTATCAACTGGCCGGAGTTTTGAGATCGCAATAGACATGAAGGACTATAATGCGTTAAGAGCTCACTCTAGTACTGCGGAGCTAAACCATTTAGTGCTTTATAAGTAATCAGCAATATTTTAAAATTTATACAATGTTTAAAGTCCCTGTAAAGTCAAAATTAAGTATGTGTTCTGAGTTTGTCACACCACAGAAAAATGTGTTATTAGCCACCCAGCCAAATTTGAATGATAAAAAAGCCGGCAAGTACATAAAATAAGCTATCAATATCATGAAAAAATGAGCAGTTATCTCTGTTCTCAAACGCTGGGGGCGTGTCCGCTAGCTGCGTGGATACCACGCCCACTCGCGGGAAAGCTGTTGGCGGTGATATTAGCTGATACTGCTTTCGCGACGGGAGGATGAACACTGAGGCGGGAGATAGTCGTTTCAGCCCCGTTCACCACTAACAGCGGGTTATCAGTGAATCCCAGTTGTCTCTGAGGAAAGTTTATAAAACTATCCCGTGTAAAATGATCTCTACAGAGGCGGGTGTTCGCGGTGATCCTCAGCTCTTCATCAAGGTTAGCTCTCTAAAAACCTCTTCTTGATGTGATCGTTTTTAGGGAATTTAAATAAAGATACCTATCTGTTTCGTACATGATTGCATTCAGGTAGTAGCCTATGCATTTCTGTGTTGAAGGCATCGCTAGCTAGAAAACTGTAGGCTCAGCTGCATTAACTTATAGTACTGACAGTCACTCGCGATTAAACAGTGAAGGTGAATGGGAATGTGCTCGGCGAGTGTTATTATGTGTAAGGGGAGACATCAGACTCTGTGCGTCATCAGATAGGGGTGTGTCCAGGAGCTCATGGGCTCCAGTTGCGTCATCGAGCCCTGTTTTAGCCCCGCCCAAACAATCCGTAAAATTGCAATGGTGAAAAACTTCAGTACTTCACAGTTCACAGTCTTTTTAATTTGTTTTAGCAATACATATGTAACATTTATAATGTGTTTAGAACTTTTTTGTAGAATTGCCTTTACAGGGACTTTAATAGCTGTCAACCGCAGCCAATGCAGGGTTGACAGAACCGGGCTAATATGGTCAGACTTCCTGGTTCTGGTAAGAACTCGAGAGGCTGCGTTTTGGACCAGCTGAAGTTTTGTTTATTAAGCGTGCAGGGCAACCTCCCAGTAGAGCATTACAATAATCTAGCCTTGATGTCATGAACGCAGATAATGCAGGTCTATGGTCACCACCTCAAAGAGCATGCACAGAGAAGTCCAAATTAAACATGATTTAATGACTCGTAAATGTAAGGACACATTTATTTATTTATTTATTTATTTACAGGGTCAATGCACATTAATAAACAAGTGTAAACGTGCCAGAATTAGCCCAAAAGGCTATTTTTCATCCGTAGACCCTTGACAGAATGTTACACAGTCACCCTAAAAACAGAGACAGAGCATCACACATATACAAAAAAAAAAAAAAAACCCCAAGATAAAGTAAAATAAACATATAAATTATTATCTAAAACAAAAAAAAAAACAAAAAAAAACATGAGAGAGAGAAAGAGAAAGATTGCTACACAAGAGAGGGACAAAGCCAAGAGCAATTGGTACAAATAAGTCTATTATCAAGAATACAATACTAATGTTGACAGTGCTGATTTGTCAGTAACCATTTTTTAAGATGAGACTGAAAAGAACCAAAAGCATTGAACCAAAGAACCAAAGGCCACATTGATGGCCTAAGACACAAAACGAGCCCCCCGCCCAACATATATATGTCCCGTCTCTCACTGACGGTACTCTAAAAAGTACTTCAAGGTGCATGCTCGTTCTATTGTACTTATATGCCCAATTATTTTGTAATTACTAGTTCCTTTCTTCTTATAGAATTTGCCCGGGTCCAGCGTGAAAGACAACCGGGCCAGTTGACAGAACTGCCTCTTTCCCCATTGCGCAAGTGCTGCATCTTCATGGATGTTGCTCATTTGCCATAATCGATCAGCCTCAGGTTGAGCTACATGTAACTTCAGCACTGTGTAGTGTGCAAGAAGCTGCAGTATATGCAGTGGTTAATCATAAAAGCAGCGAATTGGCATTATAAAACGAGTTCTCTAGGAATTGCTTCTAATACCGTCTTCAAAAAAAAACTACAAATGCACATCTCTAAAGAAGAAAGATAATAAATCCCAACCTGTCAGAGCATTAAGCATTTAGTAGTCTTGTGACTCGAGCTTCCCTTCTCTGTTATCACATGTCTAAGGAATACTTTTTGAAGGGCTAAATCTGTTGTTTACCCACAGATGCTCTGACTAATGCAGTCACTGCAGGAGTGATAAAAGATAGTGAAAAAGCCAGTGGTCTTAACTGACCGCACAATGGACTTTTTGGAATATGTTAGCTTTGAGCAACTACATAAGAGGTATCTTGCCCAGCTTGTGCCCTTTCCACACATTTCCAGCCAAAATAAAAGGTTCTGCACTTGACAATTTTTCAGGAGTATAACTTGACGACAACTGACGCAAAAAAACATATTCTCTTCATAATTAAAGGGTTATTTCACCCAAAAATGAAAATTCTGTCAGTATTTACTCGCCCTCATGTTGTTCCAACCCCGTAAGACCTTCGTTCATCTTCGGAACACAAATTAAGATATTTAAGATAATAAGATCACTCCTGCATACAGTCCGTAGGCTTCTTGAGGGACTGGCTCTTGCTGTCCCCGAAAAGTCATTAAAGACATCGTTAAAATAGTCCAAGTGACTACAGGGGCTCAATCTTAAGTTTATCAAACGACGAGAACACTTTTGTGCGCAAAAAAACAACAAAAATAACGACTTTATTTCAACTATTCACTTCCTTCTCCATGAGCCTGTAAGTCAGTTAACGTAGTGTGATTGCGTAGAGCTACGTTACACGTAGGCTCACTATTGGCCGACGCTGGTCATGTGTGTGTGATGCGTGTGACGTACAATAACAGAAGCTTATGCTATTAAACTAGTAACCTGACTCGCGCAGAGGGAGAAATAAACGAATAGTTGAAATAAAGTCGTTATTTTTGTTGTTTTTTTGCGCACAAAAGTGTTCTCGTCGTTTGATAAACTTAAGATTGAGCCCCTGTAGTCACTTGGACTATTTTAACGATGTCTTTAATGACTTTTCGAGGACAGCAAGAGCCAGTACCTCAAGAAGCCTATGGACTGTATGCAGGAGCGATCTTAATATCTTAAATATCTGAATTTGTGTTCCGAAGATGAACGAAGGTCTTACGGGGTTGGAACAACATGAGGGTGAGTAAATACTGACAGAATTTTCATTTTTGGGTGAACTAACCCTTTAACAAAGCGCCTTTAAGTAGAAATATGATTTGCAGTGATATGACATGCTAGGCAGCTACTCTAGCCAATTTATTGATAAATTCAGTACTGAGTTTTATGTCTGATGGTTGCATAAAAAGCAGCAAGTCATGGCATAAAGACTCATAAACAAAGTGTTATGTTGGAATGTAGTCAGTTATGTCATCGCTTCGGCTCGCAAGTCAATGGAAATAACATACCCACAATTGGTCTTTCATTTATCAAGTTAATCAACTCTAATGGTTGATGAATATGCACAGAGTTTGACTGTTATTCAACACATAGCTTCAAATCCCTCTAAACCTGTATGAGCCTGAAGACAGAGATGATAAGAATGCAGCAGAGCAGGTCAATGTGAAAGCTGGGAGCACGCCGGCTATCGTCATTACTGTATACAAAGGCCTGTAAACAAAGGTCAGGTCACAGGTCATTGTTTGGAATTAGTATCTGAAGATAAGACCGGTACTGTGGCCTCATGGTCTTGTTGTTCCTATTTAACAAATCCACAGAAGCTCAACTGGCTTATCTTGTATTTGCTGCTCAACCTACAGATTTGTAAAAGGAAAATAAAGATCTGTGCAGGTATCTAGTGTTGTCAAAAATATAGATTTTCCAAAATGTATCAATCATGAAATATTTGAAACGGTTCTGATATTCATTTTCCACAGTATCGATACGTGGACACCAGCTGCGCTTCCTCATCTCTGACGCACCTGCCTCCATTTAGGCCACGTTCACGCTGCAAGCCTTAGTGCTCATTTCTGATTTATTGCTCAGATCTGATTTTTGTATTACTGTTCACGCAGATTCCAGTGTGAACAGATCATTGTCCTGGACTGACCCGCATGCGCAAAAGAACAATAAAAAGATGACACAGTGAAGAAGAGACCATCGTTCTTACCTTTTATAGTTCGAAAAGTTCACTCAGAAAAAACTTGATATTACGGTCTGCAATGTGTAATTAGGACACGCAATGCTAGAGCCTTTATGTAAACGGATCACATGCTGCATTTGTCCAGTGAGTACCACTGAGCAAATGCAAATAAGGACTTTAACCCAGGGTTTAGGAATGTGCAGTGTGAACTGGCAATTTATGAATACATGGGATTAACTGTTAACCCCGGGTGTAGTATGAGCTGTGTGAAAAGGTGTATAAAGATATTTCAAGTGTGAAAAGCTTACAAGGTTACAAAAGCTGTCCCTGGGGCAGTACCTTTCCAAAAAGTACACTTTTGTTACTTTTAGGTATTAGTACACGTTAGGACAGTTATTGAAATGTAACTTTGAGTTATAAATATGCACCTTTTTGCTATTAAAAGTGTACCTTTTGAAAAGGTACTGCCCAAGTGACCGCTTTTGTACGAGTGTACGAAAGTAAATACACATGTCATATGACATGACATTATCTCTTTCCCCACCATTGACGGAAATTTCTGTCATTTCTAAGATGACGCTTCCCGCCATTGATGGACATTTCTTTCTTTCCAAGGAAATTTGTGGCTAAAATATATAAAGGTGTAGTTCACTTTTAAAAACACTTTTGCTGATAATTTACTCACCCCCATGACATCCAAGATGTCCACGTCTTTCTTTCTTCAGTTGAAAAGAAATTAAGGTTTTTGATGAAAACATTCCTGGATTTTCTCCATATAATGGACTTCATTGGGAACCAAACGGTTCAAGGTCCAAATGAGATTATCAGTGCTTCAAAGGGCTTTAAACGACACCAGACGATGAATAAGGGTCTATTATGAATATGATATAAAGCTTTATAGTTTTCTTCTCATCGTGCAAGCATCTCATCACTTCGAGAACCAATGAAAAACAGAGAGAGTATTCAATTTATATATACAGATGACTGTACTATTCATCGAAAATAATCTGTGTGAACCATTTATTTGAAAAATGGTCTGGAAGAGTAAGGAATTTTAAAATGGAAAATGTGTAGGAACCCTGTTTATATGTGAATATAAATCTAAATTAAAATCTGTTTGTTATATAAAGCAATTAAATAGATTCTGTAAAAAACGATGGGGTGTTAGACACCCGGTCTTCTATTTTGGGTGTGATTCAACAGGATACAACTAAAAAGAAATGAAGAATTTGATTAAAACGCTGAATGGTTTTATTATGATTGTTTTTTATTTTGCCTAAAATAGTGTGAACTCTTATTACATATGTTGATTTATATTTGTTTACCTGCAGGTCTCTATGCGTACACTGCCTCCCTCTGGCAGATGAGTAACCAGCGGGGCCTGGCGGCCAGATAGTCCCCTGCGAGCGCGGCCCCGGCTCGCAGCATGCCCTCCACCAGCAGGGCAGGGAGTCTGAAGGACCCCGAGATCTCAGATCTCTTCTTCAAGGAGGACCCCGAGAAGCTCTTCACAGACCTCCGTGAGATCGGTCATGGCAGTTTTGGCGCGGTCTACTTTGTATGTTTTATCTATTCAATAGGATTTGGCATGTTAATGCACACTACAGTACATTATGAAATGTTGGGGAGATTAAGTTGTGAAATATCAGATGTGTATCTCGCTCAGGCACGGGATGTGCGGACTTCAGAGGTGGTGGCCATCAAGAAGATGTCCTACAGTGGGAAACAGTCTAATGAGGTCAGTTTTACTACATTCCAGAGTCGTTGCATAGTCATGCAACAGTTTGGTTGTGGATTCAGCTTTTCCTTTTGAGGGTGCGCACAGTGATGGAAATTAGTGCATTACACTTCCAAGACGTTTTTCATGTTTTTGAAAGAAGCTTTTGATGCTCACCATTTATTTGATGGAAAAATACAGTTATATTACTATTGAAAATATTTTTTTTCTATTTAATATAAAATGTCATTTATTCCTGTGATGCAAAGCTGAATTTTTGAAGTCTTTAGAGTCACGTGATCCTTCAAAAATCATTCGAATATGCTGATTTGGTGCTCAAGAAACGTTTATTATTATTATCAATGTTAAAAACAGTTTTTTCTGCTTAACGTTTTTGTGGAAACCATACCATTCAAGAGATTAGGGCAAGTAGGATATAAAAAAGCAAAGAAATAAATCAAACTTTTATTTGATCAAAAGGAAATGGAGGACTCTTATTCTGCTGTGTGAACTGAGTATGAACTGATGACGACACAGTTTGATCTTCGGCTGACAAATCAGAGGAAAGGGGCGTTTCATTCCCGCCGCGTGTAGAAATTGAATATTCAAGCTGTTTAATCATTTTTCTACCTCAGAACGAAAAACGAAAAATCAAGCTGAAGTCTTGTTTTTCGTTTCATGGAAAAAATGAAAATACGAAAAAGGAACGGTTTTCTAATTTTTCTGCTTTCAATATTAAATCAAAAAAACGACTGAATGAAATATACACAGATTCAAAATATTTTCATTTCAAATATATTTAGATTCAGAAAAGCATGTTTTTCACAAAAAATATTAACCAGCAAAAACTGTTTTCAGCATTGATAATAACAAGTATGAATTGTACTCAATTATTAATAACTTGACCACCATATCAGCATTACAATGATTTCTTACGGATCTTGTGACTTGAATTGTGGTTGTCACTGAAATAAATTACAATTTAAAACGTATTAAAATAGAAAAAAAAAGCTATTTTAAATTGTAATGATATTTCACAGTATCTGATCAAATGCTGCCTTGGTGAAAGACAATTGTATGAAAAACATGCAATCTTTTTATTATCATTCCAAACTAATATATATTTCAGTCTCTTTGTTTCATACTCGCAAACAACTATGACTTGGCTCAGTATCATACGAGCAAATTAAAGTCAATTGCTGAAGTCAAATTAAATCTCCTGTAACACCTCAGATTGAAGTGAAGCACCAATGCCATTCATACTTTAGCTGGTGGCAGCATTTCCTTTGTAATTTCAGATTAGCAGTAATCGGATTACACATAATCTCTGCAAGGAATCCTTCAGAAGCTTTTAGGACTGACTTTCTTTTTCAGGACCTGTACTAGTAAATCGATACGTCCAGTCTGCTCTTGTCAGTAGTGGATACAGTGATCCAGTGGAAAACGGGAATACGCTGTATGCTTTTCCGGCCAATTTGAAAGAAGGCCGTTTGACTTGATGCTTTCTTCTCTTTACTTAGAAATGGCAGGATATCATTAAGGAAGTCAAGTTCCTCCAGAGAATACAACACCCAAACAGCATAGAGTATAAAGGATGCTACTTGCGGGAACACACAGCATGGGTAAGATCTTTCTTTTGCTCTTCTGAATCACTCATTCTCACTATCACTCTTTGGGATGACATGTTAATGAGTGCATAAGCACACTATTCATTGTCTCATCCCTTTTCAGCTTGCCATGGAGTACTGTTTGGGCTCAGCCTCGGACCTCCTTGAAGGTGAGATGCCAAACATGTGGAAGCATGATCAGTATTTCATCCAAAATATGGGTGTTTATTTATTTTTGTTTATTTCTTCAAAAATGAGTTATGATCAAATCAAAGCTTTAAAGGCACATACCGTATATAAGATTTTTTGCATTCAAATATCCAAAAGCACTTGCAAAGTGTCATGTATTTTATTCACTTGTGTACTAACATTATAATGTACATCACAAACGTACAAACAACGTTTAAATCCAGAGAAATATGCAATTTTAACCAGTGTAACGTACCTCCTCAATGCCGTCATCCTCGGCTTCCGCTTTGGGTGCCGTAGAAACCATGACAACATGGTAAGTCTTATAAAAAAAAAATGCGTAAGTAGTAATTTTAGCGTCTCTGCCTATTTTGCTCTGGCATAGCGCACGCAGCGCAAATCACATTGTATCTGAAGAGTCTTCATGACAACCTATCAAAATAAAAGTTTTGTTTAACTTGAAAAAATGTAACAGAAATATATTACTATTTCTCAGAGCATACTTCAAGTAGGCCTAATAATAATAATAGTTAATGCATAAACTGACAAAATTTACTGTATATCTTGCAGTGTACATCACTTTGGATAAAAGGTCTGTCAAATGCATTAATGTAATGTAAATCATTGTCACTTTGATTAACATGCAACTTTACTTTTTTTTTTAGTTCACAAGAAGCCCCTTCAGGAAATTGAGATTGCAGCAATTACACATGGTGCTTTGCAGGGCCTTGCATACCTTCATTCCCATAACATGATTCACAGGTCTGTGGGTTTTTCTTTTTCTTTTTCCAAATGAGTTTCATGACATTGGTTCCGCTAATAGATTTTGCATTCTTGCTCTGAAGACAGGAAACCTAGTTGGAGTACTCTGAGAGGGTTTCCTGCACATTTATTCAGTTGTGACACAGTGCAGTCTCTAATTAAATTGTTTTAGCAAGTCTGCATTGAATTCAATGCAAGGGACGATAAACATACAGATCACTATAGTCTGGTTCCCAAATGTATGGTTCTTATGGTCTCACAAATAAAGTTACAATGAAACATAAGTAGTCATGGATCTTTTTTTTTGTGGGGTACATCCGAGTATTACTGATTATGGAAAAAGAAAAAAAAACTGTAGGACAGGGACTTACTTCTATCCAAGGGTTTGTTGATTGGATTTTGAAATGTGGGAAGTCTTCACACTGTGGGTAAGAAAGAAAACGTTGTTTATTTTGTGTATATTGTCGTCTTAACTCAGGGATATCAAAGCTGGGAACATCCTACTGACCGAGCCTGGACAAGTCAAACTGGCAGATTTTGGCTCTGCCTCCATCGCCTCTCCAGCCAACTCTTTTGTAGGGACACCATATTGGTGAGCACACTGAGGATCTTTAAAGGAGTAGTTCACTTAAAAAAAAAAAACAACTTGCTGATAATTTATTCACCCCCTTGTCATCCGTGATGTCTATGTCTTTCTTTCTTCAGTTGAAAACAAATTAAGGTTTTTGATGAAAACATTCCAGCATTTTTCTCCATATAATGGACTTCAATGGGAACCAAACGGTTCAAGGTCATCTGGTTGACAAAATCCTGGAACGTTTTAATCAAAAACCTAAATTATTTTGACTGAAGAATGAATGACATGGTCATCTTGGATGACATGGGGTTGAATAAATTATCAGCAAAAGTTTTTTTTTTTTTTTTTTTTTTAAAGCGAACTACTCCTATAATAATAATGACTCCATTGACATCGTCTGGTCACTAACACACCCGTCTCCTCTCAGGATGGCCCCTGAAGTGATTTTAGCCATGGACGAGGGACAGTATGATGGAAAGGTTGACATCTGGTCTCTTGGGATCACCTGCATTGAACTAGGTGACGAAGAAGTGCTGCTCATCGTAAATTGAATTGTGCATCTTTCACAGTGTAAAAGTCGAGCTTACTTTTGCCTCTCCCTTTTGCTGTAGCTGAAAGGAAGCCTCCTCTGTTTAACATGAATGCGATGAGTGCCTTATACCATATAGCGCAGAATGAGAGTCCCACACTGCAGTCAAGTGAATGGTGAGTCCTCTAACACATGTCTTCAGTCTTTTAGATGACCCCCAAATATGATCAGTCACTTCCTAAAACATACTACTGTACTGTTGGATGTATTAGTTATTCATATCAATTTACTCTTTTTAAAAAAATATATATATTTTAATCAAGTTCTTATTTAGTGATGATAAATTCAAACATTAAACTGTAGTGTTGTCTTTAGTCACCTATAGTTGGGCTTTTAGATGCCACAGAGACCCCAAATATGATCTTTCTTAAATGAGACCAACATCCTAAAATTTAAAAGGCAGCAATATTGTTTCATATCCAGAGAACCAATTTATACGGTGTAAAATTGTATATTACAAATATGCATATAATATAGTTTGAAAATTATTTGTTTTCTTTTCTTTAAATTATTTCCCTTTTGTTCTACTGGCTATGGTATGATAAATAAATATATTGAAATAAATAAATCTAACAACAGCATTTATATAGTAGATCTACTACTAGTAGATTTATTTATTTGTTCAAAACCATTATTCTTATTCATGTTTAATCTTATTTTATTTATTTATTACATTAAGGCTAGGTAGTAAATTAAATATTGGGGTGAATTATTATTATTTATTTTTTTTTAAATATTTTTATTTTATTTTTTAATTAAGTTTCTGATTTAAAGGGTTAGTTCACCCAAAAATGAAAATTCTATCATTAATTACCCTTATGTTCCAAACATGTAAGACTTTCATTTATCTTTGAAACACAAATAAAGAGATTTTTTTTATAAAATCTAAACTCTCCATTGACAGCTAGGCAACTACCACTTTTATACTTCAAAAAGTTTATAAAGAGAATGTAAAACTAATCCATATGAATTGAGCGGCTTAGTCCACATTTTCTGAAGAGACTTGATCGCTTTAAATGAGTAACAGTTTTAATTTACTTTATTTAAAAATATCGAGCGATTTCTGCATTAGCGAGTCGATTAACCTGCTGTGTTATTCTCTTTCCTCAGGACGGATTATTTTAGAAATTTTGTTGACTCTTGCCTTCAGAAAATCCCCCAAGACCGACCACACTCTGAGGACCTGTTGCAGGTGTTCACTTTGCATTGAATTATTATCATGACTTTTAAATAACCTTTTTGTTTGTTAGTCTTAATAATCCATTTAAATACTTAGTTAACTGCCTTATTTTCTGCACTCTTTGCAAATACAACAGCATGCATTCGTCCTGCGAGAGAGGCCAGAATCTGTTCTGATGGATTTAATTTTGCGGACAAAAGATGCAGTCCGAGAGCTGGACAACCTGCAGTATCGGAAGATGAAGAAGATCCTCTTTCAAGAGTCCCACAATGGGCCGACCACTGAGACCCAGGAGGGAGATGAGGTCAGATCTCAAACCATCCCAAGTTCTAGTGCTTTAACATTGATTGGCTCATTTATAAACTATGTAACTTTGGCCCTTTAGTGGTTAAAAAAACAAAATTGCATTTTGCAGAAGAACATTGTTTTGGTTGTGCTTCAGCTATATAATAAATGGTTTTCCTACAGCTCATAAAACATTCACTACTAGACTTAATAGATAGAACCAATTTAGATTTAATCCCTCAGCTCTCAGCCTGTCCGAAAAGCCAAGCCAATGTTGATTCTTGTTTTATTGCGATCTGTCGCTTTCTCTTTTTGCTAGCGAATCTCCTCTGTTCGGTGTTTTTAAAGGGGTGAATCCTCTGAGGTTTGACATTCAGTGCTCCACATCAACCTTTTTTCGCACGTTGTGACAATTAACCTATGCCGCTTACACGCGTGTAGAAGTAGGGGGACTAACTTTTCTCTATTTACGGATATGATGAGATGGGCGAGTGATGCA
The DNA here is from genome assembly GCF_988280905.1 of Pimephales promelas. Classification (NCBI taxonomy): domain Eukaryota; kingdom Metazoa; phylum Chordata; class Actinopteri; order Cypriniformes; family Leuciscidae; genus Pimephales; species Pimephales promelas. The sequence continues at coordinate 28,922,549 of NC_142787.1, forward strand.
CTTATGAAATTACCCACAGTAAATCAGGCTAAAATAAAAAACACGTTTTGGAAGAAGGATTGATGATGTATTGACTAGTTATTTAAATTCATTTTTAACAAAAAAAAAATGTCATAGTGTACCTTTTGCAAACACAGGATAAACTTTGGGTCATTCTCAAATCCTGGGGAATACTATCTGGTTTAACACAATCTTGTGAAGTTTATGCAGTTTATTTAAAGGATTAGTTCACTTTTGAAAAAACTTTTGCTGATAACTTACTCACCCCCATGTCATCCAAGATGTCCATGCCTTTCTTTCTTCAGTCGAAAAGAAATTAAGGTTTTTAATGAAACGTTCCAGGATTTTTCTCCATATAATGGACTTCAATGGGAACCAAACGGTTCAAGGTCCAAAAGACAGTTTCAGTGCAAACTGTTCAAAGGGCTTTAAACGATTCCAGACGATGAATAAGGGTCTTATCAAGTGAAACGATAGCTCATTTTTTTTTAAAAATCGTTCGTTTCTTTCGCCAAATGAACCAAATGACTCGGAAAAAGATTCGTTCATTTTGATGAACGTGTTCGAACAAGAGTGCATTAGAGAACAGAGCAAGGCGACCATTTGAGCTTATAAAACTTAAACTTTGTTATTTATTTATAAAACGAGCGATCGTTTCGCTTGATAAGACCCTTATTCATCGTATTATTCATCGTTATTGGTTCCCACTGAAGTCCATTATGTGGAGAAAAATCCTGGAATGTTTTCATCAAAAACCTTAATTTCTTTTCGACTGAAGAAAGACAGACATGGACATCTTGGATGACATGGGGGTGAGTAAATTATCAGCAAAAGTTTTTTCAAAAGTGAACTAATCCTTTAATACATTTTTTTTTTAAACTTAATTACAAGAATTGTCAGTCATGATATCAGTCCTTTTAAGCCAACACAATGTTTTTTGACTAAAATAAAGTTGTTGTTTTTTGTGTGTGTTCAGGAGTCGGAGCACAATCCTGGTCGCACGGGCACAGTGAGCAGTGTGGGCAGTAATCAGTCCATTCCCAGCATGTCGATCAGTGCGAGCTCTCAGAGCAGCTCAGTGAACAGCCTTCCTGATGCTGCCGATGACAAGAGCGAACTTGATCTGGAGAAAGACCACACTGTAATGTCTAACAGTTCGGTCATACATCTGAAGCCTGTACGTTCACACACCTCTTCTTAAAATTTCAGAGAAACCTTCAGTAATTAGAAATTCTTTATACTAAGTGAACAGTAAGTATATATTTTCCTGTTTTTGTGTCTTAGGAAAGGGAGGAGGTTTACCCTGAGAATCCTGAAACACATCCTCGTCCCTCAGAAGCCCAGGCGCCACCTGCACAGCCCCCACAGCGCAAACACCATCGCAACCCTGAGCACTTTGCCACCATCCGCACAGCCTCACTGGTAAGCCAGTCATGTCGGATCTGTACTGAAATGCTTCACAACCCTAGTGTCCACATTGGATTTGTCAAAACTAAATCGCTCGTATTATAATCGATAAACTGAGGCATAGGTCACTTCCGGTGTAGACAGTGTAAAATGAATGACATCGCTAGAGTTTATTGTTCACTTCCAGTCTCAGGTTCATTTCATTTTTCTTAAATGTAGCTTGATCATTTTTTATTCCTCTTCACTGTCCCCTCATTTCCTCGTGTCCCTCCTCTTGCCTCTTTCAGGTAACACGACAGATGCAGGAACACGAGCAGGACTCTGAGCTGAGGGAGCAGATGTCCGGTTACAAGCGCATGAGACGGCAGCACCAGAAGCACCTGATGGCCTTGGAGAACAAACTGAAAGCGGAGATGGACGAACACAGGCTGAGACTGGACAAAGAGCTGGAGGCCCAGAGGAACAGCTTTGCCAGTGAGATAGAGAAACTTGTGAAGAAAAACCAAGCAGCCATTGAGAAAGATGTAAGTGCACATGAGACGCGTCACATGACGGAAATTCCACCTGAAAACTGCTCGGGAATCGGAAATTCCCCTCTTCCTCATATGCCAAACAGTTACTTAAAGGAGTAGTTCACTTTTAAAGAAACTTTTGCTGATAATTTACTCACCTCCATGTCAAAAAATTAAGGTTTTTGATGAAAACATTCCAGCATTTTCTCCATATAATGGACTTCAGTGGGAACCAAACGGTTCAAAGTCCAAAAGACGGCTTCAAGGGGCTTTAAACAACACCAGACAATGAATAAGGGTCTTATCTAGCGAAACGATCGCTCATTTAAAAAATAAATTTAAAAGTTTAAGTTTTATAATCACAGTTGCTCGCCTTGCTTGCTCTGTGATGCGCGTTCGTGACTCTCCTGTTCATCAATATGAACAAATCTTTTTTCGAGTCATTTTTGAAATGGCCGATCTTTTCGCTAGATAAGACACTTATTAATCATCTGGTGTCGTTAAAAGCCCCTTGAGGCTGCACTGAAACCGTCATTTGGACCTTGAACTGTTTGGTTCCCATCGAAGTCCATTATATGGAGAAAATCCTGGAATGTTTTCATCAAAAACCTTAATTTCTTTTTCGAATGAAGAAAGTTTTTTTTTTTTTTTTTTTTTTTTTAATTGAACTACTCTTTTAATCTAGTAATAATATATTTCATATGCATAACTTGGCCAAAAGTATGTGATGACCCTAACCCCTTAATTCCAGTGAAGACAAATCTTAATGTTGCATCATAAAATGGCATTCTTGAGAATTATGTACTTCATACTTTGTTGCAAGGGGAGGTTCTGCTTCATTATGATAAAAGCTCTGTGCACATAGCTATTAATAATTTATTTTTTATTTTTTTACATTTACATGAAAATTGTCTTGTAGACCAAGTCATTTGCCAATGATGAGAAGAAATTCCAACAGCACATTCAAGCCCAGCAGAAGAAAGAGCTTAGTAGCTTCCTGGAGTCACAGAAACGAGAGTACAAGCTACGCAAGGAGCAACTGAAAGAGGTATAGGCATATTTAAGCAAGGCTTTTTGCCCACCTATGAATCCACCTATTGTGTTTTTCATCTTGGTGTAATTCCACCTAGATTGACCTCTATTATGAGGTCTTTTTGCATGAACAGTGCAAATGAATCAAGACAAGTGAAAATCAGAAAAGTGGGCATGGTCAACACAGCTGAAAATTAGAGATGCACTGAAATTTTAGCAAACTAAAAAATGTTTTGTTTTTGGCTGAGACATTGACATTTAATTAGTACTTCTCCTTAGGCTGGCTTTTTCGTGGATAAGCTACAACAGGTAAACTTTGCTGTATAGTACAAAAAATAAACATGAATGAACATCAGAAGGTATGTTGGAATGTGTCATGTCATGTAATCGCTCAATCAGTTTTTCAGTCTCGGAAAAAGTCAATAAACCAGCTTGTTAACAATTATGTATGAAATGTTGTGTATGAAAACAAGTCTAAGGAACATTTTTTTAAATATATGCGCTATATTACATATTCGTTATTTTGAATCATTACATTGTCTTCATTAATGTATGTTTGAATAATAGCCACCGTTTAAATTTCAACAAATCTGAGTAAAAACATTATAAATAATCAATTAAAGTGAAATTAAAAGCGCTTCTATGCCATTGAAATAAGTGTTGATTATTAAATACATTTCATGGATTAATTGTTAAATTAACTTTATTTTTGGTTTCAGTAAAAAATAAAATAAAAAATTCTCAGGATCACTACACTGTAAAAAATATTGTTGTTTTAACTTAAAAAAGTAAGTAACCTGGTTGCCTTAATTTTAAGTTGATTGAACTGGAAAAAGTGAGTTAATACAATGAAGGAGATTAATTGAATCATCAGAAACTCAAAATAATAAGTTATCTCAACTAAATAAATTATTTAAGTTGATTTGACAAAAGAAAAAAATGTGATAAATCTTGAAAATATTTTTTTACAGTGTACTAAAAAGTAAAGTTTCTTTATTGTTCAGCCATTTGACAATTTTCAGTATAGAAAAGTAGAGGTTGAGAAGGACTTGTTACTAAGTAGATTGCAAATATAAATTTCATATTTATATAAATATAAGTAGCTATTTTTTAATCTTTTTATTAAGTATTTCCGCTTAACAACCTCCCATTAATGTTTCCCACACTGTTTAGGAGCTGAATGAGAACCAGTCCACCCCTAAGAAGGAGAAGCAGGAGTGGCTGTCGAAGCGGAAGGAGGACTTTCAGCACTACCAGGCAGAAGAGGAAGCCAACCTTCTCCGTCGACAGCGCCAGTACCTGGAGCTCGAATGTCGCCGCTTTAAACGCAGAATCCTCATTGCGAAACACAATGTAGAGCAAGACCTCGTGCGGGAGGTAATGTTGCGTTCACCAAACTGTCAAATCTATCCATTAGAACCAAAGAAATCAAATATAATGACAAGAGGTTTTCTCGATCCAGGAGCTTAACAAGCGGCAGACGCAGAAAGATCTGGAACACGCCATGCTGCTCCGCCAACACGAGTCGATGCAGGAGCTGGAGGTGAGGCAGCTGGGCACCATCCAGAAGATGCGTTCAGAGCTGACCCGCTTGCAGCATCAGACTGAGCTCACCAACCAGCTAGAGTACAACAAACGCAGAGAGCGAGAGCTGCGCCGCAAACACGTCATGGAGGTCCGGCAGCAGCCCAAGAGCCTTAAGGTGCGTCTCCAGCACCCCACCACAATATTCATCCAAACATAGACCTCTATATACACTCAATAAATATTTTTCAGTTTTTCTCGACTATTTTGAGTTATAAAGTGAGCAGAATATAGTCAAATTTCGCACATGGATTCCGCAGGCGTGTATTAAAGTAAAAGTAAGCCTTTCCTCCTCTTTGATCCGTATCAGTCTAAAGAGATGCAGATCAAGAAGCAGTTCCAGGACACGTGTAAGATCCAGACACGGCAGTATAAAGCCCTGCGCAACCACCTCCTGGAAACGACACCCAAGGCCGACCATAAGGCTGTGCTGAAGAGGCTGAAGGAGGAGCAGACACGGAAGTTAGCCATCCTCGCTGAGCAGTATGACCATTCCATCAATGACATGCTCTCCACACAAGCTGTGAGTCCTCCCGTCCGACTCCTATGTGTATATCTTCATGCAAAGCCAGGAGGCGAAAATGTTATCTTTTCGAAAAAAATACTATAACACACCGATTCCACATGTAACTCCACCTCCCTTCTTGCTCCTCAGCTGCGATTGGACGAGGCACAGGAGGCCGAATGTCAGGTGCTAAAGATGCAGCTGCAGCAGGAGCTGGAGTTGCTAAATGCCTATCAGAGCAAGATCAAAATGCAGACGGACTCGCAGCACGATCGTGAGAGAAAAGAGCTGGAGCAGAGGGTTTCGCTGAGGAGGGCTCTTCTTGAACAGAAGGTAAATGGATACAAATCCAAGCAACACACTGCAGAAATTGCAGATGAGAGCTTCTGATGTTCTGGAATAAGAATTAAAGGTACAGTTCACCTAAAAATGAAAGTTTGTTTTCAAAATTTGAACGTTCGGAACATTAAAAAAAAAAAAAAAAGGTTTTGAGGAACGTGTTTAGCCTAAATTCTTGACAAATTCACTAACTATATTTTGCCATTAAAGGAGTAGTTCACTGTTGAAAAAAAAAAACTTTTCCTGATAATTTACTCACTCCCATGTCATCCAAGATGTCCATGTCTTTCTTTCTTCAGTGGAAAAGAAGTTAAGGTTTTTGATGAAAATATTCCAGGATTTTTCTCCATATAATGGACTTCATTGGGAACCAAACGGTTCAAGGTCCAAAAGACTGTTTCAGTGCAAACTGAAAACTGATCAAAGGACTTTAAATGATTCCAGATGACGAATAAGGGTCTTTTCAAGTGAAACGATCACTCTTTTAATAAATAAATAACGAAGTTTAAGTTTTATAAGCTCAAATGCTCACCTTGCTTTGTTCTGTGATGCATGTTTTTGACTCTCCTGTTTGAACTCATTTATCAAAATGAACAAATCTTTTCCCAAGTCATTCAACGAACGAAACGAACAAATTGACTCGGAGAAAGATTCGTTCATTTTGATGAAAGAGTTCGAACAAGAGAGTCACGAACGTGCATCTCAGTACAGAGCAAGGCGAGCATTTGAGCTTATAAAACTTAAACTTTATTTATTTATTAATAGAGCAGTTGTTTCGCTTGATAAGACCCTTATTCATCGTCTGGTGTCGTTTAAAGCCCTTTGAACAGTTTGCACTGAAACTGTCTTTTGGACCTTGAACCGTTTGGTTCCCACTGAAGTCTATTATATGGAGAAAATCCTGGAATGTTTTCATCAAAAACCTTAATTTCTTTTCGACTGAAGGAAGAAAGACATGGACATCTTGGCTGACATGGGGGTGAGTCAATTATCAGCAAAAGTTTTTTAAAAGTGAACTACTCCTTTAATGATGTTGAACCTGCAAGTTTGAAAAAAGTTTTATTTTTATGTTCTATGGATTCTAGAACATAAAAGAAAAATTCTACTTTTGTTGCAGTTTTAGAATGACATGAGGGTCAACAATTGAGACGTAACTTTTCAAATTTGAACTCTAGGTGTAATACACACTCTTAGAAGAAATGGTTCTATTTAGAACCAGAAATGCTTCCATCCCCCGCTTCATATATGGAACTCCAAAATGGTTCTATATAGAACCATTTTTTTGCTAAAAGGTTCTATTGGCCAAGTATGGAACCCCAGGGTTCTATATAGAACCGAGAGGAACCCTTTTTTTAAGAGTGTACAGAACCTTTTAGGGGTTCCAAATACGTAGCGCTGATAGAACCTTTTCTTCTAAGAGTGCACTTGCCGACTGAGGTTCCAACCACAAAAACCTTGGAGATGCATGACAAATTAAAAAACAACGTGTTCTAAAATCTGCACAAAATTATGAAATTCCATGTGCAATCTGTCAACTCTGACTGCCCCACATCTGCACAATAGGGAATAGACTTTGGGCACACTCACAGTGTGAGTGTACAGTGTACTCCAGCTTTAACTATCCCTGTAGCAGCTGGGAACATTTCACGTCATCATTGAAGCGTTACCTGATTCTATTTTGGTTTTGGCCAGATCGAAGAGGAGATGGTCGCCCTGCAGAACGAGCGATCGGAACGAATCCGCAGTCTGTTCGAGAAGCAGGCCCGGGAGATCGAGGCGTTCGACTCTGAAAGCATGCGCCTGGGCTTCAGCAACATGGTGCTCTCCAGCCTGGCTTCGTCCGACGGACACAGCCACAGCTTTCCCGGGGCCCAGAGTAGCTGGGGCTCTCAGCACGGCGCAGGCTCTCAGGGGTCACACTGGGGAGGGCAACAGCACGGCCAACACCCAAGCCACGGCGGCTCCATCCAGCAGCCCTGGGGTCACGGCCTGTCTTCAGGGGGGCCGCCTCCCTGGGGCCACCACGGGTCTGGAGGCAGTCAGCGCTCGAGTGGGGGAAGCAGTGGGCTACGGAACAGTCCCCAGGCAGTACGGCGGGCCACCTCCGGGGGCCGCAGTGAGCAGGGGATGAGCAGGAGTGCCAGCATCGCCTCTCAGATTTCCAATGGCTCGCACCTGTCCTACACGTAAGATCCCCCCGCTGCTCTCCCACAACACCTGTCTTGGCCTAAAATGCCGTAGGGGACGGGATAAAGGGGCACCGTGGTCTTATTTTCTTTCTTTTTTTAACACCCATTCCTCGGAATACAGATTTTATACACACGGCAAGCACAAGACGCATTCACTGTAAGTTTTAGTTAGAGAACGTCCGAATAATCCTGGCCCGTTTTATCAAACTTCAGCTAGAAGTCATTTTTTGCAGTGATGCGATGTGCGTTTTAGAGAGTGTTAGTGATGGTAAGAATGAATAAATGAATGCTGCGCGTCGTATGCAGTGGGTTTTTAATCACGGTCTTATTAGCGGGTTGTTTCGGCCGAAGAGTGGGAGTCGAATGCGTGTGAATCCAAAAGGAAACGAGATGGGAATAGGTTGGATAGCAGAATGTGAAAGAATCAAGCTTTACATTGCACTTGATTTTTTTTGTCTCGCGTGTTCTTTTATAAAGCACTAATGTTTTAATGTGTTGTTAAACCGTATGCTATTTTGTGCCAGAACAAATTTTAACTATGAAAAGATACTGTGAAATTCCAAGATTTTGCTAGGAGTATTATTGGATTATCGTGATTTTACCATGCCATTTTGCGTTTGGAAAACTCTGTGTAACCGGTTTGGTCCATTTCTATATGCCAAAGGGATATACAGTGGTTATAAGGTAGGTGTGCAAAATGACTACATTTAAGTGAGGGTGTCTTGGACTGAATATAACAGGGTTTGCTATGTGAATGTACATAAGCATTAAAGCATGTTGGCGAGGTAGATCTTCACTTCTGGATCCCGGTGTGACAAAAGTAAGCTGTAGTCGGAAGTATATTAATGTTCGTTTTAGTCTTTTGATTTAGTGATGCCAAAGGTAACAACTATGCAAAAGGAGAATAGCCTGTCTTCTTAACGTCCCAGAAAAGCACTTTACCATCCCTTTCTAGTCTTAGTTGATCACTACAACCATACACGAGCAGATCTCCTGGACCCCGGGTGCCCCCTCCTCCCCTTTCTCAGGCTGGGTTTTACAAGAGCGTGTTGTGTGGATTTTAAGGGTGGGGAGGTCTAGGTTGGGTAGGCTTTGAGACCGCTGAATGTTTTTGCTGGGCGCCGCTGCTGTCGTCCCTGCAATGCCTTGGTTTCTTCCATGCCCACCCCAGAGCTCCGGTGACTGCTGCCCACCCTCCAACCGAACACTTATCCACGGCATGTAGAAAAACAAAAAGTGATGCAATGAAAAACAAGGTTAGATAGCATACAAAACATTATGGTGGAAGACAGCTTTAAGTGAGATGTATAGGAAAACATTTGTGTATATTGTATATTTAGAAATTTAAATAAATGGAAATCAAAGGAGACCCAAGTTAAAACTAGACTAAAATTTAATTGCTTGAATGTGAAGATAAAAAAAAAAACTTGGTTTCTAATATTGATTATTTAAAAAGAGAACAAATTATATATATATACACATTACAGAGGTGTCAAGCGAAGCCAAAAAATATTTTATTTTCCCTTAGATTCACACAGAGGATACCACTCTTTATATGGATTTTGCCATCGTCCTCTCTTTGCTTCTTTCAAAGGTATGAATTACCATATTCACTCGTGCCAGTACTCATATTCTGTGAACTTTAATATTCTGAAACATAAACGCCATGGGTCAAAAAACGAAATGCCAGGTTTGGGATTTCAGTGCTGTCTACGATATTTATCAATTCTCAACACTTTTTTTGGCACACTTCTGGTATATGCATGAGATTGCAGATTACATGAAGTTGCGGACTAACTAAACCAACTGAGCCAATGCATAGCCAATCCTAAAGATTTGGGCCAAGTGTAACAAATTAACATGAGATTATATATAACATGCCAATCATCTAATCATATTCAGTACTCTAATGGAGCAGCCACAAGGAACAGCCATTGACTCAAAATGTGAGGGTGTTTACTCTTGCAAACAGAGTCCAAAGGAGAGCAGTGTTTTAATGAGCCTTTGAAAAAGTGTGAAACCAACAGGATAAATAATAAAGGATGGTGGTACATCTCTGTACAGTGTGTTTACCAGTATTTCAACCAGTTTCTTTTGACGGTCATCCTCTCATTTTTCCGGCTTTCAACATTACCATAGCAATCCATATATAACCTGTATTAAAATGTATAGATTGTGCGAAACTGAATGTTGGAGAGATTACAAAAAAAACACAAGTGAATTAAAGTATACAAAAATTATGAAAACTTAAGGGGACAAATGTCATGTTTTGTTTGTAAAAACTCCTTTTGTTGGCAGGGGTCTACTGGACAAATAAATCAACTGTAATAAAGTAATTTTAGTATATGTTGGTTTTGTCATTTGTATCTTTTAACACATTTGTGTCTGTTTAAAATCAAAGTGTATTTAAAGGAGTAGTTCACTTTAAAAAAAATATTTTGCTGATAATTTACTCACCCCCATGTCATCCAAGATATCCACGTCTTCAGTCGAAAAGAAATTAAGGTTTTTATGAAATCATTGCAGGATTTTCTCCATATAATGGACTTCATTGGGAACCAAACGGTTCAAGGTCCAAATGAGTTTCAGCGCAGCTTTAAACGACACCAGATGATGAATAAGGGTCTTATCTAGGACCCTTCGAGTCATGACTCGAAAAAAGATTTGTTCATTTTGATGAACGAGTTTGAACAGGAGAGTCACGACGCTCATCACAGAACAGAGCAAGGTGACCATTTGTGCTTATAATACTTTATTTATTTTTTAAATGAGCAATCGTTTTGCTAGATAAGTCATTTTTATTAAATCAATATATAAAAACTAAAAACACATGTCTGTATTAAAGAAAAAATAATAAACACATATTTGGAATGTAATTAAATAACAAGTACTTTGGGTGTCTTGTTCATTATATTAATTTTCATATAAAAGCAAAAGAACTTAAATCACATACAGTTTATTAGCAACACGTGCACGAGCGTGAATCCCGTTATTCCCGCGATAGCAGACTTTGGTGTTTTTTTTTTCTTTCTTTTTTTTTTAATTTTCAAAATCACAGAGTTTGATATCAAGTTCTTCACATTTCTTTTACACATTTTCTGATAAGTATAACATCTGATAAGTAAAACATTAAAACATGAAACAACAATGATTTGTAAAAAAAAAAAAAGATGTCTGATCCACTGCGAGAACCGAGATCTTTTTTTTTTTTTTTTTTTTTTTATTGCAAGATTATTACAAACTCTCGTGGAGACAACATCAAAAAACACACCAGGCATCAACAATATGCAGATTGACGATGAAAAATAAATAAATAAATAAAGTAAATTAAAAATAATACATAAACAAGGCATAGTTTTCAAATAAATAATGTGTTACCGGATCAAAAACTTTTCAGCAGCATAACATACATCTTCTACAGTTTGTTTAGATTTCTTTACAAGGTTCAAGGAGGATAAAAACATAGAAAATTCATTTTTAAAACAGTTCACATTTGGCAATTGTTTTTTCCATTTATTTTTGTGAATGTGGTATTTACCCATAATGATGATAAGGTTAATCAAAATTGAAAGGTCCCTTGTTATTTTGGAATTATAGATTAGAATAGATCTGTCTAGCTTGACTGCGCTTTTTTCACTCCTCCTTTCAGCTCTCACTGCAGCCACCTACTCTCGACTACATTTCAGGCGAGGCGAGGCGCATCTCAAAAGGAAATCAATGCCCCCAATCCAGTAGTTGGCACACGTGAGCAGATCGCGCGAAGTGTTTTATACCAGAAGAACAGGAAGCACTACGTCATCAAGGAGCGCGTATATAAACCACGAGGCGCACGCGTGTTAGGTCTTTCTGTTCTGAAGTGGCGACTCGATGAGTGTGTTCAGAGAAGCTTCGAAAAAATATACGACTGATCATGGTAAGACGCAATGGACCACTATTTCACAATAATAATTTTCTTCCATACCGTGTTGTGATGAAATCTAAACTGAATATAGCTGGAATTACCGTCAGATGGTTCAGTGGTGATGATCGGTTTTCTGAGCACATTAGTGTGGAAGACAACGTTACTTCCCACATGTGTGATCTGTTCATTAACAATCTGTGTCTTTTGCAGATATTCTATGAAGATTTAAAACATTTTTTGGTGAGTTCTGCAGGAATGTTTTTAATTGTTACCCCAGTTCTTTATAATGATGAAACCTAAACTGATAGCTGGAATTACCGTCAGATTGATCAGTGGTGATAAACGGTTTTCTGACTCTGAACAAAATATTAAGTTTTTCAGAAATATGGCTTGCAAATGCAAGTCTAAGTTATCTTTTTTTTGCCCACCAGATTTTAAACGAAGGGGATTGAGACGACGACTGCTGCTTTCAATTATTATTACTTTTTTAGTTCTTCTGTGTGTAATGAATTTCTTTTTATTGTAATTAAGAAACACATCAAAACCCAATAAAAGTTCTTTATTCACATATTTGTTCTAAATCGTTTCTGTGAGGAAATGTGTTGCCCACAATGCAGATGTGTTAACATCCTAAGTTATGCGTCTCCCAAAAATGTAAATTTTTGTTAAATGTAAAGGCGTTTACTCGGCCTCAAGATGTTCCAAACCTGTATGAGTTTCTTTTGCTTAAAAAAAATAAAGATATTTTTAAGAGTGTGGGTAACCAAACAGTTGTGGGGCGTACTATGGAAGTTAATGGGGCCCATCAACTTGTACAGCAGAAGACATTAATACAGGTTTGGAACAACTCGTGTAAATGAGACCACGTTCCTTTATGGGTGACCTATCCCTTTCAACTTCTATGGCCAGTTTCTTTTTCAATTTTCATGGCCACCTGAATATTTTGTTGTATATCTAAACATGCAAATATATTGAAAGAACACACTTCATGCTTTTCAACAATCAGTTTTATTCCAGCTTCATTTTTCAACACTTGAAATGTGGGAAGGTTTCATAAATAAAAGCGACATTGAGCAAAAAGCTGAGAATTCAGAACCATGATCAAAATATAGACGAGTAGATCGTAGTTTGTCCTGAGTTGAAATTTAATTCCGGAAGATTAGGCAGTTTTGATTTATATGCTGTTGATTATCTCGTTATTTGACATATGTAAATTATTATTTCTGTGACTACTTGCTCTTCCACTTCACATTTGCAATACTTTAAGAAGATGCGTTACAGCGCCCCCTAGCATATATCAGTGAAAATAGCCGGAAAATTCCGTCAATGGAAGGGTAGGGGCTCGTGATCTGCATTATGTTTCATGCAATGGGAAAATATCACCTTTAAATAAGTGTAAAATGGTTTATTAATTGCCCTTCCCCATTTCTGTTGATTAAAAGCCTCAAACACGTCCAATACCTAGAAGAGCACAACCCCCTGGCCTGTAATTGGTGGTCACTTTGTAAAAAGAAACTACGAACGTTACAATACGCATGCGTGTAACATCACCAAATTGGCGTTGTGAATTTGACAATGATATAGATTTTAAAAACGTGCCTCTTTAGGCCCCCTAAACACCATTGTCGTATAAATGAAGGAGCAGAACCATAGACTGGAGGAAAAAAAAAAGTATGGACATTGTCCGTGACGTAGGGCTGCACGATTAATCACAATGAAACCGCACGTGATTTGGCAGAGGCTGCGATTATTTTATGCGCAGTGTGGCCGATCTGAACACCAGAGGGCGCTCCAAATATGCCCTGCCGCAGAGATGTAAGATCACGCACATCATTTCAGGAAATCCCTATCTAGCATCAACACTGTAGCTGAATAAAAAGATTGACATGCTTTGATTGATTAAACATGACTAATAAACACACACTACGAAAGAAGCCACATCTTCACAGTTGTCATAAGGGGGAAAATTCCCAATATAGACCAAAACCACTTTTTGTACCTGACTGTAAACATTTTTTTTTCTGCTGTAAAGTAGGGTAAAGTCGCTTCTGTGTTGGATTCAAGAGACAGACAGAAGGTCGCCGCCTGGCCAGAACGCACAAGTTTTCCGTTTTTAATTAAAAAATTGTCATGTAAACGGCCCCTAAAAAGCTTTGCTACAATTAGTTCCATTTAAGTTTATTTTATTAACACTCATGAACAATTATACATTTAAAGTGAAATCCACAAGCACGCAATAAGCTCAATTCTCCCCACGTTCATAAACCATAAAGTATTTCAATTATTTGCCTTTAACCAAACCAATATTTCCTGTTTCAAAGAGGGAAATATACAACGTCTTCAAAGGTGAGATATAATGGCTAGTCGTCATCTTTTTCAATGTAGGGTTTCGCAGAAAAACGAGAAATTTGCCGGGCCAAGTATCTCTCCCTGGCTGAATTTACAGTCTGGTCACAGCTGCGTTTAGCAAATTTACTGGGTTCCTGTTTCGCTTCACCTTTATCCTCGGTTTCCATGACCTTTTCTTCTTTAGCATTGTCAGTTTTCCCCTCGCTTATCTTTTCTTCATCCCCGATTTTCCCTTTGCTGCCCATTTTCTGGCTTTCTTCCTCCATTTTCCGGGTTTCTCTGTCCCTCAGATCTGGCTCTCCTTTGCGGTCGCGTTCTCTGTCCTTTGAGCTGTTGTCTCTTCTGTCTCGATCTTGTTCTCCTTTCCGCTCCCGTTCTCTGTCTTTTGGAATGCTGTTTCGTCTGTCCCTCTTACCATGTCTGTCGTCTCGGTCCCTTTCCCTCCTGTCTCGGCCTCTATCCTCTTCTCTGTCCCTGTCTCTTCTGCGGTCCCTGTCCTCCTTTCTATGACTGTACTTGTCCTCTCTCTCTCTGTCCCTCGTCCTCTCTTTCTCCTTTGTCCTATCCCTGTCTCTACCTTTGAGACTTCTTTCTCTAACCTCTTTCCTCTCCCGGTCTTGCTCGTCACCACTGTCTGAACGAGGGGATTTTTGCCTGTATTGGCGTTTTGAGTGGTTGCCGCTTGTGGTTGTTTTATTGAACACTGCTCTGTTATCGCTCTGGTCCTCATCATCACTGTGGGATTCAGCCTCACTCTCTCTCTGTTTCAGTGTGGGCTCCGGGGTCGGTGACCTTTCTGCTGGTGCAGAGCATGTGGCTTTGTCCTCTCTAAACAAGTTCAAGTTGAAGATAAATAATTTTATTAAAGCATAGGTAGCAATTTAAAATGCAACAGGAGTAGTTAAAGGGATAGTTCACCCAAAAGAAAATTCTGTCACCATTTACTCTCCCGGCCTCAATTTGAATTTTTTCTTCTCATGAACAAAAAAAGTAGTTATTTTGAAGAATTTCAGTAACCAAACAGTTTATGGACCCCATTGACTTCCATTGTATCCATAGCCATATTCTTCAAAATATCATCTCATACATGTTTGGAACAACTTGTGAGTAAATGATGACAGAAGTTTTGTTTTCAGATATATGATGTCGTTTAAACTGAACTCGATGACACATAAATGAACATTTAATTTCATCAGCAGAACAGAAAATAACCCTAATTACAGTCAGGTTCTTCTGTATAGGAAAAAGCAAAATACTTATTATTTGCTATGCTATTTTTATGTAAGCTTTTAATTATTTACATTTTTTTTTTAAATTAATATAATTGCATTTTTTTATGTTAAGCATATTTTACAGGGGTTTTGTAAACTTCTGCACTTATCCATGATAAACAAGCAGGTGCAGCCATTTTGAACTTTTTTATAATCTGCAAGGATTCTAGTGTTATTTTAGCAGTCAAAAACACAGTGCTTGATCATAATCATAAACACTGATATTATAATCATAGTCATAAACTGTGGTGTGTAGTGCAAATAAAGAAATATCTTGCTTCCGTAATATATGCCTCACCTTTGAGCACTACGATCAGGAACTGCCTCTTCTCCGACTGTCTGATTGAGAAGATGTCTATAAAATCCACTGAGATCTTTCTGCTTCTTGACATCCAGTGCAGCTAAAAATGAAAAAGAAACCATTAAGCATGTCCATTTTAATACTCATAACAACACTTCAAGAACTCACCTTCTAACGCTGTTTCCCTCTTCTCTCTCTCCAACTCTTCCTGTCTTTCTTTAAGCTTCTGGCGATAAGCTGAGGTGACAAAGGCCTCTTTATCAGCAAACAGCTCGCCCTCTGCTTCTCTTTCCTTCTGAATTTTCCTCTCATCACGGCGTTCTTGTTCCTTCTTTCTCTCCTCCACTGCACGGAGCAGCTGGTTAATATACTTGGGCTGAAAATGTTGAAGTGAACAATTAACTACTGATCATATGCTATTTCAAAGTATTATATAGTAATACAACAGCTATACAGACTTATATTGATTTAAACTCAAGGTTCATCCACATCAAAAACAACTAGAACAATAAAAATGAAGTTTTAATCATCTTTCTAATTCTATGAGAATAGAGAAATCCACACTATGACGATAACAACGAAGAACATTGATTTCAATGAAATCCCTTTCAGAACCATTTTTATCCAGCTACTGAATGATAAAAACATAGAATCTATCCAGCTTTAAAGAGCTTGAGCATTTAAAGTAGCAGATGACTAAACTGTAACTCATGCTTATAATAAACAGAACAATATCATCCATAGTGTGGATCCTGCTTATACTGTTAGCAACTTTTTTTGTAATAAAATGTTAAAATATACCTTTTTATCTGTGCCACCTAGCAATTTTTTATTGCTTTCCAGTCTCTCTTTCTGAATATCATCATACACGTTGTCATATTCATAGACAGTGCTGTCCTCTTGAAGTGCCTTTTGCATCTCAAGACGGGTCTGAAGTGGGATGTAGAACAAAAGAACGGTTTTCAACACCATTAACCTGATAATTATGAGATGATTTTTTGGGATGTCTTCCAAACTCACCTGCTTCATCATCTTCTTTTTGGCTGCCTCCTTCTTCAAGCTCTCCCCCACAGAGGTCTACAATATAAGAAATTGTGTTTTATTACAATTATCACTGATTTAAGTGTAGAGAAAGTCATATTCGGATTCATAGAAGCTGTCACCTCATCATCAGAATCATCTCCAAACACAGAGGGCCGGGAGAGAAGGGCAGATTTTGATGCACTCTTCTGAGGCAAAATGAGTCCATATCTTAAATGCACACAAGACAGTATGAATGCAAAACGACTTACATTGCAAGTAGTGGTTAACAAAAGTTTAGTTTATAACCAGTTTAAGCTAGTTGGCTGTCGATCTCCCAGCCTGATCATAACTGCTATGCCAGTTATACCAGCTAAAAGCAGCCAAACACCAGTTTTTCCAGGCTGGGAGACCAGTTTGAACTAGCTAAACAGTGTAGGCTTGTTTTAGCTGTGTGTTTCTTTCCCAACAGTGGTAGCCAAGCAAACCCCTCCGTTTCATTTAATGACAGTTAGCAACAAAAAGCTATAATAGTACGTAGAGCAAATTGAAGATTTTAGTCAAATGCAACGTGTAAATACTATTTGTTTATGATTTATAATGTGGCTAATATTGTATTCACATGTGTTTTGGGGATAGTAGCATTAGCTCTGTGGCTCGGACTATTTTGATTAGGTTATTATTAACAAGATACTCTTTAAAACATGCACACACAATCATCATTCCACGTCCACCATTATAAACGATCATTTCTTCATATGTCTTGAGTAAGGGGACAAAATAACTGCCAGTTAGGATTAAGGCACTTACTGTTTACCAGAGGTCGCCATCTTGCTTCTAAAAATACCTGTCGTACGGCAGATTCGATAATTTAAGATCAATACGACGTTAAAGCAAAAAAGCAGAATCTGATTGTAATTAATAATACATTTTTGTAAAACAACAACGATGAAATCAAATATCCTCTGTGTAATTACAAATTAGTTGTTCTGATTATGTTTACGTTTTTTGTTTTTTTTTGTTGAAAGTACGGTATATGAATCGAACGATATTACTTGTTTTTACCATTCAATTTGACCCAATTCTTTTGGGGATATCCATAAAACGTTTTAGCTCTAGAAAATATATGGAAACGTGATTGTTTTTGTACATTAATGGAGTTTAATCATGTTTAGTAACTGAATTTACAAAGTAATACAAGACACATGTAGACAGTGAAAACAAATAGGCTACTGACGGTGGCGGTGCAATCAAATCAGTAGAAATTTGTTTTACCATTTCACTATCTGCTAAAACTCAATGAAAGGAAAAAATATTTATGATTTAGACGTTTAAACAGTGGCATTTAGAGGAAACAATTTAAGTAGCCTACATTTATATTATTAATAATTATTAAAATAGGATACAATTATTAATATGAATGCATAGTCAAGTTTCTATTGTAGGCCTATACTAAAAAAAAAAAAATTGAAAACGATATTACTGAAACGAAACTGTTCGATACAGAACAGGCTGCCACTAGATGGTGACAATCTCTTAAATAAATCCCTCAATCACCAAAAACCACACCCCCGGCAAGTTGCTGTTCTCACAGAACAGACAATATTAAAAAAAAAAAAAAAAAAAAAAAGAACAGACACTATTATATTTGTATATAACTATTTGAATCTTATTGGTGTTGTTAGTGTTTTTCCATTATGTAACACCATTTATAGACTATAGGCCTATTGCAAAAGTTGATATGGTTAAAAGTCTGGTCCACATTTTTTGACCGTTTTCTCTATATGAACAGTTTTTCACAGTTTTTCCTATACTGTGCCATACCTTATATGTATGTTTTAAATGATTTAGTTAAATGTGGAATGGCATTCTTTCTATTGTATCTCTGCATTAACACAGACTCTGTTACACCTGCCTTAATCCTAATCTCATTTTCTCTACCCTCTGCTCTCTACTCTCACTGTTAATGCCATTCAGAGAGATTTGGGTAAACTCTGGATTTGGTTGAATGGTTAGAGAGCAAACGCAAATGGCAAATAGAGCAAAATAAGGTATGAGGAAGTTTCCTGTAACAAATGAAGTTGTGTGTGTCAGATGCTTTGAGTGGCTTCATGAAGCAAAATAAACTGTAGGCCTACTATTCATCTTTGAGAGTATCACATAACCTACAAAGAACTGAGTTGCATTTGCTTTGGCATGTGTGAAGCAGCAGTGTGGGAGTGAAGGTTACGAGCAAAAGAAAAGTCACAGCTTGTCTGTAAACCCATTTCCTGTCTGTGTCTGCACATCATCTGAGAAAACAGAGGTGTGTGTGTGTGTGTGTGTGTGTGTGTTTTGATGAGTGTAATGCATTACAAATGAATCACTGTAATTTACTTACTTTAACCTTGAAAATGTAAAGCTATTATTTACCAATTAACCATATTTGAAGCTTTAAAGGGATAGAAAGAAAGGGATGTCATTTGCTCACCCACCCTCATGTAAGGAAAAAATAAATATTTAAGAGTGATGGTTATCAAAGTGCTTTGGTTCCCTTTGTATTTTTTTTGTCGATGGGAAACAAAACTGTTTGGTTACCAACATTCTTCATAATCTATTATTGTATGTTCCACAGAAGAGAGCAATACACGTTTGGGACGTCATGATGGTGAGTAAATGACAGAATTTTCATTTTTCTCTGGACTATTCAATTTGCTTTAAATTCATTTCATTGCAGTGGTATTTTTAAGAGAAACTAAATCATTAAGAGAAATCCAACGTGGACCTTTTCAAAAATGCTGTTTAACTCTTTATTTCACATGCTTGTTGTTTAGTAGCCTACACACACAGTTAACCATGGCTTGAGGCCACTGAATCTTTGACAGCTGGCGGTTCCGGCGCATGCGCAGAGGACTCGCAGAGAGGAAGCGCGACAGAAAGCAGTAGCAACGGACGAGCTGCGGCTGATCTCCTCTGACACAATTATGTCTGTCTCGCCACCACCAGTTTCTCTCAGGTATCCGTTTACCGGAGCCTGAATGGCGTTGGTAACTGTGCAGCGGTCGCCTACTCCAAGCGCAACATCCAGCCCGTGCGTTTCGGTGAGTGACTCGCATCTTTTTTCTTCTTCTAACGTTACACCTTCCACAGCCTCGGTAGTTTTGGGTTCATTTCCGCTCTTTCCTACGGTCCGTTTGTCCTCAGACGCTAGAGAAACACGCATGCGTGAAATATAGACTCGGAATTACATTGTCCATATGGCTCATCAAATATCTGTCGAGCGTGTGACATGGACTGTTTCACAACACAGTCGTTGAGATTTTCTGCTAAATCTACCGGTTGTTTGCAGTGGCATGTCACAGACAGGAAGTGTTTAATTAATTGCTCAAATCTTCTCTTTGACAATATATCAAATAGTGATATTCATATGCAAAGATGACTATGACGATCTGAATGGTCTTCAAACGAAAGTCGTCTCGGAACCAGGAAGTAAACACAGTTGCCCCCTTAAACTGAGCCAGTTATAAACGGGCTGTCTGTAGAGTAGTACAAATGTGGGATTATTAACGTCTAAAACTAGACTAAATAACAGGAGACAGATTAAAAAAATCAATAAACAACGCAAAGCAAGTGTTTTATTTATTTTTTAAATGTGAATGACCGCAATATTTCTTGATCCCCTTGTCAGGGACCCCTCGACATAGGCAACGAAATGTATTAAAACTAGTGCTTGTCAAATGATATTTAATCACATTAATGCCAAAGTTAACTCGAAATATGTGCATGTATACATTGTATGTATATTTACACAAATTCTAACGCATTTTTCTTTAATATGTGCATGCATGTGTGTGTATTTAATTATATGCAGTACACACGCATGTATTATGTAAACACAAACTTTTATTTTGGATGCGATTAATCACGATTAATCGTTTCCCAGCACAAGGTGTGATAAATCGTAATTTCCTCCAGTCTTTAGACAGCAGAATTAATATTATAAAGTTCAATAATAATATTGTGTTACATGCAATACAGTTGTTACAAGAAAAACTATTCATTTCTTAAATTTCCCTAAGACCACTTGCAGCCTCTGTGGAGACTCCTGTTTGACATCATTTGACTTAGAGAAATGTAAATTTGCATGTAACGATAAAAATCAAGCGCAATGATGAAGCAATTCGTTTTTACCACAACAGAATCATATGATATTTCACAGTTGTCTGATTAGTGACTGAAACTGCAGCTGTGATGGTGCTGTTAAAGAGAGAATTCAAAGGTTTGTTTCCAGGTGGGGTTGATTCAGGTTCCAGGAACCAATATCTGCTTGCTTTTCACTATTATCTTCTTGAGCAGTACATAACCCCAGGTTACTTCAAAGAGACTTCCTTCCAAAAATCATCTGTTAGGTAACCAGTGAGTGGACAAATGTTATCTCTTATAGGCAATTTCGTTGGTCTTTCTAAGGTCTTGTATACTATCACGTGACGACATCTGTGAGAAATCTCATATGAGAGTGTCTTGCGAGACTCCTGTTTGATGGCTATGGTGTCACCAATTCTATACATGCAAACAAATCCAGTCTTAGTTTGTTGTACTATGCTTTAATACACAAACGACTATAAACTATTTGAACTTATGCATTGGATAGTCAAATATTCAATAGTCATTTTCTGCTTAAAACCAAATAATTAATTCAAAGAGATTTCATGGAGTCAAACATTTCCATAATGCAAAACACTGAGCTTTCATTTGGGTTTATGTAAAATCATGCCCATCTTGGGTAATGTATGACTGCCACGAGTAACTTGAGATGAATTGGTTCTCTGATAGCCCCGTCTATTTCTGAACATGGTAAATCTCAGGCTTATTGATGCAATGCATTTCAAACACAGATATGGCTCTGTTTCATTAAAAAACAACAATCTTCCCCCTGTACACTGTAAAAAAAAAAATATATATATATATTTTCATGATTTGTATTGTAATCACAACATTTTTTCTTTTGTCAAATCAATTTAAATAATTTATATCGTTCAGATAACATAATAGTTTGAGTTTCTGATGATTAAATCAATCTCCTTCATTGTATTAACTAAATTTTTCCATTTCAATGAACTTAAATTTTTAAGGCAGCCAGGTTACTTAATTTTTAAAGTGTATTTTTGCAATATAATTGGTATTGTCACACAACTGGGCTGGTTTACTGAGCTGGTTATATCATGTATAAAGCAAAACAAGTTTCTAAATATCCTGTTACCATTGATCATACTCTGTCTTCATAATAATATTGCACCTCTCGCTCCGTCTGTCTATGTTCTGGAATAAATATGCATCATGCTACTGCGAACTGTTCATTTTAAAATCTTTAAGGCTTTAAACTCCAAACTCTTATTAACACGTTCAAATGCATTTAGCATGAAATCCCCATCTTTTCAGTCGATCATCTGCTCTGAATAATAATGTGGACTTATGCAGTGATCTGAACTGTTAGACCCAAATAAATGCTACAGCATTTGAAAGGTCTAATAATAGGGGTGTAACAATATATCGCAATACAAAAATGCAACATTACGTATCGTGGATAGGGACAATATGTATCGTGGATATTCCCCCCAAAATAAAAATGTCTGTGTGAGAAAAAATTCAAGTTTTCAGAGTTTTAGTGTCAATACTACATTAAACTACTATATATAATTTTGATTATAATGTATAATAATGCAATGGGGGAATATTTGTGGGTCCTCCTGATAATGCCATATATCTGATGTTCCCAGTTAAAATTGTCCTAAATTATTTTAAATATATCTAGCCATTGAAAGAGTGCAAGCATATTCATCTAAAATAATTCTGTATTTTCAGCTTCAGAATCATGAAAATTGTTATTTTCCTTGGGTTTCAGCACCAAGTCCAAGCCTATTCATTTAAACCCACAATGTAAAATCAAATTTAGCATTTTAACCAACAGTACATTTTTTGTTAACCTTTTACCAAATGTCTTGGAGTATCGCAAAAATATCGTATCGTGAGCTCAGTATCGTGATATGTATCGAATCGTGACATGAGGATATCGTTACACCCCTATAAGCCATATAAGTTGGGTAGAATTTATTGATCACTGGCGAGAAAGCTGGATGAATTCTTCGTAGACAGATTAAAAGTAGGTGTACAGAACAAGACATTCCCCAAACAAAATGTGGGAACCAATTATTGCACTGGTTCAAGTGATGGGTAATTTAATTTTTCAGTGATGATGTCCAATTAATAGATAGCAATGCAATATGTCCCTTTTTTGTGCACAAAATAATCCGTGTATGCAAAAACAAACAAAATTATGTATGGATTAAAGTAAGGGTCTCCACACAATTTTTTTCAAATACGTTTTTGTGAAAATTGAAAATATGTGCAATACAATATTACGTTAACTTCAACCAAATCTAGCCTTTTTGAAACTTTATAAGATGAAAATCTCGATTTCAGTTGGTGTCACTTGTCTGTCTCTACATGAACGGATATCTTTAAAAGACCCCTGTATTAAAGATCGATTTTGATGCAAATCTTTACATTGCATTTTCGTCTTATTGTTTAGGCTCAGATGCCGGGTTTCCATTACGGATTTGTCACACAAGTAAAAACTTTCTTGTGTGACATGTTTTTATTTTTTTTATTTGTTTGCACAATTTGAAGGGTAATGGAAGCACAGCTAATTGTACGACCAGGGGTAATATGTTATGCTACAGAACAATAAATCTGTTTTCTATTTTTTTTTTAAAGGAGTCTGGCAGTGGGGAAGATGACCGCCGGTCTCAGCCCAGAAGGTACAAGAAAAATTCATTCTCAATGAAGCCTTATGTCAATGTCCTTCCGATATGTATCCTTGTTTTCGCATGGGTTTCGAAATTAAAAAAGTTACAGAATTTTCGCGTTTATAGTTATGATGAAAAATGCACAAAAATACTATTTTCAATTTTTATATTAAATATATACTTCACAATCCAAACTTAATTTAAAATCAAAGCCATAAATCTAAACAAGTTGTGTTCCATTTTTGAGCTTGATATCTAAAAAAAATGAGCTTTCAGTAAGATTTAGTTGGGCTGCACTGCAGTACCAAAAGTTTTCACTAGATTTGAATTGAATGGATCACTCCCATTCATTTCAAATGCGTTCATTTTGTGACTATTTTATTCAAGATAATTTAATCTTTTCGAATCATGTCCATGATTTCTATTGTGTTCACATAGCAAGTGCCAAAACCTTTATATGTGTGTGGAAAATTGCGTATACAGATATCAATGCCCTCCGAAACACTTTCAAGACGGATTTAAATCAGATCACCCGAACCACTTCAAGAGTTGCACATGCGTTCCAAACGAAACTATAGGCTACAAGTGTAAATGCCTCTTGTTGTTGAAACCAGATGCATTTACATATCTACGGTTTACATACCGGGATGTAAATTTACCATAAGTAAATTTTACTCCTCCCAAAATGGTTAAAAATAAACACATGAGAGCGTCTTATTGGCTACATGAGTTTTAACTGTACAGAGGGATGTACAGGGTTCATAGAATATACATTTTTCCATCATGTTCTTCTGTTACTGGGCCTCAGGTATGACGATATTAATAATTAAAATACATAAAAATGCACATACTGCTTGATGTATACTTTATATTAATCCAGTAGTCTTTAATAGAGTTTTAAATGGAATGACAATTGAATGTCTAAATATATTGATAGATCTGTGAGGTACCCATGTGAAGATGTTACAAAAGGCTCGCTTTCATGTCACAAAAGTTGTCCATTACGCAGTCACACAAACAAGGACCTTCATAAATTCTTTCAAATTACTCCTAATTCGTGACATAATGGCAATACATTGATTTAATAGATTGCCTCAGAGTAAAAACAGCTCTCACTTTCATAATGAAAAGTTGAAACAATGTTACAAGGTAATTTTCTACACAGATATTATAAGCTCTATCTATGATATCTCAGATCTTTAGAGCTGTGTCTGAAATCAATAGCACACTGTCCTGAACTCACTTGCCCTTGTCTCATGCACATATCATATCGTTTTCCTGTTGCAAACTGGTGACATTTTAATCAGACATCCCTAAATGATGACTATTAAGAGATTAAGAGTTTACTTCCACTTCCATTTTTTTGAGAGAGTATCAAATGAGATGGAAAGTTCTCATATATCACTGTCATTGAATATGCCATCAGATATCAGACCTTTAATAACACACACACATACACTGTATGCTGTAGATTGACAGATCATGCATCTGCATCTCTGATTTCTATTATTACCATGATAGCAGTGACATCATAGTGATATCGTCAAGTTAAGTTTGACAGTCATTTTTTGAAAACATGATGTTTGCTCATACACACTAAACAAGCAAGTTAAGCCAGTTGTGTCTGCACTCGGGTTTCCGTTAATCATTGTTGATTTGAAACTTCTGCATCCTTCAGTATTTCCAATTTCTTTCATTGTCAACTCCACAGTAGAATATCATATCAGTTATACATATATCATTTTTACTACTTCATATAGCAGCAGAATAAATTGTATGTAATTGATGTGCATTAATTGGTATTTTTCTTTCTGAAGCCAAAACCACTGGAGTTAATTATACATTTTTGTGTTGTTGGTTCATTAACATTATAATTTCTGTTAATGTCAGATTTTTAGAAGGGATTTAGAAATATTGTTTTGTCTGGAGGTACTTAGGCTAATATAGTCTGATTTATGAAGAATGGGGCTGCATGCATTTGGATCAGCAAAAAAAAGCGAGAATTTGGGAGTGGAAAATGTGACGTCCCATTTATTTACTTAAATACCACAGCAAAACTACTAGCTTAAGTTTGAATAAAGTTCAAACATTATTAAAGGAAACAACAGACAGTAAAAAAAGACCAAATACATTAAATACAAGCATAAATATACATTATAATGCTACGTTCACACCGGATGCGAATAGCACGTCAAATTCGTGCCTACTACGTCTAGTTATACGCTTAACCACTTTGAATCCATTTGAAAAAAAACAAAACAAAACAAAAAATTCGAAGCTAATACACATTCTTATCATTTTTATCAAGAGCGAAATTGACGCGCAAAAAAACCCCCAAAAGTTTGTAGCGAAATTTACGTGCATCAATTTCGCTCTTGATAAAAATGATGATAAAAATGTTTATTAGCTTAGAATTTTTTGTTTTGTTTTTTTCAAACAAAACAAAAGTTTGAAGCGAAATTTACACGCGTCAATTTCGCTCTTGACGCGCAAATGGATTCAAAGTGGTCAAGCGTATAACTAGACGCAGTAGGTGCGAATTTGACGTGCCATTCGCATCCGGTGTCAATTTCGCTCTTGATAAAAATTATGATGATAAAAATGTGTATAAGCTTAGAATTTGTTTAAATTTTTTTCAAACAAAATAAAAGTTTGAAGTGAAATTTACGCGCGTCAAATTCGCTCTTGACGCGCGAATGGATTCAAAGTGGTCAAGCGTATAACTAGACGTAGTAGGCGCGAATTTGACGTGCTATTCGCATCCGGTGTCAATTTCGCTCTTGATAAAAAATTATGATGATAAAAATGTGTATTAGCTTAGAATTTCTTGCGGCAAAACTATCAACTATATTCTGTGATCAAAATTCATAGCAGAACTGTGTAGTAAATGCTGCACTAGAATGGACAGCAAACAATGCTTTGCTAGTGATGTTCACAGTTTATATAAGTTTCACTGATAAGAGCGGTATTTGTGTTTTGATGGCCCTAGCGACCTGGACTGCTTTAAATACATTGTCATAGCACACTGTCACATGACAGGCAACCTAAATGTTTACACAGGCCTAGTGTTTCACCTTTGGTTTAGGATTTCATTAGCTTAGTCAGTCACAACAAGGGAAACTGGGTAGGACAAAGAGCGAGTGCGACCCATGGGAAAAGACCTATCCTTTCCCCTACCACGGGCTCTCATGATTGCCATGATTACCAAAGGAAATTCCATCATCTTTCCCTTTTTACCAGAAGATAGCACAGCCTCGACCGAACACTGCTGTAGCACGCTCATATTCATCTCATAGTTTATTTATAAGCACTTATCGGAATTTCCTCACTTTTATTGTAGCTTCCTCCTATTGTATAGCTTTGTTTGAGATCATTACAAGCCATAGTCCCTAGTCTCATGTATTTATTTACTCTAATCCAGATCTGTATGTACACCGTCTAGATTTTATGGTTTCATCAGTTCATTTTTGGTTTATCACAGGACGTATCAACTTCTAAAATAGTTATAGCCTCATTAATAGTCATTTGGCAGATTATTATTACATGCAAAAGACTTGTGGCTTTAAAAGATGATTAGAATCCATTTCCAGAAGGCTCTGAATGAATCCAGCTTATGTGTGTCGGTTGATAAGGAGTCTTCTGTCCACCGGACTGGAGCACGTGTTCTGACTCCGCCCACCGTCTCAGTGTCTGCATGTTTACTCGAGGAGCAGATGGATATACTAGAGATGCGAACTGAGAGAGACTACACATCAAGGAATGCTTCTAAGAATGACTTGCTAAATTTTCTCTGAATACGATTATTTTTTGTTCAGTCTCTCTAAAGAACCTAGTAGTTGTCGGTGTGTTTTAATGGTTTCTTCAGCATGTGGTAGAAGGATTGGAAAGCTCTAGTGAGGGTTGCCTCACCATTGTCCGGCGTAAAGGATGACTTTAGGTGGTCTGGCGACTGCTTTAAGCAGCTCCACAGAATGCGTGTCTGCACACGATGGAATACAAATACTGCTGCAAAGCGGCTTTATGTACCAGGACAACATCAACCGGCTGTAAGTTTGAGTTTTTATCTGGGAACTTTATGGAGAAGTCCTGTTTTTGTTTTTTCTTATTTGTTCTTATTTATTTTTCTCTTTTAGCATTCTATTTTATTGAGTGTTTTTCTTTTTCCTTTTTTTTTCCGGAGTTCTTTCTAAATATATTAATTTATTTTTTCTTTAAATTTAATTATTTCATTATGTGTCTATGTTTTGATTTTATTTTCTACAGTTTGTTTTTTTATTTATTTAATTTTTTTTCTTCTTATAAGCATTTTGGGGTCCATTTTTTTGTTTTAATTTTGATTTTAATAGATTTGTTTTAATAGATATTCCAAAGTTCAGTTTTATTACAATAGCATTCAGGGCTCCAGACTGAAAATATTTATTTGCGAGACTGTGAGTGATATTTTTGCTCAGATCACCCACTGGTGACAATATAAATGTTAATGTCTTTTTACTTACCAGGATATGTTCTGTGATGAGTAGCCCATCACATCTTTTTATGTTGACGTAATAAAATGACACGACGCGCTGCAAAGTTGCAGTGTGGAAAAAACCCTCAGTGAGATTATCTTTTAATCTTTGCTGTTTTCTGTTACTGCCAGAGCTTCACATTATTTGTAGCACAGCCATTCATAATCACAGTGCGATAATTGGCACATTTTAGTAAACAATTAACGCAATTTCAACAAAATACAAGCCATAAATGTCATTTTGGCACTCTTTAATAATGTGGCCATTGCCCAATCAACATTTCTAACATGGAAAGAGCTTGAATTATTCCGCTTGAGAACAATCACAGTCGCATAACATCAAATTTACCCTAAAAAAGACATTCAATGCCCATAAACTTGTTAGTCAGCTAGAAAAATAACTATTGAAAGGGGCATTTTGCTAAATATATGCACTAGATCACAATCACATAATCCTTATATTTTTGCGTAACCTGTTGTCTTCATGTCATGAGAAAAAAAATGCAAGAAAAAAATACTTTTTTTTTTTTTATTAAATTCAACATTACCCATATAGTTTCATGTGAAGCTACCTTTCACCAAATTTACCTCTCAGATATTACTAATGAAGAAAAATAGATTGGGTGTGTGCAAGACGTACAACAAAGTTTTTAGTATAGTTTAGGATGCAAACTATACTCATTGGCCAGGCCAAGTGATGCTGACATTATTATGGTCTGTGACACTGGCTCGGATTCTATTAGTTCTCAAAAGAAATTCAGTTCTTTAAGTGAATCGTAGTTCTCGGGACATTCACAAGATGGATATAAATGATGATTCTGTAATGTGACAAAATTAAAGCACGTTTATTCTTTTGGGGCACTTAAAAAAATGGTGCCTATTCCCTTTGCTTGTTAATTATTTTTTTGTCTGGGGCCCTGCCATTGAGCACATTATCGTTGCTGTCGTGACTGAAAACTGTTGCTCTTCCCTGTAATGAAGGATGTTTAGTGTATCCAACTAAACATGCATGTATTTGTGTCGCATGGTGATTGAGTCAGTGAAAACAAAGTATAGTTTTACACCTTACCTCACTCCCACAGCATCTTCCTGTCCTCAGTAAACAGGAAGTCCTTGCCGCGCACACGTTTTTATCATTATGCAGAAACAGAACGTTCATTCCATTCAAGCATGCTGTGCAGACCACACACTCTCGTTAAGGGAAAATATGGCATCATTACATTTTAACAGTGATTTATATGTAAATTAAGCATCACTGCAAAGTGTGATCTAAGATGTGACCTTTTTTTGGCTTTACATATACTAGGGATGGGCAACGATTAATCGCGATTAATCGCATCCAAAATAAAAGTTTGTGTTTACATAATATATGTGTGTGTAGTGTGTATAATTAATTTGTATATATAAATACCCACACATGCATGTATATATTTAAGACAAATGTGTTATTAATATATCAAATATTTATATTTGTATATAATATTAATTGTGAATAAATATATATAAAATATATACATGCACATATTTCTTAAAGCAGCGCTCAGTAAGACTGGAAACTTCTTTGCTGTTTTCTCGCAGGTTTCTCTCTCGAGCTCCCCCTACAGTTTCGGAGTATATATATGAGAAAACTGTCGTAAACTCGTTGTCAACTCCCCCTCCCATCTCGTTCAGGCAGGCCATGTGAATTTGTTTTCAGAGAAGCCGGCGAACAAACGGATTTTGTCCCCACCACTTTTGAAACATCTCGCGGCACAGATGTACCAATGCAAATAAAACATCTCCAGTTAACAGCATTCGTTTCATTTGTTTGTTAAATAACTGAACTAGCACTGAAATGTGTTGGCTTCTCTCAGAAACGCGCTTCAATCCGTTGCGGAGATTCTTTCCGGTGAAATCACAAATAAAAATGCACACAAACGTGTCCCCTTTTCTCATGGTTTCTAATTCCTCTCTCGTATATTTTCCCCCACTCATCAAAACATATAAAACCACTGATAAACATTATATCAATTCAACCACTGATAAACATTATTGGTTTTGATGAGGGGGAAATAAAAACTATTCGAGTGCGGAACCTCTGGCCGGACCATCACTGTATTGTGCTCATTTTTATTTATGTGCATCAGGAAGCTATGGACATCGTCGTTCAAAACATGACCTACTCGAAAGAGAAAAAAGAATGAATGCGTTACCCAGCACTTTTGAAAATGCCCTTCCGAATGCGTCTCTGTCCCCAGCACATTTCAAACCAAACTGACGCCCGAGCCATATCCACTGCGGTATGATTCTCAGAACAATATTGTTCAAATGTTGAGATAGTGTATATTTTTATTGTGTTACCAAACGTTATCAGTAACATTATGGTTAAAAATCAATAATACTATAAGAAATATTTCCGCTATTTATTTATTTTTAGTTTAGCCTACAGCTATAGCTACTTTGATTATGCATTATCAAAATACATGTTACGTTACATTCATCATTTTTCTGGTGATCCGAGTTGTCTATCGTAACGATTGACCAAAGAAAGTCAAAAACGTTTAATTTGTTTATTACAAGTTTGTTTATTTTATTATTGAAGCTTGAGACCGGTGGTACTGGTGGTCTGGGGTGCCTC
The DNA here is from genome assembly GCF_988280905.1 of Pimephales promelas. NCBI lineage: Eukaryota > Metazoa > Chordata > Actinopteri > Cypriniformes > Leuciscidae > Pimephales > Pimephales promelas. Next base: position 28,952,868 of record NC_142787.1, read on the forward strand.
GGAGTTGATAACACTTGCCAACGCTTGTAGCTAAAAAGGAAAAAGAAAATGTATCAATCTTTTATCAACATATCATTTATAGACAAGGTCAAAATAGCACAGATGGAGTTGCATGTGTGAAGATGCAATGCAATTTATCGTTTACTTATAGTTCTGTTTGTGTAAATGTGGGTAAATAAATATAAAAAGTTGCATTATTAGCTAGCAGCTCTCGTGTCGGTTTATGCATTATCAAGTCAGCAGCACAGTATAACGTTACTAATTCTGAGGCTGACGACAAGCTAAACTAATGCATAATTTGTAGAATTTCATATCGATTTATAGGCGATCTGAGAAACACAAATAAACCCTGATAGAGGAACGGACAAAACACTTGCTTACAGAAAACAAGCAAGTTTGTTTGCTAATGAAAATGCTAACATCTAAGTTACAGTATCTAACGTAGGCCTACTAGTAAGCCGGTAACAGACAGCGAGCATAATATAATAAAAAAAAAAACAGACAATAGCAAACATCCCGACTCCCGAGGTCACAATTACAAGAAATACAAACATTAAACACAGTTTATTATAAAGATACTTACAAGTGCAACAGCAAGAAGTCCAGGTCAGCATCGGTTTTGCAGGCTTCGCTTTCTTTCAGTTCTCTCTATTCTGAAAAAGCCGGTCCGTTTTCTCTTCTTTGTTTCTCTGATAAACACTTCCGAGCTGTCTTCTTCTTCTTTTACATCAACCATCACGAAAACTTGAAGAATTCAATATCTAGCGTTACCTTTTTCTTATAGCTAGCCGGCTCCTGGATGGCCGGGGGCGTGTACGCATGCGTGTGCGCGTATAGTGCCGTAAAGCAATTCGTTACCTCGCGAGACCTGAAATCTCACGATACTTCCTAACACTGAGGCCGGCGAGCCGCCGGCCCAAAGTTGCAAGGGTGGTTTTGCGGCTCACAGGCACCAGGGGGGTGCGAGACGATCACCATTCAACACGAAATCAGTAATATTAACATTACAATGACTCCAAAGCTGTTCAGTTAAGGTAAAAAAAGTTACTTAGTTCTGCTTTAAATATATACATGCATGTGTGGGTATTTATATATACAAATTAATTATACACGCTACAAAAACATATATTATGTAAACACAAACTTTTATTTTGGAAGTGATTAATCGCGATTAATCGTTGCCCATCCCTAGTTTTAAAGGGATAGTTCACACTTAAATTAGTGAGACGATGAATGTTTATATGTGAATAAAAGCCTAAATTCAATCTGTTCATCATATAAAGCGATCCGTCTCTTCAGAAAATGTGGACCAAACGGCTCAATTCATGTGGATTAGTATTACGATCTGATTATAAACTTTTTGAAGCCTTCAAAGTGGTAGTTGTGTAGCTGTCGCTGGAGGGACAGAAAGCTCTCGATCTTCATTTGTGTTCCGAGGATGAACAAAAGTCGTATGTGTTTTGGGTAATAATTAAGAAACACAAGATAATTTGTATATTTGAGTGAACTATCCCTTTAAAGCATTTATAATACCAAACTCTCTCAGAAATGTTTTTTTTTTTGAGTATGAAGACTCTTGATTCATATAAATCAACGGATCGAAATTGATTCAGAAATGTCCGTGGAGAGTAACACCCATGCAGCTGGTTTCAATAATGACTCAAACTTGATGCTGTCAGTAGAGACGTTGATGAAGTGTTCGGTTCAGCATGACACGTTTGTCATCTCTTCTTTCTGTCTTTCCCCTCCCTTTCCCTGCTGTGTAACACACAAACCACTGCTTGAATGAAACCATGTGTGTTATTAGTTGGGTGTACGGTGCAAGGAGACAGTCAGCCGTAGATTGAAGTGTGGTTGGACAGTTCTTGACCCCTGTAAAACTGCCACTTTATTTGTAAGCTTCTCTGAGTTTGTGCGGTACTGTGGTGGGTATTCAGAATAGTTTGGACATTGTGAAACATGTTTTTAGGAGTAGAAGGATTTTTGGGATTTAACTGGTAACTTCCTTATTGAATCGACTCGGATTGCTCTCAACTGTAGGTTTGTCCAACTCGAGGGGGACTTTAGAGAAATGTGTGTTACGAAGAACCCTCTAACCAGGAAAAAGGTCATATGGAAACTTTTGGGTTCATTCATTATCATTTGTTTTGTCCTTTGCGGACTAAATATTTCATATTATTGGCAAACATCAAGACCCTAAAATGTATTTATGAATGCATGTGAATGATCAGAAAATTCAAGATATGGGGGTTAAAAAAATGTATATATTTATATTATTTTATGTAGTTAAAGGACAACTCCGGCGCAAAATGAACCTTTAGTCTAATTACACATTGTTACCTAGTCAACCGTTTTCTGAGATTTGTTTTCATGATTGCCGAATGTAAATAGTTTTATCTCTAAAAACAGTTTAGCCTATAACGCTAGTATATAGGGCATAGAGTAATGACAAATAAAAATCGCTTGTTATTACCACTAACACGGCTCAAAATAGCCCCACAGTAACACAACAGCATAATAAGTGTCCCTACATTCAAACCGAAGCATTGAGAAGCATTGAGATCGGCGCTCGTAGATCGACTGGTAGAGACTTTTTTCAAAGATGGCTTCTTCCTGTATTCGCGAAGTTGACTGTGTGTATAAAATATCTTCTTATTAAACTGTATGGACACTGACAAAGTTCTCAATGCTTCGTTTTGAATGTAGGGACCCTTATGTTAGTGTGGGGCTATTTTGAGCCTTGTTAGTGCTAATAACAAGCGATTTTTATTTGGCATTACTCTATGCCCTATATACTAGCATTATACTAGCGTTATAGGCTAAACTGTTTTTAGAGATAAAACTATTTACATTCGGCAATCATGAAAACAAATCTCAGAAAACGGTTGACTAGATAGCAATGTGTAATTAGACCAATGGTTCATTTTGCGTCGGAGTTGTCCTTTAATCAATATCACACGAAGAGTGCCATTTCAGTTTTTCTCCACCAAAAACCTGCATGATTAAAATGTGATATTAAGTAATTACAACAGTTAAATAAGCAATAATCTAATTACAACTACAAAATGTTGCAGAATAATGTAATATATGGATGAATAATAGCCTATAAAGAATCTTTGTGGCAAAAGGGTTCTTTCTTGTCATTATAGAACCTTTTTTAGCATAAAAGTTTCTTTGGAGTTGAGTAAAGAACCCTATTCTTCATATATAGAACCCATTTTTCTAAGAGTGTAATGATGAGGTTGAATAATAGGAGGAAGCAGGATCCACGTGCAGCACACTTTAATAAAATAAACTCAAAACTTCTCAAATTCAGACATAGGCTCAAGAAAAAGACTCTGGAATAGGAATACAGTCATAGACTCGGGAACAGGAACGGAACAACCAACGTTACAACATCAAGACTCACAAAGACTGAACTAGACACAGGGATTAAATACAAGGGGGCGGGACTAATCAGAAACACCTGGGAAGAGTAATAAACAAGAAAAACTACAAAAGACTACAAAACATGGCACAGAACAGGAAATAACAAAAGTCCCCACACAAGACAGAGGTCTCCACAGTAACGCATTATAATAATTCATTTTTGTTAAATTAGTTAATTAACATTAGTTAACGCATTGACTAACATAAACTAACAATGTTTGTAAAGCATGTTAGCTAATCAGAAAGTTATTGTAAAGTGTAAAAATTTCCCTTTAAATCATTCAAATTACTGACTAGTTCTTCATACAATCTTTTATTTAAAATGCATGTTTGAAGCACAGAAACATTTAGAGCACAGAATGTATTTTTTTATTTTTATTTAGGCCCAAATATGCTGCAAAAAAAAAAAAAATCCTATGAGCAACACTCCTTTATAGTATTAATAATAAAATAAAGTAACAGGTTCATGATTAACAACAGATCATTGAATAGATACAATAGACACACACAAAGTCACATGTACACACTCCCATAATACTTCATTCTCACGCTTTTGAGCCGACACACAATAACACCCTCATAAAAAGACATATGGTTATGCACATGACTCAAAAGCAGACACGCGCCCACACAAATGAATCTGTGCTTCTCTCACTTCTCTACGCGCTCTTGTTTTACAGTCTGCATAGTCTGAATGTCATTGATTGGAAGGAGATATGTTGCTTGAACAGAAAGAACAGAAACTCGCACACACAGATCCTCCAGCTGTCGCAGTGATGGGGAACAGAGTGTTCTTGTTTGCGTCCTGGACAGAGAGTTCGATGTGTGAGCTAATGCCTTCAAAAAGGAGTCCTCCCATATTCCCCATTGAACTCAGTGTCTCATGTTCCACTCAGGATTTAAAACACATCAGAGAAATTCATAGAAAAGATAGAAATAACACGATAGACACAGTTAGGATGGCTAATTAAAAAAATGGGAAATAGTATTTAAAATGTCAGAAGGACATGTTATGCACTTTTACAAAGTCTCGATTTAGTTTTTGGGGTTTACTATAGGTTTTCATGCTTGAATGGTCAAAGACACCTTATTCTTCATATATTTTACATTTTTGCATTGTTCCTTCTCCCAGTCTGTCTGTAACACTCTCTCTATGAAGCCCTTTCTTCCAAAAGTCGCAGTGTGCTCTGATTGGTCGGCTGGACCAGGGCGTTGTGATTGGTCAAGTGTTTGGAGCGTGTTCCCTTTCCATAAACGCAACTTAACCAGGCCTTGCCCCCTTTTTTTTCCCGGATGCCTTGGGAAGGAATCATTTACATGTGTATGTTGTGATGTATGCTTCCGGAAGAAAACTGAAGACTATAATCAATGTGTTTCAGGGAGAAACAGTGCTTTACTGATATAGAGAAAAATCCCTTTGGGGGGACTTTGTGCTTCGTAACTTTGCCAACCGTTTTAATGCTCAAACAACAAAAATTACACACTAAAGAAAGTTAGAAATTTAAAAAGCTTAATAGGTGTCCTTAAATAATGTTAACTTAAATTGAATAATTTCTGTGGATTTTTAAGTTTCCTCTCTTCGTTTTAGCTTTATTTTTTTTGTTAATTAGTGGGGATTTATAAGTAGGGATGGGCAACGATTAATTGCGATTAATCGCATCCAAAATAAAAGTTTGTGTTTACATAATATATGTGTGTGTAGTGTGTATAATTAATTATATTTATTAATTATATAAATTATATATATATATAAATACACACACATGCATGTATATATTTAAGAAATATTTGCATGTATATATATATATATATATATTTACACATAATTAATATTATATATAAATATAAATATTTGATATATTAACACATTTTTCTTAAATATACACATACATGTGTGGGTATTTATATATACAAATTAATTATACACACTACACACACATATATTATGTAAACACAAACTTTTATTTTGGATGCGATTAATCGTTGCCCATCCCTATTTATAAGGCAAATTGTTATTTATCATAATGTGATGTTTTTTTTTTGTTTTTTTTTATTTATTTAAATAATACATTTTGTCTACCATTGATGAAAAATGATGAAAATTATCTTGACTTAAAAATGGGTTTCCCATCATCATCATCTGCTGCTGCACGGGAATGATAAAATGCACAGATAAAGCATAATTTTCACACCTATTGTGCATCCTTTGCTATTCATTGGGATTAGTTAGTGCTAAACAAGCTTTCTGCCTTTAAGGAAGTGAAAAAGAGAGAAACATTGTTCAATAAGTTCATTGTATTCCACCCAAAAAGTCTTGACACACATCCTAGGAGCGCTTAAGTATTTAAGAAGTTCAATTCAATTCAATTTACATTTATTTGTATAGCGCTTTTCACAATACGTAAAAACAGACACTCAACTGCGCAAAAAAGAGAGAAACGTAGAAAATGAAGTGTACCTGGGCCATTTGTGTCCAAATTCAGTCGCTCATTTTCTTATTTAGGAGTGCACACTCCATCAGAAATAATTTTGGCTGCTCAAGAAATGTTTGCTTGCTGAATAAAAGTATTTATTTATTTATTTAAAATAGACCTCAAACTTTTGAACCGTAGTGTATTCACGTTTTAGAAATACACATGATCTCCATTTCTGTCTCTTTCTGTCCTCAGCATCAGTGAGAGCTTTCTAACAGTGAAAGGTGCCGCCCTTTTTCTTCCACGTGGGAATGGCTCCTCCTCTTCCTCATCCTGCTCCTCCAGAATTACAGGACAGCGCAGCAAACATGCAGGTATGGACAACACATGCAAACAAGGAAATAAAAAGCATATGACCATTTATGATTAATGAACCATTTTACTCTCTTTGTGCAGGGGACATTCAGCAGCACCTGCAGACCATGTTCACTTTACTGCGGCCAGAGGACAACATCCGTCTGGTGAGCAAAACACACAATCTCACACACAGTTACTAGCTCTCTACCAAATCCTAGTGAGCTGCCCATGTAGGCAATAAAGTTTTGGAAAAAATCAAGCATGAATACTTGCATTGCATTGCAGCAACCTTAGTGAATTCTAAGACCGGATCATAATAAAAAGCTAAAAGGCTTATCTAAAATATTGTTTTAGCTGCACGCTGTGTCGTTGACTTTGTAAATATTGCAACTTACAACTTTCATACAATGGCAACACTACAAAACATTACAGTATAAGTTAAATGAATTAAAGATCGTAGTAAAAGACAAAATTCAAAATATATATATCCACTATCAAAAGTCTGGGTTCGGTGGGTCTCTAGTCTCTAATGCAGAAGTCTCTTATATAACTATTATTTTAATATAGTGAAATATTATTGAAATTTAAAATAACTGTTTTCTATTTTAACGTATTTTAGAATGTCCTATAAATACAAATATATCATATATCCAGTCTTATTGTCACATGATCATAATTATGTTAGTTTAAACTGTGAAAATAAAATAAAAAATTGGGTAACACTTTACAATAAGGTCCATTAGTTAATGTAGCAACTAACATGAACTAACCATGAGCAATACATTTGTTACTGTATTTTTTAATCTTTGTTGATGCTAGTTAATAAAAATAAAGCTGTTCATTGTTTGTTCATGTTAGTTCACAGCGCATTAACTATTGTTAACAAGATTTGAATAAAGTATTAGTAAATATTGAAAGTAACATTTACAAAGATTAATAAATGCTGTTAGTTCACGCTAACTAATGTAGTTAACTAATGTTAACTAATGAACCTTATTGTAAAGTGTTACCAAAATTTGTTTATTGAAATGTTTTGTAACATTATACATCTTTACTGTCCTTTTTTCATCAATTTAATGCATCCAGGCTTAATAAAAGTATTTTAAAAAATAAATCCATAAAAGGCTAATATATTGATACAACGTTTTCTGAGGAGACTATTTGCCTTCCCTACAGGCTGTGCGGTTGGAGAGCACCTTCCCCCAGTGCACCCGCTACATGGTGGTGGTCTCCACCAACGGTAGACAGGACACAGAAGAGAGCGTGGTGCTGGGCATGGACTACAGCCCTTCCGACAGGTCTGTGTGTGCTGCTGCTTGTACTGTTAAGTTAAACCAATCAAATGTTTTAACAGCAAATAAGTCATTTTTTGGGGGTGCTGCAGTTCCTTTTCCATAGGCATGGTGCTTCCTCTGTGGAGTGACACACGGATCCACCTGGATGGTGACGGGTAGGTGTGGCATATCTGTTAAAAATGACCAATGCACTTCTGATTCTCCTCTACTGTAGATAGGTTGTTCAGATTGTGTTTCACTCCTCTGTTTTCTTCACAGGGGTTTCAGTGTGTCTACAGATAATAGGATACACATATTCAAGCCAGTCTCAGTCCAAGCCATGTGGTGGGTGCTTTTCTTTTCTTCTTGAGACTCATTAAATATATATATATATATATATATTTTTATCAGGTTTAAGTAGTGATGCACTGAAATTACTTTTTGTTACCGAAACAGTGAAATTGACATTAAGGCTTTCATATTTATTTCTTGCTATAACTAGTAGTAAAGAGAGTGCGCATGTACATGCTGTTTCTTGAACTGAGGCGATCTGTCACCAAAAAGACATTTATTGTAGAGGAAGACCGATTGATCGTCCGAATTTTGGCATTTTTTAACATAATCGGCATCGGCCAATATCCAAGTATATCAAGCCGATTATTAGGCAGGCGCATCTGTGGGCAGCCTAGTGTTGTCGTGGTCATTTTCCAGCCGAGTGAGCAGCAGACCTAACTGAACGCGTTCAGGCACAACACTGACTGTTAGTTAGTAGCTGGATTAAACATGGCTAAAATGCTGGCCAAACAGTGTAAAGAGTGACTGTATTTCACTGTAGACTAAAAGGTCCAACAGCGGGATGCCGTTGTCTGAAGAACAACAGACGGACGGTGCGTTGTGGTGCATTTAAAGTTTTTGTAAAATATCGTTTTCCCATCTGGTGGTTGTTTTTGTCGTTCAACAGCAATTTACTAGTGAAATACGTTATTGTTAGAAGTTAAATTGAATAAAATATAATAAATCTTATAAATAAAAAAATTCAATCATTTCAAGTTTTTTTTTCTCCTACAGAACAAACCAAAAAATACATGTTTCAGGACATTTTTTGTGAGGATAAAATGTTTTTGTTGAGAAAGTTTGTCTATGTTAAGTAATTATCATTTCTTTTACATTTTATCTTTCAAATAGAGGTTAAAAACCAAGCAAATATCGGCCAAAATAAATCGGCAGCATTAATCGACCCAGATTTCAAAAGATCGGTATCGGCATCGGTGTGAGAAAAACCATATCGGTCGACCTCTAATTTATTGTTTGAATTTATTGATAAAATTGACAAAATTTGAAAGAGACTTTGATTGTGTTTATTGGATGAAAGGCGCACTACAAATAGTGTTTAGAAACATTTTATTTTTTGCATATAATAGACCAAAATAATGATGAATTAAAATCGAGAAATCGATATTGTCCACACAGCTGACATGTTTACTTGTTGTAGCTTATCCACAATTTGTGCAGGAAATAGACACGAGAAACGCTAATTAAATGTCACTGTTTTTTGTTTTTCAGTTTTTTAACACATTTTCTGAATTTGATATGATAACTGTTTCATACAAATGCAATTGGAAATTTTACAAAAATAGTCAATTGGCCTCTTTTAATGCCGAATTGTGTTCTGCTAACATATTTATTTTTTTGTTATATATTTAATTAAATTTGATTTTCGTAAAAAGGAACTGTATGCATCTAATTTCAAAATATATTACTGTATGATTAAATTTAAAAAATGTAAAAAATGTGATTGATTAATATGAGTGCTTTGACATTTAACATTGATTTATTGAATCACTTGACCCTTATTTGTTCCTTAAGGGTTTGATTAATGTCAATACTGGGCTATCATTGTACCTAAGAAAGAATTTTGTTATCAGTCCAACTTTAGTTGATATGGTGGCATGTTTTGATATGGAGCACCTCTTTTTCTCAGGTCAGCCCTGCAGTCTCTTCATAAGGCCTGTGAAGTGGCCCGCTGTCATAACTACTTCCCAGGCAGCCTCTTCCTGACCTGGGTGAGCTACTACCAGAGCCAGATGTCCTCAGATCAGTCCCGCATCAACGAGTGGAACGCCATGCAGGACGTGCAGTCCCACCGCGCAGACTCGCCTGTGCTCTTCTCTGATGTGTGAGTACTCATTTGTCAGTTATCCTGCAATTTGAGCGAATTTAAGCCAGTTTTGATGCATCATGGGACTTCATATATGTGCTTTTTCGAATACTACCTTTCATGTAGTGTGTTATATAGACGATTGTGAATGTAAAAGGTCTGCAAAGTTTCAAAGATCGTGTTTCATAATTGAACACGGGCTTGAATTGATATGCTAAAACCAACGCCATTGTTACTATTCACATCAGGTGCTGAGGAAGGAGCTGAAATTTAATTAATAGTAATGGGTGTTTTGTTTCTGACACACACTGTAAACAGTAGACCAATCACAACAGATTATGCCATCTGACCAATGAGAGTAGAGCAGGGTCTTGAAAAGGAGGGGTTTAGATCCTTGACTAAATTCCAGACACTGTGAGAAAAGAAAATTACATTGGAGGAGACCTTCAAAACAAAATTAGGAACCTTTAAAATAGCATAATAGAGGCACTTTAAAATAAGACACCTTTTTTTTTTTCCTAAATTCCATTCATTAATCAAATATTTGGCCTGCAAAGTTGTACTAGTGTATGCATGTTTGGTTTGAACAAAACATTTTTTTTAATTTTAAAAAAAAATAAATTTTGAGTGGTTTTGATGCTTTAACAGAATTGTAATTTTTGTGTTTGTGTGTGTGTGTGTCTCTCCAGGCCAACTGAGCGAGAAAGAACAGAGAGACTCATCAAGAATCGCTTGAGAGAGATCATGACGCAGAAGGACCTTGAGAACGTCACTTCAAAAGATGTATGATGCAAATACACATCCTAAAAAATCACTTCCTGGATGATTTTATTCATTCTGTAGAATCTTCTCACGCTGTACCTGCACACACACACTCCTCTTTAGATCCGCACGGAGCTGGAGATGCAGATGGTGTGTAACCTACGGGAGTTTAAGGAGTACATTGACAATGAGATGATCGTCATCTTGGGGCAGATGGACAGGCCCACGGAGATTTTTGAGCATGTTTACCTGGTGAGAGTGATGTCACCCACACATTTCAATCATACATTTCAGTTACATTGTAGCATCAGTCATTTTTGGAATTGTAATTATAGGGTTCTGAATGGAATGCATCGAATCTGGAAGAACTACAAAACAGCGGGTGAGTTTTGTTGACGTCCTCGTCTCATGCCTGCAAGTAGAAGCTACTTGAATGTTTTAGCCATAAACCTGTTATCTTTTATATTCTCTTTGAAATGTGTTCCTGGCGTTAATGATTATACAGATTTTCGGTTGTGTCTTTGTGTTTATCTCATTAGGGTGCAATACATCCTTAACGTGACGCGGGAGATCGATAACTTCTTTCCAGGGCTATTCGAGTACCACAATATCCGGGTTTACGATGAAGAGGTCACAGACTTGCTGGCTTACTGGAATGACACTTACAAGTTCATTTCTAGAGCCAAGTGAGTGGGAATAACCTCCTAATGCTCACTTTGGAGTAAAATGCACTGCTGTTCTAGCTGTCATTGTTGTAAAGTTGTTTCAAACTATTCTACTTTGAATCATTTTAGTAACGCTCAAATGGACGCATCTTTTTTTTGAAAATATTTTATCACTGCATTATTCTAGGGATATAACTAAATTAAAAACCTGGATGATACTGATAAAATATAGCCGATAACTAATAAAATGATTATAATCATTATTATAATAAATATTAATACAATATTGAAATTCAAAATAAAAAAAATGGGTTTAAATGTTAATTTAGGCATCACAACATTGTAAAGTATGAAAAATGAAGCATTTTTCAATATATTGTGCAATCCTAATTACTTGATCCTTTATATGCAATATAAAATATAACAAAATGGCACACCTTGTAACACTGTGTATCATAAAATGGCATATTAAAATATGTTGAGGTGTCCGACTAGCTGTTACTATTGCAATTGCTGACATTTTTTTAAATGACGACACAATCAGAATTTTCTTTTCAACAATTTGTTTTTAATTAATTTTATACAAGGAAACAACGGAATAATACAAATGCTCACAATCCAAATTAATAAGAACTCAAACTCATAAGAAATCAAATAACAGCCAGAAAAATTATAAGGATAAAAGAAGTCCGAATGTTCATCAGATTCAGGTTTGACATGGTATTAACAGTTTTCAGTCAGAAACTCGAAATTACAGTCATTCTGATATAATGTGAGTATAAATGATCGGTAGTTTTAGGTTCAAAGTCTCTTTCAGAAGAACGGTTTCTAGGTTTCAGATAGTCATTCAGAAGTCAGAAAGAAATGATTCTTTACCAACATGTACTAGCAGCACTACATCCATTTGTTTTAAACACAAGACTAATCTGATACCTACAGGAAAGCAGGGGCGAAGTGTCTGGTGCATTGCAAGATGGGCGTCAGTCGTTCGGCCTCCACTGTGATCGCATATGCCATGAAGGAGTACGGATGGGACCTGCAGCAGGCCTTTGAGTATGTTAAAGAGCGGCGGGCCGTCACCAAACCCAACCCATCGTTCATGAGACAGCTGGAAGAGTATCAGGGAATCCTGGTGGCAAGGTAAATATGTCACTTGAAAGTGTGTGAATAGTAGGAAACGTCTGTGTGCATTCAAATATTTAAACATGCAAGTATGACACTCACTTAAGTGACCGTAGACACGTTCTGCTCCATGTTAATGACACTGTTCTTTACACAGTTGATTATAGGGCTCTGATTGTATTGTTTGAGAAGTTACATTGGCTGTTAGACCACATTCCACTTAGTAACTTGTGCGTATTTGATCGTGTGTGTGTCACAGAGATTGTAGGTTTATGCATGTGGGCTTTGGTGTGGGTGGGTATGCATTTGCAACACTTCCTGTAAAATTAGGTTAGGTCCATCACTCAATCCAAAGATGGATCCATATTAGACACAATCGTAACATTTTCCCACTGAAGTTTATATTTACATCATTTTCCATTATCTCTCTGACCCAGTTAAAACATTTCAAACTTTTATTTGTCGCATACACAATGGTGGCGGGTCACGTTGTTGAATACTGAATGTGTAAATGTAGGCGACTAGGTGGTAATATGTTCATTTTTAAATCGTAATATTAATATGTAAAAAACACAATCGTGACTATTCCAGACTTAGTTTTCAAAAAATGTTCTGGGTTTATGAAACTCAAAAGTTTGGAGTTGTTGTTTTGTTATTTCATTCAGCAAGGATGCAATAAATTGATAAAAATGTGACATTTAAAATGTTACAAAAGATTTATATTTCACATAAATGCTTTTTATTAATCAAAGAATCCTGACTAAACGCATATCACGTTTTCCACAAAATTATTAAGAAGCACAACTGAATTAAACATTGAAAATTAAGAAGAAGGAAAGAAAACAGCATATTAAAATGATTTCTTAAGGCGGGCGTACACGGTACGAATTCTGACGGTCGGAAGATCGTATGCCCAGGCACACTTTACGAGTGCGTTTATACAAAAATCGTATGGAGGCAGTGATATACGACACGATTTTACGACCTGCTGAATTCCGAAGAAATCGCACAAAGTTCCGCACTAAAAACTCTCATAACTGCATAAAACATTGATACAAGCCGTGGTTATTTTGCTATAGGCTCGTTTTCAGCACCGCGAAACGGACGTCCAGACGGACATAGTTACGGTAGGCTACACATTCAAAAATAAATTTCAAGCTCTCTGAATGATTAATTAGCCGTTTAAACCACCTCATGTGAGCGTTTGCAATTCATTTTGCTCCGAGAAGCTATCGCCGTGAACGGGGCTTGAGTGAGCTTGAGCGCGTTGTGAGAGTGAGGGCGCGGGTGCCAGATCCCGTGTTGCAAGATCCACATAATGGAAAGGTGCCAGTATCTGGACTTGTTTTTTGGATTAATGTCACGCTTTAGGAAGTTATTAAAGTGGTTCGTAATATATTTATCTTATTTTCAAAACACAAGCTTTGAACTTATTTTGGATTTTTATATAATTTCTTTGTTTTTGTTAGTTTTTGCTTGTTTTTCGTAGCAATATCTGGCAACATTGTTCTGTCGGCATTAATAAAAAAAAGCTTAGGCTGTAGACAAACTGTTATTGCTTTTAGGAGGATACAAACATAGCCTAATGATCATCGTGATGTGTAAGAATCTGTAAGAAATGTATAACACTATCAAAAACAATAGCATAGCCTACAGTTGTTTCAGAATGAAATATGCCAAATACTGGCCAGTAGGAACACGACAGATGCTGTTTAGTTAACCTTTCACAAAGTCATCATAAAAACATTAATTGAAGCAGTGTTTCTAGTAGTCCACACCATTTTCGTATTTCTTCTGTGGATTTCCTCAGCTCCCGATTGGTCAAATTCAGATAGATCGACAAATCGGCTCATTCAACCGCATACACCTCACGAATGCAAGCCAACAGCTCCCGAACTTTTTCGACATGCTTAAATTATCGGGAGGTCGAGAGGTGCTCGGCTCGGCTCGTATCTTCCTCGCACACGATACGAGCCGCGACATGCGAGCATAACCGATTTACACGCGATTTCCCCCGAGTGAAAAAAATCATCTGCGAGCTCGTAAAACAGCAAAAAATCGCACCGTGTACGCCCGCCTTGAAGGATCATGTGCTGAAAATTCAGCTTTGCGTCACAGGAATAAATTACATTTTAAAATAGAGCACAATTATTAATTCAATTGTATCATTTCACAATAATACTACGTCTACTGTGTTTTTCCTCAAATAAATGCAGACTTTCAAACAGTAATATGTCAATTAATGCATACTCTTTTATTTCAGCAGAGACAGAAAAATCTTGTTTTCCATGGTTTGAGATGAACAAAACTCCCAATGAATTTTGGTAGTTCTGTAGAATTATTTTGTATATATATAAATACACACACATGTATGTATATTAAAGAAAAAAATATTATTTATATATAAATTATTTATAATTATATATAATATAAATTATATATAAATCTATACATGAAAATATTTCTTAAATATATACATGCATGTGTGTGTATTTATATATATAAAATAATTATACACAGTGCAGCCACATATATTATGTAAACACAAACTTTTATTTTGGATGCAATTAATCGCGATTAATCGTGAGACAGCCCTAATTTATACCATAGTTGACATTTCTTTTGTTTGATAACGCAAGCTGTCTGTAAATGATGTGCTGTAACAGTCAATAGTCGCTCAGCTGATTAGAGCAGAGGATGTGAAATAAGACAAATGTGCTGCGAGTGACTCGTTGCTCTTCTGTTATGATTCATTAGTATTTTGCTTCCAAAACAGCATCATATTCTTTAGCAAAATATGTTCAACCTGTTATCTTAGGGATGCACTGGCATTTCTGGCCTAACTACAATGACCAATAATCAACTGTTTGTGCAGTGTGAAACACGCAGAATATGAAAATGGCATGTTACTTACAGCAGATGATCTAGCCCAAACGCAACGTAACATGTTGCTTAGATCTGTTATGTCAACTAGGCTAAAAACATGGTATTCTTTCAGCTCACGCTTACAAACTGTGTACACACATGCATATTATTGACACATGAGACTGGTTAAAACAATACAGCAAGAAACTATACACTCACACTTTAAGTTATCAAATAATATATCAGCTACCAAATTGTATTGTACACCTCTTGTTCTTTTATAAATTGACTGATCTCATGAAATTACGTATGTATGACACGCCAATTCGTATTTCCATTTTCGCTTTTCAGCGTGTTTATGAACGCCGTTGACTTAACGTTACGTTATTGTATGTATAAATATATGACCTACCCCAACCCCGTCCCTAAACCTACCCGTCACTGGGGTTAATACCATTTATGAGTGTTCCCTAACCATCCTAGGAAAAAAAAAATTATCGCTCCCCAGATATAGATTAAAGGAGAACTCCGGCGAACAACCTTTGGTCTAATAAAACATCGGTACATAGTCAACCGTTCTCTGAGATTTGTTTTCATGATAATCGAATGTAAAGAGTTTTATCTCTAAAAACTGCTTAGCCTATAATGCATGTAATGGGGGCATTGACTAACATAATGAGGCCTTATACATGCAAAACGAAGCATTGAGAACTTTGTAAGTGTACAGACCGTTTAATAAGAAGATACTTTATGAAGGCAGTTCACTTCGTGTATACAGACAGGAGCCATCTTAAAAAATAGTCTCGATAAGTCAAACCACGAACTCTTTACATACATTCAAACTCTTTACATTCGATTATCATGAAAACAAAACTCAGAGAACAATTGACTAGGTACCGATGTTTTATTAGACCAAAGGTTCATTGTTCGCCGGAGTTCTCCTTTAATAGCGTAGACTAGCTCAAAATGCGTATAGATAACATGCCACTTGACTTGAAAGTGGCGTGTATGTTTACGCAAAAGTCATGATGTCATGTTGCACTAAACGTATGCCTCCTTTTTGATTCTATTGGCTGTTGCCGCTCCCTGCATGTTTAGCTTACTCCCCCTTTTTTCTTTTCTCTATACTAGCAAACAGAGACACAACAAGTTGTGGCGTTCCCACTCGGACAGTGATCTGTCGGACCACCACGAGCCGCTCTGTAAGGCCACTGCTGCACAGTCTCTCGGACGCTCCAATTCCCGTAACCAGACCTTCTGCCAGACGTCACCCTCGATACAGGAGCTACTGCAGACTCTCACACCCACTGGAGTTAAGGAGCAGGCGGCGCCCTGCTCAGATACTCGCATTTACAACGGCCTGGGGAACCCAGACGACAACCTCCATGAACCCACAGAGACCCTCTTCTTCCCAAGACGCAGGGCTGCCACTGTGGTCCCAGAGGCCAGGTCTAATGTCAGCCCTGTGCCCATTACCGAGACGGTCTCGCTGTGTCGTCCTCATCAGCCACCTTCGTCCCCCAGGCTTCTCTCGGATGCAAAGGCCAATCAAGTACTGCCTGAGCAGCCTGAGGTGTCCAATCTTGTGCCTTTGGAGAAGTCTAGTCCAAAGGTCCTCTCATCTATGAACGTTAGGAGTAGGACTCCTGAACCATGCACAGAGGCCCTGGACTCCTCAGGGCCGCAGGATCTCAGCCAGCAAGTGCCTAACACGGAGACAGACTGTCGCTGCAGTGATGAAGACCACCACCCCAGTGCCACATCTACCACCCCTCCCTCCACTCTAAGCACAGACCGCATTGACTTCTTCAGTGCCAGAGAGAAGTTCCAGGGCCTTTCTCAGGAGGGTCAGATCCGCGGGACTTCTGAGCAGGCGTCGCAGCAGGCACCTCGGGACAAAAGTCCGAGCGTAGAGACCAAACGACTACTTCCTGACAACCCTATTAAAGAGGAGGAACAGAAAAAGGTAGGGGAATTTTGGAGTGTTTGAAACTTCTCGTATTAGTACTGAAAATTTTGTCATCGCTTACTCACCCTTATGTCATTCCAAACCTGTACGGCTTGGTTTCTTCTGTGGGACACGAGTAAAGATGCTTTAAATACTGTCCGTTAAATGAAAGTCAGTGGGGAAAGTTTTACTGGTTTGGAACAACATGGTGAGTAAAGGGGCTTTTCTGTTAAAAGAATCAAACCAAACTCACCCCCATGTCATCCAAGAAGTCCACGTCTTTAAAAGAAATGAAGGTTTTTGATGAAAATATTGCAGGATTTTTCTCCATATAGTGGACTTCAATGGGAACCAAACGGTTCAAGTTCCAAAAGACAGTTTCAGTGCAAACTGCAAACTGTTCAAAGGGCTTTAAACGAGTCCAGACGATGAATAAGAGTCTTATCAAGTGAAACGATCGCTCATTAAAAAAAAAAACAAGTTTAAGTTTTATAAGCTCAAAGGGTCGCCTTTCGAACTCGTTCATCAAAATGAACAAATCTTTCCCCAAGTCAATTCGTTCATTTCGTGCGTTGAATGAATCAAATGACACAAAAAAGATTCGTTCATTTTGATGAACGAGTTCGAACAGGAGAGTCACGACCCGGGCATCACAGAACAGAGCAATGCAAGCATTTGAGCTTATAAAACTTAAACTTTGTTATTCATTTATTAAATGAGCGATAGTTTCGCTTGATAAGACCCTTATTCATCATCTGGAATCGTTTAAAGCGCTTTGAACAGTTTGCAGTTTGCACTGAAAGTGTCTTTTGGACCTTGAACCGTTTGGTTCCCATTGAAGTCCATTATATGGAGGAAAATCCTGGAATGTTTTCATCAAAAACCTTAATTTCTTTTCGACTGAAGAAAGAAAGACATGGACATCTTTGATGACATGGGGGTGAGTAAATTATCAGCAAAAGTTTTTTTAAAAGTGAACTATTAGCATTAGTGTGCTACCATTCTATAATTTCTATAATTTTAAGTTTAATTAATTTCTTACTTGCAGAAAACAAAACAAAAGCACAGTGTTAACCATCAATGAAATAAATAAATCTCTATGAATGAATTATTTAGATAGCTGGACAAATCTTTGAATGTATCTGTCTTAATATTATGTTATCGTCCTGCAGCAAGGCAATAACGTTCCAGAGAGTAAGTGTCAAACTTTATTAAAATCAGGATCCGTTCTCATATTGTGTCTCACCATAGCCATGTTTGAGTGAAGTCTCATGCCCCACACTGCCACCCACTGTTGATGAGAAATGTTGCATGGGATCATTCATCTGTCATGGTGTTGATCAATCTGCTGAAGTTGCATTGGTGTTTTATGCACATGTAGAGTGAAAGGTGAAGTGTGTCATTTTGTGACATTTAAAATGCGTTTACCCATTCCCGTTTCATGTTCCTGTTTACACTAGGGGTGTAACGGTACACAAAAATCACGATTCGGTACGTACCTCGGTTTTAAAGTCACGGTTCGGTACGTTTTCGATATAGCAAAAAGAAAGAAAAGAGAAATTTCCTATTTGTTAAAACATTTTTAAATAAGTGTTTTCCTACATCTTGAAACTTTCAGGTTTATAAATGGGAGTCATCTTTGAAGGATGAACAAATAATGTTTTGGTCACCACATTAAAAATAACATTTAAATATATATTTATTTATATATTATTTGAGTTTTGAAGTGCTGGAAAAAGATGTGTGAAGTACTTGAAAGCATTTACCATTCCAGCCTGGTTATGGTTAGTGCTACTATATTAAATCCATGGTGAAAGTTGCTGGTCTGTGGATGAAAGTATTACTAGTTCATTCACGGCACAATGTTTCTCCTGGTTTCCACATCAGCACTGTTTGATCTAGTAGAGATCTACGGTTAATAACGGAGAAATGTGAATGCTTCTCACTAGATCTCGCAGCGATGTTATTACTTCAGTGGCGAATTCAGATGTTTTCTTTACTGGATCTCTTAGCGCTGTGTAGTAACAGTGTCGCTTGATCGAGATGGGCTCGCGCTGCTCAGACATTGCTGTTCCGAACTGATAAACGATCCGTGAAGCACATAATGAGTAGCGCAGTTTCGTTCCGCTTTCTTTACGCTTGCCATTTGATTTTGCGCAACGTTGCAGTGCCGCGAATTTTGTCGGCAGGAAAAACGTTCCAAGGAATCGTTCGGTTTGTATGCGCCTCGAACCGAAACGGTTTAATATGAATACATGTACCATTACACCCCTAGTTTACACTAAAAGAACACCAATCGTACTGTATATTGACTAACAGCAGCTGTTTCCATTCTAGTTGCAAATTTAATACATACCAAAAATCTGAAAGTCACAAAAACAACTTTGGAATAAAGCAGCGTTTCCATCCGATATGTTCAGAAGAGCAAAATTGTCGCTTCTGGGGAAATTGGTGCAAAATATTAATGGAAATGGAAGTTGGAATCACTGGAAAGCCACGATTCCTCTTTTTTATTAAATGTATTCGATGGTTCAGTAATTGTAGCCAGTCATCTGTCAGGTTTTGGCTCCCACATTTTAGAATGATGTCTAAGCTAACCCCTCTGCCACAAGACTGCTTGACACAAAAGTCACATGTTTTGAATTTATTCCACCACCCAGAATGCCATAGCAATTACTTGGTAACGCCCTGGCAAGCATTGTTCACATTTTATTTAGAGCCAAACCGATATGTCGGCAGGCCGATATTAGACATTTTCTAAAATATCGGTATCGGCAGTTATAATGGCCGATAAATGTATATTTCAAAAATAAAATATAGTTTGTCCACCAGAGGGCACTCTACACCGTCCCTGTTGGCAACACTCGTGTATAACGCGCCACATCCTGCAACCTGCTGATCCAGCCAGAGTCGTGCAGAGAGAACCAGTTATGCATTATCATAATAATTTAGTTAAAACTCATAATTAACTACAAATAACTAATGTTAGGAAAATCTGTTAATATTTTGTTGCGCGTTTCTGAAATAAATAAAAAAACTAATAATATCGGCCGATATATCGGAATATCGGATTTTAAAACCAACAAATATTTGTATCGGTATCGGCCTTCAAAATCCTTTATCGGTCGGGCTCTAATTTTATTTATTGTTGCAATTCTCCTTTGTGACACTAGAGGCACAAAAATGATACACTTCGCCTTTAAATCACAAAATAATGGATACACACATGTTCAATTCAACTGACCACCGCATGCCCCTGTGTTTCTGCTACAGGAGAGCTGCAGTGTCTCAGTCCATAACATAGTTTCAGAAATGGAGTCCATACAGCACAGCGTAACCCCTCCCCCCCTTCCTACCAGCCAACCTGTTTCCAGTAGCAGCAGTGAGGAAGAGGAGTTCACTCCAGCCACATCAGCAGAAGCTGAAACTGAGAAGGTGGAGCATGGGAAAGATTGGCCAAAGGGTACCGTGTGGCGAGCCACCCGGGAGCTTGAGCAGAAGATCAAGCAGGTGGTTTTGTCGGCGGCCCCCGCATGTCCCTCGCGACACTCCCCCGTCAACACCAGCAGCGGAGAGAGAACTGAGGAGACCTCAACCCACACACACCTCACACCTGATCCAAGCACTGTGTCAACACACCATCACCAGCCTCAGAACAACACGGACGAGGTGGAGAAAGACGAGAGCGTTCCGGCTGAGAGCGAGAGACGACTCGGGGAGGGAGAGCACAGGAACGCCGGGCTCACACACTCCACGCAAAGCCATTCCGGTTCATCTAGCTCTTCTCCAGTTGTGATTCTCCAGCTTGAGGGAATCACCGAGCAGGAGAGTTACACGGACTCTGACTGTCCCCTGGTACGCATGAGAGAAACCTGGGAGACCCTGAAAGAGCTCGGGGCGTTCCTCTGGCAGGTGAGCGGCTGCTCGGACAGGAGGCTCAGCCAGCCTTGGTCGAGGAGGGAGCATAGAAAGGGCCGGGCGACGCGAGAGAGGACCAAAGAGGTGGAGGCTCGGATCCGGCAGGCTGGACTGACCCCACCCTCATTGATGAAGCGCTCTGCCTCATTGGCCAAGCTTGGGTCGTTGGAGCTCTCGACCTTTGACCTGAACGAGCTCGACTTGATTCCC
The DNA here is from genome assembly GCF_988280905.1 of Pimephales promelas. Lineage (NCBI taxonomy): Eukaryota > Metazoa > Chordata > Actinopteri > Cypriniformes > Leuciscidae > Pimephales > Pimephales promelas. The sequence continues at coordinate 28,973,990 of NC_142787.1, forward strand.
GCCTTACTCCCCGCTCCCACCAATAAGCCACGGCCCCACTCGTACAGTGACGATACCTCAAAAAAGAAGCGTGTTTTGCCCCGTTGCACTCCTGCTCTCCCTTCCTCCCCTGCTTCGTCCACTGGATCTCATTCGCCCGGGCACAAAGAGAATAATGACGAGACTGAAGAGGCGGAGTTTAGTGACTGTGATGTCATGCCCATGCCACTGCCACTCTCCTCACCCTCCAGTCAATGTTGGAGGGAGGATAATGCACAGGAGGAGGCAGGTTACGCCCCGTTACCTGCTCCTGCCTCCACACCTGTGGCAACACGCCAACAGTACGGGAGGACACATCCCCTGCAGAGGCTGAAGAAACGAACTGTTAACCCTTACCACACTATGTGACTTTTATTCTGTATGTGTGAGTGTTTGTGCTTGCTAGAGTGAATTTGTGATTTAAAGGGATACTCCACTTTTTTTGGAAATTGGCTCGTTTTACCACTCCGCCAGAGTTAAACAGTTGAGTTTCACCGTTTTCAAATCCATTCAGCCGATTTTCTGATATTTCTAGACAGTTTCTGGTCTCATTGACTTCCATAGTATATTTTCTTTCCTACTATGGAAGTCAATGAGACCAGAAACTGTCTGATTACTGATATTCTTCTAAATATCAGAACATCGGCTGAATGGATTTTAAAACTGTTTAACTCTGGGGGAGTATTTCCAAAAAAAGTGGAGTATCCCTTTAAAGGGATAGTCCATCCAGACATTATAATTCTGCCTACATTTACTGTCAGTACACCTGTACGACTTTTTTTCGGTGTCCAAAACAACCAATGTTTGACCTCATTGACGTTCAATGGATAAACAGTTTTAGATCAACATGAGGGTGAGTAAAGGAGGACAGAATTGTAATTTTTCGGATGAACTGTCCATTTATCTTGCCACGCATACCTCAGTGGGCCTTATCCAACCGGGAAATCAAACAAAAAGTGGACATTTTAGAGCACAGTGTGATTCGAATGTTTTGGGTAGGATTGATGGCTCAAAAAATAGGAATTGTGTAATCCTGACCCATCATTTGAGTAGAAAAATTGCTGCTCTGTAGGAACAATGAAGTCAAGTGCTGTGACTGATATACTTTTTGCACAGTTTCTATCAGGTCGCTCTTTGCATACTATGGTAGTACATTACCAATTCATCCTTTACCTGTCAGTCTATGAACGAAAACCACAATGTTCTCTGCTGAATTGGATTCTGGAGGTGTGTGTGAGTATATGTGTGTGTGCTGGGGATTGAAGGAGAGCCATAGATGAGTGTGTTTAAATACATACAGAAAAGAATGACGTAATTGTGAGTGTAAAATTATTACAGATGTGATATTAATACGTGTATGCATGTTGGTTTAATGAGAATGGGATCAGTTCTGTGGTACTCGTAGAATGTAGAGTTTATGGGCCTCAGTGCGCGTATGTATATTTTGTGGATGTGTATGATATGTATACTTAAACTCTGGTCTGTTTTCAGTGCAGTTTCTTTCTTCAGCATTTTCTGTTTTATTAAAGGGACAACAAAAAAGAGACTTGGGGTATTTTAATATGCACTTTTTATTATTGTTTTACTTTTTTTTTTTAAACTGTGGTTTGTATTCTGGAAGCATGCTCACAGAGTATGTATTTAGAGTCGCTTGTAAGGGTGTTTGTTGTACAGTGCAGAGAAGAAAGAAAACTGAAATGTTTATTTCTGTTTGTTGTAAGACTGGAAAAATATTTTCTCTTTTTATTGTGCTTAAACTGTGACAATTAAAGAAGATTTCAAATTCACAACGTATTTTTTTGGTATTTTGGGGGAGTGGGTATTTTATGACCAGACTCCCACAGTCCTAAAAGAAAAACAGAACACTTCGATTTTTATTTAAAAAGTATTATTTTTGATATCTAAAAAAATGTAATCTTAAATGTCATGGTAAATTCATTTTCATACAATTTTTGTAATGAATATATAAACTGTTTCCGAGGTCCCCGCCTTCGACTGCCGCACGATCCTCTCTGCACCGGCCGGACCCCGTGGGAATATCCGCGCTGTGCCATGTTGAAGTACAACTCACGTGAAGTTGATAATTCCTCGAATGACAGCAAATTGCAGATTTCGAACAGAGAGGAAAAACTGTGGACTGCAGCTTTAAGTTGAAAGAATGTGAAGAATGTGCCTAAATTATTATCTATTAATAAAATCTAGTAATTTAAAGGTAAATAATAATGTTAAATTTTTCAAAAAAAAATTGCATTATAAATTAAAATATCAAAATGAAATGGAACAATTATCAAAAAAAATTCTGGAAAAAAAAAAAAAAAAAGTAACCAAGCCCTATAATTTTTGGCCTTCAGGTCATTTTGACCTTCAAGGGAAGTGTGGGAGAAATTAGTGTTAAATCAAAGTAAAATGCAGGGATTTATGCTGTACGGCCACTTGACCTCAGTGAGTGCTCACTGCAATCTATAGCCCTGTCACCGGCCTGAGAGAAATAGCCCGACACCGACAGCCGCTTCGAAAATAGACAGACCGCCTTGACCCCCCCTGCTCATACTCTATGGCAAGCCATTTTCACATTCAACTCTTTCCCTACTGATGGAATCTTCTAGCTTTCTGTGTTTTCAATGTTAGGGGCGCTGTAACGCATCTTCTGAAAGATTATTGAAGATGCAGAAACGAGTAATCATGAGCATATGTTAAATAACACCATCATCATCATTAAAAAGTATATAAATCAAAACTGCTTAATTTAACTGAATGAAATTTTGACCCTGAACGAGCAACAGCTATAGGAATGTTGATGGACTCGATCTGTTTTGATAATCATTCTTAATCACATATGAATTTAGTATTTGACAAAAACGTGATTTCTCAGCTTTTTGCTCAAAATGTTGCTTTTTTATGAACTCTGTAGTCTATGTATTTTTGTTTTTTGCTTAAACGAGGGCATTGGCTTGCTGAAAGTCTTTCAAGTAAAGCTTCAGCCACATAGGCGAGTGCCTTTTCACATCCAACAGAAGATTGAAAAGGAGCTGAAACGGCTTGAGGATGACGACGTCATCGAGACCGTCACAGGTCCTACGCCATGGGTGACGCCACCCTAGCCGAACGCCACATCACTCCCGACATGGACGACGTAATCCACGAGTTGAATGGAGCTACAGTCTTCTCCAAGCTCGACCAAGAATGGGAGATCCTCTGAGCTCGAGTGTGCGAGCAACTTGCCACGAAAATCAATAAGTAATGCCACATTTTAGGATTTATTATTGTACAATAATTGTATTGTAAAATCATATTTACGAAGGCCTAATGACTGTCAGTTGTTTGTGTCTATCTGCTGCAAAATGTCAAGCTGTTTGAATGTGGGAATGTCAACATTTTGTTACACATTGTTTTTCCTTATTTCATACGTAGCCAACTATATAGGCTATAACAATAAGGAAACAAAATATGTAAATGTGTTGTCAAAATGGCTTGCCATACATAGCCTATACACCCCATGAGTCCCCTCAATCCATCTCTCTCTCTCTCTCTGTCTCTCTCTCTCTCTCTGTCTCTCTCTCTCTCTCTTTCTCTCTCTCGATGTTCAGGAACAACTAGTGAGGACGAACTCCTGCTAGTTTTGTGAGTCTTGTAGCAAGTTTGTGAGCTGGAATAAACGAGACGCTTCTAAAAGCGCAGCGTCCAGAGGAGCCGTTAACCGCCTCGAGAAAAGGGGGAGAGCACATTTAAAGACAGCAGCAGCGAATATTCCCCAAAGACTGAGGTAAGTGATTCATTTGACTGACAGTTATGCAGTTCCTCGTGATGGAATGCTGCATTGTGACGACACGCGCGTCGTCTAGTTTTGTCAAGTTCGATTCTGTTAGTTACGTACAGGCTGTGTGACATCATCATAACATATCAGTGCAGCACGTTCTGCTTGATCATGGAATATCTATTACTAAAGGCCAGGTGTGCGCGGAATAGCTGAGGCGGTAGCCTATACATTAACATTGCTATATTTTCATTCTGTCCCTTTGTAAATTTGGAAGGATCTTGACTGGAGGGGACAGAGTGGGAGACACATGGTTAGTTTGGCATGACTATATTTGGAAAGTGACCGTGTCTGAACGAAGACAGAGGGCCTTCTCACATGGACACGCACTGTTGTGTCGTGTGTGGTTTAAAGATACTGCGTTCTGAAGGGGGTTTAACAATTTTATGTGGTGTAGTATCAGTGTCAATTTCGTCTCAAAACTTTGCATGCTGCTGTTACAACTTACACCTAAAGCCTGTAGAAAATTGTGGTAATCATTCAGATATACTTGTTCAACATAATTGTCATTCCCTAGGCACCTAGAATTTTAATTCAAAATGGTAAATATGGCAAATGTTTTCATTAAAAACAGCCAAAATTGGAAACAAATATAAATGATTACACGACTATATATTAAACACATTACACGATTACTGGGACAGCAATACAGTAGTAATTACATCGTTTTTGAGAGTAAAGGGGCTGAACAAACTGAGGGTTTAAATAACACATGGCAAACTAGTCAATGAAATAGAGAACAGGTGTTCTTCATCAATTAAAAACCAAGGAAACCACAGGAAACTGAACTAAAACAAGATCAAAACCCACCTAACACAGACAGAATGGTCTAACAATCATATTCATAATCTATTTTACTTTCTCATAATTGTAAATCCTGTAAGCCAAGCTCTGCTGTCACCGCTGGAGGGTCAAACATGACAGTTATTTCATCCCTGTGACTAATTTCTAATTGGTTAAACTGATGGGGTTATCATTCAGTCTGTGTTGGTTAAAACACAATGTTTCCAAGGTCTTGCCCAGCCATGACTTGTTCTCTGTTGTTCAGTAGGCGCTATATTGGGTACATTTGTGTTGATGATGTGGAATGATTGTTTGTTTATGTCAATGATCTGTTGAAACTTATATAAATACAAATAATACTCTCTCCTATGACAACTGGGGGAAAATTGGGATTGTAAAAGAAAAGATAACTACAGTGTACAGTAATATGTTTATAGTTATCCCTGTCTCCATAATATTTCCTCATTATTATTCTTAAATTATTATTATTGTTATTAATAACTATAACAATGTGTTCAATGTTAATATTAATCTTAATATGAAGCTGTGTATTTAAAACTTTAAACAGGCCAGTGTTTGAGGAGGACCAAATAATTCTTACTGACATTTTAATCAGTTTATTTTATTTTCATTTACATATTTTTTTTATAAAATATTACAATATGAAGATATATATATATATATATATATATATATATATATATATATATATATATATATATATATATACACACACGTTTTATTATAAAAAAAAGTCACAACATACAGGTTTATAGGTTACTGTCTCATCAGCCACACATTTCTCGTGTATGCTGTACTAACCATATAGTATACCTGTAATTTGGCAAAATCTGTTTCATAAACTCAAATTTAAAAAAAAAAATATCCAGAATATCCAAAAATATTTAATGGCATATTAAAAAGGGGAAATAAACAACAGACAATAGTCAACACAAACAAATAACAGTGTGATAGTGATTCCTGAGCAGCTTTACTATGGAGTGTACTCAAAATATTAAATATTGTATCATAAAAGCTGTTTAATTATATATATATGTATATTCACATATATTATACACATATATATCTTCTCTGTTTTTCACAGCCATGAGTCGCAGCATTGTTCGCCAGAGTAAGTTCCGGCATGTTTTTGGGCAGGCGGTGAAGGCGGATCAAGGTTATGATGATATTCGGGTTTCCAAAGTGACATGGGACAGCTCATTCTGTGCAGTTAACCCAAAGTTTATGGCAGTTATAGTGGAATCCAGTGGCGGCGGAGCATTTCTTGTCCTGCCTCTCTCAAAGGTAAGTGGCTTGAGGAGAGAACTAGCAGATCGTGTGAAGTTCAGGGCTCTGCTTTGTCTTTAGAGGGAGTGCACTGTCTTTTCTGTAATGGAATTTATACATGTTATATGTAACACTTCATTTTGATGGTCCACTTTAGACATTCTACTAACTATTAGTAACTTTGCAACTACATGTCAACTAAATCCTTTATTAGTATTAGTAGATTGTCTGCTTAATATTTGCTAACATTTTATTTTGATGCTCCCCCAAGACGCATTCACTGTCAACTTATTCTACACTGTAAAAAAATATTGTTGTTTTAACCTAAAAAAGTGAGTAACCTGGTTGCCTTAAAAAGTTCATTGAACTGGAAAAAGTGAGTTAATACAATGAAGGAGAATGATTTAATCATCAGAAACTCAAACTTATATGTTATCCGAACTAAATAAATTATTTAAGTTGATTTGACAAAAGAAAAAATGTTGTGATTACTACAATGTAAAAAAATATTGTTGGTTTAACTTAAAAAAGTGAGTAACCTGGGTTGCCTTAAAATTTTAAGTTGATCGAACTGGAAAAAGTGAGTTAATTTAATCATCAGAAACTCAAAATAATACGTTATCTCAACTAAATAAATTATTATAAAGTTGATTTGACAAAAGAAAATATGTTGTGATAACAAATCTTACTAATTTAAGAGTTAGTTGACATGTTGCAAAGTTACTTATAGTGAGTAGAATGTCTAAAGTGAACCATTGAAATAAAGTGTAAGCCCTTTGTCTATCTATTCTTTTATCTTCATGGGACTATATTTATGGGTATGTTTGTTCAAGAGTCTCACCCGTGGCTCATGTTAAGGGTGCCCATCCCCCACAGGGCTTCCATTTCACCCTCATAGAGGCAAAGGGTTGGACCCCATAGAAACAGGGTACACAACTTGCATATGTTGTCTGAAACTACTTCTGTGACATACCGCAGCTGAGTTTAGAGATGATAAGTAAGCGTTTGTGAGTTGATGTAATCCCTACATGCATTGCCATCTCTTCTTATCTGTTGAACTTTAGCAGCTTGCATTGCAATATAAGCAAAGTAATGGTTATCATTATGCCAATATGAAGATCTTATGTCCATGTATCTTTTATAACCTGTAATATTTTGTCACAATACTGATGGAACTATGAAAATAGAAAATCATTCACCTTCTCTCATGTCATACCAAACCCGTAAGACTTTCATTCATCTTCGGTACTCAAATGAAGATCTTTTTAATGAAATCTGAGAGTTTTCTGTCCCTCCATTGAAAGCCTACGCAACTACCACTTTTAAGCCCCAGAAAGGTAGTGATCCATGTGACTCCAGTGGTTTAAGCTCAATATTATGGAGTCGCTCGAGTGCTTTGTTTGCGCAAAAAAACAAACATAATTTACCACTTTATTTACACAATATTAATCTACAACACACGTCTGCTCTCGCGTGTCGACTCATTAAACTGACACTGACAAATGTAAGCATATGGTGTTGGGAATTCACAGGTGGTTTCACAGTAGTTTCAAAAAGTATTTGGACACACAAAATGCCTAAAAGTCATCACAATAGTTTATTGTTTAAGACCATGGCTCGTGTAATTTTGTAGCACTAAACAATTTATAACAATTCAAATAAATAAAAATAAATAAATCAATAAATATTTATTTTCCATAAATTAAAAACTATGGGTATATATATATATATATATATATATATATATATATATATTTTTTTTTTGGTAACGGTTGACTAGTTGAGCTTGATAAACGCAGCCTTCCTAGGTGACATAATTTTAATAATCTTTTATTTATTAATGGATGAAATTAGTATCAGCGCTGCATGCCAAATGTGGGACGCAGCTAAAGGGATTACAAAATACATTATTGTTCAAAATTTTAAAAAAATTAAATTTTAAGAAAGGAATACATTTTTATTCAGCAAGGATAATGATCAAAAGTTACAGTTCATACATGTATAATATTACAAAATATTTATATTTCAAATAAATGGATTGCACAGATGAATTGGAAATTTGGACACTTAATATTGCCCTAATGTCATTGCATTAGAGAACACTACTTGTCTACCTGTGTGGCTGTCACCTGTCCTGTTTATGTAACACTTTAGAAATCAGCAAAAGGGTTACATAAATCTAATTATTATGAAACAAAAGGCAAAAAACTATTTTGTTCATAGTTTAGTCCTATTCAGTGTCTACTTTGCGCTTCTTGAATTGTCTCTTGATAATAACCAATAATAATAATATGTTTATTTTTTTATAGCGCCTTGCCTTCCAAGAACCCAAGGTCACTTCACAAAATAATACACACAGTTGACAGACAAGAGACAGGCAATCTTCTAGTTAGAATAAGTAAACAAGCAGAAAAGCAGATGGAGACAACAATAATAAATACATTAGATAGGCAAAGAGACATACATTTTGACTGAGAAAGCATGTAACAAAGAAGTGAAAAAGTGGAGGACAGAGAGATAGAATGAAAAATAGTTATTTACTCGTATTGTATTCATTAAATGGTCTCTATCCAGTGAAATTAACTTTAACTTCTCTGCAGCTCGATTGGAAAAAAATCTAGATAAGAGTGCAAAAAAAGATGTTTATTGACATTTTGCAACCAAGGCTTTTGTACGACCAGAGAAGGTTTTCAACCAACAACCTTTGTTGTTTCTGAGAGAAAATATTTTGCCTTTAACTGGAAGGCTTTTCATGCCATCATTTCATGGTCAAATGCATAATCTCGAAGAAGTTTTTAAATCTGAGGACCAACAAAGATACCTTCCTTTATCTTGGCTTCACTTTGGAAATCTTCCACTGAGGGACTTGAAAGCTGCGTGTGTTTCTTCATCAGACCCAGCTCCAGCTGTATGAGTAAAGGCGCTCTTCCTTGTGTTGGATGCTGATGCATTTCTTATCTTCTTATGTCGCTAGTAACCACACTTAATGTATTTTATTTCAACACATCCCATAATTTTTTAAAATATTGGTCTCTACCAAATGGTTGTAATGGTAATAAATGAAAAAATCATAGACATACTTTTTCATTGCCCATCATAATTTATGATCAAAACCTTTTCTAGTCTTGACAAAACACGTTGTCAGAAAAGTCTCAAGGTTCCATATTTTGTAACAGAAGTGATATCTGGACAGAAATTTATTAATTTGTTACAGCAGAATGCATTCAATTAAATTCAATTGAATTTATGTCATTTTTGGTTTTGCGTCTAAACAAAATCTCACGAGAACTTCAATTTTTGTGATATCAACTTCAAATTTGGAACACAACTTGGTTAGATATATGGCTTTGATTTTATAGGGAAAAATATTTTGTAAAATATATTTTATATAAAAGAAAAAATATTTAGTACAGTACATTTGATTTAATGTAAATTTGAAACTTATTTGTTTTTTATTGAAGTGCTTTTACTTCAGCTGAGTGTTTTCTTTAAAACAAGACTAAACTTAGGTCTTTATTTCAAAAGCATACTTGAATTACAAGTTTTAATAGTGCATTGTAATGTCCATTCTCAAAAAGGGGGTGACAGTTAACCATTATGTGTCAAATCAACCGTTTGGTTGAGCGTGTTTTTGAAAAATTATTAAAAATACACTTTTTAATAAAAAAAAAAATACTTTAGTTTTTTCATAGCACCAAGTAACATCATTTTGTAAAGATAGGGCTCTTACGGTGTAATATGTACAAATTTTACCAAAAAACAGTTCACATGGCTGGGATTATTTATTTGTTTCTGACATCCATGTTAGAAGAAGTGCTGTTGATTGACACTGTGATTTTTCTTTGGCATAATATACCTCAACCAGATGATAGAGATGACGGCAACCTTCAAATCGCCACAAAGCTGCTACTGATGTCAGCCAGTTTATCTGATAAGATCATCTGTACAAAGATATTCAGGACTTGTCGGAAGGGTAGAATAAATTGGGCTTGAAAATACTTTGAAGGATGTTACACGATAAAACATATAGGACTACTCATGTGGAGATCAAAACATCTTACATTATTTCCTGTTGTTCCTAATGCATGTGCAATCTTTGTCAGACGGCTCAAAATCAAACAAAATATATTGATCCACAGCAGTGTGTGGGTCCGTTTTTTGAGTTTGTCTTGATGTCCATCAGTGAATGCCCTTTAGTGTAGCCTCTCTGCCGAGTCACGAGCATATATCAGCAGGCCTGGATAGACACGCTATAAATACCCAGCTAGCCATCTCCCCTGTGCTCAGTCTCAGGCAGGCCAAAAGAAAAACTCTCTTTTCAACGCCTCATCACAGGGTTATAAATACACACCGGGTGAGTATGAGGAGGGGAGTGACTGCAGCCGAACACAGAGCCGACACGTGCTTACATTAGCTCAACACGAATAACAAAATAACATCAGAATCCCCATAGAGTTCCTAATAGAATAACAACAGTTTAGAAATACATGCTATAGGCAAAAACAAAGAATTTGTGTGTGTGTGTCAGTGAAAGGCGGGTCTTAACCTTCAGAAAATGTTGACCATCAAATAAATATTAAAAGAGCTGTTTTATCGTCTTTATATTTTGCAAAACTGTGCGACAAAACTTGTTTAAAACCCTGATTTGTGTGATTTTGTACTACTAAACATTAAAACGATACATTTTTTTCCATAAATTAAAGAAAATGGCAACACTTTATTTTGATAGTCCACTTTAGACTTTCAGTAACTTTTCAACTACATGTCAACTAACTGTCATTAGAGTATTAGTGGACTGTCAGCTTAATATCTGCTAACACTTTATTTTGTTGGTTCCCCAACAGACTATAAGTAACTTGGCGACTACAAGTCAACTTATTCTACTAACCCGAACCCAACACCTAACCATAACCTAGCAGTCTATAATATACTAATACTCTAATGAGAGTTGACATTTAGTTGAAAAGGGCTGTAAAAATTAAATTACTTCCTGAATCCTGTGCGTCACAATTATTATAATCTTGGGCTTTAGAAATTATGGGCTGCATGCCAAATGTGGGATGCAGCTAAAAGTTTTCAGCTGTACACACTACTGTTCAAAAGTTTGGGGTCAGTAAGATTTTATTTTGAAAGAAATGAATCCTTTTATTTAGCAAGGATGCATTAAATTGATCAAGAGTGAAAGTAAAGAAATGTATGTTAAGAAAGAGTTCTGTTTCAAATATATGACAATATTTTAAGTATTCTATTCACCAAAGAATCATGACAAATGTACAGTGTTGGGTGTAACTAATTACTAAGTAAAAGTACTTTTCCCTTGAATATGTAAAGGAAGGGATTACTCTTCATTTATCTGTAATTTAATTACAGTTACTTCTGATGTTATTGAGGTAAATACTGTGTATAGATCAATCCGATCTCACAGCGATTCGTATGCATTTTATGAGGTGTCTAAATCGTACGACTGCACTTGTACAAATTCGTATAGATTATTTTAAAATATGTATGAAAAAAGTGTGAAATGTCATGAGATCAGACATAAAACAATAGTGGGTTTAACATCAAAATGTATGGTCTGATGCTAAAAAGTATGTTTTTATTATGTAACCTTCTCCACCTTGGTCAGTTTAAGGATTTTATAGTATTTATTTGAAAGAATTAAAACAGATTCATGTCTATCCTTGTATTATTCAGCTGGTTGAGATTGATATGGGATTTTGAAAGTGAATAGTAATTAAATACTTTTTAGAGAGAGTAATTAGTACAGTAATCTAATTACACTGTTGAAGAGGTAATTAGTAACTAGTAATACTTTTTTAGAGTAACTTACCCAACACTGCAAATGCATCATGGTTTCCAACAAAAAAAAAAGTTTAACGTTTTTAACATTGATAATAATAAGAAATGTTTCATGAGCACCAAAATACTCTTTTTTTTCCTCCCCATATCAGAATGATTTCTGAAGGATCATGTGACATTTAAGACTGGAGTAATGATGTTGAATATTCAGCTTTGCCATCACAGAAAAAAGGAAAAAAATATATTTTTAAATAGTTATTTTAAATGTAATAATATTTCACATTACTGTTTTTTACTTTTACATTTTACTGTATTTCGCATCAAATAAATGCAGTCTTGGTGAGCAAAAGAGACTTCTTTGAAGAACAAGTATTAACATTATCCTTTGTTTCTTGTTTTTCTGTACTATAGATGGGTCGAGTGGACAAAAACTACCCTCTAGTGGTTGGACACTCTGGGCCTGTTCTGGACATTGACTGGTGTCCTCACAATGACAACATCCTGGCCAGCTGCTCTGAAGACACCACTTCCATGGTAATCATCATCACTAGCCTTGTAGTCCTAAACATATTTCAGTTGAAGCATGTCTCCGTATACCTGCTCACACTGGAGGGAAAGATCTCAGTGACTGTCAATAGGGTGATGACTGGAGTTAACGGTCCAGGCATGGGACAGGAGCTGGTATTTAGAAACACATGTTAGAAGGGAGTGCTTAGCCAGAAACCTGTTCACAAATAAGCCAGTGGTAATGACAGACAAGGAAAGATGGGCCTGAGGTGTCTATAGGGATGACTCATTTCATTTTCATGCACACACTGGAACATGTGCGTGTCCTCATGCTCAAACACTTCTGTTTACAGTGACCCTATAAAGTATTTGAACACTTCATGCCATGTCGTAATTACCGTTGAGCTGTTGATATATTTGTACTGGGAATTTAGCATTTCTGTGGTAACACTGTGGATAGTTACTCGTTTGAGGTCGAATGAGGCAAGCAAGCTGTGGAAATCGGCAGCCTGAGGTTTTTCAAGGTGGAAGTTGAAGTCACCAAGTAGTACTGGGAAACGCTTTAGATCGATCAAAGCATGCACAACCAGACTCATGAACAGTTTTTATCCTAATGCCATCAGGATAATGAACCATGAACTGAAATTAAACCCTCAAATCATTACCACAAGACTCTTTTGACATGTTAAATGTCACACAATTAAGTGGATAGCACTAAGCACTTTATTATAACGGGCAACTTGCAATATGAACTAACTACTCTTTACTGTGTATGTATGTTGGAAGTATTAAAATTTTCATTGTATGCAAGTACAATGACAATAAAGAAATCAATCAATCAATCAATCAACAAGAGGAGTACCTTCCTCAGGGAACGATGAGAGTATCACATCAAGCTCCTACTAGAAACTGCCAAGTTGACCTGGGGGACGATATACGACTACAAAAGGGCCTAGTGATGGCAATTGAATGTGATTCAAATGAGTTGTTGTCTCACAGAGGTGGTAAAGGATACAATTTCCAATCGTTTGAGATGAGCAGACTAGTACCTCCACCCCTTCCGGTCAGCTGTGACGGCGTCCTCTGGTCTGATCCAGGTCTCAGTCAGGGCCTGAATGACAAGAAATAGATGTAATGAAATCAGCTGTAAATAAAAGATTATTGGAGTATGTTTTAAACTATTTCAGTCTTTTTTCTTTTACATTGTTTGAGTTTCTTTTGTAATTATTTGTGAAATTGACTTTGTGCACAGCTGCACTACTTCCTGAACTTAAGCCAGCTCCTTGTTTCCTGTATGCCATTATTGGCCAAACTTGATTAATTCACTTGTGTCTGATTATTGTTGCCGTGACTACTGAGGTCAGGCACACCTGAACTAATCAATTTGGCCAATACGCACAACCGGCACATCCGGGAACTTAACTGTCAATTTTGTCCCCGCCCTCTTTTGGGGGAAACAAACTAGACTCCCCATAGACTTCAATACAAAATAACGGCAAAAACCAACGTCCGTACACAGCCGACAGGCGTAAATAACTTAATAAATCACTTATATAAAACATGTCAAGTAATTATATGTCCACCCTGCCTGTCATAGATAGCATGAAAGATACATTTTTTATGCCCGTAATCATCATCATAAATTCATAATATATACATAAAGGTTTTTTACTTTAAAAAACGAAATAAAATCATTCAGGGGCTTACCTGGTGACTCGATGAGGTACAATTAAATGTCCGGATAAGACAACTCTGGCCACTGGGTGGGGTTGTTACACCAATTTGACGCTGGGAGAATAAAGGCCGGGGCATGTTTTTAAATTGGCCAAATTAAGTTTGTGTATCTATCTTTCACGCTTTATGGCAGGTAGGGTGGACATATAATTACTTGACATGTTTTATATAAGTGATTTCTTAAGTTATTTACACATGTCGGCTGTGTACGGACGTTGGTTTTTGCTGTTATTTTGTATTGAAGTCAATGGGGAGTCTAGTTTGTTTTCCCCCAAAAGTGGGCGTGAACCGATTCAGAAACATTTTATGACGCAGCGCCGGTTGTGCGTATAATGACAGAGAGGAAACAAGGAGCTGGCTTAAGTTCAGAAAGTAGTGCAGCTGTGCATAAAGTCAATAGACAAGCAATTTCTGAGCGATTTTTTTCAGTCACTTGTCCAAAATCAAGACAAACAGGATTTGGACACTGCTGTGGTCAAACTTTAGAAGGACATGTTCATAGTTAAAGTGGCGAGTTATACCTGTGTGAACCTGACGTATTTACTTGCAGATGTCACTTGGTTTGATGTATCCGCTGACGTTCAGACACTTTGAAATGCGAGTATAAATACTAAAAAGTATTATGTAATGTGTTGAAAACTGGTATCAGAAGCATTCCCCCAAAGTTGAGCAAGACGATGTAAAGATGTATTCTGAAATATGAACGCTATTAGAGCTATTTCATTACAAACGTGAATGGCATGCCCTGTATGCACTGCTGTTAGAGGAGGTTAACTGCAGCTGTCATTGCTGCTGTGCTCACTGAACACCAAACGAATGTTCCCACTACATATTGCAAACCAATATATATCTATAAGTATAAGAGGCTGATTATGCTTTTTTAACTGTTGTATTATTAAAAGAATTTACATTATACATATTAACCTGTTTAATCAAAAGGCACATTAAAAGGATATTTCACTTTGTAATTATTTTTTGGTGTGTTTTAGCTTATCTCAAGGGCATCCAAGATGTAGGTGTCTTTGTTTCCACAGTAGTTTCAATTTTGATATTTTTAGGTCAAACCGTTCTTGTCTGTCAGTCATATAATGGAGGTCTATGGTCACCACCTCAAAGAGCATGCACAGAGAAGTCCAAATTAAACATGATTTAATGACTCGTAAATGTAAGTACACACTGATGGTCTAAGACACGAAACGAGCGGTTTGTGTGAGAAAACGAACAGTATTTGTAAGCACAGACACGTCTAAGTGATCTGAGGGCGCGGGCGCTTCGGTCTGCGCAAGAGATCACTTCCACTTTTCACATTCTTGAAACTATTACTCTAATACAGTTGTGTATACTCAGGTATGGCAGATCCCTGACCACACTCCCTCTCGCCCCATCAGTGAGCCCATTGTGGTGCTGGAGGGTCACTCTAAACGTGTGGGCATCATCAAATGGCACCCAACTGCCCGCAACATACTCCTCACTGCAGGTAAAGATCAGTCTGCATTTACTGCCTTAACATCTCACTTTTAACAGAATAAAAAATAGAAGTTTTCCCACCATGCAAGATGGCTGTGATTCAGTGTGCTTGTGTCTCAGGCAGTGATAATCTGATCATCGTATGGAATGTGGGCACTGGCGAACCCTTGATCACGATGGATGACCATCCTGACCTCATCTACAACGTCAGCTGGAACTACAACGGGAGCCTGTTCTGCACCACCTGCAAGGACCGTCGCCTCCGAGTGTGCGATCCCCGGAAAAGCGAGGTGGTGGCGGTAAGTATTATGGCATGTGTGTATGTAGGAAAACCACAGACCTAGTTAGTTCACCCAAAAATGTCAATTCTGTCATCATTTACTCACCCTCATGTCGTTCCAAACATGTAAGACTTTCGTTGGACAACGGGGAACCAATAATTCTCGTGTTACGCAGCACATTTGAGCTTCAGCGAGAACCAATGAGGTTCATTCTGGTGTTACGCAGCTTGATTGAGCTTCAGCAAACGGGTTTCGGTTGGGCTTGTGTGAATTTAAGTTTATGTTCGCTCACTTCGCTGATCAATGTATATATGTGAATAAAAGCCTAAATTAAAGGAGTAGTTCACTTTTCAAAAAACTTTTGCTGATAATTTTCTCACCCCCATGTCATCCAAGATGTCCACGTCTTTCGTTCTTCAGTCGAAAAGAAATGAAGGTTTTTGATGAAAACATTCCAGGATTTTTTTTTCCATATAATGGACTTTACTGGTAACCAAACGGTTCAAGGTCTAAAAGACACTTTCAACTGTTCAAACTGTTTAAAAGGCTTTAAACGATTCCAGACGACGAATAAGGGTCTTATCAAGCGAAACGATCGCTCATTTAATTAATAAATAAATAAATAAATAACAAAGTTTAAGTTTTATAAGCTCAAATGTTCGCCTTGCTCCGTACTGTGACGCTCGTTTGTGACTCTCCTGTTCGAACTCGTTTATCAAACGAGAACAAATCTTTTTCCGTGTCAATTCGTTTGTTTCGTTCGTTGAATGAACCAAATGACTTCGTTCATTTTGATAATTTACTCACCATTATTTTCAACGATTATGAAAACGTGATAATCAGGATAAAATGGTCATTGTGCTGCAAAAGTTCCTTACCTTAAAAGTGTGTTTTCACCCCTCCTAAAATGCCTAAATTTAACGCCCAAATCAGGCAAATCATGTAACGGGACTGTCCTAAAATGTAGTCTACTGCGGGAAATGCTTTATTTTAAAAAGAGTCATTAAAAACGCATTAAACTGCGAAAGAGACTGATCCCCATGCGCTTTCTGTGCGCACTGCATGATGCCTTTTTGGGTAAACAATTTCTTTAAGATGTCCAATAAAAAATAAAAAAAAATGTATATATATATATGTCAAGATTAACAGAAATGTGGTGGTTGAAGTGAACTTTTTTTTCTCCTGTAGGAAAGACTGGCCCCACATGAGGGGATCCGGCCAATGAGAGCTATTTTTACCAAAGAGGGCAACATTTTTACCACAGGTTTCACCAGGATGAGCCAGAGGGAGCTTGGCCTGTGGGATCCGGTAATGGAGCAAAATTAAAGTGACACTTACCATACTGTTTTCATTTACTCACCCTCATGTTGTTCCACACCTGGTTGCCACACTGTAAAAAAAATGTTGGTTTAACTTAAAAAAGTAAGTAACCTGGTTTCCTTAAAATTTTAAGTTCATTGAACTGGAAAAAGTGAGTTAATACAATGAAGGAGAATGATTTAATCATCAGAAACTCAAAATTATATGTTATCTAAACTAAATAAATTATTTAAGTTGATTTGACAAAAGAAAAAATGTTGTGATTACTACACTGTAAAAAAATATTGTTGGTTTAACTTAAAAAAGTAAGTAACCTGGGTTGCCTCAAAATTTTAAGTTGATTGAACTGGAAAAGGTGAGTTAATACAATGAAGGAGATTAATTTAATCATCAGAAACTCAAAATAATAAGTTATCTCAACTAAATAAATTATTATAAAGTTGATTTGACAAAAGAAAATATGTTGTGATAACAAATCTTGAAAATATTTTTTTACAGTGGCAAGACCAAGACTTTGGTTAATCTTCAGAACACACCTTAAGATATTTTCACTGGAAATCAAAACTTGGAAGATGCAAAAAAGGAGTTGCAAAATGAACCCTTATGAACTGAGCAGTTTAATCCAAGCCTTGTGACTTGATACGATTGATTAATTTAGACCTTTATTCACATATAAACACACATCACATATTATAAACATGGAGGCTTGTGTTTACCTTCATATGTGATTATCAATTTACCTTTATATGTCTGATTTCACCACCCTGGTTGTCTTTCAATTAACTGACGGTGTTCATTTTTGTCATTTTAGACTAATTTTGAAGAGCCCATAGCATTACTGGAGTTGGACACAAGTAATGGAGTTTTATTGCCTTTTTACGATCCAGACACTAACATTGTGTATCTCAGTGGCAAGGTATGAGTCCATGTTTCATCTTCATTTGTTATAGTAGTCCAGCTGGCACTGTAGCGGTGTGTGTGTCTCCTCAGGGTGACAGCAGTATTCGGTATTTTGAGATCACAGAGGAGCCTCCCTATGTTCATTACATCAGCACATTCAGTAGCAAGGAGCCACAGAGAGGAATGGGCTTCATGCCCAAGAGAGGAGTGGATGTCAGCAAGTGTGAGATTGCCAGGTCAGTTTGCATAATTATACTTGTTGATTTGGAATATTATTGATCCATTGATAGTTGAGTTAAAGGGTTAGTTCACCCCCCAAAAAAGTAGAAAATTCTGTCATTTATTACTCACTCTCATGTCGTTCCAAACCTGTAAGACTTTCGTTCATCTTCAAAGCACAAATAAAGATCCTTTACAGTTACACAGTTAACACTTTGATGCTTAAAAAAGCTCATAAAGAGATTGTAATACTAATCCATATAAATTGAGCGGTTTAGTCCAAACTTTCGCTTCATATGATGAACAGATTAAATTTAAGCTTTTATTCACATATAAACATTCATCGACTCACACATCAGATCTGGCAAACAGAAGCTCAGAAATGTTTGGTTGACTTGCGAGAGCTAATTAGGTTCATTCTCGCACGTCAAGCTGGTTCAATTGAGCTTCTGTTTATGTTCGCTGATCAATGTTTAAATGTGAATTTCAGCCTAAATTAAATCTGTTCGTCATATAAAGCGGTCGAATCTCTTCAGAAAAATGTGGATATGGATTAGTTTTACGATCTCTTTACAAACGTTTTGAAGAGTCAAAGTTGTAGTTGCGTAGAGCTCAACGGAGGAACAGAAATCTCTCTCTTCATTTGTGTTCTGAAGATGAACGAGTCTTTTTGTGTGAACTATCCCTTTAATATATCATGGTGTATTCAAATACCTTATGCTTACATTATCATTTAAAAAAAATTTGGTTCAGAAGATTTTTTTTAAAGAAATATCATTTAAAATAATATAATTTTTATTTATTAATAATATAATTTTTTCTTTTTTTTATTTATTTATTTATGCAGGGACCATGCACAATTTTTAACATAAATATACTTTTATTTAGCAAAGATGCATTAAATTGATCAAAAGTGACATTTATGTTATTCTCAACATACTCAATTTCAAATAATTGCTGTTCTTTTGATCTTTCTATTCAGAAAAGAATCAAAATGACTATTTACATAAAAACATTTTTTAAAATTGATAATAAGAAATGTTACCTGAGCAGAAAATCAGCATATCAGAATGATTTCAAGGATACTGAAATCAGCTTTGCCATCACAGGAATAAATTACATTTTAAGACATATCAAACTAGAAAACAGTTATTAATAATATTTACAAATAAATGCAGCTTTGATGGACAGCTTTAGAAAACATTAAAAATCTTACAGACCCACCCCAAACTTTTAAACGGTAGTGTACTTCATGCGTTTTTGATGTATGATGTATGTTCCAAATTTTGTAATGAGTTTGAAAGGATTTTGCTCATTATAAAACTAAAATGGCCTTTTTTATGTTCTTGTGCACAATTCATCAACGTTCACATTCAGTATTCATGCACTTTTCTTTTTCATTATATAGATTATATAAACTCCATGAGAGAAAGTGTGAGCCTATTATGATGACAGTGCCCAGAAAGGTAAGTTGAAAGTCTTTTTAATTCTGAATGACTATGATCCCCAACAAAACAGAAGTTGGTTAGTGATGATGAAGAAGTCAACTCTTTCTCTTTCTGTTTGTATGATTCCAGTCGGACCTGTTCCAGGATGATCTGTACCCAGACACAGCCGGCCCAGATCCGGCTCTGGAACCTGAAGAGTGGATGGTTGGACGAGACGCAGACCCCATACTAGTGTCCATGAGGGATGGCTATGTTCCTCCAAAGAGCAGAGAGCTAAAGGTGGCTAAGAAGAACGTTTTAGACACCAGACCTGCAACACGTAGAAGCATGTCGGCTGTAGATGGAAGCAGTTTGCCAGTGAGTAGAATATCTTGCTTAATCTTGGTTTTAAAATGTCTCTTTCATGGCTTTTGTTCCTTCACCACCTGTTTTTATCAACAGTTCTTTAAAAGCAAATAGGGCTGGGAATCTTATTCAGAACCAGGCTGATAAAAAAAAAAAAGCCAGCATAACATCATAGGTTCACGTAACAGTAGTTTCTGTGGTTTTTAAAGGGTTAGTTCACCCAAAAATGAAAATTAAGTCATTAATTACTCACCCCCATGCTGTACCAACCCCGTAAGACCTTCGTTCGTCTTCGGAGCACAAATGAAGATATTTTTTATTAAATTTGAGAGCCGAATCACTTATTAATTTTCATTTTTGGGTGAACTAACCCTTTAAGGCAGATGAATGTTTTCGCTATTGCTTGATGTCTTATATATTATTATGACTAAATTATATAACTAAAAAAATGGACAGTTCAAAAACGTCATTCTTTCTTTAGTCGAAAAGAAATGAAGGTTTTTGATGAAAACATTCCAGGATTTTTCTCCATATAATGGACTTCAATGGGAACCAAACGGTTCAAGGTCCAAAAGACAGTTTCAGTGCAAACTGCAAACTGTTCAAAGGGCTTTAAACGATTCCAGACGATGAATAAGGGTCTTATCAAGTGAAACGATCACTAATTAAAAAAAAAAAAAACAAGTTTAAGTTTTATAAGCTGTGATGCGGGTTCGTGACTCTCCAGTTTGAACTCGTTTATCAAAATGAACGAATCTTTTTTCTTGTCATTTGGTTCATTCAACGAACGAAATGAATGAGTTGACTCGAGAAAAGATTCGTTCATTTTGATTAACGAGTTCGAACAGGAGAGTCACCAACCCCAACAGGAGCGTCACAGAACAGAGCAAGGCGAACATTTGAGCTTATAAAACTTAAACTTTTTTTTTTTTTTAAATTAGTGTTCGTAACACATTTTATGTTATAAAATAGTTTGGATCAGTTTTTTAAAAAAAAAATCTAATTCAGTACTTTGTTGATTTCTATGAATCGTTAAACTAAACCAGAATCATTCAAATCTTTACGATTCCCATCCCTAGAAGCTAAGCGTATCTTTCCATTTCCTGATTCAGTTTGTCCTTGACTTCCTCTTGCTTTTTCCCTCTTATTCATCCTCCTCCCACTACTCTTCCTTTCTATTTCCTCATCTACCATCCTTTCTTTCTCCGCTTTCTCTTCATGTCTTTCAAACTCTAGCCGCAGTTGTTGGAGAAGCTTGTTGAGGAGATCCAAAATCTGAAGGCCACAGTTCTCTCTCAGGAGAAGCGAATCTGTGACTTGGAGAATAAGCTCTCCAAGTACACTAATGGCACAGTCTGAATAAAACTAACTCATCCTGTGCACACTGTCCAATTCACTGCTAACTCTCACAGCTAAAGTATGAGCACAGATAGGCCAAGCCACCTCAACTCACCCAAGCTATGATTTAGTTTTATCAACACTGGCTGTACTGCCACTTGACTTCACAGGCTCTTTCTAAATGGGAATAAATCTCTAGTAGTAGTTACATTTTGGAGCATTGGGCCATTTCATTTAGCAAAGGCACTTATAATTCTTTCCTGATGCTTTGTATGAACTTCGTGTAGTAGTACACAGTTTTAGTTAAACGCTTAAGGAATCAGCAGGAACCATTTATGTCGGCTATGTAAAGGGTAGGCAAGACCACCTTCATTTTAGGACCTACAAATCCTTGTATGCACTTACCGCTTTTTAACCTTGAAATGCTGACAAAGAATGACAGAAGAAATGTAGCCGCAGTGGTTAACAGCCACAGTCTCTGTGTGAACATACCTCATTGTAAAGACCAGGACTTGGGATCAGATTTGTAGCTCTTATTTAGTCAGCTCTGGCCAAACCACATCTATGGCATGACTATGGGCAAATTCCATCCGGAAGTGAGCATCCCTATGCCCTATTCACTTCAAAGGGCAGAACATCACCATGAATGGTTAAATCAGTTCCTTGAAGTGACCATTGCATGTTCCCTTCGCTATCGGACCTGTGGAAGGGCCCTTGGTGAAGGGATTCGGTTGTTCACTTTCTTTTGGACCCCTTCCCAAACTGCAAAAACGCCAATTGGAATTCACATCAGGACAGTAATAATGAGCTCAGTAAGAGTTCTGCACATCCCTTCCTGCCACTTCCGCACCCAAAAATCTAAATTCGGTCAGGATTGTTCCAAATCATAATGTTTACTTTTCAGTAAAATATAAAATAGGTTTTGTAGAATGTCCAAGCTGCTCTTCTCCACACAATGAATGTAAATGATTACCAGGGCTGTTGAGCTCCAAGAAAATGAAAAAGCACAAAAAGATGTAGCATAAAAGAGGTTAAAGGGATAGTTCACTTTGAAATTAATTTTTGATATGTTTTAGCTTACCTCAAGGGCATCCAAGATGTAGGTGTCTATGTTTCCACAGTATTTTCAATTTTGACATTTTTCAGTCTCTATCAGTCATACACTTGAGGCACCAAAAAGCATGCTCAGAGAAGTCCAAATTAAACATGATTTAATGACTCGTAAATGTAAGTACACATTGATGGGCTAAGACACGAAACGAGTATTTATATCGTTTTTAACGTTTTTACCGTTTTTCGTTTTTTATATCGCAGTTGTGCAATGTCCAACTGAACCGAACTGAATCAGTTCAATGTTACGCCGGAAGTGATCGCTTGCGTGTGACGTCACTCAATATTTACACGGAGATTTCGGAAGTTTTACCTTTTAATAAACATATTTAGATATACCGAAATCGTCTTCCATTGCGGTTTCCCGGATATCTAAATATGTTTAGTGAAAGGTAAAACTTCCGAAATCTCTGTATAAACGAAGAGTGACGTAGGCGCGCAAGCGATCACTTCCGGCGCATGCGCAGACCGAAGCGCCCGTGCCGTCGGATCATTTTGTCATGGCTGTGATTACAAGAGGTAAAAACGATATAAATACTGTTCGTTTTCTCACACAAACCGCTCGTTTCGTGTCTTAGGCCATCAGTGTGTACTTACATTTACGAGTCATTAAATCATGTTTAATTTGGACTTCTCTGTGCATGCTTTTTGGTGGACCCCCTTAGCCTCCAGTGTATGACTGATAGACAACAACGGTTTGACTGAAAAATGTCAAAATTGAAAATACTGTGGAAACAAAGACACCTACATCTTGGATGCCCTTGAGGTAAGCTAAAACATACCAAAAATTAATTTCAAAGTGAACTATCCCTTTAATATGACTTGTGCACTATATATTCCAAGTGCTGTGAAGCCTTACGGTTGCTTTGTGTGAGGAACAAACATGGCACAAGAAGCATCATGCCATCATTTTGGTCCCCTAACTTCAGAAGAATTGTAGTGCATTGTATTATAGTTTTTTTCCTCCTTTGTGAAGCTTGACGGCATCAAGACACAATAGGGATTATCACGCTTCCGGTTTTCATGGGCGGGATTTGTCAACTTTGTGCATGTCCACTTACGCCGCAGTTCAACAATGCCTGAGACGAATGCTATTTATGTCACTACTCTGTTCCACTTTGTAAATCTAACCAACAACGCCAACCCTACTTAAGTTTTCATGGATTCCCAACTGAATTGAGTATAAGGAAGAAATGGATTAAAACTTTCAAATAAAACAAAGTAGCACGTTTGTTTGCAGCCGGCATCAGTTTGCCAGCGAGATCGGTGATTCAACAGAAGTGGCAGTGCACAAAGATCACAGAATCCGGAAGTCCTACGTATCAGCGTGATAATCCCCTATTTATTGCATTGAAAAACAGTCAGAACATTAAGCTAAAACTCTACTAAAATCAGGTGGGATTTAAATGACATGAAGGCAAGTAAGTGAGAACAGAATCTTAATTTCTTTTTTTGTTGTTGTTGAACTGTTCCTCAAGGCGGATGTTGTTCGAGAATATCAAATCGTGGATAATGATTTGACATAGACAGCATGTCTCCATTTGTCCCTCTTCTGTAAGGAGTGCTTGCCTTATTGATTCTTAAATTGCAACTAACCTCTCGCTTTACACGCCTCTGCCTTTCCAGCTTTGACCAACAGAACTAAAACTCATGTGGCTTCTGTTTAACATTTCAAAATGTAAATATTATTCTAGGGGGAAAAAAAAAACATAAAATTATCAAAACCAAAGACATCGTTTTGTTTTATGTAGAGTATTGTAGTTTGAATAAAACCCTTTTTGTACAAAATGTTGCCGTTGTTACATGCATTGTCACTCATAAAAATGGAAAGACACACATTTACCATGGGCAATTACTCTTTCTGAGACTAGCAAATTTATTTCTACTCACATAGCAAACAGTTTCTCAGTTTAGTTTTTAGTTATAGGGCCATACAACACCTCATTTCTATTAAATAAACAACCCAGAAACAAAGGGTACTGGTTTGGGTGCAATATCCTCAAGGTCTCCTACCCATTTCAGACTGTTAATAGTCAATGTGTCCCGCCTCCACAGCACTTGAAGTGGGTTCAGGTGGAAGTAAAGGAAAGAATGGCTTGAATCTCAGACATTAAAGTAGCAAAACCTCCATTAGTTCCATTAGATTGCTATTGAACTGCTTCTTACAGCTAAAAACAGTCTTTGGACCAACGTATTGTTAATGATTTCTGAAGGGGGAGTATTGATGTTTGCTATGGGGAGGTGCAAGTCCATTTAGGTTGACGCACTAGAGAGAGTAGGACAGAAGATTTGGTTTAAAGCTCTCCACCAGCTCACTTGAGGAAACCATTGCCCACCAACCTCAGTCCTAAGGTATGTTCATTGTTCCATTGGATAGACCTACAGGTTACAGACTTCGGAGCAATCGCAGCAATGTGGGAATTCTTTCTCTGCCTGCTACCTTCTCTAATGCTGATCCTGGTAAAGATTTTGCTTCGATTGAACTGGATCTGCCATCTTGCAGATAGTACCGTTCAGCAGTTGGGTCACTGTGTGTGGATTATGGCCTGTAGAGTTCTGAAACTGCCGCATATTCCAGTCTCCAAATCCATAGGAGAATGCCAGGGAGAGGTCAGACTGATCTGTAAACCCACGGCCCTTGCCAGCCACCTGAAGAAACACTGCTACGCTTTGACCCAGCCTCCATTGGCACGATGGCCTCAGGCCGACCCTCATCTTCAGATTATCACCCATCTTATGTGGCCCATGGAGGAAGGTGCTGAACTCCAAGGAGGAGTCCGCTTTAAAAGAGATAACCTTCTCCTGGAGGACGGGGGTATTGTGGCCCTGGACTGGGCCGTGAGTCTGATGGAGCAACAAGTTCAGACCAAAAGGAATCATCATCCTGGTGGAAAAGTTCTGGGCCTTCATTCTAGCAATCCGGCTATTGTTATTATAATTCCCAATGCCCTGGGCAGAGTAACGCCACACTTGATCAGATTGTGCCACCAGGCCTTGAAACAGGGTTTCTATCCAGTGGTGTTCCATCGACGTGGTCAAGGTGGTTGCCCGCTGACCACTCCACACTACCAGGAGTTCGGGAATCCTTCTGACCTTGTGCAAGCGGTAGCATACTTGCGGAGTCATCATCCATCCTCAACTTTGCTTGCAGTAAGTGAGGGCTCGGGATCAGGGTTGCTGCTGTCATATCTGGGGGAATGTGGCTCTTCGTCCTACCTGATGGCTGCTGCTTGCGTCTCTCCTGTGTTTCATGGCCAACTGTGGTTCGAGTATGAGCTTCCTTGGCTCTATCGCTGGATAGCCCTCATCTATCGCAAGCTTCAAATAAACAGGTAGCAAAATACACCGAAATGTAGACCTTTGATCTTTAATGAAGGTGTTATCTTGCATGTATGTTCTGGACTGCAGAATCTACTGCTGTAGTACTGGTTAAAGAAATTGATTTATTAAAAATGATATATCTCTAGAAATTGAAGAAAGCATAATAAAAAAGTAGTTCAGCTTTTCAAGAAACATTCTATGCCAATTGACACTCAAGTCAAACCTTGTGTGACACTAATTTTCAGTTGCACCTATTGCAGTACACGAGATCCAGGGGGCGGAGTCGGATCCTGACCTGAGGGGTGGAGTTGGATGTTTATGGATCAGGGGGTGGAGCTGGGTAGGTTTAGGGGTGGGTTTAGGGATCAGGGGTGGACCTGGGTGGGTTTAGGGATCAGGAGGTGGAGCTGGGTAGGTTTAGGGGTGGGTTTAGGGATCAGGGGTGGAGCTGGGTGGGTTTAGGGATCAGGGGTGGAGCTGGGTGGGTTTAGGGATCAGGAGGTGGAGCTGGGTAGGTTTAGGGGTATGTTTAGGGATCAGGGGGTGGAGCTGGGTAGGTTTAGGGATCAGGGGGTGGAGCTAGATAGGTTTAGGGGTGGGTTTAGGGATCAGGGGGTGGAGCTGGGTGGGTTTAGGGATCAGGGGGTGGAGCTGGGTGGGTTTAGGGATCAGGGAGTGGAGCTGGGTAGGTTTAGGGGTGGGTTTAGGGATCAGGAGGTGGAGCTGGGTAGGTTTAGGGGTAGGTTTAGGGATCAGGGGGTGGAGCTGGGTAGGTTTAGGGGTAGGTTTAGGGATCAGGGGGTGGAGCTGGGTAGGTTTAGGGGTAGGTTTAGGGATCAGGGGTTGGAGCTGGGATTTCATATTCTGCAGTGAGAACAATCTCCTAATTTTTGAAAGCCTTAAAGGGATAGTTACTTTCAACATAAATTGATGCGTACGGCTGTTTGTCGGAAGCTAGTTATTTTAGTTTATAAAGTTTAAATGTGGATATTTTTCTTACACAAATGCATCGCTTCACTTTAGAAGGCCTTTATTAACCCCTGGAGCCATGTGGAGCATTTTTATGATGTAAGAATGTACTTTTTTTGGCCTTCAAATTTTTTTTCCCCCATTCACTGCCATTCTAAAGCTAGGAAGAGCCTGGACATTTTTTTTAAAGATCTCCGATTGCATTCGTCTGAATGAAGAAAGTCATATAAACCTTAGATGGCTTGAGGGTGAGTTAATCATGAGGTATTTTTCATTTTTGGGTGAACTATTCCCTTTAATAATGATCTTGCCACAACTTGGCACACAAATCATATGGACTACTTTTATGGTGGTTTATGGACATTTTTGATGGTGCCCAATCCTGTTCCTGGAGATCTACCTTCCTGCAAAATTCAGCTCCAGCCCTGATCAAACAACTGAACCAGATAAATAAGATCTGAGCACTTGATTATTACAGACAGGTGTGTTTGATCAGGGTTGGATCTGAACTTTGCAGGTGGGTAGATCGCCAGGACCAGGATTGGACACCCTTGGTTGGCCTACAACATCAATCCAATCCATTTTATCTTATGCTGCCCACACACTACAGTACATCATTTTAGCTCCGATTTTCAACTTACGACAGTCACCTACACCTGTCTCTTCAACTGAATTGAAAAGTACAACATCTGCAAGCTAAGTTAGGGTGTTGTAAGATGTCACAGTGCAAACCCGCCATATTAAAAGGCAACAAGGATTACAAACTGTTTGAATTGAAACATTTGACCCCTTCCACAGGTACGCCACTGCTTTGAGCGCTGTGATGGATGTGGCAAAAATTCTACACTCCAGCTCTTTGCAAGATATAGAAGAGCTCATGTTCTGTGCAGACTCAATAGACCATGTTGGAAAGGACCGTTCAAGATCACCAACAAAGCCTGATTGGGCAAGTTATTGGGAGAGGAATGAACCTTTGCGAGATGCAGACGAAGTGGCCGTACCAGTGCTCTGTTTGTGTAGCCGAGATGATCCTTTACTTCCATCTCTCTCCACTGTACCCAAGGCACTTTTTCATAATAGCCCTTACTTTCTGCTGGCCA
The DNA here is from genome assembly GCF_988280905.1 of Pimephales promelas. Lineage (NCBI taxonomy): Eukaryota > Metazoa > Chordata > Actinopteri > Cypriniformes > Leuciscidae > Pimephales > Pimephales promelas. The sequence goes on from NC_142787.1 coordinate 29,001,750, forward strand.
TAACAGGACAGGGAGGCCACTGTGGCTTTCTTCATGAGGATGGACATGGAGGTACTACTTCCTGGAGTCATTCCGTGGTGTTGGAATACTTTAGGGTAGTTGCCGATTTCTTGGGGGTAGAGGAGAAGAAAGGGTTCAAGGATGATGTTGCACACCGTGGCGGCCAGGGCCTGAGGCATAGCGCCAGTGCTGTGCTGTCCAGAAGGAGGAGGTCAACCTTGCTTCGCAAAGAAAGGCCCATCTTAGGTTCACGAAGACGGCAGATCTCAACTCCCTCGGACAGATTCACATTTGAAGAAGAGCAGGTGGATTTTACTTGGAATAGATCCTACACTCGCTGAGTGAGAGAAGCAGGTGGTATCATAAGATTGGCAGCTGCTAAACTTAAAGTTTTTTTTCTAGGACCTACCATTTTCGTACAGTTGGACTGAAAGTGACAGAAGTGCAAATGTTACAACTTACCCCATATGCGGGGTTAATTGTAACAGACAGAGGGGTTAGTTGTAACACTTGTGTGTAACACACATAATTCAGTACAATTTTATTTTGAATAGTTTGATATTGTTTGTGCATCTGTATAGACAGATATCCATACATCCATCTCTCATCCAATCATCCTTCTGTTGTGGATCAATATCATGGATAGAGACATAGAAAAGGGCTGCACAGTTTTGCAATAAATAATAATTAATAAAATGATAATATATTGTAATTGCAATTAAATTAAATTTGTGTGTGGCAGCTGCATGTACAATTATTATTATTAATAATAATAACAGTCATAATAATACAATGAGCTTAAAATAAAAAAAAATGTAAAGGGTTTATTGCATTAAAAACAGGCCATATTTTTTAATAAATAAACAAGTTATCATTCATAGTACACTAAATTTTAAACATTTTAAATTCCAACATTGTTTGTGAACGTCCAAAGAAATTAAATGTATACTCAAACCTGAAAAGTTGTGTGGCTCCGTTTTCGCTTGATTATCGTTGTACACTTGGTGGCTTAGTTGTAACACTCTGTTAGAATTAACCCCGCTGTGTATTCCATATTTTAATGAGTGCACCTTTTGTGAATCAGACAGAATCATTGGAACATTTATTTTATTTATGCAAATTCTCAAAATTATGCAATATGTTTAGTTAAGTTTTAAATATCAATTAGACTTTTATTTTAAATCTAAACTTCAAAAACCCCCTTATGAAGGAAATACACCCAAGGACCGTGACGTCGCCCGGTATGGCGCAGCCGGGGCCCCACCCTGGAGCCAGGCCCGGGGTTGGGGCTCGTATGCGAGCGCCTGGTGGCCGGGCCTCTCCCCACGGGGTCCGGCCGGGCTCAGCCCGAAGAAGCGACGTGGGACCGTCTTCCCGTGGGCTCACCACCTGCAGGAGGAGCCGTAAGGGGCCGGTGCAGAGAGGATTGGGCGGCAGTCGAAGGCTGGGGCCTCGGCGACCCGATCCCTGGACACGGAATCTAGCCTTAGGGACGTGGAACGTCACCTCACTGGCGGGGAAGGAGCCCGAGATTGTGCGTGAGGTTGAGAGGTTCCGACTAGAGATAGTCGGAATCACCTCTACGCATGGCTTGGGTTCTGGAGCCACACTCCTTGAGAGAGGATGGACTCTTCACCACTCTGGAGTTGCCCATGGTGAGAGGCGGCGGGCTGGTGTGGGCTTGCTTATAGCCCCCCAGCTCAGCCGCCATGTGTTGGAGTTTACCCCGGTGAACGAGAGGGTCGTTTCTCTGCGCCTACGGGTCGGGGATAGGTCTCTCACTGTCGTTTGTGCCTACGGGCCAAACGGCAGTGTAGAGTACCCGGCCTTCTTGGAGTCTCTGGGAGGGGTGCTGGAAAGTGCCCCGACTGGGGACTCCGTTGTTCTACTGGGGGACTTCAACGCTCACGTGGGTAACGACAGTGACACCTGGAGGGGCGTGATTGGGAGGAACGGCCCCCCCGACCTGAACCCGAGTGGTGTTCAGTTATTGGACTTCTGTGCTAGTTACAGTTTGTCCATAACGAACACCATGTTCAAGCATAAGGGTGTCCACCAGTGCACGTGGCACCAGGACACCCTAGGCCGTAGGTCGATGATCGACTTTGTGGTCGTTTCATCTGACCTGCGGCCGTATGTCTTGGACACTCGGGTGAAGAGAGGGGCGGAGCTGTCAACTGATCACCACCTGGTGGTGAGTTGGATCCGATGGCGGGGGAGGAGGCTGGACGGACTCGGCAGACCCAAGCGTACTGTGAGGGTTTGCTGGGAACGTTTGGCCGAATCTCCTGTCAGAAAGATCTTCAACTCTCACCTCCGGCAGAGCTACGACCAGATCCCGAAGGAGGCTGGAGATATTGAGTCTGAGTGGACCATGTTCTCCACCTCCATTGTCGAAGCGGCTGCTCGGAGCTGTGGCCGTAAGGTCTCCGGTGCCTGTCGAGGCGGCAATCCTCGAACCCGGTGGTGGACACCGGAAGTAAAGGATGCCGTCAAGCTGAAGAAGGAGTCCTATCGGGCCTGGTTGGCTCGTGGGACTCCGGAGGCAGCTGACAGGTACCGGCAGGCCAAGCGGACTGCGGCCCGGGTGGTCGTGGAGGCAAAAACTCGGGCCTGGGAGGAGTTCGGTGAGGCCATGGAGAAGGACTATCGGCTGGCCTCGAAGAAATTCTGGCAAACTGTCCGGCGCCTCAGGAAGGGGAAACAGTCCCCTACCAATGCTGTTTACAGTAGGGGTGGGCGGCTGTTGACCTCGACTGGGGATGTCGTCGGACGGTGGAAGGAATACTTCGAGGACCTCCTCAATCCCGCCGTCACGTCTTCCATTGAGGAAGCAGAGGCTGAGGGTTCGGAGGTGGACTCGTCCATCACCCTAGCTGAGGTCACCGAGGTAGTCAAGAAACTCCTCGGTGGCAAGGCACCGGGGGTGGATGAGATCCGCCCCGAATACCTTAAGTCTCTGGATGCTGTGGGGCTGTCTTGGTTGACACGCCTCTGCAGCATCGCGTGGCGGTCGGGGACAGTGCCTCTGGGATGGCAGACCGGGGTGGTGGTTCCTCTTTTTAAGAAGGGGGACCGGAGGGTGTGTTCCAACTATAGGGGGATCACACTTCTCAGCCTCCCTGGGAAAGTCTATGCCAGGGTACTGGAGAGGAGAATACGGCCGATAGTGGAACCTCGGATTCAGGAGGAACAGTGCGGTTTTCGTCCTGGCCGTGGAACACTGGACCAGCTCTATACTCTCTACAGGGTGCTGGAGGGTTCATGGGAGTTTGCCCAACCAGTCCACATGTGTTTTGTGGATTTGGAGAAGGCATTCGACTGTGTCCCCCGAGGCGGCCTGTGGAGGGTGCTCCGGGAATATGGGGTCCGGGGTCCTTTGCTAAGGGCTGTCCGGTCCCTGTATGACCGAAGCAGGAGCTTGGTTCGCATTGCCGGTAGTAAGTCAGACTTCTTCCCGGTGCATGTTGGACTCCGGCAGGGCTGCCCTTTGTCGCCGGTTCTGTTCATAATTTTTATGGACAGAATTTCTAGGCGTAGCCAGGGGCCGGAGGGTGTCAGGTTTGGGGACCACACGATTTCGTCTCTGCTCTTCGCGGATGATGTTGTCGTGTTGGCCCCTTCATACCAGGACCTTCAACATGCACTGGGACGGTTTGCAGCCGAGTGTGAAGCGGCTGGGATGAAAATAAGCACCTCCAAATCCGAGGCCATGGTCCTCAGCCGGAAAAGGGTGGCTTGCCCACTTCAGGTTGGTGGAGAGATCCTTCCTCAAGTGGAGGAGTTTAAGTATCTTGGGGTTTTGTTCACGAGTGAGGGAAGGATGGAACGGGAGATTGACAGACGGATCGGTGCAGCTTCAGCAGTAATGCGGTCGATGTACCGATCTGTTGTGGTGAAGAAGGAGCTGAGCCGTAAGGCAAAGCTCTCGATTTACCAGTCAATCTACGTTCCTACTCTCACCTATGGTCATGAGCTTTGGGTCATGACCGAAAGGACAAGATCCCGGATACAGGCGGCTGAAATGAGCTTTCTCCGCAGGGTGGCTGGGCGATCCCTTAGAGATAGGGTGAGAAGCTCGGTCACTCGGGAGGAGCTCAGAGTAGAGCCGCTGCTCCTCCACATCGAGAGGGGTCAGCTGAGGTGGCTTGGGCATCTGTTCCGGATGCCTCCTGGACGCCTTCCTGGGGAGGTGTTCCGGGCACGTCCCACTGGGCGGAGGCCCCGGGGAAGACCTAGGACACGCTGGAGAGACTATGTCTCCCGGCTGGCCTGGGAACGCCTCGGTATCCCCCCAGAAGAGCTGGAGGAAGTGTCTAGGGAGAGGGAAGTCTGGGCATCTCTGCTTAGACTGCTGCCCCCGCGACCCGGCCCCGGATGAGCGGAAGAAGATGTATGTATTTTAAATCTATAAAATATTTGTCTCTGTGAATTATTTGGTTAATAACAATATTGTGATGTTGGCCGTTAGCCTACTTCATGCAGATTCTTTAAGAACCCTTCCACATTCTTACTTTTCCATGAAGATTTAATAATCTTCTTCAAATCTTTAAGATTTGTGCAAAAGAACCATATATGTAATCTTCTGATGGTATTTTTTATGATAACCCCCTTTTGTTAAATTGTATTTATGTATTTCCTTGGTTTCTACGCAAACCAACAACAAATGAACATTTCTATAAAACATCCACTTTTGCATTTATTATTCAAGAAGAAAAAGCCGAAGCGAAGGAAATGAACACGTGAAATATGCTCAGATTCAAGTTCAGCCTTGATGTGCCTAGAAGCTCAAAAATCAGATACTAGACAGGATATTGTGTTGGAAATATTACAGATATTGTCCATGATGCAACAAAAAAATAAGATAGTTCAGTTTTTATGGGTTCCGGCACATACTGGAGTGTCTGGAAATGAAGCAGCAGATAAACTAGCAAAACACTGTGGCAAAGGAAACTATAGATATTCAAATTGGGTATATAGTAAATTAAAAATGAAATCAATAATTAAAAGGGAGATAAATAAAAATTGTCAATAATTGGGATAATGAGGAAAAAGGTAGACATTTACATTTAATACAACCATTGGTATAGGTAGAGGAAGGAATTCAATTGGGAGAAGGAAGGAAGACTGTATTATTTCTAGATTAAGACTGGGACATACAGGACTTAACCCTTATGCTGCATTAGGGACATTTTTGGTCTTTTGCAGTTTAATTTCTTTGACCATTTTGGCTGTTTTAATGCAAATGGTATGAAATTTGGCAAAATTGTGACTTTTTGGATACATGTAAAAAATGTGATCCCATTTTGCAAAATATGTATAACACACACTGTGTAGATCAAATAGTAACACTCAGCACCATAAAGACCAAAAATGGCCCATTGAAACCCATTAAAACGTTGTTTAAATCTGAGGCTGTCAGTAATACATGAAACATGATTTTTGCACAAACATCCTTTCATTTTGAAGCAAAAGCATTATATTTGCATTATATAGTGTATTCCACCAGATGACGTCACTACATATTTATTCCCTATGGGTGGAAATGCACCTTATTTTAGGCAATAGGCAATGTTTAATAGGTGGCCATTTTTGGTCTCTAACGCGCTAAGTGGGATTTTTTGCAAAGTGGGACTGTGATAATCCAAATCTAAAGTTTTCTCTTTGCATTTAGTTTATTGAAAATAATTGAATTTTTGTGTTTTTTCCTCTTATACAAATCGATGGTTTCGCAAACAAAACTGGTAATTAAAGGGTTAAAATCCTGAAATTGAATACATTTTTGGTAGTTATGATGAGGACTGATGCTGGTTAAAAGATTTAACTTGGTAAAAGTGGAAAATAATAATAATATATAATATTTTAGGCAATGTTTAATATGTGGCCATTTTTGGTCCTTAATGCACTCAACGGTGTTAAAAATCTAATGCAGCACAAGGGTTAATTCAACAATGCAAATAATTGGAAGGAAAACATCCTACAGGATTATGTGAATGGTGTGGAATCAGAGAAACAGTGGAGCATGTACTTATTAAGTGTAATAAATATTCTGAGGAAAGAAGTAAAATGTTTGAAGAATTTGAGACGAAAGATAATCAACAATTAACGTTAAAGATGTTTTTAACTCAGTAGAGGGGAGTAGGTTAATAATAAAGTTTTTAGGTAGAACAAATTTGATCTTTAGAATATAGATAGGCTATTAGTATTATTAGTATCAGTATCCTTTGGAAGATGATGGACTTTGGCTGTAAATGGAGGAGCTGAACAAGCAGCAACATTGAAAGCACGAGTCGTTGATCTATTCCTACAGTAGATGGCGGTAATGCTCTTTTTAAGAATGCGAACCGCCAAAAAGCTCAAAGAAGAAGAAGACGAAGAATGAACACGTGATGCGTGATGACGTATGAGGTCTAAATATGACGCCGATTGCTATCTGTTAGCTAGCTACGTTGTTTCCCTCCATCAACACTGAGCAGAAACAGAAAGTCAGCAAGTTGATGTCCTAAACTGACAACACCGGATTCACGTTTGCCACAAATACCCAGCCTTTCGAGCGAGAAACTCTTTATTGGACGTTTGGTTAAGGAATCACCGGATAATAAACGGTAAGACTGATCATATCCGCTTGTTAGATCAATTGCGTTTCAAACCCGATTGCTAGCAAGTTAGCATTTCTAGCGAGCCATGTGAATTTGAAAGTAGAAACTTTACGTTTGGCATTTGTGTATCTGTATGGGGGATTAAATAAATCGGAAGATTTTTGACAGATATTATATATTAAATCGATTGATAGCAACTCGTTGACGCTTTAAATAAATGTATTTAAAATAAAAACTTTCATGTTAGCACATGACGGCTACCTTTCTTTTTCCTAGCTGCGTTAGTCCGCACTTGTTTGTACAGACTGGTTCGGTCAGGTTTAATCCGGCACAACCAAAATATTTATGTAATGTGTGTGTTGTCGAGGTGCAGTCATATGGCAATCTTAAAACAATAAAGGAAATCTAATAACAATTCTCACAGGCCGTAAATTCACTTGCACATTACATTTCTGGCGCCCAACTTTGCTGTGAGGCGTTAAATCTCACGTGAACGAAATTAACAAATTAGTTAATCTACTAAATATTAAATACTATTGGAGTTTATGGTGTATTATGAAAACAATGTAAACAAAGGTCTTGAATAATACATTGTTAATTTATTTATATTGCTGTCAGCATTTTATATACATAAACATAAATGTATCCCTAATGTTTAAGATGTTTAAAGTGGAATTTGATTTTTGTCTTGTCAGAAATTGTTAAACAAAAAGTCATAAACACATTTAAAATATTACGATATAATTTTCGGATCCCTTGTTACCAATTAATGCCACATTTTGAATTTTGACATGCTATGGTCGCTATTTGTTGTCTTGAATTGAAAATAAAAACATGTCAACTGTCTTTTCAGAACACATATGTGTACCTGTTTTGAAATGTATGTTTGTGCGTTCACATTTCTCATGAAAGCTCAATTGTTTCTGTATGGATGTTTCCACAGTATGTAAATGTGAATTATGCAAAGGCAGTATTCATTTAAATACTTGCCATGTCCAGTTAGTCTTTGTGGTTGATTTGTAGAAAAATATATACAAATGCTGCTAAATTAAAAAATATTATTTATATATAAAACATTAATATTTATATATAATATAAATTGTATATCTATATACATGAAAATATTTCTAAAATCTATACAAGCATGTGTGTGATTTTGTACATATATAATAATTTTACACAGTGCACATATTATGTAAACACAAACTTTGGATGCGATTAATCATTTGACAGCCCTATATATATATATATATATATATATATATATATATATATAGAATAAGTTGGGAGACTAATAACTTTTAAAAAAACTTTAAAAATAGAACAGTTTATATTAAAAAGTATATTGTTTTATGTTTTGTGTCATATTTGATACATCAGGCCTGCTTATATAGTGTCAAATAGTGAGAATATGTAGTAAATATGAAGACATGAAAAATATGGAATTTGCCGTTGTTGTTTGTATAGCAAAACATATATCAATGCAATAATAATGATTGAGAGACATACAAATAAACATTATTTAAAAAGCCCAATGTATCATAATTGATATGTAACATTATTTTTTTCAACAAAAACAGCCTAAATGGGAAATTAAGTAAAAATTTCCTTCATACTTCATGCGTTAGTCACTTCTTAAGTTTTTATAAGACAATCAGGCAATCATTCCCAGCAGTTATCCATAGCAGATACACCTGTCAGAAATATTTATTGCTACACTCAGCATTGTAGTAAACAAAAGAATGTTGTGACGCATATTATAACCATTTTGCTATTTTGAATGGATTGATGTAAATGTAAACCAGCTGAAGTGTGTTTTGCTATTCTAGACCTGAAAGCACTTCTCTTTTTGGTAGACATATGCAGGCTCTATAGCAGTGCAAGATGTTCAACAAATCTTTTGGTGCTCCCTTTGGGGGAGGGACAGGAGGATTTGGGACTTCTTCTACATTTGGGCAACAAAGTAAGTTAATATGTGTGCTGAATTATATCATGTTACGAGAAATCAATAATAACGGTACAGAGACAAAGTACGATATTTTTATTTTTGCCACTTTTGTCATCAGATGCTGGCTTTGGAGCAACAGGAGGCTTTGGATCTTCAGCGTTTGGGGCGGCAAACACCACAGGAGGAGGACTGTTCGGGGCCACCCAGAACAAGCCAGGTAATGCAGAATCTTTAAATACTCAAAGAATTAATCACTTTAAGATTTAATTGAGTTGATGCAGTGATTTATTTATTTATTTTTAAATATAAATAGCTTTTTATTGATGGATACGCTTGTATTTGAAACTTATCTAAGATTTATGCGTTGATTTATTTGGTGTGGATGCATGAACGCACGCAGTGGTGTTACAAAACCAGTTCCCTCTGATTTAAACACTTTTTAAGACGACGAGAATACTATACTTTAAATGTTAGTCTTTTGCTAAATATGAATGGTGACTTGAGCTGTAATGGAACAAAATAATGTTTGCTGTTGAGTGAGTCATCTCAGAAGTGAATTTTCTCAGCGAGTCACAACTTGACTCACAGCAGACTTATGAGAGAGTGTCATTTGTCTTGAAATCTTTGTGTTTGTCCTCAAGGTGGTCTCTTTGGCTCAAGCACTTTCAGTCAGCCCGTCACCTCCTCCACCAGTAGTGGCTTCGGGTTTGGTGCTCCTAGTGGCACGTCAAACAGCCTTTTTGGAAACACCAACACCGGAAGTGCAGGACTGTTTTCCCAGCAGAATAATGCCTTCGGTGCCAACAAACCAGCCTCGTTTGGCAGTAAGTTTCCTGCTGAATATCTGTGTAGAAGATGATTTTTTTTTTTTATTAAAAGATTAGCTTGGAAACAACACTCTAAATAACTGTTTGAATTGCTTTGCAGCTTTTGGTACCAGCACCAGTAGCGGTGGATTGTTCGGGACAACCAACACAGCATCCAACCCATTTGGAGGAACGTCAGGCTCTTTGTTTGGGGCATCAAGTTTCACTGCTGCACCCCCTGGCACAACAATCAAATTCAATGTTCGTTTAGACATGATTACTCTTTTTATATTTATTTTGTTTTTTCTCATGGATGCACTTTTAAACTACCTGTTTTTTTTATTTTATATATATATATACAAGGTTATTTTTACCAAAATCTCTTGTTTTTTTTATTTTTTTTATTTTGTTTTGGTTTTTTTACAGCCACCAACTGGTAGTGACACAATGGTAAAAGGTGGTGTGACAACCAGCATTAACACCAAACACCAGTGCATCACTGCAATGAAGGAATATGAGAACAAATCCTTAGAGGTAGGATGGGTTCTCTCTTTGTCGTAGTTTAAATAAGTGGCGAGAAATTTGTCTGGTGCTTTGAAAAGAAATTGTCTGTGGAAAACACAACAATGTGTAACAAACCTGTTGTCTAGAGTTTTGAGGATTCGGAGCATGATAAAATATCTATACCTTTCTTATACCTTAGGAATTGAGGTTTGAGGATTACCAGGCTGGTAGGAAGGGTCCTTCCAACCCTATGGCAGCTGGTACAGGTGGTCTCTTTGGACCGACAGCCGCAGCTACTCCCAGTACCGGCACTGGACTCTTTGGCTCCTCCGCTCCAAACACTGGCTTCAACTTCGGCCAGAACAAGACTTCATTCGGCACGAGTAAGTGGTGGTACCTTAAGAATTGGTTTGGTTGAGGTTTTTTTTGTTGTTTGAATGTGTGTTAACTTCTTGCACTCCAGGCACCGGGGCATTTGGGACAACCACAGGAAGTTTGTTTGGTCAGCCGCAGCAGCATCAACAGCAGCAACAACAGCAGCAGCAGCAACAGCAGCAAGCTTCCAGTCTCTTCAAACCATTTGGATCAGCCACCACCACCCAAAACAACACTTTCTCCTTCGGCAACACCAATACAATGGGCCAGCCCAACACCAGCACCATGGTGAGTGCCAGCAGACGGACTAAATATCTGCAGTCGTCACTCATCTTATTAGTCTAAAATCAGGTTAATTCTGTGTTGGTTTCATTTCTAAGCAGGGGCTGTTTGGCAACACGGCTGCCTCTCAGGCCGGAGGACTTTTTGGAAACACTAACACGAGTACTGCCGCAGGCTTTGGCACAGGAATCTTTGGTCAAACTAACACCGGATTTGGAAATGTGGGTACACAGGTGATTTCTGGAGAGGCTTCAACTTGGCTGTTTTTGTTTGTTTGTCAGATTCTTTTGCGTTTTTTCATAATGGCTAACTTGTGTTTTTTATTTCACAGAATCTTTTTGGTAATAAGCCTGCAGGATTTGGCACCACCACCACTAGCACACCCTCCTTTGGCACAGGCACCGGTCTGTTTGCAAATAAGCCTACACTCACTCTAGGGGCAAACACGAACACCTCAACCTTTGGTGAGTCTTAATAATAAAATTTGATTTCAGCGTTAACATCAAACAACTTCGTCATCTCTGGTTGAAATGATGCCCATCACTTTCACAACCTGTTCACTCCTAGATTTGATCTAGAAATTAAAATGCTATTTTTTTTTTTGAAGGATTCGGTGCGACTGGTGCTGGTGGGGGTCTTTTTGGGAACAAAACTGCTGCAACAGGACTGGGAACAGGATTGGGAACTGGTTTCGGAGGAGGTATGTTTTAGGGTGCTATTTTTTTCCTTTTCTTTAAATGTCATTTGTTACCATGAGTGAGTATTTATCTGTATTTTCAGCTGTAGGGACTGGCCAGACGTCATTGTTTGGGAACAACCAGAACAAGCTGGGCTCCACCTTGGGGTCAATGGGCACCTTCGGGACTGGAGGCTTCAACACCGGAGCCAACACTCTGAATTTTGGCGCTACTCAACAGCCTGTGGGTCAGTGCAAATGCTTCATAAATGATTTCATTCTCAAAACTGGTTTAAGTCATGTTGATAGGTTAAGTAATGATAGGTGAGGTTCTGTAAAATAAATAACTGGTTTTGTTCACAGCTCTGACTGACCCGAGTGCAGCAGCCGCTCAGCAGGCCGTCCTCCAGCAGCAGATCAATGCATTGGCCTACTCTCCTTTTGGAGACTCACCCCTCTTCAGAAACCCACTGTCGGACCCCAAAAAGAAGGAAGAGGTTTGAGTTTTACAGTTTAGATGGTCCTTGCATGTCTTTTTTTTGTAGGGCTGGAAAATTTTGTTAAAATAGTCTAATTGTGATTTTGATTTGAAGGTGTGATTTAAAAAAGAAATAAATCCATTTGATATTGTTTTTTGTAGGGCTGCACACTTTGTCCAGAATTTGTGATTTATACATCAATATGCCTAAAAATTAAAAACATTAATTTTTTCTTATTGCTAAATTAAAATAAAAAATACTGACAAATATTGTTTATGAAAGAATATAGTTATATTTTGATTTCTAACTTAAATGACATTGCTATATTTATGGATGTCTTTTAAATACATGTTTTGACTAAACATCAACAGGCAGCCCTTAACTTATCTTTTGTTGATAAGCACTTCTCATTACAAGTTTGGGAAGATGGTTGGCGCATGTTGCATTCCCAATTGACCGTTCGCAAAGACCCGCCCCCTTTAGTTACTGTTACTTTGTCTGACAAGCCATGCCGCTCTCACGCCACACCATGTTATCACGCCAAAACGCATCACGGAGCAAAGAGGACGCTGACAGACAGGACAGACCAGGTTGCTTTTGATATGAAACAAAGTCTCCACTATTTTTAAAAATAAATTTAAACAATAAATACTATTTTGTGGCTCTTTAATGTGTCTGACAGATCGCTGTAGAGCCTCAGTTAAAGCTGCTCGTGAACCGATCATCTCTTCCTTCTAGTTAATTGTATAGCGTCAAATAAACATGAAGCAATGTTGTTTTAACCACGGAAAGGTGTCATTGCACTCCGTTTTTCAAGTTCAAATCCTCCAGTGTTAATCTACTAACTCTCCTCACTGCTTTGTCGCACAAAAATGGCAGATGGCAGATTGATTGGTCAGATCGCCTGTCAATCAAACTCCCTGCGAAGGGTCAATTGCATGTTAAAGCGAGCCAAACTCAAAGCATATGTAGAGATGGAGTTTGTGTGGAGCAGCATTTACTGTGAACCATGGGAAAAGAATGCTCACTCGCAATTTTAGTTTTCTTTCGATTAATCATGCAGCCCTAATTTTATTGAGCCACTCACCAATTGAATAAAACATCAGAGACCACTGGTTTTTAACCATTGCTAATATATCTTCTCTTTCACTAGCGTCTCAAGCCCACAAATCCAGCTGCCCAGAAAGCCCTGACTACCCCCACTCAATACAAACTGACCCCTCGTCCTGCCACCCGTGTGCGTCCCAAAGCTCTTTCCTCCTCTGGCTCCTCCAAATCTCAGCTCTTCGATGGGCTTGATGATGATGAACCCTCTCTTAACAACGGAGCCTTCATGCCTAGGTAAGAGCCTGATGTCGTGACTAAAGCTGCATTTAGGTCACAAGATGCAGTGCACTAATTAAAGTGGTCCTGTCTGCATTTTAGGAAGAGTATAAAGAAGCTTGTGTTGAAGAACCTGAATAACAGCAGTCTGTACAACAACTCTGTGAACAGAGAGGTTGATGATTTAGCTTCCCCTTCAGAGTACCCACAGAATGGACTCAGGTATGTGGTCACTAGTTCTCAACCGTTTTGATGTGAAGTAATATTTTGCAGTCATTAACTGACCACATATTGAACGTTTTCCTGTCACACTTTTCAGTCTGAGTATGGATGATGGCGAGACTAGAGAAGGCACTATGGAGAGAAGTAGGGAGGATGATCTAGAGGTTTCCAAGTTCTACACCAACCCGATCACCAAACCCATTCCACACGGCCAGCCAAGCCCCTTGCTACAGGACACCATCTCGGAGTTCAACATGCGGGGAACTGCCAGTCATCGCAATGGCTTGGAGGCCAGCAGTGAGGAGATCTCTCTGGCTGAGGATTCCATTCAGGAGGAAAGAGATGAGGAGCTGGAGGCTCAGAAACCTCCTCACCCAGCTGGTACGCTTGTCTCCGTTGATGTTCCTTAACCCTTTAGGCGTTCCAAAAACATCTTAATTTCTAAAGAATATATCTTAAAAGTGAAACAAGATAGATACTTTCTGTAAATTAGAGAAATATTAAGGATGACCCAAAGTAGTGTTGTCAAAAAACTCGGTACTTCGGTACCAAGTCGGTACTAAAAAAAAAAAATGTTACGGTACCAGCTTTTCTAGGTACCGAGTACCAGGTTAATCCAGTTCTGTTCTAGACGCGATGTCTGAAACGTGCACAGTTGCGTCCTCTTTAACGCTGATATGGCTCTCTCTCTCTGAATCCACTTGTTGAAACGAAAGGAGGAAAGAGCCACATATGGAAATATTTTGGATTAGGCTAATGTCACGTTGCCATAAGAGGCCGATTATATGCAAATTCGCAATTTCAAATATAGGCGCGTTTCAAGCGCGCTCATAATAAAAACTCGTTTCCGTTGCATAGCAACGACAGACGCTGCGTGAGAGCAAGCGCTTTGGAAAGAATAAGCACGCGCAAAAATATAATTAAAAAACACGCGCGACTTGTGAACGGCCTCTAAAGTGCTTTCGGGGTAGTTTTACGAGTACATGAGCACAGTAGTATCCACCCGACACCAGAGTACTACTGGTATTAGTATTGTCATTTAATGTCAGTGCCAGTTCTAGGCGTATTCTTGCCTTTATAACTCAGCAGGTTTAAAAAGCCTTTTTATAATTAAATATGAATGCAGTTTTAGATTAAATAAAAGGACAATCAAGTCAAAAAAAACATGTTTTATGGTAATGCTACAAAGATACCATTCATCAACATTACTTAGTTATCAACACATTGAGTGAACAATATATTTTTACAACATTAATTAATGTTTGAAAATGTTATTTATTACAAACACCTGATTGTTCATGTTTGTTCACTTAATTCATTGTGCATTAAATAAATCATGGATTAAAACTTTACAAACAACTTTAAAAATGTGTTAGTGTATACTATTGTTTATTTTAGGTCATTTTATCTAATCTTTTTCTAAAGTGTTTATAATACAAATGTACAGTTTCCATACTTGTAACCGTGATAAACACTTAAATATATGTACATTTAAACTAAGCTTTGGTACCGAAATTGGTACCGAGAACCGTGAATTTTAACTGGTATTGGTACAGAATACTGAAATTTTGGTACCGTGACAACACTAACCCAAAGTTTATGTAGGGATTTAATTTTCCCCCATCTAATTTGCATATTATGACATCATATGGTGGCAGAAATCTTGGATTATATAATTTTCATGAAAAGTCGCATGTTTAAATGATAAAATGCGGCACTTCTTTCCCCCCAAAATGTCCATCACCTTCTGTATGCTATATTGCACGATACTGAATGCTCAGGTATATAGTAAGTAATAAACAAACTGTGTAAATCATTACTAATAAATGGTAAAACAAACCGTATGCATGTAGTGGTTGGCCTTTTTTGCTGTGGAGATTTTCCATTTACTACATACAGTAGGCACTCTGATTCCATGTATGGGGCTTATATTATTCATATGACACACAAACACAAGTAGACAAGACCTGTTTAGTTCAAAAGGTCACTCGTTAGGGCAAAGCGCAGATCATAAGTGATGATACGAGCAGCGCGATCGCGGCCAGCGCCAAGAATACATACTATTGCGACTCCTTCACGTTACCCCCTATCTGTACTATGAATACTTCGACCTCGTCTAACATACCCAGTGATAATAAACAAAGTCTCCACCACAATACTTTCGCCGCGATCGCGGAGAGGCTCTGATGAAATGGCTCACTCACACGCTTTTGATTACACTGATTCAATGCGCTGTAACGCGAACATTTTGTATAGAAACATGATGTTTTTTTGTGTTAGGGATGAAGTGTGACATGTCTGCCATCCAGTGGAGGGGATGTGGATCGAAATTTGACACCCAATTTGACAAAATCGGCCGTTTTATTCAGGGACTCATCTTGTCGAGTAAACTCGACCGTGGCGCCTAGAGGGTTAAAATATACAATGTGTTTGATGTGTTAGAAATCTTATTCTAATCTATCTTATTCTGACCTCTTTCAGGGATAGTTCTTTGCCGTGTAGGCTACTACACCATCCCATCCATGGAAGAGCTGGGAAAGATGTTGAATGAAAACGGGGAGTGTATTTTGGAGAACTTCACTGTTGGCAGAAAGGGTAAAACCATTGCTTGAAGCGTCATCATGCAAAAGAACAAATGCGATTCCTAGTAGCCCACCAGTGGAGCGTGACTTAATGTTTTGTTGTGGTGGTTTTACAGGCTATGGGTCCGTTTTCTTCCCTGGTGAGGTGAATCTTACCAACATGAACCTGGATGAGATTGTGTACTTCCGGCGTAAGGAGATAATCGTGTACCCTGATGACAAAGACAAGCCTCCTGTTGGAGAGGGACTAAACAGGTAATCTCGGGATTCAAGTTGGCAGGTGTTTCACTTGCATTTGTGATTTTAAAATTTCCAATACACGAGAGTTGATGTTAACCTTCATGCTGCTTTTGCCAAAATAAGTACAAACTAAGATGTAGCTTTACAGTAAACTATGCTTCTCCATCCATTTACACTTCTTAAAATAGATATTCAAACTGTAAATGTGTTTTGAAGAGTGCTGCATGTGTGTGACTTCAAGGGCTCCAAGCAATTCCTTGAAATTAATTTTTTTTTTTTTTTTTTTTTAAATCTAAGGTCATAAAAAATCTTAAATGGTCAAACAAATGCCGATCTATTTAATTGGTCCTAAACAGAAATCAAGATACAGCCTACTGTGATTATTAAACTTCAAAAGGCTATGATTTCATTAAATCAGTATTTGCGCTGCATGTTTCAAAGTAAAAGCGTAACGTAGCCCATTTTACAGGTTCTCAGTATTCATAGAAACAGTGTATTCATGCCAATTAGATTTTAAAAAAAAAATGTTTTTTATACAAGCCAACAAGTCAATTACTTTAGGGCTGTTAAAATTAACATATTAAATTTGCAATGTATTGTTTTTCTCAGTTTAACACATTACAAATATTGAATATATTTAACGAATCATCTTTTTTTTCTGTTGTCCTTTGGATGCTGTACAGTATATGATTACACTATCTTTCATTCAAATGCTATTAAACGATTAATGCACGATAAGAAACAAAAAAGAGCTCAAATCTGTATTGGTGTGCTTAAGACCCAAAGATTGTGCCTGTACCGTGTTGAGGTTCTCTTTCAAGAAGAACGTAAAGAGAATGAATAAAAAGAGTGTATAGAGATGTCTAAAAAAATAGGTGTCGGATCCATTTCATGTCTTAAAGTGACAGCAGCATAATAAACCTGTTGCTGCCTGTTATTGATGTTAATGACTGAATGTTGACTGAATAACTTTTGTAGCTTAAATATGGACCAATCTATATTAAATTTATGCAGTGTTTGATTATTCAGTTTCTGTAGGTACCACAGTAACCTTAAAGCATTGTTAACAACTAAAACACTTTTTGTTGTGCATTTTAGCAGGGCTGGCAAAAATCTAAATCTGTGTGTGCCAGTTGGCTCAACCCCCAAAAACCTTGGGGTTGAGCCCTGATATATTAAAGGCACAGCTAAATGTGACATTTATTACAGTTGGTTTATGTGAACATAGTTTTAAGTTCTCTTAAAGGGATACTCCAAGTAAATGATGACAGAATTTTCATTTTTGGGTGGAGTATCCCTTTAAATTAAAAGTTGTTATTTTTAAAGCCAACTAAATGTTAAAATTGATATCTTTTTCTGCAATATTTTGGGGAGTCAATGTGACTATTACAATATAGGAATATATTGAATAAAATAAAAAGATATAAATCACATTTTTTTTTGACTCTGGATGGGTTTTGCATCCTCCTCAACCACTTAGAAACACCACTTCTCCTTATTAGTTCAAAATAACATTGTTTTGTGTTGCATGCAGACGTGCTGAAGTGACTCTAGATGGTGTGTGGCCCAATGACAAGACAACGTGCTGTCAGATCAAGAGTGTAGAGAGGCTGAATGAGATGAACTACGAGGGCCGACTCGAGGCAGCCTCGCGCAAACAAGGCGCACGCTTCTTGGAGTACCGACCCGAAACTGGATCCTGGGTCTTTGAGGTATGAGCGCCTACACCACGTGCTCCTCTTTTCTGACTTGGAGTTATCTGTTGTCATGATTAAGATATTGTGAGTATGTTACTGAAATCTCCTTTTACAGGTGGCCCACTTCTCAAAGTACGGCCTGCAGGACTCTGATGAAGAAGAGGAAGCCCCCCCGACCAAGCTGGACCTGAAGAAGCTGAAGACCGGGGGCCCCCTTGGGATCGCACAGCTTCCACTGAACCAGCAGCAGATGGCGCCACAGGCTCAGGTAGACTGAGTCTGACACACATTGGTCTCCGGGGGCCACTCAAGTTCACTCATACCTGCTGTGCCCCCCCACAGTC
Source organism: Pimephales promelas (assembly GCF_988280905.1). Taxonomy (NCBI): domain Eukaryota; kingdom Metazoa; phylum Chordata; class Actinopteri; order Cypriniformes; family Leuciscidae; genus Pimephales; species Pimephales promelas. The sequence goes on from NC_142787.1 coordinate 29,019,827, forward strand.
CAGATCTACACTAGCAGCGGGCTTTTAGAGGTTCAAATGCTTTTCAGCTGTGATGTGCAAAGAGATCGGAAGTTTTTGAAATGCTGTGCACATATTTTATATTTTAAGTTTACAAAGGGAGTTGCCTTTTATATAATATTTATAGTTTGTAAAGCTGACTGTTCCCCTGAGCAGTTGAAATTAAAAGGTGCTTTGAGTGTAAAGACTAGACAAAAGAATATTATTTGTTACACTTTTGTGTAAATGAAACTTTTACTATCCAACACAATAAAAAAGGGTGATTCTGAATGTTTAAAGTGGAATAAGATCATCGTCATTATTAGTGTATTTAATTATGCTTGGTTTCTTTTATCATTGCCGAAATATAAAGTATATTTGTAGAACACAGGCAAAGAATTTGCTTGACCAGATGTATTAGCATTAGCAGGTTATTTGAGTAACATTACATGCAAGTGTGTCTGATCTGAGATATTCTACAGATATGAGCCTGTGGGCTTTCAGAATGTTTTATTTTGAAGTATAGCAGTGAAACATAAAATGTATGATGATAGAAAGTGTGTGGATGTTTGATTTTGTCATGTATTTCATTGACAAATAAAAGTTCAATAAAGATGACAATGTTTGTGTCAGGACATTTAATGGGTACATAATGCAATGTTTTGATTTGGCAGCAACTAGATCCTCGATGCCTGCCAAAGCATTTGGTAAAAATTAGTTTAATGATGATGCAGAACTGTACTCTGCACTCGGATCAAGAACAAAGACTTGATTGATCTCTTTGTGTGTGTATGTGTAGAGTACTGGAGTACTTGAGCTGCTCAGCCGCGTGTCGGAGTTGGACAGTGACATGGCCGACATTACCCAAGAGCACCCCGCGGACAGTGTTTTGGGTGAGGAGGATGGAGAGAGAACGTCTTTGGAGGAGAACAAGCTGAGATCTGAGACTCCTGTCGAGCATGAGCCCGTGTCCTCATCCAGCCAGATCGCTTCCTCAATGGGCATCAACCCTCATACCTTACAGGTAGCGTGCACGTAATTGAGTCGTTGATTGTAAATGCGTCGCGTTCTGATATTTTAGTAACGTTGATTTGATGATTTGTGTTCCACGCAGATTATGAAGGCCTGTCTCTTTGCAGAGGACGATGAATGCGACTTGTTTCAAGAGCATGGTTCTTCAAAGCTCATAATGGATGTGGCTTCCCCCAAAGTTTTGCTTTCTGGACCTGGTCGGCCATCAAGTATGCCACTTATTCATTAAATGCAGTTTACATACATTACCGGTCAAAGGTTTTGGAATAATTCAGAGTTAATAATGTGTTTAAATGAAATCTCTTATGCTCGCCAATGCTGCATTTATTTGATTAAAAAAATTATATTTTAAAAGTTAAATTTATTATTGCGAATATTATTGTGAAATTTTTTTATAAAAAAAAGATACAGTAATACTGTGAAATATTATGACAATTTAAAATGATGGTTTTCTATTTTAATATATTTTAAAATGTAATTTGTAAGCTGAATTTTTAACATCATTACTGTTGCTGATTACACATCAATTTTTATTGTCACATAATCCTTCAGAAATCATTCTAATAGGCTGATTTTATGCTCAAAAAACATAAATTATTATTTTCAATGTTGAAAACAGTCGTGTACCATTTTTCCCCAAAAAATTCTATGATGAATAGAAAGTTCAAAAGAACAGCATTTATTTAAAATATAATCTTTTCTATCATTATAAATGTCTTTACTGTAACTTCTGATCAATTTAACTCATCATTGATGAATAAAAGTATTTTCAAAAATAAATTCTTACTGACCCCAAACTTTTGAATGTTAGTGTTTAATGTTACAAAAGCTTTCCATTTCAGATCAATTCTGTTCTTTTGAACTTTCTATTCATCAAAGAATCCTGAAATAAAAATTAATAATGTGTTTAAATGAAATCTCTTATGCTCGCCAATGCTGCATTTATTTGAATTGAAATTTATTATTGTGATGGTAAGGCTGAATTTTTAGCAACCATTATACCCATCCTTTTGGTTCAAATGATTCATCAGAAATCATTCTAATTTGGTGCTCAATTATAATCTCGTATTATTGGTACTCCTCAATTTTCTGATATTTAGAAGAAAATTAGTAACCAGACTGTTTCTGGTCTCATTGACTTCCATAGTAGGAAAAAATATACTATAGAAGTCAATTAAACCAGAAAGTGTCTGTATACTGATATTCTTCTAAATATCAAAAATCGGCTGAATACATTCGAAAATGGTAAAACCCAACTGTTTATCTCTGGGGGAGTGGTAAAATGAGCCTATTTACAAAAAAAGTGGAGTATCCCTTTAATAATGGTTCATATCAATGTTGAAAACGGTTGTATTCCTTTATATTTTTGTAGAAATCATGATACTTTTCAGCATGACAAATAACTTTCCCTTTGAAAACAATATTCCTGTGATGGCAAGGTTGTAAATTCACTATATTAGTTTTTACTGTGTTAATTTTATACAGAAAAATGCACAATTGGTGAGCGCTTCTTTTAAAAACAAAGAAAAAGTATTTTCTCATGTACTTCCGAGCTGCCAATTCTCACGCGTTGGCCGTGAGACACCCGCATTTGCTCACACGCCACACCCCTGATTTCTCATGCTGAAATGTCAACCCGGTCAGTCAAATGCCTGCAAGATGAGTCTATATATCTACCCGTTGAGCCACTCGTGATTGAATAGGGCACGGCAGAGAGGGAAAGCGAGCGAGAGACCTTGCGTTTGCAGGGAGCATGTGGTTACCCTCCCCCCACCCAAATTGGAGAATGTCATCTCCAAATCCGTTGGAGAAGTCTCACTCCAAGCTAAACTCAAAAGTTGGCAGCTGTGGTACTGTACTTGTGCGTAGTGCATGTCTTATATTACGGCTTTTCCATTGCAGTCGGAGCCCTGTTACAAACAAAGTTCACCTCAGGTGGAGGGCTTTTTCCCCAGTTCCCAGAGGCTCCTTTTGGTGGAATACCTCAGAAGCTTAGCAAGTCAATGGTGTCTGAAGCCCCATGGCCATCATTGGGTCCATCCTTCCTGTTGCCGGCCCCTCCTCCAGAACCTACGCTTCGGACCGTCGGGGCACGTAGGCTAGGTGGGCCAGTTCCTCTGGAGGCCTCGGTAACACTAGGGAAAGGCCGTTTACTGATGGACGCGGCTCTGTTCAGAGGCCGGTCTTTCAGAGTGGGCTGGGGTCCCAACTGGACACTGGTGCACTGTGGAGATCAACTTAGTGTCACAGAAACAATGAAGGATCAGGCAGCAGAGAGCATGAGTTTTGGCTTCTTACCCAAACCAACCAAGAGCAAACAGTAAGTTTAACTTCTTCATAGTTTTCGCAAATAAAACGTATCTTATAATAATTTTTTCCATATTTGCATCACACCAGGATCACTGAAAGTCTGTATAAGGTGCGTATGGAGCAGGTGGTCGGCCTGGAGCACAAGCAGTCGGCCGAGAGCCTTGCTCTTTACCACAGGCCTCTGGAGATCAGTCTAAAGCACAGCACGATCAACACCGAGGACTCCTGTCCTTTCATTCAGCCAGCGAGAGGAGTGGACGCTCTGCATGGTTATGCAGAATGGATTGTGGAGGTCAACAAAGAGACAGGTGGAGGGGATGGTATGAATTTTATTTAATATTGTATTGTCTTGTGTATGTGTGTATATATATATATATATATATATATATATATATATCCATCCAGTCAAAAGTTTTAGATCAGTAAGATTTATGTTTTTAAATGAATTCTCTTCTGCTCACCAAGGCTGCTTTATTTGATGAAAAAAAATAAATAAACAGTAATATTGTGAAATATTATGACAATTTAAAATGACTGTTTTCTATTTTAATATATTTTAAAATGTAATTTGAAAGCTGAATTTTCAACATCATTACTGTTGCTGATTACACATCAGTTTTCAGTCACATGATCCTTCAGAAATCATTCTAATATGCTGATTTTATGCTCAAAAAACATCAATTATTATTTTCAATGTTAAACAGTCGTGTACCTTTTTTTCCCCAAAAAATTCTACGATGAATAGAAAGTTCAAAAGAACAGCATTTATTTAAAATATAATCTCTTCTAACATTATAAATGTCTTTACTGTAACTTTTGATCAGTTTAACTCATCCTTGATGAATAAAAGTATTTTCAAAAATAAAAAATTAATTCTTACTGACCCCAAACTTTTGAATGGTAGTGATTAATGTTACAAAAGCTTTCCATTTCAGATCAATTCTGTTCTTTTGAACTTTCTATTAAAATAAAAATGTAAAAAACGGTTTTCAACATGGATAATAATCATAAATGTTTCTTGAGCATCATATTATAATAATTTCTGTAGGATCATGTGACACTGAAGACTGGAGTATTGATGCTGTAAATTCAGCTTTGATCACAGGAATAAATTACACGTCACTATATATTACACTATACATAGAAAACCGCTGTTTTAAATTGTAATAACATTTCACAATATTACTGTTTTTTTTTTATCAAATAATTGCAGCCTTGGTGAGCAGAAGAGACCTCTTTTAAAAACATAAAAAGTCTTACCGATCTAAAACTTTTTTTTTTTGTGATCAACTCTTTATTGTCTTTAGAAACAAAGATAAAACAAACATCTACAAAAAAATAAAAGACAGGGAAGGGGGAACAACAGACACATCAAGAAATGTACAGTATGACAGAGAACATAACATAAAAAAATTTATATATATATATATATATATATATATATATATATATATATATATATATATATATAATAAGAAATCTTTATATAATCCAACATTTTTGAAGAAAAACATTGCCATGCCCGATCTAAAACTTTTGACCGGTAGTGTGTATGGGCTCAGTAAGTGTTTTTATTGATCAAAAGTGACAAATCATTTAGTGTTTTAAAAGATTTCAATTTCATATAGTTCTGTTTCTATTCTTTATATTCGACAAAGGGTCCTGAAAAAAAATTGGGTTTCCACCAATTTATTAAGTGGCACAACTGTTTCCAACATTGATAATAAGAAATGTTTTTAATATTAGAATGATCTTTGAAGAATCGTGTGACTCTGAAAGACTGCAGTAATGATGCTGATAATTTTGATCTTCATCATTAGCTGGCCTGGCCCATTGGCAGCAAATCTGGACTTTGTGTGCCGCCCTGTGGGGTCGTCTTGGCGACCGAGATGTGGAGACTGAGCACTACTCGGACTACCAGCAGCAGCTCGAGAGGCGGAGGAGCTTCTCGCACTGGCTCTCTGTAACTGCAGCCGGGTGTATAGAGGAGGAGGTGGGCCGGGCTCTTCAGCGCAACCACGTTGAGGCTGTTTTCAGTTACCTTACCGGTCACTGCATAAGCAAGGCCTGCAAACTGTCCCAGAAGAGTGGTGAGTACACTATTTTTTTCTGAATGCAGTCAATGCAGTCATTAGTGGTTCTAACAAAGGCTGTGTGTCTTTATAGGGGACCATCGCCTTTCACTGATGTTGTCTCAGGCTGTGGGCTCTCAGTTTTGTAGAGATCTACTGGCTCTGCAGCTCACCGACTGGAACAGGATGCAGACAGACTCCTTCATAGAAGAGGAGAGGCTGCGAATCATTGCTTTGCTTGCAGGCAAACCAGTAAGTAAATGTTTATACAGTACAGCGGTTTGTAAATTTACAGTAGTACAAAATCGCAGCAGTTTGTACATGTAATGTGTGAGGCTTCCAGTTGTTGTTTTTTACAATGTTACAGCAGCCACTTTATTAGGTACACCAGGTTGGTCCACCTTTTGCCTTTGGAACTGCCTTAAGTCTTTGTGGCATATATTCAACCAGGTCCTGGAAACATTCCTCAGAGATTTTGGTCCACATTGACAACGCATCATGCAGTTTCAAGGTTTAACATGTTGTGTGTTCAGAGATGCTCATCTGCAGACCTCAGTTGTAACGAGTGCTTATTTGAGTTACTGTTGCCTTTCTATCAGCTTGAATCAGTCTGGCCATTCTCCTCTGACTTCTGGCATCAACAAGGCATTTTCGGCCACAGAACTGCCACTCACTGGGAATTTTCTCATTTTCTGGTTGTGTATCAGAATCCCAGTAGATCAGCTGTTTCTGAAATACCCAGACCTGCCCGTCACACACCAACAACCAAAAATCACATTTCTTTCCCATTCAGTTGAACAGGTGTACCAAATAAAGTGTCCAGTGACACTTTTTTACCCTTTACCGCACTTTATTCTTGTAGTTATTTACCTATAGTGGCTAATGTATCTGAAGTCTCACACTTTCTCAGAAATGGTCTTACTTCTGCGTTGAAAAATAAGGTGGATATGGTTTATATAATCGATATCATGATGTAGCTTAGTGTGATTCATCAAATGCTCTAGCTAATATTTAAGTCATCTGGTAAACATTCCAGTGTTTCTATTGCAATATATGATATAGTGCAAAAAAGTAAAGTCATTTATTTTAATAAAGGTGTGGCAGTCGACTGACAGTGTTATAAACGTGTGCTCCGAGCTGGACTGGAAGCGGTGTGTTGCTGTTCATCTCTGGTACATGCTGCCTCCCACTGCCTCTGTAGCGGATGCTCTCGCCAAATACGAGTTTGCGTTTCAGGTACCTGAAATATTTCTCTTCTGCTCACCAAGGCTGTATTTATTTGATGACAAATACAGTAATATTGTGAAATGTTATTACAATTTTAAAAGGTTTTTTATTTATTTGTTGTCTAAATATCTTAATATGCTGCTTTGGTGCTCAAGAAACATTTATTCTTAACTTTAGCCATGTTACCAAGTTGCAATTTTAACTGGTTTTTAACTCATTAACTTGTTTCCTTCATAATGTATGCATGTCATCTTACCAGATAAGTTTTTTTTGTATGATTTTTGATTCATTCTGAATACATTTTTTTATTTTTTAATCTTACTGAACCCCAAACTTTTGAACAAGTTGAACATTAAAATCCCTTTTTTTTGTTTAATGTCAGTAAGTGTTTTTGAAGAAATGTATTTATTTCCACTAATTACAAAAAATGTAATTCTGTCAATGACTCACCATGTCATTCCAAACCCATAAGACTCGTTCTTTGAAACATAAATTTAGTTTTTTGCAATCTGAGAGCTTTTTGTCCCTCCATTGATAGTACATAACTACCAACTTGATGCTTCAAAAAATTCATAAAGAGGTCGTAAAACTAATTGAGGGGTTTAGCAGATTTAATTTAGGCTTTTATTCACATAAAAACATTGATCAACTCGAACATCAGTTGTGGTAAACGGAAGCTCAAGCATGTTCGCTTGTGTTTATGTGAATGAAAGCCTTAAATCAATCTGTTCATCATAATATAAAGCGATCATGTCCATTCAGGAAATTTGGACTAAACCACTTGATTATATATGGATTCGTTTTACGATCTTTTTATGAACTTTTTGAGGGAACAGAGTGGTAGTTGCATGTACTGTAAATGGCAGAACAGAAATCTCTGATTTCATTGAAAAGATCTTCATTTGTGTTTCAAAGATGAGCAAAGTCTTATGGGTTTGGAACGACATGAGGGTGAGTAGATGATGGCATTTTTTTCCCCTTGGGTGAACTAAACCTTTAAGAGTATGTGAATAAATGCTGTATTTGTATGCTTTTCAGGGTTCAGAGGAAGTGAAAAGGTATGCTTGCCCTCCTTTACCTCCCTATGTAGATGAACTGGAGTTGTTGGGTTTGGATGAAGAGATGGAAGAGACTGAATCCAAAAAGCCACTGTATGACATCTGCTTCCACCTACTTAAACTGTACAGTGACAGGTTCGTAATCACGTCCTCTTTGATTCCCGTTTTGTCTTTGTTGGTGATGTCCGTAGGCTGATTTTGCTCTCCCCCCCTCATAAGGCATTACAGCCTACAACAGCTCCTTGATCCCAGCACCGTAACTGCTGATCATCTGGATTACCGGCTGTGCTGGCACCTGTGGAACGTGCTGCAGGCTCTTAACTACAATCACCTGTCCACCTCATGCCAGGCCTTGCTGCACACCAGCTATGCCGCCCAGCTGGAGAGTGCGGGATTTTGGGAGATGGCTATCTTCGTGCTGCTGCACATACCTGACTCTGGGTAAACGACGGCTCTATTCGGAGTACTCGTTTAGTTTGTGATGGTTTTTATATTAGGATGAGTTGAGTGACTTTACGTCAAATGTAGCGACTTCGGTACCAAGTTGGTACTGAATTTTTAAAAATGTGACACTACCAGCTTGGGCTGGGTATTGACACAAATTTCACAATTCGATTTCGATTCAATATTGATTTATTTTGGATATCAGTTACAATAAATGGTACATTTTCTTAAGGAAATCAAATCTCTTAACTAATGCTGTAAACTATGGGAGTCTAGTTGTAGCCTATAGATCTCATTAGCCTAATATGAAGGTAATAATTAACTGTTTTGTAGCTATACAAACACTTAAATTACACTTATTTATTTTTGTAATAAGAAGATTACTATACAGCCGCGATACAATGTTCCATTCATTCAAATGAAACAGGATGACTAATCGATTCTTGAGATTTAAGAATCGATATCGGTTCGTAAAAATGAGAATCGTTTAATATCGAGAAATCGATATTTATTACCCAGCCCTACTACCAGCATTTCGCTCTAGCATTTCGAGCACGGTTGAACAGATTCTTAAACGCCTGCTTTCAAACGCTCCTGTGCGTATCTAAGCGCTTGGTGAAGACCGTCAAAGACATCAATTTACTACATGTTTTTGTAGTGTTGATTATTATAGCCAATCACAGACATACATGTTGAATGTGTTAACACAACACCCAATCAGAGGTGTTTAAGAATCTGCCCGGGAGCGCTTAGTTTTTCGGTACCGAAGTCGGATGAGATGATTCCTATTTGATGTAATTGTGTGCAGACGTAGAGAGAGTGCAGTGCGGGAGATGCTCAACTTACACTGCCCCCTTGAGGAGACAGAAGAGTCAATGGAGAAGGAGCAATTTCTTACGGAAAAGTTGCTGATCCCCATCAAGTGGATCCATCAGGCCAAGGCCATCCGTGCCTGCAGAGAGGGAGATAAACATCGTGAAGCCTTGCACCTCTACAAGGCCGGCCACTGGAATCACTGCCATCGGCTGGTCATCCAGCACCTGGCCTCAGGTTAGAATAAGCCAAAAACACACACGAGCTATTATAGGGGTGGTTAATCTAGTCTGATTTCCCGATTCGATTGCGATGATTGAAGTCCCGATTCGATTACAGTCAATTCTCGATTAGCGATTATTGATTTTCCAATTCACAACAGTAAACGAAAATACACTAGACCAACACATGATTATATTAGCAGCAACATTTTGGTATTAATTGCACTTTTTATTTGTTTGATCGGGAGTCCCTGCATTTATTTCCCCCCACTTTGAGCATTCCTTTAAAGGGATACTCCACTTTTTTGGGAAATATGCTCATTTTACAACTCCCCCAGAGTTAAACTGTTGAGTTTTACCTTTTTTTGAATCCATTCAGTCGATCTCCGGTTCTGGCATTAGCACTTTTAGCATAGCTTAGCATACATTATTGAAGTGCACTAGACCATTAGCATTTCTCCCCAAAAAATTACCAAAATGTTTCGATATTTTTCCTATTTAAAACTGAACTCTTCTGTAGTTACATCGTGCGGTAAGACAGACGGAAAATAAAAAATTGCGATTTTCCAGGCTGATATGACTAGGAACTATACTCTCATTCCTGCGTAATAATCAGGAAACTTCACTGCCGTACCATGAGTGCAGCAGGCGCAATGAATACACAAACTTTTAATTTTTTTCTGAGAAAAGCTAATGGTCTAGTGCACTTCAATGATGTATGCTAAGCTATGCTAAAAGTGCTACTGCCAGAACCGGAGATCAGCTGAATGGGTTTAAAGAAAGGTAAAACTCAACAGTTTAACTCTGGGGGAGTTGTAAAATGAGTCTATTTCCAAAAAAAAGTGGAGTATCCCTTAGAAAGAAATAAAATAAAATATGGAAGGAGCTACTAACCCATAATTTGAGTAAGTCTGAAACTGGACGATTTAAACAGTTTCTAGTTAAATATGTGGTTTGGGTTGTTTAGTTTAAAATACCATTTGGATGTAAAAGCTGCCCAGCTCATTACATTTATATATTAGACTAGATGTTTTGGAATTTAAATGGTAAATGGACTGCATTTATATAGCGCTTTCATAGACCTAATGGCCACCAAAGCGCTTTACATTTGCCTCACATTCTCTCATTCATACACCCGAAGGCGGTGTCAGCCATGCAAGGCGCCAGCCAGTTCGTCGGGAGAAAATTTATGGCCCAGTGTGACTCCATTAACATATTTACTGCATAGAGCTTTCTGTAAAAGTTAAATATAGTCCTGTCCTTCAAACCGGCCTAATGCCGTCTTCTCGTCTTTTTTGTCCTTAGACTGCATAATTAATGATAATCATAAGTACCTGCTGGAATTCCTGGAGGGGTTGGCAGTGCCAGAGCGCAGTGTTCAGATTCAGAGCTGGGACACGTCTGGACGGGTCTACCTTGATTACATCCATGTCATCCAGACACTGCAGGACATCCAACAGGTAACCTGCTGCTGCTTCAGGGAAGTACGTTGCTTCAGTTGAATAAAGGTTTAATGTGATGATCTATCTATAGGCTGAAAGCCCAGGTTATGCGCTGGAGCGCCTGCATACAGAGGTCAAGTCTCTCTGTGAGAGGATAGAGCTCCTCCCCTGCTCCAAAGCTAAAGACAGACTTGCCCAATCAGGTCTGAAATTCATTTCCTCTGTTTTAGTTTATACGGAAATAATGTTGCTGAAAAGCTAGTTTTAAATGGTTTTCTTTACTAATTTTTGGCTAGAAAATCAATTTAACCTTTGTGCATCCTTATGGACATTTTTGTCCTTTTCAGTTTTGTTTTTTTGATCACTTTGCCTGTGTTAAAGCTAACTGCAAAAAAAAACTTGGCACAGGTGTGTATTTTTATTGGAATTTTACTATTTGACCGTCATTTTCTTAAAAAAATATTTTTTGCATTAGGTACAAAAATACCTTTTGGACAAAAATGTCCCCATTGAAACCCATTAAAACTGGCATTTTTAATCGCCGGTTCAGTTAACTAAAATTATGCAATCTTTGTTAGAGGCTTTCATTCTGATGGCAAGGCTTCAAAATTTTAGTTTTTACTATTTTTTTTTTTCTTATCAGATGGTGCCATGTTTTTAAGTTTGGCCTATAAAACAAATATCGCTTTATTCCTGTTTACTGGTTCGGCATACTATAGAGCCAACTGGATAAATTATGCAACAATATTTGTGTGGGTGTGTTGGTATGGATGTCAGAGTGTGGTTAGTATGTGTGTTATAAAAAAAAATATGTGTGTGTGTGTTTGTAATACTGAGAGAGAAAAACTGCAAATTCAAATCCAATCACTGTGAGCTCCAGTGGGGTTTTGCTGGCACCCAATGGGGAAAATATGTTACTACGCCCAAACAAACTTACCGAAAGCTCATTTTTTTGAGATATCATCCTCAAATTTGGAACACAACCTATTTAGATTTATGGCTTTGATTTTATTGTAGTTTTGAGTTCAACCTGATTTATAAAATATATATTTTATATAAAATATTTTTTATAAATAATTTTCATAAACTTATAACTATATAACTTTTTTTGGATTTGCTTATTATTATTATTTTACTTCAGCAATAATCTGCAAAGGGTCTTCTTTAAAATGAAACCAACCTTAAGTGCTCCAAAGCGTCACATTTTTATGACAGTTTTTTGACTTGGACATTTTTGTCCTTTTTTTTTACCTATGTGTAACTTTTTTTAATTGATGCACAAGGGTTAAAACCTTATTGGATTGATGAACGTTATGAATCCTCACAATAACTTCTTGCCTTATAGAGATGGCCAAGCGTGTGGCTAACATCCTCCGAGTGGTTTTGAGTCTCCAGCAGGGTGGTGAAGGCACCCCGGATCCCAGACGCATCCCTCTTTGCCAGCTTGCTCCACACATTGGACGTCTACCCATGCCAGAGGACTACGCTTTAGAGGAACTCCGCAGCCTTACTCAGTCGTACCTGCAAGAGTATGTTATCAGTCACTGAATATCAAGATCTAGGTTTCTCGATCAGTTATGCAGAAGTAACATGAGTCTTGAGTGGAATTACCTTCAGCACTCTAATTATATGGCTGTTTCAGGCCGTGGTTGAACTTTTGATGCATATTTAGGCACAATACTTGTGAATAAAGCATTCCTTTGTGTGTTTGTGTAGGGTTTTTTTTTTTTTCATATCCTGTTTTGTAGTCATAGACATGATGTGTGAGTGTCTTTTATAATTAAAGTATCTATTTGAAAACATCTGTTGACTTAATCTGCCTAAGATACTCAGAGGGAAAATGAACACTTCATTTGTCTATTCAGTTACATTTAAGTATCATCTGGTCCATTCAAAGCTAAAATATAATATTGTGTTGTTTAGGGCCTACCTTAAACAATTCTTTAAGACATTTAAAAAAAAAAGGTTTCGACCGTTCTTTTCAGCCATAGTGTTTTTAAATCTTAGTGTGACCATGTGTTGTAACCTTTTGTAAGTACAGTATTTTTATTGTTCCTATGGATTGCCTTGGTCTATAAGTTGCAAGCGTGCTTTGTGTAAATGATAAGGTTGCTCAGCCTGTAATGAGGGGGTTTTTTTGTTGTGTTTTTTTTTTTTGTTGAAGAGATTAAGCATTTATTTAAAACGAATCTCTCCTCACAACAAAAAAATACTTGGCAACGATAAAGATGGGCTTATCTATTTTTGTAGTGTTTTCAACATGGTGATCTGGAAAACCTTATTGTTGAAGGTTTACCGTATGTAAAACTTAATAAATTCAATGCTATTGATCAAAGAACGTTCATAGAAATCTATTTTGTGGTTCTTAAGTGTTCAACAATATGTGACTGGCGATTCTTATAAAACTTTAATTAATGTCAACCTGACATCTCTTCTGACTAGGATAGGGTTTCGCTGATGTAATTACATTACAGCATTATGTGAACCCTTCATCCTCTGTGTTATTTTGTGAAACAAATGCCCCAGCCTCTAGTAATGTGCTCGTTTCATGTAAGGTTTATTTTCTAAAAACATTAAACTTGACTTATGACAGATTATGCTTCAGATAATTAAGGTTTTGCTCTTTGAATGGGTGCGTGTTTGCGGATGTGCATGAATGTGCTTATATATTAAAAAAAATATAAAACTACGAATAAAATACTTTGAATTTCTAATGAACGTTTTTCTGTGTAGTTTTTATGTATAGTGGGGTAAAAAAAAGCCTCAGAACTATGTAAAAATTCATACAAATTAATGTCAGCATTGTCTGATTTCCGATTTCTAAGTGTTTGATAAAGTGGTCTTAGTTTCCTCTCAGTTCCCATGTCTGCACTCTCCAGTCCCACACATGTATTACTACAAGTAACACAACGCTCCCACAGCTACCGGCATGTTTTCAGACACTCGAGTCGACTACCAGTACGTTACTCCAGTGAAACTCGTCATCGCTGAACTGGCACGCGACACTTCTCTATCCCGAGAATTGCGCATGGATCTGCTTGGTCTCAATACGGCACTGAACTATGGGAATTGTCTGAGAAATGCTGAATCTGCCTTCACGACGAGACCACAGATGAGTTTTTATTCCTCATTCACGCCACAAAATGAATCCACGTGTCATTTGGGCTTCTTTCCATTTGATTGCCACCATTGGGTTTATTCCAGGTAAGGGTGCGCTCTTCTTATGAATATTTATTAATTCAGTCTTCCAATTAAGTATTTTTTTGTTTTGTTTTCATACGTCGGCTATATCTTAGTTTGAAGAAGATCATAATTACTTATTGATATGACATGAGTCAGTGACGTCCGATTTTCCGATTTTCCGTCCAATATTGGACTTGCATTTTCATCAGCTAAAAAGGGTTTAAATTCATGAAAATATATCATTGTACCTCTCACATGTTTTTATTCATGTTCAAATATCATGTGGTGCAACATTCCGGCCATAAATGCTGTTTTGGAAACGTCTTTGAAATGAATGATTATTTGGCATGATTTCCAAAGAGTTTTGTAATCCTGTATATCATAATATACAAACAAACGTTGTCCGATAATGTCCATTTTATGAAATATCGACCAGCAGGAAACTACCACTTCCCACTGGGATTTTTATTTTCAAATCCATTCAAAAACAGGACATTGCATGCATCATAAACCAATTTGCCAAGGACCCACGTTATCAGCAAGCAGGTTTGTAACTCTCTCTCAAATAAAACAAAACAAAAACCTTTTTAAGTAGTTTCCACATTTTGGATAGCCTATATGACCTAAAACAACAACAATGAACAAAGTTATTTCTACAAATATTTTTACTTTGTTTGGAATGATCATTTGTTTTGTTTGGTGACCTGTAAATTTTGACTGCAGTGGTGCACCCTTTTACAGTCTATGGGTGCACCCCATGATTCCAAATTCAGTGTTTTTCATGAATGACATGTCCTTGGTTGGCAGGTTTTGTGATTTTTATATTCAATTTATGGTTCATATACATAAAGTACTTTATTTTATTATTATTTTTATGCCATTTGCATTACAAAAATGCATTAAAAATATTTCAGATGATTTATGTTCAATCTTTGTACAATATGAAAAAAATTCAAAATAAATAATTTAGAGCACATAATTTCAGTTTGGATATTGGGCATTAATTAGTCCCTTATACATAAATAAATAACAATTTTAATATTTTTTAATCCAATTTTTTACCAGATTTTACCAAGCAAAGTAGAAACCACTGGCCTTAGGCAGCAAGAGCGGAGTTACATCTTTCTAGGAGAAGGGTGAAATATGATTACAATTTAAAATAGCTTTTTTTTTCTGTGGGAATATAAGAAACTGAAATGTATTCCTGTGGTCAAAGCTGAATTGTCAGCATCATTACTCCAGATGCTGATTTGCTACTTAAGAAAAAATTCTGATTATTATCATTTCGTATTTTTGTGGAAACTGTGATGCATTTTATTTGTCAGGATAGAAAGTTCAAAAGAACAGCATTAAATGTCTTTACTGTCAGTTTTGATCAATTAAATGTGTCCTTGATCAATAAAAGTACTTTTATTTTTTTTAAATGACTTTTAATTTAAATCCCATACCTGTATTGTAAATTATAGATCTTTACAGATTACAATTATATATATATACAATTACAGATTACATATATATATATATATATATATATATATATATATATATATATATATATATATATATATATATATATATATATATATATATATAATTTTTAGAAAAAATTCTGTCAAGTTAAATTCAATGTTGCACTTATGTTTGCACAATGTGATTTTTTAAAATTTTTATTTATTATGCAAAAATGGAACTCCTGTGATTGGTTCCTGTATGTTTAGTGATTGGAGGATCTGTAATTTACATATTGGAGATTCAACAATTGTACTCATTCTAAGGTCCACACACATCCTAGGAAACTTTAATAACTTGTAATGTAATGTTGCATATTTAAATGTACTGTTTTAAAAGTTTATTTCTATCTGTGGCAGTTGCCCAAATAGGTACCCAACAGACTCCTTGAAGCATTTTTGCATTTGGTCTGAAGAAGCAACTTTGACAGCAGTGTTTTTGGTCAGAAGAATTTGATACTTTCTGAGCACTTCCTGCTCAATTCCTGCTGCAGGACAGCAGCGCTGCCAGCTGGATCTCACACATCCTTTTCACACCACAGCCTCCATTTTTAACTTTCATTAGAGCGCTATTTTGTCTGCCACTTGAAGTGAATTGATTCGCCAGTGAAAGCGCTGAGCACACTCATCCTCAGAGAACAGGAGGGGTAATTGAGTAATCGTGCTTGTTCACTAGAGTTCCCCTGCAGCACGCGGTGTGGCCGTAGTTCAGCCAAATATATGGACTGCAGTTTGAAGGGTTGTTGTAGCTCTCCTGTTACTGGCGCTTTTTGATAAAGCGTCCTGTGTCAGCAAGAATCGATTTGGGAAATCAGTACAGGGAATATTATTACATTGAGAGGGCCCATCAGTGTCTGATGCTCCGATTATTCTTTATCAGTCCTAGACACTCACCAAACTATTCCATCCCAAAACACCAAGCTCATTAAAGGGATAGTTCACTTTGAAATACATTTTTGGTGTGTTTTAGGTTACCTCAAGGGCATCCAATAGGTGTCTTTGTTTCCACAGTAGTTTCAATTTTGATATTTTTAGGTCAAACCGTTCTTGTCTGTCAGTCATATAATGGAGGTCTATGGTCACCACCTCAAAGAGCATGCACAGAGAAGTCCAAATTAAACATGATTTAATGACTTGTAAATGTAAGTACACATTGATGGCCTAAAAGACGAAATGAGAGGTTTGTGTGAGAAAATGAACAGTATTTATATCGTTTTTACCTCTTGTAATTACAGCCACGTCCAAGTGATCTGAGCGCGCGAGCACTCTGGTCTGCACAAGCATCGGAAGTGATATAAATATGGTTGTGAAAAAAAAAACACACAACGTTGTCTGTTGATATATTGAAATCGACTTCCATTGCGATTTCCTGTATATCTAAATATGTTTAGATCTTCACAGTGAAAAGTAACGCTTCGAAATCTCTGCGTAAACAATGAGTGACGTACACGCGCGAGAGATCACTAGTTCCGGCGCTTTCCGGCTCTCTCGCGTCCTCAGATCACTTGGACGTGGCTGTGGTTACAAGAGGTAAAAACGATATATGTGTACTTCACATGTACTTCGCCATCAATGTGTACTTACATTTACGAGTCATTAAATCATGTTTAATTTGGACTTCTCTGTGCATGCTCTGTGAGGTGGTGACCATAGACCTCCATTATATGACTGACAGACAAGAACGGTTTGACCTAAAAATATCAAAGCTGAAAATACTGCGGAAACAAAGACACCTACATCTTGGATGCCCTTGAGGTAAGCTAAAACATACCAACAATTAATTTCAAAGTGAACTATCCCTTTAAGGATGTGAGGATAGGCTGTTTTACTCAATATACTCAAGGAACCACCATTTGACTTTGTGTCTTAATTGATTAATCAATCTAAATAAAACAAACCGGGCCAAATCTAAATCCCCTTCCTCTTGTGTGTTTCCTCAGTGTGTTTGTGTGCCCAGGGGAAATATGCATTCAAGCTGCTGAATGATTTATTTGTGAATTACACCAGTGCATTGAGGCCTGTGGAGGACACGGACAACATCATTAACGTCACCTTGCAGATCACTCTCTCCCAGATCATTGATATGGTAATGACTCTCTCTCTCGGTCAATCACACATTCGTTCTCATTCTCTCTCTCTGTCTTTTTGATGTCTCATTTCACTGCTTTGCTCTATACCTTTGAATTGTGCTGTCTGAGCAAATACGTCAACTGTTTCTTTCATTTAATATGTTTTTCAATCAGTGTCACACAATTTTAGCTATTTTTAACTGATTTTGGCATTTATTTTGCTGACTGGATTGTATTTGTTAACATTATTATATAATAATAATGTATTTGTTAAATTGTGAAATCCGTCTTTATTTTCTAGGATGAAAGAAACCAGATCCTCACAACGTACTTGTGGATTCGTCAGGTGTGGTTTGATGCCTACCTCACCTGGAATAAGACAGACTACGATGGGCTTGATACCATCCGTATACCTAGTAGTTATGTATGGAGACCCGATATTGTCCTATATAACAAGTAGGTCGGATTGGTATTGGGTTTCATCGATTCAGCCACAAATTGTATGTCATGTCCTGTCATCACTTTGTTGTTGCAAAGGCTGTACATTCTTATGAACTGCTTGTTCGTGGGAGCGTACAGTAAGTTTTCTGTCTCCTCTTCTCATAACAAACTGCACTACAGGGTTATCAGTCTTAACTCATTATTTTCACACACACACATGAGTGCGTGTGTTTATTTGTCTGCTCTGCAAAAAGTAATTTTCTATATCAGCATTTTTGTCTTGTAAAAATATCTAAATGCAAATAAGATCAGTATAACTGATCATTATGTTTGCAACTCCACATCTTAATTTTTTTTTTATCCAGTTAAAAAATATATTCTGTGTGTGTGTGTGCTTGTTTTAGGCATACATTAACAAAATTTACAGATGTAAAAAAAAGAATGAAAAATAATAAAATTTCCAATGGGGTAAGGAAAGTACGGAAAAAAAAATCAACTCTGTTTTTCTGAATTAACAAGTTAATTATCTCAGAATTATGAGATAATTTTTCATGGAAAAAAGTTTTTGCTCCATTTTTCTGAATTATTGAGTTAATTTTTCATGAGAAAAAAAAAGTTTTGCTGTTTTTTCTGAATTAAAGAATTAATGAGTTAATTTTTCATAGAATTTTTTTTTTGCTCTGTTTTTCTAAATTAATGAGTTAATTTTTCATGAGAAAAAAAAAGTTTTGCTGTTTTTTTCTGAATTAATGAGTTAATTTAGAAAAACAGAGCAAAAAAGAAAATTCCATGAAAAATTAACTCATTAATTCAGCAAAACAGAGCAAAAACTTTTTTTCTCATGAAAAATTAACTCGTTAATTCAGAAAAACAGAGCACAACTTTTTTCCTCGTGAAAAATTAACTCTTTAACTCAGAAAAACAGAGCAAAAAAATTTTTTCTAATGAAAAATCAACTTGTTAACTCAGAAAAGCAAAGCAAAAAAATTTTTTCTCATGAAAAATTAACTCGTTAATTCAGAAAAACTGAGCAAAAACTTTTTTCCATGAAAAATTTTCTCATAATTCTGAGATAATTAACTTGTTAATTCAGAAAAACAGAGTAGATTTTTTCTTCAAGTGAATGCAATACGCCTCCGTAGTACGGCTAGTTCTTATTATATAATTTTTGTATATTTATCTTGTTTAAAGAGTGTTTAGATTTTTTTTTTTAGAAAACAAGAAAAAGATTTGTTTGCAGTGTTAGACTGGTCACCAGTAATGATTCATGCATTCATTATTGGTTTTAATTAGGGTTATGAAAGTAGAAAAGTGCTGACTATGATAATGATTTTATTGATTTCCACCTTCTGCCCTCCAGTGCAGATGACCAGTTCTCCAGCTCTATGGAGACCAATGTGGTGATCCGCCACGATGGCCAGATTATGTGGGACCAGCCGGCAATATCCAAGAGCTCTTGCAAAGTGGATGTGTCTTTTTTCCCTTTTGATGCCCAGCAGTGCCGCCTCACCTTTGGCTCTTGGACCCACAACGGCAACCAGATGGACCTTAACATTGCCCTGGACAGCGCTGACCTCTCCGACTTTGTGGAGAACGTCGAGTGGCAGGTTCTGGGAATGCCCGCTAAGAAGAACGTTATTCTCTATGGCTGCTGCTCAGACCCCTACCCCGATATCACCTACACACTTCACCTGAAGAGAAGAGCTTCCTTTTATATCTTCAATCTGCTCATTCCCTGCATGATGATCTCCTTCTTGGCTCCGCTGGGCTTCTACCTGCCAGCCGACTCTGGAGAGAAAGTGTCTTTAGGGGTCACGGTGTTACTAGCCCTTACTGTCTTCCAGCTTCTGGTCGCGGAGAGCATGCCTCCTTCAGAGAACGTGCCACTCATTGGTGAGATCCTGCAAAATCACTTTCACTTGTAGTTGTTAGGGCTGTATGATACCCTCATGTCACGATTTGATATATTTTGATAAGGTTAACAAAAAATGATTTAAAATACTACATTTGGTATTACATGAATGGGTGGAAATGAATAGGCTTGGACTACTGAAAGCACACACTGTAAAAATGAATATGCTTTATCTAATCAATAAAATTGTGGCAACAGATCACAAGCAATATTATTTATTAAATTGAACAAATTAGATTTGCGTAATAGTTAATCAAATTAATATTCTAATTAATTCTTTTTTATATATATATTTCAATCATATTCACATTTTCTTTTTTTTTCTTTTTTTTTTAAATTCTAATTAATTCTAATTTGTACAATTTAATTAATAATATTGCTTGTAATATGTTGCCACAATTTTAGTGATCAGATAAATATTATTTTTTTCCGTGCAGGAAAATGGTGACACCTGAATAAAAATATTGATGATTCAGAATCTGAAAATACAGAATTATTTTAGACCAGTATGACTTGATATATGTAAAATAATGTAGGCCACTTTTTACTGGTAACATTAGAAATTTGACATTATCAGGACCCATAAATATTACCCCATTACATTATTTGCCTCTTTATATAGTAGTTTTGACACTAAAACTCTGTAAACTTGATTTTTTTTTCCTCACACAGAAATTTTTATTTTGGGTAAACTATGCACAATACATATTGTCACTATCCACGATATATATTGTTGCATTTTTGTAATACGGTATATTTTAACGCAGTAACTGTGATTTTATTTATTTATTTTTTGCCCCTATTATGCTCCATTGCCAAACATAGCTCATACCTCATCTCTGCTCAAAATACATGTACAACACACCCCGACATTATACAAAAAGAATAATAATACAGAAAATACATTTAACAATAAAATTATCACTCCCACAGCTTGTTATTACTAAAACGAGGGAACAAATTAAAGAAGAAACAAGAGTACAAAGTTTGTACTCTTCTTTCTACGTTAAGAGTATGTTGAAGCCATTATTTCTGCATCAAATACCAGTGAGTACCAATATCAGGCTTACATTTGAGACAAAAGAAATTGTTAAAGATATATGCCAACAATTAGGGGATATATGGAATCTGCACTTTCTTTTGCCCAATTACAGACTGATATTATTTTAGCATGTACCCAAAAATCATCCCAAGTGTCATCATTAATTGGAATTGATAATTACTTCAATTAATTCAGTATGTCTGTACAATTCGTGCAGCATTAAAGAATTCGACCTCAATTAACATCAAATGATGGACAATTAAAACCATAGTTTTCCATCACATCTCAAATGCATGCTCTGTGTTACAGTGACATCAGTTCTGGCACATTTAGTTCATATATACCCCCCAAAAAGTGGCCACATGCTCGTCTTTATTCAGCTCAACACTCCCTTGGATTCAATTGAGGGGTTCACCAAAGAGTAAACACCTCCACCCATAAGCCCTGAAATAAACAATTATCAGAAAATGCAAATAGGCTGCTAGAGCAATAAACAATGCGCCATGGGTCAATAATTTTAATGAGCCTTTCTAATGAATCCAGGGCCGCCTGCAACTGTGCCTTTTATTAGCAAACTCACTATTGAAGTTGTATCCCGGTCAATGGTTAACATTGGAATAATTAACATAAACCTTCCTCTTGAGGTCAGACAATCAATGTCTCTTTAAAGGGATACTCATTTTACAACTCCCCCAGAGTTAAACAGTTGAGTTTTACCGTTTTCGAATCCATTCAGACGATTTTCTGATATTTAGAAGAATATCAGTAACCAGACACTTTCTGGTCTCATTGACTTCTATAATATAGTTTTTTCCTACTATGGAAGTCAATGAGACCAGAAACTGTCTGGTTACTGATATTCTTCTAAATATCAGAAAATCGGCTGAATGGATTCGAAAACGGTGGGGAGTGGTAAAATGAGCCTATTTCCAAAAAAAAGTGGAATATCCCTTTAACCCTTGTGCATCCTTGTGGACATTTTTGACCTTTTCAGTTTTGTTTTTTTGATCACTTTGCCTGTGTTAAAGCTAACTGCAAAAAACTTGGCACAGGTGTGTATTTTTATTGGAATTTTACTATTTCACCGTCATTTTCTTAAAAAAATATTTTTTCCATTAGGTACAAAAAATACTCTCAGCCCCTTTTGGACAAAAATGTCCCCATTGAAACCCATTAAAACTGCCATTTTTAATCCCCGGTTCAGTTAACTATAAAATTATGCAATCTTTGTTAAGAGGCTTTCATTCTGATGGCAAGGCTTCAAAATTTTATTTTTTTACTATTTTTTATCAGATGGTGTCATTTTTTTTAAAGTTTGGCCTATAAAACAAATATCGCTTTATTCCTGTTTTCTGGTTCGGCATACTATAGAGCCAACTGGATAAATTATGCAACGATATTTGTGTGGGTGTGTTGGTATGGATGTCAGAGTGTGATTAGTATGTGTGTTATAAAAAAATATGTGTGTGTGTACGCATGTGTGTGTTTGTCAGACTGAGAGAGAAAAACTGCAAATTCAAATCCAATCCCTGTGAGCTCCAGTGGGGTTTTGCTGGCACCCAATGGGGAAAATATGTTACTACACTCAAACAAACTGTTACCGAAAGCTCATTTTTCAAGATATCATCCTCAAATTTGGAACACAACCTATTTAGATTTATGGCTTTGATTTTATTGTAGTTTTGAGTTCAACCTGATTTAAAAAATATATATATTTTATATAAAATATTATTTTATAAATAATTTTCATAAACTTATACCTATATAACTTTTTTTTGGATTTACTTATTATTATTTTTTTCAAAGGGTCTTCTTTAAAATGATACCAAACTTAAGTCTGTGCTCCAAA
Source organism: Pimephales promelas (assembly GCF_988280905.1). Classification (NCBI taxonomy): domain Eukaryota; kingdom Metazoa; phylum Chordata; class Actinopteri; order Cypriniformes; family Leuciscidae; genus Pimephales; species Pimephales promelas. The sequence continues at coordinate 29,042,447 of NC_142787.1, forward strand.
GCGTCACATTTTTATGACAGTTTTTTGACATGGACATTTTTGTCCTCTTTTTACCTATGTGTAACTTTTTTTTAATTGATGCACAAGGGTTAAATGTCTATTGAGTGCTGAAAACTTTGAAATGAAGTCTGCTGTCTATGTTCACCGATTCCAATGTTTCCTCAGGGAAATATTACATCGCCACGATGACTATGGTTACAGCTTCTACGGCCCTGACTATCTTCATTATGAACATTCACCACTGCGGACCAGAGGCCCAACCAGTTCCTACATGGGCACGTCGCTTTGTCCTGCGCTACCTGGCTCGGATTTGCTTCGTCTATGACATGGGTGAGGGCTGCCTGTCTGCTCACACTGACAAACCTGCGCAAAAGGGAAGCAGCTGCACTAGAAACGGTCAGGCCAGGGGCGAGGACTTCGCTCTCAGGGTACGAAGCGTTTCAGCCAGTGACGGTTGTTCACAAAAGATAAAAGATCAGTTAAATGAGGATGTCAGTCCGACCTTATCACGAAGGCAAGGAAACGAGTGCCACACTGGCTGGACAGATGACCACGGAGAGGCGCGCGGAGCTACAGGAGAGAGAGCGTTGGAGAGCGGAGCGATTGGAAAAGAGTCGACGAAGAAAAGCGAGATGCTCGTTGAAGGTCAGTGTTTATGTCATCAGCAAAGCCTCTTGAGGAATATCGAGTACATCACTAACTTTTATCATGAGCAGAAGGCCACGCAGAGACGCAACGGGGAGTGGCGAAAAGTTGCCAAAGTCATGGATCGCTTCTTTATGTGGATATTTTTCATCATGGTCTTCCTGATGAGTTTTCTTATTATAGGGAAAGCTGTCTGAACGCTTGTTGTGAAAGACACCAGGGCCTTTGTCACGCATACGGTAAATGTCGGTGCAGGTCTGACGAATGAAAAGGTTTGCAAATGCAAAAATTGAAATAAGAAGAGAAAATATCACCAACCCAAATTGAACTCCCTTGTGAAAAAGAAGTGAGCTTAATTGTATTGAATGTAGAGAATGTTCAGATCTTAAAGAAATATTTAAATGATGTTTTTGCAAATAACATCAAATTAATGAAATAAAAGGTATCTTAGTGTACTTGAAGGGAGAGGATAATGTCCAATTAAAATGTTACATTGTAAATTGCAATTTTTAAAGGACAAGATCAGTATTTTACACTTAAAGCCCTGTTTTAAGATCTTTTCTGATTAGATGGGACGGTTAAAGGGATTTCACTTTGAAATTAATTTTTGGTGTGTTTTAGCTTACCTCAAGGGCATCCAAGATGTAGATGCCTTTGTTTTTGCAGTATTTTCAGTTTTGATATTTTTAGGTCAAACCGTTCTTGTCTGTCAGTCATATAATGGAGGTCTATGGTCACCACCTCAAAGAGCATGCACAGAGAAGTCCAAATTAAACATGATTTAATGACTCGTAAATGTTAGCACACATTGATGGCCTAAGACACAAAACGAGCGGTTTGTGTGAGAAAACGAACAGTATTTATATTGTTTTTACCTCATGTAATCACAGAGTTTTTTTTAGTATGCTAAAGTCTACTTCCTTTTCACAAGGGCAAGCTGGACATACTAAGTCTCTTTTATACAGGCCTGCACTACTTGTGATCGGCTACTATTCTGAATATGTATTGCGGATGTATTGCGGGTTAATTTTGTAATTATTACTAACAACTAATGTATATACACATTTTAGCTTAACATATTTCAGGTTCAAAAGCCCAACAGGAATTACCGGTTAGTACTTTTCAGTGAATCAGACCCATTGTGTGCCAAACTGGATAAAAAAACTACATAACAGTAGATTTTATTTATTTATTTATTTGTGCATTTGAAGTCACAGAGGTCTGGGATTTTGATACAGGACATGAAGTCCATGTTTAGTTAGGTCACAAAAAAATAATAATTCTTGTGTTTATATGTTCATTTACTGTATTTATTGTATTGATATTAGGTAAATGAATACATGTTTTTAATGACTAATGTACCACATTATGTTTACTGAGCTTTGAAGCCGAAAGCCAAGCAAATGCCCAACCAAGTTTTGTATTACATGGATGCACTCAGTCTTATAAGCTAAAGTCTTATATCACAGCATTGATTGCAATATTAAAAAGAGACACAAGAGGGAGATAATAACATACAGTATATGGAAAGCTAATTGAAAGCTGTTGATTTATTTTTCTGTAAACCACATGGGGAAATGGAGATGCAGAGCAGAATGACAAATGGAGCCAAATCCAGAGTAACGCTGAGTGTTTCATATACAGGACTATTCCATAACGTTGATGTTACTGCATGTGAGCCATGGTTTTGTCTGATTTGTGTGTGTATATATATATATATATATATATATAATTTACACACACACACACACATTTAAAATACTATATTATATGCACTACTGCATGCACAATATCATTAAATGTTTTGATATAGTATTTAATTGTTTAGCTATGCTTAGCCAATGTCTTTGTGAAATGTGATGTTTATTGGGATATTTGAATAAATCAGAAAGCTACAACTTTTTGTGATGTCTTACGAATGTACCCTCACACAGAGTGTAAATCCATCAAAAATCCTCATTAAATGATTTAATCTCATACTTCTTACAGAAAAGGACTGAAATAAGTGCTCATCACCTTCAATAATTAGCTACTGGTGAGATTTATGTAATTAACCCTTTCAGCCTGTTTTAAATCCCATTTAAGGAGGCGATTACTGAACTTCTAATAAGTTTGCAGTCAGAAATAATGGATTTGATATAAATCATCAAATCACAGTATTAAACATCCATTATTCCTTGCACACCGCCATCTAACCTTTTTCTCTGTGTGCGTTCACAGCAGTCGTAAGGTTAATTAGCTCTAGGCTTCAACAGACCTCAGGAGGGATGGTAGAGATATAAAAACTACATTCATCACACAGATTGAGGCTTATTGAACAACTTCTTTGATTAGAGCCTCCCTGAAACTTTCCAAATATCCCTTAAGAATTTAAATTAACTCTATAATTCCTTTCAAACTGTTTTTCTTACGCTGTCGTTCAAGTTTGGAGTCAGTAAGTTTTAATTTTGACAGCAAATTTTTATTTAGTTTCAGTCATGGTCTTTTGACTAAAATGCCATTTAGTTTTAGTTATATTCTAGTCATCTGAATTATTTTAGTTTTAGTTTTAGTCTTAGTCAGCTAAAATGTAATGGGATTAGTTGAATTGTATTGAATCAATTAAGTATTTCTCTTTCCAAACGCATTACATACTCTTGCAGAAAATATTTATCAACCTGTTATTATGAATGATATTAGGGTTGGTCGTGCAAAACAGACACAGATTTAACTGCTGTGACATATAACATGTCTTTATTTATCTTACAATTAAATAAAACCATTTCTCATGAAGAAACAAGAACAAGGTCTTTTTAATTGATATATGCATTTTTTTTTTTGCATACAGCATATTTCATTCTTTCAAGCAGACATATTTATTTGTATAAATTAAATATAGATTCATCTTTATTGAAGTTATTAAAGGGATAGTTCAATCAAAAATTATCCCATGATTTATGCCCTCAAGCCATATGTCTATCTTCTTTCAGAATAACATAAATTATATTAAAAAAAAATATCATTTCTCTTTTAAGATTTATAATGGCGATCCTAAATTTTTAAGTCTAAAAAAAGTGCATCCATCACAATGTATGTAGGGAACGTATGGAATACTTTTGTGATGGATGGACGCACTTTTCAAAATCTCGATCCCCATTCACTGCCATTATAAAGCTTGGAAGAACCAGGAAATTTGGTTTTATATAACTCCAACTGTATCCGTCTGAAAGAAGAAAGTCATATGTGTCACAGTGTCTGGTTTGTGTTTCTCTTGGTCCCCCACGGTGTCATTCACTCAATACTACAATTCCCATCATCCTGTTTTGTCACTCATTGATCATTACACACAGCTGTTTCCCATCACCTTGTTAGTATCTGTGTGTGTGTATATACCCTGTTTGTTTGAATCATTGTTATTTGTCACCACACTTCAGAAGGTCTGTTAGCTTGTTGCTTGTTCTTGGACTGACTTGTATGGATTTAACCCTTGCCTGAACTGGATAACGTATTACCCAATAAATACTGCAATTGGATCTACTGTTTCCCGTGTGTATCGTGACAATATGTAGCTGGCCTGAGGGTGAGTAAATGATGAGGTAATTTTCATTTCAACCTTTAAAATTATTCAGTCGAGAACATTGAGTTATTTTCTCCTTTTATTTTGTTGTTTGATTCACAATTATGTTGGACAGCAGCAGGTTAATTTGACCGCTGTCACTTTAAGGCTGAATGCGCAGATCCAAAACACTGATAGACATCTGAAATTTTTCCAACTGTTGTGTTCACCTAAGACCTAACCGACTGTGTTGATGTGAATATACGCCAAAACGGATATTTTGACATAATTTTGTGTGTATCTGTCTGATTCAAGCACGAAAATATATGGAAAGAGAGCTTAATACTCAGTCGTGTCGTGTGCACCTGGACCAAACAATCAGCCGTTCCTTCAAGCGCTTTGTCTGTGGTGATTGTTTGGAAAGTATAAATATTGGAAAATTTGTGAAATGACAAGCAAACAGCGTTTTAAATGTGTGTTCCTCCCTGCCCATGCTACATTACGGATGAGGATACAAACGATTTATCTGTCGTTTGTTTGGGGACGGGGGGTGCAAGGTAATTTCTCGAGCTGGGGCTTACTGTTTTCACTTTGAGCAGTTCTGCTCACAGTTATTTTTGATTAAATAAATGCAGCTTTGGTAAATATAAGAGACTTTTAAAAAATATTAAATAATCTTACTGACCCCAAATTTTTGAACGATAGTGTATATCATATGACATTCCAGGAATGAACTTTTCTCATATGCTAGCTAGGCTTTCAAGTGTTCATTCTAATGTAATTCTATAGATTATAAGAGTTTCCTCATGACCAAGACTGCACTTTCTGGTGATTTGCCTGGGAAGCGGGAATCTGGCCTTGCAGTTTTGACTTGATTGCGGCACCACAGTTCTTGCTGACTCAGGAGGAGCTTAGATTTAAGTAATCAAGAGTGCTCATGCGTGTCATGGCAGTATACTGTAGTTTGGAGGAAGGTCAGGTAGAGGATCCTTCTCAAATATGGCAGTACAACTGACAGGTGTATTTACGATATGCCACTCAAAAGGCCAAACCTAGGGCAAAGTATAAATTACTTCTCACGTCTATTGTTCCACAGCACATTCTTTCAAGTTGAGTAGCTAAGCACGTAAGATTCACATCCTTTTTCTTTAAAACATTCGACTTGCCATTATCCAAATTGTGCACCTGTGTTCGTTGGCCATAACATACGCCTGCCCATTACCCACCATGGGGCACTCGATCCACAGCGTTGACATCAGCAAACCAAAACGAAATTACATAGTTTACATTTGACATTTCATACACTAGTTTAAATATGCATATTGAAACGCTTTATAAGTGTCAAAATTAAAATGAAAATGCATTACAGAAATGAAATATAATTTTTTTTAAATATCTTTAAAATATTTCCATCTTATAAAAATGTTGATAAATATAGTCATGCATCTAACAAAACAAAACTATCATTTGATCCATGATGCAAAAGGATGCACCATGAGAGTTGTTGCCAAGGATATAAAATGCACAACATAATGCAATCAATGTAAATTGGTTACCACCCCCCTCCCCAAAGTGTGTTTTTCCTCCTTGAAAATGACCGCATTTAAAGCCCCTTCTGTATTTAATGTTTGTCACATAGGAAGATGCCAGAGTGACAACACTGACCCATGCTGATTAGACTCTAGTAGCCTACTCTAAAATGTACAGTTTCACTTAATATTTAATTTTAAGGTTGGTTCAATTTCTCTACACATCCAGAAATTGTATTATGCAGTAAAAAGTTATTTTAGCAATATAATATCTATACAATGATTTATTCATAAAAGGATTCTCTCTCATTTTTAATGTGGGTGCATATAAAGTCTACATCACTTTCAAGATATAGCATAAAACTGTTTAGATGATGAGGAATCCCCAACATACAGCATAAGTTGCATATGTTTGTTTAGTTTTACTGTTATTTTCTACATATAATATTTCATTGAAAAGGTCAGCACAATGAACACCAGCGGGCCTGTGGAGTATTTCATCCTCGATGGACTGAAGGACAGATTTGTGCTGCCTATTTTCTTCACCGTCTATGTTTCTGTTCTGTGTGGAAACGGCATGATCATTTACCTTGTTAGAACCGACCCCAAACTCAACACTCCGATGTATTTTTTCCTTCATAATTTGTCCTTTACTGATATTGTGTTCACGTCAGTGACCATTCCCAAAATGTTGTCAGTGTTTCTGACTGAGGTCAAGACCATTTCCAAAACAGGATGCTTTGTACAGATGTACTTTTTTCTCTCATTTGGAGTGACAGGGCGTGCTTTGCTGACTGTGATGGCGTTTGACCGGTACGTAGCAATCTGTAACCCCCTGCGGTACACAACTATCATGACCAAGCGGCTCTGTGTCCTATTGATATTTGCTGCTTGGGGTTTTGGGTTCGTTATGGTGCTGCCCGCAGCTGTTTGGGCGACTCTGCTGCCTTACTGCCGGTCTAATGTTGTCAGGCACTTATTTTGCGATCACTCCTCAGTTGTGGTCCTTGCCTGTGTAGACACCACCAGGAATGGCATTTTGTCCTTAACAAACGCACTCTTTGCACTTCTTAGTACATTTCTTTTCATCTTAATTACGTATATCTGTATTGGCAAAGCTATGAGGAAAATGAGCAAGGCACAGCAGCTCAAAGTTGCGGGCACTTGTGTGTCCCATCTGACAGTGGTGTGCATCTCGTACGTTTCAGCCGCCTTTGTGTATATCTCATATCGAGTGGGTAAATTTGACCCAGATGTTCGTATAGTCATCGCTGTGCTGTACTCTGTGCTCACACCCCTGTTGAACCCCATCATTTACAGCTTGAGGAATAAAGAATTGCAAAATGCAGTGAAGAGAGCGTTTTGTAAATGCACGAGTGCTTCTAAAACCTCCAGAAAAACAGTTCCTACTGTTGCTTTCTGCGTTCATTCTGCTGTTCGTTGACAACAGTTCAGTTTAATCTGTTAAAAAGTGTAAATATGTGTGAAACAAGCTAGATTCAAGTTCCAATGTATGATAAACCTGGTTATTGTGCATTTCTGAAAACAAAACTGGACATTTCTTTCACTCCATTGTATTTTCAGTAGTGTGAGAAATCAATAGCCCTATTTGTAGTGATATAACAAATTGCTTTTCTTTTCATTTAGGATATTATATTTGTATCCATTACTCCAATCATAAAAATTGTCAAGGTGATTTCAGATTATAATGTCTAATATGTTTTAGGATTGTTAAAGCTGTATGCTTCATTTGGAATTTTGCTGCAGTAATTACAATAAAAAAAGCAACCGTCTTGTAATGTTTGTCATGAGGAAATGTTGCATTTAAAAATATAGCATTTCATAGAATCGCAGTTCTATTTTTATTTCAAATAGTCTGAATATCACTCAGGTGGTTTTAACTGTGGACAGAACAAGAATGTTATAAGTGAGTTGATAGCTGTTGGAAAACATTTGTTTTGTTAACTTGATCTCTTTCAATTAAGACTGGTTTTATATTTCTATTTGCATCTGATTAATCGTAGGCCTCATCTATATGAGACTAGGCATCTAATTGTTTGAGATTTATGAATAATTTTCAGTAATAAAATAAAATAGGCCTACTTTTTTTTAAATATCACTAGGAAGTTTGTTTTGAAAAACTTATTTTTGTACAAAATGGCACAGAGTTCCAATGTGTCATTGAAAGCTGATTGAAAGTGATTGGAGAGAACACGCATGCACATATGTTCACACGAACATAATTAACCTGCTCCTGAAAACAAAATTGTTCTCCTATTTTCAGTCTGTCCAATTCACTTTCAATGGCCGGCTATTTTTGACCGTGAACACCACAAGATGGCTAACTTGTGCCATTTTGTACAAAATAAAAGTTTTTCAAAACAAACTTCCTTGTGAAACATTAAAGTGGACTAGAGTAATCAACAATGCAATGTTATTTTCTAAAATTATAAAACAATGCTTTCTAAAAAAAAAATAAATGAGATGCCTACTGTCAGATAAATAAGGCCTACAATTAAATCAGATGCAAATAGACAAATAAAACCAGTCTTAATTGAAAGAAAAAAACAAGTTTGTGTGACATTAGCATAAGTGATTAATAAGCTATTTTTTGTAGGCCGGCTATTTTTGACCGGGAACACCAAAAGTGTGACTGCCATTTTTTACAAAATAAAAGCATTTCAAAACAAACACCCTGAAGCACACTAGTGTGGTAAAAAGAGCAAATTATCTTCATAAATTTTATTTAATATTGTGAACATTATTCATAAATAATGCTTTTTTCACTCAAAAAATAGATGCCTATACTCTCAGATAAATGAGGCCTAAGTAAATGAGGCTAAGATTAATCAGATGCAAATAGAAATATAAAAACAGCCATAACTGTAAGAGAACAAGTTGACAAAAAGATTGAATCCAATATTGGAAAAAGTAGAGGTGCACCCATTGCAAGTTTGTTGCAATTTTTATTTCTAAGAACTACAATTGACAGCATTTACAAACAAAAAATCTACTTTTCGTTAATGCTAAATTTTATTTTCATTAAACACGAGTAAAAATTAGTCATATAATAAGAAACAAAAAAAGAAAACAAAAACAAATTGCAAACAACAGCACAAATAAATGTAATAAAAAAAGAAATATGAAATGGGCCTAAATGTAGGTTAATATTCAGGTATGAAATACTACAAAAATGTAAGTAATCAAATGTAAAATATAAATAACACTGGATAGTCATTCATTGTACAATTACAGATTAAAATGCTTGTTAAAGTTAATCATTATCAACTATAAAAAGTTACAAAAGTTATTCAGTCATGAGCAGTTATTTTCTTAAGTTTATGCACTGGTCCAATATACTTTTACACAACATGCGTTATCTTTAACTATTTTCATTTAAAAACTGACTGTTTAACTGAAGTTCATGTCACTACTGTTAACAAATGAGACCTTGTAAAGTGTTACCATGTATTCTTGGTAGACTGGGGTAATTGATTGCCAAAGCCTATGTGTTTAAGTATTTGCACATAAAATAAAGTCTCCTGTGAACTTTATAAGCAGAGATAAGCTGATAAAGTCATAAGCAGTAGACGTAACAACTGAAGTCCTGAACTGTGCAAAGCAAAAGGAGCTTCTCTTGATCCGCCATCTAAATAAAGAGGCCTAGCCTGTTAGCCTAAGGCTGAAAAATGTACTATATATGAGCAGACGTGCCTGCATCACGTCGCGTAACATCTCGTTTCTAGAAAAGTTGTTTTCTATAGTGGAAATAGTACACTCTTTTTGGAGTTTAGTCTTAACCCCAAGCACCTCATTAGAGCGAGGACGACATCTCAATGCCGAATTGCCATCTCCTCAGATTAATCTAATCAATTTTGTTTTTATATTTTTAAAATTATTTTTTTATATTTATTTATTATTTATATATATATATATATATATATATATATATATATATATAAAAAAAATTTTCTTTCTTTTTTACTTTTTTAATTTTTTTTTTATTTATTTATTTATTTTATTTTTTTGTGTAAGCACCTATTAGTGGACCTTCTCTGTATATGCAGGCTATCTGCAAAAGAGGGAATTGTTTGTTCGAAAAAATATACCCTGAAGAAGGCTGTTTGTGCCGATACGCGTGGGTCGTATGTCCAGTAGCCTACTGATCTCTTTGGACATAATTTGGAACACCGCAAGGACACATAAGGCAGAAGTTGCCACGCTGCCAAATAGTCTGAAAGGGTTATCGGTCTTTCGGGACTGACCTCTTGTGTATAATTAATATGCGGTGCGATAATTAACGGTGCCCTGAAGTGGCTTACTGGCAGGGGAGGACTGAATAGCCTACCTGTATACTTCTCCAATAACTTCCTCTGAGGGAGTGAGAATCCCAGTTCCGCAACATTCCCGAGTGGGGATTGGCTAATGATGATCTCATTGGAAACCACTGCGGCCTGAAACACCAGAGGTGCTGAGGTTGGGATTCCGGTACAACTCTTAGGCTTTACCTACCAATGAGGATGTAGTTTTGCATGTCTTAGTGGGTAGCTAGCGTCGGAGCTTTCAACCTTGGGCATCACCCCAAACCCATGTTCATTAATAGGCTACAGTAATTTTACAATAAGGGACCAGAAACACAAGCAAGAAAGCTTGGTCCAGAATCAGTCAGAAAGGAAGACAGACTCCCCCAAGTGAAAAAAACGTAATAAAAATGTACTTAAATATGTTTTTAGTACAATACAAATATAATATAATGCATTTTTAATACACAGAGCACACACAAACACCAGGCAGTGTTAATAGGCAATTAGCTGTGTACGGTTACATCGATCTTAACGGTTTCATTCACGTGTTACAAAAAAATATAAGGCACGTTCAGTTTCTTAAAACAGTTGCATAAATCATACCTATTTCATTTATGTATGACTGACAAATATGAATCACATTCAGATTATTAGTTTCTTTAAAACTATGCAATCCAAATGGATGGAAGTGTTATATACAATTCAAATATACATAAATCTTAAAATTAGACATAATTGTTTGTGTATATATATATATATATATATATATAAGCAGATAATTGATTTCCTTACATGAATGTAATGTCTGATAATAATTTCTGTACTTGAAAGTTACAATCATTTGAAATGAAAATGGTTTGCATCATTCATTGTATGAAAATGACTATTGAATTTCAGAATAGTCGCAGAATAGTCTGAAGGAGAAATGTCTAAACCATTGACCATATTCTGTATGAGAAAAAGAAACAATAAATTGTGAAGAAAATAGCTCCCCCCAATTATTCTAGTAAAAAAAGATAAATATTTTATTTCAAAGAAATAACTTTTTTTCGCCACCAAAGTTTAGCTACTTTTTGCCTTATCTCTTTGGTTTGTAAACCATATACTAAGGGATTTAATCCTGGCGGTAAAATGTGGAACATTATACTTGTTATTTTCCTGCTATCAGAGTATTCAGGAAACCGGTGGAGAAATGTCATGATGGCTCCCGAAAAAAACATGACTAAATAAACCGCTAAATGAGTGCTGCAGGTTTTTATGGCTTTGCTGTTGAGTGCTTTGTTTTTGCTACTTTTGCACACAACAGCAATCTTGACATATGTTATAAATATAGAAACTGATGAAAAGCAGAGTACAGCCACAGTATAAATAATTCCGTAAATATTATTTATGACCACACTTTCACAGGACAGTTTAAACAGAGAGGCATTGTCACAGAAAGGGTTTTCAATTTTAGATCTGCAGTGAGACAGACGCACAGTGAGACCTAACATAATTGTCACCAAAAGAACGGCCAGGCCCCAAGCAAATGCTGATAGTTTAATAACCATCTTATTGGTCATTATAGCTGAATATCTAAGTGGATTACATATAGCCACATATCTGTCAAAGGCCATGATTATCAGCACATAGTGGCATGCTGCTATGAATATATGCACAAAATATGCTTGAGTGACACACTCCATATATGTGATATAGCGCTCTTCGGTGTCTTGTAAAATGTCTTGCATTAAGCGTGGCAAAATAACAGTAGTCCCAAGCATATCGTTCAGTGGCAAGTTGCAAAAAAGAAAATGCATAGGATTATGAAGATTCTTTTCCGTTGAGATCAAAACTATAAGTCCAAAGTTAGATACCATTGTAAAGACATAAGCCAAGAAGAGCAGGATAAAAACTGGATAGGAGGACTGAGGTGTAACTTTCAGGCCCTCAATGAGGAGAACGCTGTGTCTGAATGTCAGGTTGTCCATTTGCAGCTCTTCACAAAATCTAAGGAGAAAGAAACATCCAGATCAAGCATTTCATTAATAGTATTTCAACTTGAAGTACTTATAAAACAAATGAAGAGTTTCATTTCACTGAAATGGCAATGATAATTACCTATTAATTGTTATTTAAGTGAAATTACTGAACTTAAATATACAAGTTTGATAAAAATCATCATTAAAGAAGAAAATTTCAAATGGCATTAGAGGCTTTTGCATCTGAACTCTTCAAATAAATAAATGCAATGTAGTAGTACAACAAAAAACCTAATCCTAACCTTATAGTATACATGCAGTGACTTAATTGTACTCCATATTTACATGTATAATTACAGTATTCAATACTTACCAACTGTGCAATTGATTTATTGCTACATTCATTGCATGGAACAGAATAGAAGGCAACCCTGTATGTAATATAGTCAAAACCTATAACATGTACTTCTCTAAAGAAAACAATATTTGCGTTCTCCTTTAAATATGTTGTTCAAAGGTGTTTCTATGATGCTGTAATCATCCCAAAGAGAATTCACCCACTGGAACAATGTCCTCAGGGAAGCCCCTGGGCTTAAGTTTATGTTTGGACACTACCTATACAACAAACTGGAACATCATTATGGAGTAGCACAAAATACACACAAATTAAAATAAGATTTGAGGTTCCTAGAACAATTCATATGCAAAATACCCGTCCACTGAAGGCAAGTACAGTTGAAGAACCCAAGTGCAGTTTATTAAAATAAATACAAAATAAACAACTTGACTTGAGACATGGACTGAAACAGAACCAAACATGATAATATCTAATTAAAACATCATTATAATACAATACAGTACAGCATGTGCTCTCAGTTGAGAAGATCAAATTCCTGAAATAATACTGAGCAATTTTATATTTATTGTCATATTAGTTTCCTCCCGTCAGATTCAATGAATTCAATCAGAATTACGTTTTGAATTTGAGTTTGTTTTTGACGTGTTTGTGTCTGAAATTCATTGTTTGGTAATATCCAGTTCTTCTGTTGTTTTAGCTTAGTATTTATCACAAGGTAGGGCTATTTTCGATTCTGTGGTTATTTCAATTTTTCACCTTCTCACAAATCTGTATTTTAATTGGACGCGTTCCTACTTTTTTTAACAGCTGGGTTTGAATAGTATTGCAGTCTAAATTGCATAGCACTTAAGTGAGTCACTGGCCAACGGCTGGTTTCGATTTGACACATTTTCGGTTTATTTGAGGGTGGTGTGTTAATTGCTGGGCCGAGACTCTCCTCACTTATTAAACCTGAGTATGTATTAAAATGTCTTGCATTTAAGACAAACTCGGGCAAAGACCATCGACTCTACACCCGTGTGATTCCACGAGCAAGGACACCAGCTAAGCACTTAAATATCTTCTTCCCCCTTTTCCTTTCATACTTTTATCCGATTTCCCTTAAACATGTGCTTTTAATACAGTCCTGTTATCTCTTGAAAACGTTCTCTCATCATGCACAGAAGGCAGTGCAATACTGCTAATCTGCGTCCTATTCTCTCATCCTCACTCTCAAATCTCACTCAGTCGGTAAAGCTGACTTCATTCCAGCCTTTGCATCTCATTCACTCTTAATATCTGAGGCCTGACTGAGACCTGGATCCGTCCAGAAGACTCAGCAACTCCTGCTGCTCTCTCCAACAACTTCTCTTACTCTCGCACTGGTCTTCACATTACTAATAATTGGACGATAGGTTTACATTTACATGTATTACACTGACAACTCCCATTAAGGTCCATAATGTAGTAATTTATCACCCCCAGGTCAACTGGGAAGCTTTGTAGAGGAGTTGGATGTGCTGCTGTCCTCTTTCCCTGAGGATGGCACTCCACTAGTAGTCTTTGTCGATTTCAACATTCATCTAGAGAAGCTGTATGCTACAGACTTCATCTCTCCCCTCGCCTCATTCGATCTGTGGGTGGGTATAAACTTTCCCAGAGTGTTCCCTTGAAAGGGACGTATTGGTTACGACTGTAACCTGAAAAGGGAATCAGACGCTGTATCCCTCTGCCATACTTCCTGCGTGCCTATCAGCGACTTACTTTATCCTATCAGAAGTTAGAGCTGGTTGGTTTGGGCATGCTTTATAGTTTTTAAGTTGTGCGTGTTATTGCTGTTTATGTTGTGAATTGTGAACAAACTCCCGAGTCCCAGCCACACTGACCCTTTCTTCCTTACCTATTGAACCTCATCACAACAAGAAATCCACACCAGCATAGGCTACTTAACCCTCTGGGCTTCTTCGTAAATGGATTACACTTAGCTTCCTCCCGGTCAAAAACGGACGAAGCCTTAAAATTTAACTTTACTTTTTCCCAGGATAACCGTTTAAATATATTTTTGTTCTATAATATTTTCCGATTATTATTTAAAATTTTCAGAGTTTTCTATGATATTTTGCATTAATTATATAATTTTTAAGAGCTATTTTTTCCATTATAATTAATATATATATTTTTATTTTATATTTATTTTTTATTTTTTTTCAATAAATGCAACAATTCACATCAAAATAGAGTGCCAGCTTTATAAAAAAAAAATTTTCAAGTAGAAGAGCGCCACCTTGTGGCTTTAAAAAATAGTTACATGTGTGCAATCTCCTGTACAGCCTGTAGGCTGCCTATAGCTTCCTATATAAATACATAGAGAAATCATGTCTAAAACAACAACAGAAATCAAAAAGCCTTTCTATCTTATTCGTTTTTTTATTTAGATATAGATTTAGATATTCTAAAAGACAACTTATTATTTTTTTAACAATTTTTTTTAGATAAGTATCAGGTTTTGCATTATGATTACAATCAAACAATAGCATTTGGTTAGAAAGGGAACACAATGCAAACATTTTTGTTACTCAGTATTTGATAATTCAAATAATTGAACAAAAGAAGGGATGGTTAGTGATAATTTAAAACACTTTACAGACATTTTGCAATAAATTGGTATTTTTTTATTAATTTTTTATTCAATAAGTAATAAACTTCATAAGGGAACAGCAATAATGATCGAACAGGAATAAACATAAAATAATACTAATTAAGTTAATTTTCTCGCTCTTTCTCTCTCTCTCTCTGTGTGTGTGTGTGTGTCTGTGTGTGTGTGTGTGTGCGCGCACACATTTGAGCGAGTCTCTTTTGTATTTTTTTTCTTGTATTTTAGCATATTCTCAAAATTTGCAGTTGCAGTCTTACCAGTGAATCTCTCTCTCTATGTGTGTATGTGTGTGTGTGTGCATGTGAGCAAGATTTTTTTTTCATTTGTTGATTTTATTTAGCATATTCTACAAATTTGCTGTTGCAGTCTTACCAGTGAATCTCTCTCTCTCTGTGTGTGTGTGTGTGTGTGTGTGTGTGTTTTGCATTTGAGTAAGATTTTTTTTTTTTCATTTGGTGATTTTATTTTGCATATTCTACAAATTTACTGTTACAGTCTTGCCAGTTTTTCTGTGTATGTGTTTGTGTGTGTGTGTGTGTGGGGGGGAGGGGGTCTTATTTGCACTCTTGATATTTTAGAGCGTCACCCCTTCATTGCTGTACACTTTTTTTCTGCACAGTTGCTGATCTGTAGCTTGTACCACCAAAAGTTTCTCTGAGTTTTCCTGTTTTTTCGTATTTCCCATTCATTTCCTATGTCGGTCATTTTTGACCGGGAGGAAGCTAAGTGTGACTTTTTTTACGACCCTTTAACAAATCAGAATCATCTCCTTGATTTTTTTGTGTGTGTTCATATAGGTAATACAACAAAAGTCACCAAGTTTCAGCCCCATCCGATGTAGCAAAAAAATTAAACATTTCAAAACGTAACAGTTTTCGGTTATTTTTGACCGAAGAAGCCCAGAGGGTTAAGACAAGAGTCAAGAGTTTACTGTTAGTAAAATAGTGCTCTAAAGCAATTAAAAGGACTATATTATATATTTGTATAGGTCAGATGTTACTTGCTTATACTTACAGCAATTATTTCATGTTTCAGACAAATAAATAAAGTTATAGAAATTAAGCAACTGTCAGGTTTCAGACATGAGTGAAAAGTAATCAAAGCACTTCACTTGCCTTTTACTCGTACTTGCAATACCTTGCCGGTAATTATGTATTACAATTTGTTTAACGTAAAAAGTCTGTAAATGTCTGACAGACAGTAAATTAACTTAATTTAATTTTTATAAATAGATCTGCTTTATATTACAAACTCTAATATAATAATTTTCCTAGAGAAGGTCCTAGATAAGAAAAGTATTCTGGAGGGGAATTTACAAACTTCCTATAATAAAAAGATAAAGATGGAAACATTTAGTCAAAATAGATACTGTCTTTTGGTTATAATTATATATGCCCAATTCACTACATTTAAAATAGCCCTCTAGTTCAAATAAAATTGCTTATTTTCAGTGTATTCTTTTACCAAATAGATCCATGATAAAGGGTGAGAAATACTTTAAAAATTAATACAAGATAAAGTGCTACAGCCCCCCCAATTTTCTCCCTGACAATCAAGGATAAGAATAACATGCACAAAATGCTTCAGTGAAAAAGATACATGTGTATTTAAAAATAATACAATACAGAAAGGTTTAGAGTTGTATCATTAGTTGCTATAGTGTAAAACAAACAAACAAAAAAACATTAAATTAGGGATTCACCTTTTTTCTGAACCACAATTTTACAAACTTTTGTCTTATCTCTTTGGTTTGTAAACCGTATACTAAAGGATTTAGTCCTGGTGGTACAATGTGAAACATTATACTAGCTAATTTCCTGCTGTCAGAGTATTCAGGAAAACGATGGAGAAAAATAAAACTACCACAAGAAACAAACATGATTAAAAAAACAGCAATATGAGTGCTACAGGTTTTTATGGCTTTGCTGTTGAGTGATTTGTTTTTGCTGGTTATGCATACAGTAGCAATCTTTCCATATGTTATTACTACAGAACCAAGAGAGAAGGTAAAGACAATCACAGTATAAATTATTCCAAACACATTATTAATGACCACACTTTCACAGGACAGTTTAAACAGTGAGGCATTGTCACAGAAAGGGTTTTCAATGTTAGACCTGCAGCGAGACAGACGTAAAGTGAGACCCAACAGAATTGACACCATGAATATTGAAAGCCCCCAGGCTGATGCTGAGAGTTTAATAACCATTTTATTGGTCATTATAGCGGTGTATCGGAGTGGATTACATATAGCTACATATCTGTCAAAGGCCATGATCATTAGCACATAGTGGCATGCTACTGCAAATATATGCACGAAATAAGCTTGAATAACACACTCCACATATGTGATATAGCGCTCTGAGGTTTCCTTTAACATGTCTTGCATTAAGCGTGGTAAAACGACAGTTGTACCAAGAATATCATTTATCGGCAAATTACAGAACAGAAAATGCATAGGATGATGTAGATTCTTCTCTGTTGAGATCAGAAATACAAGTCCAATGTTGGAGACCATTATAAAGACATAAACCAAAAGAAGCAAGATGAAAACAGGATAAGAAGATTGAGTTGTAATTTTTAGTCCCTCTACGAGGAGAAGGCTGTTTGTGAATGTCAGGTTGTCCATTGGCTGCCCTGCACAATCCTATACCTATTGAGAACCTTACCAATAGAGTAACAAAAAAAATTGTCATTAATAACATTTTATCTGATACTGCTGCATTCCACTCTGCATTCACATATACTGATTCAATGTATGATCTTTTAATAGTAAATTATGGTTCACAAATGCACATCTGAACATTTTCATAGAACCTGAAAAGAACCTGGAAGCTGTTTTTGCTACAAAGTTATGTATTGTATAATTTAGTTGTCTAATACTTACTCAGGTCCCTGTTGCTATCAAGAAAGATGACAGTAAAGATGCTAGCTTTAAGTGAAAAACTGTTTACATGACCTTAGCTTTTATTTGGTTTAACAGTGTTTCTGTGATGTTGTCATCATCCCAAAGGGGAAAACTACTTGGATATCCACGTAACCCTGAGGGAACAAAGTATTGCATAGCTATACGCAGTGGGAAAACTCCTTTTTCTCTATTTACTGAAACCTATATTTAAAACACATTTTCAGCGGCACAGCTTGTCACGAACACACACAGGGGACAGATCCAAAAGCAATAGTTTTAATAAATAAGGGCAATCCAAAATCGTAGTCTTCCAGGCAAGGGTCAAAATCCAAATAATCAAACCAAACATAAAAACGAAACACGAGCAACCTCAAAAACAGACTTCAGAAGTGGTGACCTCAAATAACGACTCCGTACACTTACCGACACAGACAGGGAATATATATACACGCAGATCTAACAAGACTATTAACTACTTTAAACAATTAAACAGATTTTTTTGTTAACCTTGTTGGACCTCAATCTGTAGTAACATTACTATAATCATATGAAATAATATAAAAGTATTAACACATTTGTCAGTATTAGATAAGATCAGAGTACACATATGGATTTATTTCTTTATCATCATCATCATTATGGTGATCAGTATCATCATACTGATCACCATAATGGTGACATCAATTCAAACTATTATTTTTAATAAAACATCAACATCTAAAGCTCTATTAATTCTCAATAAGAACTTTTTTACCTTTTGTACCTTTGTTTGGCTGTTGTATCTGAGTTATACATGCCAGATGAACAAAGAAAAAAAAGTGATATAATGGTGTTGGTTATGTTTTGACGTTCATCAATTGAAATTTATGATTGTGATTTATTCTGTTGGTTACAGCATAACTGAGATTGTGCCTAAATATCTAGAATTTGAGATAGAATATAATGGATTTCTTAAAAGTGGTTTAAAAACAATCTTTCTTTAAGGCACACACAGACCTCAAGATTCACTCAATTCATCTCAACAATGGTGACGAGCAGAATATTCAATTAGGAAAAGTAATTGCATGGACAATTCAGGTCATAATTTATTCATACCGTAATGCATGATGGGAGCCATTAATGAGTTGTGATTGGTGGCAACACTGATTATTATTGTCACCACGGTTGAGATACACAGGCTGATTATTGATATCCGTGTTTCTAAATAAATGCATTTGAAAGTGATTTGATCAGAACAATGTTTATTAAATGTTTTGGGTTATAAGAAAAATATGGATTATGCTGTAGAACCACTAAACTGTTAACAAGTTAATCCAAATCATCTGAATAGGTTTAATTTTTCAAGATCACAGTATGATTGTGTCAAAACATAACCAACACTATCAGACCACAGTTGTCTTTGTTCATTTGACTTTAATAAATCAATAATAGCAGACAAACAAAATTTAAAGTGAAAAGGGTCAAGAGCCCAACTAAAGTAGACACTGATTGCCATAACGGTGGCTTACAATTTTAGATTTTCTCCTTTAGCGATTCTGCTTGTTATTATCAGGTGTCTTCAATAATGCTCAATCATCACTAAATTAATCACTTAATTATCTCATTAACTTTAACACTCATATCTGCATCTTATCATCCATCTGAAAGCAGGTGAAGGTGATTTACTACTAATTAAGGAACCAGCTGCTGATTAGATGCGCATAACAATATCATGCGATATATCGTGCAGCCCTATTGTTTTCAAATATACTGTGCTGAACCATTTAATATATTGACAATTCATATATAGGGAATTATATTTTATTTTCAGGGGACCCCAGATTGTTAAATATTATTTTGTAACATCATGATTTTTTTTTTTACAACGTAATATCACTCACTTCATTCGTTCGTCATGCTGACAGTTGTGTGTCTTGAGTGTTTGTCTCCGATTTAAAGGGGACATATCATCCAGAAGATGGCTTTCACAACTGAAACCTCTATTTCACGCTGGTCCAATATGTGGCAACAGTGTAATATCATACAGGTATAAACTCCTTTTAATTGATTATAACAATGTTTAATTAAGGCTCATATAGTCTCCATGACAAAGGTCAAGATAAATCTTTTCATACAGTTTTTCTAAGTTTCAAATAATTATTAAACAGCAAACACAAACTATGCAAAAGTGTCCGTGTTCTAATTCACCTAGTTCACTCACTTGTCTTCATTCACTCCCTCAAGTGAACTAAATTAGTGGACTAATGCAGGATGAGGGTATATAGCAGGCGATTTCGGATACAGCCACTGTTTCACATTTATGGGTAAAATGACAAAATGGAGAGGATGGATTTTTACCACAATAGGGTGGTTGTGTTCATTCACTGCGGAAACATAAATATGTTCAGAAACAATAAAGGAATCTTGCATAACAGGGCATCTTTAAAAACAGGGCTTTTTTTTTGTTCGGCCTATTCAAGGAAGAAATAATAACCAGAATAAAGTGATCAAATGTAAAACAAAAAAACTGAACAAAATATGCTACAAAAGATATTTGGTCAAGAGCTGTGAGTGATTTTCATTCTGCTCTCAATAAACTATTCCATATCAAACACACAATTTTTTTTTTTTTGCATTATCAAAAACAATAATCAGCTAAAACTACTCAAGCTGATTTTACAGATATGAAACAGACAATTACTGGTATAGTCAACGACAAAAATTGTTCACATACAATGTGTATTTCTGCAACATTCATAATATCTTTACCAAATTTGGCTCAGATCGTCTTTTTATTTATTTTACAATTTATTTTTTGTGATTAACTTTATTTATGTACCAAAACTTTACAAACTTTTGTCTTATTTCTTTGGTTTGTAGACCATATACTATAGGATTTAGTCCTGGAGGTACAATGTGAAACATTATACTAGATAATTTCCTGCTGTCAGAGTATTCAGGAAAACGATGAAGAAAAACCATAGTGGCACAAGAAACAAACATGATGATATAAACAGCAATATGAGTGCTGCAGGTTTTTATGGCTTTGCTGTTGAGTGATTTGTTTTTGCTGGTTATGCATACAGTAGCAATCTTGGTATATGTTATAAACACCGACCCAAGAGAGAAGGTAAAGACAATCACAGTATAAATTATTCCAAACACATTATTAATGACCACACTTTCACAGGACAGTTTAAACAGAGAGGCATTGTCGCAGAAAGGGTTTTCAATTTTATATCTGCAGCGAGACAGACGTATAGTGAGACCTAACATAATAGACACGATGAATACTGACAGCACCCAGGCTGATGCTGATAGCTTAATAACCATTTTATTGGTCATTATAGTCGTGTATCGCAATGGATTACATATAGCCACATATCTGTCAAAGGCCATAATCATTAGCACATAATGGCTTGCTGCTGCAAATATATGCACAAAATAGGCTTGAATAACACACTCCACATATGTAATGTAACGCTCTGAGGCTTCCTTTAAAATGTCCTGCAATAAGCGTGGCAACATGACAGTGGTCCCCAGTATATCATTCAGTGGAAGGTTACAGAACAGAAAATGCATAGGATGATGTAGATTCTTCTCCGTTGCGATCAGGATTATAAGTCCAATGTTACATCCCATTGCGAATATATAAACCAAGAGAATCAGGAAAAAAACAGGATAGGAAGACTGAGGTGTAACTTTCAGTCCCTCCACGAGGAGAAGGCTGTTTGTGAACGTCAGGTTGTCCATTGGTTGCTGTACACAAAATCTGCAAACATAACAAATAGACATCACTACATATACTCTTAAACATATTACCGTACCTATTTGTGTAAAATGACCATGTCACACAGATGATTACACAGAAAATATGTTCTTGTAAACAGTAAAATCTAATTTTAACATATTTCTATATACTGTATTAATTGTGAATCACATTACTTGCTGATCAGTTTCATGGATTATATTAATAAATGGCATCTTAATTTATAATCAAATGAATTCTTTTTATAAAAGATAGTTGACAGATTGTTTCAAGTTGTCAAGTTAACTAATTAATTAGCAGTCAATTCTATCAGTATTTAGGGTTACATGAATAATGACTTACTTTTTTCTGAAGAATACTAGCGAGTCTTTGCCTTTAAATATGCGGTTCAATGTGACACTGTCATTACCCAAGAGATTATAACTGTTTGCGATGAACGCAGCCACTGAAACTGTAATGATATTGTTATGTTGAAATGGCCTTGTTACCTGCAGGGGTCGTGTTTTTTGGCAACACTTTCTATGAAGCTTGCATTTATAATGCAAGGGTATCGTAATGCACT
Source organism: Pimephales promelas (assembly GCF_988280905.1). Taxonomy (NCBI): domain Eukaryota; kingdom Metazoa; phylum Chordata; class Actinopteri; order Cypriniformes; family Leuciscidae; genus Pimephales; species Pimephales promelas. Next base: position 29,064,632 of record NC_142787.1, read on the forward strand.
ATAATACATGCATAATGGTTTACATCTGATAAATAATCATGGTAACACTTTACAATAACAGTACATGATTAACCATGTACTAATACCTGAATTAATAATTACTTTACTATGAACTAATGATGAGTTAAGACATGTACTAGTGAAGAATTAACCTTAACTACGAAATGAGTCATGAATTCCTGCATGAATATGCCATATTAACTACACGTTAGTACATGCTTTTTAATTAATGTATTAATTAACACTTTGGGGTAAAATAAATCAAACATACTCTAGAATAAAATATGTATTAAAAGGGCACTATGAAAATAAAATTGTTCATAAATTTGTCATGGTCAGCATAACTCAGTGAGCAGTGGTACGGAGTCAGGAGAGAGGGCCATGGTTGTGTCCACTTACAATTGAAACTGCGTTGTTACGTCTTTTAGTTATGTCTTTTAACTATTATAATATTACAATATTTCGAATGGCAATAACATGAACTATAACTATTGGCTTTAATTCTTCAATCAGCTGTCACTTCAGCGCGAGGGCACTAGCATATAGCATTAGCACCTCAGCTCCATGCACCTCACGCCACTTTGCCCATTTTATTTTATCCGGCAGTGACGAGAGGTGACGCACTGCCAAGATGGCAACGACTGGCCCGCCCACTTTAAGCTTCAAAAACGCTCTTCAGAATCAATCCCACGGGTGACGTCACGGATACTACGTCCATATTTTTTTACAGTCTATGCTCGCACCCCACCTACGACGGTGTGGTGAAGAGATGAGTCCCACCAGAGAGTGTCTTATTGAAGAGAATTGGCACTGGCTGGTTACTTCCGGTTTCTGGACTGGCTGCAGTAACGCGTCTCTGTCCATGCGGGGGCGCTCGCGGTCGAGTACACAATGAATGGGAGTCAATTCATTCACCCCCAGAAATCCACTTTTCTCAGGATGTAATTTTTTGTCAAGTAATTTGAAAGTTGCATTCAAAAGGGAGGGCTAAGATATTACACTCAGCTGAAAATTGCATTTTTAAGTTCACTTATCTGTTCTAAAAATCTGTTCAAAAATGTGATGACGTCACACAACAGCTGAATGCTAGTGTGTTCTGGCCAACAATGGCCTAACCTGTAAGACATCGAAAGGACATAAGTACTCGTTCATTCGACTTTTGGCCTATAATCTATATTGAACTTGCGGAATCAACAATAAAATCTATGTTGATTTAACGACAAGCAGGTGAAAGAGACGCATTTAGCCGTTTAGCCCCATAGACTCCCATTCATTCTGCTCTCGCCCGCGATTACCTCCAGTGGAATTCTAATGGAACTGCAACCAAGATGATACACAATAGGGCTAATAGGAAGTGCCAAGGCTCTCCGTTAGACGGGCTCTGGTCCCATTGAAGAGATGGGTCCCAGCTTGTTTAAAGTTCTCGACTGAAAAACTCAATTTAAAACTAAATTTCGTGACGCAATAAAAGTAGCCTCTATGGGACTGACAGGAAGAACGAAAGACTCGGACCCGACCGAACCCGAACTCAAGAGATGAACTATTCATTACTCTTTCCGGTCCTGCTGTATGCACACGGCACGGCCCAGCACCAGCAGACACAGCACAGATCAGAGTCAGACTCTGACGAGTCAACAGCTAACGTTTCGAGACACGAGAAGAGGAGAACAAACCTGATAAATATGAAGTTGCAAAGGAAAGAACGTTTCGGATCAGGAGGTGAGGTGAACTAACAGAATCAGACAGCAAAAGCCTGAACTTGAGACCCAGCAACTAATCAATTAATACAGTTATTTCAGTTGCTTATAATTTGGCTTTAGCTGCATTACCCTATAGTTATTTATAATATTTTTATTCTTTTTACAAATGTAATCAATTTTCGTAAGCTCTAGATATTTTGGGATATTTATGCCATATATAATGCTAAAATGAACGAAATGACTCGAAAAAAGATTCGTTCATTTTGCTGAACGAGACTCGAAGATCCGAGTCAGTAAAATGATCCGAACTTCCCACTATGCGCATGCTCTGCTTCTCGGATTTTTAGTGTATCTCTATGGCAAAGTTACAGCGCCACACACTGGTCTGCGATGTATATTACATCGTTTTGAGTCGTTTTCAGAGGTTTCGTGTGGACGCAGATATTTTTAGAGACACCGCCGTGTTTACAGAATTTTTTTTTTTTTATAACAAGGAAAAAAATCATCTGATAGGGAAAGTTCTGGCTTTGTGTGGATGTGGCCTAACTAAAGTTAAAGTGAAATCACAATCAAGGACACCTTTAAAGAGTCTCATTTTTTTAAAGTTGCTTTTTGTGCTTGTAATAGGCCAAAATGTTGTTTATTTTATTTTTTTTCCCAGGTAATATGTGCTTACAACTTAATTTAAATTTAGGTTACATTTTAAGTCAACAATTCTCATACAAACACCTGATAAATACTGAAAAGGATTTGAGTACAGAACAAAGTTACAGTGTTTGCAATGTTATTATTATTAAAATATTAATTTCACATTTTAAAAAATCCTTTCAAATAATATGAACTATGTTATGAATATTTATAATCCATTGAAGAATTCACTTTTTTCTCCACCAGTTTTTTACAATCTTTTGTCTTATCTCTTTGGTTTGTAAACCATATACTAAGGGATTTAATCCTGGTGGTACAATGTGGAACATTATACTTGCTAATTTCCTGCTATCAGAGTATTCAGGAAAACGATGAAGAAAAATAAAAGTAAGGCCAGAAATGAACATGATTAAATAAACAGTTAAATGAGTGCTGCAGGTTTTTATGGCTTTGCTGTTGAGTGATTTGTTTTTGCTGCTACAGCACACAACAGCAATCTTGACATATGTTAAAAATATAGTAAGTGCTGACAGGCTGGCTACAATTATGGTATAAACAAGTCCAAAAACATTATTAACACTTACATTTTCACAGGACAGTTTAAATAGTGAGGCATTGTCACAGAAAGGGTTTTCAATTTTATATCTACAGCGAGACAGACGCAAAGTAAGTGATACCATAATTGTCACTAAACCTATGGCCAGGCCCCAAGCCAATGCTGAGAGTTTAATAACCATTTTATTGGTCATTATAGAATTGTATCGTAATGGATTACATATAGCCACATATCTGTCAAAGGCCATAATCATTAGCACCCAGTAACATGCTGCTGTAAATACATGCACAAAATAAGCTTGAATAACACACTCTGCATATGATATATAGCGCTCTGATGTTTCCCTTAACATGTCCTGCAATAAGCGTGGCATAATGACAGTGGTCCCGAGTATATCATTCAGTGGCAAGTTACAGAACAGAAAATGCATTGGGTCATGCAGATTCTTCTCAGTTGAGATCAGAAATACAAGTCCAATGTTTGATACCATTATAAAGACATAAACCAAGAGAAGGATTATGAAAACAGGCTGAGATGACTGAGGTGTAACTTTCAGTCCCTCCACGAGGAGAAGGCTGTTTGTGAATGTCAGGTTGTCCATTGGCTGCTGTACACAAAATCTGCAAACATAACAAATAGACATCACTACATATTCTCTTAAACATATTACCGTACCTATTTGTGTAAAATTCACATTACAAATGAATAGCATTTCCCTGTTTCATATTCAGCATTTCTCTCTCTCTCTAATATATATATATATATATATATATATATATATACACACAAGTGTAGATGAACAATGGTACATTTGTCTAATATCAAATTACAATCATCTTTATCAGTATTGAGTTTTACTTTATAAATGTAACAGTGGTATCTTGCCGCACTCTGATTATGATCCTCCCAATAATGATTAGGTCAAACAGTACGACCTGTTTTTGCCTATTAATGTGTGGCTTATATAGTTCTCTGTGACATTGCCATAACCCCTTTGGGGGGAAAAAACGATTCATAGAATATGTTGCCATGAGCAATGAGGCTGCTGTGCTGAGTGTGAGTGTTTATGGCAAGAGTGAAGTTACAACCTGAACCTACTTTTCCTGCAAAATAAATCATGACCCTATGATATATTTTTTTTATTTTTTGGCAGATATGTGCTACTTAAAACATTTCCGATCGTTTAACTGACATTTCCATTGTGGCCTAGTTTCCACAGAACTTCTCACAGGAGCGGTAAGCTCTACAACGGTAAAAATGTATAACAGATTATCTTCAGAAATGATTTATAAATTCATTATTCAACGCGTAATTACACAAAACGTAACTTGAAATATAATTGTTTTCATAAATGTCTGTTAAAACATCCCAAAACAGCACCCAAACCTTGCAAAAACCTACCTCATTAATTATTCGCAAACAACAGCCAATGGCAAGTCTCCAGCAGCAGACATTTCAATATGTTATTTTTGTGTTAGTACTTTTATTTATTCAAATTACAATATGCAGTTTGTGTGCGAGTATAAATAAATCGTATAAATCATTAATTCATTTAGTTAATCATACAGTATTGTTTATACGTAATTTCTTTGCGCAGCTGCGCAGTGCATCCGATCCCAGAATCAAATTATGGCGGGGGTTTTTCGGCCTACAGCAAACTAAGCTGATGCTAAGAAGTGGTTTAAGATTCGTCGTTCGGTCGTTGACAAAGACGACTTTGACCAACAACAACGTGTGTGGAGACGACTCTGGAGCTAATGAGATGGTAGGAATGGAGAATTTGTCTGCTACATTGCTAAATATTGCAGTATGTATTGCTTTTATTATGGCTGTATGTATTGGTGGAAACCAGGAGCTTTTGTGACTCATGTTTATGAAGTGTAGAGTCATAAATCAAATTGTTTTTGTCGTAGTTTTAGGTTGGACTTGTTATGAAATTACGTTGATTGGGCCTGTTACTCAAGAAAGTAACTGGCACAATAGTTGATGGCACTTTGTTGTGTATCTGACGAACTATGCAGAGGCTACCTAGCTATAGTATATATGTGGAAATGTTATGAGAAAATAAACAGAGACGTTGAGATCATACGGTGAAGTATTTTATTTGAATAAAATGAACAATGCAAGACTATTGTATTCTATTGTATAGCCTAATATGGGTTGTTTTGGTCTGTAGATCATTAAAAAAAAGTGAGATTCTGTGAGATTCGGAAGGGAATTATTCAGATTTCACCAGAGAACGTCTAATTGAAGAGAAATGGCACTGGCTAGTTACTTCCGGTTTCTGGACTGGCTGCAGTAACACGTCTCTGTCCATGCGGGGGCGCTCGCGGTCAAGTGTACAATGAATGGGAGTCAATGGGGTTTCACCCCCAGAAATCCACTTTTCTCAGGATGTAATTTGAAAGCCTGTACCGTTCAAAAATGTGATGACGTCACACAATAGCAGAATGCTAGTGTGTTCCGGCCAACAACGGCCTAACCTGTAAGACATCGAAAGGACATAAGTACTCGTTCATTCGACTTTTGGCATATAATCTATATTGAACTTGCGGAATCAACAATAAAATCTATGTTGATTTAACGACAAGCAGGTGAAAGACACATTTAGCCGTTTAGCTCCATATACTCCCATTCATTCTGCTCTCGTCCGCGATCACCTCCAGTGAAATTCTAATGGAACTGCAACCAAGATGATGCACAATAGGGCTAATAGGAAGTGCCAAGGCTCTGATTTCACTCGGTACAGCCACTAAAAGACATACAGATTGCTCACGTAACAGGCTCAGTTTGAGCTTGCGCAGTACGCCTGCCGATCAGCTTTTAACAGGCTTCATTCAATGTTCTCCGTTGAAATCAATGGGGTAGCTGTGTCCATTTCTTTTACTGTATGCTTAACACCAAGCGGCAACATTCTAATCTGAAAAATGAAGCCTACCCAGAAATGCGATAAACTGCAATACATCGAAAATCCACTAGAGGGAGGTCCCAAAAGGGAGCTGAAAACTTTCACAGCATAAATTCATATTTTTACAGGTTGGTCCCATGGACTTTTATTGTATTTTTCGATAGGTTCCAAGTGCCTGACAACTGTGAGGGGGGTGGATTTTTTTTTTTCTAACTCGTTAGTTTAGATCGTATTTAGATAGCTATAAAATGTATGCCAAATAAGGGTGGGGTTAACTTTGATTGACAGCTTGATTGACAGCTGATAACGGGCTGCACCGAGTAGAATTCCAGAAATTTAAAATTTCTGACAACACATCATACCTCTGTATCCTTTCTGAACATTTCTATTAAAATACTGTACATAAGATGGTTGCTCTGCTACTGTACTAACCGTCACTGTAGGAGGATTTCGCACCATTTTTTTGCCGGTAAGTGACGTTCCACTACTATTTCACGTAGTTAGCAGTATTTAGCATCAATGTTTGTGGGCAGTGGTGGCTGCAACAGTTAGCATTATATTGCCTCCGATAAGTTAGCGTACGAGCGAGGTACTAGGGTTGCCAACCGTTCCGTAGCCTATATAAAACAGTATAGTCATGCTGCTAGCAAGGCAAGTATAACACCTTCATTGATTCATTACTAGGGTAAATGATAGTGTGCATTTTTTGGTTTCCTTATAGGACAAGCTCAGTATTTTACACTTAAAGCCCTGTTTTAAAGAGATCCCGACAACTTCCTTTGTACTGCAACCGGCGACCGTGACCCTGAGAATATTCCTTTAGCATTTTTGTGAGGTGCGATAAAGATACATACTCGATTAAGAAACTTCCTTTTATTTATTCGGTAGATTTTTCTAAATAAAAGCAAGGTACAAGAAATTATGTTCAGTACAATTTAGGTTATAAACATAGATCCTTTACTTTAATAAATATGTGAGGACACTGATTTAAAGTAGAAGTACTTTGTCATAAAGAAGTTTCTAAAGAGCTACCGACACCACTGCTTTGTATCTATTCCTAAAGGGAAGTTACTGACTTGACATTAAGTGCTAATAACCATTTAATCACATAATAAATCAAGACTTTCCTTTTACTCGGCACCAAAATTTTACAAATTTCTGTCTTATTTCTTTGGTTTGTAAACCATATACTAATGGATTTAATCCTGGTGGTACAATATGAAACATTATACTAGCTAGTTTTCTGCTCTCAGCGTAGAGAGGGAAACGATGAAGAAAAATAAAGGTGGAGCCAGAAACCAACATGATTAAATAAACGGCTAAATGAGTGCTGCAGGTTTTTATGGCTTTGCTGTTGAGTGCTTTGTTTTTGCTGGTTATGCATACATTAGCAATCTTTCCATATGTTATGAATACAGACAAAATTGAGAAAGAAAATAAAACCACAGTATAAAGGATTCCATACACATTATTAACAACAACACCTTCCTCACAGGACAGTTTAAACAGAGAGGCATTGTCACAGAAAGGGTTTTCAATTTTAGATCTGCAGTGAGACAGACGCACAGTGAGTCCTATCAGTATTGATACCATAAGTACTGACAGCCCCCAGGCTGATGCTGATAGTTTACAAACCATTTTATTGGTCATTATAGTCGTGTATCGCAATGGATTACATATAGCCACATATCTGTCAAAGGCCATGATTATAAGAACATAGTGGCATGCTGCTACAAAAATATGCACGAAATAGGCTTGAACTACACAATCCACATATGTGATGTAGCGCTCTGAACCTTCTTTTAAAATGTCCTGCAATAAGCGTGGCAAAATGACAGTGGTCCCTAATATGTCGTTCAATGGCAAGTTACAGAACAGGAAATGCATAGGATGATGAAGATTCTTCTCTGTTGAGATCAGAATTACAAGTGCAATATTGGAAACCATTATAAAGATATAAACCAAAAGAAGCAGGCTGAAAACAACATAGGTAGACTGAGGTGTAACGTGAATTCCCTCCACTAGAAGAATGCTGTGTCTGAATGTCCGGTTATCCATTGCTTGTTATACACAAAACCTACAGACAGAGTAACAGTCAGACATTTCATAGTTTATGAGCTTTAGGCAGCAAAATGCATATTATTGCATTCTACGACTTTTTTTTTTTGTGCACATATAAACTTGTACAGGTATATGACATTTTACACACAGCGCTTGTTGTCTGAACAAGTTTCACAGTGCACACTATTTTACATATAGGCCTACTAATAAGCACAATGAATCAGAATTTTAACAAAACATGGAAGCATTTTAATGTATTTCATACAAGGCACGTAGAAACATGTTATTAAACCAGTATTAGTTGAATGTCTAATAAAACCACATACTTACTGCAGTTGGATTCTGTTATTATTAAGCTGATTTATTGCTGTTTAGATCTAATTTACAGTATATGTTGCTTGATAAAGTCACAGTCAACTCAGTTTTCAGTGTTACCCAAATATGAACTTGCACTTCTCTGAAGAAATGTTTATCAGCCGTTACCTTTTAATATGTGGCTCAAGGGTGTTTCCATGATACCATCACCCCAGAGGGTAAAACTTTTTATATGATCACAGCCACTGATAAAGTTGTATGAAGATTCCTAACCTTATATATTTTACATTTTTTATGTGTTAGTCCTCAATGGCTCATACTAATCAATATCTTTACAAGAAATAAACTGTATAATAAGTATTTGTAATACAAAAAAAAAAGAAATAACAATACCAATCAAACCATGTTTAAATCAAAAAGGAAAAAAATTCTTTATTTTATTCTTTTTTATTTATTGTATAATAAATCTTGGTTAACCAAAATATATTGATTTATTGACACTTTTTTTCTGAAATGTTTATGACAGTCTGTTAACCTACATACAGTGTTACACTGTTAAAAAATGATTAGCCTAACATTGAATATTGGAATATGTTTTACAAGAAAACACTGTTTCAGTCTTTCTACTTCTCTACATTTCATGATTAACGTGTTGCTGTCTGTTTTTTAGTATTGTCATATTAGGCCCCGTTTACACAAAGGGAAAACGAAGATATTTGGCCTTTCTCGTTTACATGAAAACCCTTTTTTTTATCACAGAAAACGGTTATTTCTAAAGACTCCGGCCAAAGGGTAGATTTCTGAAAATGCCGGTTATGTGTTGTCATTTGAACTGGGAGAAACAGGGTTTTAGGTTCTCTCTTGTCGATTCTGATTGGCTTGCATGGCTTTATCCTTCTCCCTACACTGCAGTGCCACCCATAGGTTTGGAATAGTTATGATGGCACTCAACAGCATATTTATGCGGGTGTGTGCACGATGTTATTTTTGAAAACGGAGAGGGGGAAAATATTTTGTTTCGCTAAATACCCGGCTTTGTGTAAACGTGGCCTTAGTGGCCCCCACGTTAATAGATAATTATGACAGAAGTGACTCAATCAAAACTTTAACTGGAAAATAACTTTATTCTAGAGCTGGCATAAAGCTAAAACAATCTACTTTAATTTCCTATTATCAATGTAAAGCCTCTTTGGAATTGGAACAATCTACTTTGTTAAAAGCGCTGTATTATGGAGCCCCTAAAGGGGTGTGAATTAAGAATACTGTTGTCAAAGGGACAGAATTGATTATGATTTTATTTTCTCACGTTTAGATTTTTTTAACAGTCTTTTTACCTGTTTGAGCAAGAAGGAGCTTTATCGTCTCCAGGCTGTTCAGAACTCTGCTGCAAGGCTTTTAACTCACACTAACAAAAGAGCACGCACCTCACCTGTATTAGCAGTACTTCACTGGTTGCCTATCCATCATAGAATTCAACTTAAAATCCTGGTTCTTACATTTTAGAGCCCTACATGCTCAAGCTCCTTCTTATATCTCTGAGTTGATACAGCATCATTCTCTGACACGTAGTTTGAGGTCATCAGGTCTGAGGTTGTTAGTGGTTCCTCATACTAATTGGAGCCCTCCACCTGGACGGCACGCCAAATTCACATAACCATTTACTCTTTGATCATTCGTAAGTGTGAACTCGTCAAATGGCAGCAATATTATTTTTTACATTGCATATAGATTAACAAATTTAAAAATAAGTATTTGTTCACAGCAATGTATTCAATCAATCATAGATTTTTCCTATAGGCTAATAATTTTCTCAAACTGTATGTTTTGTTGCACTCTGAATACAACTTCATCGACTCTTACCTTTTAATGTGGGGTTTATATTTGTTTCCGTGATATTTGTTTTACATAATGTAGTAAAATATTATTTTATTCAATACTTTTATTGATTTTCTTAAGTAATCTTGGATAAAATATTTTAAATTCAAGTTTAAGCAGATTTTTGTTAAATTTACTCTATTAAATCACTTTCAACTCAATATTGTTTAAATAACGTGCCAATGTCTTTATTCTCCTATTTATCTTAAGGGGGGGAAAGAATGTGGTGTACATGTGTAATTGTTTCCTTTGGAAACTGGATAATCAATGAGAAAATGTAACTCTAACATAAAGGGCATATATATATATATATATATTGACAATACATTTTCTTTACATTTGCATTATAAATTCAAGAATTCTCTCTTTATCTACACCAAACTTTAAAAATCTTGTGTCTTATCTCTTTGGTTTGTAAACCATATACTAAAGGATTTAATCCTGGTGGTACAATATGAAACATTATACTACCTAGTTTTCTGCTTTCAGAGTATTCAGGAACACGATGAAGAAAAATAAAAACGGCTCCAGAAACGAACATGATTAAATAAACAGTTAAGTGAGTGCTGCAGGTTTTTATGGCTTTGCTGTTGAGTGCTTTGTTTTTGTTTCTTATACATAAAGTAGCAATTTTGACATATGTTATAAATATAGAAACTAGTGACAGGCAGGCTATAATTACGGTATAAATAAGTCCAAACACGTTATTGATACTTACATTTTCGCATGACAGTTTGAATAGTGAGGGATTGTCACAAAAAGGGTTTTCAATTGTTGATCTGCAGTGAGACAGACGCACAGTTAGAGCAAACATAATTGTTACCATAAGTACTGTCAGCCCCCAAGCTGATGCTGATAGTTTAACCACCATTTTATTGGTCATTATAGTCGTGTATCGCAATGGATTACATATAGCCACATATCTGTCAAAGGCCATGATCATCAGCACATAGTGGCATGCTGCTGAATATACATGCACAAAATAAGCTTGAATAACACACTCCACATATGATATATAGCGCTCTGATGTTTCCCTTAACATGTCCTGCAGCAAGCGTGGTATAATAACAGTAGTCCCTAATATATCATTAACTGGCAAGTTACAGAACAGAAAATGCATTGGATCATGCAGATTCTTCTCTGTTGAAATCAGAAATATAAGTGTAATGTTTGATACCATTGCAAAAATATAAGCCAAGAAAAGCACAATGAAAACAGGGTAAGAGGACTGATGTGTAACTTTGAGTCCCTCCACGAGGAGAATGCTGTTTCTAAATGTCAGGTTGTCCATTGCTGCTGTACACAAAACCTGAAAACAGAGTAACAAAAATATGCCAGTTTGATTATTAAAATAAATGACTCACTTAATTGGATATACTGCACATTATAAACTAATGGTCTATGTTGCTCTGTCAATTTTTTACAACATACTTTCCTTGCTGTTACTGCAGTACATTACATGACAATTGTTAACATTGTTTACAAAACACAAATTAATAAACTAGTTTACATTATATATGTTGACAATGTACCTGATTTATAAATGGACAAACAAATGGTTGCCTATGTAAATACATTTCACTAGATAGCAGTATACATTAATGTTACTAAATAAATGTAAGTGCTGCATCTTGCCTTAGTCTTATTAATATCCTCCCTGTAATGATTTAGTCAAACAGTATGACTTGTAGTTCCCTGTTCTTTTAATGTGGGGTTTATATGGTTTTCTCTTTCATCAATCCAACAGGGAAAACTGATTCATATGATCAGAAGGGCTGTTGATTTTTTTGTTTTTTTTGTTTGTGGCAACAAGTGAAGTTACAAATTACTAATTGTGGAATGTGGGTTCCCTTTCAATATGGTTAACTTGCATTGCGTCAGTTATGTGACTCTTAAGGGAATACTCCTGTTTTCTCCAAATTCTGAAGTCTAACTCATTCACGTCTGTGAATTTCACAGACAATTGGCATTTCAGCCTGGCTGCAGAAAAGCCACTTGTCAGATCTTTCTCATTCAGAGCTATATACATCTGGCTATTTTTAAGAAGCACAACAGACTTGGCCCTGCACACTACTAAAGCCACAGCCCAAGCCATCGTTCATGCCATGGCCAGTTTAGTAGTGCTGTAACACCACTTGCGGCTCAATCTCACCAAGATTAAGGATGTTGACAGGATGGCTCTCCTGTATTCCCCGTTTCCCCATTTGGCTTGTTCAACTCCGTGGTGGACGGATTCCCGGAACGTTACATTGAGACTAAGAAGTCATCGCAAGCTATGGGACACATCCTGCCTAATGCTACGTTCACACCAGACGCGAAAAGCGCGTCGAATTCACGTCTACCGCGTCTAGTTTGACGCTTGACCACTTTCTGTTAGTTCACGTGTCAATTCTCAAATTCAAAAGTTTGAAGTGAAATTTACGCGCGTCTCGTGTGTCAAAATCGAAACTTGTTGGCGGCCATCTTTTTTTATGTTGCTTCCGCTCGGCCAAACGCCACACTTTCCCTAAGCGTCAAGGGCCTTGCCCCTGGCTGGAGTGAGACAGAGGCTTCGGTGCCGCCGTAGCAGTCCTGAGGCCTCAGGACGGAGGAGAAAGGGGTTAAGTCTCACCTAAGCCAGACCACCCCCAAAGCATCCCCATTTAACAGTCTCCTCTTCAGTTCATAGAAAGAGGTTACTTGGTCCAATTCATTTGCAGACCGCTCCGCTTCAGGGGCATGATTCATACGTCTGTCTCAGACGACAGCTCTCATGTCCTCAGAGCCGAAGTTCAGTCTCTGCTTGAAAAAGAAACTGAACTGAACTGAAATGCTGTCTCATATCCAGAAAGCCTGCCCATCACAGACCATTCTTGAGATTTGCGTTCGAGGAGGTGGTAATTCTGTTCAGACTCTCTAGCTCTGCAAACTTTAAGATTGGCTTCCCATAGCCCAGTCTAAACATGAGCTATGCGCACACAAGTCCCAGCTCTTTCAGGCTTCAGGGTCAATTTTGGCAAGAGCTTGCTCCTCCCCAGGCAACAAATTTTGTTCCTGGGGGTAGAAATGATGGCAGTAGAGCTGGCCTTCGAGCCAAGTTGCTTTTTGTGCTTGCAATGAGCTAAAATGTTGTTTATTTCATGTCGTTTATTTTATTTTTTCCCAGGTAATACGTACAACTTAATTTAAATTAGTTTACATTTTAAGTCCACAATTCTCATACAAAAACACCTGATAAATACTGAAAAGTATTTGAGTACAGAACAAAGTTACAGTGTTTGCAATGTTACGGTTATTACCTGCTAAATATTATTAAAATATTAATTTCACATATAAAAAATCCTTTACAATAATATTAACTATGATATGAATATATATAATCCATTTAAGAATTCATTTTTTTCTCCACCAGTTTTTTACAAACTTTTGTCTTATTTCTTTGGTTTGTAAACCATATACTAAGGGATTTAATCCTGGTGGTACAATGTGAAACAGTACACTTGCTAATTTCCTGCTATCAGAGTATTCAGGAAAACGATGTAGTAAAATAAAAGTGATTCCAGAAATGAACATGATTATATAAACAGTTAAATGAGTGCTGCAGGTTTTTATGGCTTTGCTGTTGAGTGATTTGTTTTTGCTGCTACAGCACACAACAGCAATCTTGACATATGTTAAAAATATAGTAAGTGCTGACAGGCTGGCTACAATTATGGTATAAACAACCCCAAAAATATTATTAATACTTACATTTTCACAGGATAGTTTAAATAGTGAGGCATTGTCACAGAAAGGGTTTTCAATTTTATATCTACAGCGAGACAGACGCAAAGTAAGTGATACCATAATTGTCACTAAACCTATGGCCAGGCCCCAAGCCAATGCTGAGAGTTTAATAACCATTTTATTGGTCATTATAGAATTGTATCGCAATGGATTACATATAGCCACATATCTGTCAAAGGCCATGATCATTAGCACATAGTGGCATGCTGCTGTATATACATGCACAAAATAAGCTTGAATAACACACTCTGCATATGATATATAGCGCTCTGATGTTTCCCTTAACATGTCCTGCAATAAGCGTGGCATAATGACAGTGGTCCCCAGTATATCATTCAGTGGCAAGTTACAGAACAGAAAATGCATTGGGTCATGCAGATTCTTCTCAGTTGAGATCAGAAATACAAGTCCAATGTTTGATACCACTGTAAAGACATAAACCAAGAGAAGGATTATGAAAACAGGCTGAGATGACTGAGGCGTAACTTTCAGTCCCTCCACGAGGAGAAGGCTGTTTGTGAATGTCAAGTTGTCCATTGGCTGCTGTACACAAAATCTGCAAACAAAACAAATAGACATCACTACATATACTCTTAAACATATTACCTTACCTATTTGTGTAAAATTCACATTACAAATGAATAGCATTTCCCTGTTTCATATTCAGCATTTCCCTGTGCATGCCAAAACTGCATTGGCCTATACTTTGGAATGGTACAAAGGGAAACTTGACAAATGTAAAGGTACATTTGTCTAATGTGAAGTCACAATCATCTTTATCAGTATTGAGTTTTACTTTATAAATGTAACAGTAGTATCTTGCTGCACTCTGACTACGATCCTCCCAATAATGATTAGGTCAAACAGTACCACCTGTTATTGCGATGGCTTATATAGTTCTCTGTGACCTTGACATAACCCCTTTTGGGGGGAGGAGGGGAAAAAAAACTATTCATAGAATACGTTGCCATGAGCAGAGAGGCTGCTGATTGTGAGTTTTTATTGCAATAAGTGAAGTTACAACCTACTAATACTGCAAAATGATTCATGACCCCATGATGAATTATACATTACTTGTCAAAATCAGGACAAATGCGAAGCTTATTAAAATAATGTGAGGAATGAAGTAAATATTCAGAGGTGTTTCTTCCCATAAGTACCTATATTTATAGTTCAAATGAAAAACTAAAAACTGAATGCATTTACTGTAACTGCACTGAATGCATCACACTGAATTGTATTAGACTGCACTTGCCGAAGTGACCGTTTTTATTGATAATACCTGAACTCTTAGCCCTTGCTGTAAAAAATGGCCAAATTCTGACAATATCAAACCATTTTCCATTAAAAAGTGTTGCCAGTATTATATCATATGTCTGCGGTCACACAAAACATGAATAGAGCATCAAATTCGCGTCCATCGTGTCTAGTTGGACGCTTGAACATTTTGAATGCATTCCAAAGCGAATTTGATGCACGTAAAAATCTAAAGTTTAAAGTGCAATTGACACGTGTCTGTGGTGAAATATGAGTCCACGTCCCCCCGATTGCCTGCAAGCTTCTCCCCCTGTCTATACGGTAATTTCTCAACTGTGAACTGGATTATGATGCAATTGTTAGCCTATTTTTACAAAAACTGCTTCTACGGGGCCATAACGTAAGATACAAGGTAATGAAGCTTATTCATTCAAAATGTATTCATTGTCGTGTTTCTTTAGAAATAAAATTTATGGATAAATGGATAAAATTCTGCTACAATGACGGTTCTCGCAAGGCTTCAACTTTCGGCTAATCGAGTAACCCCTTGAAACTGCCACGGCAGCCGTGAAGAAAATGGTCTATTTGCTTCTGACGCGCTGTTGCGCCGCTTGATTCCGGTTTGTAATCCTGAGTTTACACACCGAAGGATGCATTTTCGAAGGATGCATCCTTCACATTGGGACACAGCTAATTACTGTTCCCTTTCAAAAGCTACAATTGATGCTGCGCTGCTTAGTGCATTGAACGGCTTTAATCGTGACCCGCTGTGAATATAGTGTGTAAACACGTTGATGGAAACGACCAGAAGTAATATAGCCTCAGTCGGTGACGTCATCGGCGCTGACCCGCGGCGCAAGGCTATAAATAGATGAGCCGCAGGTGCATCGTCAGGTCTTTTGTCTTCAGAGACCTCTCTGTCTCTATCTTTGCTACAAGTTATTTAGCTTTATACCCGACAGTGTGGAGAATTCACTCTTTCTCATCTTTAACGTCATAAAAGAAAGTTAAAAAAAGAGAAATGAGTCAGCAAGTTATCCGTCCATGTTCTCGTCTTATGTCAGAACTGACATAAGCGGTGGTCAGGTTGCAGCTTGACTGGAGGAGATCCCCAAACGTAGTAAACTTGAGGACAGGTTTTTGTCTGGTGGCAAAGGGGAGGGACCTCAACGTCAGTTTCTCCCCTTCTTCGAGGACCTCCATGATGAGCTATCCAAGTCATGGAGGAAACGATATACCTCTTGTGTCTTCGTGCCTTTGACGTCAACTTTTTCGACTATCGTGGGTGCAAAGGCGCCAGATGCCCCAGGTTGAAGAGACGCTTGCCAGCTATCTTTTGCCTGGGTCTGCATCTTCGCTTAAAAAAACTCCCCATCCCTCAAAGCCGCATAGAATAACATCTTCGCTTCTTGGTAAAGCTTACAAAGCTGCAGGTCAGGTTAGCGCTGCACACAATGGCTGTGTTACAGGTGTACCAGGCTGACCTCTTGAAGGACCTGCGTGTGGGTACTCTCTGAAAGATGAAGCGTTTTCTGAACTGTGCCGAGCCACGGATCTGTCTCTTCGTGCCACTTAGCAAATGGCCTGTGCCATCGGCTGTTCTAGGTCAGCTTTGGTTCGTACAGAGAGGCATCTGTGGCTCAACCTCACTGGAATCAAAGACAAAGAAAGTGTCTTCCTTTTTGACTCTCCAGTGTCACCCTCTGGCCTGTTTGGCGACTCAGTTAACACAGTAGTCACCAGGTTCAGGGAGGTCAAGAAGCATGAGGAGGCGTTTGTTCAGTTCCTTCCTCGCCGCACTCAAGGGGAGGGACCATCGGCCACCCAACCCCTCCCTGGTCCTAAGAAGCTGAGCATGGCAAGCCATGCTTTTCCAAATAAGAACTGGCTCAGCAACCTCCCAAGCCAGACCTCGGGACTATTATCAATAGAAAGAGAAAGTCCTGATGGCATGGTGGCGTGGGTATTCTTGTTCCCAATGCGCTAAGTAGCACAGCATTGATTGTAGTTTTTGAAAGGGAACGTTCCGGGTTACTTGACTAACCCTTTTCCCTGAAAAAGCGGAGCGAGATGCTGCGGTACTTTGCTGTGCCGATGATGTCCCAGGACTGCTCTTTAGACAAAATATCCTGACGATGCATCTGCTGCTCATCTATTTATAGCCTCGCGCCTGGCTATATTACTTCCTGTCGATTCCATCGACATGTTTACACACTATATTCACAGATTTTATTGAGATTTTAACTCATTTCTGCGCATCAGGTAGTGATCAATATGTGGGAGACTCCTGGAACTTCCGGGAGACTTGGGATGTTTCATGTTTAGTTTCTTCTGTCATTGTCATTACTTTCTATCTCTACTGCACTTGTTAGCTTAGCGTCCAAACAAAATGGCTGATATTGATTTCAGTATCTGCAAGTGAAGTCCCACCCACTGATCTGTAATAGGCCTAGGGTGAGTGGGTCCCACACCCTTGAATAATGAGGAGCTAAAGTTTGTAGTCTCTACACTTTGCAATGAAATGTGACTTAGACTGCATACCGAGCCTGGAGCCCTCTCCTCGGACAGCAAGCCAAATATCCATTCATTCTATTTGACTTATTTATAAGTGTGAACTCGTGAAGCAGTGTTTTGAAATTGCCATCCCTAAAGTTGGTTCATTATCATGTTTGCACCTGCAATTGCTGTTGAATCAATGGTGAGATTAAAAAAAGAATAAAACAAATATATATAAAAAAACAATGGCAATGCTATTGAAAATGGGTGTGACGAGACCCTTATCTTATCGCACTATATTATAGAATTCCTCAATGACAAATTTCATTTTTTCACTGGAAAAATAGTCTGCAGGGGCATATTTTATTCATGCTTTCTTCACAACGCCCTTCAGCCGTTACTTATTCAAGATACAGCACAGCCTCTCGTACCTTATTGCTTACATATAATATGTTTACGTTTATATCATACTTGCCGTTTGGATAACCTTTATTGTTCTGATGTAGAGATGTGATCATACACTCTAAAAATTGCTGGGTTGTTTTAACCCAACTTCGGGTCAAAAATGGACAAACCCAGCCATTAGGTTTCATTTTTTTAATGGCATTTTTAACCCAACGTTTGGGTTTGTCCATAAAGTTGGTTTAAAACAACCCAGCATTTTTAGAGTGTATGGAGCAAAGAACTGCTTAATTGTTTTAAAATGTAAATGGTCAGAAGTTGTTGTCAGTAGGTGTTTTAAATGCTGTTTTTTGCAGTGATTTTCATGTTTACCCGGGACATAAAAAGCCTGTAATTATCAGTGTATATTTTGTTGTTCCACTGTCCACATTTATCACAAGGATGTTTTTTACTATTCACACAAGTACATTTTTGAAATGAACAAGAAATGTAGGCCAATGTATTTTACCATTCACGCTTTATCAGTATCACTCAGACAATTGTAATATGTAATATATATAAGAGTTCAGATGCAAAAGCCTCTAAATGCCATTTGAAATTTTCTTCTTTAATGATGATTTTTATCAAACTTGTATATTTAAGTTCAGTAATTTCACTTGAATAACAATTAATAGTTAATTATCATTGCCATTTAAGTGAAATCACTGAACTTAAATATACAAGCTTGATAAAAATTATCATTCTAGAAGAAATTTTCAAATGGCACTTAGCGGCTTTTGCATCTGAACTCTTCATATATATATATATATATATATATATATATATCATTTTGAGGTAACTTTACGTTTGTAAATTAGTTTAAACATTCTTTGTCTTATTTCCTTTGCTTGCAAACCATATATTATGGGATTTAAGCTTGGTGGAATAACATGAAACATTGCACTAGATAAATTTCTACTTTCAGTTGATGAAGGGAAACGATGAAGAAAAATGGTGGTGAATCCAGAAACCATCATGATTATATAAACAACCAAGTGAGCACCACATGTTTTCATTGCTTTGCTGTTGGTTGCTTTGTTTTTGCTTTTAATACATACCATCACTATTCTGAGATATGTAAATGCCACACTCCCCAATGAGGTGGTTAGTAAAACCACAGTAAAAGTTAATCCATATATATTATTAATAACTATACTTTCACAGGTCAGTTTAAATAGTGAAGCGTTGTCACAAAACATATTTTGAATCACAGATCTGCAGTGAGACAGACGCAAACTGAGGCTGATCAGAATTCCCACCAGCACTACTGCAACACCCCAGGCTCCTGCCGACAGTTTAACCACCATGTTATTGCTCATTATAGTTGGGTATCGCAATGGATTGCATATAGCCACATATCTGTCAAAGGCCATGATCATTAGAATTGTGTGGGATGCGGTTCCATATACATGTCCCAAAAAAGCTTGCGTAGCACACTCCACAAATGTGATGTAGCGCTCAGAGGGGTCTGTTAAGATATGATTCATCAAGCGTGGCAAAAGAACAATTGACCCTAATACATCATTCACTGGCAAGTTGCAGAAAAGCATGTGCATAGGCTGATGTAACTTTTTTTCCAATGAGATCTGAATCAAAATCCCAATGTTAGATACTATAATAAATATGAAAGCAAGCAAAAAAAGGATGAAAACAAAATGACTGGAGAGATGTGAAACGTGTAGTCCATCCATTAAGAGTACGCTGTATCTGAAGGTCAGGTTGTCCATCTGTGACCTAAAAAAAAACATACAGTACAGTACAGGTTTACAATTTCCCAAAAGCATTGTAGAAACCAAATATTTTTAAGATTTGTTATCACATTTTTTTTTCTTTTGTCAAATCAACTTAAATCATTTATTTACAGGTAGTTGAGAACATATATGATGAATAAATCAATCTCCTTCATTGTATTAACTCACTTTTTTCCAGTTCAATCAACTTAAAATTTGAAGGCAACCAGGTTACTTACTTTTTTAAGTTAAACCAACGATTTTTTTTACAGTGCACAATCTACTGTCTCTACGGTCTACTTACTGTAGGCTTATAATATCAACTTATGTTTATAATGCTTTTGTGAAACACAGCCCAGATTTACTCAACACGATTTAAAGCGGCATACAGAATTGAATATCAAAGTACTAAACAAGACCAGAAGTAGAAAACTTCTTCACATTGTGGTAAAAAAAGAGGATAATGTCAGGACAATATTATCCCCAGCAGTACATTTGAAATATTTGTTAGTTGCTGATAATGAAAAATATATTCACCCCTGAATTGTCTACCCCACTCAAAAATAAACTTACCAAGGTAGATGACTGATATAAATATAGTTGTCACTTCAGTTTAATATATAGTGGCACACTGATGTTGCATTCCCTGTTGCAACTTGGTAATCATTAGATTTAATGGGAAAACCTTAATGTGTTTCAGAAGAGTTGACTGGACCATTTTATATGACACACAAAACTGTTTTGTCGTCATTCCCCAAGAGTGTCCTTTTTGTTGTTGTTGCTGTGATTGGTGTGACTACTGATCAGGTTAGCTTACTGTAATGTGCTGTAAAGATGTTTAGGAATGCAAGGACTGAAAGAGCTGGAATTCTATTTTGTTTGTACTGATTAAATTCTTCTTTTGTATTTCTCTATCCTAAAGAAAAGTATGGGCATCAGAGAACGGGTGGTGGGAAAGGAATCATAAAAAAGAGAATTCAACCTACCATGAACATTCATTTTCAGTATTGAAATTCTACCATGGAGTGACATTTTAAGATTAGACCATCTCTGCGTATCAAAATTTAGCTTAGCATATCATATTTTAGTTTAGTGTATCAAAGTTTAAGTTTATCATAATCCATTCGTGAAATATTGGAAACATTTGTTATTTTTAAACCTAAATATAATAGGGCTGGGGCGATACACCTACGTATCTCCTGATTGGATACTATCACGATTATTGGGTGCCGATCTTTTTTGTAATCAAAAATTGCAATTCTACAAGTATTGTGATTTTTTTTTTAAACATTAGACCATGAAAAGCTAAATCATACACGTACAGAGTACAGACTGTACATGATATATAATGCCTTAGCTATCTTGGTCCCTGTGTTTTCAATTTGGGGTGAACTAACACTTTAATTAGAATTTATGCAGTATTTGCCAGTTGTATATTATGCACTTTAGTCTAAATTCTGAGTGTAAGCACATATTTATTTGATACATACAGTTTACTATAAATGTTTTGTCACAATTAGCCTATATGAGAAATGATTGAATTAAGCTCCTGTAAAATATATATTGAAGTATGTTTCACATGTAAAATTTGCACTCAGAGAAAATGCTTATACATCATTACATTTGGGTACTTCCTTACATGAATATGTATATAAATTTAAAATCAGTTAGAATAAACTTTTTTTTTTCTGCAAAGTTTTAACATTTTTTTAGCACCCAATAATTCGGCTCTGGGCATTCGTAAATCACGCCTCAAATACGAGAAAATTTACGTGTTGTTTCCAGAACATGATTCATTCTCAATGATACGTGGTGTCTGGCATTAGCTAGGCTAAGGTAAAGCATCCAGAGAAAAACTAATGTTCAAATATCAAGGGCAAGAGCCCAACCAAAGCCTACACTCAACCACCATCATGGTGACTACAAAATAAACAATTCATCAACATCTAAACCTCTGCTCATTCTCAAAAAGACATTCTAATTATGACAGAAATAAAGACAGTCTGGTTAGTAATAATAAGTGAGGCTGGTAATGCTGTTTGTGGAGTTGGTTAATCCTGCCCCGCTGAGATCTTTAGAGATTTAATGTCTTTTATCTTCAGTTGATGTCACTTCAGGCTCTGGCTGGAGGTCCGTAATTACAATGAGTCAATTAAGTCAAATTTACTAAAAAAAAAAAAATTATTTTATGTGAATGTAAATGTGAATATATGTTTATGTGAATGACTGCTCAGGAGAGAAAATGTTGAAATTAAGTGTTATTTAAAAAAAAAACTGTAAAAAAAAAAACAAACAAAAATAACCAATTTATTGAACTATTAATTTCCTTCTCTGAGTGCCTCAAGATAGTTCACGTAGCTTAACTGCGCAGCGCTTCTGTGTTGTACATCACCCGTAGGCTTATTGGCCGACACTGGTCATGAGTGTGATGTGTGTGAAGCACAACCTAGTACACTACGTGAAATTTCGAGGCCCACAGAGAAGGAAAGGAACATTCATTTTTTATTTATTTTTTTCAGCTCTCAGATTTAATCAAAAATATCTTAATTTGTTTCCCGAAGATGAACGAAAGTCTTACGGGTTTGGAACAACATGAGGGTGGGCAATTACTGACAGAATTTTCATTATTTTGGGTGAACTAACCCTTTAAGTGTACTTGTTTAAATTGTATAATATACAACTGGTAAATACTGCATAAATTCTGTCTAAATCCTGAGTGTAAGCACATATTTATTTGATACATACAAATAGTTTACTGTAAATGTTTTGTCACAATTAGCCTATATAAGAAAAGCTCCTGTAAAATACATTTTAAAGTATATTTCACATGTAAAATTTGCACTCAGAGAAAATGCTTATACATCATTGCATTTGGGTACTTCCTTACATGAATGAATATAAATTAAAATCAGTTAGAATAAACTTTTTTTCTGCAAAGTTTTAACATTCTTTGTCTTATTTCCTTGACTTGTAAACCATATATTATGGGATTCAGTCCTGGTGGTATAGCATGAAACATTGCACTCCCGAACTTCCTACTCTCAGCATAATCAGAAAAACGATGGAGAAAAATTGGAACAAAACCAAAGATTATCAAAATTAGATAAACAGTTAAGTGAGTGCTGCAGGTTTTAATGGCTTTGCTGTTGGTTGCTTTGTTTTTGCTTTTAATACATACCATCACTATTTTGAGATATGTCAATAACACCCATCCCAATGAGGAGGTGAGTAAAACCACAGTAAAAGTTAATCCATATATATTATTGATCATTGTGCTTTCACAGGACAGTTTAAATAGTGAAGGGTTGTCACAAAAGTGGTTTTGAATCACAGATCTGCACTGAGACAGACGCACACTGAGGCCGATCAAAACTGACACCGGCACTACTGCAGCAACCCAGGCTCCTGCCGACAGTTTAACTATCATTTTATTGCTCATTATAGTTGGGTATCGCAATGGATTGCATATAGCCACATATCTGTCAAAGGCCATGATCATTAGAATAGTATGGGCTGTTGTTCCATATAAATGTGCAAAAAATGCTTGAAAAACACACTCCACATATGTGATGTACCGCTCAGAGGGGTCTGTTAATAAGTCCTTCAGTAAACGTGGTATGACGACAGTTGATCCCATTATATCACTCACTGGCAAGTGACAGTAAAGAATGTGCATTGGCTGGTGTAAACTTTTTTCTGCTGAGATCTGAATCAAAATCCCAATGTTAGACACCATCACAAAGACATAAGCTATCAACAGAAAAATGAATGTGAGCTTGCTGGACTGGGGTGTAACTTGCAGTCCCTCCACTAAGAGTACACTGTATCTGAATGTCAGGTTATCCATTTGTGACCTAAAGAAAACAGATTAACAGATTAAGTGAGAAACACTTAGCCTATATTAACAGCATATCTCAAAGCATTGCTGCATGAAGATCATATATGCTTCCAGAGAAAAGTCATATTATATACTCATGTTCAAAAGATACTTACTAGGGTTTTCTTAGTTTTATCAATATGTATGTATTTATTCCAGTAGAAAGGTTACTTCTTCATTTTAAAAGATTTAGCCTTCTTTTTTTTTCATTTTCACATGCACTTACAGAATTTAATAAATATTGTTGATCACTGTACAGGTATGTAACATGAGTTTGATATAATATGACTACACCTATTCTTACTTACCAAAGAAAATGACCGATAGATGCACAGTTGTCTCGTCACTTCATATACAGAGTCATCTAATCTATTAGTCAGTGTTACTGAGTTCTCATTAGTTATGAAGAGCACAATCTGCTTGTCTCTGAATATATTTAATCTGGCTTGCCTATTTTATTTATGTCACCACAGCTTAAGTCGTCATCATACCCCAAAGGTGAAAATACGCTTTTAGCTCTCTTTTCTCCAATTGGTGCACTACTTGCCAGGGGTGTGTTTCCCAAATGCATTTAGGCAACTGTGATCGCAAGTTAACTTTCGAGGGAACTCGAACTGCGTCAACTATAACACGTTAATCCCTTAAAATCCCATAAGAATTGTCCTAAATAATTGCAATAGAATCAGTTTTGGTCTCATTATTGGTCCAATAATGAGAATGGGATATTTAATCTAAATGTTTACATTAGAAGTAAAACAGTGTTTAAATAATTGTTTTATGTATTTAAACTGTTGTTGTGAAAATGCACTGCACTGATTCTTGAGAGTTGGGACAAAACACGTTATAAAAAACATTTTTTTTTAAATACACAGTATGTCAAATAGAGTTGTATGTTTCTGCAGAGAAAGGTCTTAGCTATTTAACCATGTAAAGGAACAGGTTCTAAATAAAAACATATTTTTAACAATTAAACATGTTTCCCTTCAGAGCTGGATTTGTGTCAACTCCGTCAGACACACTAAAAAGTATACAATTTTAATGCTTCCAATCCAACAAGAATCTAAACTTCTGAAGTATATTGTAATAGTGTATAGTTACACTGATATGTAAAAAAATACAATATATAAACTTAAGTTGTGATTTCACACAATTCTGAAAAGTCAGATTTCTAAATATTTGCATTTTTAAACTTTGATTTTAATTTCAATAGTGTAAAAACAAATTTCTTAAATAAACAAAACATAAGAAGATTTAGATCAGATGGTCCTTTATTTAAAAAAACAACATAAACTGAAGGAGGAAAAAATTTTTTCCCAAAAAATTAACAAAAACATACATCCAACGCTGTTGATGAAGATCTGACGGTGTTGACAAAAAAATATGTGCATTGTGATTATTGAACAGATGTGCTTTTTAAACTACTACTAAAACTACTCCTTGTTATTAGAGTATTGAACTTACTGTAAAGCAAACTATAATAAACATGTTGCACATACACTTAGTTTCCAACTATTATAAATTATACCATTTCCAAATGAAGAGTTCAGATGCAAAAGCCTCTAAGTGCCATTTGAAATTTTCTTCTAAAATGATCATTTTTATCAAGCTTGTATATTTAAGTTCAGTAATTTCACTTAAATGGCAATGAAGATTACCTATTAATTGTCATTTAAGTGAAATTACTGAACTTAAATATACAAGCTTGATAAAAATGACCATTCTAGAAGAAAATTTCAAATAGCATTTAGAGGCTTTTGCATCTGAACTCTTCATATCTGCTCCGATATACGAGACCATCAGTGTTTTATCCGAAAGGACAAACACATAGTGACCTCTAGGGTCTGGCAGGAATTATTGAGATTTTCGGGAATATCCAATTATGTTTAGCCAATTATGTGCTAAAAGGTAGATGGTCCTGCCAAGTACCATTCGCCGAGCGACCACTCATGATCACCCCCATCTTGTGAGGGAAGCATCCGTTGATAGCATTATGCTTCGACAAGAAGCCCCCAACAGTGGGCCTGGGCGAGGAACTAAGGTTCTTCCTCAAGACCGAAGCACGAAGGCAAAGCCGCGTGACCTTGATCATGCGAAAAACGTTTTTCTCCTCAGAGAGAACCCCTTGGTCCTGAGCCATCACTGCATGGGTCTCATGTACAGAAGGCCAAAAGTAATTACGTTGGACGCAGCTGCCATGATGTATACCCCATTTACTGCTGTAAAAGGCTACACCTACAGTAGAAAAGTGGTCCTCAGAGCACACTCTTCTTGGCGTTGAGCAACAACCCCCAACATCTTAAAATGAGACGAACGACATCTCAATGCCGAACTGCCACATGCTCAGATTGAGCTAGGATCAATCAATCATTGATAGTATAATACGCAAATGCCCTGGAGTCCAGAGGAGCCAGAGCTGCATCCACGCATATTGAAAACAAAGGTGTGGGCTGAGAACCTTGGCTGAATAGGAGAACCCGATATTGGTATGCTTCGCCCCCGAAAGCAAACCTCAGGAATCTCCTGTGATGAGGATGGAAAGATAAGGAAGCGTCCCTTAAGTTTATTGAGAGAAACCAGTCCTCGGACTGAATCTGTGACACAACCATATTTAAGCATATTGAACTTATGATTCTGAAACCTGCTGTTTAATTGACACAGGTCCAGAGTAGGACGCAACACCTCATCCTCTTTCAGAAACAATGAAGTAATGGCTGTCTGCTGGGAGGAGGAATCCCTTCTACAGCTCCTTTTACAGAAGTGTCAATACTTCCTGCTCCATAACCAAAGCCTGCTCGGGTCCACCACTATGAGGAGGACCCCTAGAAATCTGGGCGGACAAGAACCGAACTGAATTCTGAAACCCTTTTCTATAGTGTGCAGGACCCACTGAGAAATGTGTGGCAGTAGTTTTCACGCTGCCAGAAATTCCACCAGGGGAACCAGTCTCTCAAGACTGGCCTCTGGATTTGCTTGAACAATCATTTCGGTGCCCTGAAGCGGCGAACCGACAGGGAGCAACCGAACTGACCGCTCTACGACCCTTCTCGGAGGATCGTATGGGGACGCCGACACCTCGGTGTCCTGAACGGCGAACCGGCAGGAAACAACCGAACTGGCAGCGCTGCGACCCTCCTCAGAGAGTCGCACCCCAGAGGTTGCCGAGGAGAAACGATTTCTCAAAATCGTCCCTGCCCCGGAGGAGCCCTCAGAAGCCTGATAGCCTCATTTTCTTGTCTAAGCTTTATTAGAGATGATGCCTATTAGAGATGACTTGCCTATCTCTTAACTAGCTTAGTTCCTACGACCCTACTCGGAGGACCGTTGGATAAAGCAGGCACCTCGGTGCCCTGAAACGGCGAACCGGCAGGGAAACCGAACTGACTGCTCTTTTTTTAAGGCTCGTTTGGGGACACTGAGACCTTGGTGCCCTGAAACGGTGAACCGGCAGGGAAAGCGAACCGTCAGTGCTGCGACCCTCCTCAGAGAGTCGCGCCCCAAAGGGCACTGAGGAGAAACGATTTCTCAAAACCGTCCCTACCCCAGAGGGGACCACCCTTAGAAGCGATGACACCGATTCGGGAGAGAGGAAGCTCGCAAGCGTCTCTTTACATTTTTATTTGTTTTGTACTCTTTCTTTTTAAAACAAAACACTAACGATACCAATTCCTTGGAACTGGAAATCGCAGTCCACTAGATCTGGCATCTGAAAGCTGAGATAGAGCTGAGCTCGTCCCAACCCCCGCTGTCAGATCCATTTGCGAACCCCGAAATTTGAGTCGTCTCCGTGCCTCGGCAACAGAGAGACCCGTGCACAAATTTCCCGTCATGTTTGCTTTTATAAATTACAATTTATGCATCGAAAGCAGAGATATATTAACGAAGTAGAACTACTCAAGTACTGTACTTATACTAAAATGCTGTATCTGTACTCTACTAGAGTATTGTTTTTTTCTCATACTTCTACTTTTACTTCAGTAGATGTTTTCGATGAATTTAATACTTTTACTTCGATAGTTTTTTTTAATGTTCTGCTAGTTACTCATTACAATTATACAAAATTTACGAATCATTCGTTGCAAGTTGGCTTTCATGCTGCCTAAATCACACGCCAGTTTTATAGGGTAATGGTATTGATTGACACACACATTAACTACTAATGCAGGGGTTGTCCTGCAATTAATTTTTTTTTGGCGGCCGCCAAAGCAAATTTGTATCCCGCCAAAGCGCCTTATTTGATTGCTAGTTCAAACTTTTGACTGCTTTCTTTAATAATTACATGACACAATACTTGTACTTTTACTTTTAGTACTTAAGTAGTGAATTTTTAAATAAACTACTTGCAATTCTTAAGTACAAAAATGTTGAATACTTTAGTACTTCTACTTAAGTGTGGTGCTTAAAGAGCACTTCAACTTCTACTTAAAGGTGCATTGCGCAACTTTTCATATTAAAAATAGCCGTTTTCTAACCCATACATGCTTAAACAATCGCCTGATGGGCTGAATGAGCCCTTCTTTGATCACTGCGATCGCCTCTATAATCCTGTACAGTGAAATATATAAGAGGGATTCGGGCTCGAATCTGAGACTGGGCGTGACGTCATGCGCGTTCACGCTCGCCTGGCTATGTCTGGCAGGTTCGTGGAGCTATTCGCCGCCGTTCTGCGTATCAGAGATGACAACTCGAGCGACACAACTCTAGTCAGCTTACCACAAAAGTAGACGATGGATTCAAAGGGGCTGTTTACACCTGGTCACTTCATGTGTTTTCTGTGATCGGATAGCTATTCGATTGTGAAAAGACAAGGGTGTAAATGCCCTCCGAAACGCATTCGAGACGGATTTGAATCCGATCGCTCTTGAGGACGTGGTCTGGGCCGCATTCCAGACGAAACTGGACAAGTGTAAATGCATCTGGTTGTTGAAACCAAGCTATAGGTTATGTCATGTTATTTTAGTCATATATGACGATGCGCATCACCTCAGATGAGCAGCTGAGCCCCTTCATCAAGTCAGCGCCGCAATCTATCGCAAATCAAAGTGAAAGTAAGTCGCAGACGCTTAACACTACCATCTTCATTAAAAGTAAAGAAATTAAATGATCTTACCAGGCCTGTTGCCGATCTCTCTTATTGCTGTCTTTGCTGATTTTGAAATTAGCCGATGATTAATAAAATCCAGCTCATATCTGTTGCTTTCGGTGACGTGCACTTCATTTAATCTGTATATGGCGCGGAAAGAGACCGGCTTGTAGCTCATTGCAAACCCCCCAACGCAAACTCCACGTGAGACAGAAAATAAAACTTCAGTCTGTCCAGTGCCAGGCGTCGGAATAAGACGAGAGTCAGCATCGGGAAGCTTTCAACAAACGGAGAGATCTCCGGTCGGCTCTAGGGCTCAAACGGGTCCTATACAAAGTGATAACTGAACGTGTTTCCATAATAATTCAATCATAAGTGGCTACAGTAAGCACAGGGAGATAGATGGAAACAAAAACCGAAGTTTTCTACTACCCCCGTTTCCCCCTCTCACACACATTAGTGTGTAATTTACTCGAATGACTTTCCTTTCATATATTTTAAATGACTTGCAGAATTATTACTGTATTGCCTCATTATGACTGTAACAAAAGATGTGTGCCGCATAGTGTGCTCCTTAGGTTATGAACAGCTCGTGCAAACGTACATGTGTGTGTGTGTGTGTTCCTCCATGAACGCGCACAGCTCTGGTTGCAGTTTCGCTTGTCGCCAGAGGGGGCGTAGTTCTGCAAAAACCCAGAGACTTGCGTTTAGCTCCTTTAAGTCACTTTTTTGATAGAGCACTTGTACTTTTACTGAAGTCCAGGTTTCTAGTACTTTATATATCTCTGGTTGGAAGTGGCATGTGCCTCTTTCAGACCCTGTTTTGTGCGTACGCAATGGTTATTAATGAGGCCCCTGATTACTTTTCTCTTGTTTTTTTTTTTGTTTTTTTGCTTTAATTATTGTGCTATATTGTGTCCACTTTATTCAACTATTAATTTCCTTCTCTGAGTGCCTCAAGATAGTTCACGTAGTTTAACTGCGCAGCGCTTCTGTGTTGTACATCACCCGTAGGCTTATTGGCCGACACTGGTCATGAGTGTGATGTGTGTGAAGCACAACCTAGTACACTACGTGAAATTTCGAGGCCCACAGAGAAGGAAAGGAACATTCATTTTTTATTTATTTTTTTCAGCTTTCAGATTTAATCAAAAATATCTTAATTTGTTTCCCGAAGATGAACGAAAGTCTTACGGGTTTGGAACAACATGAGGGTGGGCAATTACTGACAGAATTTTCATTATTTTGGGTGAACTAACCCTTTAAGTGTACTTGTTTAAATTGTATAATATACAACTGGTAAATACTGCATAAATTCTGTCTAAATCCTGAGTGTAAGCACATATTTATTTGATACATACAAATAGTTTACTGTAAATGTTTTGTCACAATTAGCCTATATAAGAAAAGCTCCTGTAAAATACATTTTAAAGTATATTTCACATGTAAAATTTGCACTCAGAGAAAATGCTTATACATCATTGCATTTGGGTACTTCCTTACATGAATGAATATAAATTAAAATCAGTTAGAATAAACTTTTTTTCTGCAAAGTTTTAACATTCTTTGTCTTATTTCCTTGACTTGTAAACCATATATTATGGGATTCAGTCCTGGTGGTATAGCATAAAACATTACACTCCCGAACTTCCTACTCTCAGCATAATCAGAAAAACGATGGAGAAAAATTGGAACAAAACCAAAGATTATCAAAATTAGATAAACAGTTAAGTGAGTGCTGCAGGTTTTAATGGCTTTGCTGTTGGTTGCTTTGTTTTTGCTTTTAATACATACCATCACTATTTTGAGATATGTCAATAACACCCATCCCAATGAGGAGGTGAGTAAAACCACAGTAAAAGTTAATCCATATATATTATTGATCATTGTGCTTTCACAGGACAGTTTAAATAGTGAAGGGTTGTCACAAAAGTGGTTTTGAATCACAGATCTGCAGTGAGACAGACGCACACTGAGGCCGATCAAAACTGACACCGGCACTACTGCAGCAACCCAGGCTCCTGCCGACAGTTTAACTATCATTTTATTGCTCATTATAGTTGGGTATCGCAATGGATTGCATATAGCCACATATCTGTCAAAGGCCATGATCATTAGAATAGTATGGGCTGTTGTTCCATATAAATGTGCAAAAAATGCTTGAAAAACACACTCCACATATGTGATGTACCGCTCAGAGGGGTCTGTTAATAAGTCCTTCAGTAAACGTGGTATGACGACAGTTGATCCCATTATATCACTCACTGGCAAGTGACAGTAAAGAATGTGCATTGGCTGGTGTAAACTTTTTTCTGCTGAGATCTGAATCAAAATCCCAATGTTAGACACCATCACAAAGACATAAGCTATCAACAGAAAAATGAATGTGAGCTTGCTGGACTGGGGTGTAACTTGCAGTCCCTCCACTAAGAGTACACTGTATCTGAATGTCAGGTTATCCATTTGTGACCTAAAGAAAACAGATTAAGTGAGAAACACTTAGCCTATATTAACAGCATATCTCAAAGCATTGCTGCATGAAGATCATATATGCTTCCAGAGAAAAGTCATATTATATACTCATGTTCAAAAGATACTTACTAGGGTTTTCTTAGTTTTATCAATATGTATGTATTTATTCCAGTAGAAAGGTTACTTCTTCATTTTAAAAGATTTGGCCTTCTTTTTTTTTTCATTTTCACATGCACTTACAGAATTTAATAAATATTGTTGATCACTGTACAGGTATGTAACATGAGTTAGATATAATATGACTACACCTATTCTTACTTACCAAAGAAAATGACCGATAGATGCACAGTTGTCTCGTCACTTCATATACAGAGTCATCTAATCTATTAGTCAGTGTTACTGAGTTCTCATTAGTTATGAAGAGCACAATCTGCTTGTCTCTGAATATATTTAATCTGGCTTGCCTATTTTATTTATGTCACCACAGCTTAAGTCGTCATCATACCCCAAAGGTGAAAATACGCTTTTAGCTCTCTTTTCTCCAATTGGTGCACTACTTGCCAGGGGTGTGTTTCCCAAATGCATTTAGGCAACTGTGATCGCAAGTTAACTTTCGAGGGAACTCGAACTGCGTCAACTATAACACGTTAATCCCTTAAAATCCCATAAGAATTGTCCTAAATAATTGCAATAGAATCAGTCTTGGTCTCATTATTGGTCCAATAATGAGAATGGGATATTTAATCTAAATGTTTACATCAGAAGTAAAACAGTGTTTAAATAATT
The DNA here is from genome assembly GCF_988280905.1 of Pimephales promelas. Classification (NCBI taxonomy): domain Eukaryota; kingdom Metazoa; phylum Chordata; class Actinopteri; order Cypriniformes; family Leuciscidae; genus Pimephales; species Pimephales promelas. The sequence goes on from NC_142787.1 coordinate 29,096,599, forward strand.
GTTTTATGTATTTAAACTGTTGTTGTGAAAATGCACTGTATTTATGATTAGGACTCATACTAAAGATTTATGGTTTTAGGTTTTTACTTCATCTGCCGTTAGATAGGCTATGTGCGTCAGTTTCACTAAACGGCCCAACACGCTTGCTGGCGCGGACATTTAAGAAGGGATGGATATTGGCTTCAAGTGATAGGCTTGGTGAGTGAAATTATATTTGTAGGCTATTATCTTTCTATATAGGCTATCTACTGTATATATATATATATATATATATTTGATTTTCTTTAGAAAGTGACCAAAACGTCTCAGGTTACGTATGTAACCCTGGTTCCCTGAGAGGGAACGAGAGCTGCGTTGTCAAACGCGATGGGAACGCTCTGTGTGATTGCGTCGTGAAGCGTCTGTACAATCAGTCCAATGAGAGAGTAGGACGTCAGGGGACGTCATCGACCAGGAAACTATAAAGCACCCTTGAGATCAGACCGCGACAGCTTCTGTGAAAGGCCTGAAGCAAGTCGATCAGGGCATGCAGGAAGTATGGCAGGCGAACGCAGCTCTCGTTCCCTCTCAGGGAACCAGGGTTACATACGTAACCTGAGACGTTCCCTTTCAAGGGAACTTCGAGCTGCGTTGTCAAACGCGATGGGAACCCCATAACCACTACGCCATGCTGAGAAATGCCCGTTCTGTGTGAAGTCCTTGCGCACACTAAGAAGCAAGCAACCTAGCCCCAGGAGTGGAGAGGCCAAGGTCATAAAATCTGACCAATGTATGCAGAGAGGACATCCTGCCGCATTACAAATATCAAGAAGGGAAACACTCGGAATAAAGGCCGTAGAGGCCGCCATACTTCTAGTAGAATGGGCCCGAACAGCCATAGGTGAAAGCTGTTCAGCCGCTTCATAAGCTAATGATATAGCCTCGACTATCCATTTGCTCATAACCTGTTTAGATGCAGGGGACTCTTTCTTGAGTGACCCAAAGCAGACAAATAATTGTTCAGACTTACGCCACAGGGCAGCTCTGTGAACGTAGGCATCTAATGCCCGAACTGGACATAACAGGTTCAGTCGTTCCTGATCTGGGGTATTAAAAGGTGGAGGATAAAAGGCCTGCAGCACTATAAGGCCCCCAAAAATTAACTGGGACCTAAGGAGTATAACCCGGTCTAGGGTATAGAAATGCTTTCACCATACCCGGTGCAGATTCCAGGCATAAAGGAGCAACCGACAGGGCATGCAAATCTCCTAATCTCCGGTAAATGAAACAGCAAGGAGAAAATTTTTCAAAGTGAGGAATTTTTCTGAAACCTCTTCAATGGGCTCAAAGGGAGCCAAAGCCAGACCCTCAAGTACAATGGCCAAATCCCAAGCCGGTGCTCTGAGTGCAGTGCAGGTCTCAACCTCATGTACCACCGAGAAAAACTAGTAATTAGAGGATCTCTCCCGATAGAAGTACCCCCCAGAGGGGTGTGGTAGGCCGATATAGCCGCCACGTAAACCTTTAAGGTAGAAGGAGATAATCCAGCAGAGAAACGGTCTTGCAAGAAATCAAGAACTGTACCAACAGGGCAGTTAACAGGATCTTGGTGATGTTCGCCACACCAGATGGAGAATAATTTCCATTTCAATGCATATTGTTTCTCTCGTGGAAGGAGCTCTGGATTGGAGAATGGTCTTAACGACCTCAGTCGAGAGACAGGATTCTATGAGTCGGGCCCCCTCAGAGGCCAAGCCACAGTATCCAAACTCCAAATGAGGGTGAACTCCCAGGAGCAAAGATATCAGGAAATGCGTACCGGTGTAATGTTAACCACACCTAATACATCACATCCAGTCCAAACAGAGCTGGATGTGTGAGGGAGAACCAAATAGAGCAATGCGTTGTACCAACAATGTGAAATGTCGACTGACTTTAGTTTGACTTTAGTTCTCCCTAAGAAGCTCCACCACCTCAGGGGTGAGTCTCCATTCCCTGGGCCTCAGCCCCTGCCTCAACAGGATATCTGCTCCGATATACGAGACCATCGGTGTTTTATCCGAAAGGACAAACACATAGTGACCTCTAGGGTCTGGCAGGAATTATTGAGATTTTCGGGAATATCCAATTATGTTTAGCCAATTATGTGCTAAAAGGTAGATGGTCCTGCCAAGTACCATTCGCCGAGCGACCACTCATGATCACCCCCATCTTGTCAGGGAAGCATCCGTTGATAGCATTATGCTTCGACAAGAAGCCCCCAAACTGGGCTTGGGCGAGGGACCAAGGTTCTTCGACATGACCGAAGCACCAAGGCAAAGCCGCGTGACCTTGATCATGCGAAACGTTTTTCTCCTCGGAGAAAACCCCTTGGTCCTGAGCCATCACTGCATGGGTCTCATGTACAAAAGGCCAAAAGTAACTACGTTGGACACAGCTGCCATGAGAGACACCAGTCTAAAAAATGCTTGACCGTGAGTAACTGGCCTAGATATACCCCCCAACTTGTGAGGGAAGCATCCGTCAATAACATTATGCGTCGACAAGAAGCCCCCAACAGTGGGCCTGGGCGAGGAACTAAGGTTCTTCCTCGAGACCGAAGCACGAAGGCAAAGCCGCGTGACCTTAATCATGCGAAAAATGTTTTTCTCCTCAGAGAGAACCCCTTGGTCCTGAGCCATCACTGCATGGGTCTCATGTACAGAAGGCCAAAAGTAATTACGTTGGACGCAGCTGCCATGATGTATACCCCATTTACTGCTGTAAAAGGCTACACCTAGAAAAGTGGTCCTCAGAGCACACTCTTCTTGGCGTTGAGCAACAACCCCCAACATCTTAAAATGAGACGAACGACATCTCAATGCCAAACTGCCACATGCTCAGATTGAGCTAGGATCAATCAATCATTGATAGTATAATACGCAAATGCCCTGGAGTCCAGAGGAGCCAGAGCTGCATCCATGCATATTGAAAACAAAGGTGTGGGCTGAGAACCTTGGCTGAATAGGAGAACCCGATATTGGTATGCTTCGCCCCCGAAAGCAAACCTCAGGAATCTCCTGTGATGAGGATGGAAAGATAAGGAAGCGTCCCTTAAGTTTATTGAGAGAAACCAGTCCTCGGACTGAATCTGTGACCCAACCATATTTAAGCATATTGAACTTATGATTCTGAAACCTGCTGTTTAATTTACACAGGTCCAGAGTAGGACGCAACACCTCATCCTCTTTCAGAGACAATGAAGTAATGGCTGTCTGCTGGGAGGAGGAATCCCTTCTACAGCTCCTTTTACAGAAGTGTCAATACTTCCTGCTCCATAACCAAAGCCTGCTCGGGTCCACCACTATGAGGAGGACCCCTAGAAATCTGGGCGGACAAGAACCGAACTGAATTCTGAAACCCTTTTCTATAGTGTGCAGGACCCACTGAGAAATGTGTGGCAGTAGTTTTCACGCTGCCAGAAATTCTACCAGGGGAACCAGTCTCTCAAGACTGGCCTCTGGATTTGCTTGAACAATCATTTCGGTGCCCTGAAGCGGCGAACCGACAGGGAGCAACCGAACTGACCGCTCTACGACCCTTCTCGGAGGATCGTATGGGGACGCCGACACCTCGGTGTCCTGAACGGCGAACCGGCAGGAAACAACCGAACTGGCAGCGCTGCGACCCTCCTCAGAGTCGCACCCCAGAGGTTGCCGAGGAGAAACGATTTCTCAAAATTGTCCCTGCCCCGGAGGAGCCCTCAGAAGCCTGATAGCCTCATTTTCTTGTCTAAGCTTTATTAGAGATAATGCCTATTAGAGATGACTTGCCTATCTCTTAACTAGCTTCGTTCCTACGACCCTACTCGGAGGACCGTTGGATAAAGCAGGCACCTCGGTGCCCTGAAACGGCGAACCGGCAGGGAAACCGAACCGTCAGTGCTGCGACCCTCCTCAGAGAGTCGCGCCCCAAAGGGCACTGAGGAGAAACGATTTCTCAAAACCGTCCCTACCCCAGAGGGGACCACCCTTAGAAGCCTGACCGCCTCTGCGTTTGTCCAAGCTTTTTTAGAGATAAAACAGTCCTCAGATCTTGCATATCTCTAACTGGCTATAGACTGTTCTGTTTTGCACCTTGTGCTGCGAGGAGCTTAATAGGCCGAGACTGCTCTCGTCCAGCAGTCTCAGGAACATTGGTGAGGAAGAAACCTCTGGAACACCGCTGAATGGATTATTTCATAGTTTTCTTGAAAGCGGAGCGTCCAGAAGAACAGACATATTTCTATCTTTATTTTCCCATTATCTTTATATCGGAAAAACATATATATACATATAATTCTGTGGCCACCAGCGGGAACAACCGAACTGGCAGCGCTGCGATCCTCCTCAGAGAGTCGTTCCTCATACTCATTCCATACCCACCAGGGCTGCCTAATAAAAATGTATTCATTATTTATGATGGCTGGTGGGTAACGTCGGGGTTAAAAACGATGACACCGATTCGGGAGAGAGGAAGCTCGCAAGCGTCTCTTTACATTTTTATTTGTTTTGTACTCTTTCTTTTTAAAACAAAACACTAACGATACCAATTCCTTGGAACTGGAAATCGCAGTCCACTAGATCTGGCATGTGAAAGCTGAGATAGAGCTGAGCTCGTCCCAACCCCCGCTGTCAGATCCATTTGCTATCCCCGAAATTTGAGTCGTCTCCGTGCCTCGGCAACAGAGAGACCCGTGCACAAATTTCCCGTCATGTTTGCTTTTATAAATTACAATTTATGCATCGAAAGCAGAGATATATAGTAACGAAGTAGAACTACTCAAGTACTTAAGTACTAAAATGCTGTATCTGTACTCTACTAGAGTATTGTTTTTTTCTCATACTTCTACTTTTACTTCAGTAGATGTTTTCGATGAATTTAATACTTTTACTTCGATAGTTTTTTTAATGTTCTGCTAGTTACTCATTACAATTATACAAAATTTACGAATCATTCGTTGCAAGTTGGCTTTCATGCTGCCTAAATCACACGCCAGTTTTATAGGGTAATGGAATTGATTGACACGCACATTAACTACTAATGCAGGGGTTGTCCTGCAATTAATTTTTTTTTGGCGGCCGCCAAAGCAAATTTGTATCCCGCCAAAGCGCCTTATTTGATTGCTAGTTCAAACTTTTGACTGCTTTCTTTAATAATTACATGATACAATACTTGTACTTTTACTTTTAGTACTTAAGTAGTGATTTTTTAAATAAACTACTTGCAATTCTTAAGTACAAAAATGTTGAATACTTTAGTACTTCTACTTAAGTGTGGTGCTTAAAGAGCACTTCAACTTCTACTTAAGTCACTTTTTTGATAGAGCACTTGTACTTTTACTGAAGTCCAGGTTTCTAGTACTTTATATATCTCTGGTTGGAAGTGGCATGTGCCTCTTTCAGACCCTGTTTTGTGCGTACGCAATGGTTATTAATGAGGCCCCTGATTATTTTTCTCTTGTTTTTTGTTTTTTTTGCTTTAATTATTGTGCTATATTGTGTCCACTTTATTCAACTATTAATTTCCTTCTCTGAGTGCCTCAAGATAGTTCACGTAGTTTAACTGCGCAGTGCTTCTGTGTTGTACATCACCCGTAGGCTTATTGGCCGACAGTCATGAGTGTGATGTGTGTGAAGCACAACCTAGTACACTACATGAAATTTCGAGGCCCACAGAGGAGGAAAGGAACGTTCATTTTTTATTTATTTTTTTCAGCTCTCAGATTTAATCAAAAATATCTTAATTTGTTTCCCGAAGATGAACGAAAGTCTTACGGGTTTGGAACAACATGAGGGTGGGCAATTACTGACAGAATTTTCACTTACCCTTTAGGTGTACTTGTTAGAATTTATGCAGTATTTACCAGTTGTATATTATACAATTTAGTCTAAATCCTGAGTGTAAGCACATATTTATTTGATACATACAGTTTACTGTAAATGTTTTGTCACAATTAGCCTATATAAGAAAAGCTCCTGTAAAATACATTTTAAAGTATATTTCACATGTAAAATTTGCACTCAGAGAAAATGCTTATACATCATTGCATTTGGGTACTTCCTTACATGAATGAATATAAATTAAAATCAGTTAGAATAAACTTTTTTTCTGCAAAGTTTTAACATTCTTTGTCTTATTTCCTTGACTTGTAAACCATATATTATGGGATTCAGTCCTGGTGGTATAACATAAAACATTGCACTCCCGAACTTCCTACTCTCAGCATAATCAGAAAAACGATGGAGAAAAATTGGAACAAAACCAAAGATTATCAAAATTATATAAACAGTTAAGTGAGTGCTGCAGGTTTTAATGGCTTTGCTGTTGGTTGCTTTGTTTTTGCTTTTAATACATACCATCACTATTTTGAGATATGTCAATAACACCCATCCCAATGAGGAGGTGAGTAAAACCACAGTAAAAGTTAATCCATATATATTATTGATCATTGTGCTTTCACAGGACAGTTTAAATATTGAAGCGTTGTCACAAAAGTGGTATGGAATCACAGATCTGCACTGAGACAGACGCACACTGAGGCCGATCAAAACTGACACCGGCACTACTGCAGCAACCCAGGCTCCTGCCGACAGTTTAACTATCATTTTATTGCTCATTATAGTTGGGTATCGCAATGGATTGCATATAGCCACATATCTGTCAAAGGCCATGATCATTAGAATAGTATGGGCTGTTGTTCCATATAAATGTGCAAAAAATGCTTGGAAAACACACTCCACATATGTGATGTACCGCTCAGAGGGGTCTGTTAATAAGTCCTTCAGTAAACGTGGTATGACGACAGTTGATCCCATTATATCACTCACTGGCAAGTGACAGTAAAGAATGTGCATTGGCTGGTGTAAACTTTTTTCTGCTGAGATCTGAATCAAAATCCCAATGTTAGACACCATCACAAAGACATAAGCTATCAACAGAAAAATGAATGTGAGCTTGCTGGACTGGGGTGTAACTTGCAGTCCCTCCACTAAGAGTACACTGTATCTGAATGTCAGGTTATCCATTTGTGACCTAAAGAAAACAGATTAACAGAGAAACACTTAGCCTATATTAACAGCATATCTCAAAGCATTGCTGCATGAAGATCATATATGCTTCCAGAGAAAAGTCATATTATATACTCATGTTCAAAAGATACTTACTAGGGTTTTCTTAGTTTTATCAATATGTATTTATTTATTCCAGTAGAAAGGTTACTTCTTCATTTTAAACGATTTGGCCTTCTTTTTTTTTCATTTTCACATGCACTTACAGAATTGAATAAATATTGTTGATCACTGTACAGGTATGTAACATGAGTTTGATATAATATGACTACACCTATTCTTACTTACCAAAGAAAATGACCGATAGATGCACAGTTGTCTCGTCACTTCATCTAATCTATTAGTCAGTGTTACTGAGTTCTCATTAGTTATGAAGAGCACAATCTGCTTGTCTCTGAATATATTTAATCTGGCTTGCCTATTTTATTTATGTCACCACAGCTTAAGTCGTCATCATACCCCAAAGGTGAAAATACACTTTTAGCTCTCTTTTCTGCAATTGGTGCACTACTTGCCAGGGGTGTGTTTCCCAAATACATTTCGAGGGAACTCGAACTGCGTCAACTTTAACACTTTAATCCCATAAAATCCCATAAGAATTGTCCTAAATAATTGCAATAGAATCAGTGCTGGGTAACACGTATGTAACCGACTCGGCCTGTTGCATATGTGTAAGTAAATCTAGAGTGTGTCCACGATTGTGTGTGGGACCATGTACATGCTGAGTCAGATCAAAAGTTTTTAAAACGGTTTTGATTTCATTTGCCATATTGGTTTCTGCATTATTTATGTGAATGTTAAAATCTCTAGCAATGGAAAAACAGTCAAACTCCGAGTCCGAGGCAATTGTTGATAACAGTTCTGTAAGGTCCTCAGCAAAGGCTGGAGAGTATTTGGAGGCCTGTAAACAATGACAAGTAAAATGCGTGGAGCAACTTTTAACACCCCAGATAGCAAACTGACATTGAATCAACGTGGAAACGACGTCTCTCATGACATTGAAACAACGTTGATTTGCTCATCGAATTAACGTTGAACCAACGTCAGACGCGGCATTCTTCAAAGCTAAATGAAATCGAAAATTGGTTTGCTTTCATAACGTTGAAACAACGCGTTGATTTCAAGTTGATTTTCCGTTAGTTTTGAAAGAATGACGCGTCTGACGTTGGTTCAACGTTAATTCGATGAGCAAAACAATGTCAGATCAACGTTGTTTCGATGTCATATTTCCACGTTGATTCAATGTCAGTTTGCTATCTGGGACAATACCCAAATATTCCAGACTGATCTCATGAAGTAGCGTGTGTATGACACGCCAATTCGTATTTCCATTTTTGGCGTGCTATCAAGACGCATAATCGCTTTTCAGCACGTTTATGAACGGCATTGACTTAACGTTATTACTGTATATATAAATATATGACTTACCTTAACCCCGTCCCTAAACCGAACCATCACTGGGGTTAATTGCGTTCATGAGTGTTCCCTTACCATCCTAGGAAAAAAAAAAGATCGCTCCCCAGATGTAGATCTAAATTTTGCTTAGTTTCGAGCGGACATTTGACGGCGTGTACAGACACGCGGAATCACTCGGACGTTAATGGCGTAGACATGTACGCATACACGCGGATAGCTCAAAATGCGTAGAGATAACACGCCACTTGACTCGAAAGTGGCGTGTATGTTTACGCAAAAGTCATGATGTCATGTTGAATATTCGAAAGATGGATAATTCTCAAATGACATGTACTTACATTGATCGAGATCTTTAAAAAGAGCAGCTAAACCCTCACCTCTCCTAACAGCTCTGCAGACACTCATAGTAAAGTTTGGAGGGGATGTTTCGCTGAGGACCGTTACACTCCAGCTGTCTTCTGCCAAGATTCATTTAGAAACATGAAATCCAGGCTGTATGTGGTTATTAACTCCATACTAGTCGTCTTGAATCTCAGTTGAGATAATTTTGTAACAATCTAGGTTTGACTCCATCAAAGCTCCCAGAAGCTTCAAATATTTCTGTGCATGTGCAAATCCTGATGCACAGATATTACCTGCTTTTATTTACACACATTTTGCTTAATACATTCTCATTATAGTATAAATTAATTACACACTTGAAATGATGAAAAGAACAAATTAACAGTAATTATTTATATTTATTTAATGTACACCAGCTGCAAATTATACATTCATGAATTATGCTGATCTTTATCACATATCTATGTTATATATGTCTTTACATGCGACCTGCTTTGTCTGCAATGCCTAAACACACAGGTAAATTCTTGAATTCTCAAAGTATTTACCATTTCAAATTTGCACTCAAAGAAAATGTTCACATCCTAACAGTAGCTGCTTTATTGCATAAATCAATATTTTAATAAACTAAAATTAGCTAGAATTAATTTTTTTCATGCAAAGTTTGAACAATCTTTGTCTTATTACCTTGGCTTGTAAACCATATATTATGGGATTCAATCCTGGTGGTATAACATGAAACATTACACTCCCGAACTTCCTACTTTCAGTATACTCTGGGAAACGATGGAGAAATATTGGTACAAATCCACAGATCTGCATGATAATATAAACAGTTAAGTGAGTGCTGCAGGTTTTAATGGCTTTGCTGTTGGTTGCTTTGTTTTTGTTTTTTATACATACTATTGCTATTCTGACATATGTCAAGAACACCCATCCCAATGAGGATGTGAGTAAAACCACAGTAAAAGTTAATCCATATATATTATTGATCATTGTGCTTTCACAGGACAGTTTAAATAGTGAAGCGTTGTCACAAGACTGGTTTGAAATGAATGATCTGCAGTGAGACAGACGCACACTGAGGCCGATCAAAACTGACACCGGCACTACTGCAGCAACCCAGGCTCCTGCTGACAGTTTAACTATCATTTTATTGCTCATTATAGTTGGGTATCGCAATGGATTGCATATAGCCACATATCTGTCAAAGGCCATGATCATTAGAATAGTATTGGATGTTGTTCCATATAAATGGCCAAAAAATGCTTGAAAAACACACTCCACATATGTGATGTGCCGCTCAGAGGGGTCTGTTAATAAGTCCTTCAGTAAACGTGGTATGACGACAGTTGATCCCATTATATCACTCACTGGCAAGTGACAGTAAAGAATGTGCATTGGCTGGTGTAAACTTTTTTCTGCTGAGATCTGAATCAAAATCCAAATGTTAGACACCATCACAAAGACATAAGCTATCAACAGAAAAATGAACATGAGCTTGCTGGACTGGGGTGTAACTTGCAGTCCTTCCAGTAAGAGTACACTGTATCTGAATGTCAGGTTATCCATTTGTGACCTAAAGAAAACATACAAATTAAGTGAGAAAACACTTATTAACAGCATATCTCAAAGCATTTCTACAGGTATATCATACATGCTTCCAGAATCTATTTCTTCCTGTAGAAAGATTACTAACTTTTATGTAGGGAATTTTTTTTCTTATCTACACTCTCTTACAGAACTCAAGCAATATTATTGATTACTGTATAATTATTTAACATAAGTTTGATATAATATGACTACATCTGAAATATTCTAAGACTTACCAAAGACAATGACCGATATATACACAGTTGTCTCGTCACTTTATATAAAGTCTTAGTCTAATCTATTAATCAGTGTTACGGAGTTATCATTTGTTATGAAGAGCACAATCTGCTTGTCTCTGAATATATTTAATCTGGCTTGACCATTTTATTTATATGTCACCACAGCTTAAGTCTTGTCGTCATACCCCAAGAGTGAAAGCACAATTTTAGCTCTCTTTTCTGCGATTGGTGCACTGCTTGTGTTTCTCAAAGGCATTTTTAGCCAACTATGATTGTACATTTGGTATCAAAGTTCAATGATTTAGTGTTTCCCAAAACCATAATTCTAGTAATTTGCAAACAGAATTGCAAAATTGTGGTTGGAACTAATCTACCTGTAGAAAATTTGACATCTTTGACATCCAGCACTTTCGGCCGTTTCTATCAGTGGGGGTAATGTGAGTTTGGTGGGTGAGGAAGAGAAGACCCTTTCGCCTGATGATTGTGTTTTTTGCGGCCGTTTGAATAAGTCTAAGTTATTGCAAAACTTGGAGTTTACTCTCCGTCTCCGTCATTTATCTCCTGTAAGATGCCAGGAGTTATGTGATGTATTGTGTAGTTTTCCCGAATTTTTTGATGATGTTATATTACGTACAGATTGGGTTGAACATGATATCGATGTTGGGGATGGAAAGCCTAAACAGCGTTTTTATCGTGTTGCACCTGAAAAACTGGAATTGATGGAGAGGGAAATTAAGGATGTGCAGGATCACGATATTGCAGTACCTTCTTTTTCTTATTGGGTTTCCCCGTGTATTTTAGTTGGAAAGTCAGACAGTACTGTTGGATTTTGTATGGATTATTTGTTATTGTGACAAACATGCAGAGAAAGATCTGCTCTGTGTCATCCATTGTTGTTTACTATGTCGCTTTCTTCGCGCGAAAATGACGTCGATCGCTTCTTTCTGGCAAACACCACGCCCATCAAGTAAGCGTACTGTTGGTGGTGGAAACGCAAGCCAGATCATGGTTTACCGACCCGAACTACACTGTACTGTACCGTACCTTACCGCACCACTCAGTGGAAACGAGCCATAACTAAAGCTAAAAAAACATTCTATTCTTTAAGATAATATAAATAAAATGATTATATATAATTTAAAATTAAACATTTTCTAAATTTACTGAAACGCTGTAAAACAATTATTTTAGTTTTAGATGAACAAATAAAATCATCTTCTAGCGACATATGATGGCTATCAGCTTATAGATTTCCCTATCCTAGAGAGAGTGAAGTGCTACTAAGTGCTAATGTGGATTTCTGTCTAGATATGTACAGTAATAAAAAATTTTCGAAAGAAAACCTCAAAAAGGTTCATTATAGAGAGTGTAAGGCCCTGTTTACACGATAACGCTCGCGGGTGAAAACTAAAAATATTTGACAGGGTCAGGATGTGCCTTTCGTTTACACGGCGATGGCGTTTTGGGGGCTTAAAAACGCAAAAAAGTGAAACCACCCTCCAGAGTGGAAATGTTAAAGGGTTAGTTCACCCAAAAATGAAAATTCTGTCAGTATTTACTCACCCTCACGTTGTTCCAAACCTCTATGTGTTTATTTGTTCTGCTGAACACAAAGGAAGATATTTGGAAGAATGTTTTAATCAAACAGATCTCAATCCCCATTGACTACCATAGTATGTATTTTTTCCTACTATGGTTGTCAATGGGGAATGAGATCTGTTTGATTAAAACATTCTTCCAAATATCTTCCTTTGTGTTCAGCAGAACAAATAAACACATATAGGTTTGGAACAACATGAGGATGAGTAAATACTGAGAGAATTTTCATTTTTGGGTGAACTAACCCTTTAAAAACGCTCCCCAGCCACGTTCCCGTGTAAAAGGTAAAAACGCAAAAGTCTGCTTGACAGTGAAGGTTGTACACAGGCGCGCGGACTTGGTGTTGTTGTGTGGCAGTGCTTCACGTTGCCACCAAGGCGCCTGGAGTGCATACTACATTGAATTTCACGCACTTTTGCGTCACCATATGCACGCGGATTTCCCACCCAAAACACTCGTCTAAACGCAGAATAAAAAGTGATAACGCAACACCACTTTTGCGTTTTCTCTTCAGAATTGTTTCCGTGTAAGCATAGCCTTAGACCTCCTTAAAATTTGCTCAACTGCATTTGTGAGAAAATCTGCCTGGACACATTTGTGAGAAAATCAAGCAGAGGTAGGTATATCACATAAAGAGCCAAGTCTCTCACAATCATAACAGACAGAAATGATTTGGCATTTGTTCAAAGGTTTCATGCAAATTTGTTGGATGGTTTGCATTTATTTGTGAAATATTATCTAGGCTCATTTATCTATATTTGTAAAACACAATACATATTTGTAACTCTGCACATTTTCGACTTGCACATTGCTTTCTGTTCGTTTGTGAGTGGAGTTTCCTTTGCAAAGCAGATTGAGTTTGTTTGCAAAATGCTGGATTTCTTAACTCCATACTAGTCATTTTAAATCTCAGTTGAGATATTTTTGTAACAATCTAGGTTTGACTCAATCAAAGCTCCCCTTTATCATATAAATTAATTACACACTTGAAATGATGAAAAGAACAAATTAACGGCATTTATTTATATGTATTTAATGTACACCAGCTGCAAATTTTACATTCATTAATTATGCTGATCTTTATCACATATCTATGTTCTATATGTCTTTACATGCGACCTGCTTTGTCTGCAATGCCTAACCGCACAAGAAATTCTTGAATTCTCGAAGTATTTACAATTTCAAATTTGAACTCAAATAATATGTTTACATCATAACAGTAGCTGCTTTATTGCATAAATCAATATTTTAATAAATTAAAATTAGCTATTAACTTTTTTTCATGCAAAGTTTGAACAATCTTTGTCTTATTACCTTGGCTTGTAAACCATATATTATGGGATTCAATCCTGGTGGTATAACATGAAACATTACACTCCCAAACTTCCTACTTTCAGCATACTCTGGGAAACGATGGAGAAATATTGGTACAAATCCACAGATCTGCATGATAATATAAACAGCTAAGTGAGTGCTGCAGGTTTTAATGGCTTTGCTGTTGGTTGCTTTGTTTTTGTTTTTTATACATACTATTGCTATTCTGAGATATGTCAATAACACCCATCCCAATGAGGAGGTGAGTAAAACCACAGTAAAAGTTAATCCATATATATTATTGATCATTGTGCTTTCACAGGACAGTTTAAATAGTGAAGCGTTGTCACAAGAGTAGTTTGAAATGAATGATCTACAGTGAGACAGACGCACACTGAGGCCGATCAAAACTGACACCGGCACTACTGCAGCAACCCAGGCTCCTGCTGACAGTTTAACTATCATTTTATTGCTCATTATAGTTGGGTATCGCAATGGATTGCATATAGCCACATATCTGTCAAAGGCCATGATCATTAGAATAGTATTGGATGTTGTTCCATATAAATGTGTAAAAAATGCTTGGAAAACACACTCCACATATGTGATGTGCCGCTCAGAGGGGTCTGTTAATAAGTCTTTCAGTAAACGTGGTATGACGACAGTTGATCCCATTATATCACTCACTGGCAAGTGACAGAAGAGAATGTGCATTGGCTGGTGTAAACTTTTTTCTGCTGAGATCTGAATCAAAATCCAAATGTTAGACACCATCACAAAGACATAAGCTATCAACAGAAAAATGAACATGAGCTTGCTGGACTGTGGTTGCAGTCCTTCCAGTAAGAGTACACTGTATCTGAATGTCAGGTTATCCATTTGTGACCTAAAGAAAAAATACAAATTTGTAACAAAAGTTCTATATAATATGACTACATCTGAAATATTCTTAACTTACCAAGGACAATGAGCGATAGATACACACTTGTCTCGTCACTTCATATGCAGAGTCATCTAATCTATTAACCAGTGTTACTGAGTTATCATTTATTATGAAGAGCACAATCTGCTTGTCTCAGGATAGATTTAGGTTGGCTTGACCATTTTATTTATACGTCACCACAACTTAAGTCTTGTCGTCATACCCCAAGAGTGAAAGCACAATTTTAGCTCTCTTTTCTGCGATTGAGACACTACTTGCCAGGGGTGTGTTTCCCTATGGGGTTGAGGTCTGGAGGCCAGGCTCTTGAAATGCTTTTCATGGAGCCACTCCTTCGTTGCGTGGGCAGTGTGTTTGGGATCATTGTCATCCTGGAAGATCCAGCCATGTTTTATCTTCAAGGCTCTTGCTGATGGAAGGTGGTTTTGGCTTAAAATCTCATGATGCATGGCCCCGTTCATTCTTCCCTCAACACAGTTTTTACCAAAAAGTTCTATTTTGATTTCATCTGACCACATGATATTCTCCCAATCCTCTTCTGGATCATCCAAATGCTCTCTGGCAAACTTCAGACGGGCCCAGGCTACTTATTTTTCACCATAATTTACAAATAAATTCTTTAAAAATCCTACGATGTGATTTCCTGGATTTTTTTTCTTCTCATTTTGTCTCTCATAGTTGAAGTGTACCTATGATGAAAATTACAGACCTCTCTCATTATTCTAAGTAGGAGAACTTGCACAATCAGTGGCTGACTAACTACTTTTTGGCCCCACTGTACATTAATTATATATACCCTATCCCTTCAGCTTCCCACCATAACAGACAAAGAGCTGGTCTGAGGTCCTGAAACACGTTCTGTCTACAAAAGCGTGGAGGTCTCGAACTGGACAGCGCTTGCAGGTTCACCACCTGGTCCCTGAAGGTAGTGGTTGGAACATATGGCACCTATCCTGATCAGGAGTCTCAGGATCATGCGAGAGTAGGCCGGCCCGAATTCGTCAACGGAGAATATGTGCAGGTCCCCTACCCCCTTGATTGAGGCCAATGCAACCAGAAGTGCCGGAGTCTCAGGAGGGCGCCTTCGGCGGTGGGCAGACTGAGGGATCTGAGCGGACGACGTGGCCTTTGGGGCAGAATAAGCCTCAGTCTGCTCGTGGCCGGTTGAAAACTGTTGGGCAAAGCACTCAACCGCACCGCCTAAGAGGCCGACCTGGGATATGGGTTTGTCAACCAGAAGGGTCCGCCTGATATCCTGCACATCGGACAGGTTCAGGCACAGAATGGTGGGCATCACCTGATCCAGGGAGCGTACGGACACTTTCGGCGCTCGGAGAGCAAGGTCAATGGCGGCACGCAGCTCATTGAAGAGCTCTGGGTCAGTCCCGCCGTTGTGCATGTCCGTGAGCATCTGGGTCGGGTAGACCAGCAGAATGGCCAGAGAGGCGGCTGCCTGTCCTGTAGCACTATAGAATTTCGCCACAAGTGTTGATGGAAAAACTACAGGCTTTAGACGCCGAGAAGAAGCACTTTGACACAGTAGCATCGCGAAGAGCGTTCAACCCAAGGGGACCCCAGTGTACCCATGGGCAGCGGCCCCGTCGAGGGAAGGAAGGGCGGAGGAGATCAACGAGGGATCACTGGAAGACATGGGGGTCTTCTGAAGATTTCAAGCTCTCCTGATGCACATCCAACAAAGAAGGTATTGGAGTGGACGCTGAGAGGAGTCAGCCGCCACATCCAAAAAACAATCGTCTAGCAGCGAGCGCTCAGGACAGGGTGAAAGGTTCCACTCTAGTCCGATGCTCGCAGCAGCCCGGGAAAGCAGGATCTGACTCGACAAATGCCATATGCACACCGAAAGTGGCAGCACTATCTTATCTTCGCTTCCTGAAGATTGTAGCCCGCCCTGTGATGCTGCAATGTAGAACAGATCCGATTCTGGAGCGCCAAGGGAAACCCGCGAGACATCCAAAAATAGACCTGGGGGAATCCCCTGAACACTCACAAGTTGAATCGCTGAAGAAGGGGACGTGGTCCATGGATAGACAGTCGGCGGTTTGTTCCACACTCACACCCTCAGGTCACCCTGGCCAACAGCTGAAGTAGCACCTCACGTGGAGAGTGTTAGATCGGGGTGTGGATGAGGGCACTCTCTCTCTATCTAACAAGATCATTGAGTCTGGAACGTAATGATGCGATGATCACGTTCCCGCGGGGAGAACGTGAGTCATCCACAAACGCTGCTCTAGCATGATCAAGCCCAAGCACGCAGAGCAGAGAATGTGCCCATCAAAATCTGAAATGAGTCGTCCACAACCAGAATGTCTTTAAAAAGACGTGCCGCGTGCAAGCTCTTTTGTGAGAGGAGAAAATAACTCTGCGATGTTGAAGCGAGAAACAAGGAGAAACACACTCTGTAGCTGTCACAGATATTGTGTTTTCTTGCTGAATATTCATCTTTTGAAAGTTTTGTTTGTTTTATAAATGTTGTGTAGTACTCTTTTGGGAATTGTTTTGATCAGAATATGTCTCCTAATGTCTCCTGAATCCTGATTAGAAGGCAGGAGCCATTATACACTTACTAGCATATGACTGCACAGACCAGCAATGTGAGCTGCAGATTGCCGTCACACCAACACAACGGAGTGGCCCATCTCGTAGAGCGAAGTCAGAAATGGTTGTGGAGTGAAGAGATAGTCTTGGCTCCAAAGCGAAAACATATCTGCATGATGCCGGCATCCTCCTTTATACCCACGAGGTAAGGCGGATATACGCTATGCAAATTCTGCAGACCCATGGCATTTTCTTTACCATTGGCTCATTTTTTTATGCGCTTTCTAAGCGAAACCCCATTTGTCGTCATCTGATGGAACTCAGAGTGACTAACGAAAGGGAACGTCCAGTGTAACTGCCGCAATTTGATCTTCTAGTAATAAAGAACTCATCGTGGAAAAACACTCTGTATTTTTGGATTTCCATTGCATTTTTATTGATAAAAAGTTAAATAAATTAAATACATTTTAATATAAATATTAATGATTAATCGATAGTCGAATGAATGAGTGTCACGTCTCACTTGTTTTCTTCAAACCGGAAGACACGGCCACTTCTGGCCTCACGGGACGTAGGAAACTTGTGGATACAAGTCCTCGGTTCACTTTCACTAGCCTGGAACTCCACCCACAACATTTTTTGGTCGGGAAGTTCGGTATGGACTCGATCCATTGAGGAGTAATTATGATCAGGCAAATAACGTTCGGGTCAATCAAATTGCCAGGGCGGGCTTTATACGATGATGGACAAGTGATCTTCAGGGACTTCCTACTTACTTACTTACTTACTTACGCCTACCGCCCAACTTTGGGCATAGGCCACGAACAAGGTCTCTCCAGTCATCCCGATCCTGGGCCAACTTCTCTAGCTGTCTCCATGTGTGGCCAGACCTCTTCACATCTGCATCAAGGTCACGGCGCCAGCTATTCCTTGGCCTGCCTCTCTTCCTTTTCCCTTGTGGGTTCCAGAAGAGGGCATGTCTTACAATGCTTGATGCAGGCTTGCGAAGGGTATGGCCAACCCATCTCCAACGCCTTTGAAGGATCTCTTCCTCCATTCTGATTCGGCAAAAGTGCAACTTATCAGCTGGCTCTGACAGTCGCTAAGAAGATGGGACGTAATGAACAGCCTGTGGTCGATGTGGTTTCTCCTTTGGTGGCACTCATGGAGGAGTAAGTAAAAGAAGCAACACTCGTTATTTAACTTCTAAAATAAGTAAGTTCTGTAGTTGACAACTGAATGCAAAGTAGTTGACTTATTGCGTTGCTCTGATTGGTTGGTTTACCGACTATCCAATTGAATGCAGAGTTTGTTTTTTTTCCTGTTTCGGTTGAGACATGCCTTATAATCAAAGCCCTATGGAGCAGACTTCTGATAAGAATATGAGTATGACGAAGTCTACACTTTCACAATAAAAGTTCCGATCTCACAGACACAAATAATGCGCTATATTCCAACATATTATTTCTCTATTAAAAT
Source organism: Pimephales promelas (assembly GCF_988280905.1). NCBI lineage: Eukaryota > Metazoa > Chordata > Actinopteri > Cypriniformes > Leuciscidae > Pimephales > Pimephales promelas. The sequence continues at coordinate 29,115,144 of NC_142787.1, forward strand.
GATCAAATTAAAGCAAATAATTGTTTTCACCCAGATTCACAAAATGGACATACTTTAGGGTGCCTGATCACTATCCACTTTAACACTATAGGAAAACATAAGAGTGACTACACAATAACAGGATTTTCTTTTTCTGAATGAAATATTACTTTAATATTTTGACCTATATCACGCAAAGATATAAACCAGATCTGATGGCAGTGCATGTGTGTCTTTACACACCTACATTGTGGTCATACCTTCATTAAACGAGCAGTTATTGATAATTAGAGAAGCACTGGGACATTTGCAATAACCCTTTGTGAATCACTCACACCACCAATGACCAGAACGTAATTGAATTACAGCAGTGAAGGGGCCAGTACATCTGAACTACTAGTCTCATAGGCATCAGACATTAGTTTCTGTGTTTTTCATAGTTTATCTTCACCTCCCTTTGCTTTAAGACAATGCAAAGTGCATTTTTGCATACCACTCTATTCAGGGTATAAAGCTTTCAAATCTCTTTTTATGTTTATCTTTTTATCAATTATTCAGTGTTGAAGACAAAGTTTCATAATGAAAAATCAAAAAAAGGCCTATATTCAATTGTTGCGTAATTTCTTTAGAAACTGATTGAGCTGTTTTGGACAGGAAATAATAACAAACTACCCCATTATGAATTTGTCATGAGCGATCTGGAATGTCTCGGGACATCATTATCGGCTTGCTTCATTGGAAGATTTGTGTGATAAACAGTTATTAGCTTGTGAATTAGCTCACAAGGGATTAATTATTATTTGACATTTAAATGTGTCCCTTAAAAGCAAAATATTTTAGAACTCATTAATGGAAATGCAACAGTTTAATTGCCCCTCTGTGGATAATACCACTATTGTCTAATTAACACAGATGTGGCCAGAGGGCTGGTGTTCTGACGATTCATGCTACCCATCGAGATTTGCTACTTACCGGTTATGCGCATGTGCAGACTCAGTTTTTTTTTACAAAAGGTACATTTTCCTGTTATAATGTATAATTTCCCTTTTAAAAAAATGCTTACTACCATATGAATATTTGTACGGTCAGCCAGCTGAAAAAGAATAACTGAAGGTTTCAGTTACTATGAGGAAAGGTGTACTTTGACAAGTCAGAGATGAATATTTTATGATAATTTTTACTTTTCACACCGTTTTAAAAATAAAAACAGTAGTCTACAGTATAGAGTAGCTACTCATAACTTAGAATTGTATTATAATTGTATTTCATATGACTTTAATCGGCATTCTGTGATCAATTCGCGCTACGGTAGCATTTTTCGACAAGGCAGCAAAAATCGACAGAACACCGGCTCTAGCCCTATCTAGGCGAGATTAAGTTTTGTGCCATATTGTATTGTTTAGGCTGTAGTAAAACAAATGCACTGAAAAATAAAGGAAACTTGACGATGTTCCTTTCCAAAGGAAAATGATCACGCTTGGTCATGTCGAAGCATGCAGGACCATGAGGAATAGAGTGGTGCAGGTATGACGTCACTTTGTTGGCCAATTGGCATTTAGCATCATACTGGTTCTCTCTGCAAAAACCCAATAGGATTTTTCCATAGGCTTTTGGAGTACTGCGAAAAACAAGCTCTGCCCTTGTGAAAAGAAAATATATATTTCCCTATACATGAATAATCAATATATTAAATGGTTTAACAGTATATTTGAAAATATACATAATACTATATTGTGTTACAATATACAGAATTTTACATAAGTTGCCGCTTTTCATATATTGAAAAATTTGTGACAATATATATAACTAATATTAGATAATGTGTGTAATTTTATCTTTAGTAATATGATCATCAGAAATGGTACTGCATGTGTAATATATTGCAGATATAGTTACTCATGCAGCATAAACGCACATATTTAGAAATATATAATGTAAAATAAAAAAATGTTTTAGTATTTAATTATGTACGTGATAAATGTTTCTTATTTTCAAGCTAACCAAAAGCACGCTTGACTTACATGTACTAAAGTATAACTTTCACTGTCTGATAGAGAAGCTCTGAGAACTGCACAAACATAACTTGTAAATTATAATTGTAATAATAAATATGCTTGGCCAATAGTCAACCTAACCACAGGCTCTACTCTTCAGCACAATGGTAACTCCTAAAACTCAGACATACCAGAAAACCTTATAAAATCCGAAATAATGGAATATTCAGTTTTTGTTCAAAAGCCTGGTTATGGTGATAAAGCAATCGAGAAACACTGTAATATATAAAATGCTGTTTTTTTCAGAGACTGATGCAATCGTAACCTAAAAATGTTATTTTGTGTATTTAACATTTTTAAATGGAACAGCGTTAGAGTGCCCAACACGGTAAGCATAGGCAGAGTGCCATCTTACTGTGGGTTAGACATTTTATAAATGTTATGAACACTAATAAAACATTGGCCTTTTTAAGTTACAACCGCATCTGTTTCTGAAAAGCGGTGATTGATTTGATATTGTTGTTATGTGTAAGCATATTTCGATAATATTGTCATTATAACAAGAATGCTATATTAAAAATTACTTTATTTTGTTCCAACGAGTATCTGTCTCGGAACTAACCACCAACCGGTTTTCCAAGTTTACCCGCCTCCAATGTGGGGCCTTTCCTTCACAATTTCGAGGTAATTTCTCGCAATTTCAAGGGTTATCCTATCCTAGGGCGTCATCTAATTGACGCTTTACCTTTAGCGTGTTAGATGACACGGGTAGGTTTAGGTCTGGGGTAGGTGTTGGGGTTAGACCACTAGGATAGCGTCATCTAACTGACGCTAAAGGGTGCCTAAAGCGTCGGATGTTGACGCATGGTCAAAAGCACCAGTTAGATGATGCCTTGGGATGAGAACGGGCTGTCAACTCGCCATGTTTACGTCTTCTTGTTTACTTCCGGTCTGGCACATATAAGAAGTTCCTTTACTCAAAAGACCAAGATTCCTTGCGAATAGAACGTGCACAGAACACAAATCAATGTTCCTTTTGATGGGGATATGCTGATGCGTGTTTACATGACCAAGAATTCGGGTTAGAAAAGAAGTACCCATGGATCATAACCGGGTTTTTAAAATCCGGGATATAAGCATACTCGGGTTTTTGCCGGTGTTTACATGGCTGTGCACGGTTTTGAATGGGTTATTGGCTGCATTTAAACGTAGTCATTGATAGTGAGAATGGGGTATAAATGAGTGTGGAGCTGCGTGAGGAACTTAAGATAACTAATGTTCGGCATTTCATTTAGAATAAAAATCATAACAAGGACAGGTGTGAAAAGGTTTTAATCACTGAGAAGGCATTCACAAAATTGAAGTATATTAAAGTACATTTTTTTTACAAAAAAATAAGTGATGTACTTATTGTTTACATTTTATTGCAAAACACTTTTACTCCTGTTGAGATAAGGTTAGGGCCACGTTTGGTGGTCTGGTTAGGTTTAAGGGTGGGTTAAGGGAAGGGTCAGCAATTTAATTATAAATGTAATTATGCTTATTTTTATACTACTTTATTCAAGGCACACAACTTTCAATTCTATATGTGTTTATGTATTGACAATTATTTAATGTTGATGTTGAAGACAATGTTTCATAATGAAAAGGCCTATATTCAGGTGTTGCATAATTTTTTTTTTTTTAGAGCTGTTTTGGAAGGGAAACAAATAATAAACTGTCATGAGGAATCTGGATCGTCTCGGGACGTCATTATCAGCTCGCTTCATTAGCAGATTTGTCTGATAAACATTTATTGGCTTGTCAATTAGCTCCCAGAGGATTAATTATTATTTGACATTTCAATATGTCCCTTAAAAGCAAACTATTTTAGAACTCATTAATGGAAATGCAACAGTTTCATTGCCCCTCTGTGGATTCAATACCACTAGTCTAATTATCTGTTTCAACAATATACTGTGTAATGTGAACAATAACAATTGGTTCGGGGTGATGCAACTAGTCCTGAAGGTGTTCCAATTACTTTGTATCAACAAACATTATTTACAACATGACTCTTTAAGGTAAGCATCTTTCTGTCAGTGGGGAAATCAGCTGTCAGACCATATCACCTTGATAATAGAAATTAATTACAGCTGTAACTACATGCAGGTATTTATTTATTTATTTTTTAAATATTGTACAATTTTAAACATGTACACAATTTGTGCAAGTATAGCTTTTATACATTTAATAGTATAAATCTATCCTAAACATGCTAATGTCTACTGGCCTGATACGAAATGATCGTAGGACTACAGATGGAAATTAGCATAGTGCTAAATCTGGTGCAGCCATCTTCTTAATGTAACTGCACATTGTCCTTTAATAATTAAACTAAACTAAATAATAATTTAAAAAAAAACAGATCTGTACAATATTGTGAGCACAGTGTATATCGTTAGCTAACGTGTACAAGCACGTCTCTCACCAAAACAAATGTCCTGTTCTCCACTGGTTCTCTCCTCACACCACAACTCTTACAACATTAATCCTGGCCTGTCCCTGGCAGCATAGCAGGCTAAATATTGTATGGCTGTGGTCCATTATCATACTAGTAAGTATTTCCTCAGCGTCTGAAATGTCATTGCGATCGATTGTTTTCCTGTTGTTTGAATCGACTGTTTTTATTATGGTTATTGATGAACATGGAAAAATAACATGTAGGCTAAAAGGCCAAGTTCTAGATAGCTAGAATAATGTACGGCATTAATGTTAGCTTGAATCAAAAAAAAAAAAAAAAAAAAAAAAAAAAAGAAGTATGCAGCATTCTAATAGATGCCTTTATAAGTAGTATAGCTCCTGAAAGACTTTACTGTAGACCTAATCATGCCATTTTAATGACCAGTTAAACCTGGTCTTGTATTACCCAGTTAAAACTGGTCTTGTATTACCAAGTGTATTGCCTTTTATATTTTTAGGAACAAATTAAGTAGGCTTGATCAAGCAATGCAATCAGGTGATCTGAGCAATTTTCTCATATGGAGATTGTTTCCAGAATTTCAAACAAGATCAGAAGAAAATCTAGGCCTAAATGATCTAAAATCGAACAGGTAGATTTTTATTTATTTTTTTTTATCTGGTATTTTGCTGTAAATGTGTCAATTTCATAAAAGTGAGTTTGGTTTTAAAACTGTACTACTTTGTCTCCATCTGCTGGTTATGTTAGGAAATTCAATCAAAAAAAGTTTGGAATGAGGACCGAATGAGTTACAATAAAGTCGGCTGGTTCTCGTCAGTGATCAATCAATGATTCAACGCTCGTTTGACAGGTCTGTCTTGCTTCTAAAAGTATTGGCTAACACATTAATCGCTGGCAATGCATTTCAAAACAAAATATTAATCTTTCTTTCTTTCACCTTCTTTTTACACTTCTCATGAAATCACATCCAAATGCTTGTCGAGATTTCACAATCCTGAAAGCCCGCCCAGCGGAGCAAGTTGTAACCCACTTAACGTCCTAAAGTGAAAGCTAGTCTATATCTCCAACTCTTCACAGCAAGCTGTAAGTACACTTTCATTAATTCTTGACCCCGTTGCTCAAACAGCTGGGTATGCTAATGGAAATTTGTCATAATTTTGAAATAAATCTAGGACAGTGAAGGACAACTCTTAGTCAGACTTTTTATTTTTTACGTGGACAAAGAAATGTTGAGGATATAAATGAAATATATTTTATTTTGCTATAGATATTTGTTTTTATACGTACAGTAGACTGTATTCTTTAAAAAAAAAAGTATGGATGATATTAGGTAAACTCTCCTCAATATTTCTATTCTGGAGCTGAATTGAAAGTGAATTAAAAGTGCTGAATCAAAACCAGCCCACAGCACTAACTGCCAAGACCTCCTTGAAGTTGGAGTAGCCTAAGTCTTGCCCAACAGTGTGACTATTTGATTTTAAATAGCTTGCAGGAAACTTATTGTAACTTTCCACATTTCTAGATTGAAAATGAGAGATTAAAAATCAAGTTGTAAAGAAATCAATATTTGTTTAATAGTCATGACTTTATTTCTCCAGAATGTGTTGCATCTTTTAAACACACAAAATGACAGCTATCGAGACAACGAGACCTCGCAGATCAATGGGTCTCTTTAACAATATCAAGGTAAGATTCAAAATTGAAACTATTATATACAAATATGACTTCTCAAATAAAGGTGTTCAGTGACACAACTTGCCCCACCTCAGGAAAAGATTACATTAACCAGACCAATATGATTTAAAGGGTTGGTTCACCCAAAAATGAAAATTCTGTCTGTAATTACTCTCATGTTTTTCCAACCCTGTAAGAATTTCGTTCTTAGTTTGTTTTTGATGAAATCTGAGAGCTGGCTCACTACTTCATAGGCTGCAAGGTAATTTCATCTGCCAGGCCAGAAAAGTTAGTAAAGACATCGATTAAATAGTCCAAGTGACGACAGTGGCTTAACCTTAAAGGAGTAGTTCACTTTTAAAAAAACTTTTGCTGATAATTTACTCACCCCCATGTCATCCAAGATGTCCATGTCTTTCTTTCTTCAGTCGAAAAGAAATTAAGGTTTTTGATGAAAACATTCCAGGATTCTCCTTATAATGGAGTTCAATGGGAACCAAACGGTTCAAGGTCCAAAAGACAGTTACAGTGCAAACTGTTCAAAGGGCTTTAAACGATTCCAGATGATGAATAAGGGTCTAATCAAATGAAACGATCGCTCATTTAAAAAATAAATAAATAACAAAGTTTAAGTTTTATAAGCTCAAATGCTCGCCTTGCTCTGTTCTGTGATGCGCGTTCGTGACTCTCCTGTTCGAACTCGTTCGTCAAAATGAACGAATCTTTTCCCGAGTCAGCTCGTTCATTTCGTTCGTTGAATGAACCAAATGACACGAAAAAAGATTTGTTCGTTTTGATAATTAATAAAATAATAATTTTCATTAATAAAATAATCATTAATAAAATAATAATTGTATTATTTTGTTTTCTGAGGTCAACTTATGACGTTCGCTTGGTTTTTGCATTCAAAAAACATCAAAATGAATAAGTAATAGACTATTTTCTACCCTAGTTTTGAGCCTAGCTGAAAAACGTTATGTTTTTATGGGCGTCTCGCAATGAAAACTTGAAAGTAAACGCCCACTGCTGTGAGTGGATAACAGTTTTGCATATTATATTGAGTTTCAACTCACACATCGATGCACGTTTTTAGCAATGCGTGTAATGCGCGAATCGGTGGGTGGGGCTAAACTGGCTGTGTTGAAGTAGGCGTTGATCTTCTTCTGCGGGGGTGGTGTTTTATCCTCTTTGACGTCATAGCTCCCGAGTCGTTTGCTGAGCCTGGTGTCAATAAAAGCTTTTATTGGACTAACAAGGACGTTTTCAGTTCTGAAACTTACAGGATATTCTTATTATAATATGATGACCTCTTAGATGTCAAAAGCTTAAGGAAACTCTGATTTCTCAGTTCATCACCCCTTTAAAAGATTAAAACAAAACATCTTTGCAATAACACTAAATGCGCCAAAACCTATATTGATACTTTGCTTAGTGACTCCAAAATATTTGCCGTTTTCGGATTTGTTTTTATGCATATTTACAGAATTTTTACATTTTTTTATCACTTTTTTTTCTCTGTGTTTCAGTTTTTTGTACTGTGTCATGGGATACTACAGCTTGCTCAGCTCCTGGTGTCTGGTTACCTGAAGGGCTCCATAACCACTATTGAGAGACGATATGGATTTTCTAGTCAGATGTCAGGACTACTAGCAGCCTTCAATGAGGCAAGGATGAAATCTTAACTTTCAATAGTGCCAAGAAGCTATCATGAATGGCCTCAAGGCAAAACACTTCTTTTCAAGTTGTTTCTGAAACCTGTTAACACGTAAGCAATTATTTCATTTTTAAAGTTACAAGTTCAGGCAAAGTCTTAAAGGGCACCTATTACGCAAAATTCACTTTTTGAAAACACAGTACTAAAAAAATCATCTGGGTCTGATTCATTGTTAATTTTGGCAGCAAATTTTGACCTAAATGCCATTTAGTTTTAGTCATATTTTAGTCATCTGAATTGTTTTAGTCTTAGTTGACGAAATTCAATATGATTTTAGTCGACTAAATCTACAGTAGATTTAGTCGACTAAAATAATAATGGGTTTAGTTCAATTGTAATGCATTAATTTAGAATTTTTCTAAAATGTACAAACCCATATACTCCTAGAGAAAACATCTATTAACCTGTTAATATGAGTGATTTAAAAGTTTGAACATGCAATACAGATACAGATTTAACTACTGTGTCTGTGACTTAAGTTCTGACTGAATCGCTTCCCAAATCGTCACTATCTAACATTTTCGTCTAGTTTTTATTAGTTGACTTTTTCATTACTTTCGTCAACGAAATGAACACTGGTCTGATTCCGGTTCAAACTTTCAGCCATTCTGCTTCCACCGACTGTTTATTGCCATAGATATGCAAGTGACTCCCTCATCCAAAGGCAGGGCGGGGATATGCAGCTCATTTACATTTAAGGTGGTATACACCAAAACAGCTCTTTTTAAAACAGGACCCAAAAATTACATTTTCAAATGGTTATAATAAATGAACTATGGGGTATTTTATGCTGAAACTTCACAAATAGATTTTGGGGATACACGAGACCCATACTAGGTGCCCTTTAATATGAAAAAGTACTGCATCTGCAAAGACTACTATAATAACTATTATATCAGATCATGCAATGTAAGTTTTGTTGTTGTTAAGGAAAGGTGGGGAACACGGTTCTCATCGTGTTTGTGAGTTTTTTTGGGAGTCGCGTACATCGGCCGAGATGTATTGGAATCGGAGCAATGATCGCTAGCATGGGGGTGTTCCTTATAGCTCTACCTCACTTCATTGGTGGAGAATACAAGTACACAGGCTTCAATAGCAGTAAGCATTTTCTTTTAAATTAGCCCTTTTTTTTTTTTTAGTCAGCAACTAATTGTATTTAACCTGTTTGTATTTGTTGCACAGACACCGAAGACAACAGCTCGGGTCTTTGCCAATCACAGTTCATTTCCCAGGAGGAAGAATCTAATCAGAAATGCAATACAAAGATGAATAGCACAGTAGTGTATCCAATATTTCTACTGGGCCAGTTACTGCTAGGCATTGGCGGCGTCCCCATACAACCTTTTGGGATTTCCTACATAGATGATTATGCAGGAAAGAGGAGTTCACCCTTCTACCTAGGTTTGTTGAAATAGAGTTTGAATCGTCAATTCCCCCCAAAAAAACAAAGGTTGATTCAAGAAACAATCCAACTTGATTTATTTTTACAGGCATACTTTTCGCAGTCACTGTAATCGGGCCGGCACTTGGCTACATGATGTCGTCTTTCTTCCTTCGTTTCTTTGTTGATGTTGATAAGATATCTCCAGGTAAGGCTGATATGCCATGTCTACACTTTCACAATATATACTTTAGCAACTAAACATGTTTAGACAAGTGCCTTTCGACGAGCTATACTGATTTTAATAAGAAAGTTTGACCTCAAGAATCAACATGTTTAGCAGTGTTGCTTGGTGTGTCATAGTGAGTTTGGCTTCATGCCTCTCGTGTGTTGGAGATCGATGATGAATCAGCTGTTATTTCCACTTTTCAGATAAAATACTTCTGAAAAATGGTGACGCCAGATGGGTTGGAGCTTGGTGGTTGGGATTTTTGATAGCTGCCACCCTCCTTTTCCTGACTTCTTTGCCATATCTGTTTTTCCCTAAGAAGATGTCCAAAGAGGTGATGTAGATCACAAATCCCATCTTTGACCTTTTTGATTCTAGAAATTATTTTGATGGAAAGCAGATGAATGTGTTTCTGCTGTCATACAAGATTCTGGCTTTGTTCCTGAAGCCAACTTGGGTCTCACAGAACATGTGTATATATATATATATATATATATATATATAAAAACTACAAACAAGGAAAGAAACTTGAGCCCAAGAGGAGCTTGTCTCAGCCTGTTCTTGCCCCTCTTGCTCAACATGCTGACCTCACATAAAACACAAAGTATGTGTTTGACAGACATGTTCTTGCACTAAATGTTCTTTTTCTGAACTCTATTAATTAGCATGTTCTAATATCGGATGCAAAACCTCCAATTTTAAAATACTGATATAAAAACAGGCTTCCTAAAATCCTAAACAGGTTAAGGTTTGCTGGTGTAAACCAGTTTGTTGTAATATGTTCATCTGTACTTCATATTCAAGATGGTTTTGCACTACAAAATTGATAAAATCTTTTGGTATTTCAAAAGCAAATTTAGATTTCAATCTCCTCAGGAAGTCCAAGAAATTCCTGCAGAGCCATCAACAGAGAAAATGATGGAAGACAAGAAGCCTGCAACTGACACGATGGAAGAGGTTTCTCTCACCGAGTTCCTAAAAAGTGTGTTTGCCATTTTACCTATCAGCGATTTTATTAGTCACAACTTAAGTTCACATGACAAACATCAACCTAGGGAAATTAATTTGTGCTTGCTGGTAATGTTGTTATTTGTGTGCTGTCTGCATTGTTTTAAAAGCCAGTTCAGAGATTATTTCACAAACTCACCCTCAAAATTTCATCATATTCAGCATCTGGTCGGACTGGATTAGGTGGTTAGTGAGTAAGATGCAGGTTTATGGCCTACATTAGTACAAAGCTGCTCATGCTATGTGAAGCAAATAGACGTTATGCCACGTAGTTTGACCTACTTACTCAGAAGCCAAATAAATGACTTTATTTTGATGGTCGGATGGTCCCTTTTGAACATTCTGTGGATAAGTAACATTAATAGACTGTCTGCTTAATATCTGCTAAATCTGTATTGTGATGCTCCCATAACAGACATTTTATTGAATATAAGTAACTTGCAAGTCCATGGCAACTCATTCTAACCCTACCAGTCTACAGTACTAATACTCTAATAAGAGTTAGTAGACATGTAGAATGTGTTTAGGAGACCATCAAGTGAAACCTCGACTACAAATGAATCATTCGAATGTTCTGTTCCTGTAACAATTGTATATCATGAACTTGGCACATTTGTTCTCAATAGATGGGCTGCACAAAGGAGGAAAACATTGTTTCGTTGTTAAAAGTTGTGTGTCCCATCAATCTCCACAATATTTTGGAACTTTCCTGGTAATATTAATTTTGTAATTTTAGAGTTTGATTTTTAAGGAGATTTCTGTAGGATAAATGCTGCTGAATTGAGCGTCAGCGTCAAGTAGTCAAGAAAGGAAAGGTCAGAGGCAGGGGCGGAGTGGGACCAAAACAAAAAATCTACCGGGAAATTTCGTAGACCACCGGCCCTCGTCGCCGGCACGATTTTAATAGCCGATAGCATTTACAGTTTTACTGATTTAAAAGGAACTTTGTTGTACTATGCTGGAGTAAAGTTCATAAATGGTCATTCTTTCCCATGGTAATTTCTAAAACTATGTTGGGTGGACTCTGTGCCTCTAGGGGGGTTCGGGGGCATGCTCCCCCACAAGAAAATTTTGGACATTTTAAGGTTAAATGCATCAATGTCGTGCTCTTTGAGAGATCACAATTAAGAGCTTCAACCCATGAACTGCTCGTTGAACAAAGAAAAAGTATTAATTTGTACCAGGACAATAAAGAGGGCTCAAACATCTTTTTAGTTATGAGAGTCTCAGTCTGCGTTACATTATCAATGGTGTTTTAGGATGCCAAGCATTTATTATAATAATGTAATAATGATTTATAATTATTCCTATGACGTACTATGTAAAATCCATTTATAGCCTATAAATGTACTATGTAAATGAGTATTTCAAAAGTATATTTTAACCTAACTTACACTATACTTTTGTCCTAATTTCTTCACTTGCAAGAAATAAACCCTTGAGCTTTTATTTAGGAGAAAACACCAGACCATGATGATCGCGTGAGCAAAGTAATCACGCAGCACAAACTGGATGCTATTCTAATGTTATTATAATGGCGCAACGCCATATCATGGTTTCAATTTTAGTTTGTTGGCAAAATATAACGCTAGAGATCTTAATTTTAGGTTTTACATTTTACATCTTTACATATGTGTTGGGAAAAGGGAGAAGAGAGAGTTCGGCAAAAGGCGGATTCGAACTCGCGTTCAGCGCATCAAAGCATTTCACGCCCTACGACCTACGCCACTGAAGCTGTTTCAAGATGGGCGTCTTTTTGCTTTAAAGACAGGCACTTATGTGTGCAAATATATGCTCTGTTATAGAAAATGTTAAAAAAAAAAAAAAAATGTTTTCTTCCCTTAGCTTGGGCCCCAAGTGCACATAGCAAACTTCCAATAAATACATTTTATCACATTGGCCCACCGGGAAAACTCCCGACTCTCCCGATTGCCACTCCGCTACTGCTCAGAGGACTCCCTGAACAGAGCCATTCCACCAAATTTGAATTATCAACTTCAATTGCATTTTATTCAATACAATTTCCTAATCATTTATTGTCATATGTGTTCTTGACTTAATGGACCTGTCAGAACTTCACTTGATGGCCAATGCAAAATATGGGTTCTAAAACAAAACCAATTCATAACCACTGACTTATCAAAATATTAAAAAATCCTTGGATACCATTTTCATGACACCATGTTGTTTCATTAATTACCAAAGTATAATGTTCTTTTCTTCATGGATGTTCTTTTTGTGCTTCAATGTAGAAATATTCTTTCAAATAATTTGGTGTCTCCTATCGTTCCTCAGGCTTCCCCACAATCATCAGCAGGACTCTGCGTACCCCAATTTATTTGTTGGTCGTGTTGGCTCAGGTGAATATCGCTGCCATGGTTGCGGGACTTGCCACTTTCATGGGCAAATTCATAGAGAAGCAGTTTGCACAAACTGCCTCCTTCTCTAATATGATGATGGGTAAGTTATTGAAAAATTTAACATGCCTTTTTTTTAAGGTGTTTACACAAGAAAAATTATTTTGCTCCACCAAAAACCATATATCAATATGAGCTGGGTGTTTGAACAAAACGATATGCGTTCACTGACCTCAAAGGTACAAATTACTTTTTCAAAACCTTTACTGCTACTAATCCACACACAATACAGTATGTCACTCTTACATATACCCATTCAAAGGCAAAGGCCTGGAACATAAGCAAGGGAGGATTGAAGCTTTTTGTCTGAGACAAACATCTTTCACTGTTTATTGTTCAGTGGGATTAATAATGGAATGTGTTGTACCATAGCATGGACCCACCTAAACTCTCAGTCAATCCTGAAGCATTAAATAGAGAAAAACATTAACAAGTATTAATAATAATAATAATAATAATAATATATTTTATTTGTAACGCACTTTACATCAATTTAATGACCTCAAAGTGCCACACATAAAAACAGGAACATTAAAAAAAAGATAAAATAAATTAAATAAAAGCACTGTTAGCCATAAAAGGCTTTTCTAAAAAGATGGGTTTTAAGGCCTTTTTTAAAAGAGTCAACAGTCTGAGGGACCCTTAGTTGGACAGGGAGAGCATTCCAGAGAGTAGGCGCGACTGAACAGAAAGCTCGATCACCCATAGTACGAAGCCTTGTCCTCACAGGCTGAAGTATTACTCCCTTACGTGCATGCCACATAATAAATATATTTTAATATTTTAAAAGAAAATCTAATACATAAAACGGTTTATACATCTGTTTTTTTCCACACAGGTGCCATAAATATTCCTTCGGCCATGGTAGGCATAATGGCTGGAGGAGTTATACTACGCAAGTTGGGTCTGACTGTCAGGTCCTCCGCAGCGATGTGCACGGTAGCAGTTTTCGTAAGCTTTATGTTTGCAATTCCTCTTCTCTTCATCGGCTGCCCCACACCAAACATTTCTGGAATCAATGTGTGAGTTGTGTTTGGTCATTACATGCTTTTAAATATTATGCATTTTTAGTGCTATCATGCCATAACTCAATTTTGGACAAATATTAATCTGACCCTGTTTGTTTGCCCTTTCACTGAATGCACAGTAATGAATCTCAGCTGTGCAGCAAAGCATGTTCCTGTTCTGAAGAGGCCTTCAATCCTGTGTGTGGCTCAAACGGAGTGGAGTTTCGCTCTCCCTGTCATGCGGGATGTAAGATAGTATTATCGGATTCAGTTAAAGTTTTGGTAAGTTGTTTTCACTTCCATTACGTGTGGTACTTTCGTAATAGCACAAAAATGGGGGCTGATAGCAGGAGCTCTGAAAAAACAGTGCATGGCCTGAACTCAATTTAAGGAGGTGAAGGAGTTTTAGTAATAAATTCCTGAATGGAGGTTTTAACATGATCCCCAAAAAAGAACATTCTGTCGTCATTTACTGTAATTTTGTTGCATGTTTTTCTTCTTCTTTGGAGCACATTATAAATGCCACTGGCAGGACCACATATGTCATTATGGGAGCTAATTCTTAACCCTTTTGTTTTGGTTGTCATTCAGAGGAACTATTTAAAGGTTTTAAATGTTCAGGAAGATTGATGTGTAAAATGTAGAAGTGATGTGTAAAATGTAGAAGTGAATGTATCTGAAGTTGATACCATACAGGAGGTTTCCTATATATTAGATTAAAAAAAAAACATGTTCCAAAACCATTAAAAAGAAAAGGTAGATTGGGACACTTTTTGCCATTGAGATGACATACAACCAAAATGATTGTAGCATCAGTTAGTACACGCACACACAAACACATTCCCAGCACTTTAAACATTCAACAACACTTTAAACATTTAGACAGGCCACGCCAACCAATTGCTCAATGTACCTAGAACATTACTTGTTTTAAGTGCATACCGACAACTCGGTTGGAAGTGAAAGTAGAACACGCCGGCAGACTGCAGTGATGAGGATGCAGATACATTACTATAAACAACACAGTGGGGAAATAACTGTCTCAGCGTTCCCAAAAACGTAGAGTAACAGCCTCTTCCCACTGAGAAAATAGATCCACAGTAAAAATAACATGGTAGCTGCCAGAAAAACGGTACAGTGTTTATGTAGGAATAGGTCCAGATCATAGGATTGTCATTTGACTATTTAGGTGTTTTGCTTTTGGAAAACGCAGAGGAATCCTTAAACAATCTATCTCTGTGTCGCAATCAGTGTTGGGTGTAACTAATTACTAAGTAATTAGTTACTGTAATTTAACTACTTTTCCCTTGAAAATGTAAAGTAAGGGATTACTCTTCATTTATCTGTAATTTAATTACAGTTACTTCTGATGTAATTGAGGTAGCCTAAATACTGTGTATAGATCAATCCGATCTCACAGCGATTCGTATGCATTTTATGAGGAATCTAAATATTACGACCGCACTCGAATTATTGTAAAATATGTATGAAAAAAGTGTGAGATCAGACATAAAACAATAGTGGGTTTAACATCAAAATGTATTGTCTGATGCTAAAAACACCTTGGTCAGATTTAGGATAACTCATGCAATTTTATAGTATTTATTTGAAAGAATTAAGACAGACTCATGTCTATCCTTGTATTATTCAGCTGGTTGAGATTGATATGGAATTTTGAAAGTAATTAAAAGTAATTAAATACTTTTTAGAGAGAGTAATTAGTACAGTAATCTAATTACACTGCTGAAGAGGTAATTAGTAACTAGTAATTAATTACTTTTTTAGAGTAACTTACCCAACACTGGTCGCAATCATATTTGGATCAAATTGCTGCACATTTTCAATCTGTAAAATGTTTACTTATGAGTGTGTGTGTGGCAAAGAGTTTCATGACATATTCTTATAGAATAGAATGAAAAAGACCAAACACTTCCTCCATACTTTTTTATTTTAATCGCTCTCAAAACAAACAAAGTGTCTTCCTGATGGACCCACAAGGATATAATTTAGGCTTTAGATAAATAAATCACGGCAAACCTCCTTTGATAGTGTCGCTGGATTTATAGGCTGAGATCTGTTTAACATCTGTGCCACATTTATAATGCAGCAGAAACAATAGCTGCCTGTTTATTACTTTATGACTTTACTAACTAACTTTGTTCCAAAGTTCCCTGCAAATATGAGAATAACAGCAATGTTTACAGTTGTTATAAATCAATGGTATCAATAATCAAATAAAATGAATCGGTTACCTAAAGTAATCTCAGTTCTCTCTAGATGAGGGAACGAGTGTTGCCTAAGTTTAGCTTATGCTACGGGAAAGATTCATCTTCTCGAAATATTGAAGCCAAAAATTATCTATCCTAGATAACAGTGTTGTAGTCGAGACCACCTCACTCGAGTCCGAGTCGACACCGAGACCAGAGAGAGTCGAGTCCGAGTCAAGACCGAGTCCATAGAGAGTCGAGTCCGAGTCGACACCGAGACCAGAGAGAGTCGAGTCCGAGTCAAGACCGAGTCCATAGAGAGTCGAGTCCGAGACCAGAGACGGTCGAGTCCGAGTCGAGACCGAGACCAGTGAGGGTTGATTACCTAATTTACTTTTATTTACTTAGAGAAATCCTTTTTTTTTTTACTGAATTTACTTAGAGTTTAAAAAATATGATCAGTTTAGGGTAAAAAGGCCACATAGTAGGTGGTGTTAAAAGTAATTTTATTACAATTTGTCATGCGCAGTTGCGCACTAGAAAATCACCAATCACTGGGCGTGTCAATCAATTTAAAGAAATATTTTATTAACATACATTAATAATCATGAAAAATATTTTGAATTGAACTCGAGTGGACTCGGGAATAATTCCGAGTCCTAAAAAAAAAATGTTCGAGTACGAGTCAATTCCGAGTCCAAATGGACACGAGTCCATGACAAGACCAAGACCATTAAAATATGGTCTCGAGAGTCTCGAGTACTACAACACTGTTAGATAATATCCTAGATTATATGCTAGACAGCTTGCTGTAGGTCTGCTAGCAGCTGCACTGCGTTGACAATAGATAGAAAATGAAGAATAATGTTTGACTTTATTATCTCGAGAAGATGAATCTATCCCAGAGCGTAAGCTAAACTTCCGCAACACGAGAGAACCTCTTGAAAGAGAACTACTAAATTGCACTTTTCAGTATCTGACATTGGATCTTCTACTATCTCCTACAGAACTACACTGATTGTGGATGTGTGTCAGCAACTGGTCCTCCAAGCTTTGCGTCACCTGGACCATGTAAAAATAGTTGCATTAATCGCCTAATTCCCTTCATGATCCTGTCTTCCATCACATGCTTTGTGGCTTCACTTTCACATACTACATCATTTATGATGATCCTCAGGTATTTCCCTTTATTTTCAGTGTAAAGCATGTTAATATGATCTGTATGGAAAGTTAACATCTTGCATCACTTTATGTTGAAATATTTGCTGATTTGAAAAAGTGGAGAATCTTCATGATTATAAAAAGGTTTGAAAATAGCATTGACTAAGACATAGTGATGAAAAATGTCTAGAAATCCCAAACATTTTTGTTGACATAACAATGGTGTGTTACAAAAAATATAAGGACGATTACTTAAAATTATAGAAAATATGAGAATCAGGTCTGACTTTCCAAAAGTGTTAGGTTATAGCAGTGTACTAATATGTTTTATATGCATGTTTAATTATAATATGTTTTATATTGGTACTCTTTATGAAGAATTGCAATATGACCGTAAGACAGGTGGTTTAGGTGTAGTAGTGAGTGATAATGTCAAGTCATTTAAATTTAGAAAATAAATACATTTATGTGAGGAACATTAAAAATGAATGGCAACATGCATGGTGGCACATGTTTTGTCTGAAAGGAAGAGTGACGAGGTGAACTCGCTTAACAGGTTGCAGCTTGTTACTTGCTACCTTAGTTGCTACCTATAGGCTACTGCATACTAACAAAAAACATATTTTATAAAGCTAGAAATGCTTTTATTAAAATTCTATTAGGGCAATTAACTCAATTAACTGCAATTTATAAACATTAAATCATTTAGAGCAAGAATCATGCATGAAATCCAAATTGCAGTTTTTTTTCCATTGAAAACAATTAATTAAAAAACAGTAAGAATAGTGTCCCTTTCTAAAAAGGAACTTGCAAGCACTTAAAACTCTGTTTGACCTTTTAATCTCTGCAATGAATACTTTGTCTTTTAAAGACAGATCCATTGATCGTTTATCATGCACCTCTGGCCTTCAGCTATAATGTGTAATAGTATCATTCTAGCATAGTGAAAAACCTGCCTGTGCAGGCCCTTTTGACATCATGAAAAACTGCCATCAGCGTAAAAACAGACTGCAGACTCTTTAACAGCCCTTCCTTTTCCTCAATGGATATGTTAAAGAAGATTTTAAAGTGCTCATACTTTGGCATTCATTGAAATGGAAGTAATGTCATATTCAAATGCAAAATGTCGTAAAATATTGTATAAACTGATGGGTTACACTTTAATTCAGTAGTCCACTTTAAGACATGTAGTTGTGAGTTACTTATAGTTAGTAGAATGTCAACTTACTCTCATTAATTGGTAACTAACTCTCTTAAGAGTATTAGTACATTGTTAGGTTAGGTTTGGGAAAATTACAACAGCATGTGAGCGCAATTACAAAGAGGCACAGATGGGAGTGAAATGTTCTGCATGTGATACTGACGACCCACAGAGAACACGGATGCAGCCGGATCATTTACATAATGAGCAACGTGTTATACCAAGACCAGCGCAAATTAGCATCTGGTTTAAGGCATGCTTTTTTGGGCTGTAAATAATGGCGCAAATCTTCCACTGCATGGTACGGTCAGAGCCCGTCTAACGGAGAGCCTTGGCACTTCCTATTAGCCCTATTGTGTATCATCTTGGTTGCAGTTCCATTAGAATTCCACTGGAGGTGATCGCGGGCGAGCGCAGAATGAATGGGAGTCTATGGGGCTAAACGGCTAAATGTGTCTTTCACCTGCTTGTCGTTAAATCAACATAGATTTTATTGTTGATTCCGCAAGTTCAATATAGATTATAGGCCAAAAGTCGAATGAACGAGTACTTATGTCCTTTCGATGTCTTACAGGTTAGGCCGTTGTTGGCCGGAACACACTAGCATTCTGCTATTGTGTGACGTCATCAAATTTTTGAACGGATTTTTAGAACTGATAAGTGAACTTAAAAATGCAATTTTCAGCTGAGTGTGTTTTTTTTAGCCCTCCCTTTTGAATGCAACTTTCAAATTACTTGACAAAAAGTTACATCCTGAGAAAAGTGGATTTCTGGGGGTGAAACCCCATTGACTCCCATTCATTCTGCACTCGACCGTGAGCGCCCCCGAATGGACAGAGACGTGTTACTGCAGCCAGTCCAGAACCCGGAAGTAACCAGCCAGTGCCAATTCTCTTCAATTAGACATTCTCTGGTACGGTACGGCTCGGCTTGGAATGGTACCGCCTCTGTTGAGGTTCCAAGCGTACCGTACCGATACTAAAATGTCACATGAACACACTGCAGATCACTGATTGGTCAGACAGAATTGTCACTACATGTCACAGTGTCTGGTTGTGTTTCCCTGGGTTGTCACTAGAGGTCCTCGTTCTCATGGTGTCGGTCACATTTGACTTCAATTCCCAGCATTCTGTCTGTCACTAATCACTCTTCATTGCACTCCGCTGTTCCCTGTAATCATCGTCCCAGCTGTTCCTTGTTAGTTCTTTGTAAGATCTGTGTATATATTCCATGGCATTTCATCCGAGACGTCCATGTCTTTCTTTCTTCAGTCGAAAAGAAATTAAGGTTTTTGATGAAAACATTCCAGCATTTTTCTCCATATAATGGACTTCAATGGGAACCAGACGGTTCAAGGTCCAAAAGACACTTTCAGTGCAAACTGCAAACTGTTCAAAGGGCTTTAGACGATGAATAAGGGTCTTATCAAGCGAAAAGATCGCTCATTTAATAAATAAATAACAAAGTTTAAGTTTTACAAGCTCAAATGCTTGCCTTGCTCTGTTCTGTGACGCACGTTTGTGACTCTCCTATTCGAACTCGTTCATCAAAATGAACAAATCTTTGTTCGTTTTGTTCGTTGAATGAATCAAATGACTCGGAAAAAGATTCGTTCATTTTTATGAACGAGTTCGAACAGGAGAGTCACAAACGTGCATCACAGAACAGAGCAAGGTGAGCATTTGAGCTTGTAAAACTTCAACTTTATTATTTATTTATTAAATGAGCGATCGTTTCGCTTGACTGGCTTTGGGCCAAATACCCAGTTCGGAGCCCCGTCTTCGCCAAATATGCTTGCATTTTATTAAATCTGACTTATTTGTAAGTGTGAACTCGTGAATGTCAATTGGGCGACCATTATAATAAACTGTTGTCAGATATTAAGCAGACAGTCTACTAATACTGACTACTAATTATAATGACATGTACTGTAGTTGCAAAGTAAGTAGAATGTCTAAAGAGGATTATTGAAATAAAGTGTTATTAACTGATGTTTTGAGTAAATATGGTTTGTTTGGCTTTTTTTCAGGACTGTGGCTCCAGAAGACAAGTCTTTTGCTTTGGGAATTCAATTCATGCTGTTTAGAGTACTCGGTAAGAAAGAAAAGTTAATCATGCAGAACAGACATGTCAGATTAAGGCCAAAATCAAAATAAGAGGCGCTCTGAGTTTAAGAACAAAAGCAACAAGTAGTAATCAGAGCAGCGGTTCATACGTGTGTTAAGCCATTGTGCTTATGTAGTTAATACAGGTTTAAGTGTGGGTTTAATCTACCATGATAAAATAAAAAAGTGATGTTGTTTCGACATACATTTTTATGGACATATTCAGACCTGCCCTGTTTAACTTTGTGTTATCTGTCTTTGTTTATATAACAAGTTTTCCCGGTATTGTGAAAGTTGCTGTGATATCTTTAAAAAAACAAAACCTGATAACTCAACAGCCATCATATCATTAACAGGAAGAGGAGTGTTAATACAATATTTGATCTTTTTTTTAGTCATGAATGTGTGTATGGTAAATATTGTCACACTGATTATATTTTGCGCTGAGGTACTGTCATATTAATTGCAAGTATATATAAACAATTAACTTTGATTTCTCCCAGCATTTCTCCCTGCACCAGTGTTGTATGGCCGTGCAATCGATACCGCATGCAAAGTGTGGGGAAAGAAATGTGATCAGACGACATCATGTCAGTACTACGATTTAGACGTTTTCAGACACAGGTAAAATTTACAATTACACTGCTATGAAAAGTAATGAGCCTTATACTGTAGTTATTATGCCTCATATATATATATATACACACACACACTTTACAAATACATATTATTTTTCCTGTATCATCTCTGGCAGTGAGCCTAAAATATTTTCCTTGTTTTTCCTTTGAGTTTATATATTTTCTTTGTGAGCACATTTTTATATGCTATATATATATATATATATATATATATACTAGGGCTGTGCAAAAGTTAATTGCGATTAATCGCATCCAAAATAAAAGTCTGTGTTTACATAATATATTTGTGTGTGCTGTATATAATTATTTTGTATAATATAAATACCTATGCATGCATGTATATATTTAAGAATTATTTGCTCTTAAATTCTGTATATATTTATAAATACATAATCTATATTATATAAAAATAAATATTTTATATATGAATAACACATTTTCTTAAATATATACATGCATGTGTGTGTATTTATATATACAAAATAATTATATACAGCACACACAAATATATTATGTTTATATATATTTTCTTTGTGAGCACATTTTTATATGCTATATATACACACACACACTTTACAATACTTTAAAAAACAGCTTTGTTGGATTTAACTGGTTTGTGCTGGTCTGTCTGATCCCCCGTCTGGCTGAGGCTGTACAATTAATCTACTGTGTCTGCCTCCCCAGTTTGTACCCCTCTAATTACCTTTAAACTAGACCAGCCTTATCCAGTTAATATGTCATCACACCAACTTAGGCTGTTTTTTTAGCAAGGTAAACTTACAATTGTTAAATACTTTTTGGTTCACAGATTCCTGGGACTTCAGATATTCTTTATATTCGGTGGCTTCGTCTGTTTCTTCCTGTCTTTTATGGTGCTTCGGAGGAGAAAATCAACCGAGCAACAGAATGAGAAAATGAACAACCAGATGAAAAGTGAAAGCTCTCAAGAAATGAAAGATGTCAAACAGATGGTAAGCAACTCAAGTGGACGCTGCAACATATGAATGGTCCGTTGAGAGTAAAGACAGAAAGTGAATAGAGAAGGAATGTGGAGATTCTCAGATAGTCATAATGCAACGGCTGAAACAGGCAAAGTTTCTGACACATGACGAAACCAGACTGTGAACACACTCATTTCTACAAACAGCTGACATAATAATGCAAGGAAACTAAGCTGTAAAATACACATTATTGTTTCTGCATCATCTCTGGCAGTGAAGCCTAAAATATTTTCCTCGCTTTTCCTTTGAGTTTATATATTTCCTTTGTGAGCACTCAGTTGTACTTTACACATTTTATATGCTATCAATGTGAAAATCTGAGTAGTGTAATATGAACTCATTACTTAAGGTAGACAAAGAGCCAGGTATGTCTACATATAAGAAAAAAATAGCTTTTTTATTCTACTGTGATGTGTTTAAAGCTCTTGGTCATTTTGGATCACACATTAACACTTTTTTTTTTTTTTGGTACAATTTATGTGAAATCTGCTATATTTGTTTGTCTGTTTGTTTTCATCTGATTATATACATTTGTATACGACCATAGTCACGTGATCATATATGGGATATACCTTCACATAAATATACTGTACATGTGTTTAATCAATTTTTTGTCATGTGTATACATCTTACTATATCCTATAAGGCTGAAATGAAAATACACATTTCAAAATTCACAAATGGCTTGTGTAATGTGTTCTAACTGAATTAAAATACTGTTTCTCTGCTCCACCAGTATAGATCTACAATGGTAATATTATATATGATATTTGTGTTGCAGCAGCATGTCCATGTTTGTTAGCAGTAGCAAGTCCCTGTGCTTGCTCTACAGCAACAACAACAGAAATAATCACCACCAGCAGCAGTGTAGCAGCTCTGCCAAAACAAAATACATTTAAGAGATACTTCAGGATTTAGCACTAAGCTTTTTAGTAGTAGAAACAGAGCTGCCAACTTTTTGAGTTTAGTAGTTTGGGGGGTGGTTAGTATTTGGGTTGGCTGCACACGCAAGGTCTCTCGCTTACTTAAGGCCAATTTATGAGCATTCGAGAATTGGCTCAATGGGCTATATGCACGCATAAGTTCCGCATTTGACGCAAGGATGCTTGTCCATTTCCGGTTGTGGAGATTTAAAGGGTTAGTTCACCCAAAAATGAAAATTCTCTCAGTATTTACTCTCCATCACGTTGTTCCAAACCTCTATGTGTTTATTTGTTCTGCTGAACACAAAGGAAGATATTTGGAAGAACGTTTTAATCAAACAGATCTCATTCCCCATCGACTATAGTAGGAAAAAATACATACTATGGTAGTCAATGGGGAATGAGATCTGTCTGATTAAAACGTTCTTCCAAATATCTTGCTTTGTGTTCAGCAGAACAAATAAACACATAGAGGTTTGGAACAACGTGAGGGTGAGTAAATACTGAGAGAATTTTCATTTTTGGGTGAACTAACCCTTTAAGCGGAGGAAAACCGAGGAAAACGTCTTTGAAACGAAACGTACATACGTTTAGATGTAATTTTATATATAGTTATGTTTATTTAGGATAATTTTACACAACGAGGGGTGTCTGTTTTATCTGTTTTTGTGACTAACGTTTCTTTAGTATAACCATGGAGTATAAAATTCAATATAAATTCTCGGGATTGCATTGGACTCTACGATCGGCGGAAGTTATCGAGCATCCTTACACCTTCACCGGAAATACCGCCGTGCATAGAGCCCATTGAGTCTCACGCTGAATGCATGAGAGTTGGCAGCCCTGATTGAAAAACTGTAGTATTTTCAAATTACCGTGCTTTACACCATCATTTCCCCCTGAGACGAGAGATTTATGTATTTTTTTGTCTGGAAAAAATCCTCAGATGACGCAAAAATCGTCTTTTTTTTGGCCAGAGGCTAAAGACTACAGTCAGTAGTCGGGTCCGTCCCGCATGTCCTCAACCCGCCCATAGGGGGTGGATCTCAATCACAGAATGTTAATGTAGTGTCAGCCATCTTTTTTTGGAAGCTAAGCTAGCAGGCTCTTGTTCTGTGGAGAAAGCTGAGTGGTAACTTTAGCGGTTTCCATCCTTTTTCCTGGATATGTCCGGGATTCAGCTTTTGCTTTTTGCAGTCGCCATGTATTGTTTACATGCACAGCTTTTGTTTCAATCTAACTGAATTCATTCCGATTTGTGAATCTGAATGTAATGTTTACATGAATGCTAAACAAGTAATCGGTTGATGTGTGTTTTAACATTGCTAAGAAAATTCCCGCTCCTCCGTGAGAGATTCAAGACCGGTGCGTCTCACACGTGTCGCTCATCAATAATCAAGCCACCGGCCTCGCGCCGTTCTCCCGCGGCCTTCGTCCTGTTCGCCACAGTAAACAAAATGAATGACGACTGTAGAACGCAAAAGCCGAATCCCGGACATATTTTGGGTGATTTTGAAACACATTTTCGGGCAGACTCATCACGGAGACTCACTAGTAGCCTGCACTTGTTGTTTCACTACTGCGCTCTGCTACCGGTATGGGGAAATTCTGGGAGTTGTTGTCTTCCATCCACATAAGCCAAAAATACATTTTCTGGCTTTTCTCAGTCTAGAAAGCTCCAAACTGAAAAATAATTTCACATTTCTCCTACATAAATTACCCATTTTAAATACACATTAATCTTTCCTGAGGTGAAGTATCCCTTTAACATTCTCATATCCATTGCCATGCTTAAAATCTTCATCCAGTTGGTACAATTTGAAACAATGTTTCATGTGTCAATGTTATGTGTTTGGTTATGACCCACTTTAAATATATTTTTTATTTGTTTTGCTAAGATTTTCTTTGATCTTTTCTGCATTACATGCTTGATTGATTTATGTTGACCATTCCTAAACAATTTTTGCATTCGTCGAGACGCTGTGGGAACGCCCCAGCGTGATTGCGTCGTGAAGCATGTGTATAATAAGTCCAATGGAGAGATGAGACGTCACAGGCGGGTGACGTCATCGACCAAAAAAAAAGCACACCTGAAAACAGGCCGCGCTAGCTTCTGACAGGCCAAAGCAAGATGATCACAGGCCGTCGTTGCAGGGAGTATGGCAGGGCGATGCAGCGTCTTGATCCCTCTTCAGGGAACCAGGGTTACAGTCGTAACCTGAGACGTTCTCTTACAAGGGAACTTGAGCTGCGTCGAGACGCTGTGGGAACACTATACCCAAGACGCAACAAGTGCCTGTCCATGTAAAAATCTCTGCGCACACCAAGATGAGTGTACCTGCCCCTGGAGTGAAGTCAAGTCAAGGTCAAAAACCTCACTAAAATGTGCGGCGAGGCAACATCCTGCCACATCACAAACATATTGGAGGGAAATTCCTGACAATAATGTTTTGGAAGAAGCCATACTCCTAGTATCTTGGTCTGACAACTCACAGTGTCACGAATGAAACGTTTCTAGAGGGCATCTCCCCTAGTATACACCACTTAAAGGGATAGTTCACTTTGAAATACATTTTTGGTATGTTTTAGCTTACCTCAAAGGCATCCAAGATGTAGTTGTCTATGTTTCCACAGTATTTTCAATTTTGACATTTTTCAGTCAAACCGTTGTTGTCTATCAGTCATACACTGGAGGCTAAGGGGGTCCACCAAAAAGCATGCACAGAGAAGTCAAAATTAAACATGATTTAATGACTCGTAAATGTAAGTACACATTGATGGCCTAAGACACGAAACGAGCGGTTTGTGTGAGAAAACCAACAGTATTTATATCGTTTTTACCTCGTGTAATCCAAGTGATCTGAATCAGTTGTTCCAACTGAACCGAACTGAATCAGTTCAATGTTACGCCAGAAGCGATTGCTTGCGTGTGATGGTAAAACGATATAAATACTGTTCGTTTTCTCACACAAACCGCTCGTTTCGTGTCTTAGGCCATCAATGTGTACTTACATTTACGAGTCATTAAAGGGTTAGTTCACCCAAAAATGAAAATTCTGTCAGTATTTACTCGCCCTCATGTTGTTCCAACCCCGTAAGACCTTCGTTCATCTTCGGAACACAAATTAAGATATTTAAGATATTAAGATCGCTCCTGCATACAGTCCATAGGCTTCTTGAGGGACTGGCTCTTGCTGTCCTCGAAAAGTCATTAAAGACATCGTTAAAATAGTCCAAGTGACTACAGGGGCTCAATCTTAAGTTTATCAAACGACGAGAACACTTTTGTGCGCAAAAAAACAACAAAAATAACGACTTTATTTCAACTATTCGTTTATTTCTCCCTCTGCGCGAGTCAGGTTACTAGTTTAATAGCGTAAGCTTCTGTTATTGTACGTCACACGCATCACACACACATGACCAGCGTCGGCCAATAGTGAGCCTACGTGTGACGTAGCTCTACGCAATCACACTACGTTAACTGACTTACAGGCTCATGGAGAAGGAAGTGAATAGTTGAAATAAAGTCGTTATTTTTGTTGTTTTTTTGCGCACAAAAGTGTTCTCGTCGTTTGATAAACTTAAGATTGAGCCCCTGTAGTCACTTGGACTATTTTAACGATGTCTTTAATGACTTTGCGGGGACAGCAAGAGCCAGTACCTCAAGAAGCCTATGGACTGTATGCAGGAGCGATCTTAATATCTTAAATATCTTAATTTGTGTTCCGAAGATGAACGAAGGTCTTACGGGGTTGGAACAACATGAGGGTGAGTAAATACTGACAGAATTTTCATTTTTGGGTGAACTAACCCTTTAAATCATGTTTAATTTTGACTTCTCTGTGCATGCTTTTTGGTGGACCCCCTTAGCCTCCAGTGTATGACTGATAGACAACAACGGTTTGACCAAAAAATGTCAAAATTGAAAATACTGTGGAAACAAAGACACCTACATCTTGGATCCCCTTGAGGTAAGCTAAAACATATCAAAAATTAATTTCAAAGTGAACTATCCCTGTAAAGCAGTGTTTCCCAACCCTGTTCCTGGCGGCACACCAACACTGCACGTATTCTTTGTCTCCCCAATCAAACACACCTGATTCAACTCATCAGCTCATTAACCCATTTGATTATGAGCTGATGAGTTGAATCAGGTGTGTTTGATAAGAGAGACAAAGAATACGCACAGTGTTGGTGTGCCGCCAGGAACAGTGTTGGGAAACACTGCTCTAAAGGGACTTGGTAAGCAGCTAAGGCTGCCATGTACACCTTTAGTGTGGAGGGGTACAGACCTGCCGAGAAACGCTCCTGCACTGCAACCATAGGGCAGATAACTGGGTCCAGCTGGCGCTCTCCGCACCAGGAAGTGAACAATATCCACTTCAAGGTGTAGAGTTTCCTTGTGGGGGGAGCTCTGGAGTGGAGGATGGTCTCATAAAACCTGTTGCGAGACCTGAACTGGACCCCCTCAGAGGCCAAGCCCAAAGTTTCCACAATTCTGGGCGGGTTTGAATGATCAAAGAAAAAGTCACAATTCCAGAGACTCTCCTCATGTGTTTGCAATTTGAATGTAGGCTAATGATGTATTTGAAAGTTAATGGCTAAACATACCTTTACAAAAGTTAACAATGTTGCAGACAGCATTGAATAAATAAACTTTCGTCAGGTTAGATATCAAACCTCTTCATCTAAACCTCTAAACACATATATGAGCTTAATATGCAGAGACGACCATTTACATGTATTAATTTAGCCGAAGCTTTTATCCAAATCGACTTACAATTGCTATATACGTCAGAGGTCGCACGGCTCTGGAGCAACTGGGGTTAAGTGTCTTGCTCAGGGACACATTGGTGTCTCACAGTGGATTTGAAGCCCTAAGGCATGCGTCTTATCCACTGCGCCATCACCACCACCATTTGGAAGACATTTGTAGGCTAAAACGCTTAAAATGGGTAAACTCTTTCACATGGCTCTGTTCATGGCTTTCACATTTCTCTGTTTATTTGAGGGATCAAGGATTGGTTGGTTAGCAGGGTTGCCAAGTACTCTGTTTTCCAAAATAATAGCAGAACAGCTTGAAGCGAAAGTTGCGATATTTCGCTCTTGGCGTGTTTATATAAACGTTTATATAAACATTTAGTTTTTTGGTTGTTGGTTGTTGTTTTTTCCGAACAAAAAAAAAATATGTAGGGTGGGACTTGATTTTGTCCTTCGGGAATTGGCCATGGAAAAAAACATGTTTAGCCTACATCTGTAGTGTTTTCACCCTTTCACGTGTAAGCGTTTTTCTTAACCCTAGTGGTTAATTTCAATGGAACTGTATCAACATTGAACTGACTTCAGCTGAACAACGACACTAGAGCTGCTGTACAGCCGAAAAACAATCGTTTTCCTGTTATCACTTTAAAGCTTCTTTAAAACAGCCTGTATTGGAACCGGGAACACGTCCCCTAAATCCTGATGTACTTCGTACATCATAAGAAGGATGGCGTCTACGCTAATATTAGTCTCTCTGTTTATCCGGAGGGACCCTCAACTCATCCTTAAAGGGGACATATCATGCAAAATCCACTTTTTTACCCCTTAATTTAGCCCCCCATTTTGTTGTATATTTGGAGTGTTTAGAAGTACAGAAAAGATGAAATTATTCTCTTCAGGTCCTTCGATTATATCTTTATATTCTGTTTTGGTCATATTTTTCAGCCTGTTCAGATTTTTCTGTTCTCTATGACGTTTTTTGGACTATCACGTCTCCGTATTTGCAGCGGAACGGACAAATAAGGACATTGACTACCGGTCTAACACTTCGAGCCATCCACCATTATTATTTCTCGCTCTGATTTTGTAGTCCGAGCTCAATGATGCAGAAGTTACGAGAGGGCAAGTCAAAATGTTCGGTTGTTGGATGTAGTGACCTGAAGCACTTCAAGGATCCTCACATCAACAACCTCCGCCAGTATAAAGAAGGGTTTGCCGATCGACTTCGTCTGAATGAGGGGTAAATTCCTGCTATCATTTAAGCTGCTGTGTTTTCTGATGCTTTTCTAAACGTAAGTTATCATATGAAGAGTTCAGATGCAAAAGCCTCTAAGTGCCATTTGAAATTTTCTTCTAAAATGATCATTTTTATCAAACGATTACCTATTAATTGTCATTTAAGTGAAATTACTGAACTTAAATATACAAGCTTGATAAAATGGTCATTTTAGAAGAAAATTTCAAATGGCATTTAGAGGCTTTTGCATCTGAACTCTTCATATTATTGTCAATACAGATTTTTAGTGGTAAGATTAGACCGTAGTCATTTATTTTGTCAGCGTGCTTGTTTTAACAAGAGAAATAGTCGACTTTCACTAATAACACAACATAGTTAACTTAACGTTACATACCCCTGCATCCACATGAAGACGTTGTTCTGCAGGTTCGTCGTCGTCTTTTTCAACTCGCTCGCTCTGGCTCGAATATGTAAGGTTTGATGGACAAGTCTTGCGTTGTTGACATTTTGTTAACGAGTGACTAAAAATGTTCTTTGAAGCTATAGTATATAATCGTATATCTCTAATCAAAATACAATAATGGCCGAACACGGGGAGTTGAACCGACCGTGAACTCATCGACCTGGAGAGCGGGCGGGGAAAGACGCAACTCCATTTTATTTAAAGGGGCCGCTTTGAAACGGGTCGCTCACAGACGCACATCAGAAAAGGGGCTTGTGGAGCTATAATAATGAGGAATTCAGACCCAAGCATTGCAGTTATGCTTTATATAGACCACAAATGTATGATTTATAAGTAAAAATGAATGATTTAAAAGCATGATGTGTACCCTTTAAGTGCCGGCCTCATCGACACGACAGCCATCGGCGCTGATCCTCAACAACTCGACTCCATATCGGCTTAATTACTTTGTCTTTCAAATAGATGAAATTAACAAATACTCTAAATGTTCCGATCCAATCTAACTTGTAAAGCTGCCCGAATCACACACTGTTCCTTCGTTGGCTAGAGAAGAACTGGCCCCCAACTGAGTCTTGTTCCTCCCAATGTTTTTATCTCCATTCTGTCCCTGATGGAGTTTTGGTTCCTTGCCACTGTTGCCTTGGCTTTTGGCTTGCTTATTTGGGGACATTTAATATTCATGTAATGATCTGCCTTACTTAAGGTGGACATTAATGCAATTTTCTTCAAGAAACAAACTTCTTGTATTATTTTCATGTTTTCACCGTGAAGCTGCTTTGATACAATCTGTATTGTATAAAACGCTATGAATAAAGGTCACTTGACTTGACCTACTTGGCTGTTAGCATCCTGACCAACAGTGTTCCCAAATGTTTTCAGAGTATGACTGACATTATCCAGCAGTCCAAAGAGTCATTAGATTTATAATCTCCCTAAATTGGCAATACTGCTGACCAACATGAATTTAAATCTGAATTTAGCAACAATGGCTCAACCAATGTTGTGATTTTGCGGCGAGACTATATTTAAACAATGGAGGAGGGTTCAGAAACCACTTTGAAAACAGTAATTTGGTGTAAATTTATGGTGACAATAAAGGGGTGGTGATGGCGCAGTGGATAAGACAAATGAGAGACCCGGGTTCGGATTCACTGAGACACCAATGTGTCCCTGAGCAAGACACTTAACCCTTAGTTGCTCCAGAGGCATGCGACCTCTGACATATATAGCAATTGTAAGTCGCTTTGGATAAAAGCGTCAGCTAAAATGAATAAATGTAAATGTAGAGTATGACACAACAACACTGACACAACCCATTGAACTTCTTGTTCATTAACATGGCAGGTTTTACTGTATTTATTTTTATTTTATTTTTAAATCCAGGATTTATGCATAAATAGACACTTAAAAGTATGTCAGCACAACAACACTGACACAACCCATTGAACTTCTTGTTCATTAACATGGCAGGTTTTACTGTATTTATTTTTATTTATTTTTTCAAATCCAGGATTTATGCATAAATAGACACTTAAAAGTATGTCAGCTCCCTTTCACCCAGAAAACAAGTAATGCAACACATGCAGGGGAACTTCCGTCAGATGAAAGAGAAAAGTGAAAAAGCACTGCTGTACATTGTTTGCTCATCAAAAAAAGGGAAAGCTCACATTTGCCCTAGAAATCTCATGCTTGGGTTTACCTCTGGTAACTTGCATAAGATCGGACCAATGCCAAATACTTAAAAGAAATTTAGCTCTGATCACTTCCTTAATGCTAAAGTGTTTTTCTTTCTCTTCTTATATCTCAGGTAACCATTCACGGGTTGATTTCACCAAATATAAAAAATAAAAATCCCTGCTTAAAAAAAAAACCCCAGCATAGTGATTGTTCCTACAAACATGGTCTTTCTGGTGAAGTTGGTTTACCTTTTTTTTTTTTATATAAAACCAGTAATTTAGATAAGTTATCTTGTTGGCTGATTTTTATTTTTGGAACACAGCTTTTTAACTAAGCTATCCAGACCGTTTCCTTCCTTCATCCTGTTGCGAAAGAGTTCACGAGGAGTTTCCTGTGTTTCCCGTTCACAGAAGGTTTCCTTGTTACTGAGACATTCCAAGGTCAAAGCAAAAATGTTCATGTCAAGAGGGTGAAATCAAATTTTGACTCTTGCTATGAATTATATTCCTTAACTTAAAAATATGTATAGGCTGTTAGAATGACATATGGACAGCCCAAGTATGTATATAGGCTTGTATAGTACATAATATAGTACATTCAAAGTATGAAGTTGAAAACTTTTTTTTTTACAAATTATAAAGTACATAATGAGAAAAAAATTCACAAACTATATTTATATATAGACTAAAACAGCCATTTAAATAATGCATTGGTTTTGTCTGAATGTTTTATGATTACCGTCCTTATGGCACCATCCATTGGTTGTAAAAGGCATTACAGACATGGCACTAAAGAAATTTAATACAGGCTAAACAGCAACAAGCCCTGGCCCATTCTCTTATGTTCTTCAGGACCAAGTTTTTGAATCACTGTTTTAAAGTCTGTTAAAATGCATTGAGGTAGGTTTCTTCTCTGAAACCTTTAGAGTTCATCTCAGTACATGTGTTTAGAGGTTTTACAATCCTGCAGATGTGTGCTCTGATGCACAGGCTGCGTGTATTTTTTTAAAACTCAAAACCATGCATGACATTGCAGTAGAGTGTGAGAACACACATGCATTGATAAGATCAAGAAAAATACATAATAACATGTAGGAATAGGTAGAAAAGGAAAATGACCAAACTAGATATAGGGGATGTTGAGCTTTGCTCAAAAATTACAAGTTTGGGCAGTTCAGTTCAATGTTTGTTTAATGAATGAATTCATTGTTCCCACCATTTCACAAGCTTGTAGAAAGCTGTCCAGAGAGTTCTGGGGAAAAGATCTTTTAATTTCCAGAACAAACACACTGAAAAAAACACACACTTTTCTTTGCACAAATATTTTTAAAAGTAAATTTTACATATGCAATTAAGTAAACTCTACTTAATTAAGTGAAAGTAACAAAGAAAATAAGTAATTTTAACTTGGCTAGTAAAAGGTTGAGTGATATCTATTTAGTTGAAGTTTCCTTTACAATACGTTTCACTATATTCAACAATATAACATTGAATTAAACGCCCCTTTTTAAGTATATGCTTTATTAAATATCTATTGTATTAATTACTTAGATGTTTCTATGTCATTATTTACTGAACTGTCTTCCAACTAACTTTTAAGTCTTCAAAATGAAGCTGACTTGCAAGGTAAAGTAAAACCCTTTGAAAAAAATTGTGATAACTGCAATTCAGTAAGTCCCATTTTCAGTCTTTCTAATTCAAATCAGTTCAACATCTTTTGAGTGTGAAGCCAGAAGAAGATAGATTATCTGTACTAAAATTGTCATGCTAGCAATTCATCGCCCTTGCCTTCAGTGGTTTGAATCCTCACACAAACAAAAACTGAATTTAGGATTGTGGATTAATCAGGATTATTTAAATTCAAACCAAATAGTTACTAAGAAACAGTGTTTGCAATTGTTCTATCTACCTGTCATTTCATTAGTTAAAGGATTTGAATAAAAAAATTCAAGGGACAAGAAGATACTGATTGCATTTTTTTTATTATTTTTTTATTTACTTTTTATTTTAGCAATAGCCAACATACTATACACATTGAGAATAATCTTGCTGGTAGTAAATGCACATATGGGAATGTCAACTGAACTTAATTTGAAATTAATTTAAACATTGCTGAGGGACTAAAGTCATAAGTCAGATGTAGCCTATAGAACACTCAACATGTATCGATACATGTATCAACACAAATGTTACACAAAATATGATTGCCATTACAACATGCTTTTGAGATTTCATTAAAAAAAAACATAACAGCTGTTCATACAATTTCATAAACAACATAGCACCTGTTAATACACGAGGGATTGTGAACGTGTGAAAAGTTTGTCCGATTTATGAGTGTCAAATCCTTATGTGGCAGAACGAATTTAGATTACATGGCTAAGAACATCTGAGTCTATCAATAAAATATCCTTAATAAAAAGCACAAATGGACCATACCATCATAAGTATAGCTTGACCTATGAATTTTGTACTGTACACATAAGGGCTTTTGCACCAGAGGAACCTTTTCATAGTTCCTATAACTATTGGCAGAAGTACCCTGATTTTGGCACGTTTACACCACAGGAACTAGGAACGATTTTAGTTCTAGGAACTCATTTTGGAAGAACAAATTTAGCCCCTACTTCAGATTAGGGTCTAAAACTACCGGAAATACCAGTGATGTTAACGTACACTGATTGGCCGAATGCACACGAAACCCTTTTTTTAAGCAGTGTAAACGCAGATTATAGCCTATATATTTACTCCAAAAACTAACTCCACGAACATGGAAAATAGTGATAGATTGGCCTCTTAACCTTTACGCTGAGGAGAAAATTCATTCAACACTACTTTGAGGGGACCAAGGGGACGAGATTTCTCATTTCTGCTCAGCTAGCAACACTGGACATCAAGCACACGGTATACGCTAATAACTTTTCATATACTGTCTTTGTATAACAGTTCTCTAATAACGTATTTGACAGATAGTAAAATAATAAAGACTGAGAATGCGGGATCAGACATTTTTAGCG
This sequence comes from Pimephales promelas, assembly GCF_988280905.1. Taxonomy (NCBI): domain Eukaryota; kingdom Metazoa; phylum Chordata; class Actinopteri; order Cypriniformes; family Leuciscidae; genus Pimephales; species Pimephales promelas. Next base: position 29,149,398 of record NC_142787.1, read on the forward strand.
CCGTCAAAATAAAGGTCCGCCGCACCGGCAAAATAAAAGTCACAACAAGCGCGGCTTTATGTCACTTCAGAGTACCTACCATATTTATGTCACTTCAGAGTACCTGCTGGCAGGAAAATGTTCCTAAGGGAACCATTAGTTCTCCCTTCTGACTAGTTCCAAGAACTAAGTTTCTAGTACCCGGTGCGAAAGCCCCTAAAGTTTGCATTGATGGTTTTTGCTTGAAATGCCCATGTAATTGCAGATATGTAAAATATTTATTTCTTGTTAATAGATTTGGGCAAAAATTAGCACATATAAAAGTCGCTGGTCTCTCATTTGTTTGTTTTTATGAATGTATGTGCATGTCTTTCTCATACCCTTTTCAAGTCACTTGGGTTCAGCACTTTCCCAATGAAAAGAAGTGCCCCTGATGGCTCATCCCTGACTAGAAAGAGGAAAGGCCGGTCCACGCGATACGTTAGAGCCAGTGATTGGCCTTTGGCAGTGGGGGTGTTGCTGGCATACTCTGCACCCTCTGGAGCCGTCTCCAGCACAACCATATGTTGGACGCCATTTAACTTGACTGGCTGACTGGTGATTTTGATAAGGTCCGTCTCTGCCAACCATTCAGACAGACCTGAAAAAAGAAAAATGATTGGTAACTATTTACAGAAACAATTTAAGAAAAAAAATTGATTAGCTATTAGCTAACAAAAACTGTGGATGTGTTGTGTCTCACCCAGGTCCGAGAGGGAAGACAGCAGGTCGGTCCTGTAGCTGAGTTTGATAACGGGAAGAGTAAGCAGCACCTGCACTGCGTGGAGGGTATTGGAAAGGTCCTGGACAAACTCAGCTGTAAGTGCTTCCTCTATTAGAGTCAGATTCTGAGTCACTTCATCGGGCAAGAAGAAATACATGCTCACTCCATCCACCATAGGAACCTGGGCTATCTGTATGAGATGAGCACATAGAAAATCACATAAAAAAATAGAAACTCCATTTCCAATTCTGACATTGTGCTCTCATATTTGTTGCATGACTTAATCAATGCAACACAAAAGGAGTAATCAGAGATGTATAGTAACGAAGTAGAACTACTTAAGTACTGTACTTAAGTACTAAAATGCTGTATCTGTACTCTACTAGAGTATTGTTTTTTTTCCTCATACTTCTACTTTTACTTCAGTAGATATTTTCGATGAATTTAATACTTTTACTTTAATTTTTTTTTTAATGTTCTGCTAGTTACTCGTTACAATTATAAAAATTTTACGAATCATTCGTTGCAAGTTGGCTTTCATGCTGCCTAAATCACATGCCAGTTTTATAGGGTAATGGTATTGATTGACACACACATTGACAACTAATGCAGGGGTTGTCCTGCAATGACATTTTTTTTTTTGGGCGGCCGCCAAAGCAAATTTGTATCCCGCCAAAGCGCCTTATTTGATTGCTAGTTCAAACTTTTGACTGCTTTCTTTAATAATTACATGACACAATACTTGTACTTTTAGTACTTAAGTAGTGAATTTTTAAATAAACTACTTGCAATACTTAAGTACAAAAAATGTTGAATACTTTAGTACTTCTACTTAAGTGTGGTGCTTAAAGAGCACTTCAACTTCTACTCAAGTCACTTATTTGATAGAGCACTTGTACTTTTACTCAAGTCCAGGTTTATAGTACTTTATACATCTCTGGGAGTAATATAGGAGATGCTGGCTGTTCTTCTTCTTTTTTTTTTAATCGCTTTTATTGCTGATGCTGACAGGACTTGCTACAAGCAAGTAAAGCCAAGTGTATGTCATAGAAAATCCCCCAGGGGCAGGTAACAAACTAGATGACAAAGGTGATGATGTTCTGATCCTGTTTATTCAACCCGATCTCACGACCAAATCGTACGAATTCGACGAATGATTATAAAGTGGCTAATTCGTAACAATTCATACAACCTCACTCGTACGAATTAGTACGATTTTGCTAAATCGTACATATTTTACGAATTGGCCAATTCATATAAATTCGTAAGAATGACCTAACTCTTACCCCGCCCCTAAACCTACCCATCACGTGGGTTTAGACAAATCGTACGAATTCGTACGAGCGAGGTCGTACGAATTAGACACTTTTTAATCATTCGTCGAATTTGTACGAATTGGTCTTGAGATAGCGTAGGTTTATTCGAAAAGTATTTTGTTTGTAGTGATTTGATTAATTAAATTGGCAACTGCTTGTGACAACCATTCATATTAGCGCTATAAAACACTCCATTCTGCAGATTATGGCATTATTAGCAAGAATGAATATGCCATTAGATCAATGAATGAGGGCATTACTCATGATTAGCCCGGATTCACCTCATATTGTGACATACAGTAGGCTAAATACATTTTTGGGCCCCCACTATACCCCTGACCCCAGTAGCTTACATATTTGCTAACATTGCTATTTGAATTAGCTAAACATGCTGCTGCTGTATCTTACTTTACAAGTAACATGCCAGCAATGCTTTGACAGCTGCTTATTTCCTAAGAAATTCACTCTAAAGCGTTAAAACGGGACTGATAAAATAATAGATCATTGTTTGATGTATGGTTATAAGGAATTAATAAAGCAGACCACGCAATATGCATTGCGATATAACATAAGAAAGACCGTTCACTTATCTTAAATGATGGAATTCAGAGGATTTCTGAAAGCACGCTGCAACAGCTACAGAAAATGCTGACCAGTATTTGAAGGTAGAGCAGCAAGCCCATTGGCTACTGATACAGCAGGAACCAATCAGCTGTGCCCTATAGAGAATGATGTGATTGCAAGCAGATTGAGTTAAGGACCCATCAGCCTGCACCATCTAGAGTTTCATGACAGAACTTTATAAATAGATATCATCAAAGTTACTATCATGTGCGCTCTGTTTTGTATGAGGAACTCTATATTGTATGAGGAACAGTCCTCCATCTTCAACCCTATTTCCACATGTTCAAAATCCATCACAGCTCACTGATTTAGTAAGATTATAGGCAGATAATCTTACCAGGTAGGGGCAGACGTTTTTTCGCCCCTACCTGGCCGAACCAATTTGATTCATTTTTTAAAACCCAAAAATATTTGTATCGGTATCGGCCTTCAAAATCCTTTATCGGTCGGGCTCTAGTTCTGTCGTCTGTCGGTGCACCATTTGGAGAACGCCAAATGTGTTTTGTTCAGTTCATGGTCTGTTCTTGTCGGTTGTTTTGTTCATGTTTTTCTAGTCCAGAGTTTTCTGTTTATCTTGTTATTTTGAGTTTGTGTTTAATAAAATAACCGCTGTGCTTAGATCCTGCCCTTTTTTGATCCCTCCAACCACTGACATTTGTACATGCATAATACAACAGGCACTGATACCGTGCAGCCAAGGTCAGGGTCAATACCCATCTTCACTGGGTAATTCTCCTGCTCCATCATGGGAATGAGAGTTGGCGCTTCTCCATCTCTTTGGAAGTTCTCCAACTTATTAGCTTTGCTGAACCTAGTTATCCATTTACCTGCAAAAAAAGTCAATAAAAAGCACTCAAATCACTGCTGGGAGATACATCTCAAACACTTAGTGAAGATTCATTTTCAATGTCACAATTAACCATTAGCTCTCAATTAAAAAAGTGTTTTGAATCAGAGGCCATTTACCATTGAAGGAGGCAGCTCCGACAGGCAGCACGGATATTTTACGAGAAAGAGGGGAAGGAACAACTTGTTCCACTTTTCCACCAGTCTGCTGTTTGAACCAATCATTAACAATCTTGAGGTCCCGCGCTCCACCTGCAAGAGTTTGAGGCCGGACCCCATATTGCTTCTCTACACTGTTGAGGTATTCCAGCCTGAGACGGAGTTCTGAAACGCACAGGGATGAAAGAACACACTCTTTCTCTTGTACAACAGCACTTTAGGGTCACAGAAACAAAATTTAAGATTACAAGAGTTATGAGTTAAAAATATGAGAATAAAGTCCTTAATAAATCGTATTGGTACAACTTTCACTCAATGAATGACTCAATGGTTTGACTTTTTATGATTTTTTTCATTATTCTCAAAATGTTACAACTTTATTTTCATATTGATAAGACTTACATGAATATTATTCTTGTATTTCTGTGGCTTTAATCTAATAGGTTTCTCAAAATTCTCAGAAAGACCCTTATTCATCGTCTGGTGTCGTTTAAAGCCCATTGAAGCTGCCCTGAAACGGTCATTTGGACCTTGAACCGTTTGGTTCCCAATGAAGTCCATTATATGGAGAAAATCCTGGAATGTTTTCATCAAAAACCTTAATTTCTTTTCGACTGAAGAAAGAAAGACATGGATGACATGGGGGTGAGTAAATTTTTTTGTTTTAAAGTGAACTACTCCTTTAATTTAACAAATATTATGACTTGAATCTTGTATCGCTACGATTTTATTCCCGTGTAATTTTAACTTTGTTCTCAAAATATTATTTTATTCTCATAATCTGAGATTTTTTTTTGTTTACGTGGCACAAAAATGCTGTCATACTCTTGAACACATGCAAATACACCTATTTCAAAATGACAAACACCCACTTCTAGCCAAAAGGATCCGTTCTGCTGACTTGAAGCCTTTGGCAGGTGCCCTGAGTGAGGAGAGAAGGTCTCTCAGCGTGTCATGGAGCTGACTGTCTTGCAGGGTGTGATAGCGGAGGGCCCTGTAAATCTGTTTCTCTGCTCGTTCAGATGCCCCTATGACAGATAATACCAAATTTAAGAACTCTTTCAGTTAAGAATTAAAGCTGGCTGAACTCAAGCCTTAAAAATTGGGTGATTGGCCCCACAGCAAGAAAAGCATAACCTTCCATAGTGGAGCAGAGCCTCACCCATTGAAAGCTGCGTGAATGCTGCTGAGATACTCGTGGGAGACAGGAAGACGCTGGCCTTGGGGTCACGTGCTGCCAGCTGACGGAACAGGTTGTAGCCAAAATCAGAGGTTGCGGCAGCCAGCTTGGTGCGTGGTGTGGTAAAAAGTTCAACCACCTCTTCCTCACCTTCAGGCTCCTCTCTATCTGTCTGTAGCAGATTGGACAGTTACAGACAGTGAAATGACATAAGAAGAGAACGCATCTGAGGACTCGTGAAGTACTACTTACCAACTGAGCATGTGAGAGGGAGAGAAGACTCCATAAACCAAACAGCAGGACTACCTTCCTCATCCTAATAAATACAAAGACAGAAGCTGTGAATCAATGATGGCAACTCTTGCTTATCATCTGGAGAGAAAAAAAGAAAGAAATCTTGACAGCAACCTCTTGATAACAATTTTGTTTACCACCAGTATAGCAATACGATTAGATAAACTGATTTGTGTTATTGAACAGTATGACCGAATAGTAATAATAATAAATATCTACGTAATACTATAAATAGAGCCATTCAAAATAATCTTTCTTTATTACTAAAAGTGTTTGGTCTAAATTATTATTTTATAATAAAATGGAAAATATAAGTTAACACCACATCATTTGCATTAAACTTGAACAGGTTCAAGAATTGTTCCAGCAGCAGTTTCCAACAAGGCCTAAAACTTCCCAACGTTCCTTCAGCACATCTGGTTGACATTATACTTTCTTGCTGAGTTCTTGTTCATCAATGGAAAAAAAAAAAACCCTAACACTAATATTTTCACATTCATCTAAATGGCTCCCTCACTGCATCTGCCACGCAGTAAAAAAGCTGAGCATTACTCCATATCCACTGGGCTGAGCTTCACATTCCACACAATCTGAAAAAGACATATTTGTGAAACTTTGCATGCAGCAATAAATAAATAAATAATAATCTTTAGGAGGAAAGATATGGAAATTATAGGCTATAGCAGTTTTGTTACACTCTTTTTTTAATAGAAGATTCCAATCCCCAAAATCAAACGAGATGTTTTGTTTATAATACAATATGATGCATTTACAAACAACCAGAACAGTCCTATTAAAGAAGAGAAGAACTCTGTCGCTACAAACATAAATAAATAATAATAATAATAGATTTTACAATGTATGAAATAACTGTGTTTCTAAGATTACAACACGTATAGTGATTTTTAAAATGGTCTGACCTGTTTTCTACTCCACTGTCGTCTCGTGCAGATTTCAGCACACAGCTGTCTTCGTCAACTGTGCTCGAGCAGACGCATCAGCAGTGTTTCAGTGAGGAATCCCAGAATCCCGCCCTTTGCTGACGCTAGAAGGTGGTCTGAAACTTCTGAGGAGATAGTGGTGAGGATGGACTCGAGTCTCGATTCTTTTCCGGTCACCAAAAGATTTGTTCGGATTCGTACTGATCTTTGACAACATGTGACAACGAAACAAAATATCAGTTTCAGTGCACGATTTCTTCTTTTAAAAAATTCCCGAACGAAACTTATTTATTTATTTTATTTTATTGCAGTTAAGTTATTACTTTTTTTGTCGACAGGTCAAAGGCTTCAGAACCATTTACTAGCATTAGAAGAAAAAAAAACTCTCGTTTCGTTTACTTTTAGCTTTTTATTTCTACTGAAAAACAGACTCCAATTACTATATTAGGCTTACATTTATTTATTTTTTCTCGGATAGTTTTATATTTTAGCTTTATACTGTAGCAATGTAATTATATGTGCAATTGTTAATCTGCACGTTTAGCTTGTTTTCAAATGACGTCACGCCACTGCGTTGCCATGGCGCGAAATACAAGTGGAGGGCAGGAAGTGATTCCTGTATTTAGAACTATAACAAACTCAAAATGCCTCTATTTTGACTCATTTATTGAGTTGAATTTATATTCATTGACTTGAATCGATAAAACCACAAGGAGTTTTTATCGTGTACCAAAAGTTGTTGTTCATAAGGGGGGAAAATGCAAGAAATTGATCGAAAAACTCTGGAAAAAAGGCTTGCAAACCTATGTCTGCGGTCAGGAGGAGCTGAATGGGAAAATGCCCGTGTGTGTAACCTTAGTGATCACTTCGTCAAAGGTGAGTTAATACAACTTAAGTGACTACGTTTCCGAAATTTGTAAAGTCAAAGTATGTCAGTCTGTAAGATGAGGTAGCTAGTTGCTGATATCTACCGCCTCGATGGCAGGAAAATATTTCAATTCAGTTGAAAAATCGCTCCTCTTCATAACGTAAGGATCACGTCCAACATATGTTTGATTTGTGGAAACTGAAATGGAAGCCCAAATCTTACCTAATTCAGACTAAAACACATCTATTTAGCCTCATATACTGACTTTATATGTAGGTCATTCTTTTTTCTTTTTTTTTAGGAAAAGCACTTAATTACCATTGTTTGTCATACACTTGCAATGAAGCTAAAAATATAAACAACTACATCATTATGATGATATCCTATATTTTTACAATAAAACTGGTGACAAACATGTCTTCTAATATCCTCAGTTGTTTCGTATACAGAGCTGCATCGAACACATTTGTAAATTACTTACCTTTAACTCATTGTACGAGTTCACTCTAATACACGTGTTTTATGCTGCTGATTGGACTGCAGTTCTGACACCCACCAAACAAGAGCATACGTATATCTCAAACCACGTTGCACACCGGTGCACGCCATTTCCAGGAAACATGACGTCCATTGCAAAACGTTGCGCACGGTTTTGAACTTGAACATGCCCCTGGTTTACATTTACACAGGTCCCTACTTGATTCTGATTGGTCAATTGTGGCACTAATGGAAAAATATTTCAAAGTAATGGCTGTTTGTCAGCATCAACACACTATAAAATAATTTCAACTCAAATGTTTCATGTCCATATATTTATTTAATTTGGCAAATAGCCATGCAATACCCTAAAAAAATGTAATCAATCAATCAGTATATGCCTGTTCACCCTGTCTGAGGTTGTTTTGCAGTAGTGACCGAATGACTAGACATTATCCTTACATAAATCTTAGTCAGGGTAGATGCCATTGAACAGCCACATTTTTCATTCAAACTCAAATTGGCATCCATCAATCATAGGGCAGGCCATTAACAGCAACACCCTGTATTTCACATTACAGTTGTCAAAACAGGTTCTGTGATATGGACAGATCCATCTTCTCATTAGTTCCCATCCTCCATCTCCTGATGTCCAAGGAACTGCTGAGGAACTGTGTCCTTCCACATATTTAACATGTAACTTAGCATATTTTCCCTATGTGGACCATCATTTAGAGTCCCATCGCTCAAGGGGACTTTGTTTGGCTTCATGCTGCTTTCAGTTTCAGTTTTTGGGTCATCACTTTGTTCCATTGTCTCTCCAGGGTTAGGGTTGGTAACAATACCCAGGAAGAGAGGCGTGTAAGAGGCATCATCCACCAGTGCGAAGATGAACGGCATGTTGACTGCAAAAGTAGGAACTGTACGTACTAGAGTAACAGCGGTCGCAGCTGAAGCCTCAGCCCCCTCCTCGCTCAGCTCCATGCTTGAGGCATGTTGTACACCCGAAACCACTAATGCACCTGGTGAGATTCTGGATAAATCAGGCCCAGTAAACAGCAAACCCAGACCTAAATGAAATAGATGAGTGTGGGTGACAGTTCTTTTTAACTGAATTATTAATTAAATAATTATTCACATCAACTTCATGTAGACCAAAGGACAGATTTTACCAAATGTCAATCAAGAACATGTAGATTTAGCCCCCTTTTTTTTTATCTTACCCATGCTTGTGAGTGCTTGTCGCAGATCCTGCTTGAACTCAAGTTTGAATTTGGGTAATTTCACATGCATGGACTTCTCACTTTGAAACTGTTTATAAAGGTCCGATATGTTGAGCTTGGCGGCCGTGTTTGACAGATTTCCAGGCATTGGCATTGGCATTACCACCAGAAGACTCATATTTCCTTGAAAAGGAAACCTTGCAACCTAAAGGCAGTGTGAATATAAAACCAAATCAAAAGTCTCTATCTACAGGCTTTTGGCTAAATTCAAAACAAAATACTGATCCATTCCAATTTCGATACAAAATTACAAAACGGATAGATTACCTGAGTGCCGTCTTCTCTATCTACAAACATGCTGAGTGGATATTTGGATCCCATCATCATGTCCACTTTTACAGAGGTTTTTTTGTCAATGTAAAAGATATCCTTTACAGTGAACTTGGAATCAAAACGGGATTGCCACTCTCCTAAGAGAAAAGACATGCTTAGTTGCTTATTTTGACATTGTTTCATATGTCTTTTAAAACTTATAATAAAGTCAAATTTATTTTAATGACTGCAAAATGTCATGTGGTGTAACCTTCAAGGTAAAAAGTAATAAAGTCTCAGGGTTACATTTGTTACCCGGTTCTTGAGATGGGAACAAGACGCTGTATCATTGCGTTGGCACTGTGGGAACGGCTTCAGCATGATCCGAGGTCTGAAGCATGTTTCAAATCTCTCAAATCCTATAGGCCGATGGAAGTCAGGCGACAAAGCGTACACTCTTAGAAGGTTCTATCAGTGCTACGTATTTGGAACCCCTAAAAGGTTCTATACACTCTTAAAAAAAGGATTCCTCTGGGTTCTATATAGAACCCTGGGGTTCCTTGCTTGGCCAATAGAACCTTTTACAAAAAAAAATGGTTCTATATAGAACCATTTTGGAGTTCCATATATGAAGCGGGGGATGGAACCATTTCTGGTTCTAAATAGAACCATTTCTTCTAAGAGTGTAGTGCAAGACCATAAAAGTCTTGGGAGACAGATCATGAGAAAGGGGAACACCCATCTCAAGCTCAGCTTAACCAATTCAACCTGCAATCCTGATGATCAAAGCTGCCGCACTGCTTCGGTAAACATGGAACTCGAACCATGGGGCACAGATGACTGACTCTCATTCGTGACGTACTTGCCCTTTTATGGTTTTGATGGTTCGCTACGCTTTCTCACCTGACCTCTGTAAGCCAATAGGTTTGGAGTGATTTCACACATGCTTCAGACACCGGTGCACACTTAAGGCGTTCCCATAGCATCAATGCAATGAAGCAGCATCTAAGTTCCCTCAAAAGGGAACACATTTTCCTTGCACCTTGAATACATTTTGAGTGTACCTTGAGTGTCCACATTTTAATCATTTTCAAAAAGAAAATTAACATAATGTTAATGATCCTTCTGTTATATATTTTATCTAAGTTATGACAGCTTAAATGCAGACCAACCTTTAAAATGAATGGCGTTTATCAACATTAGAGCAACGTTAGGTGGTAGACTGGATATAAAGTTGGTTATGTGACCTTTGGTGGCTTCCTCCACCCATCGATTGACTTCTTCAATGGAGGTCAAATGTGCAGGTTTGGATTTGTACAGGTTCATAGCTCTGTCCACAAAGTCCTGGTTCACCCTGAAACCTTCACAAAGACAAAAGCAACTACAGAATCTACAAAAAGCACAAGTAACCCCTTCAAAAGTTGCAAATTACATTAGCACATGGTTTGTTCTAAACCTCAAGCTCAAAATAATCTTCCAGTAACGTCAGGTTTAGCTTGATCAAACCATCAGTTTTTCACCTGGTATGAGGTAGAGACGAGAAGCCATCTTGACAGCCTTGGCGGTTAGTTGTTCTTGGAGACAGCTTAAGGTTTCATGAAAATTCGGCACCTCCTTTGCCTGGAGAATTTCCAACAACTTCTCTTCTGTCTTGTTCCTTGAACCTAATGATTTTAAATGAATAAAAACAACATAACATTTTATAAAATCACCCTTTGCATGATTGGCAATGATTTGTTTGTGTTTGTGTATGCTGACCTAAAGCAAGCTCGGCAAGCGTGAGAGAAATACTCAGAGGTGATATGATTATATTCGGTTGCTCAGACCCAGGCTGTAGTTTTTCTAAAAGCGCCAATCCTAGTTTAGCCACTGAACCACCAACTGCTCGTTGAGCCTCCAGGCTTAAGGCATCGTTGCAATTCCCTTTGCCATAGTCTGTTTCATTAGAAGCCTGGATTGAAGAGAAAAATATTGTAAAAAAGACTGTGTGCTTTCTCAAAGAACTAGAGTGGAATTGAGCAAGATTTAATATCTCTAGTATCTTACCATCATTCCAAACCTACAGAAACAGAGCAATATAAGCACTAAAAGGCAGTGCTTCATGTTCTTATTTTTGGCCTGGAAGACACAGAACAGATCAAAATATCTTCAGATGTTTTTACTCCACAATAATTAGAAACATGTCATTGCACAACATGTCATTAGAACATCATTGTATGTGATTCCACACAAAGTATCCAGGGACAGGCAAATACATACAAAGGTAAAGATCTCACCACATACATTGTAATGTAACACTAAACTATATCCTCATTATGCAATATATATTTAGTAATTTCTTTTTAATTACCGGTTTATAGTTTTTTAGGTTTTTGGCATTCACTGCGACATGAATAAAAGTGGATGCAAATTAGACATTTTGCTCCTTGTTACCATTGTTGAGTTTGCATGCCAAGTATTTTTTTTCTTTTTTGACAACCCTTCAAGTTTCGCAGAAACAAAAACACAAATAGCACAACACAAGAGTAAATAGAAAAATGCCGCCAAGCCAGCAGTAAAAAAAAAAAATGTTTCGGTTTGTTTAATTCAGTGTCAGTTGTCTTAGACAATATCTTCATAAAATTTTTCATGTCAACACATAAAAAGCATACGATGACACGTGCTACACCTTAAAATATACACATTTTATACCTTTTGTTGACACTTTATGATGTTATTCATATAATGTGTAAATTATTATATTTTAAATTAAGTGATTTGAGATAATTTAGCACAATTTGATATGCAAAAACAAACTTTTACATTTATCATAGCTTGTTTATACCTTGCACACATGTGTTTCAGATTATTCATGAGTTAAGCTACAGATGACGATGAAAAATGCAGGCAAAAAGATAAACTTACTACGATTTTGACAGGAAAGTGGTGATAAATACAAGGAGAGTGAATGATGTAGATCCAGAACAGATGACTGGAGTCGAATGCTCTCAGACACTGTGCTGCTGGTTAATGTTTCATCATCCACTGACTTCTGTCACCATTTAGTTTTAAATGTAAATATTAATATATGTGACCCTATGTCAAGGATCCCACCAAATCACGACCAAAACAGAGATTAATCAGTTTGTGATAGAAATCCAAAACTGTTATTTCACTAAAATAAAAAAATAAAAATAAATAGGAAGTAAAAACAATAATTTAGTTGTTTGTTAAATGAGATTGTGTCCAAGGACAAACAATATCAAAATTAATCTTATTTTCAATTATATAAAAAGAATGAACAAACATAAGGCATTGCACTAAAACACATGTCAATTCCCTGACCATAAAAAATGAACAAACAACAATTAGTTAATGATCAAACTTATATAAATAGATTATCTCTAGCTAACTTTGATAGTCTTTGGTGTAATTATATGCATCTAATACTTTAGAGTGACAAACCATTTATTGCAAAGTTTCCAGGATGTTATTAAATCCTTCTATCACAACTAGAATTTGCAATGTTTGCAAGTAGTTTCAAAAGCCTTAAATGGACTTTATTTGTCCAGTGTACCCTGTACTGTTCCAGCAGTCCACCTACACAAAACCTTGAATTCTCACTCCCGCCCCGTTAGACTCAATGCCCACTATACTAATCTAGAACAAGGCCCCAACCTGCAAAAAGTCATTAATGGTTATTAAAATATTTGTAACTTTTGGTAGTTAAATCAATGATCACAATTAATAAGATCTTAAAAGTATCACAAATATATTTCTGTACCATTTTAGATATATACTGTAATATTACACTACACAAAATTAATGAGAGAATCTGTCCGTCATTGATGCTTAAATTAACCCAATAGAACCCAGCATACAACAGTAGTGTAACTTATGTCCAATTGCACTAATGCCCAATAGCTGTGTGATTTTGTAGCTAGATGCTTTAGAATGGTAAAATGAGGACATTGAAAATGTCATGCACTACATAGGAGTCTAGAGGGCGCCACAGCTAAACAAATAGACATCTGAAGACTGTGGGAACCCTCGTCTAGATATCCTCTGTATATAACCACTGCGCATTTTGCCGTCTCATAATGTGCACTAGTCACTTAACACTAGTCAAAACGTCCAAACCATGGACACAGTGATACACTGGTCCTGAGAAATCTCGGGAAATTTTAACATTGTGATTTCCAGGTCATGAAAAATCATAGAAATAAAAAATGATGATTTCTTCTAGTGAAATATGGAATAGTTTTGCTCAGTAATGCTTAGCAAAATATTTCAGCGGCATATTGGACTCTTTTTTGTTGTTGTCACAATCTAGTTTTGTTTTCATCCCGACCCAATTAATGGGCCCTCCATGTGTGGCCCTCCACGGGGACCTTCCTGACAGGATGTTAAAGGGTTAGTTCACCCAAAAATGAAAATTAAGTCATTAATTACTCACCCCCATGCTGTTCCAACCCCGTAAGACCTTCGTTCACAAATAAAGATTTTTTTGATTGAATCTGAGAGCTGGATCACTCTTCCATTGGCTTCCTAAGGGAATGGCTCTTGACGGCCCATAAAGTCATTAAAGAAAAGGTTTAAATATTCCATGTGCCTACAGCGGCTCAATTATAAGTTTATCAAGCGACGAGACTACTTTTTGTGCGAAAAAAACATAAATAACGGCTTTATTCGACTATTCCAGTACTTCCTTATTGGCGCATGCGCGAGAACTGAGACGAGGACGTTCTCATTCGACCACTTCTTGTAACCGGCTGCTCACCGCTTAGGAGTTTTACCGCCACCTACCGTATAAGATGATAATAAGGCACACTGTCGTTTTTTGAGAAGATTAAAGGCTTTTAAGTGCACCTTATAGTGCGGAAAATACGCAAATTGAAAAGCGTATGTACAGCGCGCATCTTCCTCTGCTTGTAAACAGAAAGTTTTGCGCTTCCAGCTATATCAGCACATCATCTTATACGGTAGGTGGCGGTAAAACTCCTAAGCGGTGAGCAGCCGGTAACAAGAAGTAGACGAATGAGAACGTCCATGGAATAGTGGAATTAAGTCGTTATTTATGTTTTTTTCGCACAAAAAGTATTCTCGTCGCTTGATAAACTTATAATTGAGCCGCTGTAGGCACATGGAACATTTAAACATTTTCTTTAATGACTTTATGGGCCGTCAAGAGCCAGTCCCTTAGGCAGTCTATGGAAGAGTGATCCAGCTCTCAGATTAAATCAAAAATATCTTTATTTGTGTTCCGAAGATTTCTCAAACCCAGGCATGGTTACGTAGCCAAGGTGCTCTCAACGCCATTGAGTCTGGTTTTGTTGCAAGTATATTATGTTAGTTGTTACTGACTCATATTATTCAGGCCCGACAGGTACTTTTTTAACACTCGTGAAGTACGTTCTTATTTAAATATGGTACCTACTCACATAGTACGCGATTTCGGACGCAGCCTAGGTCATTGGTCGTACGTCAGAGTCGCCCACACCATTGGATGTGCCGATGCGTTTTACGTATAAGCTTCGGTAAATCGAGGAAAAGGAGTTTCCCCACTGCGTATAGCTACGCCATACTCGTTTCCTCTCTCAGGGAACTGAGGTTACGATAGTAACTAAGTAGATCTCATGACTGACTTTGATTGTACAGGCGATCAGACTGGGCAGGGATTTATACGATGTCCACCCGTGAATGCAGACACATCATTGGCTGGATTACGTTTACATTACACTGAGATCCGATCACAATGCGTCCTCAATTACCTCCAAACCTGGACACGCTGATCAGATAACATTCTGATCAGAAGTGCGTTTACACTTGTCTTTTCAATGTAGACATCATCCGGATACAGGTCGCTTGTTAAGCCACGTGAGACACTTTATAACGTTCTCAGAACTTTGTGGAAAGGTTCTCTTTTTAATTGATTTACTTACAGTAACGTCTTTACACCGTAAAAAAATAATCCTGTTAAAAAAACTACTGGCAGCTGTGGTTGCCAGAATCATACTGTAAAAATATGGTGTGTTACTGTTGTTGAAATCAACAGCTAAATACCATATTGTCAGCTACAGTATAAAACTATAATTGAATAGCTATGCTGTAACACAAAAACAGTAACACACCGTATAATTACGGTATGATGCTGGTAAGCACAGTTGCCGGTAGTTTACCGTTTTTTTTTGTTTTTTTTTACAGGATTTTTTTTTTACTTACAGTAATGTCAGTAACATTTGATCTTTAATAATGTTTTCAAAAAGTTCTCAAAAATCGTTTATGGAATATTTTTACCTTTACCTAAACGTTTTGTAAATTGTTAATACTTTGACAATGTTCAAAATATGTTTGTGAAATGATGAGTTGGAGTGTTGCCTTACAACATTTGTATATGTTGTATATGTATATATATGTGTGTATTGTAAAACCTGATGCGTTAGTTCAACTCAAACCGTTTGAGGAAACCGATTGCCTTAAATCATTTAAGTTTATTAACTCAAACAATTTAAGCATAAAAAATATTTGATATGTTTTCAAATAACTCAAAAACTTATTGTTAAGATAACTTGGGTAAAATAAAGTTAACAGTATTAATTAGTTACTATAACTTAAATCTGTGTAGTACACTGTGAACCCGAATAAGTTGGCAGAACTCAGATCACTTTTATTAGTATAAACTTATCTGCTGTGCTGATGTAGAAAATGCTATCATATTAGAAAGAAACAGTATGTTATAAGCACTTACAAGCACAGAAGCACTTGTTGAATGAGTGTAATAATATTAAGGGACAATTTGCTCTCAAATCAAGCTGAATGCACCACTTGTCACCATGATGGTAACTATCCGCCAACATTAACAAAAATTATTCTAAATTAGCATAACAAAACATTAATCACTACTAAATCTCTCACTTAACATTAATCTTACACACACAAAAAAAACAAAAAAACGTTATATTGCACTTAATTTTAGCATTTACACTCTTTCGAGTGCCATTGGCAAAGCATGCTGGGAAATAGATATCCCAGCCGTTTCAGTTAAACCTAAGTTCGTCTAAATTAAAATAAATAATTTCATAAAACTCAAAACAATGAAGCAGTTCAGTTTACTTAAAATATATCAGTTCTGTGAACTTGAAAGAAAAAGAAAGTGCTAAATACTCCTAAAAATTAATTTAACTGAACTAATTCGTTGAATTTAAGTTTGTCCTTCTCAAACCAATTAATTATTTTGACCGTTAGGGTTTACAGTGATATATATATATATATATATATATATATATATATATAGAAATTTAAGGTTTTCTTCATGGGAACATTATAAACGTTCTTAGAACATATTATTGTCAGCTGTGTATTTTTCTGATTTAAAACTTAGTTAGTTCAATTTAATTACAATACTTCAAATTCCAGTTTTAGATACAATTCTATATTCTGAATTAATTAATTAATTTGAGTCCATTTAGCTCTAAAAGGGAGTATAAAAAATATTCTACACTATACAAGTTCCATATAGACCAGATGAACAAATACTGACACGAAGACTGACCAATAAACTGTTCCACATAGCTGTCACAAAAGACACTTGGATTTGGTTTAGTGTTCATTTGACATTACTGTGTACTTTGTATTGTCTTTGTTTTGTCTGTTAAATATTTTACAATTCTATGTTGTAAATCTATAAAATGTGAACATGTCCTTGTGTGCATTTGTGACCATTGGGGAATAAATCAAAACTGTCAAGTCGAGTTTGATCCACCACTTTTAACTTTCTTTGATTACATACTTTTGCTGTATCATAAGCAATCCCTTTGTTTTTGTCTCTTTGTTTTTACAGTCTAGCAGCAGCAAGAAGTTCACCTGAAACACAAAACTTGGGTTGATCAGGATTTCCCATAACTCACAGATTTGAGGAAACCTCATCCTTATGCTCTCACAGAGAACTATTGTCAGTATCTCAGCAGGTCTGTGAGTCTGACTCCCTGCTGGTGCTGTGTAGAGTTTCAGCAAAGGCACCAATACCCTCTGTTTATCTCCCTGTCATTCAACTCTACTCAGATAAGAGCTTCTCCTTGCGCTCCCCCATCCAATCCCACTTTCCTAGTTCATTCAGTTCGCTTACTTTCAAAGACTTTTGTGAGAAATATCAATCATGAATTTTGGGATTTGTGAACAGTAAAGGAGATGTTAAAGATAGAAGAAGAAGTGTTTCTGTGAGCAGATATCTACAGTATTGTGGGTCTTACATTGGTCTGTTGAGAAGACCGAAAATAGCCTATATTTTTAATGTGTAATTAGGATGACTGACAAAGACATAATTCATGAGATTCCTCTCGCAATCGTTTGTCATATTGAATAAACCAGACCTGCATCCGACTGTGACAAGTAAGGTATGTTGACGAAACTTTGGTGATGAAATTCATAGGTTAATATTTAAGAATTGAGAACCGGTACAAACCATGCACGCGCATTTATGCGCTTCAGTGTGTGTGCGTGTGTGAATGAGAAAGACAGAGAGAAAGAGAGAGAGAGAGAGAGAGAGAGCGATCCCATGCACTGTCCACAGATCAGTACACAGAAGTTTTGCCTCCCGTTTGGACTTTTCTTTGTAAAGTTATCCTAAACCCACAGGCCTGATGATGGCTTCACATATTCTGAACCTTATATGGAGGATGAAAAATGGACTGATTCTCTTTTGCACCCCATTCCTTCTCCTTCCTTTGCCACTTGTCATTGGAACAAAGGTGAGGCTAATTGTATGATGCATGTTAAATGTTTTAAATTGGCAAAAATGTGATTAACTGAAAAGCTGAAGATACATAAATATAAATGCTGTGTCGTGATTGGCCAGTGAGTGATTTGATTTGACAGCGAAAGAGAGTCGAGAAAGACCCCGAGTTTACGCATCTTTCGAGGTTCTTTCAGTCGGATTTCTCTGTGCCTTTGCGACCAAAGGGGTACGAGTACGAGACCATGCATAACACTGGGGGCGACACATTCCTTCACCACAAACACACAATGCCCTATATTTGTCTTAACCCTTTCCTGTCAAAAGTTTTTTTTTTGTACTAACAAATCATTATAAGAACGTCTCAATTCAAATATCCTACCCTGAAGAAAAATGGTCCACTTAGAAAATGTAGGCTACTTTACGTGATAACATCTACAATAAATGGTTTTGTTGAAATGAAATACGTGATTTAAGATTATTGTAACTGAATTCAAACCTGAAAAAACAAGGTTTTACGGAAACATGACTGTCAGTATCACCTGATTTCTCCAAAAAGGTAAATACTTAATACGTTTGATACTTTTTTGTTTTATATGATGATCCACATTGATATAAATACACTTTAGTTGGTCAAAGCAGGTCAAATTAACTCATATGTTAGTATGACAGAACTTGCACCTGCATAAAAAGTGCGACCTTGCGAATCGATTCGTTCATTGGCTAACGTGGGCTTGAGCCTCTCGTGACACTTCCACCTACAGGTTTGACATGCTCTTGCCGGGTTCGTGTAAACGAACACTTTTCTGAAAACTGAAAGGTGTGCACAACGTTATTTTTGAAAATGGAGAGGGTGAAATGTCCTCAAGAAGAAGTGACAACAAGTAAACTGCAACAAGGCATTTCTGAACGGTTAGTTGATGAATTTAGTAGTTTAGCCTATGTGTAGTTTCTTCTAGTCAAATTAGCATATTCTGTCATGATAATCTATTGCTGTGTCCGAAATCTCCACTCAAAGCACTACAACTACCCTCTATGTTGGGGGTAGAGAGCAGAGTAGTGAGCTCACCAGCATTTAGAAACACCACTTTCGGACACTACTCGATCGTCTCTTGGCGCCGTTGATTACATCTGTCAGCTGGTGCCGAGCCGGCTCTGGGCTAAATAGATTTTTTTTTTAAAAAAATAAATACATTACATTATATTGAGCTTATTTCTCCAAAATTTAAAAACCAAAAGTGATTTCTGGCCGTTTTTGTTATAATGCGCTACCACTCATGATTATAGGCTAACTAATTTTTACGATCAGCGCAATGTTAGTGATTGTACACTACTTTTCAAAATGCATTCTGGGATAGGCTACATTGAGTGGACTATAGGGTATAATAATCATCACTATACATTCGGACAGCACTACAAAATGGCGAGCTCACTATTGAGAATGAGGAGTTGACGTCATTTTACAGTGCCCCTCCCCTTTCCGCCATGTTGGTAGGATTCCCACGACAAAACAGTATTGATTACGTGTGTTTTTAGCTCGGTAGTAGAGGAGTTTCTCGCAATACCGCACTGTTTTACCATGCCTGGAAGTAACTGCTGCGTTAAAAACCGATAAAAACCCTGGTAACCGATAGCGTCACCTACCATCATGGCCGAATGGCTCAGACCCCGCCCAAATAGGCACATGACTCCTCATTCTCAATATAGTCCACCATATAGTGAGTAATGGGTGATTTCGGACACAGCATATCATGTTTCTGGGGGTGATGTTTATGTAAATTTAGGGTTTGTGAAGTCAAGGCAGGCATAGCCTACGCTGTGCAATTTTCGTCCGATTTTGAGGCAAATTCAAATTCTTTTTCGGGATTAATTTGAAACAATGTTTTTGAAATTAAGCTGTTTTTAATTTTCATTGATGACTAATTTTTGCAGTGTTCGGACATATAGATGGTTAAAAATTTGAATTATATGCTTATAATTCATTGTAATCGAACTAAATGTTGTAGTCTTTGTCTGTCTGTACTCTACCTTGTCTGTGGCCATTGTTGACTCCAAAGCCATAAACAACGAGCGTGTGCTTGCGACAGTAGGCTCTGGCTAAATTATTTACGACAGCGGTAATGCGCAATTCGGCTTCCAACCTGTAGGGGACCGCAGAGGAAAAGTTCCTTGGTGTTGCTTTAAAAGAAAATATCTCCCTTGGCATTGAACTTTGAGCATTGCAACTTTGCAGATGTTGTTAATGGATGCAATATATTACACACTAACTTTCAACAGCAATACACACTAACTAAAGTTAGAAAAGAGATCATAATCAACTACCCCTTTCATTTACATGTAGGCTTAATTATGTAATATCAATTATTAACACACAATTTAAATTGACACATTAAGCATAGGCAGGTGTCATATAAGTTTTAAACATTGAGTGCCTAGCCTAAGCACATACGTTAGGCTGCTCTTCAGCACAATGGTACCCACAATAAACCCACATGAAATAACACGTAATCCCTAAATTTATTCTCCTAATACAGTCCTTTACAAAGCATGCTGGGAGAAAATAAAGAAAATATTAATTTTCTTTAATCCTGTAAATTCTGGCAATTTTTTACAGTGCACTACTGTATGCTTGCTTACCAATGCTGCGTTTTTTTTAATCTGAAACACAGTAAAACACGTATTTTAGAATGTTTTTAAATGTTATTTATTGCTGTGATAGCAAAGCTGAATTTTTTAGCAGCCATTTATCCAGTCTTCAGTGTTATTTAAATAAAACGGACTGACTTTTGAATGATTCATATGTTCATACTCCTGGCTGTGTTCTGTTTTTCATCTGCAGGAGGCTGGATGTGCCTATGTAGTAGCACTGATGGCAGTGTACTGGTGTACAGAGGTGCTTCCACTGGCTATCACTGCTCTCCTCCCTGCTGTGCTCTTTCCGCTCTTCAGAATCATGGAGTCCAAAGATGTAAGTTTCAGGTCCTATTAACCATATTAGCATAAATTGAGCGTCAGCGTTAGAGCCCGACCGATAAAGGATTTTGAAGGTCGATACCGATACAAATATTTTTGGGTTTTAAAATCCGATATTCCGATATATCGGCCGATATTTTTTTTTAATTAAATATTGTTGGATTTCACACACGTGTAAAAGAAAAGCTAACTTTTTTGCACAAGATACAATTGATACTTTTTCTCTATGTCTAAATGTTCACTCCTCGCAAGTGTAACTTCATTTTACAATGCAGGGACTGTAACTAGAGATATGCTAGTTATAAATACAGTAACTTTATATGCAGAAAAAGTTAATTGTGGTTTCCAAGCTCATTAATGTTAACGTTAGCGGTCTTCCACTGATGATAGTGGCATGATATAGCTTTGTGGTTAGCTAGTCTATGATGAGCCATAATTTAGCAATAGATAACATCATACTGCAAATTGTAAAACATACATTTTCAATATAACAGGCCAAGGAGAGATGATTGAAGCGTGTTTTGTCCATTTTTATTTTATTTTTTAAATATTCATTTATCGGCCATTATAACTGCCGATACCGATATTTTGGAAAATGCCTAATATCGGCCGATATATCGGTCTGGCTCTAGTCAGCGTCAGTTCTGGCAGGTGGCCCCCGGTTGGCAACAGCTGGAGAGTTGAGAGTGGAGTGCACATGGTAGGAAGCTTGGATGATTCCGGAAGTGATCCGGAAATGGAAGAAGTAGTGAAAAACTGGGGTCAGATTTCGGATTCTGATAGTGAAAAGGGAAGACATCAGGTAAGAAGAAAGGAGCAACACAAGGTAATGATAAAATTCGCATCTGAATCTGCAATAAATCCGCTGAAATTAAATAAAGCTATTAGGGCAGATTGACAATGCAAACATGTTGAGGGGTGGTAAATTGTTATTATTTTGTAAAAATATCAAGCAACAGAAAAAGGCACGAATGAAGATGTTACTGGGGAAAAAAAGTAAGTTCAATTCCAGAAGAGAAGAAATGGGTACCAGGGGTAATAACAGGAATACCGACTGACATGACAACAGAAAAAATCAAAAAGAATATTTCAGGAGCAGAAGTGAAGGAAGTAAGAAGACTTGAGTATGTCAAAGACAAAGAAAGGAAGGAAAGTCTATCTGTGATGCTACATTTTGATGAGGAGAAATCACCTGAAAGGGTATATTTAGGATACATGAGGTATATGGTTAGACCCTATTAAGATGTTTTAAATGCCAAAGATTTGGACATGTTGCAATAGTGTGTAGAGGAAAGCAAAGATGTGCAAGATGTGGAGGAGAGCACGATTACGGTAAATGTGAACAAGGAGTAAATCCCAAATGTTGTAACTGTGGGGGAGATCACTGCGCAGGGTATACGGAGGATGCCAAGCGAGAAAAAAAGTATTGAAAGTACAAAATGTCAGAGTGGAAGATGGGTTAACATATGCGGAGGCCCTGAAGAAAGTTGAACAGGAAACAAAAACAACAGAAATTGAGAAAGTTGAACCTCAGAGAATGAATAAAGGAATTGAAGAAACCGAGAATGATCCACTGGAGATTGATAAAGTGTCTGCATTTATAGTTGAAGTGGTTAATTGCTCAACACAAACAGAAAGTCAGACAGAGAGAATTGAAATCATAGTGAGAGTTGCAGAAAACTATCAGGAAATAGAGGGAATCAGTGTGGAGATGATAAATGAAAAACTAAAAGGACAGGTAGGAAACACTGCGGACAACATGCGGTGGTTCGTAATGGTGTTACTAATTTTACTAAGTTTAATTGCAAACGGACTGGAATTTAAGAACTTTATATCAAAACAAGAAAGATGTCCAGATATAATGTGTTCTGGAGTCTTGGTTGAAACCATGTCTTGATTTTACATTACAAGGATATATTGCAATACATAGATGGAACAGGTGGAAGTGGAGGGGGGGATAGTAACGTTCATAAAACAAGATATAGGAGGATTGTAGAGATTAATCAGGAACAAGAGGTATTGGTATAATATGGGAAGGATCAGAAAGTATAAAAATAGTAAATCTTTATAATCCATGTGGTATGGTGAGAAAAGATGGTATGGTGTGGAGATTTTAATTCTCATTATACATTATGGGGGAGTCAAAATACAGATCAAAATGGATTGGTAGTGGAAGAAATGTTAGAGTTAAGAGGTCTTTTTTTGCTGTTTCATTACGTATGTGACTCAAAATTGTATATATCTGTATGATAGGTATGTATGCAGTACCTAAAGGACACCAACATGCTGTTTCTAGGTGGGCTGATGGTGGCTGTGGCTGTTGAACACTGGAACCTACACAAGAGAATCGCACTCCGAGTGTTGCTCATCGTGGGCGTACGACCAGCTCTGTAAGTAATTAATATTTTCTGGGAATATATTCATTTAAAACAGCAGTCTCAGTAATGCTTCTTCTGCCTTTCTGCAGGCTGATGCTGGGCTTCATGGGAGTAACGGCCTTCCTCTCCATGTGGATCAGTAACACGGCCACAACAGCCATGATGGTGCCCATCGTTCAAGCTGTGCTCGAGCAGCTCAACAACACAGCCGAACAAGAGCAGACCTCCAGTCCAGAGAATGAAGAGAAAAATACTGAGAAAACAAATGAAACCCAGGGTGAGAAATAATCTTAATATATCTTGAAGATATATGACGACCCAGTTCAGACATAAATAGTGAAGATTGTAAGCACTTTTTATCTGATGAGGGGTTCTAATTAGTGTATACTATTATACAAACCCGATTCCAAAAAAGTTGGGACACTGTACAAATTGTGAGTAAAAAAAGAATGGAATAATTTAGAAATCTCATAAACTTATATTTTATTCACAATTGAATATAAATGACATATCAAATGTTGAAAGTGAGACATTTTGAATTGCCATGCCAAATATTGGCTCCTTTTGGATTTCATGAGAGCTACAAATTCCAAAAAAGTTGGGACAGGTAGCAATAAGAGGCCAGAAAAGTTAAATGTACATATAAGGAACAGCTGGAGGACCAATTTGCAACTTATTAGGTCAATTGGCAACATGATTGGGTATAAAAAGAGCCTCTCAGAGTGGCAGTGTCTCTCAGAAGTCAAGATGGGCAGAGGATCACCAATTCCCCCAATGCTGAGGCAAAAAATAGTGGAGCAATATCAGAAAGGAGTTTCTCAGAGAAAAATTGCAAAGAGTTTGAAGTTATCATCATCAACAGTGCATAATATCATCCAAAGATTCAGAGAATCTGGAACAATCTCTGTGCATAAGGGTCAAGGCCGGAAAACCATACTGAATGCCCGTGATCTTCGGGCCCTTAGACGGCACTGCATCACACACAGGAATGCTACTGTAATGGACATCACAACATGGGCTCAAGAATACTTCCAGAAAACATTGTCAGTGAACACAATCCACCGTGCCATTCACCGTTGCCGGCTAAAGCTCTATAGGTCAAAAAAGAAGCCATATCTAAACGGGAACCAGAAGCGCAGGCGTTTTTTCTGGGCCAAGGCTCATTTAAAGTGGACTCTAGCAAAGTGGAAAACTGTTCTGTGGTCAGACGAATCAAAATTTGAAGTTCTTTTTGGAAAACTGGGACGCCATGTCATCCGGACTAAAGAGGACAAGGACAACCCAAGTTGTTATCAGCGCTCAGTTCAGAAGCCTGCATCTCTGATGGTATGGGGTTGCATGAGTGCGTGTGGCATGGGCAGCTTACACATCTGGAAAGGCACCATCAATGCTGAAAGGTATATCCAAGTTCTAGAACAACATATGCTCCCATCCAGACATCGTCTCTTTCAGGGAAGACCTTGTATTTTCCAACAAGACAATGCCAAACCACATACTGCATCAATTACAACATCATGGCTGCGTAGAAGAAGGATCCGGGTACTGAAATGGCCAGCCTGCAGTCCAGATCTTTCACCCATAGAAAACATTTGGCGCATCATAAAGAGGAAGATGCAACAAAGAAGACCTAAGACAGTTGAGCAGCTAGAAGCCCTTATTAGACAAGAATGGGACAACATTCCTATTCCTAAACTTGAGCAACTTGTCTCCTCAGTCCCCAGACGTTTGCAGACTGTTATTAAAAGAAGAGGGGATGCCACACAGTGGTAAAAATGGCCTTGTCCCAACTTTTTTGAGATGTGTTGATGCCATGAAATTTAAAATCAACTTATTTTTCCCTTAAAATTATGCATTTTCTCAGTTTAAACATTTGATATGTCATCTATGTTGTATTCTAAATATAATATTGAAATTTGAAACTTCCACATCATTGCATTCTGTTTTTATTCACAATTTGTACAGTGTCCCAACTTTTATGGAATTGGGTTTGTATTTGTTATTGATGTTTATTATATTTGTTATTTTATTTTCCGTTTCAAACTTTCAATTTGGAACTATTTTTCAACCATCTTTTCAGCGGTCATTAAACGTCCAAATGTTTGCCGGGACTGTACGACATGGATCTAATAAACTTGGGTACGACATGTATGTAGACAACACCAAGATGTTGTTCATTTTGATGAACGAGTTCGAAAAGGAGAGTCACAAACGCGTATCGCAGAGAGCAAGGTGAACATTTGTGCTTATAAAACTTAAACTTTGTTGTTTTTTTTAAATGAGTGATCGTTTCGCTTGATAAGACCCTTATTCATCGCCTGGAATCGTTTAAAGCCCTTTGAATAGTTTGCAGTTTGCACTGAAACTGCCTTTTGGACCTTGAACCGTTTGGTTCCCATTAAAGTCCATTATATGGAGAAAAATCCTGGAATGTTTTCATCAAAAACCTTAATTTCTTTTCCACTGAAGAAAGAAAGACATGGACATCTTGGATGACATGGGGGTGAGTACATTATCAGCAACGTTTTTTTTTTAAAGTCTGGCAATATTGTGCTTGGTGACCTTCACAGTCCACAGGCACCTTTGGTCAGCATGCCACTCTTAGAAGAAATGGTTCTATTTAGAACCAGAAATGGTTCCATCCCCCGCTTCATATATGGAACTCCAAAATGGTTCTATATAGAACCATTTTTTTTGGTAAAAGGTTCTATTGGCCAAGTATGGAACCCCAGGGTTCATATTTTTTTAAGAGTGTATAGAACCTTTTAGGGATTCCAAATACGTAGTGCTGATAGAACCTTTTAAGGTTCTATATAGAACCGTTTCTTCTAAGTGTTCAGTGGGTATTAACGTTCCCATAGCAGGAACTGACCTAGCATTGAGTTCCCTTGAAAGGGAACATCTTAGGCTCCATGTGACATCGTCGGACTGCCGTCGACCAATAAGCGTGACGTTAATTCACAAATGCTTTCTCAGGGAACCGGGGTTACATGTGTAACCCTAAAATGTTTTTATTTTGAACATTTTAGGGCTGCCAAATATATTTAACATTGTAAAGTTTTGCACAGGCGAGATGTTAAGGTTTCAAATCGTACCAAAACTTCTGTTTTCTTGTGGTTCAGTGGTTCTGAATGGTCCCAGCTTCTCAATTGAATCCGACCCAGAAGAGCATTCTCGAGACGCAGAAGAAAAACTAAAGATGTGTAAAGGCCTGACGCTATGTGTGTGCTACGCCGCCAGCATTGGTGGGACAGCCACGCTCACGGGCACTGGACCAAACCTCGTTCTGATGGGACAGATGAATCAGTAGGTACCTCACATTAGAGCTTTTTCCCCTGGGCGTAACAGAAACATACCATATTACATTCTTATTGTTTTAATAAGCATATTAAATCAAGATTTGTTTGATGTTCAGACTATTCCCAGACAACCCTGACATCATAAACTTTGCCTCATGGTTTGGATTTGCCTTCCCCAACATGATCATCATGCTCATACTGGCCTGGCTGTGGCTACAGATTGTATTTCTGGGTTTAAAGTGAGTGTCATTTCCTCCGCTATCATTTCCATGCTATCATATCACACACAGTCGGTTATTCTAACATTTAATGTGTAAATGAAGCTTCAGAAAGACATGGGGCTGTGGGACGGTGAAGACAGAGAAGGAGATTGCTGCCTATAATGTAATCAAAGAGGAGCACCGCAGTCTTGGGCCCATGACCTTTGGGGAGCTGAGTGTCCTTGCCCTCTTCATCCTCCTGGTGGTGCTTTGGTTCACTCGAGAGCCAGGCTTTGTGGCTGGCTGGGCGACGAACTTTTTCAATGCCGAAAAAGAGTAAGGATAAAAGCACTATCATTGATAAGACACAGAAACCATTTTAGTGGCGTTTGCTAAGGCAAGCATCACTAATAGTATTGCTCATCCTAAGTATATTGTGTTACAAATGTGAATGATACCTCAAAAACATGTTGAGGAAAGGTTTTTTAGTATGTGTTTTTAAGCAATTTTAGCTCATGCGTGCGTGTGTATTTGTAATTTTTAAATACGAACTCACTAAAGTAGTAAATTCTGTTTTGTACATTTATGATATAATGACAACCACCAACATGGTAATGAGATGTTAATGAGAAAGCCAGATGTAGAATCAAAGCTCATCACAAGCTAAGGTAAAAACGTATTGTAAACCAAAAAACAGGTTTTTACTGTGGCATTTTTACAGTCTCTTACCGTTAAAACTATGCTTATTTTTGTTGAGGCAACATTTACAAGGACGACATTCTCATTTTTTACAGAACATTGTAAAATAGTAATACCTTTGCGAAGTAACATCACTTTATATTATACAATTATACATCTTGTGCACTGTGAAAGGAAATGTCCTCTGATACCGTTTGAGGGTAAACTAATTTTGTTGTACGACCTACGTACAACTTTGTCTATACGACCCAAATCGACTTTTTTTTAATAAAAAAAAAGGTTCCCTTCATCTCAGTTGAATAAGATTTTGTGACTTTTCATACATTATATCTATACACACACACACACAAAAACTGGGCTTGATTCGGTTGTTCTGAAGGTATGTAAAAAAAAAAAAAAATTAACACTTCTGGTCTTCGGGGTCAATATGACCCCACATTGAGATGAATGGGAAATGTGAAAAAAAAAAAAAAAAACGAAATTTTCTGTGTCAAAAAATAAATAAAAAAAATCTGGCATAAATCTGGCAAAAACACAGCATTAATGAATAGATGAGAAGTAAACAAAAAAAAAGATATATTATTTGTATGATTAAAAATGTACACTGTAAAAAAATATCGATGGTTTAACTTAAAAAAGTAAGTAACCCGGTTGCCTTAAAATTTTAAGTTGATTGAACTGGAAAAAGTGAGTTAATACAATGAAGGAGATTAATTTAACCATCAGAAACTTAAAATTATATGTTATCTGAACTAAATAAATTATTTAAGTTGATTTTACAAAAGAAAAAATGTTGTGATTACTACACTGTAAAAAAATATTGTTGGTTTAACTTAAAAAAGTAAGTAACCTGAGTTGCCTTAAAATTTTAAGTTGATTGAACTGGAAAAAAGTGAGTTAATACAATGAAGTAGATTAATTTAACCATCAGAAACTCAAAATAATAAGTTATCTCAACTAAATAAATTATTATAAAGTTGATTTGACAAAAGAAAATATGTTGTGATAACAAATCTTGAAAATATTTTTTACAGTGTACATTTTTTGTACAATTACTCAATCGAAGCCCAGAAGTGTAAACAGGAAGCGAAGACCATTTGAAGGTTAAGGAGCCTCCAAACTGAACAAAAACATGACAAAATAGACACAATGTTGAAAAAAAAACATTAATATCCATTCAAGAATGACCTCATGTCTATAGGCAAAATGCCTCTAAAATTAAACGAAGTAATTTAAATTGACAGCTGTCAATTTTTGAACCATTGGTTAACACACACAGCGTGTTCTCCTGTTATCAGCTGTGGCGTGTACCTTTATTTGTAGGTCAAATGTCCAGCAAAAAAAATGTGAATGGAGTTGCCCCACATTGCAAACAACATTTGTGTACATTTCCTGACGACAGTCACATGCTAAGATTTTAAGGATTTAAAACTGTGAACTGAGATTCTCTCTAGGTGAAAGGTCTAAACCAAAAAATAACTGAATATAATAGAATCTGCACACAAACACTTTTAAATAATCTGTTGGGTTGTGACCTCTAACCCCTTGTTCAACCTCATGTGCAGGTTTGTGACGGATGCCACAGTGGCGGTGTTTGTAGCTGCCCTGCTTTTTGTTTTTCCCTCTAAACCTCCGCGTTTGTGCTTCTGGAGAGAACAGAGCTTTGACACAGGTCAGTTTAACACCTGCTCAGCTGATGTCTTGTTTGACTATTAAGCTAGATAGTGTAGATAACTTAATCGATAGCTATATGTATAGGTATATACAACGCATTCTCATCCCAAGGCATCATATACGACACTTTTGCAAAAGCTTAAACGTCCAACGCACATGGCACCGTTAAATGAGACGCTTAGGTATGGGGTAGGGTTAGGGTTAGACCACTAGGAGGCGCCTTCTGCCCCATATATATCTGCGTCTCATTTGACGCTTAAGGGTGCCATGTGCTTTGGAAGTTTAGGCTTTGGTAAAAGCGTCGTATATGACGCCTTGGGATGAGAACGGGCTCGAATATTTATATACAGTATACACTCACTTTTAGGTGGCGGACGGAGTACACGGCTTTATTACTTGAGTAAAAGTACAGATACCCCTTGCTAAATTTGACTCAAGTAAAAGTACTGAAGTACTTGTTTTTAAAAGTACTTGAGTATCAAGAGTACATTTTTAAGATTTGAACAAATATATATATATTTGTTCAAATCTTAAAAATGTACTTTAAAAATGATATTAATCAGATAATGTGAAAAAACAACATTAATGAACATAATCTTGTTTTTTCACATTATCTGATTTTTTTCTTGTTGTTGCTGCAAAATAATTTGGTATTTTAATGACATTAAGTTGAGTACTGTTGAGAATTTGTTGATATTGTTATATATATATATATATATATATATATATATATATATATATATATATGAAGAGTTCAGATGCAAAAGCCTCTAAGTGCCATTTAAAATTTTCTTCTAGAATGATCATTTTTATCAAGCTTGTATATTTAAGTTAAGTAATGTCACTTAAATGGCAAAGAGGATTACATAATTGTCATTTAAGTGAAATTACTGAACTTAGATATACAAGTTTGATAAAAATGATCATTCTAGAAGAAAATTTCAAATGGCACTTAGAGGCTTTTGCATCTGAACTCTTCATATATATATATATATACTGTATATATAAATATCAATGAAAAAAGTTAATAAATAAATAACACGAATAAATATGACTGTGGTCTATGTCAGTGCCCCAGCAAGACAGTGGGCCGACTCCAGCTTTGCTGACATGGACTGTGGCACAGAAGAAGATGCCCTGGAGCATCATCCTGCTGCTGGGGGGAGGCTTTGCCCTGGCTAAAGGCAGTGAGGTACAACACATGCTTTTCAAAATCTGTCTTTGTGTATTTGATTTCGAGTATGTTCAAGTCAGATATATTTGTATAGCCCTAGTGCTTTACCACAGACCAAGTTTTAGGGTTGGGCGATGTGACGGTAATAAGTTTGATCTAGCTAGTATGTTGTATTTATAGTATGGTATGTATTGTTCTATTAAACAATAAGTCTGATGATCAAAAGGATTTAATAGATTTGTTCTCATTTTATATTAAGTGTCTTTAAATTAAGATTTTAAATTAAAGACTAAAGAAAACCTGCAGTTCTTAATCAAACACCATGTAAAATGTCAGCTTCACTCGCTCGTCATGCTTTCTGTTTTTGTTTACTTTTATCTGGGTCAATGCTCAGGTCTCAGGACTGTCAAAATGGCTTGGAGATCAGTTGTCGCCTCTTCAGAGTATTCCTCCCTGGGCGATTGCCATTGTCGTGTGTCTGATGATCGCTACCTTCACTGAATGCACCAGCAATGTGGCCACAGCAACATTATTTCTGCCTATACTCGCATCTATGGTACGTACGCATCTAATATTCTTAAACTGTGAAGCTCACAAATAAATAAATGCATGCTCCTCGTTAGGGTTGGGTATCGTTTGAATTTGAACGATTCTGATTCCGATTCCTTGTTTCGATTCCGGTTCCTAACGATTCTCGATTCCGATTCTTTTAAGAGGCAGGGTCAAAAAAGTTTAGCTAACCTTGCTAACCAACGGCCTTTCTGAAGGAAATAATCCGTCTGTAAAAATACTCCTTTTGTCACAAATTTTGCATTTTGCCGAGATTTTGTTATTTTTAGAAAAGTGAAGCCACACTTTGGATCGCCGACGTAAGCTACTAATGTTCGACTCGCGTGGTTATGCCAACACTTCCGGTAGACGCTTCTTCGTTGGTGTTGTTCAGCGGTTTCTTCTTCCGGTCGGCGGACTGTGAATATCGAAACTAGGAATCGAAATTTTAACTTTTGAACGATTCCGGGAAATGAAAAGTTAGTCTCGGTTCCAATCGATACTCGATTCTCGATACCCAACCCTACTCCTCGTACACCTTTCATCAACACATTGAAAAATGCTCTGTGATTCAAGGCACTTCAGTAGGCCTTAAAGCATTTTTTTTCTTTTCTTTTTTTTTTTTTTGGGGGGGGGGGGGGGGGGGGGATATTTTAGGGTATTTAATTTTATATTTATATTTAAAGTATATATTATTAAATTTAAAGTATATAATATTAAATTTAATATTTTAAGTAATGAATACTTTTATTTGGAAAGGACATTAATTTGATTCAGCCATTCTTGTAAAGACTTTTACAAAAATTCTATTTCAAATAAATGTTCTTTTGAGTGGAGTAATGGCTTCTGAAAATTCAACATTGCCATTATATTATTAAAAAAATAATAATAATACAGACCACAAATTTTGAATGGCCATGTATAGATCTGAATCACTGATTGAAATATTATTAACGTTTGTTTCATGTTGATTTTGCAATAGTGAGATATAACTACATTTTTTCAAACTCACATGTTGCATTCACGTTGGGTTTTAAAGGGAATTAAAGATTTATTTGTTTATCTGTCATTTATATTATACCAGAGAGAGACAAATGAAGAAGTTGCTTAATTGTGTCGTTTTCTTTTAATAAGCACAGCTTCTTCCTCCATAAATCTCTCTCTGGATTTCACCTTCGTTGTCTCTTGCTGTGCGGTTGGCACTTCCTGCCCTCTTCTCATGAATTAGCCTCTGCAAAAGAGCCTGTGAATGGAGGGATTTGTAAGCTGAAGTGGCTCATATGGGAGAACCATGGAGATGTGTCATTGTTGTCAAGTTGAGAAAAGAAAAGAGAAAAGAAGATTGGGAAAGAACTGGCATTGGGGGAAGATCGAGGGTTTTCAACTCCTCGCTAACTCACTCGTTTCGGAAGGCAGATCCGCAGACGCTCCTCTGTGTGCCAGCATTGTTCATTCTCCTCTGTTACCTGCTTTGAGAACAGAGCCAGATCACTGTAGAACGTAGAAGGTTGTTTGATACAATAACGACGATCAACAATAATGACTTATCGAATATATTTTCGTAACACCCCGTCTGTCTGCTATTGGCTGATTATACAGGCCGTATTGAAAGCTTCTGTTCCCGGAAGAAATTCCTTGTTTGTTTGAGCAAACTTGGCAATAAAGAATTGATTTTATTTTATTGTAAATTAAATGTTGTATGTGTTAACATTCAGGCAGGAAGAAAGTGTAGTAGACATGGACATTTTTGCAGCTTTTGGATGGATGGAGGGATGGATAGATAGATGCATGAGTTTGTTACATATTTGTGTATATTTTTTATTGTTTTGTCTGAAATATTGTTGTTTTCAGGTCATAAACAATATAATTCACAGAGATAATGACGACTCAAAATGAGGCATATATGCAACAAACTATTCAGTATGCAGAAACCAAGGAAATAGGAACTAAAAATGTATGATGTGATAGATACATTTCAATTGTTCGCCACTAGGGGATGATATTTGTGTCAATGTGTTGTTTTTAAAAAAAAAAGTTTTTATAAATTTTCAATTACACGTTTTTTTGTATAATAAAAAGGAAGAGTTTTAGTTGGTCTCTTTTTGGCCAGATTAACCAAGCTCACCATAGAACAATCCCTACAATTTAAAGTCCCTCTGTGGTGAAAATCAAGGTTTTTTTGTGCTGTTTAGACAAACCATGTGTAAATGCATAAGTCAAGACCATTGCTGAGTCCTTAAATCTATAGTGAACCAAAGAGAGTCTTAAAAATGCAGTTTGAAGTCACTGGTGTTTCTGACGTCACACATTGTAACCATTCACGTCAACGTATGATCGTCAATGATTGGATTTCTGAGCTGGTGTGATTGAGTCGGGGTGGGGCTAATTTGCATATTCATACATCCGCATGTACAAAATATGTCATTTTGGTCATCAAAGATGAGTTTTAAAGGATAAGATGATTGACTTCAGACGGACTTTAATGAAATAACATATATTATAAAGACGTTTCATATTTAATGTCATTATATGATTTGTTAATTGCATTTAATAGATTATATTTGATAAAACATTTGTATTTGGTTTATGCATGTTTAAGTTGTTTTTTGTTGCATTTGCACAGTTCTGACCAGCAGGGGTCACCAGTGTGTGGCGTTTCGAGTGCTTAAGCGGAAAAGCGTTTTGTGAAAAATTGGTCCAATTGATTCAAAGTTTTGAAATGTTTTGTTTCCCATCACTACTAAACACAGAAAGCTAGAACTCAGATATGCAACTTCAAAACTGGTCTTAAAAATAAGGCCTGCAAGCTGCAATAAAGCTACTGTTGTTGTGTCGGACTGGTCGGAATGCAGCTAAATACATCATTTTAACTATGTATTTTTTCATTATTATAATATATAGGCCTATATTTAATTATTATTTGAATATATTTCAAAGGGACTAAATACATAGCATTAAATCCAATTCCATGTCTCAGTAAAATAAGCTGGTCTTATTCATTGTTTTTCTGTTTATTTCCAGTCCCAGTCTATACATATCAACCCTCTGTATGTCATGATCCCCTGCACCCTCAGTGCATCTTTTGCCTTCATGCTGCCAGTGGCCACCCCTCCAAACGCCATAGTCTTCTCATACGGATACCTGAAAGTGTCTGACATGGTGAGTGCTAGCCATTAATAAAACATGATTTTAAATATGAACCGTCACACAACTTTAAAAATGCACAGCGATATCTGAAGCAAATGCTTTGGCAATTAGATTAAATGAAGAAATGAAATTGGAAAAACATTATTGATGTGAATGTAGAACTATTAATTTCGGTTATTCAAATATTTGCTTATATCCGCAGGCCAGGACAGGGATTGTCATGAATATCATCGGCATCCTCTCCATTACCTTAGCCATAAACAGCTGGGGCAGATCTATCTTCAGTTTAGACACCTTTCCCAGCTGGGCAAACACTACAGATGTGTGAGAGACTGAACCCCTCCTTTTGTCCACTCAAACTGCACCGTTCAGCACTATCCTCGCCATGTTTCCAACTGAGGAGGCCAGGCAGGGTCAGAGCCAGTGGCTGGTTTCACTGGAGATGATAGTGTGTCATCACTTGTGCTGTGACTGTGCAGTTCAGTTGTTGTTTTTAATGTAATTTTTTATAAATTAATAATGAAATTATACAATAAAGTTGCTTGAAAAGCAGCTTTAAAAGAATATGTGGAAAGGCAAAAGGTTAGAATGTGGATTTTTAAACACAATATCTAAACAGTGGACAACTGTGTACACACATGCGACAGAACAGTGTGATTATGTACAGTTCAAGATTCATTAACTCACTTTTGCAATGTAAATTTAATAATGTAAATTAAAATACTGTTTTTTCTTCATATTTCCTACTAATACATTTAAACACACTGTTTTACCTGCATATAGCCAATGTTTTAAATCAGTATACATTTGTGTTTTTAAATCTAATTGACATTATGTTTAGGACATTTTAGGGATATTTATAAAGGAACACATCTATAACATTGGTTGTAGTAGGTGAAGATGGGGTATATGTCACTTTTAAAAAATGTTTTAAATGTAATTTGTAACAAGTTAAGCATAGAAGATTATGATGTTTCATCCAGATTGTTTGGCCTATATGAGGAAACAGCAGAAATTGAAATATATTTGCTATTAGATGTTATATTTCTGTGAGTAATGAAATAAGCTTCTTTTCCACATTACCCATAAAATAAATATTTTATATACATATTTTATATATATTTTATTTTATATTGTGTATTTCAAAAATGAACTGCATTAGCACATTAAATCTATGATAAAGTCATAATAGATGAAGTGTTAAAATTATAAAGCATTGCCATTTAAAAAATGTGACATCTATTGTCAAGAGGAAAATTAAAAGTAGGGGAACTTTTCAGGTCCGTGTAATGCTTCACAATTCAGTTATCAGACTATACGATACAAATGAAAAAAAATGAATCTTGTGTATGCAATGTTTTTTTTTTTTTTTTACCTTTACAGAGAGGACAAAAGTTATCAATATCTCATTTAAAGCGTTCCAGTTGGCTATATTTTTTCTTTTTACAGGATAGATTGTTATTTTAAAAGAGAGTTATTTTACTTAAAACATAATTTATTCACTGTTCGCCAAGTTTTACACCATTTCACATCTCCAAACATAGGAGCCCCCCCAAAAAGCGAGCTAACACGCATGCGCTGTAGTAGGTTTTTCGATTACGTTATGAAAATGTATGATCTATTTCATCTATGTTCCATTATATGCAGCACAAATTACATTATTTCATTAAATCTATCACTAATGACATCTTCGCATCTTTGTTTGACAGAATATATTAATGGTCAACTAAGAGTTAGCAGTTTAAGTTATTTATATGTCTGTAATGTAGCTTTAATGTTTAAATTCATCGACAATAATAGCCATAAGATGTCTTTTCCCTACTTGCAGCTTCAAAGCGGGCAAAGCGGTATGCAAATTTAAAAAATGGCACGGCCGTTGTCATGACACCGTACTCACTGTTACACAACGACGGAAAATTTTACGACACCAGCCGCACTGGTTTTCTGGCAAACATGGCGTCTCCGTAGGTGTCTCAAACAAAAACGGCATATTTTGGTTTAGATATTTCTCCTAAAGATCCGTTTAAAATTTACATTTGCAAGATAGTTTTCTCTCCCGTCGTCTGTCATGGCTGGGATTATGGAAACAGGTTTGTAATTTGTTGATGTTGACCATTAACGTGTTATTTCACTATATTCTTTCGCAAGACTGCAAAACAAGTTTGATTTGAGTGTGACAATTAATGTTAGTCTTTTGTATCATATGCCATTTACATTATGCGAAAGTAAATTCATACGTGGGGTGAATTCATACCGAAATATGTTGCATTTTCGTTCAAGTAATTTTTATAATAATAAATAACCTTACTTAAATAATAATAACCTTTTAAAATCATACTTTTCGCAGAGGAGCAGGCAAGAAACCGTTTCCAGCTGGAGTTGGAGTTTGTTCAGTGCCTAGCGAACCCAAACTATCTGAACTGTAAGAACAGACATTGATTGGCTTTGTTACAAGCTTATATTATAAATACTTTGTTAGAGTGATTCAGATATTTCAGTTAATGGTTCATCTATAGCAGTTTGAATCACTGAATCTAAGCTAATTTTGTTTCAATGGTTCAATTTCGTAGATTGGTCTTAATTTTGCTTTTGTGCATTTAAATATGTCATATAACATCCTGCTTTTTATCCTGCAGTTTTGGCTCAACGGGGTTACCTGAGAGAGAAGCCTTTTGTCAATTACTTGAAGTATCTACTTTACTGGAAAGAACCAGAATATGCTAAATTCCTGAAGTAAGTCTTATGCTGTAAAATGTTTTACTGATCTGATATGTGTGTGTATGATAATTTTTATCAAGCTTGTATATTTGTATATTATTAAGTATATTTGTATATTTAAGTATATTTAAGTAATTTCACTTAAATGGCAATGAAGATTGTCATTAATTGTCATTTACTGAACTTAAATATACAAGCTTGATGAAAATGAAAATGATCAATTCTAGATTCTAGAAGGAAATTTCTATATATATATATATATATATATATATACTGTATATACACACACACACACACACACACACACACACACACACACACACACACACGATTAAGGTAATGCGTTTTCTCCATGATGTAGACACTCATGCATGTATGGGAACAGACAGAAAGCACAAAAGTAAAAAAAAAAAAAAAGAAAAGAAAAACACCATAAACTTTTAATAAAAAGTGTTATGAAGCCTGTAGAGTGAATATGAAACCTGTAATGTTAGGAGATCTTTTGTAATGCATACATGTATAGCTGTAGGTATCAGGACATATTCCAAGTGGTCAGAATATAAAAAAATATATATTTAAAATGCGTTTTCAAAAGAAAACGAAGTTCTATGTTATAAAGCCTGCAAGAGATTGAGCCTCAGTCAGATGGAGGAAAAAGTAACGCAAATAATTTAACATTACTTTACATGTAATTAGTTACTTTTTTTAAGGAGTAACACAATATTGTAACACATTATATTTAAATGTAACTTTCCCCAACAGATCTCATCTATATCTCCAATAATTCTCAATAAATGAATTTTCCTCTCATGGTGATTATGTGATTTGTCATATTAGATGTAGCTTAAATCTTAATCTTTTTCCCCTTAGATATCCTCATTGTCTGCACATGTTAGAGCTGTTGCAGTATGAGCACTTCAGAAAAGAGCTGGTGAATGCGCAGTGTGCCAAGTTCATAGACGAACAGCAGATCCTACATTGGCAGCATTACTCCCGGAAGCGTACGCGCTTACAGCAAGCGCTCGCGGAGCAGCAGCAGCAACAGCAGCCGCAGGCTCCATCCCATGGCAACACCACCTCCAAATGAGGCCGTTAACACGCTCCTGCTGCCAGTTACTCTTTCACTGGAACATTTTTGTAAAAAAATCGGGCTTTATCCAAAATTCCTAATGTTGTGTCTGTTTATACGACTGGAGAGAAAGGTAAAATAGCTTCAAAAGAAGGTAAGGGCAGAGTGAAATAGATTGTCGTCGAGCAGTATGTCATGTCTTACATTTGTTAGCTCCACCTGCCACATGTTTTATCTTTATATTTGTATTATGTTTATGTATGCATTTTGGACAAAAGCAGAAACCCAAATCCAAAATAAAGATTTGCTTTACTTCATTGCATTACTGTATCTTAAAAAAAAAGAAAAAAAAAAAAAGAGAATACATTGTGACAAGTTTCCTATAAATTTTTACTTTAATATGAACTAAGAATTGATGAACAATACTTCAACAGCATTTATTAATTTTATTTCACGTTAATCTCGACATTTACTACATTAAAAGCTTGTGTTTGTTAAAAATGAGTTAATGCACTGTGAACAAGAACAAACAGTGATTTGTACATAACATTAAGAAAGATTAATAAAAACTGTGTTGCTCATTGTTAGTTCATGAAGTGTTAATACGGTAACTGTTAACAAATGAAAACTTATTACCGTTAACATTAGTTAAGATGAAATAACAATGAAGAATAATTCTACAGCATTTAATAATATTATTAGTTAATATTAATTTCACCACTTACCAATTGTAATGATTCCTGTCTGTTTCCCTTGTCTTGTGTGAACTTTTGCTATTTCCTGTTCTGTGCCATGTTTTGTAGTCCTTTGTAGTTTTTCTTGTTGATGAGTTCCCCCAGGTGTTTCTGATTAACCATGCCCCCTTGTTACCTTGTTTATCTTGTTTGTCTGTGTATTTAAACCTCTGTGCTTCAGTTGTTGGGTGTTGGTCATTGTTTAAATGTTTGCTGTTCCTAAGTTCCGGTTCTGAGTTCCTGTTCTTGTTGTTCCCTGGATCTCCTGTTTGTTTTGTTATTATTAAAAGTGCATTTGGATCTATTCTCCGCTTCATTCCTGCCTGCAGCGTAATAGAACGACCGACCAAAATGAATCCAGGAGCACTAGAAAGAGATCTCCGGCCAACTAAACATCCACGGCTGATCATAATTCCTAGGATGGCGGCCGCCATGCCAGATTGGTCGAAGTATCTTTGCGCCCCGTCAGATCTGCGTGCCGAACTGGACCT
The DNA here is from genome assembly GCF_988280905.1 of Pimephales promelas. Classification (NCBI taxonomy): domain Eukaryota; kingdom Metazoa; phylum Chordata; class Actinopteri; order Cypriniformes; family Leuciscidae; genus Pimephales; species Pimephales promelas. Next base: position 29,188,192 of record NC_142787.1, read on the forward strand.
GTGCACCCTGCCAGATTTTAGTGCGGTGCCGGCGCTCACTATCAGCCCTGCCGAGCCCGAGCTCCACGTCAGCCCTGCCAATCCAGAGACCGTCCAGCCAGAGACGCTTCGCGTCACTTCTGCCGAGCCGGTGTCTACGGACAAGATGGCCGATTCAGAGACTGTTCATGTTACCTCTGCCAATTCAGAGACTGTTCAGGTCACCGCCTCCGAGCCAGTGTCTAAAGACAAGATGGCCGCCTCCAAGCCAGTGTCTACGGACCAGATGGCCGATTCAGAGACTGTTCACGTTCCTTCTGCCGATTCAGAGTCTGTTCATGTCACTTCCTTCGTGCCAGTGCCTAAAGACAAGATGGCCAATCCAGTCTGTTCCTGTTCCCGAGCCAGTGTGTGTGTTGTCTGTCCCCGAGCCAGTGTGTGTGTTGTCTGTTTCCGAGCCAGCGTCTGTTCCTGTGTTTGTGTCTGTCCTTGTGGCCGTCACTGTTCTAGTGTCTGCTGTTCCTGAGCCGTGGCCGCCCGCTCATCCTGCTCCGCCCTGGCCACCCGAGTGGTCCTCACCGCCGTGGCCGCCCGAGGGGTCCTCACCTCCGTGGCCGCCCGAGGGGTCCTCACCTCCGTGGCCGCCCGAGGGGTCCTCACCGCCGTGGCCGCCCGAGGGGTCCTCACCGCCGTGGCCGCCCGAGGGGTCCTCACCGCCGTGGCCGCCCGAGGGGTCCTCACCGCCGTGGCCGCCCGAGGGGTCCTCACCGCCGTGGCCGCCCGAGGGGTCCTCACCGCCGTGGCCGCCCGAGGGGTCCTCACCGCCGTGGCCGCCCGAGGGGTCCTCACCTCCGTGGCCGCCCGAGGGGTCCTCACCTCCGTGGCCGCCCGAGGGGTCCTCACCGCCGTGGCCGCCCGAGGGGTCCTCACCGCCGTGGCCGCCCGAGGGGTCCTCACCGCCGTGGCCGCCCGAGGGGTCCTCACCGCCGTGGCCGCCCGAGGGGTCCTCACCGCCTTGGCCGCCCGAGGGGTCCTCACCGCCGTGGCCGCCCGAGGGGTCCTCACCGCCGTGGCCGCCCGAGGGGTCCTCACCGCCGTGGCCGCCCGAGGGGTCCTCACCGCCGTGGCCGCCCGAGGGGTCCTCACCGCCGTGGCCGCCCGAGTGGTCCTCACCGCCGTGGCCGCCCGATGGGTCCTCACCGCCGTGGCCGCCCGAGGGGTCCTCACCGCCGTGGCCGCCCGAGGGGTCCTCACCGCCGTGGCCGCCCGAGGGGTCCTCACCGCCGTGGCCGCCCGAGGGGTCCTCACCGCCGTGGCCGCACGCTCATCCTGCTCCGCCCTGGCCGCCCGCACTTTTGCTCCACGGGTCCCCAGGTGCGCCTCCGCTCCACCTCCCTCCTGAACTGTTGTCATGAGGAACTTCTGGAATCCGCTCCTTAGGTGGGGGGCTATGTAATGATTCCTGTCTGTTTCCCTTGTCGTGTGTGAACTTTTGCTATTTCCTGTTCCGTGCCATGTTTTGTAGTCCCTTGTAGTTTTTCTTGTTGATGAGTTCCCCCAGGTGTTTCTGATTAACCATGCCCCCTTGTTACCTTGTTTATCTTGTTTGTCTGTGTATTTAAACCTCTGTGCTTCAGTTGTTGGGTGTTGGTCGTTGTTTAAATGTTTGCTGTTTCTCAGTTCCGGTTCTGAGTTCCTGTTCTTGTTGTTCCCTGGATTCCCTGTTTGTTTTTTTATTACTAAATGTGCTTGCATTTGGATCTATTCTCCACTTCATTCCTGCCTGCAGCGTAACACCAATAGGTTTTAAAATCAAAAGTGCATTTGTTTACTGGTAAATGCACTGTAAACTAACATGAATAACGATTAAGAATTGTAGTTTTACTAACATTAACAAAGATTAGCTGTAACTATTTATAAGTATATAGTTTTACAGTTCTTAAAAATCATTTACAAACTAATTAATAGTCTCTACATTGTTAATATATTAATAATAGGCTATTTACAAAGAGTGAGTTCTTCATTCATTGTCACTGTAATTAACACAATTATTATTAGATGTCCATGTCTTTCTTTCTTCAGTCGAAAAGAAATTAAGGTTTTTGATGAGAACATTCCAGCATTTTTCTCCATATAATGGACTTCAATGGGAACCAAACGGATCAAGGTCCAAATGAGAGTTTCAGTGCAGCTTCAAAGGGCTTTAAACAATTCCAGACAATGAATAAGGGTCTTATCAAGTACCCTTCGAGTCATGACTCGAAAAAAGATTTGTTCATTTTGATGAACGAGTTTGAACAGGAGAGTCACGAACGCTCATCACAGAACAGCAAGGCGAGCATTTGAGCTTATAAAACGTAAACTTTTTTATTTATTTTTTAAATGACTGATCGTTTCGCTTGATAAGACCCTTATTCGTCGCCTGGTGTCGTTTAAAGCCCTTTGAAGCTGCACTGAAACTCTCATTTGGACCTTGAACCGTTTGGTTCCCATTAAAGTGCATTATGTGGAGAAAAATGCTGGAATGTTCTCATCAAAAACCTTCATTTTCGACTGAAGAAAGAATGACATGGACATCATGGATGACATGAGGGTGAGTAAATTATCCGCAAAAGTGTTTTTTTTTTAAAGTGAACTACTCCTTTTTTGGAGTAGTACTTTTACTTCAGTATTTTATTACTCTTTCCTCCTCTGGGCAGTTTTGAAGTCTGAGTTGAGAGAGAAAGGTGTGTTGCCTGTAGACATGGACATTGATTCTCCAGTTTCTGTTGGTGCATTTATTCGGACTCAGGCTTAACATTTGACCAAAATGAACTGTTAGTGATTCAACTTGAGCATGACAATCATAAACATGAGTTACAAATTAAAAAGCAGATTGAGGTGCAGAGGATTTGGCAAGAGGTAGAGCAGGCCAAAATTAGATCTGGAAGGGCACCGCTTATCTTCTGTAAATGATAGTAAGGGGTCCAGGGAAGATCAGAGTAGGCAGTTCTCTAGAGCATTTATCAAGAATGATATTTATAGTAGTCGGGTTGATGTGCGTGTTTATATTTCGCAAGATTCAAATGGGAATTGATTTTTTGACATGCGCACACTGCACAAATACTGTATGCCACTGTTCGCGCATAATTCACATCTATTGGTTCTTGTTTTAAACAACAGACTTAATATTTATCCGTCTCTGGTCATGATTTGCAGACGATGAGCATGCTTATATTTATCACGCAGTTAAACCCCGCGCCCAAAAGTCACGTGTGGATGAGAACCTAAAACAAGCAATATAGTCATATAATGGACTTCAATGGGAACCAAAAGGTTCAAGGTCCAAAAGACAGTTTCAGTGCAAACTGTTCAAAGGGCTTTAAACGATTCCAGACAATGAATAAGAGTCTTATCAAGCGAAACGATCGCTTACGAACGCTACAATATATATGAAACAATTTATATATATATATATATATATATATGATTCAAATAAAATACTTCTATTAGTAATTATTTTATATTATTTGATTAAAACACGTTTATCAAATATAAATCATGTAACAAAGATCATAGACAATAACCTACACTTGAAGTTATGAATTTGTATGTGTACAAATATAGTTTATGAATGAGTGTACATGTTTGTCAAATAGTTAAATGTATAAAACATAAAGACATGCCTTTGTAATCATATTGTTAACATGATTTAAACTTAGATAATGAAAGTCCTGTCTAAAAGGAAAAAAAAGAATATTGTCACATTAATGACTTAAATGATACTAAACTTAAATGATCGCAAAGTATGATTTGAAATAAAGGCTTTTGTAGTACTACTTTTATACATTTTTGGTTCTTGTTTAATAAAGCAGCTGTAACTTTTGAAACCGGCTTGGTATTTGTTGTTCTAAAATCAGAATGATCTATAACAATCCTGGTAATGTTCGTAGACAAACTTTAAGTTGGCTTGAAAAAGCATAGCCAGAAAGTTTTAAAATGTTCTAGCATGGTTTAACCCTCATGTGGTGTTCAGGTCAATTTGACCCGGAGAAGATTTTCTTTTTCCTGAAAATACTAGTTAATGTTATTGCTTTGGACTGAAACTTAATGACTTTGTTCCCAAATGGTATAACTATATAATAAATGTATAACTTTTTTATAGTTAAGTTATAGGGGGAGGGGGGGGGGGGGGGTTTGTTACCTTGTTACACTTGTGGTGTTCCCGGTCAAAAATGACCGGTCTATAAAAAATAGCTTATAAATCACTCATTATACCATGTTTCCACCCAATCTTGGATTCAATCTTTTTGTCAACTTGTTCTCTTTCAATCAGGACTGGTTTTATATTTCTGTTTGCATCTGATTAATCGTGGGCCTCATTTATCTGAGAGTAGGCATGGTCAAAAATTGTCACAATGGGCGACCATTGAAAGTGAATGGGAGAGACTACTTTACAGTAGCCTACATTAAAAAAGATATGAGTAAAGTTCCACAGCTCATTTAGTCTCCATTGACTTATCTGCTTGAATGCTGGGGTTCCTTTAATGAAACCTGACCCGAGCACAAAGTCACTTCTGTTTATGTAATGACCTCGTGGAGTACAGCAGCAGCAGGCAGGGCTAAACTTACTACCAGATAGTTTACTAATGTCTCACTTAGATATCCACCCAGACGTCTCCCTGCAATGGACCTTTAGTGAAACCTTTTACGCAGATGTAGTTCAGTACTGTAACTAAATATAAGCTGCACTGTGGGAATTAAAGACTTCAGGAATAGCGAAAATGGACAGTTTTACCACAGTGACTCAGATAAACGGAGACTCACAACAGGAGAAAAGTGATGATGCTCAGTCAACGTCGAGTACACAGGTTGTGTGTGGAGGGTGTCGGAAGAAACTTCGGAGTTTGTTACCTGTGAATTATAAAGAAGAAATTGTAGAGCTGCTAAAACTGGCTGGACCCGTGGTAAGTTATGAATTGATTTATGAAGCATTTTAAACTTTGCTTATAGCAATCATAACCAAAATCATGTTCACTGTTGATTGCCAAGAGAAAAAGAATAACGGACACCTTTGATTTTGTTCAGAACATGAACACATGAATATGAATATTGAAAATAAACTTTATTTTCTGGTTGATGGGGGATGTTTGACCTTTAATTATTGACACACTTTCTGAGACTCCTGAGAAATTGGAAGTTGCACCATAACGTAGTTGAATGTCTCTTAATATGTTTTGCAGAAAGATCTGAAATATAATTAATTGTCAACTTCTTAGTTCTTTGGTCAGGTTTGACTCATAAAGATACAATATTTACAAAACTGAAAAAGTAGAAAATGTCTCGTTTCCCCTTTTTTGCAGTTTATATCTCAACTGATGATCTTTCTGATCAGCTTCATCAGCACTGTGTTCTGTGGACACTTGGGGAAAACTGAACTGGCCGGCGTGGCTCTGGCTATTGCTGTGAGTTCACAAAATTACTTTATTATTTACATCATTTATTAAAACACCCATCATCTTTATAAATACGTCATTTTTGCTCACAGGTTATTAATGTGACTGGCATCTCCATCGGATCTGGATTGGCGTCTGCATGCGATACTCTCATCTCTCAGGTATGATCGTCAATGTTCAGTATTTTGAGTGTCACTTGTGCTCAGATGTCATTTGAAGGGAATTGTGTCCTGCAGACGTTTGGGGGTAAAAATCTGAAGCGGGTGGGTGTGATACTGCAGAGAGGGATCCTCATCCTCCTGCTGGCCTGTTTCCCCTGCTGGGCTCTTCTCATCAACACAGAGCCGATCTTGCTGGCTGTCCGTCAGAGTCCCGCTGTGGCCAGGTCTGACACATTCAACAACACACATTAAGTTATGGTTCTGTTTAGCAAAACTTACCTGAGTGATGTGCTGATAAAGTCTGTTGTCAACATATTGTGAATGCAAGTGAACATACAAGTAGGATCAATTATATAAGTATTGTGAAATAATATTATGCCATATCATTTGGACATGTGGCAGTCACATGGACCTAAAGCCAGTGTCTGTGGAGTTCTTTTAACTGTGTGTCATTGTTTGCCCCCACCCCTCTCTCTCTATATATATATAACTTTTTTTCTCTCTCTCTCTCTCTCTCTCAACAGTCTGTCACAACTGTATGTAAAAATATTCATGCCTGCTTTGCCTGTGAGTGACATATTAAACATGAAATGTATTCACTATACAGTAAAAAGAACTATTCTATGTAATAACTTCAAAAAATATACATTTTCAGGCTGCCTTTATGTATCAGCTGCAGGGAAGGTATCTTCAAAATCAGGTAAACCCAAGCATTGTGTCTCCATTATTATTACTGTTCAAAAATCGCATATACAAGGGTCTGATTTTGATCATATATTTGTTTAGGGTATTATTTGGCCTCAGGTCCTCACGGGAGTAGCAGGGAACATCCTCAACGCTTTAATAAACTACATCTTCCTTCATCTGCTTGATCTCGGTGTGCCGTAAGAAGCTGTCTAGATTCTGTTTATCACATTTCATAGGATCTTATGTTGTGTTCCAAATTACATCCAGTACTATACGCTTTGCACTTACTATGCACAATGTACTCTACCGTCCAATATGTGAAGTTAAAAATTCAATTTTGGATGCTTTGTAATGCTTTGGAGTCTGATAGACACAGTGTAAGGAAAACTATGACGGTTCGGCTCGGTCTGAAAACACTACTTGCACTATTTATACTACAAAATGGCATAAAGTGCATAAGTATGCAAATTGGGACACACCTTTAGTTTTTTGTTATTTGTTTGAAAGTAAAATAATTCAAGGTCCAAATGACTCCATGGAGTCCTTCTTTCTTACTAACAGTGGATCTGCTGCTGCAAACACCATTTCCCAGTATTCATTGGCTGTGTTTCTCTATGTCTACATCCGCTGGAAGGGCCTGCATGAACCCACCTGGGATGGTGAGTGTCTTATCTGTCAGCACCATTGGTTTTCAAGAGAGTTTACTGTTTATATTCTGAGACACAAAGATTTGCGCAATAACAAAATTACATTAAAACCTTAAAACATTCAAGGAATGTCTAGTAAATAAATGTATTTTAACCAAAGTCTTTTCACAAAAACTATTTTTTAGATGATTAAAATTGGGCATGGATGTTGCTTTAATATTTAAAGGTGCCCTCTGGGATAAAAAAATCAAATCATACACCATATTCCATACCAGATGGGGGCAGTATACCTCCAGAAAAATACCTCCGCGGCCGCGCGCACTCATGTCTTCAAACAACACGGGCGAGCGCTGTTGTCTCCCTCGCGCATAATAAATCAAATCAATTGATTGAGATGATAGTAAAAGGTTGGAAGACCGCAGTTTCACGTGGATCATTTGGAGATTTTCAGAGATTAGAGACTAAATGAACAACATCTCAATACTAAATTATAAAGGCCGCCTCATAGACAAGCTGGTGCATTAAAGCCCAGGCTATTAGGATTCAAAGTTATTTTTAGTTTATGGTATTCGTTTTGTTCATGTTACATTTTTTATCATTAGTTTGAATTAATTTGACAGACAGCATTCCCTGATGTGGACCAAGCTAGCGCCTTTCAGAGCTGCCAACTCTCACAAATTCACCGTGAGACACAAAACTTTTCACACACTCTCACGCCACATCCATTTTGTCACGCACAGAAAAGGACACGGAGACCGATCTCAGCTCTCAGATTCTGTTAATTTTATTACGCAATTCAAACAATAAATACAGTATTGGCGCGTTACACGACAGATCCCTAGCGCACGTGAACTGATCATCTCTACTAGCTAATGGACAAAGAACACGAACACTGTTGAAAGATACAGTATGTTACAACTTACCAAAATGTATTCCTCATGCATAATATCGACCAATCATTTTTTGAACTCTTCCCTGAACTGAAATGTAGTAGTGGGCTTTATTTTCCACACGACTGACATCAGGTTCAAGTACACACAAGCCGCGCGACTTACTCGGCTATTGCAGTTTGGTTGGTGGTTGCCGCGCCCGCCCGCATACCGCCTCCCATGGCCGAAACTCGTATTACGACACCTGCCGGGCCGAGGCTAGTAATTTAGCATGCTAATTTCGGTTTATATCTCGGCAGCACTATAACTTGTCAGTTTTTTAATGACATCATTGCGCTTATTTCTTCTCACTTTCTTTGATGTGTGTAGCTCATTTTTGGATATTTTTACCTTAATTATTCCATATGGCACCTTTAAATGTTACTATAATTGAATCTTTTTGCACAACTTTTCTTGATTTGAAAATTGTTTTAGTGTTGGATAATAATTTAAACGATGATTTCACTCACAGGAGCAATATGTACCAGTTTTATGTCCTGGTGCAAAGCATGCTGTTTTCTTAATTAATATGTGACCAGACAGTAATTTACACTGTTAATCTATAAGACGGTGTAGAGGAGAGTTCACTGAAATGTTTCGATGAGTCATGGTTCATTTTATAACACACTACCATAGATGTTGAAACTGTCGTATCTTTTTTGCTGATCTCCATCTCTGTCTCACATTAGGCTGGTCTCGTGACTGTCTGCAGGAATGGGGCGCCTTCATTCGCTTGGCTCTTCCCAGCATGCTCATGCTATGTGTGGAGTGGTGGACATATGAGATTGGGGGATTCCTGGCAGGTTTGCAAACATCCTGTGTTTTTATGTAGCCTAATTCAATTTGCCTTGTGGCGTGAATTCACGATCTTCATGTATTGTATTTTGTCATTGTAGGGCTCATCAGTGAGGCCGAACTGGGAGCCCAGTCTATTGTGTATGAGTTGGCCACTATTGCATATATGGTAGGTTTACAAAGGCCATTCGGTCTTGAAACAAAAACAAAACTGTACATTTGTTCGGGTTTGAGGATCTTCTCAGACCCAGCAGCACCAGCTGTTTGCAGGTCAACAGCTCAAGATATTAACATTACATTTATACAAAAGATAAACTGACGTTGAAACCTGTTGACAGAACTGTGTAACTAATATGTGTTACATTTCTGTTATTCTACTTTCAGTACTTCTCAGTCTCACTTTCCATTAGCAAATAGTATTTTGTTATCCTCTACATGGGTGGTGAAAACCAAATCACACATTGTAACTGAACACATCAGCCTTTTATTTCCAAATACATTTTCAACAAATACTCAAAAGTATTAGATCTTGATAGTAGTAATCTTGCATATTTGCATATGAAAAACTTGCACAGTGTGGTGCACTTGTTTCTATGTGAAACTAAGCCTTAATCCATCCCATAATTGAGATTATTAAATGTAGTCTTGGAAATAACTAAAGCATGTAAAGTTTTCATAGTAAGTGTGACCAAATCACCCAACAGAAATCATTGCTTTTGAAATAACGGTTAGTAAAATCACAAGTAAAATGGCTCCAAGAACAACAAAATCTGTGATAAACGATATCCTTTGGTTAAAGTAGACCAATTAGCTTGAGCTCAAGTCATTATTTTCTATTTGCCATTCAGTTTCCGCTGGGATTTGCAGTGGCCGCCAGTGTGAGGGTGGGAAATGCTCTTGGAGCTGGAAACACCGAAAAAGCCAAGCTGTCCGCCAAAGTGTCTTTATTCTGTGGACGTATGTGATCTATTCATCAACAGCATTGCTATAAGATGCCTAATTGCTTCTAAGAATATTTGCATGCATTATTAATTATAAAAATCTCACTTATGACTATGTTTTATCATCATTTAACTGTTATTTGGTTTCCCTGGTGTGTTTTTTTTTCTAGTACTTGTTTCTTGTGTGGTTGGAACCATTTTGGGAAGTACCAAAGATGTTATTGGATACATATTTACCACGGAAGAGTAAGTACCTACAAATTAGATCTACTTTGATTAAAAGCAATATGACATTTTAGATTGGGTATGTTAGGTCAGAATGCGAGTCTGATTCTGCTCCATAGGGCTTTTTTGATTCGTGTCTTAACCGAACCGATTATGAGGCGTGTCTTAACCGAACCAGGAAAGAACAAAAACTCTGCACTCAATTGGATAGACCTATCAACCAATCAGAGCTACACAATAAGTGTTGTTTATTTTTATGAGCTACACAAAGTTGTCAATAGAACTCAACGGCCCGTACGCCGGAAGAAGTAGTGAAATAATGAGTGTTGCTTCTTTTACTTGGTCCTCCATGAGCGCGACCAAAGGAGAAACCACAACGACCACAGGCTGTTTATTGCGTCCCATCTTCTTAGTGACCATAGGAGCCAGCTGATAATATAAACTTTTGCCGAATCCTGTAGGAAGGACGGCAAACACATCTTTCCGATCGACAAATGCATTGATTGCAGTTCTCTGTTCTTCTTTTAAAACGAATGGGCTGTCGATTTCTTTTACAACAGGCAAGCGCTCTTTGATAATGTGATGATTATGTAACTGCAGATCATCTGTCCATCATCATATAAAGCCCGTCCTGGCAGTTTGATTAGCCGGACAAATTCTGAACCGATCATAATCACTCCTCAATGGATCGAGTCCAGACCGAACTTCCCGACCAAAAAATGTTGTGGGCGGGGTTTAGGCTGGCATCAAGGCTAGGAGAAACTGCAACGTACAGTATGGCAGCTCTAGTAAAGAATACAAATAAAATAGTTAAATATATATTAATTGCATCATAATTGAATTGGTTCATGTTGAAACTTTAAAATCATTAACATCTGATCTGTGTACTGAACGCTCTCTTTCTCTCTCACAGGGAAATTGTGTCCAGAGTATCAAAGGTCATGGTCATGTATGGCTTCTTTCATCTATTTGATGCCATTGCGGTAAGAGTTTTTATTTTTAACTATCATGTAAAAAAAAAAAAAAAGAAGATAATTCACCAGTACAAATATCTGATCGTCTGTAAATATATATTTACTTTAAGAAGCAAATTTGCATAAACTTGGTTCCAGATCAGTTCTCTAGATGCTTAATACCTCCAACTCCACTGGTATATTGTTTTTTCTTTTGTTTTAAGCATAAATCTAATGATATTTTGTTAAAAAAAAAAATTATATATATTTTGATGAAAAGCAAAACAAAAATATGTTTTATTCCTTCTTAACAAAAAAAGTCTTGAACAGTTTAAATAAACTGAAAAAGGGTGTGGTGAGATTTTGATTTCTATTCAGTCTTTCAGGTCACTTCAGATATTGTGAGTGTCTGATAATGTCCTCTTGATAATAGTCAAACTAATGTTTGTTTTTCTGTCTGAAGGCCATTACAGGCGGCATTGTCAGAGGTTCAGGAAAGCAGCTGCTTGGTGCTCTCTGTAACATTGTGGGATATTATTTTGTGGGATTACCAATAGGAGTGTCACTGATGTTTGCCCTCGGCATGGGCATCGTTGGTAGGTGACCTGCAGTTTTGCTGAAATAACCAAACTACTTTCAATCACCTCACGTCCCAACAAGTCCATCAATCACCTCACGTCTCAACAAGTCCATCAATCACCTCACGTCTTTTCTCTCTGTTGTTAGGTCTGTGGATTGGGTTTTTTGGGTGTGTCTTCCTACAGTCTTTGTTCTTCATCATCCTCATTTGCAAACTGGACTGGAAAAAGGCGACTCAAGAGGTGGGCCATTTTTCCTCATCCATAGTTCATATGTACAGATGATTATTTTAGTCTTTATCTTCTTATTTTCAGGCCTTGATCAGAGCGGGTGTTCAAGCCCCTGAGACCAAAGATGAATCTTATGCAATGGAAAATAAGGGCTGCACAGAAGGTACTTTCTGTCTGTGGTATATGATGACCTTAATGATGAACAAAAAGATGTTTCTTTTATCATGAATTTACCCTTATGTTGACCAATTATTGTACAGAAGTGCCAGAAGATTCCCAGCACACTAAAGAAGGCCAGACCGATGCAAGCACAGACCTGGAAGGACTCAGTAAAGGAGAAGGAGGAATAACAGACGCAGGCACAAAGGTCACAGTTGGGGTGGTTTTGACCAACAAACAGCTGGTTGTTCGTCGAGGACTAGCGGTTTTCTGCATGCTGTTTATATTAGCAGGAGGGATTGTGTTAAATGAGGTGCTCACTGGATTTCTCAGATGAGCGTAATAAATACAGAGCTTTGTCTTTAATGCAAAATTTAAAGAATAAAATTCAACAGTGCCAAAGTTAAAGCTGCAGTCCGCATTTTCCCTCTTTTTCGCCATCTGTGTTCGAAATCTGCAATTGCAGTCATTCGGGAATTATCAACTTTTCTTGAGTTGTAGCAGAGTGTCTAATTGAAGAGAATTGGCACTGGCTGGTTACTTCCGGGTTCTGGACTGGCTGCAGTAACACGTCTCTGTCCATGCGGGGGCGCTCGCGGTCAAGTGCAGAATGAATGGGAGTCAATAGGGTTTCACTTTTCTCAGGATGTAATTTGAAAGTTGCATTTAAAAGGGAGGGCTAAGATATTACACTCAGCTGAAAATTGCATTTTTAAGTTCACTTATCAGTTCTAAAAATCCGTTCAAAAATGTGATGACGTCACACAACAGCTGAATGCTAGCGTGTTCCAGCCAACAACGGCCTAACCTGTAAGACATTGAAAGGACATAAGTACTCGTTCATTCGACTTTTGGCTTGTAATCTATATTGAACTTGCGGAATCAACAATAAAATCTATGTTGATTTAACGACAAGCAGGTGAAAGAGACACTTTTAGCCGTTTAGCCCCATAGACTCCCATTCATTCTGCTCTCGCCCGCGATCACCCCCAGTGGAATTCTAATGGAACTGCAACCAAGGTGATGCACAATGGGGCTAATAGGAAGTGCCAAGGCTCTCCGTTAGACGGGCTCTGGTTGTATTTCAACACTGCACAGCGCGGATGAACACATTGAAGAGAGTGCGCAGCTGTCAATACTGGCATTCAGAATCACTGATTATTCTTTTTCGAAGTATGACCAACTTAATAATTTTAACCGGAAAATGTGATCTGAACAAGTAAGCAAGCAGATAGTTTTGAACACTGGCTGGTTAGGCATTTTCCCAAATTTGTATTTTGTATAATTTTTAACCAAAAAAAAAGCCATGGACTACAGCTTTAATAATATTTGATAGGTAGATGATTGTTTTATTTATTTTTCTATTTATTTTTTAATTCAAAGCAGCCTTTTTGAGTTCTCTGATATTAGTTTTGTTAATTGTTTGTGTAAGCGACAAGCTGTAACGGTTACTTGACATGCATTTTTTTTTTTATCGTCAGTATTGCGGTTGTTAGTGAAAGCTCGTTTCTGCCACGGAATAAAAAATAAAAAATTGACACAATTGCGAGTATCTTACAATTTTAACTTTATTTTTTTGCAATTATGACTCAAAGATTCTGAGGAAAAGTCTGAACTGTGAGATAGAAGTTTGCAAAAAAAAGTCTGAATTTTATTTATTTTATTAGAGCATATGTATTGGTAAGGCAAGCTTCCCCTAAAATTATTAATTTCAGGACAAATGTGTGCAAATTATGTGCAAATAGTTTCAGTGAAATTTCGCAGACAAAAAAAGTCCATGTCTATTGCAATAGTGTAGCGATGTTTAAAACACAGCTCACACAGAAGTCACTTTTAAACCAAGCAGGTTTTGTTTGGGCAATGTAATGAATTCAAGTGACCAGCTTGAACCTGATGTGAAATCAGCGTGGGGAACTCTCCTCCACACAACAAATCCCTGATCTTGTGGATTCCTATTGAAATTTTTGCATGCGTAAATTTGCTGAGCAACGGTAAATGTGACAGCACTTAGCTGTTTAGTTAGATTGGTTTGGGTTCACCGTCACTCACTGACATTAAACTGTATAGCCTGGTACTTACTCAATTGTTCACTGATTTTTTACAAATCATTCCTTGTCAGCTTAGTCCCAGACACTGGCTCAGAAGTAATATGTAACCGTTTTTTTTATTTATTTTTTTTTATTACTTTTTTTATTGGAACAAATAACACAAAAGTTATCATGGATGTTACAATATCAGACAGTATCACAAAATAATTCCAAAATCTTGATATATAATATCACACTCAATGGTTTACATACATAATCCATTTTTCCCAAAGCGTGTTGCATTTGTCAAATTTGAGCCTTAAAATAAATGTAAGCCTCTCCATACTGTATATTTCGTTTACAATCCCTAGCCATTGATCCTTAGTTGGAGGGTCCACCTGTTATTTACGGGTTATTGCTTTTCTACAGCTTGAGATATTTTACCTTACAGTATAGACCATTTCACAAGATGTAAACAACACTGGTTCAGAAGCACTTCCTGTTTCAGTTTTTTAACACTACATAAAAGCTGGGATAAAATACAACCAACAGAACATTTAAAACTGAATCAAAAAGTTAAACAGACATCTTTAAGATGTTTTCTTTACATGTGAAATAAAGAAAACAGTTACAAACTGAAACAGGAAGTGCTTCTGGACCAGTGTTGTTTACATCTTGTGAAATGGTCTATATAGTAGTGAATGAAAAGTCCATCTCTACTCCCATAATTTTCTCAATCTCTGCCACTACTTCTTGTTTTTAATATCTGACCAGACAGAAGTTTACCGTGATTTGAATTTGATTTAACTGAGTGAAAGTTTTTTTCTGTCAGATTTGATACACCTACACAGATATTCATTGTTTTGAAATCTGTATTTCATAAGACGCATCCGTTATTTTTTTTTCTAATGAAATAATAACAATAATTATGTTATTGTTGTTATTATTAACATAATTATTAAATTATATTATTGTTATTATTGCACTGTGGGAATTAAAGACTTCAGGAATAACGAAAATGACAGTAGGCTATTACCACAGTGAGTCAGATAAAAAATAGGAAATGGAAAATAGGATATTTTCCGCTTGTGAACTGGTATTTACCAGTGTGAGTTGTTACGTTCAGTGCTTTTGTTGTAAAAAAGATGGACATCCAGACCTGTTATTTAGCTAAAAACTATTTTAGATTGCTTAAGTCATCTGCAACGGCAAGAAAATGACTTATCAAAGCTCAAAAGGTAAATAATATTCTGTATTTTCTAGATCGTAGTAGCCTATATATTTTTACCAATCACTACTCTCGGGGTACTCTCCGCCATTTTGAAAAGGTCAAAGGTTATCTCATCTCGGTAATGGTATTCAATGTTAAGTCAAAGACGCGTTACGCGCGTAAAAATTTCCTGCGGCTCATTCGCGAGTAAGTTCGCGCGAATCGAGCGTCTGGCGCGGTCAAGGGTCAAACTAGACGCGCGATTCGCGTCCGGTGTGAACGTAGCATAACTCGTCCATCAAAATATTCTACGAGTTGCCCAGTGGAAAATACAACATGAGGGGTATGGCAAGCCGTTTTAGCTTAAATTGTACTAAAACGGCGCTGCCATTCATGACATGTGCATTTTCGGAGTTTGTTTTCTTTCGGAGAAAGAAACTTCGGAGTTTGTTACCTGTGAATTATAAAGAAGAAATTGTAGAGCAGGAGAAGCTGGCTGGACCCATGGTAAGTTTGAATCGTGTTTATTGATTTATGAAGGGGTATTTAAAAAAAAAATTTGAATTTGAAAAAAAAAAATGTGCAAAATAATTGTCAGTAAACAATTAACAAATGAGCATTTATAAATTAACAAAATAGCAAAAATGACTTTGTGCTTATCCCTAATAGTTTTGGCAAAACTTGATTTTCGTTTTGGAACCGAATCAGGGCCATTAGAATGTTCTTAATACATCTGACATTTAATGTAGGCTATTGGATGTAATCGTTTACACTGCAGGCTGAAACGACCTAATTCCGTTTTTTTTTGCCCCTATGCGACCTGTATCTGATTTTTTCATGACAGTCTGAACGACACAGATCCGATCTTTTCAAATGCGACCCAGGCCACTGGGTATGTGGTCCAAATCCGATATGTATCCGATCTTTTGAAATGCGACTTCAATCTGAACGGCCAGATTGAATGCGGCCCAGACCAGGTCCTCAAGTGATTTAAGCGATCGGATTCAAATCCGTCTCGAATGCGTTTCGGAGGGCAACCTGGTCTTTTCAGGATCGAATAGCTATCCGATCACAGAAAACTCATGAAGTGACCAGATGTAGGCTAAACAGCCCCTTTGACAGCAGCCCATCTTCTACTTTTGTGAAAAATTTACTAAAGTTGTCTCGCTCGAGTTGTCTTCTCTGATACGGAGAATGGCGGCGATGCCAATACACTACCTGCAAGACATAGGCACATAGTCAGGCGAGCGTGACGTCACGGCCAGTCTCAGATTTGAGCCCGAATCCCTCTTATTTATTTTACTGTACAGGATTAGAGGCGATCTCAGTGATCAGAGAAGGGCTCATTCAGCCCATCAGGCGATTGTTTAAGCATGTATGGGTTAGAAAACGGCTGTTTTTAACATGAAATTTTGCGCAATGCACCTTTAATAAAAAGTGTTGTAGAGCGGATATGTAACCTGTAATGTTAGGAGATCTTTTGTAATGCATACATGTATAGCTGTAGGTATCAGGACATATTCCAAGTGGTCAGAATATATAAAAAAAATATATATGTAAAATGCTTTTTCAAAAGAAAATGAAGTTCTATGTTATAAAGCCTGCAAGAGATTGAGCCTCAGTCAGATGGAGGAAAAAGTAACGCAAATAATTTAACATTACTTTACATGTAATTAGTTACTTTTTTTAAGGAGTAATGCAATATTGTAACACATTATATTTAAATGTAACTTTCCCCAACAGATCTCATCTATATCTCCAATAATTCTCAATAAATGAATTTTCCTCTCATGGTGATTACGTGATTTGTCATATTATTGCTCATTGTTAGTTCATAAAGTGTTAATACGGTAACCGTTAACAAATGAAATCGTATTACCGGTAACACTTAGTTAACATTAGTTAAGATGAAATAACAATGAGGAATAATTCTACAGCGTTTAATAATATTATTAGTTAATGTTAATTTCACCACTTACCAATTGTAATGATTCCTGTCTGTTTCCCTTGTCTTGTGTGAACTTTTGCTATTTCCTGTTCCGTGCCATGTTTTGTAGTCCTTTGTAGTTTTTCTTGTTGATGAGTTCCCCCAGGTGTTTCCAGTGGCATAGGCAGAAATTGTATTTTGGGTGGGCCAGTGAAAATGTGAGTGGGCCTATAGTTTTTCATAGAAAAAAAAATCCTTCAAAAATAATAGACAAACTGCAAAAACAGTTACACCTTTATATTCGGCAGCTCAATAAAGGCTGGACAAACCAGTGTAGACAATAACTTGTCTATTTTGTTCAGGCTAGTCAGCAGTGCAAAGACAGTTCACCCGAAAATAAAGTAAGCTAAAGTAATAATATCGGAGTTAAGTTAGATCGGCCGGTATTGAGAATGAGGAGTTGACGTCATTTTACAGTGCCCCTCCCCTTTCTGCCATGTTGGTAGGATTCCCACGACAAAACAGTATTGATTACGTGTGTTTTTAGCTCGGTAGTAGAGGAGTTTCTCGCAATACCGCACTGTTTTACCATGCCTGGAAGTAAACCCTGGTAACCGATAGCGTCACCTACCATCATGGCCGACCGGCTCAGACCCCGCCCAAATAGGCACGTGACTCCTCATTCTCAATACCTGCATCAGGCTGACCTGGAAAGAGAGAGAGCAAGAAGCGGCCGCCGCCAGCACCTGACTAGCCTTCTTGTGGGTTAATGAGTCTGAAGAACTGGGCTGTGTGTGGACTCAGTAGATCAAGGCAGTAGCGTGTCTTCTTCCTCAACTCTTGCTTTTTCCAAATAGCACATTAAAGAAAGTTGTTTAGCCATTACTGTGGCGCCGGTGCCGCTGAGCGTTGAGGGAACCCCCAGCAACCACCAATAACGTTCCGGAATCCGGAGGGAGGCTTTCTATAACTTGCTTGGACAGTTCCATTTTATTCGGGAAACGAATTAAACACACACAGCAGTCAACAATAAATCAAGTATATATTAATATAACTAAATACATTTGAATAATAAATATATACTAAAAAATATTTTTATCAAACTTGCCTGGGCGCGCCAGTGAGTAATGTGGGCGGGCCAGTGCCGCCCTGGCCCAATACTGGCTACGCCCCTGAGTGTTTCTGATTAACCATGCCCCCTTGTTACCTTGTTTATCTTGTTTGTCTGTGTATTTAAACCTCTGTGCTTCAGTTGTTGGGTTTTGGTCATTGTTTAAATGTTTGCTGTTTCTAAGTTCCGGTTCTGAGTTCCTGTTCTTGATTTTCCCTGGATTCCCTGTTTGTTTTGTTATTATTAAAAGTGCATTTGGATCTATTCTCCGCTTCATTCCTGCCTGCAGCGTAATAGAACGACCGACCAAAATGAATCCAGCAGCACTAGAAAGAGATCTCCGGCCAACTAAACATCCACGGCTGATCCTAATTCCTAGGATGGCGGCCGCCATGCCAGATTGGTCGAAGTATCTTTGCGCCCTGTCAGATCTGCGTGCCGAACTGGACCTGTGCACCCTGCCAGATGTTAGTGCGGTGCCGGCGCTCACTATCAGCCCTGCCGACCCCGAGCTCCACGTCAGCCCTGTCTAAAGACAAGATGGCCGCCTCCAAGCCAGTGTCTACGGACCAGATGGCCGATTCAGAGACTGTTCATGTTACTTCTACCAATTCAGAGACTGTTCATGTCACCGCCTCCAAGCTAGTGTCTACGGGCAAGATGGCCGAGTCAGAGATTGTTCACGTTCCTTCTGCCGATCCAAGGACTGTTCACATCACTTCCTCCGAGCCAGTGTCTTTGGTCAAGATGGCCAATCCAGAGTCTGTTCCTGTTCCCGAGCCTGAGTGTGTCTTGTCTGTTCCTGAGCCAGACTGGTTGTTTTCTGTTCCCGAGCCAGAGTGTGTGTCGTCTGTTCCATAGCTAGAGTGTGTGTCGTCTGTCCCCGAGCCAGTGTGTGTGTCGTCTGTCCCCGAGCCAGTGTGTGTGTCGTCTGTTCCCGAGCCAGTGTGTGTGTCGTCTGTCCCCGAGCCAGTGTGTGTCTCGTCTGTCCCCGAGCCAGTGTGTGTGTCGTCTGTCCCCGAGCCAGTGTGTGTGTCGTCTGTTCCCGAGCTAGAGTGTGTGTCGTCTGTCCCCGAGCCAGTGTGTGTGTCGTCTGTTCCCGAGCCAGTGTGTGTGTCGTCTGTTCCCGAGCCAGTGTGTGTCTCGTCTGTCCCCGAGCCAGTGTGTGTGTCGTCTGTCCCCGAGCCAGTGTGTGTGTCGTCTGTTCCCGAGCTAGAGTGTGTGTCGTCTGTCCCCGAGCCAGTGTGTGTGTCGTCTGTCCCCGAGCCAGTGTGTGTGTCGTCTGTCCCCGAGCCAGTGTGTGTGTCGTCTGTCCCCGAGCCAGTGTGTGTGTCGTCTGTCCCCGAGCCAGTGTGTGTGTCGTCTGTCCCCGAGCCAGTGTGTGTGTCGTCTGTCCCCGAGCCAGTGTGTGTGTCGTCTGTTCCCGAGCTAGAGTGTGTGTCGTCTGTCCCCGAGCCAGTGTGTGTGTCGTCTGTCCCCGAGCCAGTGTGTGTGTCGTCTGTCCCCGAGCCAGTGTGTGTGTCGTCTGTCCCCGAGCCAGTGTGTGTGTCGTCTGTTCCCGAGCCAGTGTGTGTGTCGTCTGTCCCCGAGCCAGTGTGTGTGTCGTCTGTCCCCGAGCCAGTGTGTGTGTCGTCTGTCCCCGAGCCAGTGTGTGTGTCGTCTGTCCCCGAGCCAGTGTGTGTGTCGTCTGTTCCCGAGCTAGAGTGTGTGTCGTCTGTCCCCGAGCCAGTGTGTGTGTCGTCTGTTCCCGAGCCAGTGTGTGTGTCGTCTGTTCCCGAGCCAGTGTGTGTGTCGTCTGTCCCCGAGCCAGTGTGTGTGTCGTCTGTCCCCGAGCCAGTGTGTGTGTCGTCTGTCCCCGAGCCAGTGTGTGTGTCGTCTGTCCCCGAGCCAGTGTGTGTGTCGTCTGTCCCCGAGCCAGTGTGTGTGTCGTCTGTTCCCGAGCTAGAGTGTGTGTCATCTGTCACCAATAGGTTTTAAAATCAAAAGTGCATTTGTTTACTGGTAAATGCACTGTAAACAAACATGAATAACGATTAAGAATTGTAGTTTTACTAACATTAACAAAGATTAGCTGTAACTATTTATAAGTATATAGTTTTACAGTTCTTAAAAATCATTTACAAACTATTACTTTATAGTTCATAATTAATTCAATTAATTAATGTCCATGTCTTTCTTTCTTCAGTCGAAAAGAAATTAAGGTTTTTGATGAAAACATTCCAGCATTTTTCTCCATATAATGGACTTCAATGGGAACCAAACCGATCAAGGTCCAAATGAGAGTTTCAGTGCAGATTCAAAGGGCTTTAAACGACACCAGACAATGAATAAGGGTCTTATCAAGTACCCTTCGAGTCATGACTCGAAAAAAGATTCGTTCATTTTGATGAACGAGTTTGAACAGGAGAGTCACGAACGCTCATCACAGAACAGAGCAAGGCGAGCATTTGTGCTTATAAAACTTAATCTTTTTTATTTATTTTTTAAATGAGCGATCATTTCACTTGATAAGACCCTTATTCGTCGCCTGGTGTCGTTTAAAGCCATTTGAAGCTGCACTGGAACTCTCATTTGGACCTTGAACCGTTTGGTTCCCATTAAAGTGCATTATATGGAGAAAAATCCTGGAATGTTTTCATCAAAAACCTTAATTTCTTTTCGACTGAAGAAAGAATGACGTGGATATCTTGGATGACATGGGGGTGAGTAAATTATCCGCAAAAGTTTTTTTTTAAAGTGAACTACTCCTTTTTTGGAGTAGTAGGCCTACTTTTACTTGAGTAGAATATTTTATTACTCTTTCCTCCTCTGGGTAGTTTTGAAGTCTGAGTTGAGAGAGAAAGATGTGTTGCCTGTAGACGTGGACATTGATTCTCCAGTTTCTGTTGGTGCATTTATTCGAACTTCAACTCAGGCTTAACATTTGACCAGCAAAATGAACTGTTTAGGGACCGTTTGGTATTTATGGAAAGGTCCACCGGAGAGAAATAGGGGAGGGTCATTTCTTTTTATTCTTTGATGAGGGGAGGGTCATCTAACTTTTTTTAGTCTATATGGGAAGGTCACCCAACTTTTGTATTCATCAAAACAGGTAAATTTCAAAGTGGCTTGTTTGGTGCATATTTTTTTCCATGTAGCTCTCTCGGTCTCGGCCCATCGCTGTCAGATGGATGGGTCTGACCCAACAAAAATCCGAGTGGCGCTGTTTGACACTGACAGTCCTCGCGCGCTTCAGTACGCGCTCAGAAAAAGTGCATTAGAACAGAACGGCAAAGAAATGTTTACCCGGCATGTTTACATTTAAAGCACAAGCAAATGTTTATGTAATGACCTCGTGGAGTAGCCTACAGCTAGGGCTGTTCGATTCCGGATTTTTTGGAATCGATTCCGATTCCTGGTTCTGGAATCGAAAAGAATCGAATCGACAGCAGCAGCAGGCAGGGCTAAACTTACTAGCAGATAGTTTACTAATGTCTCACTTAGATATCCACCCAGACGTCTCCCTGCAATCGACCTTTAGTGAAACCTTTTACGCAGATGTAGTTCAGTACTGTAACTAAATATAAGCTGCACTGTGGGAATTAAAAACTTCAGGAATAGCAAAAATGGACAGTATTACCACAGTGACTCAGATAAACGGAGACTCACAACAGGAGAAAAGTGATGATGCTCAGTCAACGTCGAGTACACAGGTTGTGTGTGGGGGGTGTCGAAAGAAACTTCGGAGTTTGTTACCAGTGAATTATAAAGAAGAAATTGTAGAGCTGCTAAAACTGGCTGGACCCGTGGTAAGTTATGAATTGATTTATGAAGCATTTTAAACTTTGCTTATAGCAATCATAACCAAATATCATGTTCACTGTTGATTGACAAGAGAAAAAGAATAACGGACACCTTTGATTTTGTTCAGAACATTAACACATGAATATGAATATTGAAAATAAACTTCTGAAAATAAATTTTCTGGTTGATGGGGGATGTTTGACCTTTAATTATTGACACACTTTCTGAGACTCCTGAGAAATTGGAAGTTGCACCATAACGTAGTTGAATGTCTCTTAATATGTTTCTTTTTGCAGAATAATCTGAAATATAATTAATTGTCAACTTCTTAGTTCTTTGGTCAGGTTTGACTCATAAAGATACAATATTTACAAAACCGAAAAAGTAGAAAATTTTATTTGATCCTGAAAACGTTTCCCCTTTTTTGCAGTTTATATCTCAGCTGATGAGCTTTCTGATCAGCTTCATCAGCACTGTGTTCTGTGGACACTTGGGGAAAACTGAACTGGCCAGCGTGGCTCTGGCTATTGCTGTGAGTTCACACAATTACTTCATTATATACACAATTTATTAAAACACCCATCATCTTTATAAATACGTCATTTTTGCTCACAGGTTATTAATGTGACTGGCATCTCCATCGGATCTGGATTGGCGTCTGCATGCGATACTCTCATCTCTCAGGTATGACCGTCAATGTTCAGTATTTTGAGTGTCACTTGTGCTCAGATGTCATTTGAAGGGAATTGTGTCCTGCAGACGTTTGGGGGTAAAAATCTGAAGCGGGTGGGTGTGATACTGCAGAGAGGGATCCTCATCCTCCTGCTGGCCTGTTTCCCCTGCTGGGCTCTTCTCATCAACACAGAGCCGATCTTGCTGGCTGTCCGTCAGAGTCCCGCTGTGGCCAGGTCTGACACATTCAACAACACACATTAAGTTATGGTTCTGTTTAGCAAAACTTACCTGAGTGATGTGCTGATAAAGTCTGTTGTCAACATATTGTGAATGCAAGTGAACATACAAGTAGGATCAATTATATAAGTATTGTGAAATAATATTATGCCATATCATTTGGACATGTGGCAGTCACATGGACCTAAAGCCAGTGTCTGTGGAGTTCTTTTAACTGTGTGTCATTGTTTGCCCCCACCCCTCTCTCTATATATATATATCTTTTTTCTCTCTCTCTCTCTCTCTCTCTCTCTCTCTCTCTCAACAGTCTGTCACAACTCTATACAAAAATATTCATGCCTGCTTTGCCAGTGAGTGACATATTAACATGACATGTATTCACTATACAGTAAAAAGAACTATTCTATGTAATAACTTCAAAAAATATACATTTTCAGGCTGCCTTTATGTATCAGCTGCAGGGAAGGTATCTTCAAAATCAGGTAAACCCAAGCATTGTGTCTCCATTATTATTATTGTTCAAAAGTCTGATTTTGATCATATATTTGTTTAGGGTATTATTTGGCCTCAGGTCCTCACGGGAGTAGCAGGGAACATCCTCAACGCTTTAATAAACTACATCTTCCTTCATCTGCTTGATCTCGGTGTGCCGTAAGAAGCTGTCTAGATTCTGTTTATCACATTTCATAGGATCTTATGTTGTGTCCTAAATTACATCCAGTACTAGCACTTACTATGCACAATGTACTCTACCGTCCAATATGTGAAGTTAAAAATGCAATTTTGGATGCTTTGTAATGCTTTGGAGTCTGATAGACACAGTGTAAGGAAAACTGTGACGGTTCGGATCGGTCTGAAAACACTACTTGCACTATTTATACTACAAAATGGCATAAAGTGCATAAGTATGCAAATTGGGACACACCTTTAGTTTTTTGTTATTTGTTTGAAAGATCCCAAGGCTTAAAATAATTCAAGGTCCAAATGACTCCATGGAGTCCTTCTTTCTTACTAACAGTGGATCTGCTGCTGCAAACACCATTTCCCAGTATTCATTGGCTGTGTTTCTCTATGTCTACATCCGCTGGAAGGGCCTGCATGAACCCACCTGGGATGGTGAGTGTCTTATCTGTCAGCACCATTGGTTTTCAAGAGAGTTTACTGTTTATATTCTGAGACACAAAGATTTGCGCAATAACAAAATTACATTAAAACCTTAAAACATTCAAGAAATGTCTTTTCAGTAAAAGCTATTTTTAGATGATTATTACATAATTTTACATTGGGTTTGGATGTTGCTTTAAAGTTTAAATGTTACTATAATTGAGTCTTTTTGCACAACTTTTCTTGATTTGAAAATTGTTTTAGTGTTTGATAATAATTTAAAAGATGATTTCACTCACAGGAGCAAAATGTACCAGTTGTATGTCCTGGTGCAAAGCATGCTGTTTTCTTAATTAATATGTGACCAGACTGTTAATTTATAAGACGGTGTAGAGGAGAGTTCACTGAAATGTTTCGATGAGTCATGGTTCATTTTATAACACACTACCATAGATGTTGAAACTGTCGTATCTTTTTTGCTGATCTCCATCTCTGTCTCACATTAGGCTGGTCTCGTGACTGTCTGCAGGAATGGGGCGCCTTCATTCGCTTGGCTCTTCCCAGCATGCTCATGCTATGTGTGAAGTGGTGGACATATGAGATTGGGGGATTCCTGGCAGGTTTGCAAACATCCTGTGTTTTTATGTAGCCTAATTCAATTTGCCTTGTGGCGTGAATTCACGATGTTGTCATTGTAGGGCTCATCAGTGAGGCCGAACTGGGAGCCCAGTCTATTGTGTATGAGGTGGCCACTATTGCATATATGGTAGGTTTACAAAGGCCATTCGGTCTTAAAACAACAACAAAACTGTACATTTGTTCGGGTTTGAGGATCTTCTCAGACCCAGCAGCACCAGCTGTTTGCAGGTCAACAGCTCAAGATATTAACATTACATTTATACAAAAGATAAACTGACATTGAAACCTGTTGACAGAACTGTGTAACTAATGTGTGTTACATTTCTGTTATTCTACTTTCAGTACTTCTCAGTCTCACTTTCCATTAGCAAATAGTATTTTGTTATCCTCTACATGGGTGGTGAAAACCAAATCACACATTGTAACTGAACACATCAGCCTTTTATTTCCAAATACATTTTCTTAAACTCTAAAAATACATACAATTCTAAAATACATACAACAAATACTCAAAAGTATTAGATCTTGGCTCCAAGAACAACAAAATCTGTGATAAACGATATCCTTTGGTTAAAGTAGACCAATTAGCTTGAGCTCAAGTCATTATTTTCTCTTTGCCGATCAGTTTCCGCTGGGATTTGCAGTGGCCGCCAGTGTGAGGGTGGGAAATGCTCTTGGAGCTGGAAACACCGAAAAAGCCAAGCTGTCCGCCAAAGTGTCTTTATTCTGTGGACGTATGTGATCTATTCATCAACAGCATTGCTATAAGATGCCTAATTGCTTCTAAGAATATTTGCATGCATTATTAATTATAAAAATCTCACTTATGACTATGTTTTATCATCATTTAACTGTTATTTGGTTTCCCTGGTGTGTTTTTTTTCTAGTACTTGTTTCTTGTGTGGTTGCAGCCATTTTGGGAAGTACCAAAGATGTTATTGGATACATATTTACCACGGAAGAGTAAGTACCTACAAAGTAGATCTACATTGATTAAAAGCAATATGACATTTTAGATTGGGTATGTTAGGTCAGAATGGGAGTCTGATTCTGCTCCATAGGGCTTTTATGATGCGTGTCTTAACCGAACCAGGAAAGAACAAAAACTCTGCACTCAATTGGATAGACCTTCAACCAATCAGAGCTACACAATAAGTGTTGTTTATTTTTATGAGCTACACAAAGTTGTCAATAGAACTCAACTGCCCGTACGCCGGAAGAAGTAGTGAAATAATGAGTGTTGCTTCTTTTACTTGGTCCTCCATGAGCGCGACCAAAGGAGAAACCACAACGACCACAGGCTGTTTATTGCGTCCCATCTTCTTATGGCTCGTTTCCACTGAGTGGTACGTAACGGTACAGTTCGGTTCGGTACGCAATTCTTTGCGTTTCCACTGTCAAATTTTGTAAAAGGTACCAAAAAGCCGAACCGTACCGTACCACTTTTTGGGTACCTTTCCGTTGGGGTACCTAGCACAGTGAAAGGGTACTAAAAGGTGGAGCTAGACTCACTGCAGAACGCTGATTGGTGGACGGAGTATCGTCACTCGCGCGCGCTACAAGGGCATTAGAAGCATACAGTTGAAATATAATACTACTGTTATTGTGTCACGAAATGTAGTTTTAAGAGTTTTTCAGGCGAGAAAGTAGTTTTTTAAAGCTCAAATCTGTGGTTTATTTATAGATTTATGATAATTTGACTGAAATCCATTCCAATCGATCACCGGACGCTCGCGCTCGTGTCCCCCGCCTGGAACAGCCTTTCCTCGGCTAGTCGTTCTGATGTTTGCCGCTGACTCGGATGTCTCTGTAGTGGTTAAACATGAGATATAGTTCGTCTTGTATAAACCTAACAGGTGATCTTTGGTCTCGTGAATCTATAATTCGTTCCCTGGCCAATAGTTTTGGCAGAAGGCTACGTGAAGTTTCATATCTTTGAGCGCTGAATTATATTTGACTGACTGAATTGTTTCTTGATGTTATTTAAGCTTTACTGTAGATCTTTTTGTACCTTTTACTGTCTATTATTGATAAAACTAAATTTCAACAAAAAGAGATAGTTTTGTCTTTTTTTAATTTTATTACAAGATCATCTGTAGTTTATTGCAACATTTGTACCAATGCGATATGCAATACATTACATTACATATTGCCATATGTTTAATATTTTTAAATTTAAACGAAAAGAGGCAGGGTTTGTTTTATATTTAGTTTTGTTATAAATATAGGCTAAAGTTACATAGGCTGCTACATGCAGTGATAATCAATAGGCTATGCGTTGCCTAAACCACATTTGTGTGCTTTAGAATGTTAAAGTATTTGAATGAAATCGTAAAGAAGCATAGTGGTGTTTTATAACATATTTGGTTTTATTGTTGCCTAAAATGAACATAACCGGAGTCGCATAGCCAGAGCGAGCAGATCAGTGCCGCGTTCAAGAACGCGCTGTTCCATTAGCAGAATTACTGGACTCGCGTCCTCGGGATCATTCTCCTGAGTCGGACTTTGTGTTGGCTTCTTGAAAACGCCTAATACCAGCGCTTGTTTCAAGTGACAAACATGCCGAGAAGCAAGAACAAGATCTGCTGTCTGTCATCCATTGTTGTATACTATGTCGCTTTCTTCGCGCGAAAATGGCGTCCATCGCTTCTTTCCAGCATACCACGCCTATCAAGTAAGGGTACTGTTGGCGGTGGAAACGCAAGCCTGATCATGGTGTACCCGACCCGACCCGTACTGTACTGTACCGTACCCCTCAGTGGAAACGAGCCATTAGTGACCATCAGAGCCAGCTGATGATATAAACTTTTGCCGAATCCTGTAGGAAGGACGGCAAACACATCTTTCCGATCGACAAATGCATTGATTGCAGTTCTCTGTTCTTCTTTTAAAACGAATGGGCTGTCGATTTCTTTTACAACAGTTATTATCTCAATTCTCCAGCTGCAGTCATCTTTGAGGGAAACCAGTTCAACCCAAGCACTCTTTGATAATGTGATGATTATGTAACTGCAGATCATGTGTCCATCATCATATAAAGCCCGTCCTGGCAGTTAGATTATAATCGATCAAAACCGATCATAATTACTCCTCAATGGATCGAGTCCAGACCGAACTTCCCGACCAAAAAATGTTGTGGGCGGGGTTTAGGCTGGCATCAAGGCTAGGAGAAACTGCAACGTACAGTATGGCAGCTCTAGTAAAGAATACAAATAAAATAGTTAAATATATATTAATTGCATCATAATTGAATTGGTTCATGTTGAAACTTTAAAATCATTAACATCTGATCTGTGTACTGAACTCTCTCTTTCTCTCTTTCTCTCTCACAGGGAAATTGTGTCCAGAGTATCAAAGGTCATGGTCATGTATGGCTTCTTTCATCTATTTGATGCCATTGCGGTAAGAGTTTTTATTTTTAACTATCATGTGCAAAAAAAAAAAAGGAGATAATTCACCAGTAAAAATATCTGATCGTCTGTAAATATATATTTACTTTGAGAAGCGAATTTGCATAAACTTGGTTCCAGATCAGTTCTCTAGATTCTTAATACCTCCAACTCCACTGGTATATTGTTTTCTTTTGTTTTAAGCATAAATCTAATGATATTTTGTTAAAAAAAATTTTAATATATTTTGATGAAAAGCAAAACAAAAATATGTTTTATTCCTTCTTAACAAAAAAAGTCTTGAACAGTTTAAATAAACTGAAAAAGGGTGTGGTGAGATTTTGATTTCTATTCAGTCTTTCAGGTCACTTCAGATATTGTGAGTGTCTGATAATGTCCTCTTGATAACAGTCAAACTAATGTTTGTTTTTCTGTCTGAAGGCCATTACAGGCGGCATTGTCAGAGGTTCAGGAAAGCAGCTGCTTGGTGCTCTCTGTAACATTGTGGGATATTATTTTGTGGGATTACCAATAGGAGTGTCACTGATGTTTGCCCTCGGCATGGGCATCGTTGGTAGGTGACCTGCAGTTTTGCTGAAATAACCAAACTACTTTCAATCACCTCACGTCTCAACAAGTCCATCAATCACCTCACGTCTTTTCTCTCTGTTGTTAGGTCTGTGGATTGGGTTTTTTGGGTGTGTCTTCCTACAGTCTTTGTTCTTCATCATCCTCATTTGCAAACTGGACTGGAAAAAGGCGACTCAAGAGGTGGGCCATTTTTCCTCATCCATAGTTTATTTGTACAGATGATTATTTTAGTCTTTATCTTCTTATTTTCAGGCCTTGATCAGAGCGGGTGTTCAAGCCCCTGAGATCAAAGATGAATCTTATGCAATGGAAAATAAGGGCTGCACAGAAGGTACTTTCTGTCTGTGGTATATGATGACCTTAATGGTGAACAAAAAGATGTTTCTTTTATCATGAATTTACCCTTATGTTGACCAATTATTGTACAGAAGTGCCAAAAGATTCCCAGCACACTAAAGAAGGCCAGACCGATGCAAGCACAGACCTGAAAGGACTCAGTAAAGGAGAAGGAGGAATAACAGACGCTGGCACAAAGGTCACAGTTGGGGTGGTTTTGACCACCAAACAGCTGGTTGTTCGTCGAGGACTAGCGGTTTTCTGCATGCTGCTTATATTAGCAGGAGGGATTGTGTTAAATGAGGTGCTCACTGGTTTTCTCAGATGAGCGTAATAAATACAGAGCTTTGTCTTCAATGCAAAATTTGAAAAAATAAAATTCACCAGTGCCAAAGTTAAAGCTGCAGTCCGCATTTTCCCTCTTTGTCGCCATCTGTGTTCGAAATCTGCAATTGCAGTCATTCGCGGAATTATCAACTTTTCTTGAGTTGTAGTTCAACACTGCACAGCGCGGATGAACACATTGAAGAGAGTGCGCAGCTGTCAATACTGGCATTCAGAATCACTGATTATTCTTTTTCGAAGTATGACCAACTTAATAATTTTCACCGGAAAATGTGATCAAGGAAAAAGTAAGCAAGCAGATAGTTTTGAACACTGGCTGGTTAGTCATTTTCTCAAATATGTATTTTGTATCATTTTTAACCAAAAAAAAAAAAAAAAGAGCCATGGACTGCAGCTTTAATAATATTTGATAGGTAGATGATTGTTTTATTTATTTTTCTATTTATTTTTAAATTCAAAGCAGCCTTTTTGAGTTCTCTGATTGTTAATTAATTGTATCACACTGGCATTGTGAAAGTTTTATTGAATTCCAAAAATAAAATAAACAACAAGCTGTAATGGTTACTTGACATGCATTTTTTTTTTTTTTTTTTTTTTTTGTTATCGTCAGTTTGCGGTTGTTAGTGAAAGCTCGTTTCTGCCACGGAATAAAAAATAAAAAATTGACACAATTGCGAGTATCTTACAATTTTAACTTTATTTTTTTGCAATTATGACTCAAAGATTCTGAGGAAAAGTCTGAACTGTGAGATAGAAGTTTGCACAAAAAAAAAGTCTGAATTTTATTTATTTTATTAGAGCGTATGTATTGGTAAGGCAAGCTTCCCCTGAAATGATTAATTTCAGGACAAATGTGTGCAAATTATGTGCAAATAGTTTCAGTGAAATTTCGCAGACAAAAAAAGTCCATGTCTATTGCAATAGTGTAGCGATGTTTAAAACACAGCTCACACAGAAGTCACTTTTAAACCAAGCAGGTTTTGTTTGGGCAATGCAATGAATTCAAGTGACCAGCTTGAACCTGATGTGAAATCAGCGTGGGGAACTCTCCTCCACACAACAAATCCCTGATCTTGTGGATTCCTATTGAAATTTTTGCATGCGTAAATTTGCTGAGCAACGGTAAATGTGACAGCACTTAGCCTGTTCGTTAGATTGGTTTGGGTTCACCGTCACTCACTGACAAGTCTGGTACTTGCTCGTCAGCTTAGTCCCAGACACAGTAACCGTTTTCCATTTTCCGCTTGTGAACTGGTATTTACCAGTGTGTGTTGTTACGTTCAAGAGCTTTTGTTGTCGTAATGTGGTAAAAAGTTGGACATCCAGACCTGTTATTTAGCTAAAAACTATTTTAGATTGCTTAAGTCATCTGCAACGGCAAGAAAATGATTTATCAAAACTTAAAAAGGTAAATAATATTCTGTATATTTTCTAGATCATGAATAGTAACGTTATATATTTTTACCAATCACGACTCTCGGGGTACTCTCCGCCATTTTGAAAAGGTCAAAGGTTATCTCATCTCGGCAACTCGTCCATCAAAATATTCTACGTGTTCATGTGCATTTTCCACGTCGGCTTTTGTTATTTACCATAATTACCATAGCACATGAACGCAACGCACCATTAAAACAGGAGAAAAGTGATGATGCTCAGTCAATGTCGAGTTCACAGGTTGTCTGTGGAGGGTGTCGAAAGAAACTTCGGAGTTTGTTACCTGTGAATTATAAAGAAGAAATTGTAGAGCAGGAGAAGCTGGCTGGACCCGTGGTAAGTTTGAATCGTGTTTATTGATTAAGGGGAATTTAAAGAAAATGTTGAATTTGAAAAAAAAAATGTGCAAAATCATTGTCAGTAAACAATTAACAAATGACCATTTACAAATTAACAAAATAGCAAAAATTACATTGTGCTTATCCCTAATGGTTTTGGCAAAACTTGATTTTCATTTTGAGACCGAATCAGGGCCATTAGAATGTTCTTAATACATCTGACATTTAATGTAGGCTATTTGGATGCAATCTAAGTCGCAAAGTTTAATGCAAATTTGTTACATATTAAATATTTGATCACCTATAATGAGTTAATAATATATTTCATTAGTGCATTTTATCTGAAGGACATTTCTCAATAAGTTTGAAATGTCTATTTGATCCTGAAAACGTTTCCCCTTTTTTGCAGTTTAATGATCAGAATATGATCTTTCTGATCAGCTTCATCAGCACTGTGTTCTGTGGACACTTGGGGAAAACTGAACTGTCCGGCGTGGCTCTGGCTATTGCTGTGAGTTCACAAAATTACTTCATTACATAATTTATTAAAACACCCATCATCTTTATAAATACGTCATTTTTGCTCACAGGTTATTAATGTGTCTGGCAGCTTTACTTTGATATCCTCCTGTTGGCCTGTTTCCCCTGCTGGACTCCTCTCATCAACACAGAGCCGATCCTGCTGGCTGTCCTGCAGAGTCCCAGTGTGTCCAGGTCAGTGACAACCCTTACGAAAAAGATGTTATTCAAGTGTGCTATTGGTATACTTCTTTTAAACTAAAAATGAGAAAGTATCTACTTTTTATGTACTTCTCAGAAATATACTTCGAATTGCAATTGTCTAAGTATATTTGGCCTATACTTGTTCGAGATATACTTAAAAGTACAATTAAGTATTCAAAGTATTCTTGACTTGTACTTGTGTTTACTATTTTGATTGAATAGCTTATTAAATGCTTTTTAAATTACATATTACTAGAGCCCGACCGATAAAGGATTTTGAAGGCCAATACCGATACAAATATTTTTGGGTTTTAAAATCCGATATTCCGATATATCTGCCGATATTTTTTTTTTTATTACAATTTGATACTTATTACGTTTGATACTTTTTCTCTATGTCTAAATGTTCACTCTTTTCCACTGATCATAGTGGCATTAGCCTGCTTTGTGGTTAGCTAGTCTATGATGAGCCATAATTTAGCAATAGATAACATCATACTGCAAATTGTAAAACCTACATTTTCAATATAACAGGCCAAGGAGAGATGATTGAAGCGTGTTTCGTCCATTTTTATTTTATTTTTTAAATATTCATTTATCGGCCATTTATAACTGCCGATACCGATATTATGGAAAATGCCTTATATCGGCAGATAATATCGGTCTGGCTCTACATATTACACACTGTCTTATAAACTAACATGTTCACGTTTATATAGTAATTAGCTTTCGGGTGGAATAGCTTATAGAGTAAATAAAATAAGCATGGAACTGAACCTGATCTTGTACACATCAGCGATAATAATTCAATTAAGGGGTGTGTCCTGGGTGCGGACAAATAAAGATCGTGGTAGCTGAAGAATGAATGCGTTCTGGTCTCTCTGCAAAAAAAAGAAGCCTGGTAAAACCTATGGGTAAAACAAGTGACAAATTATTTCCATGTTTTTGCCACAAAATTAAGTTTTATTAAAGCTAGCCTACGGAAAGCACATCCCGCTCTCTCTCCCACTCAAACGCACACACATAGCTACAATACCGATCGGTAATAATCGGTATAAGTATTATCCTAGTAATATATGCATTTGGATATTATATGGAAAATGTAATTATAATTCATCAAAGATTGTATTAAACTATCTGGTGACCAGTTGACCACGTCTCTACAACGTTCTCCATGGGATAAACTAGTGACGTCTTTTGAGGACGTCCCCACAACGTTTCTGCAACGTTAGCCAAGATTATAAAAAATGGAACGGAAACACTTTACAATAAGGTTCATTAGTTAACATTAGTAAATGCATTAACTAACATGAATTAACAATGAGCAATGCATTAGTTACAGTGTTAATGAATCTTTGTTAATATTAGTTAATATAAATACAGCTGTTCATTGTGCGTTCATGTTAGTTCACAGTCCATTAACTAATGTTAACTAATA
This sequence comes from Pimephales promelas, assembly GCF_988280905.1. NCBI lineage: Eukaryota > Metazoa > Chordata > Actinopteri > Cypriniformes > Leuciscidae > Pimephales > Pimephales promelas. Next base: position 29,221,219 of record NC_142787.1, read on the forward strand.
CAACCTTTGATTTTAATAACGTATTAGTAAATGTTGGAATTAATATTAACTATGATTAATAAATTCTGAAGAAGTATTGTTCACATATTGTTAGGGCTGGGTATTGAGACAAATTTCACAATTCGATTCGATTTCGATTCACAAGCTTGCAATTCGATTCGATTTCGATTATGATTCGATTCGATTCAATATCGATTATTTTGGATATCAGTTACAATAAATGGCAAATTTTCTCAAGGGAATCAAATCTCTTAAATGCTGTAAACTATGGTCTATATATATCGTCTAGTTGTAGCCTACTAGGCTTCATTAGCCTAATATGAAGGTAATAATTAACTGTTTTATAGCTATACAAACACTTAAATTATACTTTTATTTATTTTTATAATAAGAAGATTATATGAAATGTAAACATTTAAATGGTGGCTGTCATAAAAACTTGCCAGATTTATTCAAATATGCATTAAATATTGAAGAACACTAACGAGTGTGGACTAACGAGTTTATGTGGGTTTTCTGAGGTAAGCTAAATATGACGATACATGACATTGATTACAAGCTGTTTAACTGACGTCTTTCCACGGATGAAACGCAGTTTGAGCGAATCAATGTGACATGATAGGGATTTAGATAAGTTGCACTCTATCTTTTAACACACTTTCAGATGCTCATTCATGTTTATTTCGCGGTGTAACTGGTACTGCTATTATTAACCCGGAAGAGAGATCAGCGCTGCTGCTTCTCTGGAGATGCGCCAGAGCGATCTCACGCCACAGCGCCAAAATGATTTATGTTTTTGAATTTCTAAAGAAAATGGACGTAATTTGAAAATTGAGACTTTGTTTCATATCAATAGTAACAAAGGACAAAGATTATTGCGATTTGTTGGATGCGCACAGCCACGATACAATATCTCATTCATTCAAACGAAACAGGATGACTAATCGATTCTTGAGATTTAAGAATCGATATCGGTTTGTAAAAATGAGAATTGATTAATATCGAGAAATCAATATTTATTACCCAGCCCTACATATTGTACATGTTAACTAATGAACCTTATTGTAAAGTGTTACCAATGGAACTTTACCACGACATCCTCACAACGTTGCCATAAACTCATGTCACACTGACCAAATGACGACGACTAACTCGCCACAACATACTGTGTTAGCTGGGCATACACTCACACAGAAATGTGTTTTCAGCGCTGCTCTGACGATTTCATCAGTAAAATACTCAATGACAGTTCTCACTAGCGAGGTAATAATGCCGCTGTTCTTGGAGCAGATAAAATTACAGCTTCACTATTAGAAGTGACGAACTGCCAAACTGTTAAGATACATACCGACTTGGGTAATTCACACATGCTAACACTCACTCTCTCTCTCTTAACTGTATTAATAACTGCATTTCTCTGCTATCAGTGGCAACCTGCGTAACTATTTCTGAAATTAAGCTTTGGAATTAGCAAAGGAGGCTTGGGTATAAATGTGCAAGAAATTAGTCAACACACAAGAACGTTTTAAGGACCAAAACCTGACAAATGTCTTGAAGTACATCATCTAAAAACAATGTTTTGAGATGTGGTAACAGTAGTATGAGCAATAACTGATTTTGGGCCGTTGAATTACTGAAAATGAAAGCACACTATCCGATCCGCTTTGCGTCGTGGTTGTATTTCCAGCTCGGGTGTGCATTATTCTTCTAATAATTCAACGGCCCGTCGTCAATTATTTCTTTACATATATCGCTCCTCTTGAATGAATGTGGTTCAAGAACATTATCTAATAGCGAATGGACAAATTAATTAATACACACCAACGCAGCCGGAGTACGGATGTGATGTGACACGGGTGAATGTGCATTTGACAGTGTATTTGCACATTATCGTTTTCTTATTTTTTTCTATCAAAAATTGCAGTGTAATTTTAAATGCTTACCTAAAAGAAATTTGTAAAGAATGTTTTCAATAGTTTTTACTTTTTGCTTTACTTTGATATGATAAATACATTAACAAGGAAAACTACAACTTTATAATCTGCATCATATAAACAGATAAATAAAAAATGTTTAAAATGTCAAATTTGTTCACTAAGAAATGAAATAATATATAGTGCACACTTTTCAGTAGCCTTATGCAGCTGTATTTTGGCCTGTCCCAGAAAATGTGTCCATATTGTACGTTCAGAGAAATCCCCTTCTGTAAGCCGACGATCTGGCAGAGATGTAGTTTTTTTAGTTTTTTCTTAAATAATACTGACAAATATCATTTTGCCGGCTGATTCGCTTATGTCCTCGTTGTGTAGATTGGATGGATAGACCCAGTCGCGATCACAACCTTTTTTTCTGTTATAATCGGGGCCTTGGTGAGATGGATCAAGTTAGAGTGAGCTTGCTGTGGTGTTGAGGAATGTGTTAAGGGTGGAAACAATCTTTGAATCCATTGTTAGGTTGCTCTGATGTCGAATAAAACTTTCTGGAAGAGGACAAGCTACATGCACAGCGATTCCAGCTATCAGGATCAGGACGGTGGTCAACAGTGTGAGTCCCCGTCTAAGCACAAGCTGGTTCGTAGAGAGCAAAACTTTAGGTCGAGCTTCTCCAGATTCACTCTCCATCACTGGTTTACCCTGCTCATGAGTACTAACTTGTACATAGCCGTCCGCTTCAGAGCTATTACTTGTTAGCTGGGCCTAAAGTTGCAAAAAAAAAAAAATGATATAAAAGTTATTATATTTGAGAATAGTTTTATATTTCAGGGCAGACGTCATCAATGTAGCAATTACTTTGTTTCCAGTTATGTCATCCCAAGGTTCAGGTATACTTGCTGAAGCTCCAAAATCAGGCGTTTGCTGCGCGCTGTCGTCCCCTTCAGAAACTAGCGTATCCATGACTGTCTGTCCTATCGACGGCGCCTTTTGGACACACACAACTTTTGCATGTTTGCCTGCACGTTTCAAGGCCTAAGGAAGATATTAGTCGACATTATCACACTTTTATCAGCCTTCCAGGATGGCAGCTTGGCTTGATGTTAGTTTGATTTGTCATCTCCCACCTGCTCTGTTGCTTTCTTCCAGTCGAGCTTGAAGATGAGAGTGGTGAAGAAACAGGTTTGAATAATGACACAAATCAGAAGACCAAGCCACAGACCTGAATGAAAATGAGATGTGTTTTAGGCTTAGAACTGGTAACAGATAAATGCAACCTGATTTGTATTACATGGCTGGATTGAAGAGAAAAAAATACTATATGAACAGAGATCTAGATCTACATTAAAGGGTTAATTCACACAAAAATATAACACAAATCTGTCGGCAATATTTTCATTTCTCTTTAGAAGATTAACAAAAGTCTTACAGGTTTTTAACAACATGAGGGTGAGGAATTTATGTCAAAATGTTCATTTAAAAATCTTTTAATAAATCACAAGTTCAGATGCGCTTAAACGCGGACTTTTTTGGGTCTTATTCGCTGTATCCCCCAGAGTTAGATAAGTCCACATACCCTTTTCATCTCTGTGCGTGCCATAACTCTCTCTGACACACCCACCGCTAGCCTAGCTTAGCACAAAGACTGGATGTAAACGGCTCCAGCTAGCATACTGCTCCCAATAAGCGACAAAATAACGCCAACATTTTCCTATTTACATGTAGTGATTTGTATGGTCTTAGTGTGTACATGATACAGCCATCTTCTAACTGTATACTGGGATCTATATGTGTCACACACTGTGACTACACTAATCACAACATGTAAATATGCGTTATTTTGTCACTTATTGGGAGTAGTATGCTAGCTGGAGCCATTTACCTCCAGTCTTTGTGCTAAGCTAGGCTAGCGGTGAGTGCGACAGACTGATGCTGCATCCTAATTTTCATACTATCCGTCCTAAATGGTATTCGATAATAGAATTAGTACGTCCCAAATCGTAGTATGTTGAAATGAGTGTCCAAAGAGACCCAATTGGTCTATTTCCGGTCAGAATCCGAATTGCCGAAATCCGCTGATATTGCGCACAACCCATCGCACGTTGGACGAAGATTCGGTTAGAACTACAAACATGAGTGAAAAGTGTTAAAAAACTACAGACATGGAGGACGCGTGACTCTGGCGGTTATGTAAAAAAAAAAAAAAAGAGTACATACTTTTAGGGCGTAGTATAAGTAGACAAATTGGGACGGAGATGAAAAGGGTATGTATGGATTTATCTAACTCTGGGGGATACGGTGAATAAGATAAAGTTCCAAAAAGTCAGCGTGTTCCTTTAATGAATTGAAATTAGTTTTATAGAAAAACATAAATTGACGACTTTATTATAATTATTACAAATTGTGCTTTAATGGGTTTTGTTGATTAAAATCTCCAGTGCATATAAAGTATAGTGTTTAGAAGTTTGCGGTCGGTAAGATTATTTTAATGTTTTTGAAAGAAGTCTTTTATGTTTACCAAAGCTGCATTTGACCTAAAATACATTAAAACAATATTATTACAATTTAAAATAACTGCTTTGTATTTAACTATATTTTAAAATTGTAATGGCAAAAGCTGAATTTATAGCATCATTAGTACCACATGATCCTTTAGAAATGCTGATTTACTGCTAAAGAACATTTGAACAGTGATATAAATCAAGGGAATGCTGAAATTGATCATAATGTTGTATTATTATCAAAATTGCGGTTGTCACATTCAGTGTATAAATGAAATGAAAGATCTGTATTGTCTTGGCATTAGTTTTGCATTCATTTGTTGAACATCTTTGTTGATCCTGGAACAACATTCCAATCAACCAATCAGATATGATGGACAAGTTTACAGTTTATGTCAAGTTTACACAATCAGGGTTATATTCTCCAAAATCCTTGTTATTCACCTTCAATGTCCCTCTGATTTAGGGATCACGGTTAGGTTAAGGGGTAGGATATATGGTTAGGACTAAATGTTGTTCCTGTATCAACAAAATATGTTGGCCAAGGAATGCATCAAAATCAGGACATGCGAAAAGGTGTACCAAGTATCCTGAGCTCGGCCAGAAACATCAGTGATATTCCCACTGGTAACCCAATGCAGTAGTAACAGATCAAGTTGGACAGTGCTGCTATCTTCTGCTTCCCAGCACCCAGAAGAATCCCTGAACTCACACACTAAAACACAACACAATCAGTCTCTCTTACAAATAAGAACCAGACACTTCACAGTAATCAGTAAATACGTCATTTCACAGAACCAGGTTTCATTACCATAGTCTAATTGTGACATTATCACAGTATAATCACACCTAGAGTCATAAAATGATGAAACAGCTATCATTATAGGCATTACAAGAGATTGCATGATGCCACCAACAATGATTAATTTGTGTTGCCTTCCTATGAACAAATACAAATGTTAAAACGTTTCAAACCTACCACAAGAGCATCAAAAAACTGCAGGAAGACGAACAGCGTGAGATTTTCCGAGACAATCCTCACTATGCTCCTGTTAGATTAAATCAAGAAGTGAGAACTGCAAAATAGAAGAAAAGCTTCACTCTAATCGCTCTAATAGCAGTGTTTTTATATTTCTTATGCAGAAAATTAGATCATAATACTATATAAAATCACATAATCTGTTTTAACGTAATCCAATACATGTGTATATACAGTAGTATCCAATAGTGGAAAAAACCTACTCATCAGAGGTAAAGATGTAGCCCACTACTGACTTTGAGAAACCCACCACGATTCCCTGTAAAACAGCCAAAACTCCTGCAATGCAAAGGTTTAAATTATATTTTCTTCTATACGTTCACCATGAAATCAAGCGTAACAAATCTTTTTTTATGGGATATTGCAGTATTGATTTTGATTTATCTGTGCATGCTTTATTTTTGTAAAAGTTCATGTGTCCTTGTAATCTCTCTCCCTTTTTCATCGACATCTGTATCACACCCAGTGTTGGGAAGGTGACTTTGGAAATGTAATAGGTTACAGATTACAAGTTACCCTATTTATAATGCAATAAGAAGTGTAATTATGTAAATTACCATACTTTATTAAAGTAATATAAGTTATAACTGATTACATACTCTCAGAAAAAAGGTACAAAAGCTGTCACTGAGGCTGCATCTTTTCAAAAGATACACTTTTGTACCTAAATGGTGCATATTGGTACCTAAAATGTACATAATGGCACCTAAAATGTCAATAATATCACCTAAAATGTACATATTAGCATCTACATGTACATATTAGCACCTAAAATGTACATAATAGCACCTAAAATTCACATATTAGCACCTAAAATGTACATAATATCACCTAAAATGTACATATTGGTACCTAAAATGTACATAATAGCACCTAAAATCTACATAATAGCACCTAAAATGTACATAATAGCACCTAAAATGTACATAATAGCACCTAAAATGTACATATTAGCACCTAAAATGTACGTAATAGCACCTAAAATGTACATAATAGCACCTAAAATCTACATAATAGCACCTAAAATGTACATATTAGCACCTAAAATGTACGTAATAGCACCTAAAATGTACATAATAGCACCTAAAATGTACATATTAGCACCTAAAATGTACGTAATAGCACCTAAAATGTACATAATAGCACCTAAAATTCACATATTAGCACCTAAAATGTACATAATAGCACCTAAAATGTACATATTAGCACCCACATGTACATATTGGTACCTAAAATGTACATAATAGCACCTAAAATCTACATAATAGCACCTAAAATTTACATATTAGCACCTAAAATGTACATAATAACACCTAAAATGTACATAATAGCACCTAAAATGTACATATTAGCACCTAAAATGTACGTAATAGCACCTAAAATGTAAATAATAGCACCTAAAATGTACATATTAGCACCTAAAATGTGCATAATAGCATCTAAAATTTACATATTAGCACCTAAAATGGACAAAAGTTTACCTTTTGAAAAGGTACAGCCCCAGTGACAGATTTTTGTACCTTTTTTGAGTGTATGATTACTCAATCTCTAACAAATGTTTTCAACTGTGATTAACAGTGAAAACACAGAAATCCAGAAATTTCCGTCAATACCCGGGAGGTGTTGTCTCATAAATTACGGAAATTTCCTTCGGAAGAGTTAAGCTTCATTTTAACCACTATGTGGGTATTTCCATAGTCTACTAACCGGAGATCACAAGAGTCACTTTACTGGTGATCAGGGCCCTGTCAGTGTCTCCAGCTCCCAGCGCGTTTCCCACACGCACACAAGCGGCTGCATGCACACCTAATGGAAACTAAACATGAAATAGGTTTATTCAAACATAAATAAATTTGGCAGTAATGTCAAAAAGCCTCTAAGTACCGTGAGCTCAACGCAACACAAAGCTGTCTTACCATGTAAGTAATGGACCCCACCTCCAGCAACACATGTTGAGCACCAAGATCCACCTCTCCGAGCATTCCTGACAATCAGGGATGAGAAAGGGGATGGATGTTATTTAATTATCTGTGGAATGAGAGTATTTTTCTCTGATTGCTGCATTGCACTGAAACATAAAGTAGTTAGGCAATTTATGAGGTGATTGGTAAGCCATCGAACATTGTGCTCTGCGCTTCCACCTATATTACTACAAAATAGTAATTAACAAAGCATTAATTGTCAGGGATTTAACATGATCGCAGTGGCACTTCAGGTTGAAGACCAATAGAAATATTTTCTCGATGTATATCAAATTGGCAACTACTAAACTAGACAACGTATACTCACCTGCAAGGAAACCTCCGATCTCATAGACCCACCACTCAAAACAGAGCATGAGCGTGCTGGGAATGGCCAGTTTCATGTAAGAGCCCCACTCCTGCAGTGATGCTCTAGACCAGCCTGTAGGGGGCGACAGAGACAAACACATTCCCACACAAGCACTGCATGCAGAACACCACTCATCTCTTGCAGGCTAATTATTGATTGACTTGCTATGCAAAATAATTGTGTATGTGGAAGAACTTGTCACAATTCGACAAAACCTCTCTACTTTATTTTGTAACGCAGAAGCTGGCCGTTTACTGTGAATTTGTGTGAGGCTTCCGATTTATTAGCCACTAGGTAAATGATGATTCACTATTTGTGCTACAAACCAGTGTGTTTATTAAATACTTTTTAAAGAAATTTAGAAATGATATTGATTCTTCCTGCTCTTTTTGTGAAACCATCTCTGAAACTGTTGGTCATTTGTTTTGGGAATGTTTTTTCACTCTGTCTTTCTGGGACAATTTTAATGCTCTCATTATCCAAAAGGTTTTTTGTAATTTTTCTTTATCATATAAAAACATTCTTTTTTGGATTCTATGTCAAAGACAAAAATTAAATTAATGCATGTTTTTGTATAAACCTTCTTTTATATATTGGAAAATTTCATATCCATAAAGCTAAATATATGAACAGTAAACCCCACTTTAGCTTTTTCAAAGAAGAATTGAAGATGTATTTAAATACAATTTCAACATCTCTCAATAAGAAAGCAATGAAAACATCCAGAATTTGTACCATGTTTAATATTCTTCCTTAATGTTTTATTTTTTTCTTGTATGCCCTCATCTCTCTTTCCTTCTCTCTTTTTTTTTCTTTAAGACTAATGTAAAATAATGTTATTTCTTTTCATATCTCCTCTCTTAATGTATTTGGTATCATAATGTCTCCTTGTTTTGATAGATTGTTTACTACTTGACTTGTATGTCTTGACTTGTTCTGTTTATTAACATTGCATTAATAATAATTTAAAAAAAAACGGTGTGTTTATGATTGCGATAATACCAGTTTACAATCTCAAGCATCATAACAAACTGTTTTTGTACAGCTAAAATAACTGGAAGTGGCTGACACCAGAAGCCTGACACATTCAAGTTACAAATGGCCTCAAATTACATACGCAATATAATACAAAGTTGACTTGACTTGATATGTAAACTTTTGACTTTTATGTACAATATCCTATTCAGGACAGTACTAAATAAATTAATATGCGTTTCGTATGATCCGTCTTGTTTTGTTACAATTATTCACATTTTCACAGATTCTGAAAGGGGGGTGTGTGTGCACTTTTGAGCAGCGTTGTATATTCAGTGATGCATCGCTGTCGGCACTTCCATTGGCAGTCGCCGCATACATCGAGGCTCATTTGCATACACTGAGGCTCATTTGCATACACTGAGGCTCATTTGCATACACTGAGGCTCATTTGCATACATCGGAACTCTGCTGACTGCACTACGAGCCTTGTCTCTCGCTCACGGTCAAGAATCAATTTGTCACTACAAATCAATGTCAGATATAAACGCCCCTATAGATGACTTAATATAATCATTTTAGAAGTCAATGACCCCATAATGGCATAAAAGTGTGTGTGTGTGTGTGTGTGCAGCTCACCATCCCATGTCTTCACATGCAACTTTTTCCAGCGTATGTACGCAAACAGCAGGAGGCAGATGGAGATCTGTGAGAAACTGTTGGCTACAGCAGAGCCCCTGCAGAAACACACACACACCTGCTTATCCTGAAGTGATATTAGTTTATTATTATTATTAGAATTACTAGCCTATTAATCATACATACTTCACTCCCAGCTTCATTGAGTGAAGAAGGACGTAGTTTGTTGCTACGTTTAAAATGTTGGCAGCCACTGCAGTGTACATCTGGGGCAGGATGATGCCCTGAAACATGACGATACATGATCTCTCATATATATACAAGCTGTCCAATGCAACATCTTGAGATTACTGAGATGTTGTACCTGGTTTTGCAGATAAGACACCTGCAGATGGTGCAGAAACATGGCCTTGGAAATAAAAGGAAGATGTCAATAGAAGTAAAGCTTGTGACAACTGACTGTGGTTACACGCTTTAAATATTACATGTTGAACTGGAAATAATATACAATTTGACAGGACACACTGGTCATAGACCAAAAAGTGTCGTGAAGAGTGAGCAGCATGATTTGGAGAAAGCGCCAGGAAACATTTGAACTTGTACTCAAGAAAACAAGGCCAGCACAGAGATTAAAGCACAACCACTGAATGTTTTTGTATAAAAACATGTTGTTATACTTACAGGAACGGCAGGGAGGAAAGCCATAACATACAGCTGTGCAATCCTGAAACAGGGATGAATAATGCAACCGTGAGCATCTTTGAACAACAGGACAACCCAGCAAACAAATTTAAAGGGTTAGTTCACCCAAAAATGAAAATAAGTCATTAATTACTCACCCCCATGCTGTACCAACCCCGTAAGACCTTCGTTCATCTTCGGAACACAAATAAAGATATTTTTGATTGAATCTGAGAGCTGGATCACTCTTTCATAGACTGCCTAAGGGACTGGCTCTTGACGGCCCATAAAGTCATTAAAGAAAAGGTTTAAATATTCCATGTGCCTACAGCGGCTCAATTATAAGTTTATCAAGCGACGAGACTACTTTTTGTGCGAAAAAAACATAAATAACGACTTTATTCCACTATTCCAGTACTTCCTTAAGGGCGCATGCGCGAGAACTGAGACGAGGACGTTCTCATTCGTCTACTTCTTGTTACCGGCTGCTCACCGCTTAGGAGTTTTACCGCCCCCTACCGTATAAAATGATGATCCATATATAAGGCGCTCCGGATTATAAGGCACACTGTCGTTTTTTGAGAAGATTAAAGGCTTTTAAGTGCACCTTATAGTGCGGAAAATACGCAAATTGAAAAGCGTATGTACAGCGCGCATCTTCCTCTGCTTGTAAACAGAAAGTTTTGCGCTTCCAGCTATATCAGCACATCATCTTATACGGTAGGTGGCGGTAAAACTCCTAAGCGGTGAGCAGCCGGTAACAAGAAGTAGACGAATGAGAACGTCCATGGAATAGTGGAATTAAGTCGTTATTTATGTTTTTTTCGCACAAAAAGTAGTCTCGTCGCTTGATAAACTTATAATTGAGCCGCTGTAGGCACATGGAATATTTAAACCTTTTCTCTTAATGACTTTATGGGCCGTCAAGAGGCAGTCCCTTAGGCAGTCTATGGAGGACTGATCCAGCTCTCAGATTAAATCAAAAATATCTTTATTTGTGTTCCGAAGATGAACGAAGGTCTTACGGGGTTGGTACAGCATGGGGGTGAGTAATTAATGACGTAATTTTCATTTTTGGGTGAACTAACCCTTTAATGTTCTGGGAATGTTCTGTGAACGTTAGTTTTTGATTCCCAGAACGTTCCTAGAACTTTCCCTTAAGGTTAAGGGAACGTTCCCGGAACATTCTCCTTACGTTATAAAAATGGAACCTAAAAATAACCTACATGGAACGTTCGAGAACATTAGGGGAACATTAGGGGAACGTTCTGGGGAACATTAGGGAAACGTTCTGTGTTTGCTGGGAATTGACACTCCATAAATAGTTACAATTTTGGTGTCATATTTATGGTATATTTATGTCCTAATTTCTTTATTTATTTATTTTTGGAGAGAGAACAATCAGATTTTTTCTTAGCATACTTTTAAAAAACGGTATTATGGAAATAATATACTTTAAAAGAATATACTTAGGTGCAACCTAAATTTAATGGTTTTGGACTCTTAGTTGCATGTTAATTGCATTAAAATGAAAATGTTTTATAGTTTGAATTTACTTGAACTATAAACTATAGTATAAAGTTTAACTATAAAATCAAAAATAACTTTAGAGTTCAGCTTTTTTGACCCACTTTGGTAGGATAGCCCTAGACAGCAAATGTGTCGGCCCAGATCCGGCCCAAATCTGGCACAATTGGAATCCACGTGGGCCAGATCTGGGCAAAACTATGTTTCTGTCTGATCTTTATATGTAGTTTCATAATTCAATCTCTAATATATGGTTAAAGTGTTTTGCTAATTGAGCTGTCAAGCATTTCTGGTGAACTAAAATATACCTTAATGTAATATCTATTGAAATGTTATAGCATGCATTTAAGTATATTTGAAAATACACATTTGAAATGATAAAGTATTAGCCTGACTTTTAGTATGTCAGTATTTGTCAGTATTTGGTGAAAAAAAACATGAAAAGAAACCAGTGAAGAAAAAAAAGTCCCAGCTAATACTTGTAATATGGAGGCCCAGATTAATTTGATCTGGACTTTTATCCTCAGATTTATAGCTAAATTCTTTATTCATCTCAGAAGTTATTTCAACTGCTGGTTTTTAAAGCATTATTAGTCTGTTCTTTTGGCACACATTTTCGCTTGGTCTCCTATCTACATGGAAAAAAAGGTTTTACATCGGTAACAATTTCTCTAATAATCTGACTGGATTAGTCTGACCTGGCCACCTCCGGCTCTTGCTTCAGGGTGAGGAGTATTGACTCAGCGTTGATGAGAATGGCCCAGCATGGCAGGCAGAAGAGTAAGAGGATGAGTATGCTTCTCTGGAGAATTTCCCCCACACGCTTAAGGTTCTTACTGCCAAATGTCTGGACATGGACAACAGATCATTAGTACATAATATATAGGATGGATTACTTTATGCAAGAATTAAGTTAGTTGTCCGTTGAGTTGTTCTTTCAGATATGTTTTTTTTAACAGAGGGAGATATTGATAAATCTTTAACTTTGTGAAATACTGTGAGTCCATTATACAGGGGCGGTTATTACACAGTGGTTTATTGAGATAGTTGGTATATAGGACAACATACATAATTACTTTAAACAGGTTAAGGTCATCACTAGTTAAGACTACCTGAGAGACGAGTGTGTCGCATGCAAGGGCCAGACCGCATCCAGTGGCTGTTGTGGTCACATTAACAGTCTGTGGGAGACAAATGATGCTTTAGCAGAGCAATCACTGAACACACTCTCCTTATCTCTCACTGCTTCCTTCTTGGAGATATACGGGCAATGGATTTCCGATCGGATCTTCCAGAACATTTCTTGAAATAGGAAATAGTCTTAGTTTACAAAACACAGATGTGACAAGATACCGAGGCTTTAGATTGTTCAGAAGGATTTCATTAATGATGTAATTATATATTTTAATATCAGAGATATAATAACTGGACAGAATGATCTTACCTTTAACTTTTTTCTAAATACCTAATTTACCTCTAAAGGGTGGATTTAGTAGGTACAATAAGGTACTAATATATGCAACCTTTAGAAAAGTACAAATGTGTATCTTTGAAGCTGTTGTAGCCCCATAAGGTCATTTTTTGTGCAGAACTATAGATAGTGTATACATTACCGCAGAAGCCAGGGCATATCCAGCCAATTCAGCATTTCCCAGGTGACCACAGAATATTGTGATGACGAATGGCAGTAGAAAGTTTAAGATCCTGGAGACGAGCTGACGAAAATGAAAATTCAGACATCAACAACGGAGAACTCAAGCATACAAATAAACACAGAAATCAATTCAGTCTGCAGCCCGAATACTATTTGAATCCATATTACGTCCGGCAAAACAATTTTATCGAAAATCATGATGTTTATGTTTATAATCTTCATGCCTGATAGTCGCATTTACAGTTTAGAGGTGTGCCCTTAAGGAACACAAATATATGGGAATATACTGCAAAATATAATGGGATCTATTACATAATACATTTCCATATGGGAAACTAGTGCTAATATTTTTCAATATACTGCAATTTATTAATTGACAAGACATTTATTAAAAGAACAAAATAGTAGTGCATGTAAAATTCACAAAGTTTCACAAAAAAAATGCTCAAATGGTCGCCTTGCTCTGTTCTGCGATGCACGTTCACGACTCTCCTGTTCGAACTCGTTCATCAAAGTTAACGAATCTTTTTCCGAGTCAATTTGTTCATTTCGCTCATTGAATGAACCATATGACACGAAAAAAGATTCGTTCATTTTGATAAACGAGTTCGAACAAGAGAGTCATGAACGTGCATCGCAGAACGGAGCAAGGTGACCATTTGAGCTTATAAAACTTAAACTTTCTTATTTATTTTTTAAATGATCGATCGTTTCGCTTGATAAGACGCTTATTCGTCGTCTGGAATCGTTTAAAGCCCTTTGAACAGTTTGCACTGAAACGGTCTTTTGGACCTTGAACCGTTTGGTGCCCAGTAAAGTCCATTATATTGAGAAAAATCCTGGAATGTTTTCATCAAAAACCTTAAGAAAGACATGGACATGACTTGGATGACATGGGCGTGAGTAAATTATCAGCAAAAGTTTTTTTTTCTTAAAAGTGAACTAGTCCTTTAAATACTATAGTACATGCAGCTGTGCTTGTGCTCTTATTAAGTAGTATTTTACATTTTATATATATATATATATATATATATATAGAGAGAGAGAGAGAGAGAGAGAGAGAGAGAGAGAGAGAGAGAGAGAGAGAGAGAGAGAGAGAGAGAGAGAGAGAGAGAGAGAGAGAGAGAGAGAGAGAGAGCAAATATATTGTCACATATTTTTTCAATATATGAAAAGCAGCAATTCCTTATGTATTATTCAATATTATTCTATATATTTTCAAATATACTGTTAAACCACTTAATATATTGATCATTTAAATATAGGGCAATATATGAAGAGTTCAGATGGAAAAGCCTCTAAATGCCATTTGAAATTTTCTTCTTTAATGATGATTTTTATCAAACTTGTATATTTAAGTTCAGTAATTTCACTTAAATTGCAATGAGGATTACCTATTAATTGTCATTTAAGTGAAATTACTGAACTTGAACATATAAGCTTGATAAAAATGATCATTTTAGAAGAAAATTTCAAATGGCACTTAGAGGCTTTTGCATCTGAACTCTTCATATTTTCTTTTCATAAGGGTGATGATAATATATTTTACGTTTACACTCAACGGCCACTTTATTAGGTACATCTTGCTAGGTTTGACCCCATTTGTCTTCAGAACTGCCTCAATTCTTTGTGGCGTACTGTAGATTCAACGAGCTGCAGGAAACATTCCTCAGAGATTTCGATAGAATCACACAGTTGCTGCAGATTTGTTGGCTGCACTTCCATGACTGCGAATCTGCAGATGATTGCAAAGATCCTCTATTGGATTGAGTTATCCTGGTGGAAGTAGATGGTACACTGTGGTCATTAAGGCCGGGATGGACATGGTCAGCAGTTTAAAAGATGCTCACTTCTTACAAACAGGCCCAAAGTGTGTGAAGAAAATCTCCCACAATCCACTACACACCATAGCACCAGCCTGAACCGTTGATACAAGGCAAGATTGATCCATGTTGTTAATGGCAATTTCTGACCCTACCATCTGAATGTCGCAGAAATCAAGACTCATCCGAACAGGCAACGTTTTTTTGTCCAATTTTGGTGATCATGTGTGAATTGTAGCTTCAGTTTCCTGTTCTCATCTGACAGGAGTGACACCAGTGTGTGTTCTGCTGCATTAGTCCATCTACATCAAGGTTCGACATGTTGTGTGTTCAGAGATTTGAGTTACTGTTGTTTCTATGACCTCAAACCAGTCTGGTCATTCTCCTCGACCTCCGGAATCAATAAGGCATTTTCACTCACAGAACTGTCACTCACTGGATATTTTCTCTCTTTCTGACCTTTCTCTGTAAACCCTCGAGATGGCACCTTTATTCCAAATTCTGATGCTCAATTTGATCTTGACCATGCCTAAATGAGTTTCTGCCATGTGATTGGCTGATTAGATATTTGTGTTAATCCGCAGTTGAACATGTGTACCTTACAAAGTAGGTGGTGAGTGTATCAAATTTTAAATATATTTTTGTATTTGCTTTAATTGTGGCATGATATTTTTTTCAATCCATCATGATCATTATTTTTCAATCCACAGATGCCTAATGGACTGGTCGGTATTTATGGAATGGGCGACCGGAGGAAAATAGGAGTAGGTCATGTCTTTTTATTCTTTGTTGAGGGGAGGGTCATCCAAGTTTTTTTTAGCCAAGGGGGAGGGTCACTCAACTTTTGTATTCAAGAAAACCGCAACATTTCAAAGTGGCTTGTTTCGTGTATAATTTCCATGTAGCTCTCTCAGTCTCGGCCCACTATCGCTAGGGACTGTTCGTTTTTCTTATTTAATGGGCCACTGGAGGAGATTTGAGATCTGTAGTAAAAACAGACTTGACCCTCCCTTCGCCAGCAATAATATTTTCTATGATCCTCCAAAATGGTTGTGAAAAAAGTCATGACTCTCCCTGATCATTTATTGATTACTTTGCGCTTGGCAAAGATGTTTAGATTTTTACAACCATGACAAATGACTAAACTCCTGCTTTCTCATCTTACTAGGGCTGTAACGATAGACCAAACCTACAATTCGGTTCGTATCACGATTTTTGATTTGAAAAAAAAACAACAACAAAAAACATGTTTTCGGCAGTGGTGACGCGTTCATGTAAAATGTAAGGGTGGTGCTGCCAATAAAGTTTCTTAAAGCTACCACAAAGAACCGGCAAAAGAAATGATTATAAATATGTCAAATATAGCAAGGAGACATTTTAATTCACTCTTAGAAGAAATGGTTCTATTTACCAGAAATGGTTCCATCCCCCGCTTCATATATGAAAAGGAACTCCAAAATGGTTCTATATAGAACCATTTTTTTTTTTTGGTAAAAGGTTCTATTGGCCAAGTATGGAACCCCAGGGTTCTATATAGAACCCAGAGGAACCCTTTTTTAAGAGTGTATAGAACCTTTTAGGGGTTCCAAATACATAGCGCTAATAGAACCCTTTTTTCTAAGAGTGTTGTTTTAATAAACAAGTATGCAAATATGAAGGTGACATATATATCTCATAGGAATACATTAGCAGTCTTTTTTCTTTCGTTTTGAATTAAAAAGTAGACATTTTAAGCTTTCTATTTATGTATCAGGTCTGTGAGGCAAGTAGCCTGCCTTAGGCTATACGCTGAGTTTCAGTTCATTTATTAGACGAGAGTCCAGTTCACGTGCCGGTGCCTCTGTGTCATGCTGATCTATTTTCTACTATATTTACTTCTTATATATTAAATCCAGGCAATTGGTTGATGAAACATTAATTACAATTAATTATATTTATATATACGTTTATTTTTTGGCCAGTTTCTGCTCAAAGTCGTGCATCTTTGGATATGCCGTGCACACCAGCAAACGAATTGCGCTCATGTGGACGCTGTGAGCGTAAACCAATCAAACGCCAGAACTGCAGCTGATAGAATAGCAGAATAACTATCTTCAAAAGCAGATAGTTAATCATCCACGATCAAAAATCGTGATTTCGCATAAGCACAAGAATAAAATGACTGAGTTTAACAATATTGCATCGCAGGCGTGCTACAGTGGTACATTTATTCATCGCACAGACCAATCTTTTCATAGATATATTTCGCACTGTACAGGACCCTTTTTAATGAACGTTTGGTGTACGTCTACTAGCCATAGAGATATATCCGAACATCTGTGCCAAGCGCAAACCACTACAGAAGTAATCAATAAATTATCCAGTTTTCACAATCATTTTGGAGGGTCCTTCTGGCGAAGGGAGGTCAAGTCTACTTTGAGATCTCAAAACTCTTGCGGTAGCCCCTTCATTAAAAAAATAACAGTCCCTAACCAAGATAGAGTTCATACCACAGGAATTCCACGTGACAGTCAGATAAACACTGTTCACGACCATAAAACAGGAGCCATCATTCACATTGTCATCAATCAAGTCAGGTCAGGACTAACTTAAGTGATCAAAACTAAACATGCATCCCAGAAGCAGTCTCTGCTGGCAAAGCTCCTGTCATTAAAGTTTAAAGTGAGCTGAAGCACTGAGAGAGCATTGGAGCAGAGCGAGGACTCACCAGGGGCCCGGTCAGGAGCAGGACTTGGTAGAGTTCCTCTCTGTAGGCCAGGGGAACCCATTGACGCACACAGTTGCAGCTGAACAGTTTCGAACTGGGTGCTGTTGCCTCGGTGATTTGTTCATTGCTTGCCAACGGGCCACAAGCCTCAGGCATCCGATCTTTATCCATTCAGCCGCTGAGTGCAAAAAAATAAGAGAAGAGGGTGAGGAAAGAGCGAGACGGAGAGAATAATAGGAGCAGTATTGGAATGAGACCGCTTCTCTCCAGCAGCGATTTGTCATAAAATGTTGTTATCAGTCCATGGAGGCAGAAACAATCAAAAAAAATTGTGCTGGGGCACTGATTAAGCAACCTGCTGCCTTCAGTCGCAGAGAGGCAGGTCACAAGCAAGCTCTTTATGATTCCCTGTATGGAGTACAGCAGCTCTGATGGGGGCTGTAAGGGGCGGGTTAGCCCTTCGTACTTCTTAAACTCAGCGGTAATCTTATCAGGAATGCCTCTGTAAATAACAGATTGCTTGCTTTTGAGGAACACATGTGGAGCGTTTTTTTTCTAAATTGTAAGTTTTTAGTACAATTTTTTAAATTGCTAAAACTACGGCATTCATTTCTTGCAACTCTACGAAAAAAGAAAATCACATAATATGCAAAACATAAGATATCTCTTGCAAATGCAATAATTATATTTTGTATATTTAAATATAGACACCCCGAATATGCATACAAGCCAAGTCAGAAAGTCACATTTATTTTTAAATATACACACAGAACTTGTATATATACACATATTTACTGCATATATTACCTATATATTTACAATAAACAGAAATTTAAGGGGTAAAAATAATTGATCAAAAACTATCAGTCGCTCACATTCGACATTACGTCGACGTGACAACATAATTGGGATCACTTCAGGGAGCCTTATCATCCTCAAGTTTCAAAGAGCCAATGAACGTTGGCATGCGTAAATCCAACGCGTTCTCATCCTAGGGCGTCATATAGTGACACTTTTGAAATTTCGTCTAAATCCACCCTTTAGCGTCAATATAACACGCACAGAGCTTTGTTTGGTTATGGTAGGTTTAGTTCTGGGGTAGGGTTGTCGTTAGACCACTAGGAGGCGCCTTCTGGCGTTGGTGTTTAATTTCATTAAACTGGGGCTTTTTAGGTTTGTTAATTATTTATACTTTATCACTCTTATTTGGGTAATGGGTCCTTCTAATGAATGTTAACTGGTTTATTGTTATCTACTTTTGTGATAACTCTTAATTACAAAAATTTGTTATACTTTATAGTGTTCTTTGGTATTCGTGCGAGCCTGGTGTTCGCTCCTCGCAACAGCCCATTCCTCTGAGAAAACCTATTTGTTGAGTGTTGTTCTTCTCACCAGGAGAACCCCCGAACTTGCTCAATCAGAGCTGTGCTTTCAAGTCAAGTCAATTCATCTTTATTTATATAGCGCTTTTAACAATGTAGATTTTTCCAAAGCGGCTTTACAATGATAATAGGTAAATAAAAATTGAAGTAACAGATTGTTTTGGTTTTATGGCCGCTCTAAAATAAATTTCTTTTCCAGTTAAAGTTAGTTTTGATTGATTCTCTTTCGTAGCAACGATCATTAGTTATTAAAGGGATAGTTCACTTTGAAATTAATTTTTGATATGTTTTAGCTTACCTCAAGGGCATCCAAGATGAAGGTGTCTTCGTTTCCACAGTATTTTCAATTTTGACATTTTTCGGTCAAACCGTTGTTGTCCATCAGTCACACACTGACTGGAGGCTAAGGGGGTCCACCAAAAAGCATGCACAGAGAAGTCCAGATTATTTTAATGACTCGTAAATGTAAGTACACATTGATGGCCTAAGACACGAAACGAGCGGTTTTTGTGAGAAAACAAACAGTATTTATATCGTTTTACCTCTTGTAATCACAGTGACGTCCAAGTGATCTGAATCAGTTGTGCAATGTCCAACTGAACCGAACTGAATCAGTTCAATGTTACGCCGTGTACTTACATTTACGAGTCATTAAATCGTGTTTAATTTGGACTTCTCTGTGCATGCTTTTTGGTGGACCCCCTTAGGCCTGGCTAATTCTCATATGATCCTGAGATGCCAGTTCAGATACATGCCCAAGGTTCCTACAACTCCCTTCCGGGACCAGATGGCGAACTTGCTTCATAAGAGGCAGACTCATCCCTGGCTTTTCTCTGTCCCGTTCGTGCTCTGCGCGTGTACGTGGACAGAACACAAAACCGAAGAGAGGAAAGGCTGTCATCAAGCAGAGGATGTCCCATTGGCTTACAAAGCCCAATGGCTGCCCTGCCCACCCGGTTTGAGAGCCCGCTCCACTAGGAGTGTCGCTTCTTCCAGATATCTATACAGCTGCGGGCTTTTATAGTCTATGTGTTGAGCCGGAGTTCCTCCGCACCCATTCGGCAGTTGTATGTTTCGGAGCGTCCAACGCCAGGCCTCGTGCTCCTATGCTTGAATAACTTGTGCTAGGCTGGTTTCCATATGTGGGGATCCCAGTGGCGATACCATATATGGTAAAAAATAATCCTGTAAAAAAAACGGTAAATTACCGTAAAAATATGGTATGTTACCATTTTTAAAACAAGCTACAGTAAGCTATTGTCAGCTACAGTATTATGCTGTTAAATTACAGTATATAACTGTAAATTAACTGCATTTAGATGTAGCTGACAAACGGTATTTAGCTGTTAATTTTAAAACCGGTAACGCACCATATTTTTACGCTATGATGCTGGCAACCACAACTGCCAGTAATTTACCGTTTTTTTACAGGATTATTTTTTACATACGACCAGCTCCCTGCGGTGAGCCCGCGTCTTCCCCTTGGCAGAGTCGAACGTGAGTGACTGAATGTCTCGGTTACTAATGCAACCCTCATTCCCTGAAGGAGGGAACGGGAGACGTTACATCCCGTCACCACGGTTGCTCATAATCGCTGTAATTGACGTCAGGTTCTTGGCTCCTCAGCGAAAAACAATGACCCATCTGCAAATTTAGCTGTTTTAGGTGTTGATGGCAAGGAAATGTGTTTTAATATTCATCATACTTATCTAAATCAATTAACGTTAGCTAAATATCTCTAATTGGCACATTACTCTTTGGTTGCTTGCCATGGATCTCCAGCGGCAGATCACACACAACCTTTGGTCATTAATGTGTCTGCTCGGTTAAACATTAGCGTTTTACCTCAGTCAACATCGCAGATCTTACACAACCAGTGCTGATCAATCAATAAATTGTGTGTGTGTTCAAATATTATTGCAACTACATTTGTGGTTCAGCAAAGTCTTCTTTTTTCTTCTTCTTTTTTTTAATAAGCACAAATCCCCTAAAAGATCGCAAAAAAATTAAATTTACTTTTTCCACCCATCTCATTTTTTTCCCCACCACCATGTTCCTTTAGGGGCTCTGGAATGTTTAGGGTCTTGTAAAAAATGTTAAGAAAGTATTTGTCAGCATAATGCATGCAATGTACAGTGTGTGTGTGTGTGTGCACTTATCGATGGGTAGAAAACTGGAACAACCTTTAGCCTTTATTTTGCAAGACACCCATGTCTTATCAGATGCAGTAAGAAATGCTGAAGACTGAAAGGAGGAATGAGAGAGGAATAGAAGGAATTAAGTTATGCACTATCATGCAATAAAACGTTTGTCTTCTCTCACACATGCATGCAATTAACAGTTGTATGCATACATCTACATAGTGTATCTGTTCAACCATAAGTGCAATTTTATGACGAAAAGACAAAGGTTCATGATGGCAATAACTTGGAAGAATGATTACTGTAAGTTATTATTTTTATGTAGCATGTGAGCAGCATCCACATCTCCAGGACTTACTTTGACTGGTGGTGACAGACAGGTAATGATAGTGTGTGCCCTAAACTTTGTCAGTGTTTGTCACTGCAGTGAAATTAAAACACTCTTAAAAGCAAAAGCTCTCCATTAAGTTTAACAACAAGCAAGCTACTCTGGTGTTGTTGATGTAAAATAGCATTGTGCGAGGTTGGAAAGGCTACCAAAATGAATAAAAATGGCCCCAAAATTCAATACATGAATTGCCCTTGCAAGAGTTCATGTGCTTTGTGTTTTATAGTTAAGCAATATCAAATTAGCAGCACAATTGCAAAATGTGATATTAATTTTATACAACAGTTCAATAAACGATAAGTTGAAAAAATGTATTGACAATTTTAGAAACAAAAATAGTTCCAAACAAAGCAGAAAAGTTGAATCTCACAGCAGCACACTGCAGTGTTTCATTATTGAATTATTCACCATTTTTGAACAAATCGGCATTGCGGAAGTTCTGAAATATCTAACCGTTACTGACACCAGTGGCCGTTAGAGAAACTGCAGCCAGTCTCGTTCTCGGTGCGCACGCTTGTTGGCCATACTAGATAAGGCTTTTTTTTTTTTTTACTTACGAGGAGTTTCCGTGGGTATCTGGTTTGTGCTGGAGGCTGGTCGCTTCTTTCCATCCGCCAAGCCCAAGTAGACGAGAACGCCCATGACGTCACATTTTGTGAATTTTCACGCCAATTCGGACCCGACTCAGGCTGAAAGAGGCAACCGTGGTGGACAGTCAAGGTGTCATTCTTTCTAATACTTTACGGTTGGCTCATAAATGTAGAAATAAAGACTTTATTTTAAAGATCTTTTTAAGTAAAAACCTACACATAGCCCCTTTTAGGCTTGCCACCGCCAATTTGAGGCTTTAGTGTTATAATAATATAATAACATTTTTCCCAAAACTTTATTTCTGCATCCAAAATGTTATATTTAGAAAATTAATCTCTTAATTCATAATTGCAGTGTAGATTTTTGAAAAATGGTAAGATGTATTTTTGGGGTGGTAAAATGCCATTTTCATAAGATGTAAAATAAATCTCTGATGTCCCCAGAGTGTGTGTGTGTGTGTGAAGTTTAAGCACAAAATACCCCACAGATATTTTTATATTGCATGTTAATTGTCTTTTAGAATATCTAAATTAAAAAAAAAAAAAATAAGATAGAGAAATCTTGTCTAAAACAACACTATAGGCAGCCTACAGGCTGTACAGGACATTGCACACATGTAACTATTTTTTAAAGCCACAAGGTGGCGCTCTTCTACTTGAATTTTTTTTTAATAAAGCTGGCACTCTATTTTGATGTGAATTGTTGCATTTATTGAAAAGAAATAAATATAAAATAAATATGTATATATATATATATATATATATTAATTCTAATGAAAAAAAAATAGCTCTTAAAAATTATATAATTAATGCAAAGTACCATAAAAAACTCTGAAAAGTCTAAATAATAATCAGAAAATATTATAGAACAAAAATATATTTGAGGGAGTTATCCTGGGAAAAAGTAAAGTTAAATTTTAAGGCTTCGTCCGTTTTTGACCGGGAGGAAGCTAAGTGTAACCCATTTACGAAGAAGCCCAGAGGGTTAAAGTTGTCACTTTTTGAGGGTTTGCAAAAACGCACCGTTTTGTGTCTGGCCCTTTAAATGCAAATGAGCTGCTAATGAGTATAAATAAATGAGTACTTTATGAGTATAAATTCATTTGTATTATACGTTACATATTTCATATGATTGTATTAAATACTGCATATATCATTTTACCAAAACACTGTGTATAATCAAGTGCACTTGAAAATCTTTTGTATTTAATTGTGATACATCCATCAGAAAGACATATTTTGGTGCCTACAGAGCTAATCAAAAACACTGAAGACAAAAGGCTTGATTTCCATGGTTGATTATTCACACTGAACCTGTGATATCTGTTAGTTTTAGTTACAGTTTGATTATGATAATCAACATCTTTACCTCACTGTGGTCAAACTAGGCCCCCTGGTGGATAATAATTGAGAACCCATCCTTATGTATTGTAATCAGCATAATAAAGTTATATATTTTGTTTCAAAAACTGGGATGAAGACAAAGCTAAATACACAATATGCACTAGAAAACAGAACTGTTAAATAATTTAATTATAACTATTAGTTCATATTCACCATCTGGCTGATAACCGTTATGCCTTTATACATGAAGAGTTCAGATGCAAAAGCCTCTAAATGCCATTTGAAATTTTCATCTTTAATGATGATTTTTATCAAACTTGTATATTTAAGTTCAGTAATTTCACTTAAATAACAATTAATAGGTAATTATCATTGCCATTTAAGTGAAATTACTGAACTTAAATATACAAGTTTGATAAAAATCATCATTAAAGAAGAAAATTTCAAATGGCATTTAGAGGCTTTTGCATCTGAACTCTTCACATATACATTGATAAGGGCCAATGGAGGGAAATAGGACCAGGGCGCCTGAGGTTACACCCCTACTCTTTTTTACGAGCAGTTCCATGGGATTTTTCATGACCACAGAGAGACAGGACTTTGGTTTAGTGTCTCATCCAAAGGAAAGTAGATGTATATATGGGGCCTTAGGTGCACAGGGCACCCATTAAACCATTAAAATGGCACAAAAACTTGTCACAGCACTTTCCAAAACATCTGCTGGTCCTTGACTCCTTTTTTTAAAATGTAAAAAATTAATTAAAAAAGTAATTAAGAATTTGTTTTAAATGATTCATATTATATAAAACATATATAATTTATTGTTACTACTGTAAATCTATATTAAAGTGTCCCTATTATGCTATTTTAAAATTTCCTAATTTTGTTTTAGAGTCTCCTACGACAGGTTTACATGCATCAAATGTAAAAAAAAAAAACTGTTTTATTTTCTCATAATGTACATTTGCACATCACCACTTTTTCAATGATTCTCCTGACATGAATCAATCTCTCTAAAAACCCAAGGGAGTAATCAATCCATCAGCCGGAAACCGAAGTTTACCTTGGGGACCACCACTGATTAGCAAACACCTGCTGTTAGCATTCCATTGACTCCCATGCATTTTGGCGTCACTTTGACAGCGAATAACTTTACATCTGAGGCGTTTAAAGACTCCATTTTCCATAGTTCATTTCTAAAGAAACACGACAATGTTTAAAGGCTCCATATATGGAGCTCCATTCGTGTAATATCTTCATTTGTGTTCCGAAGACGAACGAAGGTCTTACGGGGTTTGTATGCTACAGCATGGGGGTGAGTAATTAATTTTGGGTGAACTAACCCTTTAATTTAAAATTAACGATAATTTTTTGGCTTCAATATCTCGTGGAAATGAGGTTTTCCCTTAGCGTAAGATATTGCAATACTCGTTCCCTTTTCTAGAGAGAACCCGAGGTTACGTTAGTAATTGAGTAGCCTACGTTTTAGTTGATACGTTTTTCTACAATCATACACTATGGAACATATACATATGTAGCCTACCCTATATGTATATAATATTATTTGTATCAAATTTGTATAACTGATTTTCCTGCATACTGTACATGCGTCATTGCCCTGTGTCAATAAACTGAACAGATATCAAATAAACACTAAAAGGAATGCATGATTCATTTTGGGCTGGGACGTGGCTTTTTATATTTAATGCGTTTGGCATTGACATTTATAGAACACAGTTTCTCTTATCGCAAAATGTTTTATGACTGTAAGACTGTATCTTTATGAGATTTCTCTCTTTCAATTCTTCCCATTTCACCTTGAGAGATTGAAATTACACTTATAAGTCTATTTTTGCACAACACTAAAAGGTCTGTGACCGTGAGGGGAAGGTGATTTCAATTCCTGTTAAGTGCTGTAAAGGGACAGAATATAAACCACAGGTGTAAAGACACAGGCCTCTCCAGACCTCCCGCAACCTTTGGATTTTTCATTTTCCAGACAACCGTCGCACAAAGCTTTGGTGAGTAAGCGCCCTTGAAAAAGGGATCTGAATTTCTGAGAATGCAATTATTTTTCTGAGAATATCACACATTCAAGTGTTTAAATGACTTTGAAACTGCCTGGAATTGCATTTAAATAAATAAATAAATAAATAAATAACAATTGTCATCATTTATACCCTCACATCACCTTTTTCCTTTAGTGATAGTCTGAGAAATGTCTTTTGTTTTTCCATACAATGAAAGTCAATGGGATCCAAACTTTCATCTCTAGCAAAATATGAATTCATTTGAAGAATGTTTATCCAAAACATTCCACAAATCATATTTGTTCATGTCTTTTTATCATTAAGGGCAGCTGGCACACTTACAAAGATGAAAGTATTGGTCATCATTCTGCTCCTGCTGTGCTGTGTCAGTCCTTTAAAAGGTAGCCTAATCTATCAAAGCCTGGTGCTTTCAAACAGATCCAAATGCTGCATGTTTTAACATATAGTACTCAAATAATTTGAATGCATTATGCCTGAACAAATTGCTAATATTTAATTCTCTCTGACCAGCGGTCACCATAGAGTCATGTCCATTGGCCATCGGGAGCTTGCTAAAGACAGAGGTTGAGGAAACCGTCACCCTAACTTGTAAGACCGATGCAGGTATTGAACCATCCAGCTCCGAACTGCAGTGGTTCCGCAATGGAGCCAGAGTGAATCTGGCACAAGAGAACCGCCAGTCCCGGAGTAATCTGTGTGTACAGTCTGTCAAGAAAGAGGACAACGGAGTCGTCTTTACCTGTCAGCTGAAGGGGGACGCAAGTGTGAACGGCTCCATTAAGTTCGACGTCCACTGTAAGTTTAATGTTCAGAATAGGTTACTGGAGTAAACAGGAATATATTTCTATAATAATAATAATAAAAGTATAACTTTATTATTCTTCTCAACCAAAGGTTGAACACATTTTAGTCACTATATTTTATTGAGAGGAGTATGTAACTTAACTCAAACTGATTGAGCCATCTCTATCATCTGGTTGAGGTATATTATACTAGCTTTCACAGTGTCAATCAACAGCACTTATCACAACACTTCTTCTAACAATTAAATCACCCCAGCCATGTGAACTGTTTTTGGAAATTTTTGGCAAGCTAAGCATATTTTTTTTTACATATTACACTGTAAGAGCTCTATCTTTACAAAATGATGTTACTTGGTGCTATGAAAAAACGTAAGTGTATTTTTAATAATTTTTCAAAAACATGCTCAACCAAACGGTTGATTTTGCACATAATGGTTAACTGTCACCCCCTTTTTGAGAATGGACATTACAATGAACTTGGTTGTAATTCAAGTATGCTTTGGAATAAAGACCTTAGTCTTGTTTTAAAGAAAACACTCAGCAGATTATTGCTGAAGTAAAAGCACTTGAAAAAATAAAAGAAGTTTTAAATTTACATTAAATCAAATATACTGTACGAAATATTTTTTATTTTATATAAAATATATATTTTACAAAATATTTTTTTCCTATAAAATTACTATAAAATCAAAGCCATATATCTAACCAAGTTGTGTTCCAAATTTGAAGTTGATATCACAAAAAATGAAGATTTTGTTTAAGCGTAATACCAAAAATGACATAAAAACCATTGAATTTAATTGTATGCATTTTGCTGAAAAAAAAAAAAAATTTCCGTCCAGATATCACTTCTGTTGCAAAATATGTAACCTTGAGACTCAGACCTTTCTGACAATGCGTTTTGTCAAGACTAGAAAAAGTTTTGATCATAAATTATGAAAAGTATAGCAAAGTATGTGTATGAATTCCGGTACCATTTATTACCATTAAGTGACATCTCAACCATTTGGTAGAGGCCGATATTTTAAGAATTATGGGATGTGTTGAAAAAAAAAATACATTGAGTGTGGTTACTAGCACATAAGAAGATAAGAAATGCAAACAAATCATTTTGTTCAAAAGGGATATAGAAAAGAATCATATGACCACTGACCAGAAATTGGGCCTATTTACTTCAATCGCATAAGTGCTTTACTGTATCCTCATTTGTTGTTGTTTTTAGAAAATGTGAGGCAAAATGAAATTAATGAATAGTAATTGAGCTTAAGTTTGAATCTGGAATATTTCTTTAAATGAATTAGATTTCAGTCAAACTGATTCATTTTTTTTTCTGTATGCATGTAAAACAACATAAGCAGATATGGTCAGATATCGTTTCATTCTAAGCTTTGAATGCCATTATATTACAGACCCTCCAGACCTTAATGACACTAAAGAAGTGTTTGTTGAGGAAAAAGATGATGTTGTTCTGTCCTGTGATGTACGTGCCAACCCTCCTGTCGCTCTGGTTTGGAAAAGGGATGGTAAAGTTCTGGATCTGACCACGGGTAGATACAAAGCGACCAATAACGGCATCACCGCTGAGTTGTCAATCCGAAAAGCTGAGCGGGATGTACATCAAGGAACGTACGTCTGTGAGGTAACCTCATCCGTCTATGGAGTTGTGAGCAGGACTTTTACGGTTACGGTTGAAGGTTTGTGGTCCCTTTTTTATCCTCAATTTTTCTTTGATATTCTGCTTGACATTTATGTTCAGTTTAAAGTATGTTCCCCTTCTCTTCCCTTAGATCGAGTCCTAAAGTTCCCTGTAGGGCCCACGATTGCTGGAGTGGTGGTGGTTTTATGCACAATTGTGTTGGCACTCATCTCTAGGAGGGATAAAATTATTAAGGTATGTCCTCTTCGTTTTGTTATCGTCATAACTAATAATATAAAGACAAAAGTGATGTTTAATATAGGCCTAACTCCGATCTTTAAATCAAAAACTATCTGAAACAACAGAAACTTTTGTGTCCTATAGTGCTGCAAACGAAATTGAACATCTCCAAATGGAATTGCATCTCAGGCATTCAAACCATTGAGCATTGAGGAGAACAGACTGGAATTCAAGCAGCCATTACTGTACTGGTTGCAAATGGGATGGAACCAGGATGGCATCCCTCATAAATATGAATTACTAACTCAAAAAGATGTTTTGTTATTGTTAAATTATAAGGTGAAAATATGTCTGTCAAACAACTCTTTATCCTTGATTATTTCCGCATGTGTTTCTCCCCATTCTAATGTTGTTGAGCAAATACTTTGTCTCTGAGTTATGCTGCAAAGACACAGCCTCTCCTATATATTGTGTTTGTTGGAGATACTGTAAAATAAAGTCATTAAAGTGAATTGCAATATATTTTATATTCTCAAGGACGAGATTTGACTTGTGTAAATAGTGCAAAAATCATTAACCTTTATGATTTTGTTAAAGGTTAAATTTATTTTCCACTTTATTATAAGATTTGGATACTTTCGCTGTTTTCTTGGTTCATTGTCATTCTAAGACAAATAAAAATTGAATTATATTTCAGATTTGTTGGACATTTAGTTATATTTTTTAGAATGTTACAAAATACTAAAATGATAACAGCTGTGAAATATTTTGGGATATTTATGCATTTGAGACTTTATAAGCCGTTTTGCCATCATTCGAGGTGGTTCTTCCATGATGAGCTTTGCTGTTTATGTATTTAACAGTTTAAAAAGTTATCTCTTTGTCTCTATGAATATATAGACAGTTTATCATAACAATAGCGCTCCAAAACAAAGAACCGCGGGTTACGTCGCGTTTAGATTGCGACGCAGCTGCATGTTTGGCCAATCAGAGTGGAGGAACGGGACATGGTGGGCGGAGTCTGACTTCCACAGGGAGTGGTCCGCCAAATTCAAACAACCGGCAGCCACAAGAAACAAAGCAAAGGATAGTTTGACTTCAGAAGACTCTACGATTTTGGGAAAAGAACGGTAAGATTTGATTTTAACGCCATAGTCAATGCAATGCGTCTTTTAGACGAATTTGTTGTGTAAAGCATTTATTGTTTTTTTGTTCAATGTTGCGTTGGGTCGCTAACTTTTTAAATTATCAATGCTTTGTGCTCTTCTACTCTGCGTTAACGTTACTAACATCTTGGAGATTAATCTTCAGTTTCGTTTTATTATCACTTACTATTTTCTTTTACAAACAAACATCAAGCTTGTGATCAGTTTATTTATCAGTTGAAACCGAGAGGCAGCTCTTCACAGAGTTCCCCCACCGTCGTGGAAAAACTGGAAAAGTGATGTTGAATAAAGATATTTATTGCGTACATATTATTTGTTCTACACGGTGGACTTATAATTATGCTAATTTTAACAAAAAAGGGAAAATGTTACGGTAACAACCCGTTGTTCACTTTTCAACCTCCCTGAGAATGCATTAATTGTTGCTGTTAAAAATACTGCAAAATGGTGCATCATTTTATTTGTTTACGCGTAAAGTCAACGTACTATTCAATAAGACAACACAAATAGGCCTACACATTTTTTTAAAGTCTTATTTGTTTACAAATAGGCATTTTTCCATCTCCCTAAGATTTCATGATGACGTCCACTATTGTGAGCGGGGTCTGGAGGTCGCACGCGGTCCTCGATGAGTCAGAGCCCGACAGCTCGCCCGAAGCCCCGCAGCAGTTTAAGAAGATGCGCTCCACCAGCTCGCTGAACTCGCTGAGAATGTCTCTGCGCAAGCGGCTGCCCCTGAAACCGGTTCAGTCCAACGTCAACATCTCGGAGAACCCCACCTGGGAGTCGCTACAGATGAACCAAAAGACCAGTGTGGTCCGCAAAATGACCCGCAGTGCAAAAAACTCCTTTGGAAACGTCTGTCAGGTGTGCTTAATATTTCTTGCCTAATAAACTGTGAATGCACATTCATTCAATCACTTGTTATACCGTATTGCGCCATTTTTAACAAGAATAAAAGCAAGGCTTTGAGGGATATAGGCTTCTGAACTATATAGTAGGCGAAAAACAGTATTGTGACAAAATATCTGTGTAATTCACAGTGTACTTTAGGCAAAAAATACCCGTGACCACTGTTTTCTATCTATGTTAAATTTACTATCCCATGAGGCCACGGGACATGTACACATTGTGAATGACAGTGAAGCGACATTAATTTTGTAATTTTATTTTTTAGTTCAATTGCAGACAAATACAGTGCAAAAAGCACAAGGCATTGTGGTACAGTGATGTAAAACAAAGAATAATAAGAAGCGGCTTATCTGATGCTGATAGGTTGCATGATGACGACAACATGGTGAATGCAGTACGTCCAGATTTAATTCTTACTACACACTTATTATATAGAGTGTACTTTTAAGTGGGCTTGAAGTAATTGTTTATTCAAAAAAAGAGAGTAGTCTATTCGATTTCGGACACAGCCATATATCTCTTCAGTGGGTTATACTGTTATTTAATGTGTTTCTGGAGAAATTTCTGTAGACAAAAAAACTCCAGACAACATGAATTAAATTACGAGTGATATAGTTGCTTTTTACAGTGCATGCCATTGAAAACACATTAAGTCTATCCCTCACAGCCTCTCTTTTATGCTATAATATTAATGTAAATCAAATGTTTATTTACCCTCCCAAAAAATCCTATATATTTTTTTTTATCTTCTTATCAGAAGTTTCAAAGGAGCAGACAGCCACGTCAGGAGTGTCTAGTCATGACGCCTGGTAGGACGTCAGGTGGAGAGGAGTGTGATTGCACCGGGGCATCACAAACCCCAAAGCGATCTTCCGCCCGTACTACCATCACCCCCAGGCAAACTCCAAGGTCAGTCAGCAAGCGGACTCCTCGAGGGGCCTGTACCCCGGACGCCAGTGCCCGTGCTGTTAGGACGGTGAAGACCAGGGGCACCAGGAGGCAGCTGGTACGAATGGCTGCACTCAGAAGCCCTTTTGCATCACCCAACACCATGAACAGCAGGAGGTGAGACGGCACAGCTGCACGCACATTGCATTCTTGCTGATTTTAAATTGTCTAGTGTCCCCATGAAATCATTTGACGACAGCATTTTTCTTCATTGGGAAGTTGCGTGGGCAATATTTAAAGAATTAACCTTTTTTGTGTGTGTGTAAATAGTCCATTATGTCACTGTGAACTGTGATTTGGTCTTGCAGGTGTGTTTTTTTTTTTTGTGTAGTGACTTTTACACTATACCATATCTATAGCATACTGTGCAGAGTATTACAATTTTCAATTTTCTACATTTGCCAAAATATTTTGTGTAACAATTGAGCACACGGTGTAAAACACTAGATCCCACAATTCTCTTTTTTAAAATATTCATTATAATTAGATTAGATGGTCAAATATTTCGACATTTTACACAAAATTGAAGAAAAATTTTAAATAACATCAACTATTTCAAAGATGTTGGATACTGGATTCAGTGCTATTTTAGTATCATTGTGATACAATGGTTTTAAAGATTAAAATATTTAGTTTTTTCTTTAATTTTAGTTTCAGTAAGTTTGTTGTGTTTTGTAATTTTTTATTTATTTCAGTTAAAGTTTTTTTTTGTTTTAATTAACACTTTTTTTACGGTTTTAGTAAACTAAAATCACCCTGAACTGGATATTCGCCATCATCTATTATGCTCTCTAAAAGTTTTGGCAAATTTCAAAATGAATATCCATTTTCATGTTGTACATTATCCATGTTTCGATGCCTGAATCTTGTAACATTCAATGTGCTTGATTTTAGTTTTCAGTGTTTTATCTTTTAGTAGTTTGATTCAACATAATAGTATCTTTATAAGTTATAAATCCATAACATAAAAACAATTATTGGCCAGATTTGGTGCCTGACCTTCAATAATTAGTATGCTTGTATTCCTTTCCAAACATTGCCCACGCCTGTAGATTTTAAAATAATATGTCTGACGGTTAATTATGTCAATGCTTGGGAGAACATTAGCATGTAGATGACCTTAACGCCACCAAACATTAGGAATGACAAGAACAGCTTTGCACATATGAATGAAACACATGATATCACATAATGGTTCTCTCCGTCCCCATGACAGGCAGTTTGATGAGGATCTGGATTGTGTGTCCAAAGGCCTAGGAAGGCTAAAACGTCTCTCTCAAGCCTTTGATGATGCGATTTGGAAAGATGATAGGTGAGTACAAAAAAATAAAAACCCAATAAAACCCCATTCATCTTTTATCAGTTTTATTTCTGTCAGTTCTTGAGATGCGTTCACTCAGTCACAATGTGTTCCCAGTTCCCGCTCATGACATCTTGCCATTTCCTGTTTGTAGTTTGGGAGGGTGCACCCCCAGACCCCAACGTTTCACTAGACAGCAGCTGCTCTGTACCGAAACCTCCTTAAAAACCCTTTACGTTACTGCACTTAGAGGGGTTTGCTTTTGGGAATTGTTGTCTATTGCTGGAACAACTGTGTGATTTAACTGTTTTAATAACGGTTATTTTTTAAGACATTTGGGTTGTTGCAGTTTTTATCATGCAGTGCTAGTCTTAATATCTTCCAGCCCTTCCTCCTTATCCGAGGGACCCCGTTCCCTCCCCTTTTTTGAATTCCACACATAACTTTCCTCCCGCCAAGATTTTCAAATGTCTCGACAGTCTCATTCCTTGGTTGGGCGGTCAGTCACTCTTAATCAATCCAGCTAAAGGGGTGATGATGATGAGCGTTTAGGGCTGATTTAAATCTGCTATATTCCAGTCAACAAGTTCAAGGCTTTCAGGCATGATCACTTGTAATATCTTTCTGAATTAAGTCCATTTATTATTTCTCCTCTGCAAGCGACAGGTTCAGGGAGTGTCTTTTGGATTAAAGCTAAGGTAAATGTTTTTAAGTATCTTTCTGGAGTTCTGCTTTGTTTATTCCATTATGTGAGTGTGTTTGTCCAATCTAAAAAGTCTGATTCGTGCAATCAGTGCCACACTAAAACCCGTGTGTATTGCATGATTAGTTATTAACCTACGCCAAACATGATTTAAGGAGCTTTACTTTCTAATATCAAACACTAAAAGGCATCTTACACACACTTTACAATGGCTGCTGCTTGATTTGCCCATTTCCTTACAATTTTTTCACCATTATACTTTTGTAATTCATCATCATGCCAATTCGGACAGATTCTTCAGCTCAGAACATTTTGAAAGCAAACAAATTGTGTCTTAGATGATTAATGTTCCGACTCACAAGTCTGTTGCTCCTTTTTTCCTGTGTAACACCAAACGAGTTATTGCTAAAATGCCAACGCTGCACTTTTCCACACACTGAAAAACTGCATGCTGACATCTGCATTTTTCCTTATAAATTAAAATTATTAGTGCTGTCAAGTCAGTTAATTTTGATTAATCACACCTAACATAACATTTTGTAAGTATAGTGTGTGTTTACATTTTTTTTTATGTTTAATGTGATTTATTATGGTTAATAAATTGGACAGCACCAAAAATATTATGTAACATTGGGATTTAAATGCATTGAACACTAACTAACATAACTTTCACTCATGTAAATAACTGTTAATATGTGTTTTCTTTAGTCATGGTGTATTTCTAGATCCTGTCCCCCTTCCTCAATGCCTTGTCCTCGCTAATCAAAAGTGTTTTTTGTAACCAGTTAGGATTGCTGATGTATTGACTCGTTATGTACATTTTGAACAAAAAAAAAGCATAGTGTACATTTAACTTAAGAAAATTAGAAATTTTTCTACAGGTTCATGTGTCGATTCGTGCACTATTATTTAAAGTAAACTTTGAAAGCATCTGTATTTGGCTGCAAACATTCACATAAAAACTCGATGTGAAAACTTAAACGTCTTAATGTCAGCATAAAACGGAAGTTGTGATAGTTTTCTTCTGTTTTGTGACGTGTTCGAGACGGCTTCTGGAATAGGAAAAATATAGGGCAGGACTTATAGGGACCTATAGGGCAGGACCAATTAACTGGGTCGTAGGAATTTGGTTAGTTGCCACCTAAATGGAGGCAGCTCTGTATGCCAGTTTACTGTCAGTTGTGGAGGATATTAAGCCCCACCCTCCACCGACACACGTCATTAAGAGAAATTTTAAGAAAATAATGTGCACAGATAAATCATTTATAATAAGCATTGCAACATTGTGTAAAAAAAAAAAAAATAAAACCGAAAGAGAATTGCCTATTTGATTTTGATTTCATGATCTCCATCCCACACTTAACTCTAACCATCGATGTGATTGCAGGGTCCAGGCGTTGGAGCACTACCAAGGGGTCATGAGCAAGAGCTACAGCACGACCAAGAGCAACATTTCCAGAGGACTGAACAGGGCTTCCATCCGAAAACAGACACGGCGCATCCAGCGGTCCGTAAGCAGCTGGACTGATGTGGCCATGTCAAACATCCGCAAAGCCACTTAAAAGAGGCAAAGTTTTCCTTACTATCAAACATGTATGTTGTCTTGTGTTTCTCAGTATATGCCAGAAGAGGCCTTGTCCAGTATTTTAAATCTGTCTGTATCTTTTAATGGGCAGCAGCAACTGAATATACTGTATCACTACATGAAAACATTTTATTTTATAGCTGCTGATTTTTAGATAGTGTGCTTGACATATTGAAGCATTTATTTAAAATCGTTTCTGCTGTGAAAAGCCACCAAAAATATGTGAATACAAAACGTAAGCATATTAAAAAATGAATGTTTGGAAAGGTCAAATAATCAGGAAAAAATGCTAAAACAACCCATATTTAGGTTGTTGTTGTTTTTGTTTTGCAAAAATATCCAATATCACTACCGAACACTAAACTGACATGGTTAGATAGTGTCCTAACTGTGGGAGACGTTACTAATGTTACTGTTTACTAACCGTTTTAACCTATTTAGTTGAAGTTTATTAACAGTGTTTACTGCTTTGGTACTTTACTGAGTGTACTGCAAGGCATTAGCATTTGTGTATCAGGAGGAAAAAATGCAAAGTATGCAATAATTTCACTGAGCAAATATTCTGCTATTGATAATATTATGAAATACACCATAATCACAGATTGTACTCACAATATAGTCATCAATATGTAAACATTACCAAAGGATAAGAGAGGGAGTTTGTTTCAAAGCTAAAATGTTTACAGTAATATCACTTTTCATTATGATTTTTTTTTTTAAAAGGACAAAAAAACAGAATTGTTTTTTATATATTTAATAAAAAAAAGTTTCCGTAATTAACTAATTTGATTGGTTTCTTACTTTTCATCATCATTTTATAAGTATCAGTGGGATTTTTCTTCACATCTCTTAGCACGTGAAGGGTTAAAGCTGCAAAGAATACGCTTGGATTTCCATTTTCTTCACTGACGTTAAATATCATCATATCGTCCAGCCCTAAAACTTTATAGCTTTTTTTTTGGTCAGTGTTTGATAAAAAAGATCAAATTATGCTGAATATGCAGTGATTAAGATTTAATTGATGAGTTTCTGACTTTATATCACACAATTCTGACTTTATAACTCGCAATTCTGACTTTATATCTCGCAATTCTGACTTTATAACTCGCAATTCTGACTTTATCACGCAATTGCGACTTTATATCACGCGTTTCTGACTTTATATCTCACAATTCTGACTTTATAACTTGCAATTCTGACTTTATATCACGCAATTCTGACTTTATATCACGCAATTCTGACTTTATATCACACAATTGCGACTTTATATCACGCATTTCTGACTTTATATCTCACAATTCTGACTTTATATCGCGCAATTCTGACTTTATATCTCACAATTCTGACTTTATAACTCACAATTCTGACTTTATATCACGCAATTCTGACTTTATATCACGCAATTCTGACTTTATATCTCGCAATTCTGACTTTATATCTCGCAATTCTGACTTTATAACTCGCAGTTGCGACTTTATATCACGCAATTCTGACTATCACGCAATTCTGACTTTATATCTCACAATTCTGACTTTATAACTTGCAATTCTGACTTTATATCACCCAATTCTGACTTTATATCACGCAATTCTGACTTTATATCACGCAATTCTGACTTTATATCACGCAATTCTGACTTTATATCTCGCAATTCTGACTTTATATCTCGCAATTCTGACTTTATATCTCGCAATTCTGACTTTATATCTCGCAATTCTGACTTTATATCTCACAATTCTGACTTTATATCACGCAATTCTGACTTTATATCACGCAATTCTGACTATCACGCAATTCTGACTTTATATCTCACAATTCTGACTTTATAACTTGCAATTCTGACTTTATATCTCGCAATTCTGACTTTATATCACACAATTCTGACTTTATAACTCACAATTCTGACTTTATATCTCGCAATTCTGACTTTATATCTCACAATTCTGACTTTATATCACGCAATTCTGACTTTATATCACGCAATTCTGACTATCACGCAATTCTGACTTTATATCTCACAATTCTGACTTTATAACTTGCAATTCTGACTTTATATCTCGCAATTCTGACTTTATATCACACAATTCTGACTTTATAACTCACAATTCTGACTTTATATCTCGCAATTCTGACTTTATATCTCACAATTCTGACTTTATATCACGCAATTCTGACTTTATATCACGCAATTCTGACTATCACGCAATTCTGACTTTATATCTCACAATTCTGACTTTATAACTTGCAATTCTGACTTTATATCTTGCAATTCTGACTTTATATCACACAATTCTGACTTTATATCACGCAATTCTGACTTTATATCACGCAATTCTGACTATCACGCAATTCTGACTTTATAAATCGCAGTTGCGACTTTATATCACGCAATTCTGAGAAAAGAAGTCAGAATTGTGAGATAAAAAGTCTCAATTATTTATTTTATTTTTATATTCAGTGGCGGAAACAAGCTTCCATACTTGACTCTCATCCCTAAAGAAAAGAGCCAAGCAAAACTCTCTCTCCACGTCCATATCAGTGAGTGTATTCAGCTCCCTCAAGCCGAACACACTCGCTCTACTCCAATTGGCAAGACAGGAGCCTTCAAAGAGGATGCAGTGCCAAGGGAGAGATAGCTCACAAGCAACTCCTCAACCCAGGGCAGCCTCGCGTATCGGTGCTCATACCCGGCCCCTCCACTCGAGACTACTCTACTAAAGACACTCCAAACCCTAACCCCTCTAACTATAAACTATGAGTGCATCCAACTCATTTGGGAGCCAAACGCACTCCATTCAGACACTCGATTATATCCCTCGAGAGAAAATCATGCAAGAACAGAGCTCTTATCTTCACACACACATTAACAAAGCAGCTTCAATCCTGAGGACAAAAAAGCTCATGATGTGTAAAGCAGGCACGCTTTTGTATGCTTGGACGCTCCATGTGACCTCATCAGACTGCCTTCGGCCAATAAGATTGGCATGAACTCACGTCTCACGCTACAAACTAATTCAACAAAATGAGTTTCACGTATCAGTTTTTGAATAATGGCCCTTCACTAAAAGGTTACTGTGCAGGAAGTCCTGCATGACTAATGAGTAGTACTACATTAACACTTCGGGTACAACTGTGTAAACAAGATTAACTAATCAGTAAAATCAAATTTAGGACTAAGATAGTTCCTTCTTAGGAAATCAATCATTACTTTAATTAGATAAGTAACTATGACAAATTATGAAGAATTGCTAATTAATTACTGATCACAACATGAACTTGTCTGACACGTAAGCAATTGTCTTTTTTTAAGCGGTCATAAAATGCATCGCTAATTACTCAAGATCACTCCTGCAGAGTGAAAAGCAACACTTGCGTAATTATGTTGCATTTTATGACTAAAATCAGAGTAAAAAAGATGATTGGTTACGTCTCAGTCCCAGGTTAATGTTTTGATTAGTAATTAATTGGGAATTCTTTATAATTTGTCATAATGGTTATTAATAAAACTAATCTGGAATTACCTAATAAGGAACTGTCTTAGTCCTAAATTTGCTATTACTGATTAGTTAAGCTAATATTTCCAAATTAGTTCAAATTAGCTGAAGTGTACTACTCGTTTACCCTGCATCCCTTCATAGTTGCTTATTAATAATGGACCATTATTCTAAATTGTTACCCAGTCAAACCACAGATGGATCAGAATTCTGTCAGAATAAAAATGTAGTTTTCCTTAAATAAACATGAGGTTTATTGTGATATTCTTCTGTAAAGAGAACGTTTGAATGCATGCTAATGATTGCTTAGGGATATCGACTATAGCCCGCATCAACAGCACATGGAAAAATTGAATTTTAAGGTAACAGAAAATGTGAGGAGCATAAAAGGACATTGTGACGGGCTATTCATATGTGGCCATGAAAATATTGGGAGGGAAGAAGCCACTCTACCTTCCATCCAGTGCTGATGAGAGTCTATAAATAGCAACAGAGCGAGAGACAAAGACAAAGAGAGAGAGAGAGCAGTGAAGCTTTTGATGTCATCATTGTGGCAATTCTCTTGCAGTATGGCTGAGGTTTAATTGTTACCTACATGCTGACCCCTATTCACTTCACAGACCCCTCAGGGACTTTTTATCTTCTCCCTTGCAGGATCCCGTATTGACAAGGGTTTTATCTCTTATCTCTTTCTCATTCATCTTTCTTAATTACTCACTCTTCACCCGCAGCGGTGTTTTGCCGTGTCCCGATATCTGTTGACAATGGGTCACTCAACTTTCCATTTTTTAGGCCTTGCATCAGTCAGCACATCCTCTTAGTGAGGACCAAAGGGACTGATTAGAACCATTAAGGCACTTGTTAGGTAAAACAAGTGTGTTGGTTGTGAAAAGAGTTTCTCATGAAAGAAGGATTGCAAAAAAACACACACTTGACCTTCAGATTTTCATGCTTACCACACATTTACATTTAACCATAGCAAACTTGCAAATCAATATATATATCCTTGATTCTGATTGGTCAATAGCTGTGCTATATTCATGATAAAACACGGCTATGATTGATTTATGCAACGGTTCTATGTATCACTGCGCAACACTTTAGTTCCTATGTTATTTATTTGAGCTTTCATGCATATTACACATTGGAACGTTGTTGCTGTTCACGGTCAGGGACTATTTTTTTTAGCGGAAGGAAGGCTTTTAGTGATTTTACTTCATGAAAGTTGCACTAATACATATTTTTTTACTGTAATATTTTTATTGTGTGGTAACCGTTTTATAAAAGCAATAAGGTACTCGTGGCAAGTGCTGTATCGTGAATAAGTAGCGGCTAACAGTGCCCTTCAGCCGTGACTTATTCACGATACAGTGCCGCCTCTTATATATACATATATATATATATGTATATATACACTACCGGTCAAAAGTTTTAGATCGGTAAGATTTTTTATATTTTAAAAGAAGTCTCTTCTGCTCACCAAGGCTGCAATTATTTGATAAAAAAAAAAAAAACAGTAATATTGTGAAATATTATTACAATTTAAAACGGTGGTTTTGATGTGAGGGGTCTACTCACTTTTGTGAGATACTATATATATATACTATGTATATATGTATATGTGTGTGTATATATATATATATATAGTATCTCACAAACGTGAGTAGACCCCTCACATTTCGGCTAACATTTTTGTATATCTTTTCAAGGGAAAAATAATAATGAAACTTAAATATATTTTAGAGTAGTCAATGTGCTGCTTGTATAGCAGACTATATATACTGTCCTATGAAAATAACTCAACATACAGCCATTATTGTCAAAATCTGGCTCTCTATATTATTGTCCCTTGAGAAGATACTAAAATGTTTGCTGAAATGTGAGGGGTTTACTGGCATGAGGGCAGGACAACCTGTCTATCACTCACAAAATCAAGCCCCGTCCTAATTTTATCTTGTTCGAGAAGCCGTTTCCATTGGATATATGCCTTTTTTTTTTCAAACACACAAAACATACTTTTTTGTATATTTGGATAGATGCTGAAACATATAATATGGACGTATCGGCAACATTTAAACCTGGTTTTATTGTAAATATTTACACTGCAGTGGTGGAGGAAGTACTTAATCTCAGTACTTAAGTAAAAGTACAAATAACCAGATAAATATTTACTTTAGTAAAAGTAGAAGTAACACAATGACAACCATACTTAAGTAAAAAGTAAAAAGTACCTGATTTTAAATGTACTTTAAGTATTAAAAGTAAAAGTACTTGCATAACAATTTATTCTCTTAATGACTATTTATTTTCTAATGATTAATAAAACATTTAATTCTAACTCATTCAACCTAATACTCCTATAATGATGTTCAATAATGATGGAAAAAAATGTTGTCACCATTTCTGAAACAAGCTTGCAATTAGGCAATATAAACCATGCTTATCCTAACTACGTATATGTTAATAACTATGTTTGGCATTAAACGCGATTAATTTATGGTGTAATTCTGAACCTCTTGGCTTGCTATAATCCTAACCAAACGTATATTACACACGGTGCGTTTCCTATGCACGTAAAAACAAATTTTCGCGGATATATTGCACGATAAACACACTGCGTGCGAGACGCATTTAGTTGATGTATCTATGGCAACCAAACGTCACTGTTGAGACAAACGTGCAACGAACGGACGGTCAGATTACGTTTTGGCAGGGGAAAAACTGATCAGAAAATGTAATGAAAATGTAACAGAAGTTGTAGAAATGTAGTGGAGTAGAAAGTATAATAATTGCTGCAAAATGTAACGAAGTAAAAGTAAAAAGTATGCACTATTTATTCTACTTAAGTAAAGTAACGATACGTGAAAAATGTACTTAAGTAAAGTAACGAAGTATTTGTACTTCGTTACATTCCACCACTGTTACACTGTATAGGAGAAAATGCCTTTTGTGTTACGGCAAACAAACTACATTTTACAAAATGGTTAGCTGATTAAAGAAATCTTATTCATGTTAAGGTTTCAAAGTGTAGTCTTGTTTAACATTATGATTGCAGCAGAAGTCACGAACACAAACTTATTAAGTAAATGAGTAAACTGCATTTAACGTCATTGATATCACAACTGAATACAATAGTCAAAACATTAATGCCAGGATTTTAATATTCATAAACAGGAATACATACAAATTTGTACATCTGTAAAATATTTTGTACATAAATAATTAACATTTTAGTGCAGTAAATACGTAAATATTTAACGTTTTAGTGCTGTCAATACGTCATTATTATGTGTTTCAGTGTGTATGAAAACGTAAGTAAATATACTAAATGTAGAGATTTACGTAAAAAGAGATCACATTGGATATACATCACAATTGGGAAGAAAAGACCATTACAACTCCCGTTTCATGCTTTCTACAATATATATATATATATATATACACACAGTGGGGAGAAGTAGATTTGACACATTTACCCATGAAGGCTATATTTATAAACTATAAAAATGAATAAATTTGATATACTGTATGTATATATATATATATATATATATATATATATATATATAGCCTATTTATATACTGTACATATACAATCTAATAATAAAACAAGCATAATAAAATAACCTATTAATAAAAATAATAGTTTTATAAAAGTTTTTTTTTTAAACGTTTCAATTGGTACTGCTGCTTGTCTGAAGGTTGGACATTTGTTCCAGCAACCATTTACTGTTGATATGTAATATTTAATATCTAAATTGGCACAGATAAGTGGTATATGGAGAAACGCACTGGGTGTGAAAATGAGGCTGATGTGTGGAGGCTTGCAGGCTTCATGTTTCCAGAGATGATGGCAATGGAGAGGGGAACAACACCTCCTGAAACAGTGAGATGACTCATACATTCATGCATCTTCACACTATATTGAACTGATTATGCTAGATCAAATTTGATTAATGTCATATATTAAATAGGATCTATTAAATGTTATAGATATCTATATAAAAGTCTTTGACCTTGCAAATAAGCAGTCGTTTGCTTTTCAGTTTGAAAGTATTGATTGATGTGATATAAAAATGTTGGAGCTTAAATAGGCAACACTTCCTTTACAAATAATTCAGGGCGAGTGAGTAGACTTTTATGAGTTTGGGTCTTTCAGAATAAATCATTTAAAATTCTTGTTGCCACAAGGAACAGGATGATCTCATTGATTATGCATATCTTCTGAGCCATTAACAAATGGATAGTGCGTGTTGAGAGAAAGAAAACAACTCTCGACCGCCGTTACATCCTGAGGCTCACAATTCTCACATGCTTAAGAGTGTAAAATATGTAAAAAGAATTTATCATTCTTGAGTTTTTTTTTCTTTTTTTTTCTTCATTATAGGCAACTCGATTGTCTTTCTTAACTTCTCTCTTCTTGCACTGGCTGTTAAACCTCTTTTAACCAAACCTCCCCATTCAAACGAGCTGTTACACAGGAGGCAAGATGGCCCAGATACCCACTTTTACCATGGCAGCATGAAAAAAAAAATGACCCCCTAAAAATAACCCTAACAACAAAGCCCACAGTTATAATCCATTCTGCAACCCAGCTGTAAAGTGTTGCCTTCATTACTCATCGATAAACACATTACAAGTCCCGGCGGCATGCAGCCTAGATCTGGGTGCAATGTCCCACATGACTTTCAAGGGACTCGAGTTAGTTTACATGGGATTCACTGTAAAAAATAATCGTAATTTTAACGGTAAAAGACTGTAAAAATGCTGCAGTGCGAAAGAAAGTTTCCCTTCTATATACGGTAAATAACTGTGATAGATCTCACACTGCAAAAAATAATCCTGTAAAAAAAAAAACGGCAAACTTTAACACCGTAACTTTACGGTGTGTTACTGTTTTTGTGTTATATAGCTGTTAAATTAAAGTTTTATACTGTAGCTGACAATATGGTATTTAGCTGTTAATTTTAAAAACAGTAACACACCGTATTTTTACGGTACGATGCTGGCAACCACAGCTGACAGTAGTTACCGTTCTTTTACAGGATTATTTTTTCCAGTGCATGGTACATTTATTGTAATTTTACTGTAAAATACTGTTAGATTTACAGTTTTTGAAAGTGAAAAAGAACAACTCATTGTATAATTTACAGTGAAAAAACGTAAATTGACATTCCCACAATTCCCTATATGACACTTCACATTTTATGAATTTTTGTGAAATAACTATGGTTCCTCATAATTTTGGTGATAATCTTGGTGTTTTTTGTACATTAGGGTTTTATATTACATTTAATGTGGTTACATTAATGTTTATTGCATTTTTTTTTTTTAAATTTCATGTGTGTTATGATGGTGTTTAATGTTTGTGTGAATGACACTGTGTACTTCAATGGGTTGGTATACTTAATATTATATCAGATAATGAAATATGGTTTATTACTATAAATTTTAAGTTAAGTCTGTAAATCCAATAATGCTGTCACCGTATTTTTGACGGTAAAGTTCACAGCTGCCGTTTTTTTACCGTACAAATTACGGTTTTATTTTTTACAGTGTAGATTATAGATTTACAGCAACTCACCAACAGAAACTACTCAGCTGTGAGATCGAAACAGGTGCTCAGGTACAGTAACACTTCATTATACTTGACAGACAGGTGGAACTGCTGTCTTCTTGACCTATACGATGACAC
Source organism: Pimephales promelas (assembly GCF_988280905.1). Lineage (NCBI taxonomy): Eukaryota > Metazoa > Chordata > Actinopteri > Cypriniformes > Leuciscidae > Pimephales > Pimephales promelas. The sequence continues at coordinate 29,265,405 of NC_142787.1, forward strand.
CTGTAAGAACACAGCCATCAATTATTATTCATATTGATGCTTAGCTGGGGTTATTTTAGACTTTTCCTGCATTTGACCAAAGACATGCTGCGTATTTCCCTAAAGCACCAAAACTGACCTGTTTACGTCAGTATTTCACACTTGCAAGAGGCATTTGTGGAACTAGTTGCCATGGAGTTTTTTTTTCTTGTATTTTCTCTCTTGTAATGCCACTGCTGTACATGTATGTGCTGAAAAATAGTGCTAAAAGAGCCACTTAGTTCCTCAGAAAAACACAAGAATATGAAATGTGTATGAGAACCTTAAGCCCTCGTGTAGTCAATAATTGTACCCTCATTTTGATCACCAAAATGGCATATTGAAATGTTTTTTTTGAAATTGAATTTTTAAAAATAGCTTTAATTGTTCTTAAATTTAATTGTTTGCATTGTCTCATTGGCTAATGGGTCTATTTATTAGGCAGATTCGTCAAATCTGACAAGTGTTTAACATTTTGATAGGCTAGGTTAACTGACGTTTAGGTCCCTCCTGAAAATCATGGCATAAATTGCACATTGCCTATTCCCTGATGTCCCAGTTAGTCTAATTAGGTTTCACACAGCTGGCATGAGACGCTGGGGGTTTCGCGAGATGATTGTAGGGAACTTATGAAGCCTTTAAGTGATTAATAATCAACTGGCATGCGCATGCAGGAATCCGTGCGGACTGCTTCCCCCGTGTTAATAATAACACGCACATAGCTACGGCAGATAGCTTCCCAGACAGCATCATGATGCTCCTCATAGTCCGAGGCTCGTGCACACACTCGTCAGAGACGCGTTCGTGTGACGGGATAGGCTACTTTCCGATTGATGCGTCATAGCAGTTCTCAGCTGTATCACTTTTGGCGCGATTCTGGAGATTTAATTCTGACATCGGAGACTGACAGAAGCGTCCAGTTTTGAACAAAGGACTGCACTTTATTGGTATTTATACGGTGTAGCTGGTAACTAATTGTTAGGTCACCTGTGCGAGCAGGTAGAGGTCCCCAAGAACATGCGTAGACTGTCGGTTTGAGGAAGAGGAATTGACTCAAACTACCACACACGCTTACATAGAGGGGCAGGATGGCGAAAGAAACGCGAGGTAAGTTCATTCATGTTCTCGTGCGAATGCCTCCGCGACGCGGATCTGTTGAAATGCATGTCGTGGATGAGCCAGCACGCGCTCTGACACAGCTGGACATTTATGAGATCTCAAGAGCCAACATGAAGTGTTCAGGCATTGTTACACATGTGATTTATGATTTAGGCTATTTGTGATTAAAGCTACATGTATACAGGTTATTGATGAAATGAATTAGTTTACCGGACTAATGCTTTCATCACATTATTATTATTATTATTATTAGGCTATTTTTTAACATTATTTTGATACGTGCATGTTTCCGGTCTGCTTACCCCCACTGTCTAGCTTTTTATTTAGCACATCACAGTGACAAATTATATTCAACAACAACAAAAATGTAGTTTTACATAAACTTTAACAGTAAAAAACATTTGATAAAATTACCCCCCCCCCCCTTACGGCATTATTTTTATGTGCAAGATTATGTGCCTTTTTTAGTGTATGTATTCTAGTAGTCATCTGTAAATTTTAAGATACAAAGCAAGTATATTTCAATAGTCTGATGGTTATGTGTCTGTGTTTTTGTTTACTGTAACATTAATAGAATCTTTTTACAACGTGCAAATACTTATTTGTAAACATTTTCACATAATTCCATAAAAAAAGTTTCCCAATTGTGAGGGATGTGTGTGTTTTTAAAGATTTGTCACGTGGACAATGCTTTTTCAAACTGTTTTTCATACTTTTACCCATAAATACAACGCTGTTCATGGTTACCGTGAAAATGCGTTCATTAAATTTTACCACAGATGTTATTAAACCCAAATATGCGTGGCCATTATTTCACAAAACAAAAGTGTGTGGCCCCAAAAATGCTGTATTTTATAATCCATTTAATACACAAATTACAGAAAATGAGGAAATCTCAATGTATTTATGGACAATTATTGCTAATGAGATTCTGAGGTCATAATGTTGCTTGATTTGATTGACAGCAGAGTGCAAAGCAAATTCAATTTCCATCCAGTTTCCCTCAGCTAATGCGATACTTTGTCTCATGATGTATGTTTCGAGTACATCAAACAGCCCTCGCTGTCTCATCCGATGTGTTTCAATAGCCTCAATTAACCCGTGTCTCTGTCTTATTGAGCCTCACTCAGTACATGTCTGATCAGACATACAGTAATTACAAACACAAAGGCACTGTTGTGTCCTGTGAGTGATGCTCTTGTTTCTCTGGTTATGGTTGCACTGGCTCAGCCGCATGACACTGGACTGGACAGCTGTGCGCTCTGATGTTTTTGTGAGAGGATCATTGACACAAATCCTTGTGATACTATAAATCAAATGCAGTTTGTATATGGATAAATCATTATCATGTGGTTAATTAATAGGAAATTCTTGCCCTTTTCCAGAATTAGTGTCGCCTTTCTGAAAGTAAAACAGTTTATTTCCTTGCGAAGTTTACTTTAGATCTATTCTTGATGTTCAGGTGTTAAAGCAAATTGTCCGTCTTTTCTTTCTTCACTATCCGCACATTTAAACCTCATCACATAAGATTACAGTGAAATGGTTTATTATATATATATTTTAGTTGAAATTGTTGGTAAAATTGCATGTAATTGCTTTAAATGACTGTGAGACGGAAAGACAAATGGAGAAAGATTCAATGGGGAAAATCTTGCATTACGACACTGTAACTGGATTGTGTCAAAGCCTCAGCAAACTTCAGATTTTGTCCACGACTCTATATGAGAAAACCATATGGTGTTTTGTATGGTTAGAAGCTAAACAAACCAAACAAAGGCATTTCTTTTTTGTGATTATTAGAACCAAACATATTTTCCATTCGTCCCTTGATTCTGTTTTGTACTTGATTTATGAAAATGCACCAATGTCATATAAACCAATTATATTTTTATGTTATGGCTGACAACCAATAAATGTCCAATATTTACATTTATTCATTTAGCTGATGCTTTTATCCAAAGCGACTTACAATTGCTATATATGCTATATAGGGGTTAAGTGTCTTTCTCAGGGACACATTGGTGTATTACACAATATTACAATTTTATGCTTTTTTCTCTTAATATATTAAAAAAATAAATCATACAAACCTAAATAAATAGGAATTCAATGGAATTTAGGCTTCACAACATTATAATACGGTATTAAAAATAGATAATAATTTGAGATTTACTTATTAAATATTCACTAGGATAACCTTAGATGACGGTAGTTGTTACCTAACGGACAAATAGGGAAAATAAGCATGTGCAATTTAAACAAATCGGATATAGTATATTGTAATATGTAATAAAAATACATTGTATTTCCTCACTTTTTATATAAAATATTAACAATATAATAGTATTTGCTGTGAATGTGCAATGTCTCCGCCAAAATACCATTGTTGTTGCTATAGTAAAATTATGACATTTTATGGGTTATAGTACATGTGGACACTTTTTCATTTATTTTTATTTTCTTTGCTAGTCATTAAGTATGTTTTTCCACATCAGGGAATGTCAGCGAGTCATTTGGGGTTGCAATGTAAGCTCACAACACATTTCACACAGCTCTGTCCAAATCGGACTGGGTCATGCGGTTGAAAGCGGCCTGCCCTGTACTAAAGGGTCCTGCAAGTAAATTAGTCATGCTGTCTTATGGAGTCTATATGGCTTTTGTCATTTTCCATGTGCAAAAGAAAATTGCAGCACATCATGTCACAGTTGCACAAATGGTTGTACAAATCTAATCAAAGTCTGGTGATTTCTTTCAGGCGTTTAAATAACAGAAAACATTTCAGTCCGTTCATAAATTCATAACCATAACAACTCCAGTAACAGTGTAAACAAGCAACATATGTTCAAATTTTAACAAATTTCAGAATGAAAGCACCATGTTATACGGATGACACTCAACTCTACCTGTCTGCCAAACCCACTGATTCTTTTCCACCACTATCTTTGTCCAGCTGTTTAGCTGAAATTAAAGATTGGCTTTCAGCCAACTTCTTGAAGGGAAATGGCATCAAAACTGAGGCTTTGCTTGTTGGCAGTAGATCTGTTTTGTCAAAAACGAATTGTACATTGACAATACTGCAATCTGTCCCTCTTCACAGGTTAAAAGTTTGGGTGTCATCATGGATAGCACACCTTTGAAGCTCAAATTAATAGCATCACACGGATTGCATACTTCCACTTGCGTAAAATTAGCCGTCTCCATCCCTTTCTTTCAAATAATAATACTGCAGTTCTTATTCACACACTGGTCACTTCACGAATCACGTATAGACTACTGTAATGCTCTTTTCATAGGTGTTCCCTCCAAATTGCTACATAAGTAGGGTTGGGTATCGTTTGAATTTGAACGATTCTGATTCCGATTCCTTGTTTCAATTCCGGTTCCTAACGATTCTCGATTCCGATTCTTTTAAGAGGCAGGGTCAAAAAAGTTTAGCTAACCTTGCTAACCAACGGCCTTTCTGAAGGAAATAATCCTTTCTGAAGGAAATACTCCTTCTGTAAAAATACTCCTTTTGTCACAAATTTTGCATTTTGCCGAGATTTCGTTATTTTTAGAAAAGTGAAGCCACACTTTGGATCGCCGACGTAAGGTACTCATGTTCGACTCGCGCGGTTATGCCAACACTTCCGGTAGACGCTTCTTCGTTGGTGTTGTTCAGCGGTTTCTTCTTCCGCTCGGCGGACTGTGAATATCGAAACTAGGAATCGAAATTTTAACTTTTGAACGATTCCGGGAAAAACGAAAAGTTAGTCCCGGTTCCAATCGATACTCGATTCTCGATACCCAACCCTATACATAAGCCAGTCCCTCCAGAAAAACGCGATTATGCGATCGCTGAATTCAATGCAAAATCAGCCAAAGTCCGCATATTTATGCGGGGGCCGCATTTTTTCAAATACGCCGCACTTTCGCCGCATAAATTGCCGATTTCTGTGCGAAATATGCGGGGTTTGCATAATTTCATAATCCTCGCATTTTCGTTGCAAAAAACGCCACATGTATGTATCTTAGCAGAAAGTTGAAATGTTGCGTTTGCTTCACACAAGAGCAGCCATTTCCCCCTGTTTCCATGGGAACGTTATGAAGTGACGCAATTACGCGACGCCAGACAGACTCACGGAGGCGATCGACATCTCACAAATCGAACTCGTATAACTGTCTGTCACACGTTCTACTGTCACATCGTTACTTAATAAACAACATAAGATAAAAGAAGTAGCATCAAACAGAAATTACCCGCACACATGGGGTGTTCGACAGTTCAACAGGGAGCGCGCAGCTCTTAAAGGGGCCACACCTTATTTACACTCGTTACAGTCTGAAATAAAACAAGATGAGAAATTAAATATTCCCAGCACTTTCTATGATGTAGTATGCTTGCTTATCAAAGGAATTAATAAGAAATGACTCTTACATTAGCCTAGTGAGAACAGGATGTTGGGGGAATCACTTTTTTTCCTCTTTTTTATCAAACCACAATTTTTGCAAGTTCCCTCAATTTTTGCAAATTCCTCGCATAAAATTGCATAAATATCCCGCATATTCCATCGCATTTTTAAGGAAAACGGGCTGCGTAATCAATCAATTTTTGCCCGCAACAATCACAAAAAAACTCAGCGTTTTTCTGGAAAGACTGAATACTATTATGGCAAATGTTATATATAAATCGCAAATTTTGTCACAATTTTTTGGAAATTACCACCACAAAATCAGTCATTTTGATCGCAAAAATCACACAAAAAAATCGTGAAATCCTGGAGGGACTGATAAGCTTCAGTTGGTTCAGTATTCTGCAGCTAGAACATCTTCTACTGATCACATTTCTCCAGTTCTTCAGCAATTGCACTGGCTTCCAGTCAAGACCCTGCTACTTACATATAACGCACTTCATAATCTTGCACCCCACAACTTCTCCATGTTTACACTCCTTCACATGCTCCCAGATCTTCATCTTCAATTTCTCTTGTGGTACCTCGATTTGACTTACTACCATGGGTGCCAGATCGTTTAGTTGTCTTTATGCTGCCCCCCGCCTATATGGAATTCTCTTCCCCTTGATGTTTGCAATAGCGACTGCTTGTTGACTTTTAAAACGTGTTGTATTGAGTAGAGCCCGACCGATAAAGGATTTTTAAGGCCGATACAAATATTTGTTGGTTTTACAATCCGATATATCGGCCAATACTTCAGAAACGCGCAACAAAACATTAACATATTTCCCTAACATTGGTTATTTGTAGTTATTTGTAGAGTTTAACTAAAATAATATGATAATGCATTTTAAAAAGAAACTTGTTTCTTTTGTTGCAACAGAACAGAGGAACCAAAGCTCATTAATGTTAACGTTAGCGGTCTTCAACTGGCGATAGCGGCATTAGCTAGCTTTGTGGTTAGCTAGTCTATGATGAGTCATAATTTAGCAATGGATAACCTCATACTTCAAATTGTAAAATATACATTTTCATTATAACAGGCCAAGGAGAGATGATGCGTCTAATTGCTATAACTGTCACGCGCTAGTAAAGAAATACTTCAGTCACATTGTCGAAAGTTAAAAGGACAGTCAGTCAACTACACTGTAACAACGTACAAGCTAATTCCGCTTCACTCTCGGCTTGTTTAACGGCAGCAAAACTGGACATGATGGTCACAAATTTTGTCATGCTTATTTGATTTAACCCCTTAACGCCTAAATTTATATAGCTGTATATAAAAAACATTTTTTATGTGTGTTTTTGCCTTTAAGTAGATGGTAAAGAATGTTGAGATTATCAATTTCACTTTTGCACAACAAATAAATTGAAATTTTGGTATGTTGCAAATCTGCAACTGCGGGCATAATGGTCAATTTGGTATGTTGCAAATGTTCCTGACCGGAGTAATCCTCGTGCGTAAACAGGAAATAAGTCCGTCACTTTGCGGTCCCACTAGAAACAAGTGCTTGTCGAAGGTCCTAGGTCCGTAGCGAGTATGCACTAACCGGCATTGGGGGAATGCAGACGTTATCTCGGCTGGTTGACTGAGTCAAACGGTTTGTCGCATATTTGTGACAGTGGGCGTTAAGGGGTTAAGAGAACTGATGGAGATGTTCTTTTAATTGTTATTCAAGCAATGTGTGTCTCGTGACCAACTCACCATGAACACACTTCACCGATGATCTCACTCGCGGATAACTGGTTCTCTCTGCCCGACTCTGGCTGGATCAGCAGTTTGCAGAATGTGTGGCGCGTTATACACGAGTGTTGTGAAGAGTGCCCTCTGGTGGACAAACTATACAACTCTTAACACTCATGACATGGTTGAAGCGTGTTTCGTCCGTTTTTATTTTATTTTTGAAATATTCATTTATCGGCCATTATAACTGCCGATACCGATAGTTTGGAAAACGCCTATTATCGGTCTGGCTCTATTTGAGCTTTTAATGCACTTTATTTGTATGTGGCTTGTTTGTTGTGTGTATTGTCTTATGCAGTGACCTGGACATTGCTTGTGAGGTGACCTTAGGTGTTATTAAATAAAATGCATTATTATTATTACACTGCATGGGCTGTTAAAGGTCTATTTTTGTTGGATTACAGTTCCTGGTTCTCATTTGAAGCCTTAGGGCATCAGTTCATGAGGAGCCCCGAGTGGCAGCTGGTTTCTCAGAGCATCGGCAGGGCTGAGTGTTACTGATATAGTGATATAGATTTAGTCACCCCTGTCCACTGCAGGTTGCAGACAAGCAGCACATCCAGACTTCTATCTGTCTGATCAGAGAATGATTCTTTGTGTCAGAACTGCATGTGGCAGACAGCAGGTAAATATTAAAGCAAGGACGCTTCTGCCAAAAAAAAAAAGAAAAAGAAAAGAAGAAGCTAAAGACAGGGTTGGAGAAAAACAGAAAGCTTAAACTACATCTCTCTATTATTACAATATTACTTGCCACATAGCTCAGTTTCTGCCTGGTGTATTGTATTTTTTTAATGTTTTATGGGTATGTCCTCACATCTGAAATAAAAATTTCAGTTTGCAGTGTTGTTTCAATGTCAAGATCTGCCCTTGTCTTGCGGTTTATAGTTATAATCAATATTGGTAAAAAATGCTAGCAGCAGAAGAGAGCCGTTCTCGGGATTTGTAGTTGCAAGTTCTGCCATTGGCTCTCTATGATGCAATTTAATATGGAGAAGATGTTTAGTGAAATTATTTCAGCTTTAGAGCTTTAGCAGTGGGAGATATGTAGCCAACATATGGTCAAAAACAAAGTAAGAAAACAATAATGAACAAATAATATTTTAGTCATAGTTCTATTATAAAAGTAAGTCTTCAATTATAAAAAAAATCTGTCTTGGTTAAAAGTCGTGAGAGAGATAAAAGTATTGAACATCAAGGAAAATGTAAAAGGGCTCAACAGCGAGCCTTCACTGTAAAAAATTATTTTTTGGTTAAGTAAATACTAGTGAAAAAACCCAATGTAATTTACTTGAAAAAGTTAGTTCAGGCAAGAATTTAAAAAACTAAGTAAATTCCATATCAGTACTTAATTCAAGCGAGTATAAATGAAAGTGTAAATATCAACTCAATAAAATTAAGTAAACATTACTCAACTTTTCTGATACTGGGGTTCCCATCATGCACTGGACCTTGAATAATTAATGAGGTTCATTTTTCACTGGTTTCCAGCTGTATTTACACTGTTTTATCATTGATTTTTGTTGTCAGTATTAGTAAATTGCCATTTTGTGACATTTCGAGTACATTTTTTGCTCAAAACGACAAAAATGATCCATCAAATGTTACCGCCATTGTGTATTGTCTACCAAGTATTGAGGTGTTTGCATTCACATAAGGCTTAATGTCTGACATGATGTATATATAAATTACTTAGATGATCTAAGTAAAGCACATACTATAAATGACTAATAAAATTCAAGATTATTGTTTTAGTGAAATGTAATACAAAGGCAAAGGAAATCGGTATTAATCAACCTTTTACAAGCTGAGTTAAAATTACTTATTTTTTGTAAAGTTTACTTAATTCCATATTCCAAGTAAATTTCACTTAAAGATTTCTAATTAAAGCTACTGATAAATATGTTTAGGTTTTTACTTGGCAAATCTTTGTAAATTTACTAGCATTTTCTGAGTGAGATAGTTTAGCAAGGTTTTTTCAAGTAAATCCTACTCCAAATTTTTTAGGAACTCCTGTAGTAGGAATAGCATAAGATGCTTGAAAGTCACAATCAAAGCTTGAGCAACAAGAAACTTGGCAATACATGAAATAAACATAGTTTGAAGTGGCTGTTATTATGTGTTAGAACTTGAATAAACAGTTAGAAAACAATGACTGAATGAAAACTGAAAACTACAGACACCTTCAGGCTACGGCAGACGTGCATCATTCATAAGTCGATGTACCATCTCAATGGGTTTTGGTAATATACACTCTAAAAAATGCTGGGTTGTTTTAACCCAACTTTGGGTCAAATATGGACTAACCCAGCCGTTGGGTTAAATTTTTACATTACATTTTTAACCCAACATTTCGGGTTTGTCCATATTTGACCCAAAATTGGGTTAAAACAACCCAGCATTTTTTAGAGTGTATATTATAAAGGTTGAAGAGTTCGACAGTGTGGCTTTAAATCCTAATCCAGAATTTTAGTAAATAGTAAGTCCATTTGTGTCCAGTTTTTAAACCTCCAATTCGTCAAAGAATCTTCAAAAATGCGTCAGGGTATCCATAAAAATCGTTTATAATATCAGTTGATAAGAAATGATTGTTTAAAATAATTTCTGAAGGATCATGTGACATTGCATGCAGAAAAGAAATCATTTTCTTGTCATCCCTGTTGAAAAAGTTGACTATTTTCCTCAAAATCAAAGAAAAGCGCTAGAGTTGGTATGTAAATGATGTAGTTTTTGACGTTCCTGCTTTGAAAGGTTTGATTACACAGGCTCAGATTTCAATCCATTTTTGAATTCCATTTGTTTTCAGACAAAGCTGGTGAAATAACTATTGATTCTGAAGAACAATCTATCTAGCTATCACCTTTTTATCCTGCCCTGGAATGTAATCCAAATGAATGCACGTTTGATTGATTAGCAGAGGAAATGCATTCCTAACATGCTCTTTCCTCAGCCTCGTCTTTAAAATTGGCTGTGCTCGAAGGCAAGGCTGATTGGACGGTCGGATAACATTTTGGTTTTCAGCTTTTCAAGGCAACTACATTACCATTAATTGAATCACAGGCGTGTCCGAGACAGAGGGGAGTGACCGTAGCGAAAAGCACATCATTTATCATTAAAGTGCGTCATTTATTTTTTATTCAGATTAAAATTCAGACGCAACAAACATTTCTAGATGAAACTGCCTGGAAAGGGTAAACACTTCTTTGAGAGATCAGTTATCAAAGCTGTGCATTTCCATAAACTATTCATATTTTCCTAACATTGACAGTTGTTGTGATGTTAAGAGTCGCTGTTGCTCTATTCTGCATGATTCTGCTGCCACGACCAAAGACATTATGCAATATAACCATCAATACCTATTAAAGTAAACCTATGTGAAGTCATCTGTCGGCACACAGCTTTTAAGTACTGCAGGCTTCTTTACTTTAGAAGCCCAGTCTCTGTTGTGCTTTTAGACCCACATTATTGCTGCAAGCACTGAAATTCCCAGACTTATTAAAATCCAGCCTTTTATTTATGTTTGCATCTATTCCTGTGTATATTTCCGAGAAACAAAGCGGAAGATGAATAGCTTCATTATAACCCCACAGGGGAAGGCGAATGAGTGTTTATATATGTGAAGAGGCTTAACAACATCAGACTGTACACCGTAATACCTTTTTTAATAAGGCGAGAGGAAGGTAATAGATAATAGTGTTTCAGCAGTAAAAGATCCAATTAAAACTGTGCTGCTTGTACACCATAAAAAAAATACTAATTAAATCTTTGAATAAAAAAAAACATGGAATTAGCGTATTGGTTGACATTTGTAAGATCATGCAAATAATTGCTCCTAAAGTTTGAGAGCTAAAACTGAATATTCTCTGATTATGTAATCTACGGTGATAAAGTGTGAACTCAGCGCTTGTAGTTGTGTATCCTGTATGATCTAAAAACCCTAACCTAAAAAAATGTTTAATTGTATTTTAAGTATACAATGTACATGACATTGAAAGGACTAAAAGATTTTGTAAACTCAAAGACAAGTTGCATAATCATAAATTCAGCTGTCACGGTTTTGGACTCTTATTTTGAAGTTTGGTTTTGTTCCCTTACTTCCCGTTTCGGTTTGTTTGGTTTCTGATTATTTTTGTTTTTATGGTTACTTATAATTATCAGCTGTGTCTTGTTATCTCCTTCGTATTTAAAGTTTCCATGAAATTAAAATTGTAGTTTTTGTAGTCTTTTAGAATTAATATGTTAACCTTACTGTTATCTATAAGCTAGTGTGCTCAATCAAAATTCAGTCTCTCACTTCCATCAATATGGATAAATGATTTTGATGACATCATGTTGCACTTCAGCTTATCATCTGTAGGGTTGGGTATCGTTTGAATTTGAACGATTCTGATTCCGATTCCTTGTTTCGATTCCGGTTCCTAACGATTCTCGATTCCGATTCTTTTAAGAGGCAGGGTCAAAAAAGTTTAGCTAACCTTGCTAACCAACGGTCTTTCTGAAGGAAATAATCCTTTCTGAAGGAAATACTCCTTCTGTAAAAATACTCCTTTTGTCACAAATTTTGCATTTTGCCGAGATTTAGTTATTTTTAGAAAAGTGAAGCCACACTTTGGATCGCCGACGTAAGGTACTCATGTTCGACTCGCGCGGTTATGCCAACACTTCTGGTAGACGCTTCTTCGTTGGTGTTGTTCAGCGGTTTCTTCTTCCGCTCGGCGGACTGTGAATATCGAAACTAGGAATCGAAATTGTAACTTTTGAACGATTCCGGGAAAAACGAAAAGTTAGTCCCGGTTCCAATCGATACTCGATTCTCGATACCCAACCCTAATCATCAGATTTTCTGTCCAATCAAATTCTCCCTAGAACCTGAAGTGTCCTGCCCCCACACTATAAATAGATGCTCTGGCTGAAATCGGTCACTTGTTCACACATTTACTATTTTCTACATTATAAATGGCGGATAGGGAACCATTCAGACAGTGTAAACCGCTCACAGTCTGCTCCGGTCCAGAGACGTGATACATAGAGCAGAAACAGTTCGAGATTAGGAGGAAACTGTTGCTTTAAGCTCAACATGCTTTAGCTGAGCTGTGATATTCGGGGAGGTTTATTCGATAAGTCCTACCCTGTCTCCCTGTTTTAGTGGAAATTACGTCAAAAATGTTTCAAGGCACTTCAGTGGGCGTTTAAGTTAGGTTCTGTTCCTCATTGTCTTGTGTTTATTTATACAAGCTGTTACTCTGCATTTGTGTATTACTATGATTTCCGGATAATTGTGTTTCATTTGATTAAAGGTCCATAGCTTTCAAGGAGGATTTTTATGTTTTACTTAGCTGTTTCCCTTAGCTCCTGTTTCTCTGCTCTGTTTAGTTTCAGTTTCCTTGGTTTCTGATTATGTCCCTGTTTGTTTCTATGGTTACATATAATTATCTGCTGTTTTTTTTTTTATTTAGGTTATTGTTATCTCCTTCGTATATTCTGTTCTTCATCCGATATTGTCTTTTGTTGATTTATACAAGCTGTTTTGCTGCTTTTGCTTTCCCTGCGATTCCTGGTTTCATTCGATTAAAGGACTATAGCTAATCCTTTCTGCTCATCCTTGCCGAGTACATTACATCAGGTGGTGGGAGCACAGAAAACGACTCCTCGTCAGATGAAGGCCCCTTCGGAAATCTACCGCTTTAATGAATGTACCACAGTGAGCCTCTCATTAGGGTCTCCTAATCTTCATCAAGCCACCTCTGGAGAAAATGGCCTGTAGGAAGGGTATAATGTTTCTAAAAGACAGAAATAGCAGTCTAGACTTATTAAACTACCATCCACAGCTACGTCCTGATAGTCTAATTTCCAAAATGGTAGATAATTGCTTAGGTAATTATCACAAATGTAATTGCTGTGGTAAGAATTTTTCAAGAATATAAATGTAGTCTAGAGCCAGACCGATATATCGGCAAGCCGATATTAGGCATTTTCCAAACTATCGGTATCGGCAGTTATAATGGCCGATAAATTAATATTTCAAAAATAAAGTAAAAACGGACACAAAGCTATCTAATGCCACTATAATCAGTCTGTTCTGTTGTGACAAAAAAGAAACAAATTTCTTTTTAAAATGCATTATCATATTATTTTAGTAAAAATGTATAAATAAATACAAATAACTAATGTTAGGGAAATCTGTTAATGTTTTGTTGAGCGTTTCTGAAAAAAAAAAATAAATATCGGCCGATATATCGGATTTTAATACCAACAAATATTTGTGTCGGTTTCAGCCTTCAAAATCCTTTATCCGTCGGGCTCTAATGTAGTCTCTAATATTTATTATATTATTCTAGTACCACAAACTACTGTTTAAGCACACTCTCATGGCAATTAATAACTATTATGTTTTGCCAAATTTGGGGGCAAATTCGTTATTGTTTCACAATATCTTTCATACATTTTCGTATGATATGCTTATGCCCCACTGAGGATTGGACCTTTGTGTTTTTTTTTCTTAAAAACCATACAATATATTTTTTTAACCAAATTATATGAATTCATATGAAATCGCCAACTTGTAAATAAAGTTACGTTGCCTCATAACACTGGGTTGACCGCTCCAACAATACTTTTAGGGCTGAAAATAATGTATAGTATTTGACAACCATAAGCTCAATAAAATAAGAACACTTACATTATTTTCTTCTCTTATTAGAGGCTTTCTTACCAAGAACTTAACATAATCCATCACATAATACTTTTTGATTACTTTTAGATTATTTTTGACCTAACATGACTGGTTGGGTTACAGGATATCTAAGTTTAGAGAACATTATGAGAAAACAGAAAAAAAAGTTTAGTGAGTGGCAGTTCTCTGGACGTAAATAGCCAAATTAATGAGAGAGGTCAGAGGAAAATGACCAGACTTGTTCAAGCAGACAGGAAGGCGACAGTAAGTGACATAAACACACACCACAATAGTGCTATGAAAACCGCTAAATGCAGAACATGTCAAACCATGAATTGGATGGGCTACAACAGCAAAAGGTCACGCTGGGTTCAACTTCAGTCAGCTAAGAACAGGAAATTGAGGCAATATGGACACAGGCTTACCAAAATGTTCATCACTGAAATGCCTGTTATTAGAGTACAGGTAATCTCACGATGGTTCTACTAAAATGACTCCCATATGATCATTTCCTTTTAATGAAACGCGTGTATTTTCATGTAGAAAAACCAGTATCAGGAAATATCAGGAAAATATTTACTTTTGACCAGTATATTATGTTGGCAATGCATCTTATCTGTAAATAGAATGAAATGATTTGTGATTTATTATTTTCGACTAGTACAATGGTAATAGTTTCAATAGTTTTTATTTTAGTTTTATTTTTTTTCTGTGACCTTTTCTGCTGACATCCTGATAGGCAACCAGAACCAGTTCTGGTCTAGTACATACTGGCAGCCTACTGGGCCAGTGTGCATTGGAGTCCTGATATGAAGTGTCATGCAAGATAATTCCCAGAAGATAAAAATGGATGTGCTTGAGGGGATTTATGACAGATGCTATGAGGTTGATAAGGAAAATAGCCACTGTCATCTTGATGTTATTGTTGTTTTCTTTGTTTTGCTGAGCTTGATGCAGCAGGATCAGACTGCCATCATACACTCACCGGCCACTTTATTAGGTACACCTGTCCAACTGCTCGTTAACACTTAATTTCTAAGCAGCCAATCACATGGCGGCAACTCAGTGCATTTAGGCATGTAGACATGGTCAAGACAATCTCCTGCAGTTCAAACCGAGCATCAGTATGGGGAAGAAAGGTGATTTGAGTGACTTTGAACGTGGCATGATTGTTGGTGCCAGAAGGGCTGGTCTGAGTATTTCAGAAACTGCTAATCTACTGGGATTTTCACGCACAACCATCTCTAGGGTTTACAGAGAATGGTCCGAAAAAGAAAAAACATCCAGTGAGCGGCAGTTCTGTGGGCGGAAATGCCTTGTTGATGCCAGAGGTCAGAGGAGAATGGCCAGACTGGTTCGAGCTGATAGAAGGGCAACAGTGACTCAAATAACCACCCGTTACAACCAAGGTGGGCAGAAGAGCATCTCTGAACGCACAGTACGTCGAACTTTGAGGCAGATGGGCTACAGCAGCAGAAGACCACACCGGGTGCCACTCCTTTCAGCTAAGAACAGGAAACTGAGGCTACAATTTGCACAAGCTCATTGAAATTGGACAATAAAAGATTGGAAAAACGTTGCCTGGTCTGATGAGTCTCGATTTCTGCTGCGACATTCGGATGGTAGGGTCAGAATTTGGCGTCTACAACATGAAAGCATGGATCCATCCTGCCTTGTATCAACGGTTCAGGCTGGTGGTGGTGGTGTCATGGTGTGGGGAATATTTTCTTGGCACTCTTTGGGCCCTTTGGTACCAATTGAGCATCGTTGCAACGCCACAGCCTACCTGAGTATTGTTGCTGACCATGTCCATCCCTTTATGACCACAATGTACCCAACTTCTGATGGCTACTTTCAGCAGGATAATGCGCCATGTCATAAAGCTGGAATCATCTCAGACTGGTTTCTTGAACATGACAATGAGTTCGCTGTACTCAAATGGCCTCCACAGTCACCAGATCTCAATCCAATAGAGCATCTTTGGGATGTGGTGGAACGGGAGATTCGCATCATGGATGTGCAGCCGACAAATCTGCGGCAACTGTGTGATGCCATCATGTCAATATGGACCAAACTCCCTGAGGAATGCTTCCAGCACCTTGTTGAATCTATGCCACGAAGAATTGAGGCAGTTCTGAAGGCAAAAGGGGGTCCAACCCGTTACTAGCATGGGGTACCTAATAAAGTGGCCGGTGAGTGTATAATGTGGTCTACAGAGGAGAGATGGTCATCTAGGATGAAAACAAGTGCTTAATTGGGCTTAAGGCAACGACTTTGTGAGTCTCTTCAACCAAGAGGAGAGATTTGGCTCGGGAAGTCTTTACTTGGAGGAAGAAAAGCTTAGTCAGTCACCATTAAGTTGACATTATTGGATCAGATAAAAAAGAAGAACCTGACCCATTTGATGTGATGCTATTCAGCACACTTCAGTAGTTAATGCAGCATGATTTGATGCATAGAACATTACTTTGTCATCACAAGACCAATAAAAATGAGATATTTATTATAAATCAATGTGAATGTCAGTCTTGAAATTATCTTGTGTTCAGCTGATTGTGTGCTTAACAAGCGACGAGTCTGACAGGAGCAGTGCGTTTTTTCAAACTTAAATACAAATTAACTTGACAAAAAATTCTTCCAAAAAAGTGCAATATAATATGCAATTAACCCTTGCTGTGTGTGTACGAACTTGATTATCTAATTTTTTGAAAGTGAATCTAAGCCACACAGAGTACATTGGACACAGAATCCTTCGAGGACTCGTGACACTGGTAACGAGTTATATGCGTACTCAACCATAGAAAGTTGCTCCAAGATGAAGGATTCTTGGCTACCAAACATCAAAACATTCTCTCCAAATCCTGGTTGGCTTGTTTGGACTGACCGTTTCTCTGGGGATGATAACCCGAAGACAGACTGACCGTAGCCCCCAATAACTTACAAAACTCCTGCCAAAATTTGGACACAAACCCTGTCAGAAAGCTGAAATTAATATGCTGTATCTAATTAATATAATTGTGGCAACAGATTACAAGTAATATTATTAATTAAATTTAACAGATTAAAATTGAGTAAAAATTAATCAAATTATTCCTTTAAAGTTAACCATTTAAAATTAGTAAAGTTTACACCAAAAAAATGTATCTCACTAACAGACAGACGTTAAAGATTAATTAAGAACTCTTTATTTTAAATTGCCGACATTGAATGATGTTAACAAGCAGAATCAGTGAAGGAGAAAACCGTCATTTTAAAACAAACTTAATACAGACACTGATCACCACAATGGTGACTTCAATGTTGTTGTTTTTTTTTGGTTGTTATTGTAAGTTTTACTCATTTTAAATGGTTAACTTTTTTTAATTATTTATCAATTCTAATTTGTTAATTTTAATTAATAATATTGCTTGTAATCTGTTGCCACAATTTGTTTGATTAGATAAAGTATATTCACTTTTACAGTGCAACCATTATGCCATTAGACTCACTAACAAAATCTAGCGCGATGTGGGACCAGGATCTTGAAGGGACAGACAGCGGCCGGAGTAACCCATCAGGAGGTCGGTTAGACGTCTTGCTAGTGGCACAAACCGAGGAAGCCAAAATAATATCGTGAACATCACAAGCCATTAACAGCCACCAGAGTCGTTGCTTTACCAAACCGTTGGTACGACTTACTCCTGGATGACAAGCAACATTGGAGCAATGACCCCATCGAATAACATCGGTAAAAAACAAACGACCGGGCGGAGGCATCACCCCTTCTAAGGCTGCCTTGCCCTGCTACTTTCTGAGGTAAAATGTACTCGTGAGTAACTGGGCGTTCGGATTGATCAAAAATACTTGATAAAGCATCGGGTTTGATGTTCTTGGAACCCGGGCGGTACGAGAGAACAAAATGAAAACGTTCGGAAAAAAAGTGCCCAACGAGCCTGTCTTTTAGACAGATCTAATATATTCGAGGTTCTCATAATTGGTCCAAACGATAAAGGGCACCCCTGAACTGTAGCCACTCCTCCAACGCCAACTGTTACCAATGTCATAGTTACGTTCGGCAGGTGATAAGCGATGGGACAAGAATGGGAGCTGAAATGAAACAACTCTTGAGGTCGGACTACCTGAACGCAGTTCTGGGGGAGGTCAAAGTGGTCAGAGGCGCTGAAATTGCGAATGAACTGCCGATAGAAATTGGCGAATCCACTCCAGAAACCGCTGTAGGGCCTTACGGGAATCTGGACTTGGCCAATCCATCGCCGCCTTAACCTTTTCAGGATCCATGCGCATTCCCTGAGAGTATATGACGTACCCTAGGAAAGAAACAGACTGTACTTGAGAAGTGCCTTCCTCAGACAGAATGAGCTGCATATGGCCACTTTGTTTTCAAAGTGGGTCACGAAATACTCAGTGGTAAGTGTAGATGGTGGAGAAGAACAGAGATGAAACGGCATAAAACAGTTTGCACAGATTGAAGATGTTGAAAGTGTTGAAAGTGAACGTGTAATGGGAGCCCGATGTCTTCAATTGTCTGGGGGGAAATAATCACAGCACAAGATGTAGCACTTTAGGTGAATTGTTTTTTCCCCCCCATGTAGTTTTGTTCTGTCACAATAAAGGATGTCAGAAAGCCGAAGGCTGGAAAAAATGTGCCAGGATGGCTTTGAGACTACAGGGCAGAGGTCCACATCAAGTGCTGATGAGAGGGTGGCATTCTGAGTGGACTGGTCAATATTTGAAGAGATAGAAAGACTGGATGGAGGAAAGTGAGACCACTTCCATATAACTGACATCTTGTTACCTTTTTGTCAACAATTTCCTCAGCTTTGGAAGAGAGCGAGTTCACTTTTACTGTCACTTTTGTGTCCATTGGTTCTACCAGTCCATTTGGGTCAGATTTGTCAACTCTCCCTTTATATAAATGAATGAAAAGTGAGCGTGACCCACTTTTTTGTTAAGTTTCTTACACAAAAAGTAAGAAAGAAGAGAAAGTGAGAGTATAATTTAGAGAAAAGTTAAGATTTCTTTGCTCAGAACTCAAAATAGAAGTCCTGAATGATAACTAATTGCACATTAACTTTTGTTTTTACTTGTATGCCAGGTCTCTTTCTATTAGAATATGACATTTTTAATAGAAGTGCGTTGCATGCGGATGCATTTTTATTTCGACTAAAAGCGCCCTGTACGTATATGCCTCACATTTACATGTACATTCTTTAAGTGATTTGTTGAAGAGAGAGTGCAAGAGACTACCAGATTAAGTTGCAAAAAGAGAAAATGTGCCGAATCTACAAAGAAGTCAGGAACATTGCAAGTTCTTTACAGTCTTATCAGAGCTCAGCAAAATCCAGCCCTCTCTCACAATTTGCAACGAGCGGCGTAGGCGTGCTATTCCTTTTTTAATTAGTCGCACTTGGCATTAAAGTGGTGCTCCCTGAGGGAGAGGTTTTGTGAAACTGTGTCTGCTATACGAAGGGAAACTTTAGCAGAGGGAATATTATTTTTCAGGCTTTGCACCAATGTTTTCTGAGGTCTTTATAGCTCCTTTTATTTGACAGGAGACAATTAAAAGACACATTTTTGCCATTGCACTAAGTTTAAGCAGCAGTGGAGCTGCATCGGCATGGGTTAAGTAAGGGATAATCAAAAAAATTCTCTCAAAATAACCCCCGACAGGGTGATGAGGACCCTCTGAGAAGAAAGTTGAAAATAATAACAATCAACCACTGGGATGTCCAAATATATGAATAATATCTAAATATATCAAATTATAAATATACCCAGAGGTAGATAACTGATGGATTAAGGACATGATCCTTCTATTAAATTTAAATTAAACAGGAACAAAGTTAACGCGTAACTAAACTAAACAGGCTCCAGGATTTTATGGCAAAAGAAATTGCATGTGATGTGTTTGTGACCTGTATTGTACTGTATCTTTAATTCTATTGTTTGTCATTTTATGTGATTTGTGGTAAATGTTGCTCTCTGTTGTTTTCTAGTGCCCTCTCGAAAACATAGCGCCTCCCACTGGAGACTCCAGAACATTGCCCAGGAATCCGTTGAAAGCTCTGACGAGGAGTTTTTTGACGCCCGGGGTAAGAGTTGATCTTGTTCCTGATTAATATTTATTAGTGGAAAGTGCTGGTCCTTTTAGGATTTGAATTTTAAAAACTCACTTGGAAGATATTTTTAAGACCCCCTGTGTTTTTTTTTTATATGCTAACCATGTGCAAATTCATGTCAACACAATTGCCATGTATATGAGTATTTTCTCATTATGCAGAGAGGTCACTACAATGAACTGCTATTAAATGATACATATCATGCTTTTAAATCATTCATTTTTACATATAAATCATACCATTGTGGACTATATAAAGCATAACTGCAATGCTTGGGTCTGAATTCCTCATTATTATAGCTCACCAGGCCCCTTTTCTGATGTGCGTCTATGAGCAACCCGTTTCGAAGCGGCCCCTTTAAATAAAAAGGAGTTGCGTCTTTCCTCCCGCCCGCTCTCCAAGTCGATGAGTTCACGGTCGGTTCAACTCCCCCCGTTCGGCCATTATTGTAGTTTGATTAGAGATATACGATTACTATAGCTTCAAAGAACATTTTTATTCACATGTTAACAAAATGTCAACAACGCAAGACTTGTCCATCAAACCTTACATATTCGAGCCAGAGCGAGCGAGTTGAAAAAGACGACGACGAACCTGCAGAACAACGTCTTCATATGGATGTATTTGTATGTGAGTTAAGTTAACTATGTTGTGTTATTAGTGAAAGTCGACTATTTCTCTTGTTAAAACAAGCACGCTGACAAAATAAATGACTACGGTCTAATCTTACCACTAAAAATCTGTATTGATAATAATATAACTTGCGTTTAGAAAGCATCAGAAAACACAGCAGCTAATTGATAGCAGGAATTTACCCCTCATTCAGACGAAGTCGATCGGCAAACCCTACTTTATACTGGCGGAGGTTGTTGAAGTGGGGATCCTTGAAGTGCTTCAGGTCACTAACGTACATCCAACAACCGAACATTTTGACTAGCCCTCTCGTAACTTCTGCATCATTGAGCTCGGACTACAAATTCGGAGCGAGAAATAATAATGGCGGATTGCTCGAAGTGTTGGGCCGGTAGTCAATGTCCTTATTTGTCAGTTCCGCTGCAAACACTGTGACGTAATTGTTCAAAAAACGTCATAGAGAACAGAAAAATCTGAACAGGTTGAAAAATATGACCAAAACAGAAAAGATATAAACGAAACGAACATCTTTTCTGTACTTATAAACACTCCAAATATACAACAAAATGCATTTAAGGGCTATAAAAGTGGATTTTGCGTGATATGTCCCCTTTAAAAAAGCATTTTCTTGAAACTCAAAAGTAGCTGAAATCCCTTATGGAATTAAGACAGCACACAGCTCAAACAGAGCAAAACTGAAGAGATTATTACTGAAGGCTGTGTGACTTACAAACATTGAACAGAGGAGCCACTTATCTACATACTTACTTCAAATAAAAATACACCACAAATCAAACCTAAATGGAGACCCTCAAATAACATTTTAATGAATCAAATTCCATGTCCTTTATTATAAGATGGATTTGACGTCACCATTTGCAAAGAAATTCATGACGGCTGATCCATTGCGATCTTTCTTCGACTTGACAGCCAGTCACAACTCAAGTTAAAGAAAAGGCTAAAGTAATACATCACACACGCAGACTGGTGTTACAGTCCACGAGGACATACAAATGTGAAACACATTTGAATTGTTAGTTAAAAATGTGAGCATGGTAATTCAGGTTCAGATTTCCATTTGTAAAAATACGTTTTTTTCCCTCAACTTCAACTTTTATTTATTTATATAGCACATTTAATAGCAACGTTCATTGCCCAAAGTGCTTCACAGTTAACTCAAGACAGTAAAACATTCATCTATAAAAGCGTGTGTGAAAGTAGACCATACACTCTTAGACATACTCCACATATAAAATATAATGAGGACAGTGTAGAAAGGAATTAAAATAATAGAAACTGAAAATGATTAAATTATATATGTACACTGTAACAATACACTAACTAAAGGCTAGGTTAAAAAGATACGTTTTTAAATGGGACTTAAAGATTTCTATTGTTCGAGCTTGCCGGATATTAGACTTTCATTGTGAACCTGATTCTGAAGTAATGCCGGACAACTTATTGATGATTCGCTTGCATATGTTGATGTCATTTGTTTTGTCTGTTGGGTAGCAACCAGCAGGATTATAATTGGTTCAATTCAGTTATTCATGAGGTGCAAATTGCCCAGTGGTATTTTTCGAGCATCAAGCACTCTCAAGTGATTTTTTTTTATATGGGCAAATGGTTCTCTTGTTAATCCCAGTATTAATAAAGGCACTGCCATATTTCGTTCGCTTTCCCTGTCTTATTTCACAGGTATTAGGCTAGATTGCTATCGAATGTGGAGTACCTGTGAGTGATTATGGCTGTAATCTCTACAGAACCATTTGGGGAGTTCAGAACCGTAGCATATGTAAAAGGTTTGTGGAAATGAAGCATTTGAAGCTCTGCATAACTTTCCACATTCCACATTCATTTCGATCTTAGCTGAAGGTTTTGAATGGAAATAATACAAGGTCTTGAACTGAACAGGGTAGCCGTTTAATATTTCTTATGTGCGGTAAGAATGCAGAATGTAAGTACATTTTTACATCTGGATTAGAAGGTTATACATGTATTGTATTCTGCTTTTGATTTCACATCCCATCCCTACAGCATTCTGGTGTTAATGTGCAAGTTGGCCCAAATATTCATCAGTGAAGGGCTGAACCCATTTGTCTGGATCACACTGTTATCTAGATATGATGCTATGGGCACACAGCCATTGAAGCTGTGCCCATTTGTTACTGCAACACTTGTCAGACTGTGCTGTACCCTGCCAGCAGGTATGACGTTAAATAAGGTTGATCTTGAATGCCAATTAGCCTCCTCTCTCTGGTCAATAGTCGAGTTTCATCTCTGCATGATCATGATTTGGGGTTGTTTGAGGAACGTTGAAGGATTAGTTCACCCACAAAGAAATATTCTGCCATTTATGTCATTCCAAACCTGCATGACTAAAAGTGGTCCACATGAATTGTACTCTACTTTAAAAAAGTGCTTTGTGCGAGATAATGGGATAGCTGATTCGTAACCAAATTATTAGTTTGAGTCAGATCTTTACAATGAAACAGGGGATCTGCTTCATAAAACCAGTTTGAATGATTCGTTTACAGATTGGTGTGATTCGTTTCAACGAGCCGCTTTAAACTCACTAACTATACACTGTAAAAAAAACATACGTTAAATTTACGGGAAAACTCCGGCAGCTGTGGTTACCAGAGTTTTCCTCTTAAAAGTACAGTAGCAACATTTTAGGTTTTACAGACTTTGACCGTATTTAATTTTACAGCAATAAACTGTATTTCATTATTTGATATAATGTTAATTTAATGACATTTTGAAGTATTAATATCTGTTTTGTTCAATTGCAATACACCGACAGTCATCTATCACAGCAATAATCAGAGTCAAATGACCAATCAAAGCTCATCATTATCAGCTCTTCCACAAGAGAGTTCATCCTACTATATAGAAGCTGCACAGTGTCATTCACACAAACATTAAACACCATAACATGTTGAAATTTTAAAAATGGAATAAGAATTAATTTAACAACGTTAAATGTAACATAAAACCCTAATGAACAAAACTGATAAGAAAAAAATATGAATAAACAGTTAAAATACATTAAATGTGAAGTGTCACGCAGGGAATTGTGGGAAAGTCAATTTACATTTTTTCACTGTGAATTATACTTTCTTTTTTTTCACTTCCAAAAACTGTAAATTTAACAGTATTTTACGGTAAAACTACATTAAATATACCACATCACAGTTATTTACCGTATATAGTAAGGAAACTTTCTGTTAACCAATTAACAGTTTTTCACTGTAGCATTACTTTTACTGTTACTGTTAACAGTCTTTTACTGTTAAAATCACGATCATTTTTACAGTGTAGTAATGGATTAAAAGGATTGAGCATTAATTAATTATCAAAATAATCATTTTTTGAATATTAGCATGGCCATATTGCTCCATATTGGCACTCTATTCCATATACTCTACATATCCCCCCTTTTTTAGCACATTTTGGTGCCTTGGAAGGAAGCAACATCTTATATTCATTCAAATATGAATAATCCTCTAATTGGCTGTAATGAAACTGGCTAATGCTGTAGTTGCAGATGGCAAGAGAACGACCCCATGGCCTTTAGAAGCATACTAATAATGACTGACTGATATGAGCAAAATATCGCCTCAAATTATTATAGGAGATAGAGTTCATCCTTAAAAACTGGCTAATTTGCGACCGGAGGAAAACATGGAGAGAGTGATCCATCTTCATTAGTTTCTTATCATCTTATTCCACAGCCTCTCCTTCTTCCCTGCCTGCTCCCTGCTATCTCAGTGCTCTATTTTTGGCTCCATGATTTTTTTTGATTTTTTTTTTGCCCCTTTGTCTGTATGTTGTACCAAACCTCTTTTAAATGATTCCCCAATAGCATTTTTACTCATGAAAGTGCGTATCTATACCACGATTGTCATTTCTCTTGGCATTTACACGCCAAAAATGTTTTTTTGCACTGAAAACCCCCTGGGTAGGTTTAGGGGGAAGGGGGGTAGGGAGTTCGTACTTATTATACGCCAAAAAGTGCGCATCATATGCACGCGGAAAACGCGTACCATATACACGGCACGCAAAAACTAGTTTAAATGGCACGAGAAATGACATTCGTGCTATAGATACGAACTTTCATGAGATCGGGCTCATTTTTTCTCTTACCTCTGTGTTGAGGACACTGCATAAAGACATGGCCTTAAAAGAAACCCATATTCTAGATGTTTTGAAACAAAATTGTGGACTTATACACAGATCTATATGACTAACCCTTACCCTAACTCTCAAGGGTTGCAAATTTGGCCTAAACTAAGATGCCACTCATGTAATATGCCTAACCCTAACCCTAACCCTCAAGGGTCGCAAATTTGGCGTTTATTTATTTATTTATTTATTTATTTTATTTGTAGAAAAAGACAAAAGGGACAAGTAAGGGTTAATGCCCGACGAGGTGTCCATTGTCAGGTTTTAATGGACGACGGCGAGGCGTAAACCGGCCGACGCGCAGCGGAGGACGGTTGCCTCCGCCGAAGTCCATTAAAACCTGACAATGGACACCTCGGAGGGCATTAACCCGCTTATACCATGGTCACTTGCCAAATAAAACATTTTTAAAACATTAGTTTATATTTTAATTAGGCTAAATCTAGTTTTTACAAATAATAACTTGACTGACTGTTTATCTAGCAACCGGAGATATTTATAGTCCGCTTAGCTCGTATCCCTTCAGGTTCACAAATGCATTTTTTTTTCATGAAACACAAAGGTAGGCATAGTTTTTTTTATTACACCTAAAACAATTAATCAAACAACAAAAAAACAAAAAAAACAATTAGCTCTGAGCTCCAGCGATTTGCGCTTAACGTTATAGAGGGCAATAAATTAATCAGATCAAAGAGAGGGTCATTTGCCTCAGGCTCCTTAGGCTTGAAACGCTGTAACGTTAAGCCTTCTCCTGCCTTGGTTGTCTGGACAGCTGCGTAAAACTCCCGCAGGGTCTCATTCAGGGGTGCGTTTCCCGAAAGCATCGTTATCCAACTATGGTCGCAAGTTACGTCGTTACCAATAGAGTTCAATGGAACAGAGCAGCAGCGGTGTAATTTTCTCCGTTTTATTTACATTTTTTCTTTCTTCAGCAGCATACCAGTCGTCAAAGTTGCCATATTCTCCATAAATGTTAAAAGAAATAGCACGAAGTCGCTCATTGTTGTATTAGGCTATAATATCTAACGTTAGATGATAGAGCATGTGACTGCCTGTTGCTATGGTTACTCACAGCCGTTGTAGGCAGCGCATTTATTTATTCATTTCGAATGGTAAACAGGCAGTTTCACCAGAACTACTTTACTAGGTGTCCTCTATCACTTTTTAACGGACACCCTGCAGCCAATCAGAATCGAGTATTCACCCAGACCATGGTATAATACATATTAATGAACATTTTTCACAAATGTAAATATGCCAGATTATAGCCATAGGCTAATTTCCATCTGCAGACCCCCCAAGCAGGTAGATGTTACACAAATACATACAGACACACTATGCACAGGCTATATACAGAGAAGCAAGGACAATAACAGTGATCACAACATATTAGGACAAGCCATATTGCACTGACCCCTTTTACACCAACCATGCTATCCTAACTCCTATTACACAACCCATTTCACACTAATAATTCTATCCTCTTTAGTTTTATAAAACACTAACTCTATTTTACATCAGATATGTAGACTACTGATTACTAAACATGCTCACATATTTGTGTGTCCCTCAACCATACTTTTAAACGACTCCTAAAACTTGTGCTTTCCCTCAATGACTGAGGAATACTATTCCAGGAGCTCACCCCCTGGTATGATAGAGCGTTCTGGGAAAACGGCAAGTCCCAGTCCCATCTCATATACACTGTCCGAAAAAAAGGTACAAAAGCTGTCACTGGGGCGGTACCTTTTCAAAAAGGTACACTTTTGTACCTAAAGGGTGCATATTGGTACCATAATTGTACAAATATGTACCATGAAGGTATGCACCAATATGCCTTTAGGTACAAAAGTGTACCTTTTGAAAAGGTACCGCCCCAGTGACAGCTTTCGTACCTTTTTTTCTGAGAGTGTAGTTGCTCTAGTTACTCGAGACCCGACAGCACTGATAGACTTTTGTTTGATATAATCACTTAATGGTGGAGGCGCCAGACCATGTATAACCTTATAGATTAGACAGGCTGATTTAAAAAATGTGAAATTCGCTAAATTTAAAAACTTATAAACTAGGCGTAAACTAAGATGCCACTATTATATTATATTGGTAACACTTTACAATAAGGTTCATTAGTCAACATTAGTTAACTACATTAGTTAACATTAGAGCCCGACCGATAAAGGATTTTGAAGGCCAATACCGATACAAATATTTTTTGGTTTTAAAATCCGATATTCCGATATATCGGCCGATATTTTTTATTTATTTATTTTTTTCCAGAAACGCGCAACAAAACATTAACAGATTTCCCTAACATAGTTATTTGTAGTTATTTATGAGTTTTAACTGAAATAATATGATAAAGCATTTTTAAAAGAAACTTGTTTCTTTTATTGTCACAACAGAACAGAGGAACATCAAAATATATTAAAGTTCTGCTAAATAAAATAATAATTAGTCCCCTTATAAGCTACCTTATAATTACAATTTCAGGTTAGCTAGTCTATGATGAGCCATAATTTAGCAATAACGTCATACTGCAAATTGTAAAACATACATTTTCAATTTAACAGGACAAGGAGAGATGATTGAAGCGTGTTTCGTCTGTTTTTATTTTATTTTTGAAATATTCATTTATCGGCCATTATAACTGCCGATACCGATAGTTTGGAAAATGTCTAATATCGGCCGATAATATCGGCCGGCCGATATATCGGTCTGGCTCTAGTTAACATGTACAATATGTGAACAATACTTCTTCAGCATTTATTAATCTTAGTTAATATTAATTCCAACATTTACTCATACATTATTAAAATCAAAGGTTGTATTAGTTAACATTAGTTAATGGACTGTGAACTAACATGAACGCACAATGAACAGCTGTATTTATATTAACTAATATTAACAAAGATTCATTAACACTGTAACTAATGCATTGCTCATCGTTAGTTCATGTTAGTTAATGCATTTACTAATGTTAACTAATGAACCTCATTGTAAAGTGTTACCCATTATATTATATTATATTATATTATATTATATTATATTATATTATATTATATTATATTATATTATATTATATTATATTATATTATATACTCCAATTTCCTTCATTGTATTGAATGGCTTCTCACGCCCTGCTGATTCGCAGATGTTATGGAGGGGAAGACGGCCTTACTCCTGGAAATGAGCCAGTGGAACTCCAATGACCTGGTGGAGCAGATAGAAACACTGGGACACCTGGAGCACTCCAGAGGTAAAACCACCAGGGTGTCCTGAAGACATCTCTCCTACATGTTTTTTGTATCATGAACACATATTCATTCTTTAAGACTGAATTTACCAGATGTTTCTTGATGATGTGATTTATTTAAACTGACGAGTAAAATTGCTGTAAAAACCGTGGATAATCGAAATGCTGCTCCTCCCTAATTAGTTTACTTTACCCTAAACAGCAGTTTCCATTGCAAACAGCTTGTTTGGTGTCTAACTTAAAGTGGGTGAAGGCAGAATCAACAGTGACTAATGCTACAGACGCAGCGTAATCACTGTTTTGCTTCTCTAAGCCGCATTAATACCTCAGGACACGCAGTGACACTACAGCACTATATGACTCTTGTGCAAATTTAACTCCCTTTAGAGAGACACCCCAATGCTGCATGGGAGATTTAGAGTTTCTGTAATGCCGCACGACAGCTACTTTTAAACGAGAAGAAATAGGCAGCTCACTTTTTGACACTCATTTTAGAAAAATGTGTTTCATCAGACTGCGAAATAGTCCTACCAAGACCAATAAGACCAATAAGATTGAGTTTCTCAGCCACAGACGATGAGTTCATCTGCAGTGTTTGCTTTAGTTGTGTTGAGATGTGAGAAAACAGGGTCTTATTAATTCATTTCCATTACAGAGGATTCAAGCATGACCCAATTTATGAATTTCCACTTAAAAAAATTAATTAAACCTTATTTAGAGCCCACAAACAGGACTTGAGTCAAACCCACATTTCCGTTCAATTATACTGTGAATACAAACACACCTGAGCACAGCGGGCTTAAGGAAACACTGGTGACCTCTCACTAATGAACGAGTATTGCACTGAAGCGAGTGAAAGTGAGAGCTGTGGATCACATTTCAGCACTGGGGAAAAAACAATACAAGTTCTGAAAAATAAATAGAATGAGACTTGATTAGGCCAAGAACTACCCAATTTGGCCAGGTTTGTAACAAAAACTTTAGCCACACACGATTTTGGCACACCTCCTTGTGTTAAGTGCAAGTGCAACCCCCTTTTTGCATACCCCGTGGTCCAATAAACAGCACAGACCATGCATTTTTCAGCTTCTTTTTCCTGATGGATGATATCTGACGTCTTCATTATACTTACTGAATGTGTGTGTGTGTGTGTGTGTGCTCAGGCTGTTGTTTTGATTTGTTCTTATTTAACAAGCATCTCCAGCCATCTTCATCAGGCCATCACTGCTGGCGAAATGTAAAATCACAAATGTGAACCCATCTCCTCCAGAGCTAGAATAAATGTAATTATAACTCATTTTACAAATGAACTGTGATTATTTTTTTTATTTTTATTTTTATTTTTATTTTTTATTTGCATTATGTACAGAACAAGACAGGGAACATACAAAAACTGTAAGACACTTCCATTTAGATCAATACAGAGTATGGATTTAGAAAGAAGAAAAAAAAAAAAAAAAAAAAAGGAGCAAGGGTCAAAACAATCACATAGCCAGTATACATGAAAGGAATTAAAATACTAAAAAAGTAAATATTTTGACAAAGAGAGACATAAGGTTTCAAACTTTCTAATGAACTGTGATTATAATTTATGATGAACCAAACAAGCAGATAAAACTGTACAAATTAGAGTAAAGTAGTGTTGATATTAAATTTGCTATTTAGTTTGTATTTATGTTTTACTTAATTATATGTTCTGTTACGCAAAAGTATTTAGTCTACAGTGGTGGAGAGTTTATTCAGCAAAGTAGGTGGCGACAAGTTAACGAGTCATTTGAATCATTCAGGCAACCGATTCATCCATAAGCACTGATATGTTTAGGAATGAAACACCACTATGTTTTGTTCCTCAGAGACGCACAGCGCTATTTTGGTTTGGAAATAAACTCACCTAAAGGATTATTAGGAACACCATACTTTTTCCTTTTTTTTATGACAGGCTGTGTTGTCTTAGTAATGTCAAGTTGTCATGACAAAGACACTGACAGGTTATGATGTATTGGTTTATGTCAAGGTGTCATAACAAAGACATCTCAAACAATGTCACACTCTTAGAAGAAAAAAAAAATGTAATTAATCAATATCAAACAAAGAGTGCCATTTCAGTTTTTATCCTCCAAAAATCTGCATGATTAAAATGTGATATTAAGTTACTACAACAGTTTAATAAACAATAATTTAATTATAACTACAAAATGTTGCAGAATAATGTAATATATGAATGAATAATAGCCTTTATAGAACCTTTGTGACAAAAGGGTTCTTTCTTGTCATTATTGAACCTTTTTTAGCATAAAATGTCCTTTGGAGTTGAGTAAAGAACCCTATGCTTCATATATAGAACCCTTTTTTTCTAAGAGTTACATTAAAAATGTCATAATTGAGCGAACACTCTTAGAAGAAAAGGTTCTATCAGCGCTATGTATTTGGAACCCCTAAAAGGTTCTATACACTCTTAAAAAAAAGAGTTCCACTGGGTTCTATATATTTCATACTTGGCCAATAGAACCTTTTACCAAAAAAATAGTTCTATATAGAACCATTTTGGAGTTCCATATATGAAGCGGGGGATGGAACCATTTCTGGTTCTATATCCACAAGTTTCCGAGGGGCGCTCCTGTAAAAAATAAAGTGGGTGAAACTTCCGCTGTGGCGGCGGAAGTAGCATTCCAATGGTGTTTTGTGTGTTAGTTAGCGAAGAGGCTAGCTGTTTTTCGGAGAATTATTTTACTATTTAAAGACGCAAATCTTTATGAGAGATGTCGTTACGGAGCTCAGGGACAACATGTGCTGTTCGCGGTTGTATGTATAACCGGACTAAACTAATTTAGTGGCTTAAACGGGATTGTTTTGAACATAAGCTGAAAACGAAATCAGAGTGATCCTGCCAACGACTGTAGTTTCCATCAACCTCCCAAAAGACGACGAATCTTCCTGTGTACATTTGTTTAAATTCTTAATGTCCCATAAACTCTATCAGCATGTGTTTGGCTGTTCTCTACTGATGTTACAGGATCAAAGCCTGTGTTGACAGAATACCAAATGTGCCAGTTAATGTATTCAAGCAGCACATTCATTTATAATTTTGAATAAACTCCAAAGCACAATGACTAAGTGTGTATTTTTTATTTTAATTGTTTGTCAGCTCGCAGATCTGTCTGTCACCATGCCTTGATGAGTATTGATTATTAATAATGTTATTATAATACTCCCAATCAACTACTGCGGAGGGTAAAGGCACTGTTATTTCACCCTTTTGAATTTCGTTGAGGTTGTGTTCCCACATCGTTAGCTAGTTTGGATCGCTATAACTTGAATGACAACTGTTGAATGAACGAGTGTTAAGCATGTCAAATCGCGCTTTGTTTACTTCCAACCGGAAGTCGCGCCCACTTTTGACGCAAGGCCTCATGGGGCGTAGGAAACTTGTGGATAGGACCATTTCTTCTAAGAGTGAATGACACTTTGTCATAAACATGCATAAAACCTCCTTCATATTCATAACAAACATCATGTCATGATTATGAAGGTGTCTGTTAGTCTTATGCACACCCCTTCAAGTAAAGTGTTACCCAAAAGCTTTACCTATAAACAAACAGAGGAAGTAAATAGATCAATTATATATTTATTAAATAGATAAATGGATAAATAAACCGGGGAAGAGAGAACTAGGTTCCTCTTCGAGAAGTACGACTGTCATCAATGAGATGGATGGTTTGAGGTGGAGATTGCAGAGCACCATGAAGCTCTCTCTGTCTCTCATTGGCCACTAGAGAGCCTGTACAGGCTGCGGCATCCTCGGTGTGCGCCGCAGAGCAGCGTGGATGGTTTGGAAGACATGGAGGTTAGTCCTCATTCTAATTCTAATTACATTGAATTATCCTTTCAGTTTGGACTCATTTCGTCTCTTTCCCCCTCCTGCAGAGGAAATGCAGGACACAATTACTCATCCTGGTGATTCACGGAGGTCATATCTTGGATTCTGGAGGCGGTGACCCTGGAGGGAAGGCGGGCGATGCTGCCACTTTGGCGTCCGTGTTGGAGCGTGTGGCTCGGGCTCACTTCCAAGCGTCAGCAGACAGCATGCTGGTCAGACTGGTGCCCTGCACGCCCGTGTGTGCTGATGCCTTCTCCCTGGTGTCAAAGTAAGATGTTGAAGACCAAATATGCTAATTCTTCGTAATGATTATGCTCATGCTAGCTCGGTAACTCCTCAGTTAAAGTTTAGCCTTGGATGGGGTTTCAGTGTCACGAAATACTAACTTTCACCTGACAATTTAATGATGCACTTACTCATTTAAAGTGTCTGGTTTAGCACTGGTTTTCACGAGACTCAAGAAATGGCTGTGGAAAAGTGGGAGTGTAGAAGTTGGAAAGAGGGGAGACAACAACCAATAAATCATTATACAGACAAATGAACAATAAAATGTGAGTGGAGAAAAAATGGTGAAGTATATAAAATATGTCCATAAAAACGTGAAACATGCTTTATTGAACTTTATTCTTGTACAAACAGATGCTGTATTAAAGGAGTAGTTCACTTTTGAAAAAACTTTTGCTGATAATTTACTCACCCCCATGTCATCCAAGATGTCCATGTCTTTCTTTCTTCAGTCGAAAAGAAATTAAGGTTTTTGATGAAAACATTCCAGCATTTTTCTCCATATAATGGACTTCAATGGGAACCAAACGATTCAAGGTCCAAAAGACACTTTCAGTGCAAACTGCAAACTGTTCAAAGGGCTTTAAACGATTCCAGACGATGAATAAGGGTCTTATCAAGTGAATCGATCACTCATTTAAAAAACAAAGTTTAAGTTTTATAAGCTCAAATGGTCGCTTGCTCTGTTCTGTGACGCTCTCCATCACAGTGACTCTCCTGTTCGAACTCGTTCATCAAAACGAACAAATCTTTTTCCGAGTCAATTCGTTCGTTTTGTTCTTTGAATGAACCAAATGACTCGAGTTCGAACGAGTTCGAACAGGAATGTCGCGAACGTGCATCACAGAACAGAGCAAGGCGAGCATTTGAGCTTATAAAACTTAAACTTTGTTATTTATGTATTAAATGAGCGATCATTTCGCTT
This sequence comes from Pimephales promelas, assembly GCF_988280905.1. Taxonomy (NCBI): domain Eukaryota; kingdom Metazoa; phylum Chordata; class Actinopteri; order Cypriniformes; family Leuciscidae; genus Pimephales; species Pimephales promelas. The sequence continues at coordinate 29,298,669 of NC_142787.1, forward strand.
AATAAGACCCTTATTCATCGTCTGGAATCGTTTAAAGCCCTTTGAACAGTTTGCACTGAAACTGTCTTTTGGACCTTGAACCGTTTGGTTCCCATTGAAGTCCATTATATGGAGAAAAATCCTGGAATGTTTCATCAAAAACCTCAATTTCTTTTCGACTGAAGAAAAAAAGACATGGACATCTTGGACGACATGGGGGTGAGTAAATTATCAGCAAAAGTTTTTCAAAAGTGAACTACTCCTTTAAGCAGTAAATAAAGTATTGAATGAGAATGTCTCTGAAACATATGTGTATTTATTTCACTTCAGCTGTGGTAAAGTGTGCAAACACAGCTACAGAAAGCAGAAAGTGTCCGACTTCACGTCTCCGTTACATCCAGCCGATGTCGAACACACCTATTGATAATGAGACGGTTCTTCTCAGTGAGTCAAAACCATACAGCATGAGAAATATTGACCAACCAATTCCCAAACTAAGAGCTAGTACTTTTTAGTGAATAAACCATGCTGCATGACCAGTGTAGTCCAACCGATTCCCATGCAAGCAAATTATTCTGAGCCAATTCTTTTTAGTGAATCAATCTTACACAGCATGCAGTGTAGTCCAGCTAATTACCAAATAAATGAATCTTCATAGTGAATCAAAATCACACAAAATGATGGTTCTTATTAGCGAATCAAACGTATACGGTTCAAGACCCATTTTTGTTTAAAATCTGGCTGTTCTTATGATAATTTGTACTTATTTTTAGATTTTTTTCACAAATTTGTAAAATTTTCTACTAAAATGTTTGCATTGCATTCCCCACACACACACACCTCCCACACCTATTCCTTAAGATGTCCATTCCAATCCTTTATTGACTGTGTCAGATGCCAAGATTTTAGAATCTGTCTATTTAAATTGTCTAATTATGTTCACAACTGACAGTTAAATGAACCTATTGATCTGCCCTTTGGAGTCATGCTAAGCTCCCGCCACGAACATTTCCTTTCAGACTGAATGAAAATGTCTTCTAAAGACTTTGTAACCCTGGGGGGAAATCATCATTTATATGTAAAGCGTTCAGTTGTTTCCAGAGAACCACAAAGGTTAATTTATTTCCATTAAATGATAAAATACATTTCTTCATACAAACAAATCAAAATGTGTCAGAATTGCGCGTCTCTATCAGAAACACTGGAGCAGGAGCACACAAGGCCACACGCCCAGTTAAAGCACAATGAATTTTACATGATGACATTTTCGTTGTAGCCTCTTGCCAGTTTTCCATTTCTAAGCTGATGGGAACATCCAGACAAGAATTAGACAAAAAATAAAACTCATTGCTCATTAAAAGGGCTTAGTTATTAGTTATTTGTTCCGTCTATTTTAAAGGACCTGTTTAGCAATCAATCTGTGTCTGATCTTCCATCATTAGGAATAGCTGTCGCTGTTGATGTAGGCAAAAAGAAATCATTAAACATTTTTTTTTCAGCTCCGCTCTATTAATCAAACCACCACATTCTGTGACAGGAAACTGGCCTGATTAAAGATAGAGGAGCTTTAGTATGTTAATTAGACATCCTGCTCTTTCAGGTATCCAGACAGGGATGACCTGATCTCTGCCTCTGAACTGTCCTTTAAAGCACATTTAGCTAAAAATACATCTAAATCAATCTGCATATCAAATTTATAGGCAACATTTGGTATCTCACTCTTAGAAAAAGGGTTCTGTATATGTAGCATAGGGTTCTTTACTCAACTGCAAAGGTGATGATAATGACAAGAAAGAACCCTTTTGGCACAAAGGTTCTTTATAGGCTATTATTCATTCATATATTACATTATTCTGCAACATTTTGCAGTTGTAATTAAATTATTGTTTATTAAACTTTTGTAGTAACTTAATACTTAACCTGTTAACTGTCACCCCCCCTTTTTTGAATAGACATGAAAATGCACATTTCGAACTTAAATGGTTGTAATTCAAGAATGCTTTGGAATATAGACATATGATTGGTCTTGTTTTAAAGAAGACATTTGGCAGATTTTTGTAGAAGTGAAATAAATTAAGAAAGTGAAACAGAAAAAAAAGTTATAGAGGTTTGAGTTTATGGAAATGTACAATGCAAAAATATTAATTATTCATATTTTACATAAAATATATATTTTCAAAACCTGGGCTACTCTAAAATGGCAGAAAATTCAAAGCCAAAAATCTGAACGAGTTGTGTTTCAAATTTTAGGTTGATCTCTCAAAAAATGAGCTTTCAGTAAGATTTTGTTTGGGTGCAGTACCAAACTTTTTCACTAGGGCACAATCAGACTCCATTACTGCCCATATAAGGGCGCCTGCATTTCCATTCGTGTTTTGAGTGATATGAACCATTATTTTCACAATTTTCATACAATTTCTGAAGTAGAGATCCTATTCAGAAGTAGCATGGGAAGTTTGGCAGATTTTGATATGAATTGAACCTCTAAGAAACACATACAAAGAACACGCATGTAAGTCATAGCTAGCTGCCACGTCACAAATGGTGAATTTATTATTTTTTTCTTGATATTTCAAACTTTTCAGACCTTTTTTTTCCAAAATAATTGAATAGATTCTATCTTTTGAACTTTTGGCATGAAAACAAACTGAGGTATCTACCATTTTTTCATGATTTTTCATGTTTACTGCTATTTTAAAATAAAGGTCTGAACACGCCTTATGAGTATCAAAATATTATTGTTTTATATTGATAAATTATGGCTCCTCTGTAATATATTTTGAAAATCAGTCACCAAATATGGAAACTAGAGATTGTAAGCTTTCAAATGATATATAGTTTGTCAATATTATTTAAGGTATTTACTAAGATATTATTGTTTTAAAAATATAGTGGCAAACGTCCCACCTGTGCACGGTGACAGTTAAATATAAATTTTACAATACTTAATGCACTGGTACTTAATTATCTATAAAGCTATTTTGGGGTTGTTGCCTTCTTATCTCTGTTGTTTTATGCAGCAGGAAATTATCAAAAATTATTCTCTTCGCTCGCAAAACTTCTATACTCTCTCTGTCCCTTTTGTGCGAACTGAGTTAGGTAAGAAGTCTTTTATGTATGCAGCGCCGTTTTATGGGAATGCCCTGCAAACTAAATTAAAATTAGAAAATTTGTTTGTAGACCGTTCTAAATCAGTTATCCAGCGAATGGAAGCTGATCAAACATTATGTAACTGCTTTTAAACTACTCTTTTAACTGTTTTGTATCTGTCTGTGTGATGTTTGTTTCTAATGGAACCGATTGTACTGCTGCACATTTTTGGCCAGGACACTCCTGTAAAAGAGATTCTTAATCTCAGAGAGCTTTTCTGCTTAAATAAAGGTTAAATAAAAAATAAAAATATCACATTTTAATCATGCTGATTTTTGGAGGATAAAAACTGAAATGGCACTCTTCGTGTGATGTTGATTAATTGCATTTTTCAACCCCCATATCTTGAATTTTGTGACCATTCACATGCATTGCATTCTAGGGGTTCCAAATATGTAGCGCTTTAGCACCTTTTAAGGTTCTATATAGAACCTTTTCTTCTAAGAGTATCTGAATAACATGACGATGACATTAAAGCTGCAGTCTGGTGTTTTTCCTCTTTGTCGCCATCTCTGTTCGAAATCTGCAATTGCAGTCATTTGCGGAATTATCAACTTTACGTGAGTTGTACTTCAACACCATCGACACGGCACAGCGTGGATGAACACGATGTTTGAGGAGAGTGTGTGTGTCAGTTATCGCGCCGGTGTGGATACTGGCATTCAGAATCAAAGATTATTATTTTTCGAAGTATGACCAACATAAGAATTTTCACCGGAAAATGTGATCTGAACTAGTAAGAAACGTCCACTTTTGTTCTGGTTCTGACTTTGCATTAAATCTAACAATCGCTTATAAGTTATCATATCACGCAAAACCGTTATTGTTCGAACAAGTGAATCTGTTGTCACTGGTAATTGTCATTTGAACCTTTCTGGATTCGCCATCAAATTAAAGGAGTAGTTCACTTTTGAAAAGACTTTTGCTGATAATTTACTCACCCCCATGTCATCCAAGATGTCCATGTCTTTCTTTCTTCAGTCGAAAAGAAATTAAGCTTTTTGATGAAAACATTCCAGCATTTTACTCCATATAATGGACTTACCAAACGGTTCAAGGTCCAAAAGAAACTTTAAGTACAAACTGCAAACTGTTCAAAGGGCTTTAAACGACTCCAGACGATGAATAAGGGTCTTATCAAGTGAATCGATCGCTCATTTAATAAATAAATAACAAAATTTAAGTTTTATAAGCTCAAATGCTCGCCTTGCTCTGTTCTGTGTGACTCTCCTGTTTGAGCTCGTTCATCAAAATGAACGAATCTTATTCATCAAATCTTTTTCGAGTCAATTCGTTAATTTGGTTCATTGAATGAGTTCGAACAGGAAAGTCACAAACACTCATCACAGAACAGAGCAAGACGAGCATTTGAGCTTATAAAACTTAAACTTTGTTATTTATTTATTTATTAAATTAGTGATCGTTTCCCTTGATAAGACCCTTATTCATCATCTGAAATTGTTTAAAGCCCTTTGAACAGTTTGTAATGAAACTGTCTTTTGGACCTTGAACCGTTTGGTTCCCATTGAAGTCCATTATATGGAGAAAAATCCTGGAATGTTTTCATCAAAAACACTTTTTGAACACTGGCTGGTTATGTTTTTTTTTTTTTTTTCCCCAAATATGTATTTTGGATCATTTTTAATCCCAAAAAAGCTACGGACTGCAGCTGTAACATCAGACAATGTACAAGATGTATAGACATTGAACAACTGTAGAACTATATATATAATGTCACTGGTTGTTTTGGTTTCATGTTGTTTCATTATTATTGATATAACTATTGTTCATGTCACTACTGTAATCTTGTCATGGTATTTCCTTTTCTATTCTTGTGATCCTGCCATTTGTTTTGTCTTTTCATTGGTTAATTGTCTCGATTGTGTTCACAGGTGTCCCTTGTCTTGTCATTTAGCCTTGTGTATTTACCGTCATGTTTGCCTGGTTCTTTGTCAAGTATTGTTTGTGTAACCTCTGTCGGGTGAGTGCCATGCCATGCCTTTTGTATCTAGTTTGTTGAATAAACTGCACTTGGGTTTGTCAAGCTCGCCTCCAGTGGAATGATTACATATAACCGCATAAGATAGTAGTATACTAACCTTAACCACTCTTGAAAAGCATTAGATAACAAAATAACACTAACAATAACTTTCATAACACCGTGGAAAAACTATGTACAAAAAAATAGTATATTCTCGGTCAAAAGAGTTAACCCACTGTAAGCCAAGTATACTTTGAATACTTATTTTTTCTTTTAAGTATATCTCGATCAAAAGATTAAGTTCAAGTACAGGCCAAATAAAGACTTTTCTCTCAGTATAAGTCAAGAATTTACACTTAAGTGTAATTTGAAGTATATTTCTGAGAAGTACATAAAAAATATTTTTTAATAAAATGTTGACTGGAAGTATGCTCTCTTATTTTTAGTTGAAAATAATAAGTATACTAACAGAACACTTAATAAACTTATTTTTCGTAAGGGGCATCATCACATGGGGCAGGTGATCAAAATTAACATCAAATGGGTGCTAAAGGACGTCCTTGGTGATCCAGTACATAAAATTGAAACTTTATGTAAAAATGTCCACTCCTATTCAAACAATGTTGTCCTATCAATAATTTTCTCTTTTGTCTGCCTGTAGTTTGAATCCATACAGCTACGATGAAACCTGTGTGTCCAGCAGTGTGGATCATTTGCCGCTGGCCGCTCTTCCCATACTTGCTATCGCTGCCCCTCATTACCAGAATGCTGTCGCTGCAGTCATTGCTCAGGCCAATCAGGTTTACCGAAACTTCCTTCAGTCCCCAGAGGGTGTGGGCTTCACAGGACAGGTAAACACAGTGGTTATTGGCCAATATTAGCAATATACATATATATAAATATAAACGAATCAGCAAATTTTACCAATCGATTTGCATAACAGCTTGAGGCAAGAAAAATAAACGAATATCACAGACAGGTTAATGGGTATCCTAAAGTATGATTTTGTACATCTTATATATTTCCTTGCAAGAATGTAGCCCCTACCAAACTTGTACACGCCGTTTAGAAGTTAAAACACCAGTAAACTTTATTTTGACGATAAACGGAGGACAATATAGCTTCCGTAACGTAGTAAGGCAGACAAAAAAACAAAGAGATAGGCTAGTATGCAAGCAATATAACGTACTTACTAGTTACTAGTTAGAATTTAACGCGTTCACTTTCTCTTTTTGCTTTCGTCCGATAAAGCCTTTGCTTTCTTGTTTTTCTGTGCTGCTTCGGCCATGACTATAACATTTGGCTCGCACATCCGAAAGCATGATAGCCAAATCCGCATCGGTCGGCCCCCCTCCTCCTCCTTCAGCTCACGCCAGAAAACACTGTGACTGGCCCAAAGTTGATCCTTGTTCTGCCTTTAACGCGATCACTTTTATTTTTGCTTTCGTCCGATAAAGCCTTTGCCTTCTTGTTTTTCTGTACTGCTTCGGCCATGACTATAACATTTGGCTCGCACGTCCGATTTTAAGGAAGTGAGGGTGGTGGTGGAAGTGACGTATATGCCGTAAATCAGTCGAATTTTGCAGTTCTCTTTGTTCGCCGGGTTACTACCCGAAACCCGAAGTTTAAAAGTAGGATTTTAAACGCTACAAACCCCGTCAGGCTATGGCAGACGTGTCATTCAACCTATTGTAAGTCGATATACCATCACAAGAGACTTGGAAATATATTATGAAGGTTGAAAAGTTACCTGGTGTTACTATGTAATAACTCAAATAATCTTCAAATGCTTGTTTCAGGTGTGCCTGGTGGCAGACTGTGTTGGCGGTGTCCTTTGTTTTGACGCCTTGTGTTTCAGTGGTGACAAGCAACATAGAAGCCCTGAGGGTGGCAGCAGCAACAACAGCACAGAGAGTCTAAAGGTACAGAGGAACATGCACACAAAATAACCCTGAACTCCTGCCTTTGAAGTCATTCTCTCTTCATCATATTACTGCCCTTCAAAGCTTTTTTGTATGTTCTCATATCTAAATGTCATATGACATTTTCCTGTTCCCATTTGTCTCCTCATCAGCTCTCTCCCTGTCTTTGAGGATTAGTTCACCCAAAAAATAAAAACGTTATTGCGACCCCATATTATTATGATTATAATATTACTTATTTTTGCTCTGTCCAGATTTTTGTCCCCCTCCCCGTGTGTCTACTGTTTGCAACCGTTATAGATTTCCTGTCACCCTGTCTGTCTGAGCTTCTTGGTGCTGACAGTTTAATAAAAGTGCACTCATCTGTGCAGTGCCAGTGTGTGATAAAAGGGCACCACATGGCACATCAGTTGATGAACAGATGCCTCGGAAACAGTAGAACAGAGGCAAAAAAAATAGTTCAGGGCTCAGAGTCACAAAAGCCGCTTTTCCATTGCCCTTAAAATTGTAGCGCAGTCTCATCCCAAGACGTCATATAACTGATGTCTTGGGACGTCTTTTGGCCATATAGTACGTCAACATCCGCCATTTTAGGGTACCCTTTAACGTCGGTTAGATGACCTTATCGGATTATAACCCTACACCAGACCTAAACCTACCCCTAAACCTATCCCGTCACCTAACTGACGTTAAAGGTAAAGCGTCAGTTGTATGACGGCCCAGGATCATCATGTAACTGACGTTAAAGGGTATCCTAAAACGGCGGATGTTGACGTATGGTCAAAAGACGTCGATGAGACTGTTAAAAATAGCACAAATTGAAATTGTGAATTGAAAATACGCACAATGGAAACACGTCCATTTCGCAAAAAAAGTTTTTACCCTCGCATGAGGAGGTTTTTCAGGCAATTCGAAAAAGTAATTTTTCACAAAACTGCAATGGAAACAGGTTTTGCGCATTTACAGTCACCTGACTTAGAAGACGTGGTGTGTTTTTGGTCCGTGTCCGCAAATAATAATAATTATTATCAGCGTTATTATAACATTTATTTGGCTACATATGGAGAAGGCGCTTTTGTACAAAAAAGGAACAAAGTAATTTGTCACATCTCATTCGTAAGGGTTGGACAATATTAATTCAGGGCTAAGATTATCACAAATAAACACAAGATTTTGACATACACTACCGGTCAAAAGTTTTAGATCGGTAAGATTTTTTATGTTTTTAAAAGAAGTCTCTTCTGCTCACCAAGGCTGCAATTATTTGATTAAAAAACAGTAATATTGTGAAATATTATTATAATTTAAAACAGCAGTTTTCTATGTGAATATATAGTGACGTGTAATTTATTCCTGTGATCAAAGCTGAATTTACAGCATCATTACTCCAGTCTTCAGTGTCACATGATCCTACAGAAATTATTATAATATGATGCTCAAGAAACATTTATGATTATTATCCATGTTGAAAACCGTTTTTTACATTTTTATTTTAATAGAAAGTTCAAAAGAACAGAATTGATCTGAAATGGAAAGCTTTTGTAACATTAATCACTACCATTCAATAGTTTGGGGTCAGAAAGAATTTATTTTTTATTTTTGAAAATACTTTTATTCATCAAGGATGAGTTAAACTGATCGAAAGTAACAGTAAAGACATTTATAATGTTAGAAAAGATTATATTTTAAATAAATGCTGTTCTTTTGAACTTTGTATTCATCGTAGAATTTTTGGGGAAAAAAATGGTACACGACTGTTTTCAACATTGAAAATAACAATTTATGTTTTTTGAGCATAAAATCAGCCTATTAGAATGATTTCTGAAGGATCATGTGACACAGAAAACTGATGTGTAATCGGCAACAGTAATTATGTTGAAAATTCAGCTTTCAAATTACATTTTAAAATATATTAAAATAAAAAAACAGTCATTTTAAATTGTCATAATATTTCACAATATTACTGTTTGTTTAACATTTTTTTTTTCATAAAATAAAGCAGCTTTGGTGAGCAGAAGGGAATTCATTTGAAAACATAAAAAATCTTACTGATCTAAAACTTTTGACCGGTAGTGTATATCCAAGTGTTTGCGAACACTTGCATTTTCCCATTAACATTTCAATTTCGAGAAAATGAATGGGGTTTATACTTCTTTCATTTCTAATAATTTATCATAACGTTGTTTGGCAGTCTTGTTCGACTACTATAGTAATTCTAGATATCTTCGTTTGTAAATATGAAAACAGATTCCATGGTGTGAATTTTTTTGTAAGGAAAAAAGGTAATAAGGAAGCAAGATGACAACCACAACCGCTGAAAACTGATAATGAGGAACATGTACAACTGACTTCGGTGTCGGTTGTCTTTATGTTTCAGGAGAAGCCATGTGCGGTGAACTCGCTGAGTCCCACTCTCCGAGGCAGCAAGCGCCTGAGTAAGAGCAACATTGATGTGTCAACCCCGTGTGATCCGCTGTCTGGAGTCCCCTATCCACTCACCCGAAAGCAAAGTGACTCTTGTGATGCAGACGTGGCCAGTGGTCAGTGTGATGTCTTTATCAGCAGGTGAGATGTGGATTTGTTCATTGCTTCACTGACATGTGTTGACATTTTAGTTACTGCTTATTCCCTCAGGAAGAAAAGCTTCCCAATATGTCTGATTAAACCTAAAACCTTCAATCATTTCATTAATTTAGTTGAAGCGAATGTGTTCATGTTTGTCATGTCTTGGAGTGCATGGCTGGAGCAATTTCTCAATATTAAAAACTAAATATTATATTACTGAAAAATTATATATTTTTTTCCATGTCTGATTAAAATGCTTGAAGCAAAACACGTTTTCTTGGGAATATTCTTGTAAATGGTAATGCATTTATAGTTTTCCTTCGTCTTCATCACTTACCCTGCAAGTCTATTGTAATGTCCTTTAACAAATGACACAGTTTTAATGATTTTAATCAAATAAAATCTTAATTTTAATATTACATTTTTTAATCTCGCAGGGACTGCACAAAAATAACAAATTGTGATATTTTTTTTTTTTTTTGTATTATTATTATTATTTTATATTTAGTTGGTTTGTCGCACTTTAAAACATTATATCCGGATTCATAAAATCACAGAAATCATTTCAAAAGACTGGTGTCAAAATTCTCATTTACATGTTTATAAATACGCTTATACACTGTAAAAATGAATATGCTTTATCTAATCAATATAATTGTGGCAACAGATTACAAACAATATTATTAATTAAATTTAACAAATTAGAATTGAGTAATAATTAATCAAAGTATTCCTTAAAAGTGAACCATGTAAAATGAGTAAAGTTTACACCTAAAAAATTAACAAAAATATCTCACTAACAGACAGACGTCAAAGATTAATTAAGAACTCTTTATTTTATATTGCCAACATTGAAGCAGAATCACTGAAGGAGAAAACCGTAATTTTAAAACAAACCTAAAACAAACACTGATCACCATAATGGTGACTTAAATTTATGTTTGTTTGTTTTTTGATTGTTAAGATGAGTAATGAGTAAGTTTTACTAAAAAAGTAAAATGAGTTTTACTCATTTTAAATGGTTAACTTTTAAGGAATTAATTTGATTAATTATTACTCAATCCTAATTTGTTCAATTTAATTAATAATTTTGATTAGATAAAGCATATTCCTTTTTACAGTGTACAAGCATATTCACGTTGGTATAGAAATAAACATAAATAGAAACACAAGGAATTGAATAAACAGTCTGTGGTATTTGAGACGGTTTTATGCAGATCATAACGATGAAATGAAAGCATGCATGGAATGTCATGAATGCTAATGAGTCATTCAGTTACATTGTTCAGTTTACAGATAAAGTAGTGTCTGAAATAAAAAAAACTGTAACAGTTGGGAGTCAAAAAACAAAAAAGTCATTTGAATTAATTGCTAATTGATGTGTTTGCCCTGTTTTTATTTAGTTTTCAGTGTCCTTGTCATCAGTATTGTTATTCCATAGCTGTATGTTCTGCACCTTTGCTGTTTCCCGCTCTCTGTTCCAGATCTGCATCAAGACATGCCATCCAAGCTGTCCTCGAACATCCCCTCATTAATCATCTCCAAACAAACAAATTTTTACATTTTATTTTATTGTCATCATTTCAATGTCATGTTGATGGTTCTGGAGGGGTTATTACAGCCCCAGTTTATCCTAATTTATTGTAAAGCTGAACCCCCATACTGCCACACCAAATGTTGTAAATTAACAACAATAAATCATGTGGTCCTCCTACTTGTTTCTAAAGTCTTGGGGGAACATGATGACATCAGCATAAAACGAAAGCATTAATTCTGATTAATCATTAACAAAGTGTTAATAATAAATGAAGATAACTGGCTGTCTCACAGTCTGTCCCAGGATGATCAGTGTGACTCCAGGCAGGCTCTCCATCCAGGCTGCTTTGAGTTTGAAGTGTCAGATTGCTTTCTGCTGGGATGCCCACTGGGGCTGGTGCTCGCAATGAGGAGGACAGTTTTACCTGCCCTTGATGGTACAAATCAGCTTCCCTTTCACACACACGCACTCAAATTGTTTATTTTCAAGGAAAAAATATTTTATCCAAATAATAAATGTGATTTATCTTTAAAATTTGATGATAAAATTTGACTCTCATCTCTATTAGTGGCACAGCTCCGACCAGCTTGTTCTCAGATTTTTAATCTGTTCTACCCGTCGGACCCCTCGGCCTCACGTCTGGAACCTTTGCTGCACCCAGTCCTCACCCACCTCCCCCCGTTTCCTGTTTCCCGTTACCAGCGGTACCCTCTGGGAGACAGGCGCTCCACTCTCATTGGTAAGAGCTTTCTCGCAGGCTCCCCAGCTCGCATCGCTCAAGTAAATAGGGCTAAATTGGGGTTTTAAAAAAGCACACAACAGTATTACATATCACTGATGCTAAAGTTGCCTAAAAAGAGGAATAAAAAATCATCTTTTGGATATTGATCTTAATGCCTTAATTAGAAAAATGAGGAAAACTCCAACCTTTAAGGACACAAATTTTCTTTGTGAATGAATAATGTATCATAAATCATATAGGGTGCATACTGTAAGTCATTGCCCCCCTATGTTAAATTCCCATAGACTCAGGCAGATTTTTATTTTTAAAAGCCAGTTATTTCATGGATCCAGGATAATATGCATCCTGATAAAGTTCCCTTGGCCTTTGGAATTAAAATATCCCCACATCATCACACACCTTCCACCACACCTAGAGATCGGCATGGTTTTACTTCAGTTAGCCTAATAGCTGGTTTGATTTGCATTGAAAGATGATCTTATGGAAAGTACCCCATTTTAATATTTATTATATTAAATATTAATATAATTATATTATATTTTAATTCCAAAGGCCAAGGGAACTTTATCAGGATGCATATTATCCTGGATCCATGAAATAACTGGCTTTTAAAAATAAAAATCTGCCTGACTCTATGGGAATTTAACATAGGGGGGCAATGACTTATGCACCCTATATTTTAAGGAAAAACATTTATTTATTTATGATGCATTATTCATTCACAAAGAAAATTTGTGTCCTTAAAGGTTGGAGTTTTCCTCATTTTTCTAATTAAGGCATTAAGATCAATATCCAAAAGATGATTTTTTATTCCTATTTTTAGGCAACTTTAGCATGGGGGCCAAAACTTATTCACACCACTCTAAATCATAGAATTAAAAAGTTTAAAATCTTGAGCTTGTTTTTGCGCCATTATTTAACACCCCAAAAATGTACATGCAAAAAGCATATCTGTTTTTCTTTGAGCTTTCACATTTGTGCATAATTTCTTTATAATTTTATCCCTCGAAGCAGACACCGTGCTCAGACACTTGTCAGACAGCAGTCCATCTGTGGACGGACACATAGAGCAGTGCTGTGGAGGAAGTGTGTCTCGCAGGGGCAGCGATCGGGTTTTTCCACTCGGACTCGCCCGCTCTGATGCCGAAGGGTCTGAAACTGCCCCGAGCGAGCCTGTTAGCATCTCAAACAGTGAGTCTCAAGAGCACTGCATGTCCTTGAATCTGGTGCTTTCAGGATGTTCATGTTTAAATCATTACCTCAGGGACTTTGATGCATGTGAAGATATAGGCTCATCTGCATGTGTGGTTCAGGCTTGTATGACACAAATCCTCTGTTTTCTCTCTCTCTCTCAGTATGTAGTCGGTGGTGGGGGTCGAAGCGGTTAGATTACGTGCTATACTGTCCAGATGTGCTCACCACCTTTCCCACTATAGCACTGCCTCACCTGTTCCACGCCTCATACTGGGAGTCAACGGATGCTGTGGCTTTTATTCTTAGACAGGTAAGTGACAGTTCTTGGCTCTACTATAAGGGTTGTATTAACCAAGTATTAACATCCATCTTGGGTTATCTGAAGTGTGGGTAGCGGGAAATGCTGGTGTAAATGTCCTAAACCACTTTTGGACCACACTGCATACAGTATGTAGTGTAAACCACTTTTTTTATCCTGATGTACTTGTGACAGCGTAAAGGGACCGCCTACTCGCCTGTCAGTCATCAGTTGCTCTGAACTTTAAAAGTTAAAGGACAACTCCGGCGCAAAATGAACCTTTAGTCTAATTACACATTGTTACCTAGTCAACCGTTATCTGAGATTTGTTTTCATGATTGCCGAATGTACATAGTTTTATCTCTAAAAACAGTTTAGCCTATAACGCTAGTATAATGCTAGTATATAGGGCATAGAGTAATGACAAATAAAAATCGCTTGTTATTACCACTAACAAGGCTCAAAATAGCCCCACAGTAACACGACAGCATAAAAAGAGTCCCTACATTCAAACCGAAGCATTGAGAACTTTGCCAGTGTCCACACAGTTTAATAAGCAGATGTTTTATACACACAGTAAATTTCGCGAATTCAGGAACAAGCCATCTTGGAAAAATAGTCTCTACCAGTCGATCTACGAACGCCGATCCAAGTGCGCTGGTGAGATGTGAATAAGGTGATAAGGTGAGCGCGAACAGTAGGCTACGTGTACATATTGAAGACAAGTAAACGGTTTGTGTTTGTGTTTCTTCTGGAAACAACGGATCATATGAGATTCTGCACAGTTCAGCGCACTTGGATCGGCGTTCGTAGATCGACTGGTAGAGACTATTTTTCAAAGATGGCTTCTTCCTGTATTCGCGAAATTTACTGTGTGTATAAAATATCTTCTTATTAAACTGTGTGGACACTGACAAAGTTCTCAACGCTTCGGTTTGAATGTAGGGACCCTTGTTATGCTGTCGTTTTGGTGTGGGGCTATTTTGAGCCTTGTTAGTGGTAATAACAAGCGATTTTTATTTGTCATTACTCTATGCCCTATATACTAGCATTGAACTGGCTAAACTGTTTTTAGAGATAAAACTATTTACATTCGGCAATCATGAAAACAAATCTCAGATAACGGTTGACTAGGTAGCAATGTGTAATTAGACCAAAGGTTCATTTTGCGCCGGAGTTGTCCTTTAAAAGGATTTCTTTTTTTATTAATCATCACTAACATTTGTTTTTCTGTAGGATTAACATTTATGTGCCTTTGAAGAGGATTGTTTCCATGTTTTCCATCTGATCAGACAATAATAAAGATGGAATCAAAACTGAATGAAGACAGTTTGTTCAAGACTCGTATTGTTAGTATAGCTGTAAATCAATCGATCACTACACCCTTGTGAACAGGAACACTTTGGCAAAAAAAAAGATATCTGTTCCTCTTTATGTGTTGAAGGTTCAGATTTAAACAGGTTCAGTTAATAAACACAGCACAGTGTCAGACTAACAATACACAGTAGATTAGGATTTTTAGAGCTCCTACAGTTAGATGCTGTAGTAAGAACGTTTTTATATTCTGTATTATTTTTTTCAAACAACATATAAATCACAAAAATTAGGGGTGCCCCTCAACAAAAAAGTGATACTATGTTTTTACATAAATTGTTTTTGCCTGCAGTACAGAGCCGTTCACAAACTGCATGCACAATAATGAGCTCCTTCATAACTGACAAATTATAGAAGACAAATGCCAATTTTGTTTCCTAAAATTTAGTGAATATCCAACTCATCCTTGTCTTATAAAGTGTCTCATTACTATTTCGGTGTGAGAGATCGCTGCGAACGATTCAGTGCAAGTGTGAACGGTCTAAATGAATCACTGAACCACTAACATTTTTTCTCTTTTTTCTTTGATTGTTATGGCCCCCGAGTATAAGCTTTGGAGCTTTTTTGGGGACCAGTTCACATACTTGATCATCTTTTTTGTTCTTGGCCTTAGTATATGTATGTGAATAAAAGAAGGAAAAAAATAAATAAATAATAAACATGATGACAGAACATAACACACGACTTAATTGCTAAAATGCTATGTTATATTTATATTATATTATATATTGCATTTTACTTGCTGCCAGGAATTAGTCACATGGCATTTGTGGTTCAATTGATTTGCAAAAAACAAAACAAAAAAAACCTGTACACCCAAAAGCAAATAATATGGCTGAATTGAAATCACATACTTTCAGGGAATGCTGTATCAGTCAAGCAACTGCTATTAGGATGAATGAGAATGCTTTTTCTGCAGTTGTTCTAGACCTCCTTGTTTAAGATGTGAACTTGTGACTCACTCCTCAATCTGTTCAAGAGCTCTAGAGGGACGCTGTGTCAAACAATGAGCTTTCTTCTAAACAAACGGGGGGAGGGAGAAGGCCAAACAGCACAGACTATGTAATAATCCTGAATTGCGTCATCCAGTGAATATATTTGGAAACGCGCATTGATCCAATCAAACGACGAAAAGAACTGCATCTCTTTAAGTTTAATGTCTACAGCAAATGTTGTCTGATGTCATGCCAGAGAGGACAGACTCAATGGAACGGTTTTAACAACACAGAATTATGAATTAGAAAGGAGCAGAGACGAAATCTACGAAAGACATTAAATGCAAAACATTTGTTGTATGCATACTAAACCAAATTATTATTGTTAAATATTTTCTAAGAAAAATGTACTGTGTGGTTTGCGATTTTTTTTCTTTTTTTTTAAATCTGTTAAAAAAATAATAGTTGTTATTTAAATTGAATTGATTTCATTTAAATTGGATTTATAGGATTGGAAATTACAGCAGTTTTTTCTGCCACTCTCTTTGTCAGGTACTGCGGTGTGACTGCCTGAAGGCCGGGGAGGCCAATTGTTCGGACACTATTCCCATCTCTCCATCCAGCCCCCGTGAGAAGTGGCTTCGCAGGCGGACACATGTCAAATTACGGGTTAGCATCACCTGCAATTACTCTTTTTTATGAAACAGTGTTGTACAGTGTGATTGATTTAATAATACATATAATTTAGCTGGAAATGTATAATAATAATGTTTCATGTCTAGTCTGCATTTTTGAACAAACGGGGCCTCTGCTGTACATTCGATTCAAAATGTTTTAACAGCTTTTGAAACTTGTGCTCTCCCAGGCTATAATTTTTTTTTTTTATTTCATCAAAAATACAGAAAAAAAAACAATAATATTGTGAAATATTATTACAATTTAAAATGACTATTTTACAATTTTTTAATTTTTTTATATATACAATTTTCTATTTGAATATATTGTAAAATGTTTGTTTTTTTCCTGTGATGCCAAAGCTGGATTTTTAGCAGCCATTATTCCAGTCTTCAGTGTCACCCGGTCCTTCAGAAACCAAGAGTTGTTTTAACCAAGAATTTTAAGTTCATTGAAATGGAAAAATTGAGTTAATACAATGAAGGAGATTGATTTAACCATCAGAAACTCAAAATATTATGTTATCTGAACTACATCAATTATCTAAGTTGATTTGACAAAAGAAAATATGTTGTGATTACAAATCATGAAAGTATTTTTTTTACGGTGTACCTTTTTGTTTTTAAGGCTTAATCATTTTATTGTTCATTAACAGAATGTAACGGCAAATCACCGAGTTCATGATGTCATTGTGACAGAGGATGGGCCACAGATGCTGGTGGGGCGATTTATGTATGGCCCTCTTGACATGGTGACCCTAACGGGAGAGAAGGTATTGTTGATGTCGAAACGACAAGCATCATAACCAATACTACAAAACCCTAATGCCTGGTTCAGATTACACAATTTTTTTTCTGTTACGATAGTCAATGTGTCAGATTACGCGATTTTGACTACTAAAATCTTGTGTCGTGGACAAGACACATGTCAGACTACACGTTGCTTTCTGACCAGTCATCGCATGCCGTCTTTAACGGCACGTGTGATGTCATCGAGAAGGCAAAACTAGTAGCGTGTGACTTCCGGAAACGAACGTAAACAAACAAGCGGTGAGTGTTGTATCAGAAAAAAGTAAAAAAAAAAAAAAAAAGAAAACCCGACAATGGACACGTTCCTGGATTACACGAAGTGGACAGTATGGGCTGTCAATCCTCCAAAGAGAACTTGAGGTAAAATATTGTTTTCTTATATATTTTTACTTTTAGTTTTAACGTTAGCACCATCGTCTCTCTTTTGTTTCGCCATTTTTGAAAGTTGTGTATGGAAAAGCTTTTGTTTTCCTATTGGTCAACCACATACATGGACGACCGTTAAAAAAATTAAACATGCTAGTCTTTTTATCATGATGTCGTGAAGCATCTCAGACGCGACGTAGGTTGTCGCCCTCTATGAGACATTATACGAGATGATACGATCGAATCTTGTGTCCCAACGCCCGTTGTCGTTTACGAATCCCCACGACAGCCTACATCAAATGGATCATGCCAAAATCGGGCTAAAATCGTGTAATCTGAACCAGGCATAAGAGGTCTAGAGAAAATGATCTGTTAAGCCGCTTTTCCGACATTGGGCCAAACCGTTCTCTGTTTAATCGCTCCATTGCATGCCAATCAGTCAAAGTGGGCCACTGTGGGGCTGATAATGGCTCTTTGGATCATAATACAAACGTGTCAGTTGTTGTCTCGTTAACGCAATAGTTGCAGATTATATTATGTAAATCGCGACCACGTTATGGAGGATGATCAAATAATTCTTTTAATTTTATTATTCATTTATGTCGCTCAAATTCCGTGTTTAGCCAGCTACAGAGAAAATGGTAGCCGCCAGCCAACAGACAAGTGACCAATCCTGAGTGGCAACGTCACTACATGCATTCTATCATCCATGCTGAGAATACCAGAAAGACTGGTACCGGAATAGGCTCAAGTTGTTCCTATAACCGTTCGGCCTAACAGTGGAAAAGTGGCTTTAGATTCCCATTCTAATGGATAGCTGGGACAAAAAAAGCATTTCGTACTTTCGTACATTTGAAACTTAAAATTATGATCTTGATTCTCAGGTGGATGTGTTTTTGAAGACCCAGCCTGCCTCCGGCCGTTGGGTGCTGTTTGACACTGTGGTGACCAGCGGCAACGGACGTGTGTCCTACACCATCCCTGATAATAAAAAACTGGGGGTGGGCGTTTACCCCATCAAAATGGTGGTCAAGTAAGTGTTCACATTCTCATCACAAAACTGTGTATCCTCTGTATATCTATCTATAGACCATGGAATGGAGAATGGAGGAATTTACGGTAACACTTTACAATACGGGTGCACTAATAAGCATTAATTTATGCTTAACTAATGCACAGATAATACTGAATTAATGTGTAACTAATGATCATCTAAGCTATTCATTAATGATTACCACATTAGGAACTAATCAAGAGTGTGTATTAGTTCATACATGAATTGTTTTGAATTAAATATGTAATTGTGGATTAATTCTGTAATAGCTCATTTCTTTAACTAATAGTGTTAATTAATATGTTAATTACCAGAATGAGCCAAAGTCTTGTATTTCAACTTCCAGATAATATGACAGGTACACTAATATGCATTAATACATGATTAATTACTTCATTGTTAGTGCAAATTCATGTGAAAATTACTAAATGACTAGTTAATAATGATGTGCCCCAGCAAGTAAAGTCATAACATAATGATACCTTTGCAAATCATTAGCTAATGATCAATTAAAGCAGACAAGCATGGCATTGACTAATTGTGGCAATTAACACATTATTTTACACTATTAGTTAATTAAGGAATTAATACACAATGACACATTGAATTCATAGCAATTTCTGTATTAATTAATCTATTAATCATATAGACTCTTTATTAGCTGCAGATGCAGTAATCATTAATTAATGGTTTAGTTCTTCATTAGTTATACATTAACTCATGATTATCCGTGCATTAGTTAAGCATGAATTAATGCATATTAGTGCACCCGTATTGTAAAGTGTTACCGAATTTTCTACCTGAGCTGGTTGCGTTTCTTTATTTTTCTTTACAGAGGTGATCAGACCAGCGCTGAGGCATTCCTCACAGTGTTGCCAAGGGGAATGGAGTGTGTGGTGTTTAGTATTGATGGCTCCTTTGCTGCCAGTGTCTCCCTAATGGGTAGTGATCCCAAAGTCCGCCCCGGAGCTGTGGATGTGGTCAGGTAAACGTGTGACTAAGGTTAAGAAGAAATACCAAAGAAATACAAGCACACACAAATAAACATAAGGCTCAGGCCGTAACACTAATGATAAGTACATGGCGGACATGCACATGTGTAAACACATGACCGGAACAACCAATCAGAACATAGGCATAATCACACGAGGGCAAGGAATCACATGACTAAACTTCAAAATAAAAGACATTAAACATAAAAATGAAGAAAACCCAAAAACCAATGTGACATTAGGGTTCATAAACAGAACTTTCAGAATCTGAAACTGAATTGGATTCATTTAGTTCATCACACCTAATATTTTACACAAATTTTAGTGTTGACTGCATTTGTTTTGATTATTCTCTAGACATTGGCAGGATCTTGGCTATCTGATCATCTACATTACTGGCCGTCCTGACATGCAGAAGCAGAGGGTGGTGTCCTGGCTCTCTCAACACAACTTCCCTCAGGGCATGGTCTTCTTCTCAGAAGGACTCGTCCATGACCCCTTGCGCCAGAAAACCCTTTTTCTGAAGAGTCTGGTGAAAGAGGTCTGCCTCTGCACACATCAACCAGCCGAACATTTACATTATGCATTACAATATGTTGCATTAGAAGATGATTTTGTTGGTTTTGAATGTTTGTTTTCAACTTTAGAGAGTAGCAAATTGGCGAGTAATGATTAGCCTCATTTTATAACATTTCTGTGGTTGCTGCTGTTGCTGCAGATCATTCTGCTAAATGCTAAGAACAATTAATACAATTAATGCCACAGGGTTAGTGTATGCGTGGTTATAACGGGAAGTAGTAATAGTATAAAGGGAAGTTGTACATCGCAAGCTATCACATTTTTAGCTACCTGAAAATATTAGACTTTTTTTACCGTTAGATGTTGGATTGTGCTCGTCATATTGTTATTTCTTTTATATTGTCATTGTTAAAGGAGTAGTTCACTTTTAAAAAAAAAACTTTTGCTGATAATTTACTCACCCCCATGTCATCCAAGATGTCCATGTCTTTCTTTCTTCAGTCGAAAAGAAATTAAGGTTTTTGATGAAAACATTCCAGGTTTTTCTCCATATAATGGACTTCAATGGGAACCAAACGGTTCAAGGTCCAAAAGACAGTTTCAGTGCAAACCGCAAACTGTACACAAACAAACTGGGCTTAAAACGACTCCAGACGATGAATAAGGGTCTTATCAAGCGAAACGATCACTCATTTAATAAATAAATAACAAAGTTTAAGTTTTATAAGCTCAAATGGTCGCCTTGCTCTGTTCTGTGATGCACGTTCGTGACTCTCCTGTTCAAACTCGAACGAACGAATGAATCTTTGACTCGGAAAAAGATTTGTTCATTTTTTTTTAAAGTGAACTTCTCCTTTCATTTCTGTCATTTCATGTGTTTTTAGAGACTATGTTGTGACAAGGGTGCGTAATGAATGATCATATGAATTTCCCCCGTGGGATAGTAAAGTTTACCTTAATGGATACGTGAAATCGATTACCTGTAATCTCTTAAACTTTTAGTAAATTCATCTCTCGTTAAAACTCCTAATATTTTCTCATGTCTTAGTTATCAACTTTCAGATTGCACCGTTATTAAATTACACCTGGACGAGTGTAAAAAAGGAAGTAACTGGGCCATAAAAACAAAAATATTTTTTCTAAAAATATATTTGTGTTTCCACGTAGTGTCACATTAATATCAGTGCGGCGTATGGCTCAATGAAGGACATGTCCGTATACAGCACATTGGGACTTGCACCTAATCAGATATACATTGTGGGCAGGCCATCCAAGAAACATCAGCACCAGTGCCAGGTAAAGCTCAGAATAAGAGGAAAATATCATAACCTGGTCAACTAAAACGATTAACAGTACTGAATCCCTTCAAGCTCAATTTTCCCTCCCTTTGTCTCTTTGTCATGTGTCATAGTTCTTGTGCGAAGGCTACGCAGCTCACCTCTCCACTCTTGAGTTTGAGCACGGCTCACGCTCAAAAAAGAACCGCATGGTGCTTCGGCAGGGATCGTTTGGCCTTTCCTCCAAAACGGACTTCCTGTCTCCATCCCCAGACTTCCTGTCCTGCAAGCGCACTCCGCTGCTGCGTCGAGCCATGTCTGTTCAGCAGCGGTCTCCACCCTCGTCATCTGTCTCAACCCCCAAACCTGAGCGTGCTCAGAGCCAGCCTGAATCTCAGAAAGACGGACCAGAGATTCGCATCCAGACCGATGATCAAGAGGAAGAGGAGGATGAAGGAGAGGGGAGAATACAGGATGTTGTGCTATAAAGGAATTGTGTTAAAAGGGTATGTTGAGAAACAAAGTTGCTAGTTAATTACTAGGGAACATTTGAAAAGTTCAGATGCAAAAGCCTCTAAGTGCCATTTGAAATTTTCTTCTAGAATGATCATTTTTATCAAGCTTGTATATTTAAGTTCAGTGATTTCACTTAAATGGCAATGATAATTACCTATTAATTGTTATTTAAGTGAAATTACTGCACTTAAATATACAAGTTTGATAAAAAAAATCATAATTAAAGAAGAAAATTTCAAATGGCATTTAGAGGCTTTTGCATCTAAACTCTTCATTTATACTTTCCATGTGATGCATAGTGCATTTTTAGTTAACTATTACTAGTTTAGTGAAAGTGTTAGTGTTAATGCACTTTACTCACTAGTAAATAAATAATCAAATCGAAATGTATCTATAAAGCACCTTGAAAAACACAGAATGTACTAAAGTGCAAGTACAATTTCAAAGGGATAAAATTATTAAAACAGAGAAAGAAAGGGATAAGAGAGGGGGAGAAAAAATAAGATTATAAATGCATCAAATCCAAACCTAATGGTCCTTACAAAGTAGCAAAGGCTTAATCAAAACAAATAAACATTTTAAACATGTTAATAGAGGAAGATTATATCTGGATATTGGTAAACCATTCCACAAAAACTTTCAAAATAGTTTATTCTTGAATTCGATGAGATAGATTATAATAAATCCAAAGGACGGCCATGCATTCACCCCCAAGATTTCTGGAGATCTTGAAAAATGTTCGTGTTTTGTTTTTGTTTTTTTCTAGTTTGGGAGTAACAGTATCTATTGAAGAGCAGTGTGTACTGCTGCTTCATGGATGAGAGAACTCACTTCTACTTTGATCAGAGACTCAATGAGGCTGAAATTGCTCTGTCTGTCAGCGATAGAGCACTTCCAAATCAGTCTCACACTCGAGAGGGAGGCTACAACTTTATCACCATACACATCTAGAGACTGACTATGTGGTGAATTTCAATTCCATACACCTCGAGGGATCGGGATATGGTTGGTTCTCATGAAAAAATGAAGATCAAATGCAAAATATGATCGTTTTACTGAGCCCAGTTTTACTTGACTAACTTGTGATCAGTATCACGTTATATAACACAGTCAGTAGTTAACTGCCACTGTAGTTAACCTAGAATTAGTAGTAGTTGCAGCACTAGTTAAAGGTACAATATGCAGGATTTTTTCAGTAAAATATCCAAAAAACACTTGGCCAATGTTAAATATTTTGTTTAGTTGATTACTTACAATATCCCAAATGTTTCCAACTAAAATCGCGAGAAAATTGTGATTTTTAACCAAGTAAACGGGGCGTGTGTGAGCAGGTGTGAGGAGTCGCCAGTCAATGGCCTTGTACTGCAATAGTAACCATGGCGACAGGCGTTGACAACGGGTTATGCCTAGAAGGACACTCACTCTGTTGTTGTTTTCTTCAAACATTATGGACCATGGCAAGCAGACTTTGAGACAAAAAGACGACTAAAACGAAGATCAGCATCTTTCGAGATGCCGAGAGCTCCACGTTCGCAACTAAATTTGACTTGACAGCATGTTGAGCAAATGTACATAAAACTAAACAATGTTATGTCAGCTAGTTCAGCAAGTTAGAATCTGATCTGTATGTTATCTCTAATGCTCTAATGTTAATCTAGCTTAGTCTCATACAGCCAACAAACAACCTAACTAACAATATTCCTCCCACAGTGGCGTTTAGTGTGATAGTGAAATTGTTAGAGCAAGTGAAACTCATTACCTCATGTTTAATTCCCCTAAAACTGACCTGCGTGAGTAACTCAGCACTCGGTGTAGTTTGGTAGAATGAAATGTCCTTATTCCTTTATATCCGCGGGACTCGCGTTGCGTGTGGCGCTGATATACGTCTAGCAATCGCGCCCTGCTTCACCACAGTCATGTTAAAAACATCAATGTATTCCCTCATCCATAAAAGATCCATCAGCTTGACGACAAGATCCATAATTCCGCTTAATGCGAAATATACACTCCTAAAGGATTATTAGGAACACCATATTAATACTGTGTTTGACCCCCTTTCACCTCCAGAACTGCCTTAGATCTACGTGGCATTGATTCAACAAGGTGCTGAAAGCATTCTTTAGAAATGTTGGCCCATATTGATCGGATAGCATCTTGCAGTTGATGGAGATTTGTGGGATGCACATCCCGTTCCACCACATCCTAAAGATGCTCTATTGGGTTGAGATCTGGTGACTGTGGGGGCCATTTTAATACAGTCAACTCATTGTCATGTTCAAGAAACCAATTTGAAATGATTCGAGCTTTGTGACATGGTGCATTATCATGCTGGAAGTAGCCATTAGAGGATGGGGACATGGTGGCCATCAAGGGATGGACATGGCTGTGGCATTTAAACGATGCCCAATTGGCAATAAGGGGCCTAAAGAGTGCCAAGAAAACACCCCCCACACCATTACACCACCACCACCAGCCTGCACAGTGGTAACAAAGCATGATGGGTCCATGTTCTCATTCAGTTTACGCCAAATTCTGACTCTACCATCTGAATGTCTCAACAGAAATCGAGACTCATCAGACCAGGCAACGTTTTTCCAGTCTTCAACTGTCCAATTTTGGTGAGCTCTTGCAAATTGTGGCCTCTTTTTCCTATTTGTAGTGGAGATGAGTGGTACCCGGTGGGGTCTTCTGCTGTTGTAGCCCATCCGCCTCAAGGTTGTGCGTGTTGTGGCTTCACGAATGCTTTGCTGCATACCTCGGTTGTAACGAGTGGTTATTTCAGTCAAAGTTGCTCTTCTATCAGCTTGAATCAGTCGGCCCATTCACCTCTGACCTCTAGCATCAACAAGGCATTTTCGCCCACAGGACTGCCGCATACTGGATGTTTTTCCCTTTTCACACCATTCTTTGTAAACCCTAGAAATGGTTGTGTGTGAAAATCCCAGTAACTGAGCAGATTGGGAAACACTCAGACCGGCCAGCACAAAGTTGATTATGGGCTAATTATATCTAATATTTGGTGTTTTTAAAAATGTTTTAGATTTAAGTAGAAAATGATAATCGCTAAATTTACTGAATATATTTTGAAACAGGTCTTCTTAATGATTTTCAGTTTTGTTCTAGTTAATTAAAAAAAACAAACATTTTTTTTCAATAGCTCTATGTAAAAGGATGGTATTTGGGGCAAAAGGCCTAAATACTTTTATGATTTTTTCAACACAGTCTCATGAAGATGCGTATTTATACCACGAATGTCATCTCTCGTGGCATTAAACCCTGGGGTAGGTTTAGGGGGGAGGGGGGTGGAGAGTTTGTGCATATTATACGCCAAAAAGTGCGCATCATATGCACACGAAAAACGCGTACCATATACACGCAAAAACTGTTTTTGGCGTATAAATGCCACGAGAAATGACATTCGTGCCATAGATACGAACTTTCATGAGATCGGACTCGTTTTTTTTTTTACGCAAAATCTGTTGCTCTATCAATGTTCAATAATTTTCATACCCTTTGGGAGTATAATGTATTTCTTAAGGTTTGCCTTTAGCCCCGTTGTGCTCTACTTGTATTTCACGTCATTAGTACATTTATAGCTACCTCTGTACATTTCAGACGTGATCTACCCATCATTATTTCTGCTCTGACATCAGCAGTGCGCAACTCATTACTAATGCTCTTTATCAGAGAAGGCATGCTGACATATTCATTGGGAGATGTTTCTCAGCTGTTGTCATGGAGACACCCGTTTTTGTGATTGATTTGAAAGCGCTCCAATACAGAGCTCCATTCGTATCACAAACCTGCAGAGATTCACTGATATTTGATGTAGTGCACCGACAAACACACACGTTGAGTGGTTATTGGAGCAGAATGTAATTTGGAAACAGGCTCTTTTTTTATTGTATCGCTTAGAGCCAGAGCAGCCCATTGGCTCACAGAAGACCACTGGCTCCCATCTGGGTTGCTGTGACACACTGGAGTTGCCCAGGTCTCTGCACTCTGTCATCATGTGTCTGTAAACGACAGGAATGCCTGCGATTTGGCGAATCTGTCTTGAACTTTTAGGGAGGGGCTTCTCGAAAGTGTGATGGACACTGTGAGACGATGTTCCCTTTGGCTGATGTTTGAGTTGTGTTTCTCTTTCACAGTCTATTGGAGCAAGTAATTGTGATTGAACTGCTCTAAACCAGGGACACTTACAGCGAATCTTTTCTGAGAAACACAAGGGTAAAGAAAGCAAATGATCTTTGACTCTGTTAATTATGGGCCATTAATAGACAATTTACAATACTAAACTGCTCAAGTTATGTGGCAGTATTAATCTATTAATGCTCTTGCTAAGATATGTTTTGAAAATGAATATATATTTTAAAATGCATCTTACTGATTTTATTTATGTATGACCGACAAATATGCATCACATTAAGTTTATTACATTCTAAAAAATGCTGGGTTGTTTCAACCCAAATTTGGGTCAAATATGGACAACCCAAATGTTGGGTTAAAAATGTAATAAACAAATTTACAGTTGAAAGTGAAAGTTGAAGTTGGGTTAAAATTTTAAATTGCATTTTTAGCACAACATTTGGGTTTGTCCATATTTGACCCAAATTTGGGTTGAAACAACCGTAACTACAGTACAGTTGTAACGTAACGAGATATATCCAGCTGCAGACCCGCTGCACCACCAGTTTCAGAACCCCAGCGGCAGAACCGGAAGTGAGGGAGGACGGAATTATTATTATTGCATATTATAATTATTTTAGCAAGCATGTAAGGACAAAACGGGCCTTGAGTTCCTCATTTGATACATTGTAAGTTAAATTTGAACAAAATTGTTGTGATAAAACAGGCCTATCTTGGGTTGAATTGGTCATTTTGTATAGATTTTTAACAAAACAATGCCGAATTTGCTCTTTTTTAGATTTTGACATTATTTTACACGAAAAATGCATGCTGCACATGTTCTTGTGAAATAAAGTATATTTTATAAAAAAAATACCCATGCGTTTTTTTTTTATTAAACAATCAAAATCATCTTACAAATACATCTTCAATATCAAAACAATTTAAGATTTTTGTGAACACAATAAATAAATAAATAAATAGAACATAAAATATCACAGAGGTCTAATGAGTTATCAGATTATGTATAATTTTGAAAACCTCCAATTGTCTTGTTTTATATCTTTCAAAGCTTTATTATACAAAGTTAACTCCTTCGTAAAAAACAAAAAAACAAAGGTCTTATCTTCCTAAATTTACACGTATGTATAAACTGCTTAGCTAAAATTACTAAACTATAGGCCTACATTAAAATGCCCATAAGTTTCAAGTATTATTTTTTTCACCATCATGATCAGGAAGTAACTCATAATACAATGAAACGAATAACTGAAACTATATACAATTATTTTACACAAAATCAATGTTTGCTTATTGTACAGTAATGTATAGCATCATAGAGAGTAGGACGTTTCTTGTTCAATAAAAGCTGTTTCATGTGTAAAATACCCTCCAAATTACGTTAGGTGGCGTTATTTGGTTTCAAATCTAAGCTCCGCCCCTCACTTACGTTCCTGGCGCTGGTGTTGGTTAGAACTAACTCCGCCCCTTACTTCCGGTTCTGGCGCTGGGGTTCTGAAACTGGTGTGCTGCGGGTCTGCAGCTGGATACTATAGAACGTAACTACAAGTGTTTATAGTTACGTTAAAATTGTGTAAGATAAATGGATGGGAATTGTATATGCAATTCAAATACATAAATCTTATTTAGGCCTACATATTTTAGTTTCTCTTTGTTTTTTTTTAATTATAAATTACTTCTTTACACTTATTTACACTTACATTATAACAGGGGTTTTCAAACTTTTTAATGCTATGGACCCCTAAAATAATAATTATTTTTAAATATATTGATTTTGAAATTATTTACTTTCAAATGTCATATTTAGTCATTTTGAACCTATTATTCTGTTATTTTATATTGAACTTTTCCACAATGCCTCTGTCTCTGATGATGCAAGATTTAGTTTCTTTAGAAATAGCATTTGCAGATTCCATAGAAATTAATAAATCGGATGCTTATAATACAGAAGAAGAAAAAAATAACTCATGACTGAAATGCCTAAAATGCTTCTGATGTTTATACTGAATTCGATTTATTTTGTAAAGGTCCCAAAAGGAGCTCATGGGGTCAAGCTGAAAGACATACACAATTGTTTTGATTATTTTAATTTCTTCTATGTAAAGCACTTTGAATTACCATTGTGTATGAAATATGCTATATAAATGAACTTGGCTTGCCTTGCCTAAAATCTTATTGAATGAGCTACATTCAAAGCCATTGTAAAGCATCTGATTTTGAATTGTATATTAATGCACTAAATTGCTAACATGTGTTATACAGTGATTCTACAGCTCTGGCATTGACTGGTACGGCTGGAAGACCATCTTGAACAAGCTCATTTCTCCAACCTCTTACTAATCTCAAGTTTCTTTCTCCATCCTCAGTACATGCAGACCAATTTAATCATCAAACACATCAAGATCTCATCTCAAACCAGAAGAACCGTTCAACTCTATGGGCTCCTTGCTAGACGAGAGCAGTGAACAGTGAGCTGCAAGGATTTGCAAATTATCTCCAAAACAAACAATCCCACCGGAGAGAGACAAGACAAAAATACGCGTGCTGTTAGAAAGAGCCCTAGAACAAATGTGAAGATTGGACACTGAACACTTTAACAACCCCCATGTGACTCTTACAGCAGACTGAATGAAAGAGGAACATGGAGGAGACAGATGTATGACAGAGAATAGCTATAGAAAGTAGTGTCACGGTCATCTTTATTGAGTTTTGTGCTTTGCCGGGAGACTCGTTTCATGTGGTGAATATTTTCCTGCAGACTCCTGTAATGGTCTTTGTGAAGGTAACCATGGACATGAGCACCTGAGCCGCATCTATTTATAGCTGTCCTCCTGCAACCTGAGGCATTGTGTTCTTTATGACCCACACGTCTGTCGGATCACCTGGCAGGCGTTTCTCAGAAGACCCCGTTTTCTTGTGTTTTAATCAGCCGTAAAGTAAAAGCACGTCTCCAGGTGTTTATTAATAGATTTTTTTGGACTCCTGTCTGCATGTTTCGTTTAACCCAGAATCTTTTTGTCAAAATGTTGCTTCATACTCATGCATTATGTAAAGACTATAGTTCTAGGGTGAAGTATGTGCTAATAGATTGTGTGCTGACAGAGTTTTTAGATGTCCTGCTGTGGTTTGACGTCTGTGACATTTTCAGAGAGAATCTGTTTGTGATTTTGGCTGTACTGCACAAAACTGTATATAACTGTATAAATCTATTTCATAAACAGTGTTATTGGAAGTTACAAAACTAGGCCTATCTGTTGAAATGTGTCGACTACTTATTTCCGAGCATAAAAAAAAGTGTTTTAAAAAAGTCATTCTGGTAGGCTAGGATATCTTGATTTTCCCAAGTAAGACATACAGGATTTGATCCTCAAACAATTTCTATCTGAAAATTGAGTCCCAACACCACTCTACCCCTAAACTAGGCCTGCACGTCATGATATATCAAAATATTGCGATATGTATATCACAAAGGGTTGCAATATATGAATTTTAATGCGCTAGGCCTACTTCAAAAGGTTACAAAAGCTCTTGTTTTAGGCCGATGCACACTATAGCAGAGAATAGCCTTGCCACGCGACTGTTACTTAAGTTACATGTGACTTAACTTTAAAGAGTTATTATGTGCAATAAACTGCGGGCAACAACTCATTGGGCTCATTCCCTCGGGAGTTTTAAACATTTACCATTCTGAAAATAATAAAGAAAACAATAAAGAAGCCTTTTAAAATGGATGATTCATTGACGAGACCATAGACAGTAAAGGCCGAGACACCCATAGATAGTATCTATCTAATATGGAGACACCCTGCATTCTTTTAAATCGCTGTTATTTTTCAGTTAACACCAGGTATTTTTTTACTCTCGGTGTCCCCCTACAGTTGGGAAACAGTATTGTCCTCTACTTCTGTCGTAAACTCTTCTGTCATCCTTTTTTTTTTTGTAAAGAAAATAAACATTTAAATAAATAAATGCTAGGAATTATGATATAACAAACATGACAATATAAGGGGTGAATGCAGTCTTTGTTCATCCATTTATCTCAGTTGGGAAGAGTTTTAGGCTATCCTACATGATGCACGCGCATTTGTGCACGCATAAATTCCGCATTTGACGCAAGGATGTTCATCAGTTTCCGGTTGGGGAGATTTAAAGCGGTGGAAAACCGAGGAAAACGGGATTATGGCAGAGTTTTCAACATTTACTGTCCTCCCGTCTTTGAAACGAAACTTTCATAGATGTAATTTTATATATAGCTATGTTTATAATATCATTTTAAAAAGAAGCATAAACACAACGAGGGGTGTGTGTTTGTTTTTGTGACTAACGTTTCTTTACTATACCCATAGAGTTTAAATTCAATGTAAATTCTCGGTATTGCATATATTGGACTCGATCGGCGGAAGTTATCGAGCATCGTTAAACCTTCACCGGAAATGCCGCCGTGCATAGAGCCCATATCCCTGAACACTGTAGGAGGAGGTCACATGCAGGTGTTCTGCTTGCGTCGCGTGTGAAATGTCTTCATCCCAGGTAACGTTACAGTGGCATTTCAGCATGTCATATGAATATAATTTCATGGGTTTTATTTTTTTTTTTCTAACGACAAATGATCACGATGCCACGTTTACAAGCCAGCGTCATTGGCCTAGTCTACTGGTTACCGTTTTACTGAATCTATATGATACTTCAGTTTTACTGAATCTATATGATACTTCAATGCAATGTTTGAGTGGTAGATAATACTAACCATATATCGTCAATATTATAATATCAAGCTACCATAAATGAATCAGCAAATTTTACCAATCGATTTGCAGTACAGCTTGAGGCAAGAAAAATAAACGAATATCACAGACAGGTTAATGGGTATCCTAAAATATGATTTTGTACATCTTATATATTTCCTTGCAAGAATGTAGCCCCTACCAAATTTGTACACACCGTTTAGAAGTTAAAACACCAGTAAACTATATTTTGAAGATAAACAGAGGACAATATAGCTTCCGTAACATAGTAGTAAGGCAGACACAAAAAAAAGAGTGTCTGTAAAAAATTTTTTATATTTTGGAAATTTTTATTGACAAAAGAAGGTATATTTTGATGTTTACCGTGTGCAGAATTTTCAAAACTCATCTGAACATTAAACCAAGGCAATCCGAGAAAGCTGTGGCTGTTAAAAATATGCCATTATTTCACCACAGGGTGTCCGTGTTCGTCTACACTAGTGACCGCGACGCTGAAATGTGTGAGAACAGATGAATAACATCAGTACGAAACACGAACATTTATTTATTTGGATTAAATATTGTAATCATTCAGTGTCATTTTTCAATGTCAATCGTTTTACTATTACATGTTAATGCACAAAATGCTTAATTAATATTCAGAGAAGTTGACTGCCATTCTCCTCTAGCTGTGTGCATTCTGATCGTAGGCGCCGCGCGATCATTCATTCATTCTTTCATTCAACTATTTTAAAAAGACAGGAATAAGCACCAATGTACTTTTTATTAGTCAAATTCATAAAAAAAATGTAAACTCAAGTATAGAATATAAGTAGGCTAAGAGAAAAATACTGTTGATAATGAGAAGACAGAAGACTGCTAAATATATTTAGCCTATTTATTATTCAGAATCGAACAGTTGGAAAGAAAATATATTTATAGGAACATTTCAGCAGGCTCTAGATAATTAATACAGAGATCGTTATTCATTGTTTTAATCAATTGGCATCCATAAAACGTAGTGATAATCTGCATTCTCATGTATGGATGTGCGATGAACACTCTAATCGGAAACTCCCGGTATGTAATAAGTAACGCAGAAGTAGTTGTGCAAGTAGTCCATTCATCAGATTGGGTATTAAAGGGATACTCCACTTTTTTTTTTTTTTTTTTTTGATATAGGCTCATTTTACAACTCCCCCAAAGTTAAACAGTTGAGTTTTACTGTTTTCGCATCCATTCAGCTGATTTTTTATTTTTTATTTAGAAGAATATCAGTAACCAGACAGTTTCTGGTCTCATTGACTTCCAAAGTAGGAAAAAAAATACTATAGAAGTCAATGAGACCAAAAACTATCTGGTGACTGACATTCTTCTAAATATCAGAAAATCGGCAGAATGGATTAGAAAACGGTAAAACTCAACTGTTTAACTCTGGGGGAGTTGTAAAATGAGCCTATTTCCACAAAAAAAAGTGTAGTATCCCTTTAAAACAGGGCTATGCTCCTCAGGTATACAAGTAAGGTTGAGCCTAAATAGATATTCTGTTCATCGACTGGGAGTTGAAGTAGAGCTGAGCTCCTTTGCAGGGACCGAGCACAAGCAGAGCTTGACAATTAGATCGCGTATGGAAATGGAGACTTCTCCCTCACCAATTTGGGGTTTTTGGGTTTTGAAGTAGGATTATGCTCCTTGTGAATGGGTTGATCCCCATCCCCAGGCTAGTCGAAGGTTGGAACGGGGATTTAACAGAGCAGAATGGTGTACCACGGATATCGATCCCTTCTCTATTGCCTCTCCAGCTTCCTTTAGTACGCTAGGCTAGTCCATAGGCTTGTGTTCAGGTCTGGTATAGATTAATTGCTGTGAGCAAGTCTGTATTTCATCTATTGGTAGAAGCTTGTACAATTATATGTTTTTTTTGTTTGTTTGTAAACGTGTTGGATCAGACTGTAATGAGCATTCAACATTCTTGTGACCCAAAAGATGTCAAGTTTTAGTAGTCTGTAGTAGAACAGTACTATACATTAAGCTGAAACAGACAGTGCAATAACTGAGCCTAAATTACGTAATCAGTTTCTCTATTGATCACTGTGCCTGCTTTCCATTGATCCATCGGTCATTCACATGTAATGCGTTCCTATTTTCTGTCCTGGCATCCTTTATGGAAAATGAGAGTGGGATGTGTAATGGACAGGACTACGTATGCATGTATGGATGGCTTGGCCACAATTACAGCTTAGATGACACATAATTACCTTGTAATGAATTCCTCTTCCCCTCCTAATCAACAGCTGGGTCCTCATTCCTCTTCATCAGGAAGCAGTGATCATCATATTCTCAGCTTTATTGTAGTCAGCTTTATTTTATGTACATTAAGCAGCCAGCTTGATGAGCAAAGACACATAGTATGTCCAGCACAAAAATGGACCATGACATCAAAGTTTGTATGCAGAATAGTTGATTACACATCATGTTTCCAACTCAAAATACAATACACTTGCAGCCTCTAGTGGCTTTATTCGGCAAGTACGCAAAAAGCCTAGTTATTTCTCACCTTTATAAAGATAGACAAATAGATTTAATAACCTGAAGTACGGTTGATAGTTACATCCAAAGACAAAAACCCGTAAGATATCCTGAGATTACAGTTAACTGGCACCTAAATAATGCAACAGTTGTCTGGAGAAGCTCAGGGAAAGAAGGACTAGACTCAATAAATGCAGCATGTCTGCAAAAATAATACATGCTGCTAAAGCCCAACTTCTCACTGCACTTGACAAAGAAACTTGCTGAGAAATTTCATATTTTAAAGCATACGATTTTTGAAAATGCAGCTCAGTTGAACATCGGGCTGAGAAAGAATGCAAGTATTCAAGTGGATTTGTGCCAATTACATTATTTACTTGTTTTCGTAATATTTTTATTAGGTCTGTCAAACGAGTAATCGCGATTAATCGCATCCAAAATAAAAGTTTGTGTTTACATGATATATGTGGGTGCACTGAGTAAAATTATATTAGGCTATAAATACACACACATGCTTGTATATATTTAAGAAATATTTTCATGTATATACTGTTTATATATAATTTATATTATATTATATAAATATTTTACAAATAAATATAATTTTTTCTTAAATATACATGCATGTGTGTGTATTTATATATATATACAAAATAATTATACACTGTGCACCAACAATTATGTAAACACAAACTTTTATTTTTGGATGCGATTAATCGTTTGACAGCCCTAATTTTTATATAGTTGTGCTATATTTGTGTATTCATATTTTAACATATCTGATATTCTTTTGTTTAATGAATGAATCAGAATAAAGGCTTTAATTTGCATACAAATATTTTAATATCACAGAAAAGCATACTTGATGCGTTCATATTACCTAACGATTATGTAAGGATTGCATTTGTATCAATTATATTATTTACTTGTTTTCGTAATATTTTTATTAGGGCTGTCAAACGATTAATCGCATCCAAATTAAAAGTTTGTGTTTACATAATATATGTGGGTGCACTGTGTAAAATAATTGTATATATATATAAATAAATACACACACATGCATATATTTAAGAAAAATGTTCATGTTTAAACTGTATATAGATTTACAGTATATATAATTTATATATAAATATTTTATCTATAAATAATATTTTTTTCTTAAATTTACATGCATGTGTACGGAGGCGTATTGCATTCACCTGAAGAAAAAAAATCTACTCAGTTTTTCTGAATTAACGAGTTAATTTTTCATGAGAAAAAAAATTTTGCTCTGTTTTTCTGAATTAATGAGTTAATTTTTCATGAGAAAAAAATTTGCTCTGTTTTTCTGAATTAATGAGTTAGTTTTTCTTGAGGAAAAAAAGTTTTTGCTCTGTTTTTCTGAATTAATGAGTTAATTTTTCATGAGAAAATTTATTTTTGCTGTTTTTCTGAATTAACTCATTAATTCAGAAAAACAGAGCAAAATTTTTTTTCTCATGAAAAATGAACTCGTTAATTCAGAAAAACAGAGCAAATTTTTTTTCTCATGAAAAATTAACTCGTTAATTCAGAAAAACAGAGTCGATTTTTTTTCTTCAAGTGAATGCAATACGCCTCCGTACATGTGTGTGTATTTATATATGTACAAAATGATTATACACAGTGCACCCACATATATTATGTAAACATAAACTTTTATTTTGGATGCAATCGTTTGACAGCCCTAATTTTTATATAGTTGTGCTATATTTGTGTATTCATTTTGTGACATATCTGATAAAATATGTATGAATGAATCAGAATAAAGGCTTTAATTTGCATACAAATATTTATTTATCATGTTACATAACGATTATGTAAGGATTGCACGGCACTGGCATTAAGGTCTTTATTCCATGAGGCTGTGGTCTCTGTCAAACGGTTATCTTCTCAGCCAGAGACAGCAGCTGCTTCCTTCCCTCAAACAGCAAAATACTTGCAGCCATGGCAGAGTTCAGGCTGTCCACCCCGTGCACCATGGGGATCAGTAATCTCCGTCCTCCGGTCCTCTCAGCCAATTGCAAAGCCTCCCGACTCAGACCGTGCGTTTCTCCACCAATTATGAGGCATGTGTGCTTAGCAACCCAGTCAATGTAATAATGCTGAGTCTCAGGGGATTTGCCACTATCATAATCCTCAAAACCAGACAAATCTCCATCCTCATATTCCACCTTCCTTGGGTGATGGCCTCTGACCCAACCGTAATCAGACGGCTTTTTTTGTTTCTTAGGGGTTACGGTACGGTCATCTTCGGTTATGGCGGCGCTGCAGTTGTCGGCTACGTGAACGGTTGCTGTTTTAGGCAGGTGACTCGGAATCTCGTTCCATGTTAGGCTTGGGATTATAGGGAGATGGAAATGAGCGCCCATGGCTGCCCTAAGAACTTTGGGCTCCCAAACATCCACACATCCTGAATTAGAAACAAACATTTTAAAAATTAAAAAACTATATCCTATTGTTGTAAAATAAAACATTATCATCACTGTCATTACATTCAATTACAATACTGGCAATTTTATATTGTAAAATACAATCAGTCAGGCGGGAAAGTATGGAAGCTTGTTTCCGCCACTGAATAAAAAAATATAATAAATAATTGTGACTTTTTATCTCACAATTCTGACTTTTTTTCTCACAATTGCGAGTTTATATCTCACAATTCTGACTTTATTTCTCAGAATTGCGTGATATAAAGTCAGAATTGCGAGATATAAAGTCAGAATTGCGAGATATAAAGTCGCAATTCTGAGAAAAAAAGACAGAAGTGTGACTTTTTCTCACAATTGCGAGTTTACATCTCGCAATTCTGACTTTATAACACATAATTGCGAGTTTATATGTCGAAATTCTGACATCTTTTCTTAGAATTGTGATATATAAACTCACAATTGCGACTTATTAGGCCAATTCTAAGGGGACTTTTTTCCCCCTCAGAATAGTTTAAATCTCACATTTCTGACTTTATATCACGCAATTGCGACTTTATATCTAGCAATTCTGACTTTATATCTCGCAATTCTGAGTTTATAACTCGCAATTCTGACTTCATATCTCGCAAATCTGACTTTATATCTTGCAATTCTGACTTTATATCTCACAATTCTGACTATATATCTCGCAATTCTGACTTTATATCTCGAAATTCTGACTTTATATCACGCAATTCTGACTTTCCATCTTGCAATTCTGAGAAATAATGTCAGAATTGCGAGAAGTAAACTCACAATTGTGAGAAAAAAAGTCAGAATTGTGAGATAAAAAGTCGCAATTACCTTTTATATTTTTCATTCTATGGCGGAAACAAGCTTCCATAGGAAAGTGACGTCAATGCATTCCCTCTATACTGTTAGCTGTTATTGTTCATATAATGTTAACTGCCCATTAAAGGAATCACTCTAATTCGAATCCTTTAATTCTTTGGAAGAGATAAGTTTCAAGCTTTGCTGGTACCTTTAGTCAGCAGTACACTATGGCACCCTGCGGCAGCGGCGGAGCGTAACACGGCCCCCAGGTTTCCTGGGTCCCTCATGTTGTCACAGATCAATATCAGAGGCACAGGCTTGCCATACTTCTCTTGGGAGAATGTTAAACGGGAAGCCTCAGGCCGTTTGAATATGGCTGCAATCAGATAATGTCACGTCACACATGGCTTCTGCAAAACATCCTTCAAATTAAGATGCCGCAGTACAAGTTATTGGTAACGAAATCACATCTTCTTACCTATAATATCTTGTGAGGTGTCAAAACCAGACCAGATTTTAGGATCTTCCATCCTAACTTTCACAATGCTGGTAAATCTGAGTTTATCTGGGGGAAGCTCTCGTAGTGCATCCACAGAAGTGAAATAAACAGTTAGTGCTATAGCCCCCGCATCTAGAGCACTGCGTACAAGACGCTTTCCCTCCAGAACAACTTTACCTTGCTGCTCACGAAGCTTCTTAGATCGAGCTATGTTGACCAACTTCCTGCATATGAAATGGAGAATAAATGCAACATTATTTGTAGTAAATAAAGGGACTATAGTATACTATTATTAGTACTATTACTACTATTATTAGCAACTGAGTCTTGTTTAATTAAAAAAATGTAGTATTGTATAAAAACAGGCACCAAAGTCTGTAACTCCAAAGATGGGATTAAACAACAACAACGGCATTTACAAGATGCCAAATACAGATTCAAAGTAGTTTACCATAGATGTACCTTTTTTGTACCTTTTATAGCCTTAAAGGGATAGTTCACCCAAAAATGAAATTTGTAATTAATTTACTCACCCTCATGTTGTTCCACCACACCTGTATCAGTTTCTTTCTTCTGTTGAACACAAAAGAAGATGTTTTGAAGAATGTTGGTTACCACCAGACAGTTGACTTTTATAATATTTTTTATGGAAGTCAATGGATACCGTCAACTGTTTGATTAGTCTTCAAAATATCTTCTGTGTTCAACATAAGAAAGAAACAGGTTTGGAACAATATGAGAGACAAAATTTCCATTTTTTGGTGAAGTGACTTCATTATAAGAGCAAATTTGTAACATTCTGCATTTATGAATAAAGAATTTGCCATTCATGATAAAGTAAAAAAAAAAAAAACTGCCTCCACGCACATAATAACAAATAATTTATTTAATATTCAATTGTTATCTTTAAATTATTTTTTAATAAAAATTTCCCACAAAAAAAGTAAACACAATAGTAACCGGGTGAACATGTCAACATCATGAACATGTCAACATCACAGCGCCCAAGAGATGGCGACCCGCTCCACGTTACGCAAAACAGCTTTATATGTATTTTAATATCAAACTCTGATAAAGAGTAGGCTATCACTCACGTCAAACATTTGTCTCCGGGCTGTGATTTCTCATAAAACAAACCATAAACTTCTCTGAAACGGGAGTTTGTGGTGGATTGAGAAGCGACATGGCCATGACAGTCTTCATTAACTGCCTTATCTCGACGTAATTGTGAGAAGTGAACTGAATGCGAGTTGTTGTCACTTTGACTGACATTTGTAATCTCGGGTTGTTGAATAATCGCCTTTTCAGGGTTTCTGAAAATGTTGTCTTTTAATGAAGGTTCGTTGGTTTGATTGACGACTTGTTTCAATTTTTCTATCGACTCATTCACTGAAGTTAATCCAGGTACAGATCTACGTCTACGTACATTTCGTTTGATATTTACGGCATTACATCGCAATGTCAAAGCTGGTTGAAATAATGGGTACAAGAATCTCATGCTTGCGATGCGCGTCGCCATTTTGACAACTAAACTTCCGGGATACGAATTTACAAATACTACGGCGAAGGCTGAACGGCGGACGCTTAATATTAATGAGTCAAGCAGCAATATTTACCTAATTAATATTCAAGAGCCACGCGTTAGCCATAGGGTAGTATTACCACCATAATAAAAATTCGACTAATTGGCAACATTTTCTTTTAATCAAATATTCTGAATTATCTTCTAAAATGTTTTGCCTCATGACATTGCCACAAAACTTTTCACTCATTCGATTCCCATTTATTGTTATAACCTATGCAGGAAAAAAAAAATCAGTTTCATAATAATTTTCAAATAACGTCATATTGAAGATTATTAAAAACATGCTTTATTCATATCACAATTTATTTGTAAATAATAAAGCACTTTTTATCCAAAATATTTGAATATTCTGATCTAA
Source organism: Pimephales promelas (assembly GCF_988280905.1). Taxonomy (NCBI): domain Eukaryota; kingdom Metazoa; phylum Chordata; class Actinopteri; order Cypriniformes; family Leuciscidae; genus Pimephales; species Pimephales promelas. Next base: position 29,337,661 of record NC_142787.1, read on the forward strand.
AATCTTCATATAGCCTACTCAAGTTTTAGTGTATAATTTAATGAAATATTGAAATGAAACATCAAGAGTGAATCAGTTAAAACAGCATATTCTACTAGGCCCAGTTGAATACATTTCTTATAACAAAGGGTAATTGTAAAAATGTAGCTATTTAGTTCCTCTCTGTTTTTTTCTTTATGAAAAGCCTCACCTGTGGTCTAAAGGGGCCACATATGGTTGCTCTTTGTAGAAGAATGATTTCAGCGTTGCTTTTAACATCATTGTTCACGCATTATGGGCAATTATCAACCTACTGTTATAATCTGTTATACTGAAGCATTTTACTTTTGTGTGCATGTATTTGTGAACAAGACAAACAGAGACAGAGAGAGGAGTTAAAGCTAAAGCAAATTTATTATTTGTCAAAGTACCATAAAACTGCATGAGTCTATCAATTATGTGATCACTGATCTTTACTTTTATCGAATATAACGTGAGGTATTCTATCAATATACAATTTTTTTGTAAATTGTATTGTAGTATACTGCTGCTGCACCTTTTGTCATTAATGCATTTGACAAAACATGAAAAAAATTATAATCAATCAATCAGAAATAATGTTAAAAATATATCGAAGGTTCACAGACAACAAGTTTTCATAAATGTAATCATACCAACATCAGTCGTATACCAACAGAGATAATCCAATCCCTTGTGTTATGCAATCTGCTTTACAGATCAGTTGTCACACATCACAAACAGGCCACATAAACAAAGCATTGTCTGTAACTGACAAAAATAGAAATAGATTAATTCAGAACCATGGGTTTATGATCAAAGATTAAAACCTAAAAAAAAAATGTTTGAAATAAAGTAACCGAAATAAAAATAAATAAAAACATTAAAAAATATATTTCAACTATATGCAACTTTTTCATATAGTTAAACTTGATGTAGCCTTCTAAAACAACTAAAACTGAAATACAAATGGTTGGCTTTAAAAAAAACAAAACAAGAACTAATAAAAATTAGAAAAAATGCTAAAACTTTAATATATATAACATTTAAATGAATTCAAAATATTAATAACAATTTTCTCAATTATACTAAAATAACAATGTCCATAATACTCCTAGAGTACAAAGAAATACATTTCAACATTTACTGCACAATTTGTAGGTATAAATCAGCTCGTTAGGAAAGCAACTAAACCGATAGGAGTGAATTCAGAGGGATTGGGACACTTTTCCTCACTCATCTCAATGACAAAAAGTGTCCCAATCCTATGTCAAAAAAGACAGCCATAAAAATACGGCTCCCCAGAAACAAGATAAAAAATAAAAAACAATCAACTAGTAGGCTAGTCGCTTATACGCGAATGTAATAACAACATATATCATTTAACTATAAATTAACTGGAAGCATGACCCTATATTGTTTAATGTTTAATAGCGTTATGTTTCATCACTGGATGTAACTAGGCGTCAATAATTCAGCCCGGACAGCTTGATACTATTTTGAGAGAGCACTCGAGTGGGCGTGGCCTAAAACGCAGCAAAAAATATGATTGGGTGACAGCAACGTGGGAGGATGCGCAGTGTTCGTCGACTCTATCGGAGATTATCTTGTTATTGTCGCCATATCTGTCAGACCGATAACGCTTCTTTGATGGAAAATGAGTTCGACTTCATAGTTCAGAGTAAGACATGTAAAAGCCATTGCCCTGTCCATTCTTGAGCGATTTGAACAGTAAGGTAGTGTCACTCACTGTCACTGAAACTACAGGCGACAACATGGATGAACACTATAGATTCAACTAATGTGTCACGTCGATCGACAAATGTGATGGGTGCCGATACTAGCAAAAACAGCAAGGTAAGTATTTATATTATTTTCTTATTATGAATGGTGGAAAAAAGTAACTTTGCAGAAAGAAACCATGTGTTCAGGATTAGCAGCTCACTGTGCATGTGTGAGGCTACTTTAATGTGTGATCTCCGGTTGTAAAAGTATAGCAGTACGTACGTTTATTTTACAAGCCAAATCTTAATAGGGCAAGTCAATTAAATAAGTCACATTTAATTAAAAAAAATTATGTCATATAAAAGTAGCCTATATATGTATAGTTATTTTGTTATGTACACAACTAAGGTCTTATAAGTCTGCAGAACATTGTTTTTTTTATTGACAAGATTTGATTTTAAATCATTTATTTACCTAATGTAAATTAATGACCCATAAATTGTGTCCATGTATGAACTGTTTTCTAAATGCACAATGAGTCATTTCACATCTGTGTGGATCTGAACTGAAAGCAACGCCAAAGGACAAGCTGTGGCATTTGAGTATGACTAACATCCTTTAATTAATATGAATATTAATATGAATAGTGAATTCCTCTAATATAGGCACTTTTGAATGCACACACACTCATAAACCACATATGGCAGATCACACAAGACACACTAAAATCATTTTAACACATTTGAAATCTTTCCATTTTTATTCATCCATAATTGACGGGGACATTATTTTCTCCTAGTACGTTTTTGTATAATTCAAAGATGGTGATCTATAATGTGATCTGATGGGATTGCAAAGTGTCCACACAGAAACACCCATGAGCATGTTGAAAAATAGGTCATTGCTGGAATATGAGTAACCATGTAATGATTATTTAATGACATTCATTCACAGCAGTACACCGGGACGGATGAGCAATCTCAAATATCCAGATGGAGGGGATTTCTCTCTGCTGTGGGTATTTCTCTCCCAGCTGGGCTCTGCAGAATCAACCCATTACGAATCGGATCACATAGAATGATTTGTGACAAGGAGCCATCCGTTCCCGAGCACCTGGTCTCCTCATTGCCGGGCCCTGAGAAGTTTCCAATGGAATGGAGTTTGCCAAACTTTATCAACCTGTTTCTGCCTGAATTCCCCCACCGCAATGTCCCGGGACATGAACATTTTCAGGTGAGAGATGCCGAGGGCAAAAGGTGAAAATAAGCTCACTCATTTGTCAACAGTTTCTTATTTATTTGACATGTTTTTCACAGTATTTTATGATGTCGTCCGACCCCTAGGTGCTGGGTTACATAGCGAAAGGATCTTTCGGTCCCATTTTAAAGGTCAAGGATAAGTCGAAGCAAAAGACCTACGCAGTTAAGGTAAAAACTTTGTCTATAGGCCAATCAAACCTACTCGTTGTTTTAATGACTGCTTTACACATTTAAAACGAATAAATATAACAGATAATTACACAAAAAAATCAAATCATTATTTTCAGTTGCCAACCTTTAGGTTTTTTATAATGTAAAGACATTCATAGATAAGACACACATAGCAACGCGGGGTTACATTAATGGTTTGATGTAATTAAACTCACAGGATTGTTGTTAATAGAGAGAGATGCTGAACAGACACGGGTATTTCGCACAAGCATCATCGCTCTCTATCTCCTCTCTTTCTTGATAATGAATAAATGCTATAATTTATTCATTCAAATAGATTTTATTTTATCTTACGTACTACTTAATCTCTGTGTCTGATTCGAAGGGGTCAGAATGACCATTAGTTTTACAAATATTGCACTACAAACATCAATAACAGCTATAAGAGTATAAGAGGGATAATCCACGGTTAGCTGTGCATTAAACGATTTACCGTGTTGTATACCGTGTAAATATCTTAGAAATACATCTGAAAAAAGGGTTCGTCTTATATTTAGGTTCTAGACTTTAAAATGTCATTTATACACCCGCAATAATAGGTGGCGCCAAATCCACGTAAATCGAGAGTGTCAGAGTGCCTGACTGAAGAGACCAAACTTGCGATTTTAAAACTTAAAGGAGTAGTTCACTTTTAAAAAACTGTTGCTGATAATTTACTCACCCCCATGTCATCCAAGTCCATGTCTTTCTTTCTTCAGTCGAAAAGAAATTAAGGTTTTTGATGAAAACATTATAATATATACATATTGAACCAAACGGTTCAAGGTCCAAATGAGAGTTTCAGTGCAGCTTCAAAGGGCTTTAAACACCAGACGATGAATAAGGTTCAAGGCAGCATTCATTTGATTAAAAAAAAACAGTATTACTGTAACATATATTATACAAATTTTGAACTTTTTAAAAATGTTTACATTTTCAGCATCATTTCTCCTGTCTTCAGTGTCACATGATCCTTCTTAAATGCTGATTTGGTGCTTAAGTCATTACATTAACATTTTTATTGATGTTGAAAACACGTTTTGCTGCTTAATATGTTTTTTTGAAGAAATCATAAAAGATTTTTCAGGGTTCTAAAGAACCGCATTTATTTAATATAGAAATACTGTCAGTGTCACTTTTGACCCCACACTTGTATATGAACTGGGCCTCATCTTCATGAGAAGGCATAAACAGCCTATCATAGTAACACAGTAATATTCATTTGTGATTTATTTTGTCTAATGTAGGTTATTCCAAAATCTGAGATTTTGCGGTTGGGAGTTTTGGAGCAGTCAAAGGAGGAAGTAATAGTGCAGGTGAGCCCAAGTCCTGACTTTTCAACGATGTCCTCATTTTCATTAGGATAAATGGTCACCCTGGTACATGAAGAGGTCGAGTTCAAAACCTACAGAGGTTTGTGACTCACTGTGCATGTGCTCTTGTTGTCAAACTGTTACCTTGCAGCGTCAGGTCCGCCACCCTTTTGTCCACGACCTGCAGGACTGCTGGCAGACCCAGCGACACATCTATATTAGTGAGTGAATCAGAACACACCCCTGCCCCAACTCTCCTCCTGCCTTTCCCACCATTAAATTAGTCTTCCCTCACACACACAGTCCCCACGAGACACGGACATCTGCCTGGAGCTCTCACAAACTATCATTCCACTTCAAATCTGTGAGCAGCTGTGAAGAGCACATGTAATCTGACATGATACACTACTTTTCAAAGTTTGGGGTCAGTGAGATTTTTAAATGTTTTTGAAAGGGGGCTCTTCTGCTCATAAAGGCTGCATTTATTTCATCAACTATAGAGTACAAAAGTGATATTTAAATGTGAAAAGGAAGGCTTACTGCGCTTCTGTAAATTGCCAAACGATCCGGTGCAGGACAAGACCAAACAGAAAGGGAGAATCACCGGTGCAAAAATCTTCTTGATAACAAATTTATTAGAGGTGCAAAACTTGACTAACGTTTCGATGTGAAACGTTAGTCAAGTTTTTCACCTCTAATAATTTGTTATCAAGAAGATTTTTGCACCAGTGATTCTCCCTTTCTGTTTGATATTTAAAGGATTAGTTCACTTTTAAAAAAACTTTTGCTGATAATTTATTCACCCCCATGTTATCCAAGATGTCCATGTCTTTCTTTCCTCAGTCGAAAAGAAATTTAGGTTTTTGATGAAAACATTCCAGGATTTTTCTCCATATAATGGGCTTCAATGGGAACCGGATGGTTCAAAGTCCAAAAGATAGTGTTAATAACTGTTTCAGATGCAGCTTCAAATGTCTTTAAACGATATCAGACGACGAATAAGGGTCTTATCATGCGAAACGATCGGTTATTTCAAAAATTATTCCAAAAATTTAACTTTTCTAAGGACAAATGCTAGCCTTGCCCTATTCTGTGAGGCACGTTTGTAACGTCACGTAATACGTAATTACGTTCAAAAGGTCACGGGCGACGTAGCCGCAAGTACAGAATCAAAATCGTCCGACATCGTTGTTTTTCCTTTTAATTCCTTTTTTTGTAAACAGTGTTTGAACTAGTTTGCACGTTCAACCTATGCGTTCAACTTGTAAACACTGACTCTGTACTTTCGGCTACGTCGCCCGTGACCTTTTGAACGTAATTACGTAATACGTGACATTGCAAACGCGCCTCACAGAATAGAGCAAGGCTAGCATTTGTCCTTAGAAAAGTTACATTTTTGGAATAATTTTTGAAATAACCGATCGTTTCGCATGATAAGACCCTTATTCGTCGTCTGATATCGTTTAAAGACATTTGAAGCTGCATCTGAAACTGTCTTTTGGACCTTGAACCATCCGGTTCCCATTAAAGTCCATTATATGGAGAAAAATGCTGGAATGTTTTCATCAAAAACCTAAATTTCTTTTCGACTGAAGAAAGAAAGACATGGACATCTTGGATGACATGGGGGTGAGTAAATTATCAGCAAAAGTTTTTTTAAAAGTGAACCACTCCTTTAATTGTATTCCTGTGTCCTTCAGAAATCATTCTAATAGGCTGATGTTTGTGCTAAGAAACATTTATTATTATTAATATCAGTTTTACTTAGAATTTGCTCATAACCATGATATATTTTATTTTTAGGATTCTTTGATGAATGGAAAAGTTCAAAAGAACAGCAATAGAAATCTTTTGTTACACTGTAAATCTTAAATATCAATTTTGATCAGTTTCCCCCTTGCTAATTAAAAGTATAATTTTTTTTAAGAAAAACTGACCCCAATATTTTGAACATTAGTGAATGATCCGTGTTAAAATGTTTACAGGCATTTTATTGTAGAATTGATGCGCCTAATAATTTTTTAAAGGGACACCCCACCTCTAGAAATGAATGTGTATTTAAAATGGGTCATTTATGTAGAAGAAATGTGCAATTATTTTTAAATTTGGAGCTTTCTAGACTGAGAAAAGGCAGAAAATGTATTTTTGACTTATGTGGATGAAAGACAACCAAGCCTACCGGTAACAGAGCGCAGTAGTTAAACAACAACATACCAAAAATTAATTTCAACATGAATTATCCCTTTAAGAACTACTTAGAACTATTTGATATTCAACTTTAGATAGTCTTTGGACTTCTCTGTGCATGCTCTTTGAGGTGGTGACCATAGACCTCCATTATATGACTGACAGACAAGAACGGTTTGGCCTAAAAATATCAAAATTGAAACTGGAAACAAAGACACGTACATCTTGGATGCCCTTGAGGTAAACTAAAACATAGCAACAATTAATTTCAAAGTGAACTATCCCTTTAAATAGTGCTAGCATGTAAAGTGACCCACAGACTATTATTTCTGAATTGGGTGTGTTTGTTTAGACAGGCCAGAATGCTTAAATTCTAGAACGGGTTCTCAACTCTGACCTTCGAGATCCATTTCCTTCAGAGCCTTGATCAATGTCAAATTCGCCTGCATGTAATGTTCAAGTAATTCTGAACATCTTGATTAGCTTGTTCAGGTGTGTTTGACATTGCGTTCACACCATGCCATTATTACGTGATTTCAACTTTTTAAAAGCGTACACGTCCTCGTATAGCTGGTAATTACAGCTTGTAAGATGGGAATTGTTTGAGAGCTCCTACTTGGACTGCTGTACCACCATTTAGACTTTGATAGTGGTCCCATAGAAACGTGTAATTCAGAGGAGCTCAGAATATAACGTCATGTGTTGTCATCTTGAGATAGAATACATCCCAAGTTTATGGCCTGCCCCACTTGGGATCTTGTGTATCAAAATTATCCCTGATCTTTCCAGCGGTAAATGCTAATTGAGAGGGCATTCATGGCTAGGTCACTTGTATTTACGATAAATCCCGGCAGCATGTGAAGGCAGCATTAGTAACACTCTTATGTTTAGGACACCTCAATCTAAACCTCAAGTCCTTTTTCCCCAGTGTTTGATTTCCCGATGATCCCGACTGCATTTGTGAAAGTGATTTTCCTTCTTCTACTTTGACGTTCAGTTCACCCCTTGAGTGCTTTCTCCTGACTAAAGCTACGATGAGCGTGTCACTTCCTTACCACCTGATTCCTTCATTCACAGCCTGCACTGTTTGGACAATCACTGGGTTCTTAAAGCTTAAAGGAGTAGTTCACTTTTGAAAAAAACTTTTGCTGATAATTTACTCACCCCCATGTCATCTAAGATGTCTATGTCTTTCTTTCTTCAGTCGAAAAGAAATAAAGGTTTTTGATGAAAACATTCCAGGATTTTTCTCCATATAATGGACTTCAATGGGAACCAAACGGTTCAAGGTCCAAAAGATAGTTTCAGTGCAAACTGCAAACTGTTCAAAGGGCTTTAAACGATTGCAGACGATGAATAAGGGTCTTATCAAGCGAAACGATCGCTCATTTAATAAATAAATAACAAAGTTTAAGTTTTATAAGCTCAAATGCTCGCCTTGCTCTGTTCGAACTCATTTATCAAAATGAACAAATCTTTTTCTGAGTCAATTCATTCGTTTCGTTCGTTGACTGAACCAAATGCCTTGGAAAAAGATTAGCAAGGCGAGCATTTGAGCTTATAAAACTTAAACTTTGTTATTTATTTATTAAATGAGTGATCGTTTCGCTTGATAAGACCCTTATTCATCGTCTGGAGTCGTTTAAAGCCCTTTGAACAGTTTGCAGTGAAAGTGTCTTTTGGACCTTGAACCGTTTGGTTCCCATTGAAGTCCATTATATGGAGAAAAATGCTGGAATGTTTTCATCAAAAACCTTAATTTCTTTTCGACTGAAGAAAGAATGACATGGACATCTTGGATGAAATGCGGGTGAGTAAATTATCAGCAAAAGTTTTTTTTTTAAAAGTGAACTACTCCTTTAAGGTCCTATTTAATAACACAGATGCCCGGTTTCACAGACAAGACTTAAAGGCCCACTGAGGTTGATGTAATTTAAACTGTAACAGGAAGACAGGGCGGGACATATCCAACAGCTCTGACCCATTTTTAAAATAGCCAATAGAGTTTAGTTTAGCTCGCTCTGTAAACTATTTGAGGTCGATTTCCTCCTGATCTTCTCCTCCATATTGCTTTAAAATATAGATTTCAAATGTGTCTGATATGTTTGTAGTCTGTGCCGACTTGTGTCTTCACGTGACACTAACTTCATTCGCTCCAGTGTAAAGTATATTCACACTGTCTAAATCATTCCCTATCCCTTATATAGTGCACTATGAGCCATTCACCATGTAGAAAATAGTAAATGTGTGAACAAATGAGCAATTTTAGTGATTTTAACTAAAAGAAACTTGCATTGACATATCTTAAACTATGTCAGTGCCATTGTTTTATCTCAAGTGAACACCAGTAATGTTTTTTTCTAAGGCATGATTATAAAAGCTACTTAAATAGCCTATTCCTGGTTTAATCTAAGCCTTGTCTGTGAAACCAAACCAGAATGTTCTGTACTTGGTCTAAACCACGATGTTTTACCGGTCAGTGGTCTGGGTGAGGGCAAACAGATGGTCTTGACTGATGTATTAGGAATCTGATCATCTCCCAAAGTGACAGATGTTTTCTCTGGGTTCACTTGCCCTTTCCATGTATCAGTTGGATGTTTGTGTTCATGTTTATCTCTATTTGGGATTTGGCACATTCAGGCACTGTTCATATGATTTGATTCTGTTTATTCCTTCTCTAGTGTGCGATTACTGCAGCACAGGAGACTTGTACACATACTGGCTGATGATTGGTCAGTTCAGAGAGGATGTGGTAAAAGTGTTTGCTGCTGAATTGGGTTCTGCTTTAGGTAAGCAATGACGCTCATCTTGGATGCTTAGTGTCATGATGCATTAGAAATAATTCTAATATGCTGATTTGGTGCTCAAGAAGCTGGTTTGTAGAAATCGTTCGGGGTTATTTAAAAGAAATCTTTTGTAACCTTATACATGTCTTAACTCTTACTTTTGAGCATTTTAATGTGTCCTTGCTGAATAAAAATATAAATTTGGATGGAGGTGTATATTACAGGGTTTCTGCAATAAAGATATAGTTCTAAAAATTATTTTAAATGTAAAAGAGTCCACACCACAACTATAAAGATAATGAATTAAAAGTTGAAAGTGTATTTTTAAACAGTGAAGTATTGCTAATACAGCTCATTGTGTTTTTCCCTGGACACAAACATGATGATGTAGTGTCTTCCCTTCAATTTATTCCTTACATTTTGGTGAAAAGTTCTTTAAAAACTCTTAAATTTACCTTCCTAAAACATGCAGAACCCCTGCATTATATACATTTTAAGGAAACAATTTATAGGGTCCAAATCCCACTATTAACTTTTCTTATTAGCATGCATTTTATTAGGATTTTGGCTGTTTATTAGTACTTATAAATCACATTATTAATGCCTTTTTCTGCATGACCATATTCTACATCCCTTAATCCTACCCAATACCTAAACTTAACAACTTCCTACTAACTATTAATGAGCGGTAATTAGGAGAGTATTGAGGCAAACGTCATAGTTAATAGTGAGAATCGTACCCTAATCTAAAGTCTGACCAAATTTTATTTTATATTATAGTTCTTATATTATAGTCCTTAACGTTTTGTGCCAAAAATGTATCACAATACTCATGTTGTATCATCTCTGTTTAGGGTTCCTTCATGACTGTGCAATCGTCCACCGTGATGTGAAGGTATACACTGTTTTATATAATGATGTATTGATAATAAATATAATCCCTAAAATATCAGAAGAATGTCTTAAAACATTCCCTGTTGTATTTTTAACAGATGGAAAATGTCCTTCTTACAGATCAGGGTAAGGCAGCCTGTGTTCTTTATTCACTCCAGTAGAGGGCAGTGTGTGTCCGCTTTTTTCATGTAAACATGGAATCTTCCAGAACGTCTCGGCTTCACGCTTTCCGAGTATTTACATAAATATGACATCGCGATCGCAATACAATATTAACAAATAATCCATTTCACAACATTTCTGTTGTAATATTTCAATATTTGTTTGTTAAAATGCTGAAGTGAATATGACATCAAAACTTATAAAATTCAAATGTCACCAAACAAACATCTAGCCATAAATATATAATATGAAATGAATAATAATAATGAATGGTCTCCTAGAACAACAATATTGAAACCTTATAACCTATAATGATGAATAATCTTCTTACAGGCCACCTACGACTGGCTGACTTTGGTTTGTCCCGGCGTCTTGAGCGGGGAGGAAGGGCATTCACTATTTGCGGAACAATTCAATACATGGGTAAATCTATAATAAATCAAGAAATGAAAACAATGTGTGTTATATGTATATGCTGAACAAGCCATTAAATGATATTCATGGCTGAGCAAATGAAATGATGTTTATGTCTAGCTGTGTGTGGAATGTAAGCAAGATTGTCATGAAATCTGTCCCTTCAGCTCCTGAAGTCCTTAGCGGCGGTCCCTACAACCACTCTGCCGATTGGTGGTCTCTCGGCATCCTCCTCTTCGCACTGGCCACTGGAAAGGTGAGGACAAATGCACACATATTTGCATATGTTGTGTTTTTTTTTTTTTTTTTTTTGCTCATTGTGGGGTATATGATGTGATGTGTATTTTCTGCCGAGTCATTCTTCCCCTCCCTCCTCAGTTTCCAGTGTCCCCAGAGCCGGATCACTGTTGCATGTTGAGGAGGGTACGCAGCTTCCCTTATGAGATGCCAAAACACTTCTCTCCTCCTTTTGCTCTGCTGCTCACAGAGGTGAGATGTGGACACCTGACGAGGAGCTTTATTTGCCAAAATGTTCAAAGTAGTATCAGTAAAAAATTCCCTAAAAATGAGATCATTAAGTGTCACCTGGCCACCGGTGGGCCCAAATCCAATTCATTTTTAAAACCGTATACTAAACCTAAACTAATCTTGACAAACTATATATCATTTGAAAGCTTACAGTCTCTAGTTTCCATATTTGGTGATTGATTTTCAAAATAAATTACAGAGTAGCCGTAATTTATCAATTTGTAACAAGAATATTTTCATACTCCTAAGGCGTGTTTAGACCTTTATTTTGAGATAGTGATGAACATGAAAAATCATGAAAGAAAGGAGTAGAAACCTCAGTTTGTTTTTATGCCAAGAGTTCAAAAGATAGCCTCCATTCGATTATTTTAGAAAAAAAAAGGTCTTTATATATGAAATATAAAGAAAAAAATTAGGGCTGTCAAACATTAATCGCGATTAATCGCATCCAAAATAAAAGTTTGTGTTTACAATAATATATGTAAGCATGTGTGTGTGTGTAAATATATATATATATAATTATACACAGTGCACCCACATATATTATGTAAACACAAACTTTTATTTTGGATTAATCGTTTAACAGCCCTAAAAAAAATCATAGATTCACCATTTGAGATGTGGCAGGAAGCTATAACGCACATAATAGTTCTTTTTATGTGTTTCTTAGAGGTTGAATTGATATCGAAATCTGCGAAACTTCTCATATTACTTCTGAATAGGATGTCTACTTCATAAATTGTAAGAAAATTGTGGAAATAGAAGTTCACATCACTCAAAACACATATGGAAATGGAGGCGCCCTTATATGGGCAGTAATGGAGTCTGGTTGTGCCCTAGTGAAAAAGTTTGGTACTGTCGTCCTCAAACAAAATATTACTGAAAGCTCAGTTTTTGAGATATCAACCTAAAATTTGAAGCGCAACTTCCTTAGATTTTTGGCTTTGATTGTTTTGCAGTTTTAGAGTGTCCCAGGTTTTGAAAATAGATATTTGATATAAAATATGAATAATAAAAATGTTTATATTGTACATTTTCATAAACTCAAACTTGTATAACTTTTTTTCCATTTCACTTTCTTAATTTATTTTACGTCTACAAAAATCTGCCAAATGTCTTCTTCAAAACAAGACCAATCTTACATCTATATTCCAAAGCATTCTTGAATTACAACCATTTAAGTTTGAATTGTGCATTTTCCCCAAAAATTATTTATATTTTCATTTATATTCCAAAAAAAGGGGGGTGACACTTAAGGGTTTAAAAAATATTTTTCAAAATCAATAAAAAAAAAAATCCTATCATAAAATGGATTGCCTAGATTATTTGGGTAATTTATTTCAGATCATTTTATGCTGTGATTTTTGATTGCGATTCTGAACAGTTTGAGACTTTGAGATCCCTTCTGAAATGAATGGAGGAAACATGTGAGGTTACTCTGTAAAAAATGTATTGGAGCAAGTCTTTCTACTTCAAAATGTCATCTTTAATTCAATGTGTTACGTGCAATATATTTGTAAGTATTTGTGAAATTTCCTTGCAATTTCAAAGTAAAAAAAAATAAATTCTAAGTAAATCCTGCACATTTTATTTCAGTGTACTAACAACTTTTTCTCAGGAGATACACCTGAGAAGCAGGAAAGTCTATTTGCTCTCTATTTAAGCTCAATAATGATCTTATTTGTGATTCTTTACTGTGAGGACCTTTAAAAAATTAAGGCAGAGCACTAATTCCTGGTGTTGATGTCACTTTTTAACAAATCACAAGGAATAACTGCGTTACCTCAATCATTTCAACTCATTTTTTTCTCTCCTCAGCTTCTTTGTAAGACCCCAGGACGTCGCCTTCGTACACTGGAACGCTTCAAGCGCCAAACCTTTTTCCACGGCACGCCATTTGATTCCCATCTGCTCCAAAAGACCCCCATGGAGCTGATCGTGGAGCTGAAGAACCGGCCTGACCGGCCTGCCAAATCCCGTCGAGGCCTGACCCTGGAGCCCTTCGCAAACTTTGACTGCGACTTTCTCTTAAACTCACCCTGCACACCCACAGTCCCAGACCTCTCCCCAACTCTGGCCAACATGGAGCGGGTAGAAGCGCTCATGCAAATCAATGTACCTCAGGACGACGCTTCCCAAAGAGAAGTGTTTGTTTAACTTTTTTTTTTTTTTACAGTGTGTTCACACTTGCCAGGTTTGGTTTGATTAAAATGAACTCGGGTGCGATTGCTCTGTTAGTGCGGTTCATTTACATAAGCGTGAACTCTGCCATCCGAACCCTGGTGCGCACCAAAAAGCAGAATCAGACCCCTCAAAAGACGAGTCTCGATACACTCCCGAACGAACATATATGAATGCAACATGGACCAAAGACAGGTAAATGAACCAAAAACGGGACATGATGTCACACGATGCAACCCTAAAAAGAGGTATTGTTTTGGATGTTCAGTCAAAAAATATGTCATAAAAGCCATTTATTGTTTTGTATCTTTAGATTCGGTGTAAAAATAATGTGAACGCTAAGCAAACCAGGACTAAATGTTTCATTTTCTATTTTGGTTTTCTTATCAAAAGAAGCAAGAGAACCGAACTACTTAGTATGTGGGGGAAAGTTCAAACCTTAATTGTAGCTTATTCTTCCGTGAAGGGATATGCTTAAGTGTATTTCATTTTTATTGAGACACTCTAGCTCTTACATTGAATTCCATACCTTTTGTTGAGACATTTAGTGAAATGTGGTTCATAGTTCCTCACGTCCTTTGACGTTATTTGACTATTTTGTCCTTATTAATAAGCCAGCCCTGCATTTACTTTCAACAAACATACCATAAATTCAGTTCTTCCTGGTTTTATGTTTTGAAAGCTGTGCAAACCCTCAGGGATACGCTAATGCTAAAAGGATCAAATCATCACTCATTTTGTAATTATTAAACCTAAGTCTCGTGAAAAAGCATTGTTAATAGAAAAATTGTAAAATCCCAAAAAGTGGACATCTATACTTTTATATGAAACAATATGCTTAGCACTGACTGTTCATTGTATTTGCATAATGCACTTGGGAGTGAATGGGAAAGGAACTGTGGTTATGTTGTTATACTGATTTTCCTATTGGCTTTATTGTTCCTATTGTTGTTTTAACCAATGCTTTAGGCCTGGTTGAATCAATGCCCATGTATGCATGAATAACCTTGTCTTTGTCCTGGAATGACTGTTCTTGTTTTACGCCCCGAATGCCTGACACCAGTGATCCTTTATTAAATACTAAGCAAAGAAAGGGGAAGAAATGTAGTAAAATGTTTCTTTTTTCATTCAATATTGTTATTGATGCTGTATGTGGTAATTTTAGAAGCTCCGCCCAGCAGGGACACAGCACTGCAGTTTCAGCTACTGCTATTATTGAGCTACAATAAGATTTTTCCCATACTAAATAAAAGAATCCTTTTAAAATATAACCAGTCATTTTTTGGTTTATCTAATAGTATAGTGGATATTGCATATATAATCAATTGACAAATGATTTGTAAGAAAAAAATAAATGTTTTATGCAAATGTTAGCCTATAATTTTAGAACTAGCTATTTATTCTTACATTTTTCATTTGTTTTTCACTTTTTAAAAAGCCTACGTGCTCGTAAACACACCTCAAGCAATGTAATGTGGAAGTGCGGGGTCACTTTAAAGACTCATGAATATTAACCATTATTATAATAAGGTCGTGACCAAAGCCACGCCCCTATGTGGGTTGCTTTTTCTAAGCGGTCACGTTGCGTTGCGGCATTGAAACTGGAGGCTGTCGAAATCACAGGGCATCTTTTGAATCACTCTCCTTAACAGGTAAGTGAGTAAATTCTTTCATTTAAATAAATATATAGAGATATAAGTATGTGTGTAATTGTATTGACACTGCAACTTTCATAGATGGCATGTCATTTATTTTATCAGATCATTTTTCAATGTTGAATATCATTTTGTTAATTCCTTCTGAATTGTACTCAAACGAATGTGTGTGTTGTGTGTTTAAATGTACTGTTTACTGTACGTTTATTTGCTTGTATGTCAAGTTAATGCGTCATCCGACAGGTGGTTCGCATTTAGTTATCAACGGCCTTCTCCATCATGATACAATGGTGATACGACATATAAAAGCAGGTCTCGTTAATTTCGGCGTGAAATTTTCATTTTTGACTCAAAAATTAAGCAACTAACTTGTATAAAGAGACAACATCATCATGTCGAAATTCAATGTCATCCTCATGGGTGACGACACCACCATCAACATCTCTCTCTTCCGTGAGTTATATTTAACGGTAGTGTAGCTAACGTTAACTGACAAACCAGTGTTTATTTCACAGAATACGCAAATTAAAGCATCGTATTCATGCGTAGGTCTATACAGCATCACGAATGAGACTGCTGTCTGCTGAAGGGAGTGTGGCTGATGATCTGCACGTAGGCATTTCTAACGTTACATCAGTGTAGCTTAGCTTAGCGGTTGTGAGCTAACGTGATGAAAATAGCGTTTCCTGGTGTCCTTCAGATTCAATACACATCCTCTCGAAAGGGCTATTAAACAAATTTTCATCCAATTTAGGATCTGTCAAGAAAGTCCATCACTTAATGTTCCCTTCCGGTCGCTTTAACATCTCATACACTGTCACCGACGCAACGCGGCACGCGCGTATCGAGCTGCGTCACAGCAGTGCGGGATGTTTGTAATGAATCACGCGAGCTGTGTTCTTCTCTCATCATCCTGTCGCGTGACGTGTATACGTGCTGAAGATGGAGTCTCTCCTCTCTTCTGAGGACACAGCTGTACATGTATCAAGGTTAAACGGGCTAAGCTGATGATGAAGACTAAGCTAGGGATGTACGGTTCTCTAAATGGTGGCCTCTGACGCTTATTTTTTCTTTCATTTAATATCTTCTTCAAAATTTAGCATGGCCAGTGTAATTCCATGCATAATACATCTTTTTGAAGAAGAACATGTGATATTTTTCAGTGTTATATGTATTTAAAGTAAACAGTTTAGTAGTCAAATAACTGTCAAGAACTATACTACCCATACACCTGAAGTGAAATCCACCAATTAGAGAAGTCAGTGTTAAAATGGAAACTGAAATAGTTTCTAAGGAGCTGAGCAGACACTCTCAAACAGCTATTTGTAAATTAAGGAATATTTTTCAATATTGAACTTGATGTCAAAATCAGAATCGTCAATTTTATTTATTATTTTCATAAATTATTTATGTGTACATCATTTTTTTAAACGAATCTGCCCTCATAATCTTTTATAAAAATAACTTCTCACCCTAGCAACGACTTCTCTTCTCTGATGACTCACGTGAGATCGACCAATAGCAAACCATAGCCATCTAATAAATTGCATATGGACAAAATCAAGTCCTGCACTAAACATTTTTTTCTGTATTACTATTTTTATCTGTACTGGCCGTGACAAATTGTCGCAAAGACGGTCTGTTAGGGTGTGGCGGGGGGAGGGGTAGCCTTTCCCCCATTACTCCAACCTGCAGGTATCCCTGTCTCCAAAAATGCACGGTCACTGTTGCGCATGATGCGGTGCAGAGAAACTGATCTTGTCAAAGAGAGACAGACTGAAACAATCAGCTGTCACTTATGCCTGAAGCATTTTCTTTGAGAAGCATCTTCTGCAAGGCTCTCTACATTAAAAAGTGAAAGGTGTCAGTAACAGTCAGGAGTTGTTCTTCACAGCCATAACTGATTATAGATAACTGCGTCATCCTGCTATTTTTAGCTTTAGCCTAAAGCATTAGCCTACGTATATCAGATTGATGTCTTGTAGACGTTACTTTGATCCACTCTGTGATTTACTAAATGATTTAGAAGTGCAGTGTCTAATAAACAACAGTGACATCAAGACTCATCAAATATATTCACTTGCAGTGTGCATTACAAACACTGATGACGCTTTGTAAATGGATAGGTTTGCTGTTGTTTAAATGGAGCTCATCTATTAAATGTCTCATAATAAACTGACGTTAGCAAGCAGTCTAAATAATATTGTATCATAATAAAAAAAAAACTTTCTATAGCATCTTTATCTCAAAGCAATTTACAAAAATAAATTAAAGATGCAAAATAAAAAAACATGCTAGCAAGAACACAATATAAAATAACTAGGGCTGTCAAACGATTAATCGCATCCAAAATAAAAGTTTTTGTTTACATAATGTATGTGGTTGCACTGTGTATAATTATGTTACATAAATATAAATACACACATGCATATATAATTTATATAAAATATTTATATTTATACAAATGATATATCAATCTATATACAGTATATACATGAAAATATTTCTTAAATATATACAAGCATGTGTGTGTATTTAAATATAAAATAATTATACACAGTGCACCCACATATATTATGTAAACACAAACTTTTATTTTAGATGCGATTAATTGTTTGACAGCCCTAAAAATCACAATTAAAAGTAATCTCATGAACGCTACCCAGTGAAGTGAGTTTTGGGACTCACTTACTACATTTAAATAACAATAAAAAATACAAATACATTACAATAATTCAAATATGTATCAATAATATTTAATTATAAAATGTAATTATTTGTAATATGGACCTGTATTGAAGTACAGTTTGCGTCTTGGAAACATAAGGTTTAGTACACAGAGATTATCCCATGCTTTATGTGACAACAATTGTCAAGCAAAGGGCAAATTAAAGTCCCTTTGACTTAGGACTAGTGGACACCTATTCATCACGGGTCATTGACTGTGGTCATACATCAAGATGACCTCTGTTTGTCCTTTAAACACAATGAAGCCAATACAGCATG
This sequence comes from Pimephales promelas, assembly GCF_988280905.1. NCBI lineage: Eukaryota > Metazoa > Chordata > Actinopteri > Cypriniformes > Leuciscidae > Pimephales > Pimephales promelas. The sequence goes on from NC_142787.1 coordinate 29,355,978, forward strand.
GCCTTTAGCATTAGCATTGTTCAAACTACAGCCAGACAGTGATGACTCCTATATTACACAGAGTGAAGAAGTGGAATGTTAAAAGCGTGCCGTAACACATCCCTCGCAGAACCCAAAGATTTGATATTGCGTGATGAATGAGGTGAGCGGCTGCCGTAGGCCGTGTTTTCCCATGTTCAACAAATTAGAATCATTCACAGAGCTTCAGAGATGTGTGCTTCCCTGTATTCTCTCATTAAAACCCACAATAATTAATTTCAGTAGATTAGAATCTCAATTAAGGACAGTATGTGAAAGGTTTCTCATTCTGTGTGCATAAAGGTGGTGTGCTTATAGCCTGAGCGCATCCAACTGTGATATACATCGACACAGACCAGCCAGTTTGTGCCGGTTTTGGCTCGTTCCATTCAGCATAGAGATGGGGGAGCACTCACCCGAGAAGAGAGTGAGAAAAGAACCTTTGTGAAAAAGAAAAGCATTTAATTTTATTGAATTTGTGCTTGCGGTGTACCTTAAATTTTAAAAGTATGAAACTGTACTTGATGATATAACAAAAGTCCACGTTTATCACTGTTTCTTAAAGTCTGCATGAAATCAAATTTGACTAATCTCCTTTTAACATGTAATATTGTAGTGTTTATTATAAATGATTTATCTGTGCTCTTCATTATTTTAAAAAAAAATTCATGTACCCTTATAATCTTTAATCAAATACATTACCCTTCCCTCCCCCATCGAAACGACGTCTCTTCTATTTCGGTCACGTGCAATGGCGAAAGGGTGCGGCCAGATCCGATGAGGGTGCGCCGCCTCTCAGAGAATCGCATTCAAATCTGCCTCCATATTGTTTGCAACGTCCAACCTCCTAGATCCAATCAATTCCCGAAGGGCGAAATCAAGCCCCGCCCTACATTATTTTCTAATTTCAGAAGCCGTTTCACTCGGATATACGTCACAACAAGGAAAATATGACAATCTCAACTTCCGTTTCATGCCGACATTAACACACGTATAACACACTTAAACAGTATACATTTAAAAGTGCACTTTGTAAATTCCATTTTATATTATTGTTTTAATAATATTTGTCATGCTTTAAAGGGTTTATGACATAGATTTTTATTTTATTTTAATGTTTTTTGAGGTTCACTTCTAATGTAAATAACGTTTTTTGCTCGCACACAAAAAAACAAAACAAATATACATGTGGAAAAACAATTATTTTCAAGCCTCATTCTGACCCTCTTTCTGAAATGATCCGTTTTTTTTTTTTGTTTTTTTTGATTTACCGAAAAAGACTTTTAAAGTAGAGCCCGACCGATAAAGGATTTTGAAGGCCGATACCGATACAAATATTTGTTGGTTTTAAAATCCGATATATCGGCCGATATTTTTTTTATTATTATTATTTCAGAAACATGCAACAAAACATTAACAAATTTCCCTAACATTGATTATTTGTAGTTATGTATGAGTTTAACTAAAATAATACAGTATGATAATGCATTTTAAAAAGAAACTTGTTTCTTTTGTTGCAACAGAACAGAGGAACCAAAGCTCATTAATGTTAACGTTAGCGGTCTTCAACTGGCGATAGCGGCATTAGCTAGCTTTGTGGTTAGCTAGTCTATGATGAGTCATAATTTAGCAATGGATAACCTCATACTGCAAATTGTAAAATATACATTTTCATTATAACAGGCCAAGGAGAGATGATGCGCCTCATTGCTATAACTGTCACGCGCTAGTAAAGAATTACTTCAGTCACATTGTCGAAAGTTAAAAGGACAGTCAGTCAACTACACTGGAACAACATACAAGCTAATTCCGCTTCACTCTCGGCTTGTTTAACAGCAGCAAAACTGGACATGATGGTCACAAATTTTGTCATGCTTATTTGAGTTAAGAGAACTGATGGGGATGTCCTTTTAATTGTTATTTAAGTAACGTATGTCTCGTGACCAACTCAACGAGTGTTGCCAACAGGAACGGTGTAGAGTGCCCTCTGGTGGACAAATTATACAACTCTAACGCTCATGACATGGTTCAAGCGTGTTTCGTTCGTTTTTAATTTATTTTTGAAATATTCATTTATCGGCCATTATAACTGCCGATACCGATAGTTTGGAAAATGCCTAATATCGGCCGGCCGATATATATCGGTCTGGCTCTATTTTAAAGTTTAACATTAGTTTAACTTTTTTAAAGTTTAACATTATTAAAGTAATATTCTGTGCCCTTTAAATGAAATGCTGTGTCAGTGTAGCTCTCTAAAGTGAGTAGTAACAGACAGTCGCAGACAGTGGGGCAGGTCTAATGGGGATTGACAGCAGAGATTAGAGAGCTGTGATTGCATAACAGCAGTGGATAAAACTGCTCTGCTGGCTTTAGTCTGCATTATGCAATTCAGCCTCACTGAAGAGCTGTGAAGGAGAGTGGGCAGGAATATTAACCAACCTTTTTAGATAAAACTGTGTCCCATTCTTCAGTCTGTTCATTCATAGCCAGCAGTTCGATGTTTCCAGGTGACGGCTTGTTCCTTGTGTGAGACTGTTTCTAAGCTGCCGGAAACATTCGAGTCATGTTCTGACTCTCAAATTAAGAGCTGAGCAACTTTTCGACATGTAAAATAAATGTTTCTTAAACAGAAAATCAGCATATTAGACTTATTTCTGAAGGATTACGTGACACTGACTGAAGACTGAAAATGAATTGAATGAATTACATAATACATGATTTGTTTGTTTATGACTCTACAAGTTCGATTAAATACGAGGGAAATATTAAATGGTCTAAAATTTGAAGGAAAAACGAAATGCTAACGAAAACTTTGTTAATGTATTTATTTGACAAAATTATTTGGTTATTATTTTATACAATTTATAAAATTATTTAATAAAAGTCAGGCTTTATATTAAAATAAAAAAAACAGCTCTTAGGAAAAATCATTGACTACTACAACATAACCAGTTTTAAATATTTTGTTGGTTCTCTCTTGTTTTTGCATCTTCATAATTTCATAAATTCTTGAATGACAGGGTGGCCAAAAATGATGTCCGTACAATTGATTCCAAGCACAGCCACATAATATAATTACAAAATCTTTATCAAGTTGTACTGATATTAAAATAAAGGATGAACATTTAAAAGAAAATTTGGCCACTACTGTGTGTTATATATATTTAGTTAATATGAACTAATATTAAATTGTACTAATATTTAAATAAAAGATGAAAATGTAAATTGCCCTAGGCAGGACATTAGTTTTGGCCATTACTGTGTGTGTGTGTATAGATAGATGTTCCAATATGTGAAGTTGCAGGTGAGATGGATGAAGTGACAGTGGTGTCTCCTCTGTTGCAGGTCACTTTGAGCCACAGACATCATGACGCACCAGTACCCCGCACTCACTACTGAGCAGAAGAAGGAGCTTCAGGACATCGCTCAGCGTATCGTAGCTCCTGGGAAGGGCATCCTCGCTGCAGATGAGTCCACAGGTCAGTGACGGTTGCACCGCATATGAATGTAACGCATTCAGTTTGATCATTCACTCCCCTTGATGGTTGTTGCTCTGTCATCCTTTGGAAAACCAGACATAATGCAAACAGTGACTGAAACACCTACGTCTTCTTTCTGCCAGTCCCTCTAACACAGTGTTACTCGTTGCGCGTTTCGCTAAGCTTTAATTTGTGGCTCGTGTGGTCGACCAATATTGTTTTTTTTTATAAAACCTACATTTATATATATATATATGAAGAGTTCAGATGCAAAAGCCTCTAAGTGCCATTTGAAATTTTCTTCTAAAATGATAATTTTTATCAAGCTTGTATATTTAAGTTCAGTAATTTCACTTAAATGGCAATGATGATTACCTATTAATTGTCATTTAAGTGAAATTACTGAACTTAAATATACAAGTTTGATAAAAATGGTCATTTTAGAAGAAAATTTCAAATGGCATTTAGAGGCTTTTGCATCTGAACTCTTCATATATTATATACTGTATATATATATATATATATATATATATATTCGGCCACCCTAAAGATGTAGCTCACTAGTTATAGCCCTACTTGTTTTTAGATAGCTACTTGTTTTATATATATATACTTTATAGTTATTTTAATCAATATTTAATAAATTAGAAAACAAATCTTTAAAATAAACACGCTTATACTTTAGATGGCAACTTCTTGAATCCGCAATCCTATTACAGTTTTTTTTTTAATTAAGTAATTGCTTAAAAATATATGAATATTTGTGTAAAAGGGAAGTAAACACTGTAACAAGGCACTCAATAATCTGGTAGTTTCATGCGCACTGGTAATCATATTTTTTAAGTAACAAGTAACACAAATTTTACATACAGCACACAGTGAAAACAATATGAATATGAGATATGACACAGTAGGCAACTGGATATAGCACATCGGCCAATCAGAAAAACGTATCGGCCGATGCTGATATTTTAAAAATGCCATATGTTGGCCTTGGCGATATATCGGTCGACCACTAGCTATAACATGAAGACCAGACCGTGAAGACCAGTACTCTTAACACAATGATGTGTATGTCTGCGTCTATGTAGGTAGTATGGCAAAGCGTCTGAACCCAATCGGCGTGGAGAACACAGAGGAGAACCGTCGTCTTTATCGCCAGCTCCTTTTCACCGCTGACGAGCGCATTGACAACTGCATTGGTGGCGTTATCTTCTTCCACGAGACCCTCTATCAGAACGCTGATGATGGCACATGCTTTGCCAAATTGATCAAGGACAGGGGCATGGTTGTGGGAATCAAGGTACAAGAACAATAACAGTGGTGTGATTAAAACGTCCGGTGCGTCACGTCATCGGCTGCTTAAATCAAATGTGCTTTGGTTGGTGCTCAGCCCTTGTCATAAATCACATCTATTTAGTGTTTACAACCACAGATATATTTAAATACACACAAGTACTAGCAAAAAAAATACATTTATAGTGTAAATGCACACGGCTGGAAGCGGCAATAGTAATCCTTTCAATTATAATTTGACGATGTTTTTATTCATATCAGATACACATTGCGTTGGTAACTGTAAATTTTACTCTATTCTTCTCCCAGTTCATTTTTATGTAATGTAAATCCAATTGCAGTGCAATTTAACACATTTTTTATTTATTTTAACAATGTAACACATCCTTGCTGAAAAAAAAAATTGAATTTCTTTCCAAAAAATAATTCTGATCCCAAACTTTTAAACGGTAGTGTAAATGCTACTTCTTAAATAAAATGCTGTTCTTTTTTTAAACTCTTTATTCATCAAAGAATCCTGAAAACAGTATCACAGGTTATAAAAAAATCTACGTAGCAGAACTATTTTCAACGTTGTTATTAAATCAGCATATTAGAATGATTTCTGATTCTGAAGATCTGATTCAAAAACATTAAAAGTAGTAATGTTTCCGAACTTTTGGCTGGTACACAAACACACACATACATGTGTGAGGGAAGATTTTTAGATAACACTGTTGGCGAAAGATCATAATAAGATTATCAGGTTAATCGAGGTTGTTCATGTTTGCCTCAGCCAAGTATTCTAATTGGTACAAGACCTTTTTAGCTGTTTGAAGATGTATTTGTGTAAATGTACGTTTGAAATATTCTTCCAGATTATACATCTATTATTGCTTTGTATGTATAATTTATAGTTGAATAAACCAGTTTTAACAATTTACTTTTTTAGGAGTGGATTATTAGCAGATTGATCCTAAAGCAGGTTGTCCTCTTTTTCAGGTTGACAAAGGTGTCGTCCCTCTGGCAGGAACAAACGGAGAGACCACAACACAGGGTAAGCTTACAGTCACCGCTATTTTATTTGTTTAAAAGGATGTCCGTTGTGGCGTTATGTCAATGGGATACCTGTTTTGTCTTAAGGGCTCGATGGCCTGTCAGAACGCTGTGCTCAGTATAAGAAAGACGGTGCAGACTTTGCCAAGTGGCGCTGTGTGCTGAAGATCAGTGAGACCACTCCCTCAGAGTTAGCCATCATGGAGAACGCTAACGTCCTGGCTCGCTACGCCAGCATCTGCCAGCAGGTGAGCTGGCCAGCTTTGTGTTGTTGTTGTTAACTAAAATGAATATAATTAACAGTTTAGTTCAGGTTTAGTTACCCAATAGTGAAAATTCTGTCATTTTACATTTTAACAAAATCTGAGAGATTTCTGTCCCTCCATTGACAGTCTCGCTAGACAGTACTGGCTTGACGTGTGAGAACAAACCTCATTGGTTCTCAAACGTGATGCGTAACACAAGAATGAACCTCATTGGTTCTTGCAGAAGCTCAAATATGATGCGTAACACTAGAATGAACCTCATTGGATCTTGCTGAAGCTCAAACGTGATGCGTAACACAAGAATGAACCTCATTGGTTCTTGCAGAAGCTCAAATATGATGCGTAACACAAGAATGAACCTCATTGGTTCTTGCAGAAGCTCAAACATGATGCGTAACACTAGAATGAACCTCATTGGTTCTTGCAGAAGCTCAAACATGATGCGTAACACAAGAATGAACCTCATTGGTTTATGCAGAAGCTCAAACATGATGCGTAACACTAGAATGAACCTCATTGGTTCTTGCAGAAGCTCAAACATGATGCGTAACACTAGAATGAACCTCATTGGTTCTTGCTGAAGCTCAAATATGATGCGTAACACTAGAATGAACCTCATTGGTTCCTGCAGAAGCTCAAACATGATGCGTAACACTAGAATGAACCTCATTGGTTCCTGCAGAAGCTCAAACATGATGCGTAACACTAGAATGAACCTCATTGGTTCTTGCTGAAGCTCAAATATGATGCGTAACAAAAGAATGAACCTCATTGGTTCTTGCTGAAGCTCAAACGTGATGCGTAACACAAGAATGAACCTCATTGGTTCTTGCTGAAGCTCAAATATGATGCGTAACACAAGAATGAACCTCATTGGTTCTTGCTGAAGCTCAAACATGATGGGTAACACTAGAATGAACCTCATTGGTTCTTGCAGAAGCTCAAACATGATGCGTAACACTAGAATGAACCTCATTGGTTCTTGCAGAAGCTCAAACATTATGCGTAACACTAGAATGAACCTCATTGGTTCTTGCAGAAGCTCAAACATTATGCGTAACACTAGAATGAACCTCATTGGTTCTTGCAGAAGCTCAAACATTATGCGTAACACTAGAATGAACCTCATTGGTTCTTGCAGAAGCTCAAACATGATGCGTAACACTAGAATGAACCTCATTGGTTTATGCAGAAGCTCAAACATGATGCGTAACACTAGAATGAACCTCATTGGTTCTTGCAGAAGCTCAAACATGATGCGTAACACAAGAATGAACCTCATTGGTTCTTGCAGAAGCTCAAACATGATGCGTAACACTAGAATGAACCTCATTGGTTCCTGCTGAAGCTCAAACGTGCTGCATAACATTAAATCTCTTCAGTAAATTTGGATTAAACCGCTCAATTCATCCTCTTTATGGGCTTTTAGAAGCATCAAAGTAGTAGTTGCGTAGCTGTCAATGGGAAATCTCTCAGATCTCATCAAAAACGAACCCTTTAAAAATCGTTGTCGGAAAAAAGCTGAAAATAGCTTATAATACGTAATATTGTCTTTGTTTTTTCAGAATGGCATTGTGCCCATTGTGGAGCCAGAGATTTTACCTGACGGTGACCATGACTTGAAGCGTTGCCAGTATGTTACAGAGAAGGTACGTAAAAAGTGAAATCAAATTATATCATTCCATTTCCAACTAGACTGGTTATAATGGTGTGTGGCATGATACATGGTTGCATTTACTTTTCCTATTTCCCATGTATTTCCAGGTCCTTGCTGCCTGCTACAAGGCCCTGTCTGACCATCATGTCTATCTGGAGGGAACTCTTCTGAAACCCAACATGGTGACACCTGGTCACTCCTGCCCCACCAAATTCAGCAACCAGGAGATCGCCATGGCAACAGTGACAGCCTTGCGCCGCACCGTTCCCCCCGCAGTAACAGGTGAGTCTATAGAGACACTACCAACTGTTGGATTCACTAGTTTTGAGGCCTAAAGAATGAGGTTGCTGGGTATTTATAGAATGAGTAGTTACCTCTGGAAACATCGTGTTTTTAAAAAGTGTGAGCAGTAAACATTATGTGGTGAGATCATAGTCCCATTTTAGAAAATTAGCATAATCCGTTTTGAAATTCCTCTGGCAGGTGTGACCTTCCTCTCTGGAGGTCAGAGTGAGGAGGAGGCGTCCATCAACCTGAACGCCATCAACACCTGCCCTCTGAATAAACCCTGGGCCCTCACCTTCTCTTACGGACGTGCCCTGCAGGCCTCTGCCCTGAACGCCTGGCGCGGGTCCAAGGACAACGAGAAGGCCGCCGCAGAGGAGTTCATCAAGCGTGCTGAGGTCAGTTGTTCATATCATTTCCTCATTAAGGTGCATTCAAATGACCCTAATTTCACGGGCAAATAAGGTCCATAGACTTTTGTCAATAGTCGCTTTCGAACCAAGCAGTTTTCTGTTGGTCAATCTCTGGAGAAATCTTGCTCTCATACAAAATTCCTGATTGCGTGGATGGAATCTGTTGTTAGCATATTAGCATAAACTTTTATTTAAGCGAATTTCTTGAAACTATTATTAATATTCAACCCTCTACGGACACACTGAGGCTCGAGTCTCCCATTGGCTAGTACATTTTTTTTTATTTTACTCGCCAGACTTTTTACGTGGAATGAAAGAACAATGCTACATAAATATAAAATAAACATTTCAAACACTAATAAAGTCAAGTATTTGTTCTTATTTGTTTAATCAAACTACATGCAATTGCACAAATAAACACTATTGAACAAAGATGCAAATTAAATGAATGGGTTTTTCAGGTAGATCTAACAGCAGTTCGTTGAAGATTAGGTACAGACATCGAATAATCAAATGTAAAATACTGCATAGTCTCTCTTCACTGTATAAATTAAATACAGACGAATCCTTATTATGGTTATTATTCACGATAAATAGTTTAGTAATTGAACAACCCTCTACAAAAAAAAAAACTGAATAACTTTTGTAACTTTAATCAGGATTCTGTATTTTATAATTATATACGTCTGTATTTTATAATTTTTATTATAATATAATTATAATTAGATTATAAGATTATATAAGATTAAAAGATTATAATTTTTTGTAGCAAAATAATCATGATTCTCACTTAAACCATTATCTTGTAGCCCTAGTTTTCGACTAAATTAAAACCTTAATTTCTCTTTCGCTGCTTCGGTACAAAATTTTGCTACATGGCTCCATCATATCACTAATTTAATGACAGTTTTCTGGTAAATATATGGATTGATGAACATGAACTGGAAAATAATATAATATAATAAATGTAATATATATAATTACAACATTTTTATAACGATAGAGCTATGTGAATCACTTTTTGTAATTATTGGGTTAATTATTGTTTTGTTATTGTTAATGTAAGGCCTGTCTGAACCTGCTGACCTTTGTGAACTTTCCTCAGGCTAATGGATTGGCTGCTCAGGGCAAGTACGTCTCCAATGTAACCAGCGGAGCAGCGGGACAGTCCCTTTACGTGGCCAATCATTCCTACTGAACATCCTGCATCCCAACGTTCCAGCTTCCGCCAGCCAATAGTATAATGCACAGCTGCTACCGTTCCTGTCACCAACCAATCACAGGCCTGCGCTGTCTTCTGTACTTTAGGGTTGTCATTGCAATGTCTTATATATCTATTTAAAATGTATAACAGAAATGGGAAAAATAAATACAAAGATTATTTTTGTTTTTGAAGAGTTCTAGGCGTGGTTTCATGCTAAAAACAAGGAAACAGTATTATTATTTTTGTGGGCCCTTAGCAAATGTATGTCAGACTTATTTTTATTATTATTCCAATTTAAGTCATTCCAATTCAGGCACCAGCCACTCGAGTAGACTTGTCACATTCCTTTCAGTGCAGTATGGCCTCACCGGTCCTCATAATGATGCGTGGATGATGCGAGTACTGGACTTTAGATCATAGATCATATTGAAAATGAAACTAAGCAATGTAAAATTGCTAGTTAACATTATTAACTCCAGAATCAAGAATATTATTTTGTGTTTCCGCATATAATATTATTATATTTTCTGGGATGTGTGACTGATTACGGTTCAAGAAATTTAATATAAAATACTACTACTAACAATATTAGTTTGAAAACAAGGACAGTTATTTTAGAGTTGTATTCTGTTGTGTTGTGTGCTTGAGTGTATCATGCTTTCACTTTCCTCCCCGTGTTTGTGACAGTGCTACATGAATAATAAACTTGTGTTGGTTCTGGTTGTAAACGGCGGAGCAGACCATACTATGGAGCTTCTGGGACGGGGAGCACTCCCTGCTCTGTTGACAAAATGTGATATTGTGATTTGATGTTGTTCTCTGAGCACTTTGACTGTCAGATAGTAAAAACTAAAATAAAAATACTGTAAACCCCCAGATCGTCTTTGTCCATTATTGTGCAGGAACACCACAGTTTACATGTACACATTCTTTGTATTCTACAGTTTTCCTCCACAGACCCCCAGCAATTAGCTGAATTTTACGCATGTTTAGTTCTAAGAAAAGAGGCACAAATCCAATGTCTTTATGTTGTGAGACCTATAGATGAATATTACCTAAAAGAATAACCTAGCATGAAAAGTTTTAAATGCATCAATACCCATATCACTGATCAATGTTTACCGTATGTGGATAAAGCCTACATTCATCTTCGTCATATAAAACAATCGAGTCTCTTCAGAAAATGTATAAACTGTTCAATTTATATGGATTAGTTTTACGATCTCTTTATGAACTTTTTGAAGCGTCAAAATGGTAGTTGCGTAGCTGTCAATGGAGAGACAGAAATCGCTCATTTTTAATTAAAATAACTTCATTTGTGTTCCAAAGATGAATGAAAAACGTATGGGTTTGGAACGACATGGGGGTGAGTAATTAATAGCAGAAATTGGATTTCTAACCCTTGAAGCCTGGTCTGTGAAATTAGGGTCAGTATTATATTTAAGCCACGTTTTATAAATTACAAATCATATTTTTATATGGTGGAACAGACCAATCGTTAATTTAAAGTGATAGTTCACCCAAAACTGAAAATTCTGTCACGATTTACTCATCATGATGTTGTCCAAAATGAAGACTTCCATGCTGTGACTGTAGGGGGCGCTGTTGTCTCCCTTAACCTTACCTTGCTTTCTCAACCTGCCTTCATTCGGTCACAGAAATCGGTGTTTAAAAACATAAAATCAGATATTTTTGCCTCCCTGTTTTTTGTACATAAATGGAAGTCGATGGTAACCTAAATATATCGGGTGCCAACATTCCAACATTCAAAATCACTTATTTTGTGATTTGCAGAAGAAAGAAATGTATACAGGTTTAGAACAACATGAGGGTTCTAGATGACAGAATTTTAATTTTGAGGCTGAACTAACCCTTTAAAAGTGGCATAATTTACCGGACCTGCATACCGGAAGAAAACAAAAACGAATCGGCGACGCTAAACCCGCCCCTTTTAACTCTGATTGGAAGACTCGGTGCCTTCTAGCGTCTGATTGGATAGAATCGACCAATCGCGTGCCATGCGGTAGTCATTTCACACAGCAATGGCAGCACTGCAGCTTGGTGAGTCTTGCACATTAATTCAAAACGATTTCCTGATTTTTCTCTCGAAATTGTTTTAGTCTTCACGTATATTTGTCACGAATTTCCATTTATGAGTACATGACACTAAAGCCAAATGTCAGCGTCTTGTTAGCTCAGTTATGTTAAGCTCTGGTTCATGTTGAAATGGTAGTGTTGGGTCATTCACTATCGTGTTTGTGAATGTATGGACGCATGTGTTTACCACATTTTGAATGTGCAGTCCCTATTTAGTATCATTCCCTAAATATTTCCTTTTGTTTACACTAGAAAAGCAGCGAGGTCGATATGCTGCTCTTGCCATCGCTGCAGTGGTCACTGTTGTGGGCATCCCACTATGGTGGAAGACCACACAGACCTACCGCGCCTGGCTGCCTTTCTCTGAGATCAGCGAACTCGACAGCCTCCAGGTGACAGACTCTGCATCCTTCCTCAAGTCAGAATCAGCAAGGCTTAAATCAACTTGCGCTGACATTGCAGTGTCATTGTTTTGTCTCAATATGCACACCAGTAATGTTTTATTTTAAAGCATGTTTATAAAATCTACTTAAATGCTAAATCTAAGCCTTGTCTGTGAAACCAGGCATATAAAATCTGAAATGATACATTATCATGTCACGTGTGTGTTTAACAGCTCCAGCTTAGTGTTGATATCGAGGTGGTCTTCTCTCGGGGAACACTGTCCCCAGAACAGCAGAAAAAGCTTCCACTCAGCCATGTCAATGAAAAAGAGCACCAGATTGATGGTAAGTGACCTATTTCTGTTTGGAAGCGTCATTAAGCAATAAACACAAATCCAAAATGCATTTTTCCCTTCTCATCTCCAGCTAAAACGGGTTTGCGGTACAAGTATGAAACCAGATATCGCACTGCCACTATAATGGAGGAAGACGCCTTGAATCAGCCGACTGCTGCAGGTTGAGTGGATTTATTGCTAGTCGTTTCTCTGGGGTGTACAATTAAACACTTTTTGTTTGGGGGTTCATTACGGAAGCTTGTTTTCTGCCACAGAATATCTGCCACTTTTTATCTCAAAATTGAGACTTTTTTTCTTGCTGTTGTGAGTTTACATTTCACAATTCTCAGAATTGTGAATTTTCAGTCTTTTTTTCCCCAAAGAATTGGACATTTTAACTCACAATTATGTGTTTATATCTTGTAATTCTGAGAAAAAAATGTCTGAATTGTTACATGTAAACACAGAACTGTGCTCCCATTGTTCATCAATATATTGGAAAGAATTTCTTTGAAAATTTAGTGGTATTTCAACATTTTATATATGTAAAAACAGCAAGGACATGATTCATAAATATATATAATAAATATATATATATATAATAAATATATATATATATATATATATATATATATGTTGGAACTGCCCATGAGGCTATCGTCTCTGACATTTAATCACTTATTTAATTATTTACTTATACCATTTTATTATGTTAAAAAGCATATATTGACAGATTACAGAATATTAAAAACTAAGCATTTATTTTTTTCAGCAATGCCAACTGAATGAAGAACAATTGTAACATATATTATTTGTTATATATATATATTAACTATTTGTCTATATTGGTATGATCCCATTTACTTCTCCCTTCACAGAGGCAGATCTATCCCTACACATGCTCACTGAGAGCTCTTGTGGGTCTTTGGTTGTGTATGTGGTCCCTGAGTCCTCCACTTTATTACCAGAGGTAAGATTCAGAGCATTTGTATATTAATGCACAGAAAACCTAAACCGAATCACCTTCAAAGCTCATTCTGGCCTTCTACTTTCAGGATATGAAAGTGTACGTGGGGCAACGACGCACTGCGTTGCTGCGTTCTGGTCCTTTTAAACCTTCGTGGAGTCTGAAGGAAGTCCTATCAAATCTGGACCTGCAAGTGGAGCAGGTTGTGAGCACCATGTCCTTCAGTCACCAGGATATTGTAGCTGCTCTGAGCGACCGCGTCCGCATGCCTAAAGTGACTAAGGAGAGTATGGCAGACAGCATGAGGGCCATCAAATCTAGTCCAGGTGAGTATTCGCTTTAGGTTTGTTTTCTCAATGGCATATACATATACTATCTAATTTTGGCTTTCTCTTAGGCTACGAGATTACATTCAGTCTGCTCAACCCAGACCCAAAGTCACACAGTCTTCACTGGGACATCGAAGGCGCCGTTCAGAGCTACATCCAGCCTTTATTGGACAAACTTGCCCCTATAGCCAACTTTTCAGTGGACTCTCAGGTACTTGTAGTTTGCTTGGAGGGCTGGGTATGACTGTTAGGCATGGTATAACCTGGTGTTTTTTGAACAATGAATAAACAAGGAGTAAAGCAAAATATACATAGCAGAAGATATTTATAACCTCTTCAAAACTCGTCATCATTTAGAGTCAGAAATCAGTGTATAAGAATGATTTCTGAATGTCACCCTGAAAACTGGATCAAGGATGCTGAAAATTCAGCTTTACCATCCCAGGATTCAATTATATTTTAAAATATATTAAAACCAAAAACAATGACTGTTTTTTTTTTTTACTGTATTATTGATTTGCCACATTTATCACTCCTTTCTTGAATGAATGAATAAATATGAAATGTATATTTTTTATATTGAATCAACTTTCAAATAAACAGTAAAGCTTTTATTTATGGTAGCACCTTTCCTTTTAAAAACAGTATTCACAGAAGAGAAATACATGTGTGCATTTATAGAAAAGAACAACATACGTACACACGCATAATAGAAATAATTTTTTTTAATGTATAGAATAAAAATATATTACAATAAAATGAATTACTTCTGGTTTAATTTAATTTAAATGAATTTACATTTAATTAAAAAATAGGTGTTAACTGTGAGTGTCCTGCAAAAATAACTGTCATGATATATACCTTGTACATTATCACAATAATTTATTGTAATTCGTGAAATAATATTTTGGATATAGACCTACCTCAAACTCTCAGCTGCTATTTGTGTGTTTGGTCTTTTCAGATTCTGTATTATGCGGTTTTGGGTGTGAATCCTCGTTTTGACAACAGTGTGTCCGCCTATACACTCAGTGCAGACAGCCTGTCACATGTTATCAACCCCGTTGAAGCAAGACTAGGTGAGATTTGACCTTTCACTGATGAGAAATGGTTTCTTGCTTATTTACATTTACACAAATTGTTCTTCTCGTTCACGCAGGTTCCAACGCTGCTTCCTCTAACCCTGTCTTGAACTTCCTGCTGTATGTGCCCGATGCCCACCACTCTCCTCTCTTCATCAGAGACCACAGCAAAAAGGAGGTGCCCTCGAACGCCTTTCACAGCCCTCGTTGGGGAGGCATCATGGTACTGTCCACATGAATTCAATGGGTCATGAAATGCATTTTCATATATTTATTTATTTATTTTTTTGCATCGAAATAGTTCAAAAATTTGTATAAATTATTTTCCATCTCATTTTCTAGGGTGATGTTTTGATGCTTGTGATAGCCAGAGCTGAATAGAGTCAGATTAAAACGAACCACAATGATTCCCAGTCGACCGCAGTATCACTCTTGTGATTAATGAAAAGGCATAGGCTGTTTAGAACACATCCTTTTGATTTACATAGACATATTAAGGTCTGTGTAGTGGACAATTATCATTTCAAATCTTGACGTTTCAGAAGGGTAGAAAACCTAAGTTCTCTCTGAGGAAAAGAGCAAAGGGGGGTGGTCCATCTTTTTTTTTACAGTCTATGGAAAAAATGTAGGGCTGGACTTGATTTTCTCCAAGGGGGTTTGATTGGATGGTTGTGGTTTGCTGTTGGTCGATCTCATGTGAGTGACCGTTTGCTCTGCCCACACACCAATAAACACATTGTCAGAGAAGAGAGGAGATGTCCCTGCAAGAGGGAGAGGAAGTTACTTTGATTCATGAGGGCACATTAATTTAAAAAAAGAAGATAAATCATGTATTATAAAACACTGCAATGTTTCGGGAAAAACAAACAAAAAAACGAGTTTTGTTTTCATGGTGACTTTAAACATTGTGTTGGACGTTGCGAACAGGCCAAGCTCTTAATCAGGAAGTGAATGATTGTCAAATTCCTCCATCAGATATCAGGCCGATTATTAACCGATATATTTTAAATAAGTGGCAAGAAGAGTGGAATATGTGCAAGAATAAAAAGTTGTATGAAACTCATCCGGAAATAACAAACAGACTTTCTACTAATTTTAAAACTAGATTTGATCAAGTGGTCTACACCAGATGCTGTATGGGTCATACAAGTTTGACCCATGCTTTTTTGCTTAAAGGTATAGCGGAGGATCTTTCCGAATTTTAGAGAAGACCCGCCCTCTCCAATTTTTAAAAAAAATGCACATGGACAAACACAACACTCTTGCTCCCGAGAGGGAACGTCTATTACGCCTTACACAATTATGTTGCAAATTATAAACTAACTCAAAAACATTCATAAAAAAGACAACATGTCAAATGCCCTTCCGTGTTTTATTTACTTGTTATACTGATCGATTGAGTGACCGAGGACTCAAGACATGGTATGTACAACCCTGTATCACACGAAATACGTTCTGAGGAAACTATTTTGCAAATCGCAATTACGTTACATGGCAACATATAAGCAGTGCCATTACGTTGGTCCTTAACCTAATATGTTTAATTGTTAATAATACGTTATTTTTATACATAGTTGCATATGTAATGGAGAAGTAGCTTGTTGCATTTGTGTAATAATAAACACACAAGGTTTTAGAATATGAACACATGAACACACAAGGTTTTAGAATATTTCAGGGTGATACCATTTATCATTTGGTCAAAAGGCTACTTTAGACAAATTGAGATGTTTACCATGTCTATGCGGTGCATGACTTGTGCCAGGGATGAGCACGTACGACGGCCTTACGTAAACATATCACCAGAATGATTGACACTTAGGTGGACCAATAGTATAGACTATCCACCCGGAAAAAGAAAATCCTCCGCTATACCTTTAAGGGTGAAGACCCAACTTTATGTATGTTTTGTAAAATTCCTTTATCTGTCAAACATTTTTTATTAGATTGTCCTGGACTTAACGCAATCAGAAGGCTCTTTTATGAAGGACATATTTAATGAGATTATGCCTGAAAAGGTTCTGGATTTTTTTACATATTGTATAATATGACTTCTTGTTTATATTTGTTTTGTTTTTGTTGTATTTATATGATGTTTGTATTTTTGTAAATGAATTTTTTTCCATGAAAATAGCTCTGACTGCTGACATGGCTTGAAATAAAATAATCTGAATCGGAATCTGCGAACAGGCCTGTATTTCAGCGTTGATCATCTATATGTCATCTACGTCCTCAGGTGTACAATGTAAACAAAATGGAGCATGGAGCTGAATCTGAATCTGAACGTCCTGTCGACTTTACCATTGATATGGCTAAAGTGATGGGTGTGTTCTTGGCACAGTTACGGTTAGTGCTTGACCATTTGACTTTACACATTGAAGTTAAAATGCTTCGTTTGCCAGGTGAATGTAGTGCATTACACTGTCTTTATCATGTTTTCTCTGTCCCTGTTCAGGCTCATGCTGGGGCTGCAGCACACTCGTCCTCCCACAGGCTTTGTGCTTCAGAGTCCCGGCAGCGCTGGATTGGCTGATTGGGAGCTGGACCGACTCCTGTGGAGCCGCAGTGTGGAGAACATTGCCACCGCCAGCACCACCATCACCTCGCTAGCTCAGCTGCTCGACCAGATCGGAAACATCGTCATCAATGACAACATTGCAGAGCAGGTGCGCCCAGTCCAGATGTTCATAGTTCCTCACGTAATGAAATAATTTCAGTGTAGTGTTTGTCCTGAGCGGTAGGAATTGTAAAATATGCAATCATATTTTTACAGGTTTCCAGCGCTGTGACGTCGCTCCAGTCGGCCGTGGCCGAGTTAGAGTCTGGGAACTTGGCTTTTGCGCTCCAGTACAGCAGGGAGGCCATTTTGGCTTCAGAGAGGGCCTTTTTCGACCCCTCTCTTTTGCATCTTCTTTATTTTCCAGACGATCAGAAATTCGCCATCTACATTCCTCTCTTTTTACCCATGTGTGTACCTATTGTACTCTCGCTGCTGAAAATTGTGAGCGAAGCTAAGCAAAGGCGAGCAGATAAGCAAGCTAAAAGAGACTGAGAAACAAGTGTTATATACACATATTAACGGCTGCTCTTGCGTGGCATGTTTAAAAACACACTGAGTCATTAAAAGGTGATGTGTGTGTGTGTGTGGTGTACATTTAAATCTTATTTATTAGACCAATAGCCTAGCAGTCATGGAGTGAGAAGAAATGGTTACTGCTTAAATTTACAAAGGCAGCTGTATTGAACAATTATTGGATGACATGGTTGAATCTTTCTGAGAGGAATTGATTGTTTTTTATCTCTGTGCACATTACGTGTTGTTCCATGTCTTGTTTTAACACTAACACTCAGATCAATATCTGTTTGTGAGGGTTTATTTGAACATTCAGGTTTGTTTTTCATGTTCTTTGGGGAAATGTTCATAACAAAAATAACTTCTACACTGTAAAAAAAAAAAAGAAGAAAAGTTGCTGCATTAACGTTCAAGTCGTTTAAATTACATTAAATTTACTTTAAAAAAATAAGTTGAAGCTTGTATAACTTAAAAAAAAGTTGAAAGTTATTTTATGAGCTATTTTGTCATAGCTTACTGAACATCTAATTTTTAACAGTGTATTTGTTTACATGCTTGTAGTTAATGACAAATACAAGAAATGCTTGGAGTAAGAATAATTGGGTTCATGGGTGTATTAATTCTTTATTTCAGCCTAAACCGTTTATTTAACGTTTAAATAGGGGGGGGGGGGGAATTAAAAAAAAATAAGAAATTAAAAAATTATATATTAAACTTTTAGGGAAATTGACCTTAATGACCTACCTTTGATAAAGTTGTCTTATGTATTGTACAGCTATCATGAGAAGAGCAGAATAAAGTTCAAACTGACAATTCTCTTTCTACAAAATATAACTCTTGATTAATTTGGTTGAATGAGCAAATTAATTCATTATAAAACAAGTACATATTTATTCGCTAGAATATAAAACGCTGTTTGTGTTTTACTCATTGCTTGTAACATAAATACTAGAATAGATACATTGGTTTTAAGAAAACTATGATTTCCAACTCATTGTGTAATATAAGGGGGTTATAAATTATAATAAATATTATAACTTATAAATATTGAAGGGGGTTATAAATGAACCCCCTTCAATACAAATACATAATTCGATTTTAAAAGAATAAATTAGTAAAAATTACATTTTAATTCAGTACTAGTTTATAATTAATAGAAACTAAATATTTTACAAATGGCATGTTAAATTGGTGTAATGTACACCAGATAAATTAGACTAGATTGGGTCTTTTAACATGAAAATGTGCTCTGCCTTTTAAATTTTAGGATCATCCTAAAGCGTTAGCAAAGCAAAAATATGACAAATGGGAAATTTACGTTTTTTAATATGTTGCCAGAATATTCTCATGATGGTGTCCAAAAATAATGCTGTTCATCATAAATGATACAATAGCCGTATCTAGATATGAGTTCCTTATATAACGTTACATATATGATACGCCACACATGGGGTTCCAATAGTAAACATGGGTTTATAAACTCGGATAAGATTAATGCTGATATACCAATTGTGAAGTCGATTAAATTCGCTCTTTGCAATATACGCTGTAAAATAATCTGCAGTTTTTATAACTGCCGAATTACTGCCAAGCTACCGCTTTTATCCTTCCGCGCGGCGATGCCCCTCCCCCTCCGCGCAGTCGCGAGCGTGTGTGTGTGTGGTGAGTGAGGGGACGTCGCCATATTGTTAGGGATCTTAATGGTTTTTTTAATACTTGAAAAAGAATAGTTTTGAACATAATCTGCCACTTTAGGTTTTGGATTTATATAGACCCAGCAGTGCTAACGGATTTCTTTCACATCACCTGACGGACAAATTATCAACGTCGTAAGCGGAACTTCTGCCTAAACATGTCTGGCGGTGTAATTCGAGGGCCTGCAGGGAACAACGACTGTCGGATTTACGTGGGTAATTTACCCCCCGATATTCGCACCAAGGACGTAGAGGATGTGTTTTATAAATACGGAGCCATTCGGGATATCGACCTTAAAAACAGAAGAGGAGGTCCACCGTTTGCATTCGTGGAGTTCGAAGACCCGAGGTAACGTTTAACACGCTAACCCAGCTTGCCCTGAATCTGCATGTCTATGAATTTGGCAACAACAATACAAGACGACGTTGTCTCTAGCATATCATGTGCTTTAAATTCGTGTTTATACGCAAACACTAGTCTTCTAAATTAAGGACTCGTATAAAGCGCGCGAACTTGTCAGCCAGGTTATAACACGGGAAGTAAATGGATGGAGGTTTAGATAATGTATCTATATCAGGTCAGCCACAATTCTGAGAGGTAACGTATGCAAAACTATCTAGTATTAAATGTACGTAGAAGTGCTCTGTAGAAATGTTTAGAATTTTGCTTGAAATACCATTTTCAAATGTGCCATCTTCTGATGTTTTTATCCTGTATTTTTGCGCATGCGCAAACGATCTTCTTGCGTGAGCACTATGAGGAATATTTGTGCATAATTTTTCTCTCCACTGATTTTTTTTTTTCAATGATGTCTGCAGAGATGCTGAGGATGCTGTATATGGACGAGATGGCTATGACTATGACGGCTATCGTCTTCGAGTGGAGTTCCCAAGAAGTGGCAGGGGAGGTGGAAGAGGTGGAGGTGGTGGTGGTGGTGGTGGCGGCGGCGGTGTTGGAGCTCCCAGAGGCAGATATGGCCCTCCATCCAGGCGTTCGGAGTACAGGGTCATAGTGTCAGGTGAGAATTGGCAGTATATCTTTGTCATGTGACATACGTTAGTGCTTTCGCACTTGGTTCGATCGCTTGGTCCGAACTTGAGTTTGATTGCTCGCACCCTCTGGACTTCACACAGGGCCCCAGGCTGCGAATAACTGATCACATTTTGCAACCTTTTTTCCTAGCTGTGTGAAAAAATTTAGTTAGAGTTTGCACTGCCGCAACCACCGCATTAACCAACTGATAAGAGCTGCCCTTTATGTTTGCTGAAGAGAAACGACAATCAAAACAAAAGTGAAATGAAATTGTGCTACTCGTTTGAGCTGCGCATCGTGAACTCAATCAGGTTTACTCGCGGGCCGATCTCGATCACGCGTCGCGATCCAGTGAGAAATTGCTTGAATTCGCCGCAAAATTAATAACATCGCAGTGAGCTCTTCAAATTCAGCGCAGAATTCTCTGTTATAAATCACATTGTCAGATCAAACACAGCTGATGTGGAATCTTGGAGAAATATTGTGCCATAAACAAAAATTATAAAAGGCTTTTCAATCCACATTTACCAACATTGACCATTTTATAATGTAGCAACACTAACTAAAACCATAATATGGACCATTAAAATAAATATATATTTTTTACATTATTTATCTCAGGGTTCGTACAGCCTTTTAAGAGTGAAATTCAAGCACTTTTTAAGATCTTTCAAGTGCTTTACGGGTCACCGACAAATAAAGTGTTTACATTTTTTTTTTTAACTGTTTTTAATGTCAGGCGATACAACCGAATAGTTGTAGCCTATGTGTAGGCTATATACACCAGGGATCTGTTGGGGTCCTCTGAATGATGCCTATCATGTTTATGGTTACCTTGTCGATTCATATTAAAAGTGTCATGTTTGCAGTTGAGCCACGCTGACATTTGGGAATATCCACAAGTTTCCGAGGGGCGCTCCTGTAAAAAATAAAGTGGGTGAAACTTCTGGTGAGGCGGCGGAAGTAGCATTCCAATGGTATTTTGTGTGTTAGTTAGCGAAGAGGCTAGCTGTTTTTCGGAGAATTATTTTACTATTTAAAGACGCAAATCTTTATGAGAGATGGTGTTACGGAGCTCAGGGACAACATGTGCTGTTCGCGGTTGTATGTATAACCGGACTAAACTAATTCAGTGGCTTAAACGTGATTGTTTTGAACATAAGCTGAAAACGAAATCAGAGTGATCCTGCCAACGACTGTAGTTTCCATCACCTCCCAAAAGACGACGAATCTTCCTGTGTACATTTGTTTAAATTCTTAATATTCTATAAACTCTATCAGCATGTGTTTGGCTGTTCGCTACTGATGTTACACCTAAACTCAGGATCAAAGCCTGAGGTGACAGAATACCAAATGTGCCAGTTATTATATATTTAAGCAGCACATTCATTTATAATTTTGAATAAACTCCAAAGCACAATGACTAAGTGTGTATTTTTTATTTTAATTGTTTGTCAGCTCGCACAACTGTCTGTCACCATGCCTTGATGAGTATTGATTATTAATAATGTTATTATAATACTCCCAATCAACTAGTGCGCAGGGTAAAGGTACTGTTATTTCACCCTTTTGAATTTCGTTGAGGTTGTGTTCCCACATCGTTAGCTAGTTTGGATCGCTATAACTTGAATGACTGTCAACTGTTGAATGAACGAGTGTGAAGTATGTCAAATCGCGCTTTGTTTACTTCCAACCGGAAGTCGCGCCCACTTTTGACGCAAGGCCTCATGGGGCGTAGGAAACTTGTGGATACAAATTGCTGGACAAAAGTTTTTCAATTACCTCAACAGCTTTACAACTACTGATATTTATAAAGCAAAACAACAACAACAAAATTTAAACCACTAGTATAGTCGACTAGCAGCAGCAGTATCGTCACTAATCGGCTTGAGCTGGGTTTCGACACAAATTCCACTATTCTATTTTGATTTTGGATGTATATCAGGTACAGTACATAGTACATTTTCTCAAATGAAATGGGGGAAAAAAAATCTCCAATGTTGTAAACTATGCAGTCAGTTGAATACTACATTACTGGAATATTGAAGGTTAAAAATGAACTGATTTGTATGCAGTTAAGACATAACACTTAAATTACACACAAGGAAGTTTTTATAATAATAATTATGTAATTATAAATTTAGTATTATAACTATGTTTCTTCTCCAATTCGTCTTTTGAAATATAAACATTTAAATGGTGGCTGTGACATGATACAGATTTCAGTAAGTTGCACTGTATCTTTCAACATACCTTCTGATGTTCATTCATGTTTGTTTCGTGCTGTAACTAGTAGTACAGCTGAAGAGATGATCAGTTCATGTGCGCTGCCGCTTCGCTTGAACAGAGGCGCTACAGCATGACGCCACATTAAAGAGCGCCAAAACGGTATTTATTGTTTGAATTTCATAATAAAAAATGGTCCAAATGTGAAATCTGAGACTGTTTCATATCAAAAGTAGCAGCATTGCGATTTATTGGATGGGAGACATGCTACAATGTTGTTCATTCATCAACTGAAAACAGCATAGACTAAAAGATATACGATATCAATTCATTAAAATGAGAATCGATGAAAAGCAACGAAATTAAAATGTCATCCCTTTTTTTTTTTTTTTTTACCCAGCCCTAGTGTTGACTATTTATTCATGTTTTTCTAGCACGTCTTTATTTGTAAAAGAAAAAAAAAGTTTAATATGATTAAAGAATCAAGAAGTTGCTATCTTAAGTATATATATTTATTTTACAGATTTTCAAATGATTTATTTGTAATGGTTTTTTTACTTTCAGAAATTACTACCATCTTTAAAAGAAATGGTGAAACATAATAAAGAACCAATATAAAGCTGATATAGACCTATAAGATATTGGAATTGGGCAAAAATTCATATTAAACAAATGACCACTAACCAACATTCACATCCAAAAAGAACTGCACAAGCATTTCCTGTCCTACTTCCTCGACAGGGTTTCCGCGGGGCATTAAAAAGCATTAAAAGTCATTAAATGGATTTTGCGAAAATTAAGGCCTTAAAAGGCATTAAAAAGCATTAAATTTGATTCTTACAGGCATTAAATTTTTTATAGTTTTGAAGAGAATTTTATACAAATTTATTTGAATATAGCCTTCATAATTAATAATTTGTATTTGCGCTCGCAAAATATGTACGTTAGTATCGAATGTAAAAAATAGGTTAGTATGATAAACACGCGGAACCATTTTGGTAATTGCTTCCGGCCGGAGCAAAATTGCCGTGATTCAGAGGTGACGCGGGCATTTTGCACAGCAGTGGACAGGTCTGAAACTACTGAAAAATGGGAAAGTGCAAATTTCAGCAGAAGTGGCTGGAAAATGAAGATTTCAAGACATGGTTGCAGCTCGTTGCTGGTAAACAACATTATGAAGGATTTTGCCGCGTTTGCAAAAAAAGGATTTAAGTTGGGGACAATGGGCGTCGGCGCCGTAAAATCACACATGCAGTGTGACGGCCACAAATCGGCGCTAAGAGTCAAACAGCAATCAACGATGCCTAATTACTTTGGTGTGACCGACAAATCTACAAGTAACGTTACGACGACAACAGATGCTGTAGTCACCAACGTTTGTGGAGCAATATTTAAAAAAAAACAAAAAACAATTGTGTGTGTGTGTATATATATATATATATACAGTATATATACAGTATATATATATATACATATATCCGTGGTTAGTCATGGGTCGTGTATGGCATTATTTTTTTTTAAATGGCATTAAAAAGGCATTAAAAAGGCATTAAATTTCATTTGAAGATACCTGCAGAAACCCTGCTCGAGCTGGTTTATTCTAAAACCATTCCCTTTCGTTACCAAAAGCGTTTACTTGCGTTATGATTCTTGTGCTGTTCATAAAAAGATCGATCTACGTATTTAATGTTTACGATTGTCTTTTTTTCCAGGACTTCCTCCTAGTGGCAGCTGGCAGGACCTTAAGGATCACATGCGTGAAGCAGGTGATGTATGTTATGCTGACGTTTTCCGAGATGGCACCGGCGTTGTGGAGTTTGTTCGCAAAGAAGACATGACCTACGCCGTTCGAAAGCTGGATAACACTAAGTTCCGGTCACATGAGGTAGGTGTGAGTTTGTAAACACAGACCGCCATTGGACAGGACAGGACAGGACAGAACAGGGCATAGCTTAAGGATTTGGGAACATCAAGGTAAGCTTGATGTCAGAGACCCATGATGGAGCCACATGGACTAGGAGGATCCATGGAATGGATCTTTTGAATGTAAGTGATTTTGTCAGTGGCCATATATAGAAGGAACTGTAATTTGATGTTGCGCTAAATCTGAAGAAAAAAAAAACACCTACTTTATCTATTAAATCTATTTTAGATTGAGCCATGAATTAGGAGTAACCTAACATCTGGTAGTTCGTCTTTAGAAAGTGTTGCGTTATGTGTTTCTCAGGGGGAGACGGCTTACATCCGCGTAAAGGTGGATGGCCCGCGCAGTCCCAGTTATGGGCGCTCGCGCTCACGCAGCCGCAGCAGGAGTCGCAGCAGGAGCAACAGCCGCAGTCGCAGCTACTCTCCACGTCGCAGCCGGGGATCACCGCGTTACTCGCCCCGCCACAGCCGCTCCCGTTCCCGCACCTAAACATCCACATTCCAGCTAGTTGGCTGGCCACAATCATATACACCCTGTGTCGCCCTCTATTGGACCCACTGTTGTACTTCATTGCTCTCTTGACATGTTTCGTCTCTCCATTTCCCCCAGTTTGCTATTTCTCATCTTTGGTTTGTTAGCTCTTTGTTTGTTTGTTTATTACTTGACTGTCATTTTGCTAATGACATCTACATGTAGCTAAGTGGATGTTCCCCTTTCTCCTCTTCCCCCTCCCCACCATCAATCTTTTTTGTTCTTGTCGTCTCCTATCCCATGACCCCGTCGTGTGTTTGTCTTGCATTCCCATTTTAACTGGATCTTCATACTCGTCCCTTGTAGACAAGGGAAATGTTGAAATGCTTTAAATAGTTGTCTGTGGGATGGATTAATTGCTACTGTTTTATTTTGTTAACAATGCTTCATTATTGGCTTTTTCTGGGGTGGGAGTATTTTGTTGGAAAACTGTTTTACTTTTACCTTTTCATGTCTTTCTATAGACAACAGAAGAGCAGGATTTAAAGAAAGCTTTGGAATAAAGGATTTTGAAGCACAGTTCATTCATATTAGGATATTTGGAGGAGGAGCAGGCATTTCATTTAAGGAGGCAATGGTATGACGGCAAGCGGCTTTAGTCACCTTCAAAAAGGCAGTTGTTGTTTTTTTTTTTTTTTTTTTTTTTTTTTTTCAACAGACTTCCAGTAACCTGGATTGTCTTCGTTCTGTAACACATTGGTTTTGCTTTGCCATTTTTCCTCTCTTCACGGCACTCCCCTTCCCCATTTAATTTACCTTTTCTTACTGGTCATTGCTGCTAAGCATGCATGTGTACTGTCTGGATGTTGCAATGCTTGTGCATACATTAAGACAGCATTGGTTTTTTTTTTTTTTTTTTGGGGGGGGGGTCGTTTTTAAATTAAAAACAAAAAAAAAACAAAAAAAAATGTTTTGCCTGTTGTCCAAAATGTACTGGGATTTGGCCACTATTGATCTCCTATGTAGAATTATCACTAGGCAGTTCTTATGTAAATTGTGTATTTGTCAAGAGAAAGTGTCTGTTTTTCTCTAGGTTAGTTATGCTCGGTTTTTTTGTTTTGTTTTTTCAATGAAATAAGCACAATTTAATGTGTTTAGGAGGTGCTTTAAATTTCTTCCGGAGCATATCATAGTCTGGTATCTTCTTTTTTTTGTCATTTACACAGAAAAAATAAATTAATACCGCTCCTATGATCAATTTCTAGAAGCTTTAAATGATAAAAGCTCTTTATTTAGCTGTGATTCTAACTTGTTACCTCCCTCTTTTTGATTTTGCTGGTATTTAAAGGTTTGGAGGAGGGGCTCACTGGGTCCCGATCCTTGGAGCCGGATCAGTTCAGGATCAGGAGCAGGATTAGGCTTAGGATAAGGATGGATACATACATGGAGCGGGATCAATTTACCGGGAGCGGGAACCATAGGAGAGGATCCCAACCCCAGCCCCGCATTCCCCCCACCAAACCACAGTTAAAGGATACTTGACGTCGTAATTGGCTTCTCTAGAACCAAATTCTTTTCTTTTTTTTTTTCCTTTTTCCGTGGAGCCCAAATGATGCGCGCGCAGAAGGGATCCAGGTGCCTCTTTTGTTTTTGTGAGATTATTCAGTATAAACAGGAGCAGAGCAAGGAACCAGAAGGCTGGATCAGTTTGGATGGAATCGGCATGAGGAGCGTGGTAAATAGAGGGGAATTAGTGGGAGGGAGGGATAATAGGCACCTTTTGAGGGGATGCAGTAGTTTATTTAGGGAATTATATTTCAAATAACATTTGTTGGCATTTGCTGTGTTGGCAGTGGTGTTTCTTTGCCCCCATAATTGACTACTTTATATTTCTAAATTGTGTTTTTTTTCTCTCTTTCTCTTTAACCCTTCTTTAAATAAAGACTGAATGTTCAATTAAAGTGTTGTTCTCTGCTTTATTTTTTTCTAGAAATCATAATCTTAGTGGAATCTGTAACAGTAACTAGGCAAGGCAAGTTTATTTATATAGCACATTTCATACACAGTGGCAATTCAAAGTGCTTTACATGGGAGAAATTAAAATAATCAAAAGAAATCAGAATAATTAAAACAGTTTAGGATAAAAAAAAAATCATAACAATAAAAATAAAATACAGTAAATAATTAAAACAATTTAGAATAAAAATAAACTAATACAATAAAAGTACAAATGTAGTGTTTATGAAATGTTTGACACACTAGTGTAGATTGAGGTAATTTATACAATGTAAAGTTCCTATTTGGTTAATAAATTAGAGAAATCAAATTGTATTAATATGTGTAGTGGAGCAATAAGAGTTTTTCAATGGAAGTACTAAGCCAAAGAGCAACACGACAGTCGATATATATCGGGAAATAAAAAAAATTAAATTTCTCTTCCCATTTAGCTGTAGAATATGTTAACTAGATTAAATTGACTGTTCGCTTTTGGAATTAAAGGAGTAGTTCACTTTAAAAAAGTGTCTTTCTTTCTTCAGTTGAAAAGAAATTAAGGTTTTCGATGAAAACATTACAGGATTTTCTCCATATAATGGACTTCAATGGGAACCAAATGAGAGTTTCAGTGCAGCTTCAACGGGCTTTAGACGATGAATAAGGGTCTTATCAAGCTAAACGATCGGTCATTTAAAAAATAATTTAAAAGTTTAAGTTTTATTAGCACAAAATGCGCGCCTTGCTCTGTTCTGTGATGAGCGTTCTGTTCAAACTCATTCATCCAAATTAATCTTTTTTCGAGTCATGACACAAAGGGTCCTAGATAAGACCCTTATTCATCGCCTGGTGTTGTTTAAAGCCCTTTGAAGCTGCACTGAAACTCTCATTTGGACCTTGAACAGTTTGGTTCCCATTGAAGTCCATTATATGGAGAAAATCCTGGAATGTTTTAATCAAAAACCTTAATTTCTTTTCGACTGAAGAAAGAAAGACGTGGACATCTTGGATGACATGGGGGTGAGTAAATTATCAGCAAAAGTTTTTTTTTGTTTTTTTTAAGTGAACTACTGCTTTAATTCCAAAAGTGAAAAGTCTATACACTATTTAGGGTAGGGAATGTTACTTCAGGAAGTTACATACAAACTTGAACACATTTAGTGTGGTAAGTAAATCCAGTAATAGGTAATACCTCACAGGAATCAATACCTTTGGCCCGAGGATGTGGACCCATCTGAGTCCAGATGGGTCCCGGTGCATTGTGGGATGAAATAAAATGCGGGCAATGAGAAGCTACTGGAAAACGCTCGTAACACGCGGGGAGAGGCCCTACGTGCGCCAATCAGAGAGCCGGTGCAGTGCGGTGGGCGGGGTCACTCGGGTTTCGTGACGCTAAGTTGGATGTGAGTTACGAGCACAGCCGCATGGGTAGAGTTACTTACGGCTGACATAGTGGTTAGTGAAGTCAAGCGTGAACGCAGCGGCTCAAAAAAAAGCCTGAGCTAAACAGTATTCCAGTGTAAAAGCATCAAAAGAGGGTGAGCAGTGTGGATTTATTTACTATGCATGCATCCGACGTGTTGACCATTTAGCTTGTGTGATAAATAATGTATTTAAACATTTAGAATAATGCGAGGAAGTTTAGTAATTAGTGCTGTATTCAGATGAAGCATCATGGACGCAGCACGAGCCGCTACCTGTACTTAGCAATTTGAAATCATTATTATTATAATTATTGGATGCGGAGTTCATAGACGGTTTTGAGGGGAAATATTCTACGCAGATTGTTTTTATCGAGAATAATTAGGGCGGTGGCGTGAAATGAAAGTTACAAGTGCTCGGCGTCTGGAGAAAAATGTTACGTAATTCTGCCAATCATTCGAGAGCATTGAGAGCAGATGCTGGAGACATCACCACCGTATGGCTTTAATGGACTCATCTGTGAACACCAGAGTCCAGCCAAAGCCTGTTTTATGGCAGCACTTAAGTGAAAGTTACTCCAATTTGACTAGAAAAAAATAGCTGCAGCTTGCAACAAATATAACCAAACATCAGCCTTCTTTGATTCCCTCTACATGACCTTATCAAAGG
This sequence comes from Pimephales promelas, assembly GCF_988280905.1. NCBI lineage: Eukaryota > Metazoa > Chordata > Actinopteri > Cypriniformes > Leuciscidae > Pimephales > Pimephales promelas. The sequence continues at coordinate 29,385,331 of NC_142787.1, forward strand.
CAGACACCTGTGCGGTGTGAATTATTAATTGTGCTTTGCAGCATAATTTACTCCCACTTTCATTCTGCCCAATGAAATTTAATTCTTAACTCATGTGGCTTGTTACTTATGCAACTGCTTGGGGCATTCAGCCTTAGTACATATTGTATTAATCGCCCGATAATCGGTTTGGTCGATATTTTTACAGATAATTCACACTATTCTACTTTGGTTATCAAATCTGCCAAAAAGTAGCAAGATCTCATTACAAGTGAGAATATATATATATATATAGTTGAACAGAAATAAAAATAATTATAAAATAATGTATAAAATTATACATATATCAGCATTACTTGCGACTCCAGATTTTATTTTAAACATGCCTCCCATGTGCCATTGGCCAGTCAAACAAATAGTCCTTACCCAAAGGCCCACACTTATGTGATTGGGGGGTCACTTTTGATAGTAACACATTGTTAAGGGAAATTAAACTACAAATAGATTTGAGCGTCTGTTTACATTGCAACGATTTACTAAAAACGAAAAAGTTTTTCCTTCACTTTTTTCTTTCTTTCCATGTACAGGCGACAATGTTGCCGAAACTATCCCCGTTCACACGGATCTGCGAAAACGATTAAAAACACTGTATGTTTCTGCCTGGCCAGTAGTTGGCAATGTCACTTTGTAAAGAAACAATACGTTCCTATATAGACTGAACATATAATGTGCGCGCGCTTGACGTCGTTTTCACAGATTCGTGTTTTTCGTTTTTTTCGTGGGAACAATATCTGTTGTTTTCATAAACTTGCACTTTGAAACAAGTTTTTATGCCCCTAGAACGCTGCTGTTGCGTAAATGAAAACGCATAAATTTTTTAGTTGAAAAGTGGTGTCTTGTAAATGGCTCTTAAGTTTTATCTGAATATTATACAGAGACGATTAAATTACGCACTTCAACTATGATTATTATTATTATACAAATACTAATGTAAAAATTGGCTTTTTTTTAGTTATTGTCTAAAAAGCAGAAATAAATTCTACTTCTAGGACTAGGCTACTGGCCACTTTTTTAAAACACGCCCCCATATGCCATTGGCCAGTTAAACAAATAGTCCCACCCCGAACTTGTGTGATTGGTTGAGCCAGGGTTGTTTGGACTTTTTGGTATGATAAAGTTAGATTGCATGCTTTAGCTTCATGAGTCAAAAACAATATCAGTAAATCTCTAATTTTAAATGGTCATTTACTGAATGCATATTATTTGTAATGTCTCTGATGTAACCGACCTCTGTTGCATATGCATTAGGGCTTGGTTCAGTTTAATTTCAGTAAATCGAGCTGCATAAAGATCTGTGCTTTCTCATACGTCCTTCTCACTGAATCTGAATGGATTTCATCAACCTCCTCGCTCTCCTGGGCCCAACACTGAGTGCCTGAGAGGCTTTTGTAGGGAGCGCTGATTGAGGTGGCCTCCTTTTTGTCAAATCATGACTGCACGATTTCATTTTTAGTAGATGTACTAGTTTCTTTATGAGCTGATTGGAAAGATGGATGACTCCGTAAACTCAGACAGGTCCCAGTGGTAGACCATTTGCATCTGTATTTGCATTTAAAAGAACTAGAAAGCAATTATAGTGATTCAGGCCCATTTTCCTTTATTTGTAAGAGAAGGCCTTGTGCAAAGTATTTAAAGGGATAGTTCACTTTGTTTTAGCTTACCTCAAGGGCATCCAATATTCAGGCGTCTTTGTTGCCACAGTAGTTTCAATTTTGATATTTTTAGGTCAAACGTTGTTGTCTGTCAGTCATATAATGGAGGTCTATGGTCACCACCTCAAAGAGCATGCACAGAGAAGTCCAAATTAAATATGATTTAATGACTCATAAATGTAAGTACACATTGATGGTCCAAGACACGAAACGAGCGGTTTGTGTGAGAAAACCAACAGTATTTTTATAGTTTTTATATTGTATTCTAGAACGCTATGAGCTTTAAAAAAATAAATATAGATATATATATATATATATATATCCCGTTTTTTCAGTTAGTCTATGCAGGTAATCAAGTTTGTCCTTGTCAACATAAAAAAAGTAATTTTCTGATATTAAAATACTTTCAAATCACAACTTAATAGCCTTAATTTTCCTCCTTATATTGTATTTTATCCTTATTTAATCATGAGCACAAGTTGTAAGTGTGGTTGTGTGTCTGATTGACTGAATGCATGATGTTAATTAAGAACAAAACGTGTATTATTGCTGTATATTACTGCCATATGAACATTTATTATACACTCATCTCTGGTTGATAACAGAATACTTCCTAATTGTAACATTAAATGAGCATATGCTGCTTTGAAACTATATATATTAATAAACTAAACTATAAGTCAGCCTTTGGTAGGTTAAAGGGATAGTTCACCCAAAAATGAAAATTGCCATTACTTACTCTCTCTAATGTTGTTCCAATCCTGAGTTTCTTTCTTCTGTTGAACACAAAAGAAGATATTTTGAAGAATGTTGGTAATCAAACAGTCTCATTGTAGGAAAATGAGCGTAAATGAAGACTTTTTTTGGTGAACTATCCCTTTAAGATTTGTTGACATCCTGAAGTAGCAGCATTGGCTAAACCAGTTGAGGGGCGGGACTATCTGTTTGTCAGACACATGGCAGATCGGGGGAGTTCGCCTGTTTGATGATGGTAATGGCACTGTTAATCGAGAAAGCTTTTGATTTTAAAAAGCTAATTCAGCTTGATGCTCCAGGTTCTTCCTTGTTCTTCTGACTTAACAAGAGATGGTCAGTGAATCTCCTTTGCGTTTTCTCTTTCTTCATATTCACAGCCATCATGACTGACAGGAAGGCAGTAATAAAGAACGCTGATATGTCTGAGGACATGCAGCAGGATGCAGTGGATTGTGCCACACAGGCCATGGAGAAGTACAATATTGAGAAAGACATTGCTGCATATATCAAAAAGGTCATCCACAGAACGTTTATGATTGACACCACAGACTGCATCAACATTATCTTATCTATAAGATTTGATTTCCTATTCTGTCAGTAAAACAGGGTTCAGTTATTGTTTGGTCTCAAAGCTAATGTTCAGATAAATGTTTAAATGCCCCTCACATTAAAATCTATTGTCAAATTAAATTAATGAAAAGTGTTTGTACGTTATTAATGATTATTTGCAATATAAGTACCATAAAGTATGTAAAAGCATTTTACGCTGAAAAAAAAAATATTTTCAAGATTTATCACAACATTTTTTTTGTCAACTTAATTTATTTAGTTCAGATAACTTATTATTTTGAGTTTTTGATGATTAAATCAATCTCCTTCATTGTATTAACTCACTTTTTCCAGTTCAATCAACTTAAAAACTTTAAGGCAACCAGGTTACTTAATTTAAGTTAAATGAACAGTATTTTTTTTTACAGTGTACATGTTATAGGTCTGAGCAAGTTTGAAAACGATCCTTCTAGGGATCAGTGGATCTCAACAATTTTTTTTACTTGAAGGTCACAACAATATTTGAAGGGGTATAGTAGAAAGATGTATATTTGTTAAAAAAAACGAATAACCACATAATAAGAAATACCTTGATTTTTAGTTGTTTTAGCCTATTTCCATGCTTGTTTTGTCTATCATTTTAAGTAATCTTGGGGCCTGTGATTGAGAACCACTGTTCCAGAATATTGAATTGAGTTCTTGGTCTTACTAAAGTATACATGACTGTTCTTGCTTTTCAACAGGAGTTTGATAAGAAGTATAATCCAACATGGCATTGTATTGTGGGACGGAACTTTGGCAGTTACGTGACGCATGAAACCAAGCATTTCATCTACTTTTACTTGGGTCAAGTAGCCATTCTACTCTTCAAATCGGGCTGAGAGGAAAACTGTTGTTTGTGAAGTTGGACATCAACTCCAAACCTGGACTGTGACGCTCTGATGGCTTGAGCCACACTCGGATTACATGCGCACACACACACACACATGCACACACGTGCGCTTTCATACTCTTTCACATACACACTCAAGAATTTAGCTATAGAGGCTATGCATAAATGCATGGACCGTGTATATTTAATTTGTATATGTTGCAATACAGTAACCTTTTTTTGCTTTCTGTAGTTGCACGAGATGACGCAACAAGATGATTTTTGTTTGTTTTTTCCAAGTCCAAATTTGTTTTGCACTGAAGTTGTACAAAATGCTTTGACCGCTGCCTTTAAAGTATATTAAAAATTGATATGTCATACATATTTTGGGTAAGAAGTGTTTTTTGTAGATCCAAGCATGGGATTGTCTGCATTTGGTTTCAAGTAAATGGCTGTTCCTAACCCCTCAGTAATAAGATGTAAAATTTACCCAACAGCCTATTTTTCTTTTTTTGCATCACCATGTAACATGATCAATTGTCTTTATTTGTCTCCTATGAAGTGCAGCTGAAGAATTGAACAAATCTCACTTTCTCAGAAGACAAGGGCACTCAGTGCATGCGTTTTTGCTGAGGTCGGGAGTATTCAGGTTGTTCGGTTACTAATGAGCAGACCTGTCTGGAAACAAGGGGCCATTAATGGGATACAGCACCTCTCGAATTTCAAGGACATGCATTTACTAAAGGCTTTGCTGCTTTTATGCCCCTCTTATGAAAGTATACATTTAAAAATGTCAATGATCGCCCTCGCAATCTCTTTGTCATGACACAAAAGCTCTCCTAGGAGTGGCAATCCAGCCCTAAATATTTTATACTGTGATGAGTGAAGTCTTCTGTAGCTTTGCCTATTCATGGCCAGACTCCTACCACCTTGTTTGTCATTTCAAATGGAGCTAATCAGAGGATAGACATGAAGCGTAAATGTCACACCGTCACACTCATAAATTGAACACTGCCGTTCAACAAACCCACTGACAATTCCTGAGGGAACCCGTCTTGGCAGTACCATATATATATATTACTATTAACCCAGACAGCAACATAGTGTCAGCCCAGATATGGCCCATATTTTGGTACTAAAGGATTCTACATGGCCCGGATCTGGGCTGACACTATGTTGCTGTGTGGGAATAACCCATGTAATCTTACTGCTTGTCAGTACATATCAAAGTCTTTTAAGTAGCTTTTTCCAACAAAGATGTTTTTAAAAAGTTTACGTTTTGGAGTTAAAAGCCATGAACCGAATAAATCAGCTATGAAGTCAATTACATTACATACTTTGATTCTGAAGTAGCATTTATTTGAAAATCTGACAAGACAAAGGGACATGACTGCATACTTCACAGCTTTATGAGGGAAAGAACTACAATCCCATGCCATGAAGCATTTTGACAATAAATATTTTTTTGTCAAAGCGCCAAAGATGCCTTGATTGGTGGAGAGTTCTCTGTAGAATCATGGGTGGTGATGTAGTTTTCCACCAGGAATTCCATTTCAATTACACAATTGAAATAATAATGACTGATTTTGCCCCAAAACTATATTATTACTAGGAAATTATAACACCTGCCAATTGCGTGAAAATGTGGATTTAGCAGTGTAACCGTCTGGTATTCAAGAAACTATAGTTTCATTGTCAATTAGTTGAATATGTGCACTGTGGCACCTGACTTTACAGAATGGGTGTCTGACTTTACAGTAGTGGAAAAGCGTTTATAAAAATATAGAGAGCAAACTGCCTTGAGAAAGTGCACTACCCAATCCCAGTTGTCTTGAACTTCAAAGAGGCTTATTTGGTTTAATTTAATTTGGTGGTGCGCATCAGATACAGACAGTGCTTGTGCTATTACATGAGTGCAATACTATAATTTATGCATTTCCGTGCATTAAAATAAATGAAAACATTCAATTTTTAAATAATTTAACCTATGAACAGTAACAGTCTTAATAAAGAGTCACTTACATTTACAGGGGAGAGGGGTGTGCAGAAACGTTTATAGGCCTATACTATAATTTTTGCCACACAATGTAGAGCAAAAAATAAATGTAGTATGACTGACTGATAAATTACCTAGAGATAATATTAATTAGGTAGCTAGCTAACCAGCATAGATGGTATAGACCATTTTACAAGATGTAAACAACACTGGTCCAGAAACACATTTCCTGTTTCAGTTTGTAACTGTTTTCTTTATTTCACATGTAAAGAAAACATCTTAAAGATATTTGTTTAACTTTTTGATTCTGTTGGTTGTATTTTATCCCAGCTTTTATGTAGTGTTAAAAAACTGAAACAGGAAGTGCTTCTGGACCAGTGTTGTTTAATGAAAAGACTTTTCATTTAAAAACGATGATTTCCGATTGACCGCGGAAGTGGTTAACGGTTGCCATAGTAAAGCCGCTATTTTGACCCCGTAAAGATGGCCGGTAAGGTAACGTTTTTTGATACGAATGTAAGTTTTCCTTCTAATCTCAACAATCTGGGATTTCAGTCCTCCTCGCCCAATACTTCAAGGTTTGTCCCTCAGTCAAAGTCCCAGCATGAGCAGGACGGTTCCGCGCAGGCGCAGGATCAGATCAGTCGCTGCCATGAGAAACTCCGATCTCTGAGACCGACTGACAGCGCGACTCTGAAAACCGAGCTCAATTTACTGTTCGACCAGCTCATCTCAGAAAACTACAGCAGCAGCAACCATGACAACATTCATCCAGAGGTAGGATCAGACTTGTGCTGTTTTTACTGAGCTGTCAAGCTCCCAAAACATTGTAAGTCCCCTATAGAATACATGTCTGGGCATCACTTGGATGTTCGCCTGTCTAATGGCCTAGGATGCTCAGACATGCTGCCTATGTAGACAGGTTTTGAGCCAAATTATTCTACCAAAATGTATCATTATACAACAGACGACGAAAAACAAGTACGTGCGCAGTCGAAGAAATGAGCTGAACTCGTATATCAACATAAATATGTCGATACAAAATTCATGTATATATATATACCGTTAAAATGTAATTTATTCCTGTGATGCAAAGCTGAATTTTCAGCATCATAACTCCAATCTTCAGTTTCACACGATCAGGATTTAATAGGAGGCTAGTAAATGTTTTCCAAGATATATATTTTTTCAGGATTTGAACAGCATTAATTTGATCTAGAACACTTATGTAACATTATAAATGTATTTTCTGCCACTTTAGATCAACTTAATGCATCCTTGTTGAATAAAAACTTGTGTTTGTGTGTCTGTGTGTGTTTGTGTGTGTGTGTGTGTGTGTGTGTATATATATATATATATATATATATATATATAACATTGATAATAATAAATTTTTCTTGAGCATCAAATCATATCAGAATGAAGAATGAAGGGTTATGTGACTCTGAAGACTGGAGTAATGATGCTGAAAATTCAGCTTTGCAATCACAGGGATAAATGGCACTTTAGTATATCTTATTTAAATTCTAATACTATTTTACAACATTACTGTTTGTTCTTCTTTTCTTTAAAATAAAAAATAAATGCAGTCTTGGTGAGCATAAGAGACTTCTTTCAAAGACATTAGAAACCATTTCAGACTTGGTACATGTATATTTGAACATGTATATGCATATTTCCATCCGTCAAATAATTAAACATTTAATATAATAATACATATAAAAATAATAAACAAACAATGTTTTTTTTTTTTTTTTTACAGTTTCCAAAAATCTCACTGAGTCATGTTTGTCCAATATGTCTTTTTTAAATGACCCCCTGTCCTCTTTCACAGGTTGTTTGTGAGATGCTTATACAAGCAAGCCGTCTGGTTCCTCTCAGCCAAGAGCATCTCTTCATCAAATTGTGCCAATTGATTCATCAACTTCTGAACCAGCTCCAGGTACTTCTACTATGGCCGTATATGGCTTCTTATCAAGAGGCACAATCTTCTGATAAATATCCTTTTGTACTTCCAGGTAATAGTGGACGAGCATACACTTGATGTTTTGGTGTCGTACTGCTCGCGGGCTCTGCGCACATGCAGCTCGTGGACTCACCCGGATGTGTTGCTTGCCCTCTCGTCACTGGTCTACGGCAACGGATCCAAATGTCAACGGGTAGGAGCGACAAACCCGCGCTTGTTTTTTGTTTATGATGTTTATAATCTATTCATCTTCATTCTGCAATCCTCTCCAGCATCTTCCGGATCTCCTTGGATTGAGTGGTTTTCTGGTGAGCTACGGTGACCCCGTTCAGCCCGACGTAGAGCTGCGCCGCGCTGCTGTGCATTGCATAGCTAATCTGTGTCTCAGGTGAGGCATGTCACGTGTGTTATCCACAAGTGTTTTAAAGGACCACAATGGAAACAAGCCTTTGTGTTTTTATCCTTTTGAACACTTCATGTCGATTGTTGTTCAATCAATCAATCAAACCATTTTTTTTTTCATACTATGGAAGTCAATGGCTACCGTCAACTGTGGAGTTATGATAGTCATTAATGTCATCATTGTCATATGTGTGAACAGGCGTTTACAGTGAAATGTCGATTTGGTTGTGTGCTAGTGTTCCCGGTCAGCCGTTTTTAGAGGAGCCGTATAAAGGTGTATGCTATGGGATCCTCCTGCGGACACTGCAGTCTCCCAAACCAGCTGATGTGGAGGACATTGTCTTCTGTTCAGTCAGTACTGCATGTTTTCTGAAGCTGCTAGAACTCAAGGTGCGGTCACATTAGCCAATAGTCTAACAATGTGTGAAGCAAAACTCACATCGGTCAATGTGGCAAATTCATGGCAACTTCAATGTGTGTGAAATTCAATTCCTATTGAAATGAATGCATTTTGTCTGCAAAATTTCACAAAAAGCAACGGTAATGTGACCACACCTTCACTCAAACCACTTGGTCATCTTTTCTCTCATTTGTGCACTATAAAAAGTTCCCCATTGCTTCTGTTGCAGTTATTGCAGAGTGCTCTGAAGGGAATGCAGTATTTTCTCAATTGTGGAAAATGGAAAGCCATTCCGAACCAGGATCTGGGCACCTTATTGGCTGTGCTCAAAGTATGCATTGTATTCTGTTCATGTTTTAAAGGTGTTGGTTTACAGATTGGTAATACAGTTCCAAAGGGAAGCTAGTTGTATCATCGCTGATAATGGTCTCATTGTGTCCTTGGCAGAGATTCATGTTCTACGGGCTGCCAGGAATGAGTGTGGAGATGCCACAGGTGCTGTACCCCGCTCCTCTCCCTCAGTACGAGACCGTTTCCGCTGCAAAACCCGAACCCTCACAAGACTCGACCGTGCAGAAAAAAACTGCGGGGGTAAGTGGTGTGAACATTTGTGTGTCAGAAATGCAAAAGTAGGGATGTCAGCCGGACATGTCCAGAAAAAAAAAGGACGGTAACCCCTACTACTCGGCTTTCTCCACAGAACAAGAGCCTGCTAGCTTAGCTTCCAAAAAAGATGGCTGACACTATGTGTTCATTCTGTGAGTGAGATCCACCCTCACTCTTAGAAGAAAAGGTTCTATATAGAACCTTAAAAGGTTCTATCAGCGCTACGTATTTGGAACCCATAAAAGGTTCTATACACTCTTAAAAAAAAGGGTTCCTCTGGGTTCTATATATTTCATACTTGGCCAATAGAACCTTTTACCAAAAAAAATGGTTCTATATAGAACCATTTTGGAGTTCCATGTATGAAGCGGGGGATGGAACCATTTCTGGTTCTAAATAGAACCATTTCTTCTAAGAGTGTGGCGGGTTGAGATTGAGAACATGCAGAACAGCTCCTTCTACTGACTGTAGTCTTTAGCCTCTGGACAAAAAATCCTCAGATACTGATTTTTGCGTCATCGGAGGATTTTTTCCAGACTGAAAATTCATAAATCTCTCGTCTCAGGGGGATATGAGGTTGGGAAACATGGTAATTCCAAAATATTACAGGTTTTCTACTAATACAAAGCTTAATGCTGAATCCTGAAGTATCTCTTTAATGTTCTTTTCGGTCCAGTAACCGTAACAATAAAACTGAACATATATTGGGCCGATACTGAGATGTAGGGGTGCACGATTCAGAAAATGTCACGATTCGATTCGATACTGATTTTTTGTCTCGAGTTTCGATTCAAAAACGATTCTCGATTCAAAAAACGATTCGCAGGTCTATATAAATGTAGTTCACTCTTTCCTATGTGATTGATTGCAGTAGACATAATTTAAAAGAAAAGTTTGATATTACTTTATATGTCTTCATACAATAATAAAAACTTTTGCAACTAAAAAGTGCGAAGTGCCAAGCTTTGGCCAGCTTTTAAATACATTTAATTCAAGTTTAAAATAAAACTTAAATAAAAAGCTTTTACATTTAGCTTTAAAATGCTGTAGTCAGATCAAACAAACAATTATGCTAAATGTGGTTTAAGGAGTAGGCCTACTTCAGCTACCAGGTTGACTGTTGAAATGTGAACTCGACTGGGCACATTGAACTTCCTAAAAATATATACTAATTTCATAGAACCCTTGCGAAAATATTTTAAATAGATTTAAAAAAGCCACCGCTACTGGTAACATCTATGGTTAGATTGATTTGTTTAGATCCAGTGAAGTCGTTCATAGGCGCGTAATTTGCGGGGATCTCCAGTTAACTAGCAGAGCATTCATTTAGGTCGCTATTAAATAAGAGACCTGTTGTTTTTGAAGTCAAGCTGAGCGCTCGTGTCCGCTGCGATCAGTGTCATGGATACAGTGTTCTCTGTGGCTCGCGCAGTCTTCTCTCGGACGCGCGCTTCAATCTATCGCCGTTGTGGAGACCACAAACTCAAAATAAATCACAAAATAAAATGCACACAAACGTGATGAACATATTCGGTTTTGATGAGAGAGAGAAAAAACTATAGGAGAGCGGTTTAGAACCCGTCACCTCTGACACGCTTGGCAAAAGATCTACAGAAGTCAAACATAAGATCTGCGGATCAATGCATTTATTTACGGGTTGAGCAGAGTGGCTGCACAGTTTGACCAGCGGGCGGCAAGAACTTGCAATAACTATTTATCAGACCGGCCCTCGAAACCATAGAAACACTACCTGACCACCGGTAAAAGTCCCGACCCACCCGATTGCCACTCCGCCCCTGCACGCCATTAAAAAATATAGCCTATATATATGAATCGATTTTTGGAATTCTATGAATCGATTCTGAATCGGTAAAGATTGAATCGCGATTCAAATGTGAATCGATTTTTTTGCACATGCTAATCCGATATATCGCGACACGTATAAAGTTTATTGTAAAATCAAGACTGTGACTGTATGATCTAGCAGAGGAGGAAGCACTGTATAATTCTACTTTAGTCCCAACAGAACAAGAAGCGCAAGTCTCGTGGGAAAGGGAAGAAAGCTGGAGCCGAAGGAAAGAGAGATGCTGAGGAAGGAGAGGGTGATGAGGTGAAATCTGTAGATCAGAGTGGCTGGTCTCTCGGCTCTCAGTCCTCGAGTGCGACTCCGCAGCTCTACCCTTCCTGGAAGAAAGGGAGCTCCGACTCCGAGTTCTCCGATCCTGAGGGAGGAATGCAGTCCAAACTCAGGTGTGACTCTCGGACCACTAATGCCAGGAAACTGTTCGTACATTATTAGGTCAAATAATACTTTCACAGGTGGTAAATGACCTAGAAAAAGACAGAAATGTTTAAATATGCTTCTTTCTTTTTACACACATTATGTGGAGACCAAGAGTTTTTTTTTTTGTTTTTTTTTTATGACTAGTACCATATGTGACTAAGTGTCCAGTAACAGATATGCTGATTTTTCTCGTTTAATTTTGTATGTATGTATTTATAATTATTAATTTCAAATAGACAATTTAATTAAATAACAATGCATAAGCTTTTTATTATTACTATTAATTATGGTTGTTATCAGGGCTTGACATTAAAGGAGTAGTTCACTTAAAAAAAAACTTTTGCTGATAATTTACTCACCCCCATGTCATCCAAGATGTCCATGTCTTTCTTTCTTCGGTCGAAAAGAAATTAAGGTTTTTGATGAAAACATTCCAGGATTTTTCTCCATATAATGGACTTCAATGGGAACCAAACGGTTCAAGGTCCAAATGACAGTTTCAGTGCAAATTGCAAACTGTTCAAAGGGCTTTAAACGATTCCAGACGGGTCTTATCAAGCGAAATGATCGCTCATTAAGTAAATAAATAATAAAGTTTAAGTTTTATAAGCTCAAATGTTCGCCTTGCTCTGTTCTGTGATACGCGTTCGTGACTCTCCTGTTCGAACTCGTTCATCAAAATGAACAAATCTTTTTTCGTATCATTTGGTTCATTCAACGAACGAACGAAATGAATGAATTGACTCGGGAAAAGATTCGTATATTTTGTACTATAAATTATTTCCATTTTATTATTATTAATTAAATAGGCCATTTAATAAAAATAAATAACAATTTAATCATCCACGGTAATTGTAATCAATATCATTTTTTATAGTTGTTATTATAAATAAGTCCTTTTTTGCACGTCTTAAGTGTCTGATACGGTTTCTTCTCAGACACAACACTTTTGTGACATGGGTGTAAATGCGTACGTGTTTATGTCGGTCTCTCTCGTCTAGGTTGTATCAAGCACGTGTGCGGCAGAGTGCGCTTCAGTGCTTCCTGGCTGTGGTCAAGTGTGTTGAGAAACGAATCCTCTACGGCTACTGGTCTTCCTTTGTTCCAGACGCTCCTGGGATTGGAGGCCCTCCTCCTCTTACCCTCCTGACCATAGCCCTGAAGGACCCCTCCCCAAAGGTAAAACGCAAGTCCACTGTTGCCCATGTAGTTTCTGACATCAGCTAAATGTAGCTTATTTGGCTTTTGACGTCCTCCACTTGCTCCTAGGTGCGAGCAGGCTCTCTGCAGGTTCTGTCCGCTCTTCTGGAAGGTTCTCGACAGTTCCTCTCCACCGCTGAAGACACCAGTGCGCCGCGCCAGGCCTTCACTCCTTTCTCGGCCACATTAGCTGCCAGTGTCAGAGAGCTGCACCGCGGCTTGCTGCTAGCGCTCGTAGCGGAGTCCTCCTGTCAGACCCTCACACAGGTCTTAAAGGTAGCAGAACACACACTCATGTCAGATATAATGGTTAACCCTGTTTGTAAGGCTCTTATAGTATGAGATAGGAAAATATGAAGCTCACACTCGAGGAGGAAAGAAATATCTCTGTATTCTCAAAATGAGCAAAAATATGTTTGTTGATATTTATTCAACCAAAAAGAAAGATATATACAACAGTATAGCAGATTACTTGCAGAAAATGCATGTAAATATCAGTTTGTCACTCACTGTATATCTTTCCAATATTATGTTTAATAAGATTAGTTTTATGGTCAAAGCTCTGTAGTTTGTATTGTCAGGGGCAAGACATGCAATGCAGTGCAATGCAAAATAATATACAAATAAACGTTCCTCAAAAGTTTGTATCACATTTTAAACTCACATTTCACATGATTTTTCTAAAATATGATGTATTGATGATCAAGCAAACCTCAGTTGGTTCAGTCCTGTAAATGTTCATATTCAAATATTACTAACAATATAAAAATGATGCTTGCATTTCCTTTTAAAAAATCAGAAAGAAATTCACTGCAAAAAGGCATGTGTACCACGACCTGACGATGGACCGTTTTAAAATGACACTTTTACTTGCTAAAAAATGATGTATGAACTATCAATAAGACGACAGAAGGCATGTAGGCAGGATTTTCAGCAAAGGTTTTATTTATGTTCAATATTTAGAGGCCTTAGAAATGCGTTTGCTTTAGGGTTTAAATTCACTTACAGTAATTAGAAAAAAAGCTCAACTAAATAAAATAAAAATATTAAATGAAAGACTCAAATATGAGATGTTGCCTTGGCAACTAAGTAAAATAAATTAACTGAAATAAAAATAAAGCTCTATAGAAATATGAAGGGGAAAGAAATGACAAAAGCACATCAAAAAATTCAACTAAAATGAAAACTAAAAAACAATGCTAAATATTAACAAATACTATAAATAATACTTTAAAATAACACTAACTCTCATACAGTAGCCTTGGAATAATGCTTGACCTGAAAACTTACTTTTGTCATTTTGCAATCACCAACTTCTACCAAGTCATTTGACACACCTGTGGTTACGCAGCTAAAACATCACAACTATATCCTTACTATGAACATGATCCATACAAAACTATTCCATTGGAGGAATATAAGGTGGTTTGGTACTTTCCTGTTATCCGGACCCCTCCATATACCATTTCGGAATTATAGTCATCCCTGATTGGTCTTAACCCCAGTCACGGGTAGGTTTAGGGGCGGGGTTAGGGGTAGGCCATCGTCCCTGATTGGTCTTAACCCCAGTGATGGGTAGGTTTAGGGGCGGGGTTAGGGGTAGGCCATCGTCCCTGATTGGTCTTAACCCCAGTCACGGGTAGGTTTAGGGGCGGGGTTAGGGGTAGGCCATCGTCCCTGATTGGTCTTAACCCCAGTGATGGGTAGGTTTAAGGGCGGGGTTTGGGGGTAGGCCATCGTCCCTGATTGGTCTTAACCCCAGTCACGGGTAGGTTTAGGGGCGGGGTTAGGGGTAGGCCATCGTCCCTGATTGGTCTTAACCCCAGTGATGGGTAGGTTTAGGGGCGGGGTTAGGAGTAGGCCATCGTCCCTAATTGGTCTTAACCCCAGTGATGGGTTGGTTTAAGGGCGGGGTTTGGGGGTAGGCCATCGTCCCTGATTGGTCTTAACCCCAGTGACGGGTAGGTTTAGGGGCGGGGTTAGGGGTAGGCCATCGTCCCTGATTGGTCTTAACCCCAGTGATGGGTAGGTTTAGGGGCGGGGTTAGGAGTAGGCCATCGTCCCTGATTGGTCTTAACCCCAGTGATGGGTAGGTTTAGGGGCGGGGTTAGGAGTAGGCCATCGTCCCTGATTGGTCTTAACCCCAGTGATGGGTAGGTTTAGGGGCGGGGTTAGGAGTAGGCCATCGTCCCTGATTGGTCTTAACCCCAGTGATGGGTAGGTTTAAGGGCAGGGTTTGGGGGTAGGCCATCGTGGGGTCCGGATAACAGGAAAGTGCCGGTGGTTTGGTCAGCATTTGGTCAGAGTTTGTGAACAGGATTTGTGTTTTGCCTTCCAGTGCCTTGCACACCTGGTGTCCAACGTGCCCTATAACCGGCTCAGACCGGGCCTGCTGAGCCCACTGTGGAAACAGATCCGGCCATATATACGCCACAGAGGTACTGTGACAGGATGCTGCAGTTGTACTGTTAAAGGCTTAGTTCACCCAGATTTCATTTCATTTCAGTTTTCATGCTTGATTGTTAAAAAAGCGCATTATCTTTGTACCCCAAATGCACACCGTTTGACCATTTTAACCTTCAAATGACAAGAAAAACAAATGAAAACTGACGAGTATTGGCACTGCGCACTGTGATTGGCTCATCGCGTTTGAGGGCGTGGCTCAGCCATAGGTCAATTGCTAAAAATCCATCCAGTTCAAACATTCCCAATCCCGTCTCTTCCTCCCACGTTAGATGTGAATGTCCGCGTGTCCTGTCTCACCCTCTTCGGTGCATTGGTCTCAACACAAGCCCCCCTCCCTGAGATCCAGCTCCTCCTCCAGCAGCCCGGATCCACATCGGCCCTCAACAGCCCCGGCGTCAGGACCCCGCAGGAGCTCTCTCACAACTGGAGACGTCCCGGCACCTCGTCTCCCAGAGGGGTGGAGGGGGCTCCGGAGGGGCCGTGCTGGCTGTTACAGCTGTGCGTGAGTCTGGTCACGCAGCCTCGTGAGGAACCGTACTCTGACAGTGACGCGGCGGGGTCTGGCGGAGCATCGCTGGAACCTTCACCCGTTCGACTCGAAGCCCTGCAGGTGAGTGGTCCGTTCTTGAAGACGTGGAGAACTTGTGCTTCTTGAAACGCTTGTTTTTAAATGTTCGCCTGTGGTTTATTTCAGGTTTTGGCTCATCTAGTTAAAGGATACTTCTCATTGGCTCAGACGTCTCTGTTGGAGTTGGGGCAACTCAGTGCCCGCTGTCTCGCAGAGCAAGAGCCATCCGTGCAACTACATGGCGCTAAAGTACCAGATCTTAGTGTTTGTCATTTCATTACTGGTGCTTGTTAAGGGAAATATCGCTATTATTGTTATTATTTGTTCCTTTCCCAAGCTTCTGGAAGAACTGGGAACGGGGATTATCCAGCAGTACAGAGCTGATGCCAACACTCCGCAAAGTGCCAAACTCGTGCCCGTATGCCAGGTAGTAAATTCTTTTATTTTTTTAACCCTCAGGTGCTCTTCGTTTCGGAGTCACACTTGTTATCTTCCCGGTCAAAAGTGACCGGACACCTAAAAATGAAACTTTCTCCATCCCAGTAAAACTGTGACTATTTTTTTTAAGACCACAAAGCATGCTCAGATCATGACCACAATTTTTTTGTGTGTTCACATACATAATGCCATAAAAGTCATGAAGTTTCGTAACATTGCGATGAAGCTGTGATTTTTAAAAATTCAAAACATACTTTTTGTAATCAAAATTTATTGGTGTGTATGTGTATAAAAGTGTGTTTGTATGTGTGTGTGTGTGTTGGTGGAGTGTCACCCCTTTCCTGCGGTGTACTTTTTTTTAGAATTTTGGTCGATTTGTCGGTTTGTACATTTTGTTTTTGTCAATTTCCCATTCATTTCCTATGGGTCGGTCATTTTTGATCGAAGAGCAAAAGTGTGACTCATTTTTTTACGACCACTTAAATTGCTCGAATCATGACCTCAATTTTTTTGTGTGTTCACATACCCAATGCCATAAAAGTCACCAAGTTTCGTAACATTGCGATGAAGCTGTGATTTTTAAAAATTCAAAACATACTTTTTGTAATCAAAATTTATTGGTGTGTATGTGTATAAAAGTGTGTTTGTATGTGTGTGTGTGTCTGTTTTGCACTCTAGATGTTGTAGAGTGTCACCCCTTTCCTGCGGTGTACTTTTTTTTTAGAATTGTGGCCGATTTGTCGATTGTACATACATAAATTCAGAGAATTTTTTTTTTTTTGTCAATTTCCCATTCATTTCCTATGGGTCGGTCATTTTTGACAGAAGAGCAAAAGTTAAATTGCTCGAATCATGATCTCAATTTTTTTTTGTGTTCACATACCCAATGCCATAAAAGTCACCAAGTTTCGTAACAATCCGATGAAGCTGTGATTTTTAAAATTTCAAAACAGAAAATTTTACGGTCAGAAATGACCGAAGAGCACCTGAGGGTTAAACAGTGATATAAAACTCAACTGAATCCAAAGGTCATTACCTTGATGATTTGCAGGTGGTTCAGTTCTGGTCGGATGTCTTGAGTGGTCCACTGATCAGTGCCTTACAGAACGAGCAGCATCCCACCCTACAGACCAGTGCGTGTGACACCATCTCCTCCATCTTGCCACAGGCTTTCAGCCAGCTGCCCGTGAGTGTGTTCCACCTCTCCAGTTTACAGGATGTCTTTCGATCGAACATTATAAAGTGTGTTTGTGATGTTCGCGTGTGTGAATACCTCCAGGATAAGACACAAGTGCTGTGTATCACGTTACTGCTGGGACTGACGTACAGCGAGAACTCTCTGGTGAAGTCGGCAGCGGTGAGAGCTCTAGGTGTCTACGTCCTCTTTCCCTGCCTGAGAGAGGTATAATCAGAGCTTCACTTCTCATTTTTAATTATTTATGTAGAAGGGTGTCACGATTTTGATTTTAAATCGAAATCGATCGAAATTAATTCACTATCTCAAACTTCGAACAACCACGCCGCCATGTCACGTCCGTTCGGCTTGCCAAGCGGGAAAAAACACGCGTGTTGAAGTGCTGCGAGTCTATGGTCAACCTCCTTTAATTTAGCTACAGCTATTCAAAAGATAGCATGGCAACTGCAGATGCAGGAGACCCATCAACAGAACTTGAACCCCCTCCTGTTTCATTGAAGTTTTTTGGATTTCCAGTGAGCTATTTTGAAAACGTTCGCATTAGGGGTGTAACGATTCACTCGTTTTCTCGATGCATCGATTATAAATCCTGGCGATGCATATGCATCGATCCTGAAACATGTATTTTGAATCGTGAATCGTTTATTTACGTGAATAATCGATTTAAAATGCTAAGAATCGAATTAATCACGATTCAGTGGTTTAAAATATATAAACACAACCTTAAAGTGTTCCTGGTACAAGCTGCCTCACGCATTGGCCGTCATACGACATTCGCATTTGATTGGTTTCAGGCGCTCACACACCCCTGATTTCTCACGCTGAAGCCCGGTCGGTCAAATGCCTGAAAGATGAGTTTATCTTTCTACCTTTTGAGCTACTCATGTCGTGATCAGCTTGTATTACCGCAAATTAGTTAAAATCTCCCGGAATCTAGAGCGAGCGTGCATACGAGACAGAGGTTGTGCTCCAAACCGCGTATCGCGCGTTCACACACGGCTGCACGCACTCGGCAGAGAGGGAAAGCGAGCGAGAGACCACCTTGCATGTACGGAGAGTCCATGTAATAAATGAATGAAAGCGTTTTATTTCATAGTGCCCACGCAATGGCATGGCAGCTTTATCAATGGCTTGAGCGGTTTGCCTCAAAACTATTGCTTTCTCGACAGAGAGCTCAGCTGGAGATCGAGCTCAAACATGGACTGCTCAAAAATCTGTAGTTAACGTTATGAAAGCATGAGAGCTATGGGACCGAGCGCGAGCAAAATCCAGTGAAAAGGTGATAACGAGTGCACTGAGAGGACGCAAAATGAAACTAATGAAAACGTCTCCATTAATTTGTGCATGTAGTCATTTAATGCAATACTTTAAAAGCCTTTTTCAAAATATTTGCTACTTGCAAATGCTAATTTGTAGGCCATTGATTTTTTTTTTATAATAATATATTCATTAAAGTTAAAAACAAACATGAACTAAAATTAACAATGGACAAAATCCCCACTATCTGACCCCCGAAGGCCGCTGTGTAGGCTAATTCAAACCCAGACAAAGACCCATTGGGTGAAGCATTGAAATAATACTATAATGCATATAAAAAATTAAGAATCGAATCGAATTAATCGAATCGCATCGAATTTGGATGTGAATCGCATCGAATCGAATCGTTCTGAATTTGCACAAATCGTTCATGAATCGAATCGAAAACCTATGAATCGTGAATCGAATCGATTCGCTGTCTACCCAAAGATTCACAGCCCTAGTTCGCATCCAAAGTCATCCAAAGTCTCGCGGAAGTTCCGGGAGTCTCCCGCATATTGACAGCGGCTCCCTGATGCACGCAAATTAGTTAAAATCCAGGATTTGCAGAATCGTGACACCCCTATTTATTTATTTATTTATTTAATCATTCATTTTAATTAATTGATTACGATAATTTTTTTACTTTATTTTTAATATATATATAGAGAAAGAAATTTTGTACTGTGTGTATATATATCTTCAAATTTTTTACAAATCGTTCACCCTCATCCTTCTTTTGTGGTTGAAATTTTAAAAAGTAACCAATCCTTCCGTCGCGGGTCAATTCGACCCCCTTAGGGATTAATGTAATGCGAGGAATGCTTCAGTACACAATTCACACTAAAAATGCTAAAACGTTATCAAAAATGATTTTATAACGTCTACATGTGCATCTGAATGCACACTGTAGAGAAACTGAGTTTAGGACCCAGCGGAACAGCTCATTTGCTCCAAATGGGCTCTATGCACGGCGTTATTTCCGGTGAAGGATTAAGGATGCTCGATAACTTCCGCCGATCATAGAGTCCAATGCAATACCGAGAATTTATATTGAATTTTATACTCCATGGTTATACTAATGAAACGTTAGTCACAAAAACAGATAAAACAGACACCCCTCGTTGTGTTTATGCTTCTTTTTAAAATTATATTAAATAAACATAACTATATATAAAATTACATCTAAACGTATGTACGTTTCGTTTCAAAGACGGGAGGACAGTAAATATTGAAGACTCTGCCATAATCCCGTTTTCCTCGGTTTTCCTCCGCTTTAATCTCCACAACCGGAAATGGACGAGCATCCTTACGTCAAATGCGGAACTTATGCGTGCATATAGCCCATAGATCGATATAGAGTGCCAAAGTTACGACATCACTCTGTAGGCCAAAACGCGGAAGTGAGTTAGCATTTTAGCACTCCCGGTTCCCTCGCCCTAAA
This sequence comes from Pimephales promelas, assembly GCF_988280905.1. Lineage (NCBI taxonomy): Eukaryota > Metazoa > Chordata > Actinopteri > Cypriniformes > Leuciscidae > Pimephales > Pimephales promelas. The sequence goes on from NC_142787.1 coordinate 29,405,459, forward strand.
GTCTATGGGATTTTTAATTGGTTTTTGCTAAATCGCCTGTTTTTTTTTTTAACTTTATTGTGTCTGCTTGTGTTTTTTAAAAACTTTATATAGGCTTCAAAATGTATACATTTTGGATTAACTTGTAAAGATTATCTTGATAGACAAAACGTGTAAGGGTCACAACTTTTTGTTGAACACAGATCTTATTTTTTACGATTTTCCAACAGTCTATGGGGAAAATGCATAGCTTTTCGATCGAGGCAACCCATGCGCCGCTAGCTTCCGAGTTGTCCTACAAAGTGACGTCATCACTTCGGCACTCTATACAGCCATCTAGTGGCAAGAGTCATGAAATATCATGTTATATTATTATTTTTTCCACAAGAGGTCGCCAGAAACGCCCAAAATAAGATATTTTGAGCTGAATTAAAAGGGTTATGCATGAAATTGAGTGTGAAGAATGCACTTAAATGACTATTTATTTATTATTTATTGATTAAGTCTATTAATGTAACGGTAAATAAAATAAAAAAAGAACAAAACTTAAGTATAATTTAAACAAAGTGCGTGGGAACGATGAGGGTTAAATACACTGCTCAAAAAAATAAAGGGAACACTTAAACAACACAATGTAACTCCAAGTCAATCAAACTCCAAATCCAAACCTCTATGGGTTGATAAATTTGATTTCCATTGATAATTTTTGTTGTCGGCACATTTAACTAAAGAAAAAAGTATTTAATAAGATTATTTCATTCATTCAGATCTATGATGTGTTATTTTAGTGTTCCCTTTATTTTTTGAGCAGTTTATATACATTTACAAGTTTAACTATTAGTAAATTGATCAAATAGTGCCCATCTCAAAAGGATGATTGATTTAACTTTATTTTTTTTTGTCGACCACAGGATGTGATGTTTGTGGCAGACACGGCTAATGCCATCCTCACCGCTCTGGATGACCGCTCGCCTAACGTCCGTGCCAAGGCGGCCTGGTCTCTCGGCAACCTCACCGACACCCTCATTGTCAACATGTGAGAGCGGTCACATCTGTGTGCATGTGTTTGCTCCATAAATCACTCAGACTGATGGTTTTGCTTTCTCATCAGGCAGTCGGTGGGACTGGAGTTTCAGGAGGAGTTCTCGGATATGCTGCTGCTGAACATGTTGAGATCTGCCACGAAAGCTTCTGGAGATAAAGACAGGGTGGGTACTTGTTTTTCAGTTTTTTTATTAGTGATGTCAAAAAGTCTTCTTTTACATGTACTTTATGTTAAACTTTCTTCAAGTATCAGGCCAGAATACATTTTGTGACTATGCTAAATTATACAAACATTTACGATTTTGGGACTAGGACTGCCTGATATATACTGGTTTTGGAGAGAGTGAGACATTTGTTAAAATTAGATGTTTTATTAGGGCAGATACATTTTAAGCGTTCTTCCCCTTGAAAGAAAAAATCAAAAGATCAGCATTTTTATGAAATATTAATCTTTTGTGACATCATAAACGTTTAGAATTTTGTTTGGTGTACTTAAAATAATGACAATAAAAACTGTGATAATTTAATCAGTTGGTTGATTTTATTGACATTGAACTGGACATTTATCCGATTTAACCCATTAAAGACCACTTTTTCTTGAAGAGTGCTTACTCTGTTATGACACTGTTCCTTTAAGAGTTGCTTTGTAAATGTAAATCAGTGCATTCATGCATAAAGATTAGTTTTAACATTTACTCACCCTCAAGTTGTTTCAAACCTGTTTGAATTTCTTTCTTCTGCTGAACACAAAAGAAGATATTTTGAAGAACGTCTACAATGGAAGTCAATGGGGTCCATCGACTGTTTGGTTACCGACATTCTTCAAAATATCTTCCTGAAATAACTATACCTTTAAATTCCTCACGTGAAATAACTTTACTAATTACTGCTTTAATTGAAACACATTTCAGTTCTTAAAGGGATAGTTCACTTTGAAATAAATTTTTGGTATGTTTTATCTTACCTCAAGGGCATCCAAGATGTAGGTGTCTTTGTTTCCGCAGTAGTTTCAATTTTGATATTTTTAGATCAAACCGTTCTTGTCTGTCAGTCGTATAATGCAAGTCTATGGTCACCACCTCAAAGAGCATGCACAGAGAAGTCCAAATTAAACATGATTTAATGTAAGTACACATTGATGGCCTAAGACACGAAACGAGCGGTTTGTGTGAGACAACGAACAGTATTTATATCGTTTTTACCTCTTGTAACCACAGTGTTATCAACCATAACATTTACTTATCAGCTTATCAGTTACATTTTGAATATTGCGGCATCCTCATTAGGGGCAGAAACAAAAGCCATATGTTTATAATGTACCATAGAGTAATGCTGTAAGTAGAATGAACCCCTAGAAGATAAGAGTTTCCTGTGCCGCAGGTGAAGAGCAATGCTGTCCGTGCGCTCGGGAATCTGCTTCACTTCCTGCAGCCGGTGCACCTGGGAAAGCCTGTGTTTGAGCAGCCTCTGCAGGAGGCCATGTCGGCACTGATCGAGACGGTTCGAGGAGACGCTACGATGAAAGTGCGCTGGAACGCCTGTTACGCACTGGGCAATACCTTCAGAAACCGCAGCCTGCCTCTAGGTGAGTGAACACAGCAAAAAAAGCAACTTTTTGCAATGATTAGTGGTGTTTTCTAAGGAAGATATCACTATTATCGCTTATTCTTGGGTTAAATTTCAGGAGGCGTACATTTAAAATATGTCAGGGGGATGTAACTCCTCATCAGAATAAAGAAAAAACATTTAAACGAATGACATTCTTGAAAGGAAAGCATTAAGTTAACTCCTTCACTGCTTATTAATATTTGTAAAACTTTTGTCCACCCAGGCAACTTTTTTTCCCTGCTGAAAACGAAATAATTGTTAATAATACATAATAACAAAAAGTTTTTTCCTTCAAAAATATAGGCCTACATAAACATGTTTTTTGAAAATAATGATTAAGATGTGCACATTAGCATGTTTTTGAAGTGTAAGAGAATTACGGTATTACTATATTGATGTTGAATTACATGATATTGAATGAGTTAATCAGCAAAAATGATACAAGTTTTTTAAAACATTTTAATAAAAAAAAGTGCATTTACTTTTTTATTATGGCCACTCTTAAAGGGATCGTTCACTTTGAAATTAATTTTTGGTGTGTTTTATCTTACCTCAAGGGCATCCAAGATGTAGGTGTCTTTGTTTCCGCAGTAGTTTCAATTTTTATATTTTTAGGTCAAACCGTTCTTGTCTGTCAGTCATATAATGGAGGTCTATGGTCACCACCTCAAAGAGCATGCACAGAGAAGTCCAAATTAAACATGATTTAATGACTCGTAAATGTAAGTACACATAGATGGCCTAAGACACGAAACGAGCGGTTTGTGTGAGAAAACGAACTGTATTTATATTGTTTTTACCTCATGTAATCACGGTCACGTCCAAGTGAACTGAGGGCACAGGCCATGAACAGTGCCATGAACGCACACAGTTCTGTCTTATACAAAAGGGACACCCGGCTCTTTAGCATGATGTAATTGGTCACGAGACGCACAAGAGCCAATGCCATTTCACAATTAAAGCTTCTTCGAGAGACAATTTTTGAGTCTGTTCTTCAATTGTTACACAAATCAATTGTTATGGCCTCAGAACACTTTGGGATATGTGTTCTTTTTAGCCCATGATTGCACACTGGGTAGTTGTAGGAACTTTAGTTCTAGGATCTAGCCACCAAAGTGGTTCCCTGATAACTAAATTCATTTTCTGGTTGCATTCCCACTTCCAGTAGGAACTCTGAAGTGATGTTGTGACTTTTATTTTGACGGCACTGAGAACGCCAGATCCTGAGCACACAGTAAACTAATGAATAATGAATACAGAGAATGCAAGTACTGTTTGTTTAACATTTCTGTCTAATACGTTATTAGATAAAAAAATTTTGTAAAGTAGACCGTAAATTAACAAGTATTAGCGTTTGCCGTGTCAATAAATATAGGCTATAATCTATGTGTGTACACAGCTTTTTTTTTTTTTTTTTTAAATGACAGGTGCCAGTGTTTTGTATGTGTTCAGCCAATCAGCGGACACTAATGTCACTGGTAGTTCCTATTGTTCTGGGTTAGACCCTACCAGAGCCCATCTAACGGAGACCCTCGGCACTTCCTATTAGCCCCGTTGTGTATCATCTTGGTTGCAGTTCCATTAGAATTCCACTGGAGGTGATCTCGGGGGCGAGAGCAGAATGAATGGGAGTCTATGGGGCTAAACGGCTAAATGTGTCTCTTTCACCTGCTTGTGGTTAAATCAACATAGATTTTATTGTTGATTCCGCAAGTTCAATATAGATTATAGGCCAAAAGTCGAATGAACGAGTACTTATGTCCTTTCGATGTCTTACAGGTTAGGCCGTTGTTGGCCAGAACACACTAGCATTCTGCTATTGTGTGACGTCATCACATTTTTGAACGGATTTTTAGAACAGATAAGTGAACTTAAAAATGCTATTTTCAGCTGAGTGTATTATCTTAGCCCTCCCCTTTGAATGCAACTTTCAAATTACTTGACAAAAAATTACATGGATTTCTGGGGGTGAAACCCCATTGACTCCCATTCATTCTGCACTCGACCGCGAGCGCCCCCGCATGGACAGAGACGTGTTACTGCAGCCAGTCCAGAACCCGGAAGTAACCAGCCAGTGCCAATTCTCTTCAATTAGACATTCTCTGACCCTACTCTGAAGTCGGTGCTAATTAGGTTCCCCCTAAAAGCATTAATAGAATTAAAATCATGCGAAAACACGAAAAAGCGAGTACTTCCACCTATAGTTCTAGGAACTATCCTCCTTATTTGAGGAGTTGGTAGTTAGTGGTCTTTTCAGTGGTCACGTGGTACAAGTAAACTGTGTTCACATTCTTGTAAAACTTAGCACACCTTAACACACACCACTTCCCGCGCAGGTTCTGCTGTCTGGTCTAAGGAAGCTTACTCCGCCCTTTCCTACGTCGTCACTTCCTGCAAGAACTTCAAAGTACGCATCAAGTCCGCCGCTGCACTTTCCGTTCCCTCGACGCGAGACCGCTACGGTGACGTTCACCAGTTTGCCGAGGTGTGGCAAGCTTTGGCTCGGGCCCTCGAACACAGTGAAGATACGGAAGACTTCCTCGAGTATCGATACTGCGCTAGTTTACGCTCGCAGCTCTGCCGTGCTCTCCTGCACCTCCTGTCCGTATGCCAGCCTGAGGACCTTCCAGCACTGAGGTCATCACTCAGTGACCAATCCAGGCCAGTGCTACAGGACTTCCTGGTTCGTTACCTTGGTGACAAGGACGTGGCTTTGATTGACGGTCCTGCAGGGGAGGAGGCGGTGGACCACACTGCGCCTGAAGATGGGTTAATGGTGCTCAACGAGACACTGACCAGGCTGAAGGGGGCGCTAGAAGAGACTGTGTCGGACCGCAGTGAGGATCTGAAGACTGTGGTGAGTTTCCTTGAGGATGTATTGAGGAACTTTGAGGAGACAAAAGAATCGGACGGCAACGATTCCTCCCTTCAGCTCAGCAAATCACCATAGTGAATGTAAAAATGCCCCGATGAAGCCATACGGATTGACTGTCTGACGTTATAACCACCTTTATATTTTATTCAAAATGTATATTTTAAGATATATTATCAAATCAAAAGAAATTTCCCGTTTCACTATAAAACTAGTTTCACGATTTGACTCAAGTAAAAACGCACATAATGAGTGAACAAATAAAACTGTTCTTGTATTCTCAAGTGTTGCTTTTTTCAAGTTCTTAGTTAAAACTAGAGCCAGACCGATATATCGGCCGGCCGATATTAGATATTTTCCAAACTATCGTATCGCCAGTTATAATGGCCGATAAATGAATATTTCAAAAATAAAATAAAAACGGACGAAACACGCTTCAATCATCTCTCCTCAGCCTGTTATATTGAAAATGTATGTTTTACAATTTGCAGTATGATGTTATTGCTAAATTATGGCTCATCATAGACTAGCTAACCTGACATTGTAATTATAAGGTAGCTTATAAGGCAATGTAGGGACTAATTATTATTTTATTTATCAGAACTTTTAATATATTTTGATGTTCCTCTGTTCTGTTGTGACAATAAAAGAAACGAGTTTCTTTTTAAAATGCTTTATCATATTATTTCATTTAAAACTCATAAATTACTATGTTAGGGAAATCTGTTAATGTTTCGTTGCGCGTTTCTGAAAAAATAAAAAATATCGGCCGATATATCGGATTTTAAAACAAAAAAATATTTGTATCGGTATCGGCCTTCAAAATCCTTTATCGGTCGGGCTCTAGTTAAAACTTGATATGAAATATTGATTTCAGAAGGAGATCATTGTTCTTAATCATGATGGTGAGCTTGTCTGCACAGAATAGGAAATTATTCAAAAACTGCTTTAGTGTGTATGTTTGTTTTGCATTATACAAATGTTTAGTTATTACTGTATAATGACATACTGTATGCATATAGCATTTAAAGTAGCACTATGTTTTTTTATTTATTTACCTTAACCGAATAGCTTTGGAGTTATTGCAATGGTTTTATGGCTATTTTCGGGTTGTATGTTGGGCGTCTGTCTCCTGCATGAGTGCTATTTACGACAGTACAAGTACTCCACAGCGACTCTAGGGGTCACAGTTTGACAAAAACGTAAATCCTGCATAGTGCTGCTTTAAGAAACATTTCAGACTTTTTTTTTTTTTTGCTCTTATCCCATTGTAGCAATTTTGTAACGCTTTTTGCAGCTTGAAAATCTCTTGGTTACAACCTCTAAAATTAGTGCACACCATTTTCTTTCAAAGCAATTTACTTAGTTTTTAAAAACGTGTGTGGGTGTTTTATGCATCAATTTAGCCTGAGTGCAACAACACCTAATTGCCAGGAAGACCGTTTTGAAATCGTTTGCATTTTTAAAAATGTTCAATAACATCGAGTTATTATCATTGGATATTATAAAATTCTGTTTATAGAAAGTATACATTAAATGTCGTGAATGACTAGAGTAATGACGGCGACTAAAAAAGCTGTAACGAAATGATCTGTGAGTTTTTAGTTTGACCTGATACCTCGATTGACTCTGGCCCCCCGAGGTCACTGAGGCGTGAGAGAGAAAAGCAGCAGGAGGAGTGCAATCAGGATGAAGAAGAGGACGAAACGTGTGATTCCTGCGAAGAGCAGAGCAAGCGAGCGTGAGGTTCAGCGGGGCAGAGTCCACTCATCTCTAACAGGAGGGAGGAACGCTGATTCAGGCACGTCTGTCCCTGAGCGCTCACCCTCATCCCCCCTTCACACCGGGGGGCCCGAAACATCAGGGACAATTAAGACACAAAGCACAATAAAACCTTTCTGAAGGGATTGGATGAGTCTCTCCTAAAGTCTAATCAATGTTAATCTAATGGGGTATTTTTAAACGTAATATAAAAAAAACAAAAAACCTAGAAATACTACACTTTTACTTTAAAAATGCTTATATTGCATAGGAAGATGCAGTAGATGTTAACATGATGTTTGTGTCGGTTAACTAATACCTGATTTACTAAATGACTGTATGGGATGGGTGAGCGCTGAAGGACATGTTTGTGAAGTTTGAAAAGCATTTACTTCAGATTTGCTGGTCCTGTGCCAGCATCACATGCTCCTCCTGTATTTATTTATTCTCTTCCTTACGTTTACGGTGGCCATTTCTTCAGGTTTTGACCCCTCGTGAGGAGCCATCAAAGTCTTCTTTTGAACGTTGTCTCCATAAAAAGGTCATGAATTCTTTACTGTCTTGTAAAAGCGCAGAACAGCATCATATCTGTGGACTGATGCGTGTTGTAATGCTGTTAATTGTTCTGCCTGTGCAATTCAAATGAAATGTCAAGTGATTTTTGCAAACACTGAGTGGGGCGTCAAAGGTTTAGATTGAAAGCGATGGCCTTCAGTATAATCAGTAAATGTCATAAGTTTGCTTGAAATTAATGTAAAAATTGGAAATCAATACTGAGACCTAAAAAATTAGATGTATAAAGATGATTCTCAACTTAGTCATCAAAGATATAACAGAATGAACTGATATGCATTATGTTGGCCATAAATGTGTAGTCATTCCATACAATAATAAAGCTTTATTGCAGACACAGGTCCATATTACATATCATATACAAAAAGGAGTATCTATGGATCTATACACTGTATTTAATCTGCATAATGTAGGAATATTGATATATAATTTCTTTCCCTATTGTGTCTCTCAAAATGGCCGATAAACATGCTTTAAGATTTGGTGTCGTCTACAGTGGACATGTATGAAATCAATGCCCTGTTTTGTAACAGCAAGTCAGATTTTGATTAGAAACCCTATAACATTTTCCTAAAATGCTGATTTTTAATAAACAATTTGAAAATTAGTTTTAAATTATATTTACAAAATGTCACATTTCCATAAGAGTGCTAGATAGTGCTGTCTATCTATCTGTCTGTTTATTTATCTCTCTGTCTATATATCTGTCTGTCTATCTTTCTGTCTATATATCTGTCTGTCTATCTGTCTGTCTGTCTGTCTATCTATCTATCTATCTATATCTGTCTTTCTATCTATCTATCTATCTATCTATCTATCTATCTATCTATCTATCTATCTATCTCATCTATCTACCTGTATTTCTTTCTATCTATCTATCTATCTATCTATCTATCTATCTATCTATCTATCTATCTATCTATCTATCTACCTGTATTTCTATCTATCTATCTATCTATCTATCTATCTATCTATCCATCCATCCATCCATCCATCCATCCATCCATCCATCCATCCATCCATCCATCCATCCATCCATCCATCCATCCATCCATCCATCCATCCATCCATCCATCCATCCATCCATCCATCCATCCATCCATCCATCCATCCATCCATCCATCCATCCATCCATCCATCCATCCATCCATCCATCCATCCATCTATCTATCTATCCGTCTTTCTATCTATCTATCTACCTGTATTTCTATCTATCTATCTATCTATCTATCTATCTATCTATCTATCTATCTATCTATCTGTCTGTCTTTCTATTTATCTATCTATCTATCTATCTCATCTATCTACCTGTATTTCTATCTATCTATCTATCTATCTATCTATCTATCTATCTATCTATCTATCTATCTATCTATCTATCTATCTGTCTTTCTATTTATCTATCTATCTATCTATCTCATCTATCTACCTGTATTTCTATCTATCTATCTATCTATCTATCTATCTATCTATCTATCTATCTATCTATCTATCTATCTATCTATCTATCATCTTTCTATATGTCTGTCTGTCTTTCTGTCTGTCAAATACAGACAGACACACACACACACAGACAGAGAGAGAGAGAATCTTAGATTGTAGTTGAGAATAAAGAAGGTCGTTGGTGTTGTGTGAATATGAGATTTGTGTGAGGGGGATGTTTAAGTCAGCGGGGGCTTCAGAGCTGCAGTGCGTTCTGGGAGAGTAGCTCCACTCACACTCCTTATTTCCTCTACCACTGATCTCATTTGCTCCTCTGCCTCCTTAAAGGAAATGAGTGTGAAGTCTTTCAGTCACTTTAATTTTGACAAATGCGCGGAGCTTGCGGTCGGTTGTAGTATACCTCACGACTCAATCAAAAATATAGCCTAATGTCAATTATATTGAAATTAGTTATTGGAAACTTTCTAATCATTTCTCCGTCCCTTAACATGGACACAAGAATGACAATAATTAGTTAGTGAAAAATAAAAATAAATAAATGATGGTACAGCTTTAACAAAAAAAATCTGCATTTTAAAGTAGTTTGTAATCCTTAAATTGGTCTAATTCATCCATAGTTGGTGCAAAATGTGTTAGGTGTATATTTATACTCATCACACAATCATAATCATTGCGCATCATCATCATGAAAAGGAAGCTTGTGAAGGTTAGATTACTGTGGTTAATGTCTAACAGGGTGATCAACGGAGTCTTTATATGGTGTAACACCTGTGGCACAGTTCTGTCACAGCAAACACAGACAATAAATGCCTCGAGACCTTACCTATCTCTCTGAACATGACAGAAATAAACTGTGTGTGTGTGTTCTTGTGTTTATGTGTCCTTTTGAGTCCAAGTCAAGGTCCAGCTTACTGACCGGAACTCATCTTTCTGGTCACTGATTCCCCAGCTTACCCATCCTGTCTAAAATGTGTGTGTAAGTATAAAACCTGTGTGTAAGTATAAAAGTTTGACCAATTTTAGCATATTTTAGGTATACTTAAAACAGTTTCATATATCTGTAAATGCCACTTTGATCAAATATCTATGAATAGATGCCTAGCAATCGACTCTGACAGCTTTTGGTTCAAACTGCAGGCAAATTATCCATATTTACAAAAAGAAAAAAACATTCCAGTGATGGAAAGGGAAGGGGCTTTATTACGCAGACAGCAGAGCCTTTCATAGTGTCAGAAAACCACATCTGGTCAGAAGAGAGAGAGAAAACTTACAAATTATTCATCCGATACAGTCACACTCCAGTGCAGCTTTCACAACAGAAGTAGTTTCACATCCTGGAAAAAAATATGTAATTTCTGTAAGTTTGTTATTAACTGTTGTTAATGATTGAGAACTGACCAGTCCCTAAAATGTGTGAGAAAGGTTGAAATGCAGCGCGCATTAAAATTCTGTTCCAGCAGCAGATTTGATCTTGTAAATTAATTATATAGTATCTTCGATTTTACGTTTTCATGATTCTTTTTATGTAGCATTTTGATTATGAAAAACATTAATGCTGGATTTTCACACTTTTACTGTTGATGTGCATCTTATCACTGATCAACATATTTGCTCATTAAAAGTCACATTTTGCTTTTCAAAATTAAATGAATGAGAAAATGATTATATATTAAGAAGAAAGAGGGGTCTACGAATGATTGAAAATGGGGTGTTTCACCGCAAATAAAAAGTTGCTTTGCAAAAGTTGAAAAGTACAATCAACTTAAATTACTTTTAATCTGAATCTTGTATAATTTACCACACTGTAAAAAATATTGTTGGTTTAACTTAAAAAATGAAGTAACCTGGTTGCCTTCAAATTTTTAAGTTCATTGAAATGGAAAAATTGAGTTAATACAATGAAGGAGATTGATTTAATCATCAGAAACTCAAAATATTATGTAATCTGAACTACATAAATTATTTAAGTTGATTTGACAAAAGAAAAAATGTTGTGATTACAAATCATGAATATATTTTTTACAGTGAGAAAACTGCTTATTTTGATGAGTTAAAACAATGTAAAGACATATGTTGTCATAACCTATATTTGGTCATATAATTTATTACTCATCTTTGAGTAATGATTATCATAAAATGAATGCATTATAGGAACAGAACAAAAACTAACCAATAATAACACTGTAAAAAATGAAGTAACCTGGTTGCCTTAAAATGTTAAGTTCATTGAACTGGAAAAATTGAGTTAATACAATGGAGATTGATTTAAGCATCAGAAACTCAAAATATTATGTTATCTGAACTACATAAATAATTTAAGTTGATTTGACAAAAAAAAATTGTACAAAAATATTTTCTTTACAACGAAATATAGCCTAATGATTAATCAATTATCTTTTTTTCAGAGGAGTGTGCCATCGTTTTTTCTCAAGTAAAAAACAGTAATTTAAGCTTATAACAATGACATACAAAGCAAACAAATGAAATGAAGAAATACAAATAGATTTGTGACGATTTAAATCACAAAACTTTTCAGAAACAATGTATTAGCCTGTTGTTATTAAATGTTTATAATGCAGTATTGACTTATTCATAAATAATGTTTAATTACAATCAGCTTGGATGTTTAAGTCATTTCGACTTTGAACTGACTTTAAATGAGTTGAATCTTGTAAAAAAAATGAAATTTGCTTAACTTATTTTGATGAGTAACCGCAATATAAAAACATGTTGTCGTAACTTATTGATCATATAATTTTTACAGTGCTAATAAGTGAGAGTTTATTGAGGCAATTAGTTAAGTAAGAATTGTAAAGTGTGACCCAAATGCAGACTATAGAATTGGATTCCTCTAAATTTCTCATTTATTTTAGCATTATTCATAAACCAATAGCCTAAATATCATTTGCATAAGGTGCAACAGCCAATGACCATGCAGTCAGCTCCGCCCCCAGGAACGTGAACGACTTCCTTCAGCAGGTGCGCTCGTGCACTGGACAACTGCAAAACTTTGCGTAAAGACACTTTAGTCTCATGTGCTTCCGTCGTTAAAAACACTCTTCGTTTCAATTAATTTCACACGTCCGATTTACCGAGGCCGCGAGGATTTTCAACGAGACCGGATTGATGTTTACCGACATGGTGTCCAAGTTGACGTCGCTTCAGCAGGAGCTCCTGAGCGCCTTGTTGGACTCGGGGGTCACGAAGGATGTGCTGGTTCAGGCGCTGGAGGATTTATGTCCGTGTTCCGCCGAATTCGGAATAAAAATGGAAAAACCCTTGTCCCCGGCGAGTGTCAACGGCGGCAGCGACTCCAATGATTCGAAGCCGGTGTTTCTGACTCTGACCAGCGCGCAGGGGAAAGGCGGTAAACTGTCCGGGGACGAAGGCTCTGATGACGGGGATGACTTCGACACGCCGCCGATCCTGCGCGAGCTGCAGTCTCTCAACACGGAGGAGGCGGCGGAGCAGCGCGCGCAGGTGGAGCGCATGTTATCGTGAGTTATTCACACACGGATACTTGACTTTTCAGTTCATTAATTAAATGTCACCTACCTTATTAAACAATGTAGCATGTTATATTAGGCTACAATGTAGGCCTATGCTTTTTTTTATTCCAGTCGCAATAAGAGTGCGCAATAATGAGCAGCTCAATAAAATAACCTGTCGACTAGTTCTTCTAAATTCTCTGTAGAAACTTGTCTAATTTTATCCTATATATTTTTTTTATTATAATTAATTTTTTTGGTTTGTTTTTTTGTTTTTTTTGCTTGTCCATTTTTTTTAAATAAAATTATCTAACGACTCCAATAGAAAAATTAGCAAAATTGTGAAGCATTTTTTTCTTATTACAGTATTATTTTAATATTGTTTTTATTAACCTATTCTATTTAATTATGCAATTTTAGAAACAAAAAAAATTAATACATTTTAAATTTCGGCAAATTTTTTTTTATCGAAATGTTATCGAAATGTGCAAAAGTAGCCTAGCCTATAAAGAGGACAAGATATGAAAATTGACGTAAAGTCAAAAACGAAACCACGTGTAGTTGTTATTAATTTATTTCTATAAATCATCAACAGAAAGATACACAATGTCGTATGAATAGAGGGAAAAGATATCTAGTTATTCATTGTCCAAAGTTATAGTCTTAAATCAACATCCTCGAGCACACTCAAATGTGAGGGGTTATTTCCCCAAACAAACATTAGCGGATCCGTCAGACATCTTCATTTTTTTTTTTAACTTATTAAACCGATCACAAGCGGGTTTTCTTTTTTCACAAGAGGCTTAAAATTAACAGATTCATTAAGGCATTTTGGTCGGCTCGCCTACGTCAAATTAGCGGCATTTAAAATGATATAGCCAAGGCTACAACCAATGCCATGCAAATATGGGGCCTATTATTATTATTTATTATTTTATTGTATGACACAGTTCGTCTATTTAAAATTAATATTATACAGTTATTAATCCTAAACAATCAACTCAGTAGGCCTATAGGAGGGAAAATATTTTTTTGGCCAAATTAGCTAAAATTAACCTTTGAGACTAATAGCTCATTAGACAACATTAATTGTTTTTTATTATGAGTTAATATTTTTGCGTGCGTTTTTGTTTCCTTTTAGCCTATATTAAATGTTAGCGTATGTCATGTCAATTTTAGACGTTTTATCCTTTTCATATTTGCGCTTTTCAAAACAAAAAGCATAGGCTACTTTTACACAACCCAACATAACACTTCGACGAGTTGCTTGTGAATCTGCTGATGGTACTGTGTGTGGTTGTCAGTGAGGACCCGTGGCGCGTGGCTCGCACTGTGAAAGGCTACATGCAGCAGCACAACATCCCTCAGCGCGAGGTGGTGGACGTGACGGGCCTCAACCAGTCGCACCTGTCCCAGCACCTCAACAAAGGCACGCCGATGAAGACGGCCAAGCGAGCCGCGCTTTACACCTGGTATGTCCAGAAACAGCGCGAAATCGACAGACGTAAGTCAACATCTCAGTACAACGTTCATATGTACAATCGAGCTTATGTAGACTGTTTTGTCCCATTTGCGAGCTTAAAAGTACATTTACATTATTTAACAAAAATTCATACAAGTCACAGCTTTATTTAGCCTATTTCATAAGCTCTCGTTTATGTATTTATTTTTGCCTCTGGTAATGATGTTTTGTTATATAGGCTACTGTAGCAGTGAATCGTTATTTTACATTTGTTAACAAATTATATTAGGCTACATACTTGTAAAACATGTGTTTTATATATTGCAAAATTTATTACAGTATGGAGAATTGTAAAAAATATTGTTGGTTTAACTAAAAAAAAATAAGTAACCTGGTTGCCTTAATTTTAAGTTCATCGAAATGGAAAAATTGAGTTAATGCAACGAAGGAGATTAATTTAATCACCAGAAACTCAAAATTGTATGTTATTTAAACTACTTAAGTTGATTTGACAAAAGAAAAAATGTAGTGATTACAAATCATGAAAATATTTACAATAATATTTTACAGTTGACTCTCTCAGTTTTTGTAAATTCACTTGGGGTTCAGTGTATTTCTTTTCCCCCCTCAATTAATTTCACACGTGTCTAGTACAATTATGTGGTTTTGTTTCATTAATACAAATACAGTGTATACTTTTTTCTTGATTTACCCCGAAATAATCGAAGTGAATGTGACAACATGCCCCATAGGTGGGGTCCATTGTAACATGACCATATGACAGCTTTAGTGTTATCTGATCTCATCAAAAAAAAAATACAAGACAAACTAAAATATTTTGTCAATGAAATACAATTCTTAACTTTTTAATGTAAAATAATGGCATATTTTGTGTCATTTTGTGTCACAGCACAAAACACAGTTATACAGCATAGATCTTAACATTTACTCTGTCTTTATTCACCTTTTTCTCATGGTTTCTCAATAGAATTAATAAAAGTAAGGAATAGAATAGCATAGTTCTAATAGGAGCACATTGTAACGCAGTTACAACATCTGCGCAACTGGGATTCAAACCCGGCTAGTGCTGGTTAGCGAAGCATTAAAGAACTCTCAATTGTTAAATATCAGATATAAGATTAAAATAATATCTGATTTGTCTAATTTTAAATTTTAATTTTAAATCTAATTTTAAATCTAATTTTTAATCTTCCAAAGATTTTTTTAATTTTGTCAAAATAAATTATATATATAGTGTTGATATGGCAACTATAAAATACAGTAAATTTTGTCATGCTGGCGTGTGTGGAAAGTTTGTGCCCCGCTCACTGTGTCTATTATAAATGACCTCCAGCACATTTCATTTAATCTATATGAAAAGCCTCTTTTGGGAATGTTTTTATCTTGTCAGTTGTTTTGCAAACTTTGGTCAGATTATTTAGAAGATAATTTATTCATATTTGTAGACAGCATAATACATGTTCTTTACTTGCTGTGAATAGCCTACATTTATGAAGGGTATTAATTTTTCAAGGTCAACATGTTAATTTTCATACAAATTGGTGCTAATTAGGCTACTTATGTATGTATATATGTGTGTGTGTGTGTGTACTGTACGGACTTTCTTAAAAAGTGACGCTAATTACTTTAAGGGGTCGATAAGCATCTGTGTGTGTACTCTGTTCTGTAAGCCCCATTCTCTGATCTATTATTATTATTACCTCCCTCAAAACTGCATCTTCATTATGGACCTCCCCATCCCAGCGCTATCTATCACAATTCTGCCTTACTCTGCCCCAATCGTGTCCCCCTCTTATTTCCGCAGAGTTCGACCGTGTTCAGGGCTCTGACCTCAGTGACTCAGGCAGTCAGGATCAGGTCCTGTTTTTTTTCCCAGAATTCAATCCGACCGGACACAGTGCGGGCGCTCCCGGAGGCTCTGCAGGACCAATCGGAGACGAGGGGGAGCCAGGCTCTAAGAGGATGAGACGAAACCGTTTCAAATGGGGTCCGGCGTCTCAAGAGATACTTTATCAGGCTTATGAACGGCAGAAAAACCCCAGCAAAGAAGAGAGGGAGACGCTGGTGGAGGAATGCAACAGGTAAAGCTCTCTCTCTCTCTCTCTCTCTCTCTCTCTCTCTCTCTCTCTCTCTCTCTCTCTCTCTCCTCTGTGTTGCTGTCCATTTCAGTCAAATTACAACTGCATTCACAGACATGCAACTGCAATGTTGATTTATTTAAAAAAAAGTATATATACAGTTATTAATAATATTAGTTTTAGTTTTAGTAAAAATGTGTTTAAAATAAATGCAAATAAATATAGGCTATTTATTTATACTTTAATAAAAAAGTAGTGCTCATCTTTTCTTCAATCATCTTTGTTTTATATAAATATAACTAAGATGATATATATATAACAAAGATGATTGATAAAAAGATGAGCACTACTATGAAATACTATGATGAATATATTTATTTGTGTATATATATATATATATATATATATATATATATATATATATATATATATAATTCATGTATAATATTATTTTAATATGTTCAATCTATTTTTATGTTTTGCATTTTATTATTTTATTATTATACATACAATATATGTTATCTCTTTTTTACATTACCGACACCACATTTATTTGAATGTTTATAAAATCTATATATAAAGTCTTTTGTTTTTATTTTTGACACATTTTTATATTCTCATGTTTCTCTGACTTTGGTTGGATACTTATTTATTTTATATTTAAATCAATCATTTTTTTCTTTTTTCTGTTGGACAATATAAGATATACGTTTATTTGAACACATTTGATCTCTTGGAAAGAGCGGTTGGTTATTTGTGGGGATGTTCTCAGGGCAGAGTGTGTGCAGAGGGGTGTGTCGCCCTCTAAAGCTCATGGACTCGGATCTAACCTGGTCACGGAGGTTCGTGTGTACAACTGGTTTGCAAACCGGCGGAAGGAGGAAGCCTTCAGACAGAAGCTGGCGATGGACACATACCCACCCCACAGCATGAACCCCCTGCTGTCCCACGTGTCATCACACACCCAGCACCATCACAGTGCCTCCGATTCAAGTAAGTGCATGTAACAACCACACAGAAAACCGAAGCGCAGACTCTGGATACACCTCTCAGATGATCTGATGTCATGCAAACCGGAAAAGTTGGAAGTGTTATTTTTAGGGCTGTCAAACGATTTATCACGATTAATTGCATACAAAATAAAAGTTTGTGTTTACATATTATATGTGGGTGCACTGTGTATAATTATTTTGTGTGTGTATATATATATAGATATATAAATACACACACATGCATGTATATTTAAGAAAAAAAAATTAATTATATATAAAATATTTATATTTATATATAATATAAATTATGTATAAATCTATACAGTATATACATGAAAATATTTCTTAAATATACACAAGCATGTGTGTGTATTTATATATATTACACAGTGCACCCACATATATTATGTAAACACAAACTTTTATTTGGAAGCGATTAATCATTTGACAGCCCTAGTTATTTTAATATTATTTATATGCTATTATAGTTTTTATGATTTTTTGAATTAGCTTTATATATATTTAGCATTGCCGGACAGCAATTAATGGCATCCAAAATAAAAGTGTGTGTTTACATAATATATGTGTGTGTATAATTATTTTGTATATTCTGTATAAGTACACACATATGCATGTATATTTTTAAGAAAATATTTTATTTATATATAAAATATTTATATCTAATATAAATTATGTATAAATATATATAGAGACCCCCATTCGAGCGCCCCCCCCCCAAAAAAAAAAAAAAAACAACAACAAAAAAACAAACAAAAACAAAACAGCAACAACCCAACAATAAAATCACATACCGTTCATTTGGAAAAACACAGTTAATGGAATCCAGTTATTTTGCTAGTTTAATCTAACTTTAAAGAGAGGAAGTAACCATTAGCGCATTGGCACATTAGCAATTATATGCATGGCACACTTTTTATATATACATGCATATGTGTATATTTATATAAACTAAATAATTATGCACACTACACACATATATTAAGTAAACAAACTTTTATTTTGGATGCAATTATCGCGTTTTTTGTTACAAGCTTTTGTCACTTATTATTTTTCATTAATTTAAAGGTTAAAGATTTTAGTTCAGTTTTTTTTTTTTTTTTTTTTTTTTTTTTGCAGTTACTAATTTCAATATTTCATCTTAAACGTAAGACCGCATTTCTTTTTGCTTAAACTTTTTCATATAATATTTTTTTCAATGAACATAAATGTTTTTAATAGTTTTAGTTAAGATAATAGCCCTGCTTTTGTATTTGAGTGTTGTGGCCTGGTTTCACAGACAGGGTTTAGATTAAGCCAGGATTAGGCCTTAGTTAAATTGAAGTAGGACAATTAAGTAGCTTTAAAAAACATGCTTTGGAAAAAAAAAACATAACTAGTGTGCATCTTGTGACAAAACAATGGCACTGACATATTCAAACACAATGTTGCATTATGCCAATGCAAACATGCATTTTAGTCTGGGACTAGACTTACGATGAGTGTTAGTATCAGGTGTAAATAGGGTCACGAAAGCAGTAAGAGTGTGTTTGTTTCATTGGAATTCTTCCGTCCCATTGGTGTGTGAACAAAACACACAGCCACACCCGCAGACACATGTGAGATACAAGGACATAAAATCTTTAGGGTCAAACCAGGGTCAAGTCAAGGTTCGAGCTTTGAGTCTGAGAGGGTGTGTTTTGCTCCCTCAGAAGATCGATAGCATGTTGGAAAAAAAGGTATTTTAAACCCAGAAGGATCATGCAGTGGCTTAAAACGATCACATAATAAAATCCGAATGCTTCAGCTTAACTTTTGGCAACTACAAAAGGGCACTTTTCTGTGTAAAAGCCGTAAACTGTCAGCCTGTGAAATGGACCGAATTCCGCAGAATGTTTACAAACGGATTAATATTACGTCAAGAGAGTGAGTCAGAGGACAGCGTGTTTGCTCAAGCTGTGTGTTCTGCTACAGTCACTGACCTCCAACGGTTCAAAAGCTCTTTGATTGTATTTGTTTGCCCCGGAGCAAGAAAATGCACAACATTTACAATAATCAGTTTTCAGGTGTGTTTACGAGAATGCGTTTAAGGAACAGACGGCCTCATAAAGGCCTTTCGGCGTTTGGACTACAGACTCTTATCATTCGAGCCGCATTTACAGCTACGCAACCGGGTCAGGTAAAGATAGACGGAATCAGGTCAGCATGTGCCGACTGGCGGCTTTCTCTTTTTGCCAGTGTGACAACACAACAAACTGCACATTTTTGTCGTCAACAATACTACAGAAGTGTTTCTTGTGTTTTTCGGTGCAGAACTCAGGTACAGTCAACAAGGAACCAGCGAGGTCACTTCCTCCACAACCATAAGTCACCATGGCAGCAGCCAATCAGTATTGCAACAGGTGTCTCCGGGAAGCCTGGACCACTGCCATGGCTTGTTATCGCCGGACGCCAAAATGGTAAAGAAAAAAACGTCACGACTTTGTGCACGCTTTGACAAGTACGGGTCTGGCAGCCCGTGTAGTCGCAGAGATCAATGTACATTTCACAGACATGATTGATAAAGTCGCCTTTATTTGGAAACTGACTCAACTAGGTCAAAGAGAGCATTGATCTAGCATGTGAAGGCAGTGTGTTAAACACAGAAGCCTTTATTCACTTTTATATACCCCCCCCCCCCCCCACCAATAAACATTTGTAATGTTATGTTAGTGAAGGTTTTCACCAGAGGAAAGGAACCACGTCCTTACATGCTAAATGTTTGTGTACCTTATATGTATTGACATTGTGTGTGTGTGTGTCCAGATCTCGGTCTCTGGTGGAGTCTTGCCTCCTGTGAGCACTTTGACCAACATTCATAGTCTGTCTCAGTCGTCTCATCATCATCATCATCATCAGCAAGCACAGAGCCTCATTATGAGCCTGGCCACTCAAAGTGAGTATCGCCATTTTTATTTACTCCTCCTTCATCTTTATATCTCACATTGTAAACTGTACACTGTAAAAATATCCTATTAAATTTACGATAAAAATGGTTGCCAAAAATGAGCTACATTTCAAGTATTTCTGGATGGGATATTGGTGACTGTATATATATTCTTATTTTCCATTGTAATTCTACAATACATAGTTTTTCTGGTAAAAACTCAAATGCAGTATTTGCATATAATTGCTATGTTAAACCATTTACAGTTTTGTTTGTAAGGTAATCTTACAGTTAATAATATAGTTTTACTGTAGTTTTCATTTTTCGTCACACATTTTGACGTTTTGCGGTATTATTAAAACTATTGATGTGATGAAAGGTGGTAATTGGCCTTAAAACGGTTAAAAACTACTAACCTACACTGTCATACTTTTTTTTATCAAATGGAATTTTAAAAATAATTCAAACAGGTTCTCTCAACACTCCCTCCTCTTTCTATTGGTCAGACAAACAGATACCCACGCCCCCAAACTCGTGTCATTGGTTGAGACACTACATTACTGGTAGGGATTCTTAAACAGAGCAATGTTTTAATAGCAGGAGAAACAGCATCTTGCTGATCTAGGTAGATCATAAAAAAAAACTTTATAGCTAGCTACCTGAGTGATAACACATAACACATCTAAAGGTCGCTCTATCGCCCTCTTGAGTGCTGGAGTGTCTGACTGCCACAGTAAAGCATTTGAGGCCTTGTTTGCACACTTGCCTAAGCCAGTGAACGGACGACAGCCAATCATAACAGAGTTAATTAACAGGTTCATTTACAAGCCTTGAAGGTACAATAGCAAATCATCCTGTTTAATTCTAAGGATCAGATTCAAATCATCATGTAAAACTAAAATCGGACAGTTCTGGCGCAAAAAGAACATTATAATGGACTTGTATAGGATGTGGCCCCTTTAATTTTTTATATTTTTTAATTGCAACGTAACGTAACACATTTTTACAGAAATATATCATGTCTATATATGTGAAAAGTACTGTGTGTGGGGTCATAAATATCAGTGTTATTTTAGTATAACTGAGACACTATTATAGTTGTATTAATATTTTCAATTAGTTTTTATTTTAATATTATTCATTTTTATGTTAGTTTAGTGCTAAAATTGTTGTAATTTAGTTGTGTATTTTTGTATTCCTATATAATCTAGATTTAAAAATATAGTCTATAATGTCTATATATAATTTTTCGGTTTAGTTTTTTTTTAGTACATCAAGTTAAACTAAATAAAAAAAGAAAAAGTTTAATTTTTTTTAAAATTATTTAATTATTTATTTTTTATAATTTTTGTTAACGTTTATTTTATTTTAAGTAACAAATTTTTTTTATTTTATTGTTTTAGTTTTAGTCAATTATAATAACCTTTGTGTGTGTGTGTGCGTGTGTGTTTTTAAATAATATATACAGTCTAGTATAAAGGATAATTATTATTTCAGTTCATTTTCAAATCTTTTAGAACAATTTGAAGAACAAGTTCTGTCTTTGACACGGTTTTTACGTTTGTCCAGGTCTGGCATCGCCTCAGTCTCAGAGCGTGCCCGTCATCAACAGTGTGTCTGGCCTGGCCGCCCTGCAGCCGATGCAGTTCCCACAGAACACCAGCCTGACGCAGCTGACCACAGCTCACCTCTCCCAGCCGCCCTTCACACAGTCGCACAGTAATAACCCCTGCTTATTAATGCAGAACGCACTGTGATTGTGAACAACAATGTGCAAAACTCACATTTCGTGTCTTTTTCAGTGTACTCGACCAAACAAGAAGCCGCCCAGTTTTCTCATCCATCTCGATATACGACCATGGACACCAGCACTATCACACACCTGGGCTCCAACAAGCAGGTCAAACTTCAGTTTCTTATACTTTCTATCCACCTTACTTACTTCTAATGTAAGAGCCATTTGTAACTTGAATGTGCAAGTGTTTACTTAGTGTATACATAAACACTGGTTTTCAAATAGTTGTACCGTTTATTGCACTTTGTTATTTTTCTAGGCCCTGTTTACACCTAGTATTAAAGGGATAGTTCACTTTGAAATTAATTTTTGGTATGTTTTAGCTTACCTCAAGGGCATCCAAGATGTAGGTGTCTTTGTTTCCGCAGTATTTTCAATTTTGATATTTTTAGGTCAAACCGTTCTTGTCTATCAGTCATATAATGGAGGTCTATGGTCACCACCTCAAAGAGCATGCACAGAGAAGTCCAAAATAAACTGCAATATCTCACACAAACCGCTCGTTTTGTGTCTTAGTCCATAAATATGTACTTATATTTACTAGTCATTAAATCATGTTTAATTAGGATGCTCTGTGCATGCTCTTTGAGGTGGTGACCATAGACCTCCATTATATGACTGACAGACAAGAACAGCTTTGTCACGTTGCTCACACTATTGTAATTCACTTGCGCGCTGTGTTTATGCGCTTGCGCTGTTTTGTCAATCATTTGACGCCATACTCTCTGTATATTTTTCAATCGACTCCGGTCGCATTCATATCTAAATTGCATGAGCTTATTTTGCCCATTAGATCGAATGATCTGTAAAAACACATAGACCCTCGTCTCAAAGAAATCGGGACAGAACTGGTTAAAAATGGACTAAAGAGACGGATTTAAACACCAGGTGTACACGGATACGTGTCCCTCGTCTGCTTGTGAACCGACCAACCAAAACGCATCATTATACCTTGTGTAAACAGGACTAATGAATCTGAACAGAAAGTAACTTAGCTCCGCATTGCAAAATAAGGTGTATACATTTTTATAAAGTGGTCAATGTTGATATTTCTCTCTCTGTACATAAACAGTGCCTATCTGTATTTGCGGTCCTGATAATCGTTACGTTCTGTTGTCACTGCAGTGTCCATTGCAGGCCTGGTGAACAAACGCAACCGAAGCGAGAACTTCCTCGGCAGCTTAGCAACAGCGGTCCGTGACCTCTGCGTTTCTCAGTTACGCTGGTAACCTATCACCATGGAGAAACAACAGGAGCAGAACTGCCTCTGGATTCAGCAACAAATGAAGAATAATGATTGATATATTGCAGCTTTAAGCCATATGACAGATCAAACTGGATTGAATACTGAGCCAAAGTTTTCACACCCATCGGTTTTAGGGGATGAAATCTTCAATGATACTGTACATACGATTTAATGAGGAAATATGGTTTGTTATTAAATACAAGGTCAAGTTTTCAGGCAAAGCTACAACAACAACAACAGCATAAATAGTCAATCACGGATGAGATTTTGTTTTCCACACGCATGTTTGAGATTTGAAATGTATCTCGTATTCTTAAAGAAAATCATCACATTACTGTGTAAATTCACAACATCAGAGTGGTCTTTCCATTTCAGCGCATGGACTTGCACATAAAAGTGATCCCAAAAGATGCTACAAATATAATTGCTTCTCAGGGATTGATTTCACATTTCACACATTGTAGCTAATATTATGAGAATGTGTATAACTTTGCTATTTTTTATATACGTTTTGGAATCACTTCAATCATATTTATATTTGTGTAAATCGATAAATAATACATTTTTGAAGAATACCTCCTGGCTTTAGTGCTCATTTTTATTAGTTTATGACAATGATATGTTTATTTCTTTGAGAATTGTTTTGTCAGGGAATGTGCCGTAGCAGAAAGCAGACCACACTTTGCATTTATAATGTGTTCACACACTAATGGAAAGTCAGAGGTGTGAACTGAAGGAGGGGTGGAGACAGGACAGAGATCGGCAATAAAAGGGTGTGTATTTGTTTTCCATGCCCCATTAGGTCTATTTCCCTTGTTGTCTCACTGGTCAAAGGGCATGAAAGTATCATCTGAGTTCACTTTTAGGAAGTGAACAGGTGAAGTCATTTCCTTTCCTCTTCTCACATGACTTCTCTAGCGTGTGATTACAGTTTTCTTCAGTTTTTTTTCCCTAAACTAAATTAATTAAAATAGCACCCACCTTGGAGATCGTTTCTTAATGAAGCAAGTGCATGACTGCAAAAAGTGAACTGTATCAGTGTACCAGAAGAAAACGAGTACTAATAATAGCTACTGAAATTGGCAGTGGTTCTGAGTATTTACAAAGTCCCGTTCAGGTTCAGAAATGAAATATAGGAAATATATAAGAAGAAAAAAAAGAAGAATATATATATATATATATATATATATATATCCTGAATAATAGGAAAATATGCAATAAATAAGTAGGCTATGTAATGTGTAAAATATTGAGTCACTTAAAAAAAAGTTTCTTGAGCGGCAAATCGGCATATTAGACTTATTTCTGAAGGATCATACATTAAAATAACAGTAATATATTGTACATTCCCTCATTCAAGTCTAAAAACCACAAAAACATAGCCTATACATTGATATGACTGTCCCTACATGTCAACACAAATATTGCGTCTGAAAAGCACTCGTGTTTTGGCTCATTTGTTACACACTAACAACAATAAATATGTTATTGGTAACACGTTTATTGAAAATAGCTATGCTAAGCTTCTGGGTTGGCCAGAATCAACAGTATTGTAATTGTAGCACATTAGCGATTAGCATATATAGCTTCTGTAAAATCCAGCGGCAGCAGAGGACACATGCAGGGACGTGGACAAGAGGACAACGTGGAGGCGTGGAGCGATGAATGTGCAGCAGCAGACGTCCTTCAGAGCAGGTCAGCAGAAGTGATCTTATGTCAGCTACTGCTAGGGTCAAAGGTCAGAAAGACAGGAGACAGAAAAGCTGACTTTTCTCCTGTAACCCTCTGTTCTCTTCCCACACTGCCATAGGTTGTGTTTAAAGAATGTTCCAGATTCAAGACAAGTTACTTTATCAACAGATTACCAAAGAAAAATAATGTTTAAATCATTCCTTCGTTGGTAGAAACAAACGTAGCCTAAAGATAGATAAGGTAAGACATTCTGGGAGGGGTGTAAAAGCATTAATATGATGCGTTGTGTCTATGTTGACAAACTGATAGGCTATAGCTAGCTTCTTGTGTTTGTAAATGTATTTTATATGAGCTGTAAGACTTCAATGGTGGTCTATTTCGGGTAATGCATAACCAACATAAGTATTTTTCTCTAAACCGAACATTTCTTTTTTTCTTTTTTTTTGCTTCCGTCATGCAAAAGTTACAGACTTCACCTGCTTATAATGGACATCACAGAGGGTCAAATATGATGTTGGCTTGGTGAAATTAGAGAAAGGGCCATTATCCCTTGACCATTCCCACCCCCGTGTCCAACTATCAGGGGTCAGTGTGTGGGCCGAACATCAGCCCACCGTGACCCCATACAGAGATCTTCTTCACTTGTTGACTTAGTTTTTAACATGCTGACTAGGGGTATTGTTCATTCATCAAATGTTTTAAGGTCTTTATAGTATTCCTGTTGTACAATAAAAAAGCTAATGTATACATATACACTCCGTTCAAAAGTTTTATTTATTTATTTATTTATTTGAAGAAAAATCCAAAGACGAATTGAAATTGATCAAAATTGACAGTAAAGGCATTTATATTGTACATTTCTATGTCAAATGCTGTTCTCTATTCGTCCAAAAATCCAGAAAAAAAAAATCCCATAAAATATTAAGCAGCACAACTGTTTTCAACATTGATGGTAATAAAAAATGTTTCTTGAGCATCAAATCAGCATATTAGACTGTTTTCTGAAGGATCATGTGACGACTGTTGTTATGATGCTGAAAATTCATCTTTGCATCACAGGAATAAATTGCTTTAAAAAAATAAAATAAATATATATACATGATAATCTACCAAAAGACTACTTGACATAAAATGGATGTATTTACACTTCTATTTAAAGGGATACTCCACTTTTATTTAATTTTTTTATTTTTTTGGAAATAGGCTCATTTTACAACTCCCCCAGAGTTAAACAGTTCAGGTTTACCGTTTTCCAATCCATTCAGCCGATTTTCTGATATTTAGAAGAATATCATTGACTATACTATGGAAGTCAATGGGACCAGAAAATGTCTGGTTACATATATTCTTCTAAATATCAGAAAATCAGCTGAATTGATTAAAAAATGGTAAAATATAACTGTTTAACTCTGAGGGAGTTGTAAAATGAGCCTATTTCCAAAAAAAAAAAAAAAAAAGTGGAGTCTTTTTGAGGGAAAAAATAAACATTTACAGGAAAATCCCCATAGTTTTCACTAAAGGTGACAGTGTACTGTACCATATTGTTATAATATCCTCATAAAATTCCAGTCTCTGATTTATGACCCTCTTTGGTCTTTAAAGCCATTTTTAGCTTTTGCCAGAAGATCTTAGTATCTTCTCCAGGTTTGGGCCAGCGGAGGTAAGTTTGTTTCTTCACCAGCTTCCGCATCCTGTGGTACGGAGAGAGCTCATGTGCGGGAATATCCTCCAGGAACACCAGGACCAGCACATCCTTCTGCTCATCGAAGAGCCTGAAGCTCGCCACCTGGACCTCACTTGAACACCAGTTGCTCTTCAGGTAGTTCCTAGTGACCAGGCAGATGGTCTTGCGGCTGCTGTATATGCCATCAACGATGTTGTCTATTATTGGCCTTCCTGGTTCAAAGTCTCGGTGGTGAAGGCACAATCTCCAGCCCTGTTCTCCTTCTAATTTGGGAATGAGTTCCTCCATTACCCAAGGCTCATCTTGGGTGTTGTAGGAAATAAAGGCGTCGTACTGGAACGTTGTACCACTCCGCTTCTTCTTGGTGTCGTAAAGGAAGGCTAAGAGGAGGTAGTAGGCGTAAATCACCTGATAGCGCAGAAACTGCCAGACAAATGAACAGAAGAGGGTGAGGACGACCGCAATACTGCTGCAAAGAAAGCAGATGAAGTCGATTTTCAAGGTGCAGGATTCGGTGTTGAAAGCGGACAAGCTCATGCCCCGTAAGGCACGAGGATAGCTACACATGTACTTGTTGAAATAAAACACCTGAGTAGAATTACTTTTCACGGCCCACTCAATGAAGAACTCGTTGTGGCAGTCGCAAGTGAACGTGTTTCTCTGCAAGTCGAGGACTTCTAGTCGAGGCAGCGACTCAATCAGAGTCTCGTTGATCGTGTCGATCTCATTGCCCGGGGCACTTAAGGTGGAGAGTCGGGACAGATTTGCATTCAACAAGAAGTTCAGTGAGCGAAGCTGCGTTCTTGAAAGGATGAGTTTGGTTAGCCCGGAAATAGGGTGGAAGGTCTCGGCCGGGATGGAGTCGTCTTCAGACAGTGCGTTCTTGGAGAGATCCAAGAACCAGAGCCGAGGGCTGAACTTGAATGTATCAGGATTTAGATGACCAAGATTTGTGTTTCCAGCGTAAAACATTTCCAAGGAGGATAAACCTTGAAGCAGATTTGAGGGTATTACGCCGATCCCACGGCGTTGACTGTTAAGGGTCAAAACCCGGAGTTGCTTCAGCTCCTCAAACGGAGGGTGTGTCAATTTATTATCTTTAAATGAAATGGTGTTGGCGTACAATTCCAGATTTTGGAGGTTGGGCATGCCCGAGAACACGTTCAGGTGTCTGGTTAATGTTTTAGCTGTTATTTTGTTCGATGACAGAAGTAGAGAGGTCAGGTTCTTCAGTTCTTCAAAAGCATGGGCCTCAATCTCTGATATCTGATTGTCTTGTAAGGACAAACTGGTTAATTGTGGCACGTTTCTAAAAGTGTGTTTTTTTATTTTGCTTAGCTTGTTGAAATTAACTTGCAGATCCTTCAGGGAACGCGGCCCATTGCTGAACGCATCGCCGATCCTCAACAGGTTATTTGTTCCGAGCTTTAGGACTTCAAGACTTGTGAGGTCCTTGAACAAGCAGGAATTAATGAGTGAGATTTTGTTACCATACAAGTACAGAGTCTTCACCTTTGTTAAATTGGCAAAGTCGTCACAGGTGAGCTCCCTGATGCTGTTTCTACTGAGATCTAGGAACTCGAGAGTGGAGAGAGCTTGAAAGGAGTTTGTTATTCGAGTCAGTTTGTTGATTTGCAGAAGTAGCTTTTTTAGTTGCGTAAAACTCCTGAACACACTCTGCGACAACGTGGATATTTCGTTTTCTCCTAAATCCAACTCCGTCAGGTTAGAACAGGGATCAAACATGTGGTCGGCGAGATGTTTTATTTTGTTAGCGTTTAGCCGTACAACTCTTAGCGCTGGAGAACATGCGTTCAGCAGAAGCTTGGTCTTGTTGAGCTCCACGTTTCCATTAAGCCTGATTTTATTCAATGAGTTCCTGAAGCTCGGAAGCACGTCAGCGACACTCTGGGGTGACATATGAACATCCATGAAGTATAATGTTTGCACTGAGGACAAAAATGTATTTTCTGTAACATTCCATGTCATGGTGCCATTTTGACCGCAATAGGATAGATCAAGGTGAGCGAGGGATGGAAATATATTGTCAGTGAGCTGAAATGTTGCCAAAGGGTTGTTGGACAAATCCAACCTTTTTAACGACAAGGGCTTTGTTGCTATCTCATACGAGTTGAAAACAGTAAAATTGTTGCTTCCGATGTAGAGTTCCTCCAAACACGGTGGCGCAAGAACCGGCTTCACTCGGTCTATGTAATGGAGGTGGTTTTGTGTTAGATTTAACACCTTTAAATTCTGAAGCGTGCTAAAAGCTGACTCTTCAATGTCTTTGATATTGTTGTCATCCAGACGTAGCACTAGCAGGCTGCTTAGGCCGCGTAGCATCCCGCTTGAGACTGCGTTCAGGCTGTTGCGGGCCAGATTGAGATGGGTCAAGTTGGAAAGATTGTCAAGTGCACCCTCTTGGATTTGTGAGATTTTATTGTTGGATATGTTCAAGTCCTGTAGGTTTGACAAATGCCTGAAGTCTCCAATCTGGATCTGTGCAAAAGCGTTGAAGGAAATATCTAAAATCCGGGTATTTCCGGGAACCCGCGGGATCCTGAAAAAGCCCATTTTGTAGCAAAGCACTTTCAGCTGCGTGTTTTTAAGGGGAGTACTGATGGTGCAGTTCTTTAGGAAAAATGCACTAGATGGCGAAATAAAACCACAGAAGGCAATATATAATGTGATTTGTTTTAGTGTTCCTGTGTTTTTTCTTGATTCTTTTTTCGTGTCAAACAGGAGATGCATATTTTTTCTGTGCTCTTCAAGCAAGCCCTTGTGTTTGGCTTTGAATTTCCTACAAATAAAAAATAATACATTTATTATTTAAATCACTACATTCAAAAATAAATAAAAAATTGGTGCTGTCAACTCAATGAATTGCAATTAATCACATCATGTGTATATATATTATTATATTATGCATATGTGTGTGTGTGCGCGCATGGTCTGTGAATACAAGAGTTCAGATGCAAAAGCCTCTAAGTGCCACTTGAAATTTTCTTCTAGGATTATAATTTTTAACAAGCTTGTATATTTAAGTTCAGTAAATAACCATTAATAGGTAATCTTCATTGCAATTTAAGTGAAATCACTGAACTTAAATATACAAGCTTGATAAAAATTATTCTAGAAGAAATTTTAAATGGCACTTAGAGGCTTTTGCATCTGAACTCTTCATATATACATATACACACATGTATGTGTGTGTGTATACAGTATATGCACAAATACACACAAAGAGGCATATATATGAAAAACATATACAGTAATATACAATCAAACCAAACATTATCCAGACACCAGATTTTTTTTTCTACTAGTGGGTGCAGGACAATATAGTTAATTTATGTAAGTGAGGATAACAAAATAAAGTAAACTGTGACATATTATACACAAAAATTCTTCATACAGTCGACATGTTTAGCTCAAGTGTTTTTTTCTTTAATTGCTAGTGCGGACTTTTTACACCACAGACTGAACAAAGTTAAGCGTTGCTCTGTAATTTGTTGATCTAAATTGGTATTATCTAATTGTGTACTTAAATTTAACAGCCGACATCCAGTCTAACAGAAGAATGGCCAAAACCAATGAAATATCAACTGATTTGAAAACTCTTTTTATAGCGAATAAAACTGTGATAATGTGAGAAATGTTAAATGTGTCTGAATACATTATTGACTGTATACCACACACATATATTATGTAAACACAAACTGCTAAGATGCGATTAATCGCGATTATTCTGATTATACATTTAAAAGTAATACACAGTTGTAACAACTGAAAGATAAGTTTACTTTTGCAATGAAGTGAATCAGTAAATAAACCTCAATCTATCAAATTGTATGATGTTTTCATATTTGCTGTAAAATGGTGAGACAACTTCGAAAAGTGGAGAAACACAACCTGCAATACTTCATTCCATCAGCATAAGCACAAGAGAAAGCATAACTCCTGCAGTTTTACTTGCAGTTTTCCTGCAAAATAACTAATTCTTTATCAAAAACACACAAGTGTGTGATAAATATATGGAATAATTTACTCACTGAAATCATTATAATCTATAAAATCAATACTTCATTCATTCCGAGGTTAATAGAATAGAAAACAAACATCTGCCTCCAACCGTACCACTAATATATATATATATATATATATATATATATATATATATATATAGCCTATATATATATATATAAAGCCTATATATATATATATATATATATATATATATATATAACGCCTATATATATATATATATATATATATATATATATATAAAGCCTATATATAAAATATATATAAAGCATATATATATATATATATATATATATATAAAACATACTCACAAAGGTTCACCTCTTCATTGAGTTATTGTCTGCTAAAACACAGAAAAACGTCAGGCTGGTCTTGTGTGTTATGTTGTCTAGCAGGAAATGAAGTTATATGAGAGAGGGAAAAAGCATGCAGAAGTAAAGCCTGTATAGCCACAAACCTTATAGCTTTACACCCACTGATCTATTTAATGTCATTCTATATAGATCAGTGTTTACACCTAATGCAACACCTGTGGCATATGAACCTAAACTGATTCTAATCAGACAAGTGTTTAATATCATTTGATCATGGTTTGTGCATGCACTTCTGTGATATCTTATGGGATATACACAGCCATTATTATTATCATGTGATATCTCTGTGGTCATTCTGTGGTCATTAAATGTGAAACAATGTAGGATGACTGTAAGAGTATTATTAATGTAGAGTAATATAATCACATGAGAAGTTGTTCTCTTCTCTATTTCCTCCAGTCATTGGAAGAATTTTGTTTAAGTTAATGATTTATTACGGTGGAATGTTGTGTTTAACTCGTTATGACTCTTTTGGTATTGCAACACACATTTTGTTTTGGTACCTGGCAACATAAGTTTATCATAAGAGATATGACTCAGCAGTATTAAATTACTGTCTATATTTAGCCTACTTTTAGATAAGAGGATCTCCAAAGAGAATAATAACACAATCACCTGTTTAATGCTTCAATGATTTTGTTACAAGATTACCATTTTTTCACCAAAAGAACTGTAAAATAAACGCAGATTAATCTGTATTAATACTGGTAAAGTTATCTTCCTACTATTATAATAATAAGAACTCACGTATTATATTGTCAATGAATGTATTACTTGTAAAAAAAAAAAAAAAACTAAATAATGCATTTATTTATTTATTGGTTGATACTGATTCCTGTTATACTGAAATTGATTATAATTGTACAATAATGTAGGAGAAAAAGAGGCAGGAATTTATAAAGATGTAAGAAAAAAGATGTTTTTTTTTAAAGAAACAGCGCTCTCTTGTGATAGACTAAAGAAACAAAAAAGGCGTAATAGTTGAGCGCCGAGAGCGTGTTAAATCCATAGACAGCTATAAATCTAGATCGATTATTCACGTCTTACATTGTATCAATGGACGCCGTCGACTTGTTTAGAAAGCTTGGGTCTGGAGCAAAGTTTGATCTGAAAAGGTTTGCTAAAGATGCAGAGAGGTTTAAGGTAGGTTTTAATGCAACGTACATAATACATTTAACATATGCGGGGTTGCCGTTTTATAAAACGAAAGAAATACGTACATTTCGACTTGAAATGCTGCCACATGGCTAACATGCGTTTCCATTTCCCATTGAATGTCTCTGGAAGTGCTAGTGCTAATCCAAATGAACCCAAACAACGCTAATAGAGTGCTTTAACAAGTAGTATGAGATAGTAATGGACATTTTCCACATTTTAAACATCATTAGTTTGGTTACTGCGTTGTACACAGTCAATAGAAACATGAATGTGGGTTGTTACTTTACTACAGTACTAAAACGCATGTTCATTTCTTGTGCAACTCTTCTCAGGTAGTGAAGTCTCAGAGCAAGTACAGCTCACAACAGCTGGCTGAAACCAGCTTTTTTGGCACAGAGACACTAGAGAAGGCTTCTCCGCAGTCCAGACTGAGTGAAGATGATGGTGAAGAAGAGAAAGAAGGGAGTGATGAAGAGCAGGCCTCTGGTAAACGGAAACGTACTGAAGTGGATGAGCCAGTGAAGGCTGCACGAAAGAAAAAGAAAGGAGCTAAGAGAAAATCTGAAGGCAAGTCTTCTTTCAATCTCTTCAGATTGCTAGCAGGTCTATTATGGTTTTCAAACAGTTCTCTCTTCCTACTTTTTTGAAACAGACACAGAACCTGAAAAGAGAGAGGAAGAGGGGATCCAGTGGATGTCGTCGCAAGACACTGTGAAAGACCCCAAGAAAGAGTCTAAAGACACGCTCTCTTTGAAAAGACTAAAGCAGCTTCATCAGGAGAAGGTATAATGTGTTATAATATTATTATTCTGTGGTCAGCTACAGTTGAACATTTTTGTTTAATACGGCTGTTTTAAAATTCTGACCAATGCTAACACTTTTCATAATATGGACAGTATTAAAATTTGATACTCTTTTGTTTAAATAAATAAATCTAAATTTTTAAATGCTACAAGTGACACACAACATTAGAGTGTGCATTATTGAAAATGGATATTAATTTGATATATGCATTAGGGATGGGCAACGATTAATCGCATCCAAAATAAAAGTTTGTTTTTACGTAATGTATGCGTGTGTGGTGTGGTGTGTATAATTATTTTGTATATATAAATACACACACATGCATGTATATATTTAAGAAATATTTGCATGTATATACTTTATATACATTTATACATAATTAATATTATGTATAAATATAAATATTTGATATATTAACACATTTTTCTTAAATATATACATGCATGTGTTAGTATTTGTATTTACAAAATAATTATACACACTACACACACATATATCACGTAAACACAAACTTTTATTTTGGATGCGATTCATCGTTGCCCATCCCTAATATGCATTTAACAGTGGCTTTAAATAATGAAGTGCTATTATTATGACAGCCAGCTGGAGATTGAACCCCTACTGATTATTATTAAATTTAGTAGAGAAGAGAAATATTTACTTTGTGAAATATGGAGAATGAACATCACAATTATATATATATATATATATATATATATATATATATATATATATAAAAACAATATTAATACCAGCCAATCTAGATAAATAAATAAAAAATCTTTAATAAAAATATCTGTCAAGTATAATTGGACTTTTTTTCCCGAGGAATAGAGAATGTGTCTTATAGGATCTATGCGACTGGTTTTGATGTGATCGTATGATGATTGAATCAAAACTCATTATTGTTTTAATCTGTCTGTGTGTGTTTAAGGTGAATCGGGTACGTAACCAGAACCGGATTAACGTGCACGGGACAGACATTCCAGATCCCGTTTCCACTTTTGAAGAGCTGCAGAAGGAGTACGATCTGGACCCACGAGTCATTCAAAACATCAAGACAGCGGGTTTCCAAACCCCCACACCCATTCAGATGCAGGCCATTCCCCTCATGATGCATGTATGACACGTGTCTGTTGGGTCAGATATAAATGTGTTTGTTTGAGTCTTTTGATTCCATATTTCTGTTTGATTTAGAAAAGGGAGATCCTGGCATGTGCTCCTACAGGCTCTGGTAAGACTATGGCCTTCTGTCTGCCCCTGCTGGCCCACCTTCGCCAGCCCCTCAACAAGGGTTTCAGAGCCCTCATCATCTCCCCCACCCGAGAGCTGGCCACTCAGGTAAACCTTCAATAAGTTAATAATTGCTGAATCCCACATCATCAAATAATCTGACGGTCTAAACGCATCGACTGAGTGCAATAAAGACTTGCATCTTTTTTTTTTGTCTCTAGACTCACAGAGAGTTGCTGAAACTGTCAGAAGGAGTGGGCTTCAGAGTTCACATGATCAATAAAGGAGTTGATGCTGTAAAAAAATATGGGCCAAAGTCTGCTAAGAAATTTGGTATGTTTTGGGCTCCATGAATGCTCGTATTTATGGTATATTTCCGGAAGAGTTTAGTCAAGTGATAAGTCGGGTCATCTTTCTTTATATAGTGCGTTGTATGATTATTACACCTAAAAACAAATAACAATTAAATGTACAGTGGGGGAAATAAGTATTTGACCCCTTGCTGATTTTGCAGGTTTGCCCACTTACAAAGAATACAACAATCTACAATTTTAATCATATGTACATTCTAACAGTGAAAGACAGAATCCCAAAGAAAATTCCAGAAAATCACATCATATGAATTTATAAAAATTGATAACCATCTGATGAGGAAAAACAAGTATATGACCCCCTACCAAACAGCAAGTATTCTGGCTCCTACAAGCCAGTTAGTCTTTCTTTAAGACACAGCCCCAATCCCAACCAATTATCTACATCAAATACACCTGCCTCACCTTGTTACCTGTATAAAAGACACGTGTCAACACCCAAACAACCAGCTTCCAACATCACCACCATGGGCAAGACCAAAGAGCTTTCTACGGAAATCAGGGACAAGATTGTTGATCTGCACAAGGCTGGGATGGGCTACAAGAGAATCGGAAAGCAACTTGGAGAGAAAAGATCAACTGTCGGTGCAGTTATCAGGAAATGGAAGAAGCACCACACCACCGCCAACCTCCCTCGGTCTGGGCCTCCACACAAGATCTCGCCTCGTGGGGTGTCCCTGATCATGCGAATGGTGAGGAATCATCCCAAAACCACAAGGGGGAACTGATGAATCAACTTAAGGCAGCTGGGACCACAGTTACAAAAGAAACGGTTGGTAACACACTACACCGTTATGGATTGAAATCCTGCAGCGCACGCAAGGTCCTCTTGCTCAAGAAGAAACATGTACAGGCCCGCATGAAGTTCTCCATTCACCACCTGGACGACTCAGAAGAGTCCTGGAAGAATGTGATGTGGTCAGATGAGACCAAAATAGAACTTTTTGGCCTCAACTCAACTCGAGGGCAAAGAACACCGAGTACAACCCAAAGAACACCATCCCCACCGTCAAGCATGGTGGTGGCAACATCATGCTTTGGGGGTGCTTTTCATCCAAGGGGACGGGACAACTCCATCGTATTGAGGGGAGGATGGACGGGCCATATATCGTGGAATTCTGGACCAACATCTCCTTCCCTCAGTGAGAGAGCTGAAGATGGGTCGAGGATGGGTGTTTCAGCACAACAACGACCCTAAGCACACCGCCAAAGCAACAAAAGAGTGGCTGAAGAAGAAGCACATCAAGGTTCTGGAGTGGCCTAGCCAGTCTCCAGACCTGAATCCAATTGAAAATCTTTGGAGGGAGCTTAAAATTCGAGTTGCCAGGCGACAACCTCGGAACCTGAAAGATTTGGAGGCTGTCTGCAGGGAGGAGTGGGCCAACATCCCTGCCGAAATGTGCACAAACTTTGTCACCAACAATAAAAACCGTTTGACATTTGTGCTGGCCAACAATGGCTTTTCTACAAAATATTAACATGCTGTTTGTCCAGGGGGTCAAATAATTGTTTTTCCTCATCAGATGGTTATCAATTTTAATAAATTCATATGATGTAATTTTCTGGAATTTTCTTTGGGATTCTGTCTTTCACTGTTAGAATGTACATATGATTAAAATTATAGATCGTTGCATTCTTTGTAAGTGGGCAAACCTGCAAAATCAGCAAGGGGTCAAATACTTATTTCCCCCACTGTAATAGTTGGGCTTTGTTGTTAATTGTAGCCTTTAGGGATGGGCAACGATTAATCGCATCCAAAATAAAAGTTTTTGTTTACTTAATATATATTAATTTGTATGTATAAATACCCACACATGCATGTATATATTTAAGAAATATGTGCATATATATATTTATTCACAATTAATATTATATAAATAAAAAAAATTGATATATTAATAACACATTTTTCTTAAATATATACATGCATGTGTGGGTGTTTATATATACAAATTAATTATACACACTACACACACATATATTATGTAAACTCAAACTTTTATTTTGGATGCGATTAATCGTTGCCCATCCCTATTTATTATAGTCATCTGCAAGTAAATGTGCTCCCTATATACTTTACAGCATTAGCTGAGAGATTTCCTTTATCTTTAATTTTTCTTTTTAATCCCTTTGTTTTCCAGATATATTGGTGACGACTCCCAACAGATTGATATATTTATTAAATCAAGACCCTCCTGCGATCAACTTAAGTTGGTGAGTGATTTTTTTTTAAAAGCTCTGTAGTTTAGTATAAATACATGAATAAAGTATTAATTATGCGTGTAGATTTTTCAAGCTTCCCTCGATCGTGAATGTGTGTTTGCTGTCTGTAGTGTGGAGTGGCTGGTGGTGGATGAGTCTGATAAGCTCTTTGAGGATGGGAAGAGGGGTTTCAGAGAGCAGCTTGCCACCATCTTCTTGGCCTGCTCTTCTCCCAAAATATGCCGGGTTCTCTTCAGCGCAACCTTTGCCACAGACGTAGAGAAATGGTGCAAACTCAACCTAGACAACCTCGTGTCTGTCAACATTGGACCCAGGTATCGAAACGCATCATGTCATTAAATACGTTGAGTTACGAGCTAAAGTTTTAATGCTTATTTTGTAGTAAAAGTTATAACTATTTTGGTTGGAAGCTTGTAAAGACAGCAATAGGACAAAATACATCAATAAATGACATGTTGAAATGAAACTCTGCTCTAGTAGGGTTGAATTAAACACATACCTGATTGTCTCCGTCCACAGAAACTCTGCTGTTGATACTGTGGAGCAGCAGCTGCTGTTTGTGGGTTCAGAAAATGGAAAGCTACTTGCCATGAGGAACCTTATAAAGCAGGTCAGTGAAGTTCTCACTTCAGTTATTTGGATGAGCAAATATCAGGTCTTGCCTCATAGCGGAAAAAGAAATAAAGATCCTAAATTTCATCAGATGCATCACAAGGAGATGTGAGGGGTTTTTTTTTTTACATAATTTAAGGATGACATAATTTTCTTTCAGGGTTTTTTGCCGCCAGTGTTGATCTTTGTTCAGTCTATTGACCGTGCCCGAGAGCTCTTCCATGAGCTGGTGTACGAGGGGATAAACGTGGACGTGATCCATGCGGATCGAACACAACAGCAGGTTGTCATTTTTAATAATTATCATCACTAATGATTATTTTGGTATTAGATTATTTTCACGATTAGTATGTCGAGTAATCCGATTTTTTTTTTTTTTTTGTGATAACAAAAATAGACCTAAATGATGACTTAAAATACATATAATAAAAATGAGGCAATAATAAATGGTTCAAATAAAGTATCAAAAGCAAGAAACCATATGGTTTAATTGAACAACACATAATGTTATATACATGGAATGTAAACGATCAACTTTACGCATTACGTATGATTTCGAATGCCTGCAGAGGGCGCAAATGGCCTGGTAAGTGCTGTTAGACTTGACCGCATGATCAAATCCTTGTGTCATTTTGGCTAAACATTTAATTCAAATGTTCACAATCTTTAATATTTGGCCACTTCTTCATGATAGGAATGCTGTAACAGCCACTGTAATTTCTTGAACAAGAATATGTGGACATCAAAACTTTCCAACTCCAAGTGAGAGTTTAAACTTATTTTGCAATTGCAATGAACAACATTTGTATATTTAGAAACCATTTTGATGTGTTCTTCTGTGTTGGCATAGGTTTTTAAATGATTCGCATTACAAATCTGGTGAAATGGCACACGTTGCGTTCCCAGATGGACATTATAAGTAACCCGAACTCGGCATATGCAGAGATGGCGTTTGTTAACTGAGCTCCTCCACGCTTGTAGCAGTGCAAATCTTGACACACAAAGTGCGACTGACTTTATATCTGTTTTCAAATGCATGTTATTGAAAACTCAGACTCCAGCACATGCAGAGACATCTGAGAGCATTTACTGTAACCTGCAGGCATGGTAATAAAGCATTAAAGGACTACGCTCTGAAACACACAGTGCATAATTTTATTTAATTGAATGGCAGCCTTTCTAATTTGACAATAGCACTGTTATATTATGGTTTATATATATCGTGCTGTTTTATTAAACTTTCTAATAATGCGTTTCGTGGATTCTTATCTGAAATGCGACACTTCCGGTTGATCCAAGGTAAATTGCAATCAAGGATTTTGTTAAATCGAGCATTTGAATTTAATCGAGGAATCATGACAGTCCTATTGTTACTGTTTGTTTTTGTTAGCTCAGGTCTGTTAAATATTAACAGATACAACTTTTGATTCAATAATGCATTAATAAATGTTAGAATGAATAATAAATGCTTTAGAATTATTTTTCATTGAGTTTAGCTTGCATTAACTAATGGATCCATTTGTTACCTATGATATACACTTCCGGTCAAAAGTTTTAGATCGGTAAGATTTTTTATGTTTTTAAAAGAAGTCTCTTCTGCTCATTAAGGCTGCTTTATTTGATAAAAAATACAAAAAAACAGTAATATCGTGAAATATTATTACAATTTAAAACAGCGGTTTTCTATGTGAATATATAGTGAAGTGTAATTTATTCCTGTGATCAAAGCTGAATTTACAGCATCATTACTCCAGTCTTCAGTGTCACATGATCCTACAGAAATTATTATAATATGATGCTCAAGAAACATTTATGAGTATTATCCATGTGGAAAACAGTTTTTTACATTTTTATTTTAATAGAAAGTTCAAAAGAACAGAATTGATCTGAAATGGAAAGCTTTTGTAACATTAATCACTACCATTCAAAAGTTTGGGGTCAGTAATAATTTATTTTTTATTTTTGAAAATACTTTTATTCATCAAGGATGAGTTAAACTGATCAAAAGTTACAGTGAAGACATTTATAATGTTAGAAAAGATTATATTTTAAATAAATGCTGTTCTTCTGAACTTTCTATTCATCGTAGAATTTTGGGGGGAAAAATGGTACACGACTGTTTTCAACATTGAAAATAATAATTTATGTTTTTTGAGCATAAAATCAGCATATTAGAATGATTTCTGAAGGATCATGTGACACTGAAAACTGATGTGTAATCGGCAACATTACACATTACAACATTAATCGGCAATATTAAAAGAGAAAACAGTAATTTTAAATTGTCATAATATTTCACAATATTACTGTTTGTCATTTTTTTTCATCAAATAAAGCAGCCTTGGTTGAGCAGAAGAGACTACATTTGAAAACCTAAAAAAATCTTACTGATCTAAAACTTTTGACCAGTAGTGAACATTTAGTTTATACCCATTCTTAAGACAAACTATTGTTTCCCTGTGTCTCTCATTAGAGGGACAATGTCGTGAGCAGTTTCCGTTCGGGGAAGATCTGGGTGCTGATCTGCACGGCTCTGCTGGCTCGTGGAATCGACTTCAAGGGCGTCAACCTGGTTATCAACTACGACTTTCCTACCACTGCTGTGGACTACATCCACCGGATCGGTTAGTCTGAGTCGAGGATCTGAATTCATGCTGTTGAACTTTTATAATACTAAGCTCGTTGCTTTGTTTTCTTTGTAGGGCGAACAGGAAGAGCTGGACACAAAGGAAAGGCAATAACTTTGTTCACAGAGGATGACAAGCCTCTCCTTCGCAGGTAATGACAGCACTGGTTATTACAAGGTTAAACCATCATTTGACATTTCAGGGGCATCAGTTTTCTTATGACAAATGATTGCAATAACTTCTGCTCACTTTTGTTGTTGTTGTTATGGATCAGCATTGCTACTGTCATAAAGAAGGCTGGATGTCCTGTCCCTGACTACATGATCGGGTTGAAGAAAATCAAACGGTGGGGTTGCGCCGTTATATTATAGGCTATAGCCGTGTTTTTCAGTTTAGCATGTTTAGATTCATAAAATACTTTATGGGCACTATTGTTGCCATCAAACGTCACATTATAAGACCTCTAATTCTTCACCCCACAGCAAATTGAAACGTCAGCTCGTGACAAAACCACCCAGACGGTCAACTATTCGCACAACGCCTCGCATGCTCTTTGAGAAAAAGATCGGCATGGGAAAAAGGTTTGTTCTGGATCACAGTGCAGATAGTGAAGAGGGTTTGTTTTAGCCTCACAGAATGAAAAGAACAGGACTAGAATGTATTTGACTTTATTATAATGGTGTTTTTTTTTTTTTACTTTCGCTGTTCATTTTCAGGAAAAAAAGAAAAGTTGCAGAGAAAGAAGCTGAAGCAAAAGGCAAACCATCAGAAGTTGCTTCTAACAGCTGATGTGGCACAGCGTACAGACTGCTCATTTTTTCGATCCATCTTTTTGTCTTAAATAAAATGAACGCTTACCAGTGTGCGTGAAGATCTTATTATTGTGACGATCTACAGTTGGAACAGAGCTTATTGAAACCCACAGTGCTCTTCCAACAGCACATAAAACATTTCCACGAGGTGCTGGAAGAGGGTCCACTAAGAAGGAGTTGTTTTAATCAGATGAGACAGGCTTTTAAAAACAGGTCAGAGTCATAAGCCTAGGCCCTGTACCATGATCGTAGTTAAACAAACTCAGGGTTGCAGGATTGGCTTAGAATGGACAAAACCAAACCGATGCAATCAGGCTTTATTGGTTCCATGATGTTGATCACAACATGACATCATGACTTTTGCGCAAACATACATGCCACTTTCGAGTCAAGTGGCGCGTTATCTCTACGCATTTTGAGCTATCCGCGTGTATGTCTACGCCATTAACGTCCGAGTGATTCCACGTGTCTGTACACGCCGTCAAATGACCATCATTTGAGATTTCATAAATGCCATTAACCCCAGTGACGGTTGGGTTTAGGGACGGGATTAAGGTAAGTTCAGAAATACGAAGATCATAGAAATGTCTTTCAAGCACGCAGTAACACCGTCTCTGCTGCCAAAGCCAGAGAACAATCTTGGAGGAAGATTGCTGAAGTTGAACAAATACGCCCCCGTCCCACGAACCCACTCTTTGTCCAATAACCCACTACATATTTTTTACGTTTTTCCTCAGTATATTCAAAATGCTGCAATTCGACGCGGTCCCACCGGCAATCTATTGAATGGGGATTCGGATAGTGTTTTGATAGACATTTTAATTAAAGTTCCTGTCGTGAAAAAAAAACTATTTTACTGCACTCAGGAGGCCATCCAGGGTCCGTAGCACCAAGCGGTTTATAATGATCAGAATCCAGAGTTTCAAGAAGATCAGAGAAACTCAAAATTTCGACCCAAAAAAAAAAAACGACAGTGGACAGTCAGTCGAAAAAAAAGTTTCTCTGATCTTCTTGAAACTCTGGATTATGATAGAGGGCCATGGGACTTACACCTGAGTGCAAAAAAGGAGGCTCTAGACCCTTCCAGAGCTGAGATATGGACATCCCACATAACATTTATGCCATTATAAATATCTCAATATCTCAGCTCTGGAAGGGTCTAGAGTCTCAATTTTTGCACTCAGGTGTAAGTCCCATGGCCCTCTATCAGAATCCAGAGTTTAAAGAAGATTGGAGAAACTTTTTTTTCGCACCAAAAAAAAAAAAAACGAAAGGGGTACCACTGTCGTTTTTTGGGGAGGTTGAAATTTTGAGTTTCTCAAATCTTTTTGAAACTCTGGATTCTGATAGAGGACCATGGGACTTACACCTGAGTGCAAAAATTGAGACTCTAGACCCTTCCAGAGCTGAGATATTGAGATATTTATAATGGCATAAATGTTACGTGGGATGTCCATATCTCAGCTCTGGAAGGGTCTAGAGTCTCAATTTTTGCACTCAGGTGTAAGTCCCATGGTCCTCTATCAGAATCCAGAGTTTCAAGAAGATCAGAGAAACTCAAAATTTCAACCCCCCCCCCCCCCCCAAAAAAAAAAAAACCGACAGTGGTACCCCTTTCGGGGTTTTTTTGATGCGAAAAAAAGTTTCTCTGATCTTCTTGAAACTCTGGATTCTGATAGAGGGCCATGGGACTTACACCTGAGTGCAAAAATGGAGGCTATAGACCCTTCCAGAGCTGAGATATGGACATCCCACGTAACATTTATGCCATTATAAATAT
The DNA here is from genome assembly GCF_988280905.1 of Pimephales promelas. Lineage (NCBI taxonomy): Eukaryota > Metazoa > Chordata > Actinopteri > Cypriniformes > Leuciscidae > Pimephales > Pimephales promelas. Next base: position 29,448,158 of record NC_142787.1, read on the forward strand.
CTCAATATCTCAGCTCTGGAAGGGTCTAGAGTCTCAATTTTTGCACTCAGGTGCAAGTCCCATGGCCCTCTATCACAATCCAGAGTTTCAAGAATATTGGAGAAACTTTTTTTTTCGCACCAAAAAAAACAAAAAAACGAAAGGGGTACCACTGTCGTTTTTTGGGGGGGTCGAAATTTTGAGTTTCTCTGATCTTCTTGAAACTCCGGATTATGATAGAGGGCCATGAGACTTACACCTGAGTGCAAAAATGGAGGCTATAGACCCTTCCAGAGCTGAGATAAGGACATCCCACGTAGCATTTATGCCATTATAAATATCTCAGCTCTGGAAGGGTCTAGAGTCTCAATTTTTGCACTCAGGTGTAAGTCCCATGGCCCTCTATCAGAATCCAGAGTTTCAAGAATATTGGAGAAACTTTTTTTTTTCGCACCAAAAAAAAAAAAACGAAAGGGGTACCACTGTCGTTTTTTGGGGGGTCGAAATTTTGAGTTTCTCTGATCTTCTTGAAACTCTGGATTCTGATAGAGGGCCATGGGACTTACACCTGAGTGCAAAAATGGAGACTCTAGACCCTTCCAGAGCTGAGATATTTATAATGGCATAAATGCTACGTGGGATGTCCTTATCTCAGCTCTGGAAGGGTCTATAGCCTCCATTTTTGCACTCAGGTGTAAGTCCCATGGCCCTCTATCAGAATCCAGAGTTTCAAGAAGATCAGAGAAACTTAAAATTTCTTTTGGCCACATTTAGAGGCTTAAATAACTGGGAATGTTAAAGGATGTATAGGCCAAACCAGGTGTTATCAGAATCCCGATATTGACACGGATCCATCACAACATGTCTTCATATTAGGGACTGAAGTGAGTGTTGGCAGTCAGGTGCTGGAGGAGTGGAGGAACGGATGTGAAGAGGACACAATCAGCGCCAACACGCACTCATCCACATAAACACTGCTGGGCTTATTACACACAGCACTGATCTGGCACTGCACTACTGTGTACTAGACCAGTCAGCAGGTGCACACACGCACACACACACCGCAGTCAGTGTGTGAATCTCATCAAAACCAGATTCTGGTCACACTTCACCCCAAAATATAAAGCGGGAAATATAAAGAGTTAGTCCTGAGTGCCAAAATGGAGGCTCTAGACCCTTCCTGAGACCTGAGTGCAAAAATGGAGGCTCTAGACCCTTCCAGAGATGAGATATTGAGATCCCACGTAGCATTATGCCATTATAAATATCTCAATATCTCAGCTAAGTCTCATGGCCCTCTATCAGAATCCAGAGATTTGACAAGATTGGAGAAACGTAATTTTTGCCCGAAAAAAAAAAAACCGAAAGGGGTAACACTGTCGTTTTTTTTCTGGTCGAAATTTTGAGTTTCCATATCTCAGCTCTGGAAGGGTCTAGAGCCTCCATTTTTGCACTCAGGTCTAAGTCTCATGGCCCTCTATCATAATCCAGAGTTTCAAGAAGATTGGGGATACTTAATTTTTTGCCCCCCAAAAAAAAAACGTAAGGGGTAACACTGTCGTTTTTTTTTCTGGTCGAAATTTTGAGTTTCCATATCTCAGCTCTGGAAGGGTCTAGAGCCTCCATTTTTGCACTCAGGTCTAAGTCTCATGGCCCTCTATCATAATCCAGAGTTTCGAGAAAATTGGGGATACTTAATTTTTCGACCAAAAAAAAAAAACGTAAGGGGTAACACTGTCGTTTTTTTTTCTGGTCGAAATTTTGAGTTTCCATATCTCAGCTCTGGAAGGGTCTAGAGCCTCCATTTTTGCACTCAGGTCTAAGTCTCATGGCCCTCTATCATAATCCAGAGATTTGACAAGATTGGAGAAACGTAATTTTTGCCCGAAAAAAAAAAAACCGAAAGGGGTAACACTGTCGTTTTTTTTCTGGTCGAAATTTTGAGTTTCCATATCTCAGCTCTGGAAGGGTCTAGAGCCTCCATTTTTGCACTCAGGTCTAAGTCTCATGGCCCTCTATCATAATCCAGAGTTTCAAGAAGATTGGGGATACTTAATTTTTTGCCCCCAAAAAAAAAAACGTAAGGGGTAACACTGTCGTTTTTTTTTCTGGTCGAAATTTTGAGTTTCCATATCTCAGCTCTGGAAGGGTCTAGAGCCTCCATTTTTGCACTCAGGTCTAAGTCTCATGGCCCTCTATCATAATCCAGAGTTTCGAGAAAATTGGGGATACTTAATTTTTCGACCAAAAAAAAAAAACGTAAGGGGTAACACTGTCGTTTTTTTTTCTGGTCGAAATTTTGAGTTTCCATATCTCAGCTCTGGAAGGGTCTAGAGCCTCCATTTTTGCACTCAGGTCTAAGTCTCATGGCCCTCTATCATAATCCAGAGTTTCGAGAAAACTGGGGATACTTAATTTTTCGCCCAAAAAAAAAACGTAAGGGGTAACACTGTCGTTTTTTTTTCTGGTCGAAATTTTGAGTTTCCATATCTCAGCTCTGGAAGGGTCTAGAGCCTCCATTTTTGCACTCAGGTCTAAGTCTCATGGCCCTCTATCATAATCCAGAGTTTCGAGAAAATTGGGGATACTTAATTTTTCGCCCCCAAAAAAAAAACGTAAGGGGTAACACTGTCGTTTTTTTTTCTGGTCGAAATTTTGAGTTTCCATATCTCAGCTCTGGAAGGGTCTAGAGCCTCCATTTTTGCACTCATGTCTAAGTCTCATGGCCCTCTATCATAATCCAGAGTTTCAAGAAGATTGGGGATACTTAATTTTTCGCCCCCCAAAAAAAAACGTAAGGGGTAACACTGTCATTTTTTTTTCTGGTCGAAATTTTGAGTTTCCATATCTCAGCTCTGGAAGGGTCTAGATCCTCCATTTTTGCACTCAGGTCTAAGTCTCATGGCCCTCTATCATAATCCAGAGTTTCGAGAAGATTGGGGATACTTAATTTTTCGCCCCCCCCAAAAAAAACGTAAGGGGTAACAGTGTCGTTTTTTTTTCTGGTCGAAATTTTGAGTTTCCATATCTCAGCTCTGGAAGGGTCTAGAGCCTCCATTTTTGCACTCAGGTCTAAGTCTCATGGCCCTCTATCATAATCCAGAGTTTCAAGAAGATTGGGGATACTTAATTTTTCGCCCCCCCAAAAAAAACGTAAGGGGTAACACTGTCGTTTTTTTTTCTGGTCGAAATTTTGAGTTTCCATATCTCAGCTCTGGAAGGGTCTAGAGCCTCCATTTTTGCACTCAGGTCTAAGTCTCATGGCCCTCTATCATAATCCAGAGTTTCGAGAAAATTGGGGATACTTAATTTTTCGCCCAAAAAAAAAAACGTAAGGGGTAACACTGTCGTTTTTTTTTCTGGTCGAAATTTTGAGTTTCCATATCTCAGCTCTGGAAGGGTCTAGAGCCTCCATTTTTGCACTCAGGTCTAAGTCTCATGGCCCTCTATCATAATCCAGAGTTTCAAGAAGATTGGGGATACTTAATTTTTCGCCCCCCAAAAAAAACGTAAGGGGTAACACTGTCGTTTTTTTTTTCTGGTCGAAATTTTGAGTTTCCATATCTCAGCTCTGGAAGGGTCTAGAGCCTCCATTTTTGCACTCAGGTCTAAGTCTCATGGCCCTCTATCATAATCCAGAGTTTCAAGAAGATTGGGGATACTTAATTTTTCGCCCCCCAAAAAAAACGTAAGGGGTAACACTGTCGTTTTTTTTTCTGGTCGAAATTTTGAGTTTCCATATCTCAGCTCTGGAAGGGTCTAGAGCCTCCATTTTTGCACTCAGGTCTAAGTCTCATGGCCCTCTATCATAATCCAGAGTTTCAAGAAGATTGGGGATACTTAATTTTTCGCCCCCCAAAAAAAACGTAAGGGGTAACACTGTCGTTTTTTTTTTCTGGTCGAAATTTTGAGTTTCCATATCTCAGCTCTGGAAGGGTCTAGAGTCTCCATTTTTGCACTCAGGTCTAAGTCTCATGGCCCTCTATCATAATCCAGAGTTTCGAGAAAATTGGGGATACTTAATTTTTCGCCCCCCAAAAAAAAACGTAAGGGGTAACACTGTCGTTTTTTTTTCTGGTCGAAATTTTGAGTTTCCATATCTCAGCTCTGGAAGGGTCTAGAGCCTCCATTTTTGCACTCATGTCTAAGTCTCATGGCCCTCTATCATAATCCAGAGTTTCAAGAAGATTGGGGATACTTAATTTTTCGCCCCCCCAAAAAAAACGTAAGGGGTAACACTGTCATTTTTTTTTCTGGTCGAAATTTTGAGTTTCCATATCTCAGCTCTGGAAGGGTCTAGATCCTCCATTTTTGCACTCAGGTCTAAGTCTCATGGCCCTCTATCATAATCCAGAGTTTCGAGAAGATTGGGGATACTTAATTTTTCGCCCCCCCAAAAAAAACGTAAGGGGTAACAGTGTCGTTTTTTTTTCTGGTCGAAATTTTGAGTTTCCATATCTCAGCTCTGGAAGGGTCTAGAGCCTCCATTTTTGCACTCAGGTCTAAGTCTCATGGCCCTCTATCATAATCCAGAGTTTCAAGAAGATTGGGGATACTTAATTTTTCGCCCCCCCAAAAAAAACGTAAGGGGTAACACTGTCGTTTTTTTTTCTGGTCGAAATTTTGAGTTTCCATATCTCAGCTCTGGAAGGGTCTAGAGCCTCCATTTTTGCACTCAGGTCTAAGTCTCATGGCCCTCTATCATAATCCAGAGTTTCGAGAAAATTGGGGATACTTAATTTTTCGCCCCCCCAAAAAAAACGTAAGGGGTAACACTGTCGTTTTTTTTTCTGGTCGAAATTTTGAGTTTCCATATCTCAGCTCTGGAAGGGTCTAGAGCCTCCATTTTTGCACTCAGGTCTAAGTCTCATGGCCCTCTATCATAATCCAGAGTTTCGAGAAAATTGGGGATACTTAATTTTTCGCCCCCCCAAAAAAAACGTAAGGGGTAACACTGTCGTTTTTTTTTCTGGTCGAAATTTTGAGTTTCCATATCTCAGCTCTGGAAGGGTCTAGAGCCTCCATTTTTGCACTCAGGTCTAAGTCTCATGGCCCTCTATCATAATCCAGAGTTTCGAGAAAATTGGGGATACTTAATTTTTCGCCCCCCCAAAAAAAACGTAAGGGGTAACACTGTCGTTTTTTTTTCTGGTCGAAAGTTTGAGTTTCCATTTCTCAGCTCTGGAAGGGTCTAGAGCCTCCATTTTTGCACTCAGGTCTAAGTCTCATGGCCCTCTATCATAATCCAGAGTTTCAAGAAGATTGGGGATACTTAATTTTTCGCCCCCCAAAAAAAACGTAAGGGGTAACACTGTCGTTTTTTTTTTTTCTGGTCGAAATTTTGAGTTTCCATATTTCAGCTCTGGAAGGGTCTAGAGCCTCCATTTTTGCACTCAGGTCTAAGTCTCATGGCCCTCTATCATAATCCAGAGTTTCGAGAAAATTGGGGATACTTAATTTTTCGCCCAAAAAAAAAAACGTAAGGGGTAACACTGTCGTTTTTTTTTTCTGGTCGAAATTTTGAATATCCATATCTCAGCTCTGGAAGGGTCTAGAGCCTCCATTTTTGCACTCAGGTCTAATTCTCATGGCCCTCTATCATAATCCAGAGTTTCAAGAAGATTGGGGATACTTAATTTTTCGCCCCCCAAAAAAAACGTAAGGGGTAACACTGTCGTTTTTTTTTTCTGGTCGAAATTTTGAGTTTCCATATCTCAGCTCTGGAAGGGTCTAGAGCCTCCATTTTTGCACTCAGGTCTAAGTCTCATGGCCCTCTATCATAATCCAGAGTTTCAAGAAGATTGGGGATACTTAATTTTTCGCCCCCCAAAAAAAACGTAAGGGGTAACACTGTCGTTTTTTTTTTCTGGTCGAAATTTTGAGTTTCCATATCTCAGCTCTGGAAGGGTCTAGATCCTCCATTTTTGCACTCAGGTCTAAGTCTCATGGCCCTCTATCATAATCCAGAGTTTCGAGAAGATTGGGGATACTTAATTTTTCGCCCCCCCAAAAAAAACGTAAGGGGTAACAGTGTCGTTTTTTTTTCTGGTCGAAATTTTGAGTTTCCATATCTCAGCTCTGGAAGGGTCTAGAGCCTCCATTTTTGCACTCAGGTCTAAGTCTCATGGCCCTCTATCATAATCCAGAGTTTCAAGAAGATTGGGGATACTTAATTTTTCGCCCCCCCAAAAAAAACGTAAGGGGTAACACTGTCGTTTTTTTTTCTGGTCGAAATTTTGAGTTTCCATATCTCAGCTCTGGAAGGGTCTAGAGCCTCCATTTTTGCACTCAGGTCTAAGTCTCATGGCCCTCTATCATAATCCAGAGTTTCGAGAAAATTGGGGATACTTAATTTTTCGCCCCCCCAAAAAAAACGTAAGGGGTAACACTGTCGTTTTTTTTTCTGGTCGAAATTTTGAGTTTCCATATCTCAGCTCTGGAAGGGTCTAGAGCCTCCATTTTTGCACTCAGGTCTAAGTCTCATGGCCCTCTATCATAATCCAGAGTTTCGAGAAAATTGGGGATACTTAATTTTTCGCCCCCCCAAAAAAAACGTAAGGGGTAACACTGTCGTTTTTTTTTCTGGTCGAAATTTTGAGTTTCCATATCTCAGCTCTGGAAGGGTCTAGAGCCTCCATTTTTGCACTCAGGTCTAAGTCTCATGGCCCTCTATCATAATCCAGAGTTTCGAGAAAATTGGGGATACTTAATTTTTCGCCCCCCCAAAAAAAACGTAAGGGGTAACACTGTCGTTTTTTTTTCTGGTCGAAAGTTTGAGTTTCCATTTCTCAGCTCTGGAAGGGTCTAGAGCCTCCATTTTTGCACTCAGGTCTAAGTCTCATGGCCCTCTATCATAATCCAGAGTTTCAAGAAGATTGGGGATACTTAATTTTTCGCCCCCCAAAAAAAACGTAAGGGGTAACACTGTCGTTTTTTTTTTCTGGTCAAAATTTTGAGTTTCCATATTTCAGCTCTGGAAGGGTCTAGAGCCTCCATTTTTGCACTCAGGTCTAAGTCTCATGGCCCTCTATCATAATCCAGAGTTTCGAGAAAATTGGGGATACTTAATTTTTCGCCCAAAAAAAAAAACGTAAGGGGTAACACTGTCGTTTTTTTTTTCTGGTCGAAATTTTGAATATCCATATCTCAGCTCTGGAAGGGTCTAGAGCCTCCATTTTTGCACTCAGGTCTAATTCTCATGGCCCTCTATCATAATCCAGAGTTTCAAGAAGATTGGGGATACTTAATTTTTCGCCCCCCAAAAAAAACGTAAGGGGTAACACTGTCGTTTTTTTTTTCTGGTCGAAATTTTGAGTTTCCATATCTCAGCTCTGGAAGGGTCTAGAGCCTCCATTTTTGCACTCAGGTCTAAGTCTCATGGCCCTCTATCATAATCCAGAGTTTCGAGAAAATTGGGGATACTTAATTTTTCGCCCCCAAAAAAAAAACGTAAGGGGTAACACTGTCGTTTTTTTTTCTGGTCGAAATTTTGAGTTTCCATATCTCAGCTCTGGAAGGGTCTAGAGCCTCCATTTTTGCACTCAGGTCTAAGTCTCATGGCCCTCTATCATAATCCAGAGTTTCGAGAAAATTGGGGATACTTAATTTTTCGCCCCCCCAAAAAAAACGTAAGGGGTAACACTGTCGTTTTTTTTTCTGGTCGAAATTTTGAGTTTCCATATCTCAGCTCTGGAAGGGTCTAGAGCCTCCATTTTTGCACTCATGTCTAAGTCTCATGGCCCTCTATCATAATCCAGAGTTTCAAGAAGATTGGGGATACTTAATTTTTCGCCCCCCAAAAAAAAAACGTAAGGGGTAACACTGTCATTTTTTTTTCTGGTCGAAATTTTGAGTTTCCATATCTCAGCTCTGGAAGGGTCTAGATCCTCCATTTTTGCACTCAGGTCTAAGTCTCATGGCCCTCTATCATAATCCAGAGTTTCGAGAAGATTGGGGATACTTAATTTTTCGCCCCCCCAAAAAAAACGTAAGGGGTAACAGTGTCGTTTTTTTTTCTGGTCGAAATTTTGAGTTTCCATATCTCAGCTCTGGAAGGGTCTAGAGCCTCCATTTTTGCACTCAGGTCTAAGTCTCATGGCCCTCTATCATAATCCAGAGTTTCAAGAAGATTGGGGATACTTAATTTTTCGCCCCCCCAAAAAAAACGTAAGGGGTAACACTGTCGTTTTTTTTTCTGGTCGAAATTTTGAGTTTCCATATCTCAGCTCTGGAAGGGTCTAGAGCCTCCATTTTTGCACTCAGGTCTAAGTCTCATGGCCCTCTATCATAATCCAGAGTTTCGAGAAAATTGGGGATACTTAATTTTTCGCCCAAAAAAAAAAACGTAAGGGGTAACACTGTCGTTTTTTTTTCTGGTCGAAATTTTGAGTTTCCATATCTCAGCTCTGGAAGGGTCTAGAGCCTCCATTTTTGCACTCAGGTCTAAGTCTCATGGCCCTCTATCATAATCCAGAGTTTCGAGAAAATTGGGGATACTTAATTTTTCGCCCCCCAAAAAAAACGTAAGGGGTAACACTGTCGTTTTTTTTTCTGGTCGAAATTTTGAGTTTCCATATCTCAGCTCTGGAAGGGTCTAGAGCCTCCATTTTTGCACTCAGGTCTAAGTCTCATGGCCCTCTATCATAATCCAGAGTTTCGAGAAAATTGGGGATACTTAATTTTTCGCCCCCCCCAAAAAAACGTAAGGGGTAACACTGTCGTTTTTTTTTCTGGTCGAAAGTTTGAGTTTCCATTTCTCAGCTCTGGAAGGGTCTAGAGCCTCCATTTTTGCACCCAGGTCTAAGTCTCATGGCCCTCTATCATAATCCAGAGTTTCAAGAAGATTGGGGATACTTAATTTTTCGCCCCCCAAAAAAAACGTAAGGGGTAACACTGTCGTTTTTCTTTTTCTGGTCGAAATTTTGAGTTTCCATATTTCAGCTCTGGAAGGGTCTAGAGCCTCCATTTTTGCACTCAGGTCTAAGTCTCATGGCCCTCTATCATAATCCAGAGTTTCGAGAAAATTGGGGATACTTAATTTTTCGCCCAAAAAAAAAAACGTAAGGGGTAACACTGTCGTTTTTTTTTTCTGGTCGAAATTTTGAATTTCCATATCTCAGCTCTGGAAGGGTCTAGAGCCTCCATTTTTGCACTCAGGTCTAATTTTCATGGCCCTCTATCATAATCCAGAGTTTCAAGAAGATTGGGGATACTTAATTTTTCGCCCCCCAAAAAAAAACGTAAGGGGTAACACTGTCGTTTTTTTTTCTGGTCGAAATTTTGAGTTTCCATATCTCAGCTCTGGAAGAGTCTAGAGCCTCCATTTTTGCACTCAGGTCTAAGTCTCATGGCCCTCTATCATAATCCAGAGTTTCGAGAAAATTGGGGATACTTAATTTTTCGCCCAAAAAAAAAAAACGTAAGGGGTAACACTGTCGTTTTTTTTTCTGGTCGAAATTTTGAGTTTCCATATCTCAGCTCTGGAAGGGTCTAGAGCCTCCATTTTTGCACTCAGGTCTAAGTCTCATGGCCCTCTATCATAATCCAGAGTTTCGAGAAAATTGGGGATACTTAATTTTTCGCCCAAAAAAAAAAACATAAGGGGTAACACTGTCGTTTTTTTTTCTGGTCGAAATTTTGAGTTTCCATATCTCAGCTCTGGAAGGGTCTAGAGCCTCCATTTTTGCACTCAGGTCTAAGTCTCATGGCCCTCTATCATAATCCAGAGTTTCGAGAAAATTGGGGATACTTAATGTTTCGCCCCCCAAAAAAAAACGTAAGGGGTAACACTGTCGTTTTTTTTTCTGGTCGAAATTTTGAGTTTCCATATCTCAGCTCTGGAAGGGTCTAGAGCCTCCATTTTTGCACTCAGGTCTAAGTCTCATGGCCCTCTATCATAATCCAGAGTTTCGAGAAAATTGGGGATACTTAATTTTTCGCCCAAAAAAAAAAACATAAGGGGTAACACTGTCGTTTTTTTTTCTGGTCGAAATTTTGAGTTTCCATATCTCAGCTCTGGAAGGGTCTAGAGCCTCCATTTTTGCACTCATGTCTAAGTCTCATGGCCCTCTATCATAATCCAGAGTTTCAAGAAGATTGGGGATACTTAATTTTTCGCCCCCCCAAAAAAAACGTAAGGGGTAACACTGTAATTTTTTTTTCTGGTCGAAATTTTGAGTTTCCATATCTCAGCTCTGGAAGGGTCTAGATCCTCAATTTTTGCACTCAGGTCTAAGTCTCATGGCCCTCTATCATAATCCAGAGTTTCGAGAAGATTGGGGATACTTAATTTTTCGCCCCCCCAAAAAAAACGTAAGGGGTAACAGTGTCGTTTTTTTTTCTGGTCGAAATTTTGAGTTTCCATATCTCAGCTCTGGAAGGGTCTAGAGCCTCCATTTTTGCACTCAGGTCTAAGTCTCATGGCCCTCTATCATAATCCAGAGTTTCAAGAAGATTGGGGATACTTAATTTTTCGCCCCCCCAAAAAAAACGTAAGGGGTAACACTGTCGTTTTTTTTTCTGGTCGAAATTTTGAGTTTCCATATCTCAGCTCTGGAAGGGTCTAGAGCCTCCATTTTTGCACTCAGGTCTAAGTCTCATGGCCCTCTATCATAATCCAGAGTTTCGAGAAAATTGGGGATAGTTAATTTTTCGCCCAAAAAAAAAAACGTAAGGGGTAACACTGTCGTTTTTTTTTCTGGTCGAAATTTTGAGTTTCCATATCTCAGCTCTGGAAGGGTCTAGAGCCTCCATTTTTGCACTCAGGTCTAAGTCTCATGGCCCTCTATCATAATCCAGAGTTTCGAGAAAATTGGGGATACTTAATTTTTCGCCCCCCAAAAAAAAACGTAAGGGGTAACACTGTCGTTTTTTTTTCTGGTCGAAATTTTGAGTTTCCATATCTCAGCTCTGGAAGGGTCTAGAGCCTCCATTTTTGCACTCAGGTCTAAGTCTCATGGCCCTCTATCATAATCCAGAGTTTCGAGAAAATTGGGGATACTTAATTTTTCGCCCCCCAAAAAAAAACGTAAGGGGTAACACTGTCGTTTTTTTTCTGGTCGAAAGTTTGAGTTTCCATTTCTCAGCTCTGGAAGGGTCTAGAGCCTCCATTTTTGCACTCAGGTCTAAGTCTCATGGCCCTCTATCATAATCCAGAGTTTCAAGAAGATCGGGGATACTTAATTTTTCGCCCCCAAAAAAAAACGTAAGGGGTAACACTGTCGTTTTTTTTTCTGGTCGAAATTTTGAGTTTCCATATTTCAGCTCTGGAAGGGTCTAGAGCCTCCATTTTTGCACTCAGGTCTAAGTCTCATGGCCCTCTATCATAATCCAGAGTTTCAAGAAGATCGGGGATACTTAATTTTTCGCCCCCAAAAAAAAACGTAAGGGGTAACACTGTCGTTTTTTTTTCTGGTCGAAATTTTGAGTTTCCATATTTCAGCTCTGGAAGGGTCTAGAGCCTCCATTTTTGCACTCAGGTCTAAGTCTCATGGCCCTCTATCATAATCCAGAGTTTCGAGAAAATTGGGGATACTTAATTTTTCGCCCAAAAAAAAAAAACGTAAGGGGTAACACTGTCGTTTTTTTTTCTGGTCGAAATTTTGAGTTTCCATATTTCAGCTCTGGAAGGGTCTAGAGCCTCCATTTTTGCACTCAGGTCTAAGTCTCATGGCCCTCTATCATAATCCAGAGTTTCGAGAAAATTGGGGATAGTTAATTTTTCGCCCCCCAAAAAAAAACGTAAGGGGTAACACTGTCGTTTTTTTTTTCTGGTCGAAATTTTGAATTTCCATATCTCAGCTCTGGAAGGGTCTAGAGCCTCCATTTTTGCACTCAGGTCTAATTCTCATGGCCCTCTATCATAATCCAGAGTTTCAAGAAGATTGGGGATACTTAATTTTTCGCCCCCCAAAAAAAACGTAAGGGGTAACACTGTCGTTTTTTTTTTCTGGTCGAAATTTTGAGTTTCCATATCTCAGCTCTGGAAGGGTCTAGAGCCTCCATTTTTGCACTCAGGTCTAAGTCTCATGGCCCTCTATCATAATCCAGAGTTTCGAGAAAATTGGGGATACTTAATTTTTCGCCCAAAAAAAAAAACGTAAGGGGTAACACTGTCGTTTTTTTTTCTGGTCGAAATTTTGAGTTTCCATATCTCAGCTCTGGAAGGGTCTAGAGCCTCCATTTTTGCACTCAGGTCTAAGTCTCATGGCCCTCTATCATAATCCAGAGTTTCGAGAAAATTGGGGATACTTAATTTTTCGCCCCCCCAAAAAAAACGTAAGGGGTAACACTGTCGTTTTTTTTTCTGGTCGAAATTTTGAGTTTCCATATCTCAGCTCTGGAAGGGTCTAGAGCCTCCATTTTTGCACTCATGTCTAAGTCTCATGGCCCTCTATCATAATCCAGAGTTTCAAGAAGATTGGGGATACTTAATTTTTCACCCCCCAAAAAAAAACGTAAGGGGTAACACTGTCGTTTTTTTTTCTGGTCGAAATTTTGAGTTTCCATATCTCAGCTCTGGAAGGGTCTAGAGCCTCAATTTTTGCACTCAGGTCTAAGTCTCATGGCCCTCTATCATAATCCAGAGTTTCGAGAAGATTGGGGATACTTAATTTTTCGCCCCCCAAAAAAAACGTAAGGGGTAACACTGTCGTTTTTTTTTCTGGTTGAAATTTTGAGTTTCCATATCTCAGCTCTGGAAGGGTCTAGAGCCTCCATTTTTGCACTCAGGTCTAAGTCTCATGGCCCTCTATCATAATCCAGAGTTTCGAGAAAATTGGGGATACTTAATTTTTCGCCCAAAAAAAAAAACGTAAGGGGTAACACTGTCGTTTTTTTTTCTGGTCGAAATTTTGAGTTTCCATATCTCAGCTCTGGAAGGGTCTAGAGCCTCCATTTTTGCACTCAGGTCTAAGTCTCATGGCCCTCTATCATAATCCAGAGTTTCGAGAAAATTGGGGATACTTAATTTTTCGCCGAAAAAAAAAACGTAAGGGGTAACACTGTCGTTTTTTTTTCTGGTCGAAATTTTGAGTTTCCATATCTCAGCTCTGGAAGGGTATAGAGCCTCCATTTTTGCACTCAGGTCTAAGTCTCATGGCCCTCTATCATAATCCAGAGTTTCGAGAAGATTGGGGATACTTAATTTTTCGCCCCCCCAAAAAAAACGTAAGGGGTAACAGTGTCGTTTTTTTTTCTGGTCGAAATTTTGAGTTTCCATATCTCAGCTCTGGAAGGGTCTCGAGCCTCCATTTTTGCACTCAGGTCTAAGTCTCATGGCCCTCTATCATAATCCAGAGTTTCAAGAAGATTGGGGATACTTAATTTTTCGCCCCCCAAAAAAAACGTAAGGGGTAACACTGTCGTTTTTTTTTCTGGTCGAAATTTTGAGTTTCCATATCTCAGCTCTGGAAGGGTCTAGAGCCTCAATTTTTGCACTCAGGTCTAAGTCTCATGGCCCTCTATCATAATCCAGAGTTTCGAGAAAATTGGGGATACTTAATTTTTCGCCCAAAAAAAAAAAAAACGTAAGGGGTAACACTGTCGTTTTTTTTTCTGGTCGAAATTTTGAGTTTCCATATCTCAGCTCTGGAAGGGTCTAGAGCCTCCATTTTTGCACTCAGGTCTAAGTCTCATGGCCCTCTATCATAATCCAGAGTTTCGAGAAAATTGGGGATACTTAATTTTTCGCCCAAAAAAAAAAAACATAAGGGGTAACACTGTCGTTTTTTTTCTGGTCGAAATTTTGAGTTTCCATATCTCAGCTCTGGAAGGGTCTAGAGCCTCCATTTTTGCACTCAGGTCTAAGTCTCATGGCCCTCTATCATAATCCAGAGTTTCGAGAAAATTGGGGATACTTAATTTTTCGCCCCCAAAAAAAACGTAAGGGGTAACACTGTCGTTTTTTTTTCTGGTCGAAAGTTTGAGTTTCCATTTCTCAGCTCTGGAAGGGTCTAGAGCCTCCATTTTTGCACTCAGGTCTAAGTCTCATGGCCCTCTATCATAATCCAGAGTTTCGAGAAAATTGGGGATACTTAATTTTTCGCCCCCCAAAAAAAAACGTAAGGGGTAACACTGTCGTTTTTTTTTCTGGACGAAAGTTTGAGTTTCCATTTCTCAGCTCTGGAAGGGTCTAGAGCCTCCATTTTTGCACTCAGGTCTAAGTCTCATGGCCCTCTATCATAATCCAGAGTTTCAAGAAGATTGGGGATACTTAATTTTTCGCCCAAAAAAAAAAACGTAAGGGGTAACACTGTCGTTTTTTTTTCTGGTCGAAATTTTGAGTTTCCATATTTCAGCTCTGGAAGGGTCTAGAGCCTCCATTTTTGCACTCAGGTCTAAGTCTCATGGCCCTCTATCATAATCCAGAGTTTCGAGAAAATTGGGGATACTTAATTTTTCGCCCAAAAAAAAAAACGTAAGGGGTAACACTGTCGTTTTTTTTTTCTGGTCGAAATTTTGAATTTCCATATCTCAGCTCTGGAAGGGTCTAGAGCCTCCATTTTTGCACTCAGGTCTAAGTCTCATGGCCCTCTATCATAATCCAGAGTTTCGAGAAAATTGGGGATACTTAATTTTTCGCCCAAAAAAAAAAAAACGTAAGGGGTAACACTGTCGTTTTTTTTTCTGGTCGAAATTTTGAGTTTCCATATCTCAGCTCTGGAAGGGTCTAGAGCCTCCATTTTTGCACTCAGGTCTAAGTCTCATGGCCCTCTATCATAATCCAGAGTTTCGAGAAAATTGGGGATAGTTAATTTTTCGCCCAAAAAAAAAAACATAAGGGGTAACACTGTCGTTTTTTTTCTGGTCGAAATTTTGAGTTTCCATATCTCAGCTCTGGAAGGGTCTAGAGCCTCCATTTTTGCACTCAGGTCTAAGTCTCATGGCCCTCTATCATAATCCAGAGTTTCGAGAAAATTGGGGATACTTAATTTTTCGCCCCCCAAAAAAAACGTAAGGGGTAACACTGTCGTTTTTTTTTCTGGTCGAAAGTTTGAGTTTCCATATCTCAGCTCTGGAAGGGTCTAGAGCCTCCATTTTTGCACTCAGGTCTAAGTCTCATGGCCCTCTATCATAATCCAGAGTTTCGAGAAAATTGGGGATACTTAATTTTTCGCCCCCCCAAAAAAAACGTAAGGGGTAACACTGTCGTTTTTTTTTCTGGACGAAAGTTTGAGTTTCCATATCTCAGCTCTGGAAGGGTCTCGAGCCTCCATTTTTGCACTCATGTCTAAGTCTCATGGCCCTCTATCATAATCCAGAGTTTCAAGAAGATTGGGGATACTTAATTTTTCGCCCCCCCAAAAAAAACGTAAGGGGTAACACTGTCGTTTTTTTTTCTGGTCGAAATTTTGAGTTTCCATATCTCAGCTCTGGAAGGGTCTAGAGCCTCCATTTTTGCACTCAGGTCTAAGTCTCATGGCCCTCTATCATAATCCAGAGTTTCGAGAAAATTGGGGATACTTAATTTTTCGCCCAAAAAAAAAAACGTAAGGGGTAACACTGTCGTTTTTTTTTCTGGTCGAAATTTTGAGTTTCCATATCTCAGCTCTGGAAGGGTCTAGAGCCTCCATTTTTGCACTCAGGTCTAAGTCTCATGGCCCTCTATCATAATCCAGAGTTTCGAGAAAATTGGGGATACTTAATTTTTCGCCCCCCAAAAAAAAACGTAAGGGGTAACACTGTCGTTTTTTTTTCTGGTCGAAATTTTGAGTTTCCATATCTCAGCTCTGGAAGGGTCTAGAGCCTCCATTTTTGCACTCAGGTCTAAGTCTCATGGCCCTCTATCATAATCCAGAGTTTCGAGAAAATTGGGGATACTTAATTTTTCGCCCCCCAAAAAAAAACGTAAGGGGTAACACTGTCGTTTTTTTTTCTGGTCGAAAGTTTGAGTTTCCATTTCTCAGCTCTGGAAGGGTCTAGAGCCTCCATTTTTGCACTCAGGTCTAAGTCTCATGGCCCTCTATCATAATCCAGAGTTTCAAGAAGATCGGGGATACTTAATTTTTCGCCCCCAAAAAAAAACGTAAGGGGTAACACTGTCGTTTTTTTTTCTGGTCGAAATTTTGAGTTTCCATATTTCAGCTCTGGAAGGGTCTAGAGCCTCCATTTTTGCACTCAGGTCTAAGTCTCATGGCCCTCTATCATAATCCAGAGTTTCGAGAAAATTGGGGATACTTAATTTTTCGCCCAAAAAAAAAAAAACGTAAGGGGTAACACTGTCGTTTTTTTTTCTGGTCGAAATTTTGAGTTTCCATATTTCAGCTCTGGAAGGGTCTAGAGCCTCCATTTTTGCACTCAGGTCTAAGTCTCATGGCCCTCTATCATAATCCAGAGTTTCGAGAAAATTGGGGATAGTTAATTTTTCGCCCCCCCAAAAAAAACGTAAGGGGTAACACTGTCGTTTTTTTTTTCTGGTCGAAATTTTGAATTTCCATATCTCAGCTCTGGAAGGGTCTAGAGCCTCCATTTTTGCACTCAGGTCTAATTCTCATGGCCCTCTATCATAATCCAGAGTTTCAAGAAGATTGGGGATACTTAATTTTTCGCCCCCCAAAAAAAACGTAAGGGGTAACACTGTCGTTTTTTTTTTCTGGTCGAAATTTTGAGTTTCCATATCTCAGCTCTGGAAGGGTCTAGAGCCTCCATTTTTGCACTCAGGTCTAAGTCTCATGGCCCTCTATCATAATCCAGAGTTTCGAGAAAATTGGGGATACTTAATTTTTCGCCCAAAAAAAAAAACGTAAGGGGTAACACTGTCGTTTTTTTTTCTGGTCGAAATTTTGAGTTTCCATATCTCAGCTCTGGAAGGGTCTAGAGCCTCCATTTTTGCACTCAGGTCTAAGTCTCATGGCCCTCTATCATAATCCAGAGTTTCGAGAAAATTGGGGATACTTAATTTTTCGCCCCCCCAAAAAAAACGTAAGGGGTAACACTGTCGTTTTTTTTTCTGGTCGAAATTTTGAGTTTCCATATCTCAGCTCTGGAAGGGTCTAGAGCCTCCATTTTTGCACTCATGTCTAAGTCTCATGGCCCTCTATCATAATCCAGAGTTTCAAGAAGATTGGGGATACTTAATTTTTCACCCCCCAAAAAAAAACGTAAGGGGTAACACTGTCGTTTTTTTTTCTGGTCGAAATTTTGAGTTTCCATATCTCAGCTCTGGAAGGGTCTAGAGCCTCAATTTTTGCACTCAGGTCTAAGTCTCATGGCCCTCTATCATAATCCAGAGTTTCGAGAAGATTGGGGATACTTAATTTTTCGCCCCCCAAAAAAAACGTAAGGGGTAACACTGTCGTTTTTTTTTCTGGTTGAAATTTTGAGTTTCCATATCTCAGCTCTGGAAGGGTCTAGAGCCTCCATTTTTGCACTCAGGTCTAAGTCTCATGGCCCTCTATCATAATCCAGAGTTTCGAGAAAATTGGGGATACTTAATTTTTCGCCCAAAAAAAAAAACGTAAGGGGTAACACTGTCGTTTTTTTTTCTGGTCGAAATTTTGAGTTTCCATATCTCAGCTCTGGAAGGGTCTAGAGCCTCCATTTTTGCACTCAGGTCTAAGTCTCATGGCCCTCTATCATAATCCAGAGTTTCGAGAAAATTGGGGATACTTAATTTTTCGCCGAAAAAAAAAACGTAAGGGGTAACACTGTCGTTTTTTTTTCTGGTCGAAATTTTGAGTTTCCATATCTCAGCTCTGGAAGGGTATAGAGCCTCCATTTTTGCACTCAGGTCTAAGTCTCATGGCCCTCTATCATAATCCAGAGTTTCGAGAAGATTGGGGATACTTAATTTTTCGCCCCCCCAAAAAAAACGTAAGGGGTAACAGTGTCGTTTTTTTTTCTGGTCGAAATTTTGAGTTTCCATATCTCAGCTCTGGAAGGGTCTCGAGCCTCCATTTTTGCACTCAGGTCTAAGTCTCATGGCCCTCTATCATAATCCAGAGTTTCAAGAAGATTGGGGATACTTAATTTTTCGCCCCCCAAAAAAAACGTAAGGGGTAACACTGTCGTTTTTTTTTCTGGTCGAAATTTTGAGTTTCCATATCTCAGCTCTGGAAGGGTCTAGAGCCTCAATTTTTGCACTCAGGTCTAAGTCTCATGGCCCTCTATCATAATCCAGAGTTTCGAGAAAATTGGGGATACTTAATTTTTCGCCCAAAAAAAAAAAAACGTAAGGGGTAACACTGTCGTTTTTTTTTCTGGTCGAAATTTTGAGTTTCCATATCTCAGCTCTGGAAGGGTCTAGAGCCTCCATTTTTGCACTCAGGTCTAAGTCTCATGGCCCTCTATCATAATCCAGAGTTTCGAGAAAATTGGGGATACTTAATTTTTCGCCCAAAAAAAAAAACATAAGGGGTAACACTGTCGTTTTTTTTCTGGTCGAAATTTTGAGTTTCCATATCTCAGCTCTGGAAGGGTCTAGAGCCTCCATTTTTGCACTCAGGTCTAAGTCTCATGGCCCTCTATCATAATCCAGAGTTTCGAGAAAATTGGGGATACTTAATTTTTCGCCCCCAAAAAAAAAACGTAAGGGGTAACACTGTCGTTTTTTTTTCTGGTCGAAAGTTTGAGTTTCCATTTCTCAGCTCTGGAAGGGTCTAGAGCCTCCATTTTTGCACTCAGGTCTAAGTCTCATGGCCCTCTATCATAATCCAGAGTTTCGAGAAAATTGGGGATACTTAATTTTTCGCCCCCCCAAAAAAAACGTAAGGGGTAACACTGTCGTTTTTTTTTCTGGACGAAAGTTTGAGTTTCCATTTCTCAGCTCTGGAAGGGTCTAGAGCCTCCATTTTTGCACTCAGGTCTAAGTCTCATGGCCCTCTATCATAATCCAGAGTTTCAAGAAGATTGGGGATACTTAATTTTTCGCCCAAAAAAAAAAACGTAAGGGGTAACACTGTCGTTTTTTTTTCTGGTCGAAATTTTGAGTTTCCATATTTCAGCTCTGGAAGGGTCTAGAGCCTCCATTTTTGCACTCAGGTCTAAGTCTCATGGCCCTCTATCATAATCCAGAGTTTCGAGAAAATTGGGGATACTTAATTTTTCGCCCAAAAAAAAAAACGTAAGGGGTAACACTGTCGTTTTTTTTTTCTGGTCGAAATTTTGAATTTCCATATCTCAGCTCTGGAAGGGTCTAGAGCCTCCATTTTTGCACTCAGGTCTAAGTCTCATGGCCCTCTATCATAATCCAGAGTTTCGAGAAAATTGGGGATACTTAATTTTTCGCCCAAAAAAAAAAAACGTAAGGGGTAACACTGTCGTTTTTTTTTCTGGTCGAAATTTTGAGTTTCCATATCTCAGCTCTGGAAGGGTCTAGAGCCTCCATTTTTGCACTCAGGTCTAAGTCTCATGGCCCTCTATCATAATCCAGAGTTTCGAGAAAATTGGGGATACTTAATTTTTCGCCCAAAAAAAAAAACATAAGGGGTAACACTGTCGTTTTTTTTCTGGTCGAAATTTTGAGTTTCCATATCTCAGCTCTGGAAGGGTCTAGAGCCTCCATTTTTGCACTCAGGTCTAAGTCTCATGGCCCTCTATCATAATCCAGAGTTTCGAGAAAATTGGGGATACTTAATTTTTCGCCCCCCAAAAAAAACGTAAGGGGTAACACTGTCGTTTTTTTTTCTGGTCGAAAGTTTGAGTTTCCATTTCTCAGCTCTGGAAGGGTCTAGAGCCTCCATTTTTGCACTCAGGTCTAAGTCTCATGGCCCTCTATCATAATCCAGAGTTTCGAGAAAATTGGGGATACTTAATTTTTCGCCCCCCCAAAAAAAACGTAAGGGGTAACACTGTCGTTTTTTTTTCTGGACGAAAGTTTGAGTTTCCATTTCTCAGCTCTGGAAGGGTCTAGAGCCTCCATTTTTGCACTCAGGTCTAAGTCTCATGGCCCTCTATCATAATCCAGAGTTTCAAGAAGATTGGGGATACTTAATTTTTCGCCCCCCAAAAAAAACGTAAGGGGTAACACTGTCGTTTTTTTTTCTGGTCGAAATTTTGAGTTTCCATATTTCAGCTCTGGAAGGGTCTAGAGCCTCCATTTTTGCACTCAGGTCTAAGTCTCATGGCCCTCTATCATAATCCAGAGTTTCGAGAAAATTGGCGATACTTAATTTTTCGCCCAAAAAAAAAAAACGTAAGGGGTAACACTGTCGTTTTTTTTTTCTGGTCGAAATTTTGAATTTCCATATCTCAGCTCTGGAAGGGTCTAGAGCCTCCATTTTTGCACTCAGGTCTAATTCTCATGGCCCTCTATCATAATCCAGAGTTTCAAGAAGATTGGGGATACTTAATTTTTCGCCCCCCCCAAAAAAACGTAAGGGGTAACACTGTCGTTTTTTTTTCTGGACGAAAGTTTGAGTTTCCATTTCTCAGCTCTGGAAGGGTCTAGAGCCTCCATTTTTGCACTCAGGTCTAAGTCTCATGGCCCTCTATCATAATCCAGAGTTTCAAGAAGATTGGGGATACTTAATTTTTCGCCCCCCAAAAAAAACGTAAGGGGTAACACTGTCGTTTTTTTTTCTGGACGAAATTTTGAGTTTCCATATTTCAGCTCTGGAAGGGTCTAGAGCCTCCATTTTTGCACTCAGGTCTAATTCTCATGGCCCTCTATCATAATCCAGAGTTTCAAGAAGATTGGGGATACTTAATTTTTCGCCCAAAAAAAAAAACGTAAGGGGTAACACTGTCGTTTTTTTTTCTGGTCGAAATTTTGAGTTTCCATATCTCAGCTCTGGAAGGGTCTAGAGCCTCCATTTTTGCACTCAGGTCTAAGTCTCATGGCCCTCTATCATAATCCAGAGTTTCGAGAAAATTGGGGATACTTAATTTTTCGCCCCCAGAAAAAAAACGTAAGGGGTAACACTGTCGTTTTTTTTTCTGGTCGAAATTTTGAGTTTCCATATCTCAGCTCTGGAAGGGTCTAGAGCCTCCATTTTTGCACTCATGTCTAAGTCTCATGGCCCTCTATCATAATCCAGAGTTTCAAGAAGATTGGGGATACTTAATTTTTCGCCCCCCAAAAAAAACGTAAGGGGTAACACTGTCGTTTTTTTTTCTGGTCGAAATTTTGAGTTTCCATATCTCAGCTCTGGAAGGGTCTAGATCCTCAATTTTTACACTCAGGTCTAAGTCTCATGGCCCTCTATCATAATCCAGAGTTTCGAGAAGATTGGGGATACTTAATTTTTCGCCCCCCCAAAAAAAACGTAAGGGGTAACAGTGTCGTTTTTTTTTCTGGTCGAAATTTTGAGTTTCCATATCTCAGCTCTGGAAGGGTCTCGAGCCTCCATTTTTGCACTCAGGTCTAAGTCTCATGGCCCTCTATCATAATCCAGAGTTTCAAGAAGATTGGGGATACTTAATTTTTCGCCCCCCAAAAAAACGTAAGGGGTAACACTGTCGTTTTTTTTTTCTGGTCGAAATTTTGAGTTTCCATATCTCAGCTCTGGAAGGGTCTAGAGCCTCCATTTTTGCACTCAGGTCTAAGTCTCATGGCCCTCTATCATAATCCAGAGTTTCGAGAAAATTGGGGATACTTAATTTTTCGCCCAAAAAAAAAACCGTAAGGGGTAACACTGTCGTTTTTTTTTTCTGGTCGAAATTTTGAGTTTCCATATCTCAGCTCTGGAAGGGTCTAGAGCCTCCATTTTTGCACTAAGGTCTAAGTCTCATGGCCCTCTATCATAATCCAGAGTTTCAAGAAGATTGGGGATACTTAATTTTTCGCCCCCCCAAAAAAAACGTAAGGGGTAACACTGTCGTTTTTTTTCTGGTCGAAATTTTGAGTTTCCATATCTCAGCTCTGGAAGGGTCTAGAGCCTCCATTTTTGCACTCAGGTCTAAGTCTCATGGCCCTCTATCATAATCCAGAGTTTCGAGAAAATTGGGGATACTTAATTTTTCGCCCAAAAAAAAAAACGTAAGGGGTAACACTGTCGTTTTTTTTTTCTGGTCGAAATTTTGAGTTTCCATATCTCAGCTCTGGAAGGGTCTAGAGCCTCCATTTTTGCACTCATGTCTAAGTCTCATGGCCCTCTATCATAATCCAGAGTTTCAAGAAGATTGGGGATACTTAATTTTTCGCCCCCCAAAAAAAACGTAAGGGGTAACACTGTCGTTTTTTTTTCTGGTCGAAATTTTGAGTTTCCATATCTCAGCTCTGGAAGGGTCTAGAGCCTCAATTTTTGCACTCAGGTCTAAGTCTCATGGCCCTCTATCATAATCCAGAGTTTCGAGAAAATTGGGGATACTTAATTTTTCGCCCAAAAAAAAAAAACGTAAGGGGTAACACTGTCGTTTTTTTTTCTGGTCGAAATTTTGAGTTTCCATATCTCAGCTCTGGAAGGGTCTAGAGCCTCCATTTTTGCACTCAGGTCTAAGTCTCATGGCCCTCTATCATAATCCAGAGTTTCGAGAAAATTGGGGATACTTAATTTTTCGCCCAAAAAAAAAAAACATAAGGGGTAACACTGTCGTTTTTTTTCTGGTCGAAATTTTGAGTTTCCATATCTCAGCTCTGGAAGGGTCTAGAGCCTCCATTTTTGCACTCAGGTCTAAGTCTCATGGCCCTCTATCATAATCCAGAGTTTCGAGAAAATTGGGGATACTTAATTTTTCGCCCCCAAAAAAAAACGTAAGGGGTAACACTGTCGTTTTTTTTTTTCTGGTCGAAAGTTTGAGTTTCCATTTCTCAGCTCTGGAAGGGTCTAGAGCCTCCATTTTTGCACTCAGGTCTAAGTCTCATGGCCCTCTATCATAATCCAGAGTTTCGAGAAAATTGGGGATACTTAATTTTTCGCCCCCCCCAAAAAAAACGTAAGGGGTAACACTGTCGTTTTTTTTTCTGGACGAAAGTTTGAGTTTCCATTTCTCAGCTCTGGAAGGGTCTAGAGCCTCCATTTTTGCACTCAGGTCTAAGTCTCATGGCCCTCTATCATAATCCAGAGTTTCAAGAAGATTGGGGATACTTAATTTTTCGCCCCCCAAAAAAAACGTAAGGGGTAACACTGTCGTTTTTTTTTCTGGTCGAAATTTTGAGTTTCCATATTTCAGCTCTGGAAGGGTCTAGAGCCTCCATTTTTGCACTCAGGTCTAAGTCTCATGGCCCTCTATCATAATCCAGAGTTTCGAGAAAATTGGGGATACTTAATTTTTCGCCCCCCAAAAAAAACGTAAGGGGTAACACTGTCGTTTTTTTTTCTGGTCGAAATTTTGAGTTTCCATATCTCAGCTCTGGAAGGGTCTAGAGCCTCAATTTTTGCACTCAGGTCTAAGTCTCATGGCCCTCTATCATAATCCAGAGTTTCGAGAAAATTGGGGATACTTAATTTTTCGCCCAAAAAAAAAAAACGTAAGGGGTAACACTGTCGTTTTTTTTTCTGGTCGAAATTTTGAGTTTCCATATCTCAGCTCTGGAAGGGTCTAGAGCCTCCATTTTTGCACTCAGGTCTAAGTCTCATGGCCCTCTATCATAATCCAGAGTTTCGAGAAAATTGGGGATACTTAATTTTTCGCCCAAAAAAAAAAAACATAAGGGGTAACACTGTCGTTTTTTTTCTGGTCGAAATTTTGAGTTTCCATATCTCAGCTCTGGAAGGGTCTAGAGCCTCCATTTTTGCACTCAGGTCTAAGTCTCATGGCCCTCTATCATAATCCAGAGTTTCGAGAAAATTGGGGATACTTAATTTTTCGCCCCCAAAAAAAAACGTAAGGGGTAACACTGTCGTTTTTTTTTTTCTGGTCGAAAGTTTGAGTTTCCATTTCTCAGCTCTGGAAGGGTCTAGAGCCTCCATTTTTGCACTCAGGTCTAAGTCTCATGGCCCTCTATCATAATCCAGAGTTTCGAGAAAATTGGGGATACTTAATTTTTCGCCCCCCCCAAAAAAAACGTAAGGGGTAACACTGTCGTTTTTTTTTCTGGACGAAAGTTTGAGTTTCCATTTCTCAGCTCTGGAAGGGTCTAGAGCCTCCATTTTTGCACTCAGGTCTAAGTCTCATGGCCCTCTATCATAATCCAGAGTTTCAAGAAGATTGGGGATACTTAATTTTTCGCCCCCCAAAAAAAACGTAAGGGGTAACACTGTCGTTTTTTTTTCTGGTCGAAATTTTGAGTTTCCATATTTCAGCTCTGGAAGGGTCTAGAGCCTCCATTTTTGCACTCAGGTCTAAGTCTCATGGCCCTCTATCATAATCCAGAGTTTCGAGAAGATTGGGGATACTTAATTTTTCGCCCCCCAAAAAAAACGTAAGGGGTAACACTGTCGTTTTTTTTTCTGGTCGAAATTTTGAGGTTCCATATCTCAGCTCTGGAAGGGTCTAGAGCCTCCATTTTTGCACTCAGGTCTAAGTCTCATGGCCCTCTATCATAATCCAGAGTTTCGAGAAAATTGGGGATACTTAATTTTTCGCCCAAAAAAAAAAACGTAAGGGGTAACACTGTCGTTTTTTTTTCTGGTCGAAATTTTGAGTTTCCATATCTCAGCTCTGGAAGGGTCTAGAGCCTCCATTTTTGCACTCAGGTCTAAGTCTCATGGCCCTCTATCATAATCCAGAGTTTCGAGAAAATTGGGGATACTTAATTTTTCGCCGAAAAAAAAAACGTAAGGGGTAACACTGTCGTTTTTTTTTCTGGTCGAAATTTTGAGTTTCCATATCTCAGCTCTGGAAGGGTCTAGAGCCTCCATTTTTGCACTCAGGTCTAAGTCTCATGGCCCTCTATCATAATCCAGAGTTTCGAGAAGATTGGGGATACTTAATTTTTCGCCCCCCCAAAAAAAACGTAAGGGGTAACACTGTCGTTTTTTTTCTGGTCGAAATTTTGAGTTTCCATATCTCAGCTCTGGAAGGGTCTCGAGCCTCCATTTTTGCACTCAGGTCTAAGTCTCATGGCCCTCTATCATAATCCAGAGTTTCAAGAAGATTGGGGATACTTAATTTTTCGCCCCCCAAAAAAAACGTAAGGGGTAACACTGTCGTTTTTTTTTCTGGTCGAAAGTTTGAGTTTCCATTTCTCAGCTCTGGAAGGGTCTAGAGCCTCCATTTTTGCACTCAGGTCTAAGTCTCATGGCCCTCTATCATAATCCAGAGTTTCAAGAAGATTGGGGATACTTAATTTTTCGCCCCCCAAAAAAAACGTAAGGGGTAACACTGTCGTTTTTTTTTTCTGGTCGAAATTTTGAGTTTCCATATCTCAGCTCTGGAAGGGTCTAGAGCCTCCATTTTTGCACTCAGGTCTAAGTCTCATGGCCCTCTATCATAATCCAGAGTTTCGAGAAAATTGGGGATACTTAATTTTTCGCCCAAAAAAAAAAACGTAAGGGGTAACACTGTCGTTTTTTTTTTCTGGTCGAAATTTTGAGTTTCCATATCTCAGCTCTGGAAGGGTCTAGAGCCTCCATTTTTGCACTCATGTCTAAGTCTCATGGCCCTCTATCATAATCCAGAGTTTCAAGAAGATTGGGGATACTTAATTTTTCGCCCCCCAAAAAAAACGTAAGGGGTAACACTGTCGTTTTTTTTTCTGGTCGAAATTTTGAGTTTCCATATCTCAGCTCTGGAAGGGTCTAGAGCCTCAATTTTTGCACTCAGGTCTAAGTCTCATGGCCCTCTATCATAATCCAGAGTTTCGAGAAAATTGGGGATACTTAATTTTTCGCCCAAAAAAAAAAAACGTAAGGGGTAACACTGTCGTTTTTTTTTCTGGTCGAAATTTTGAGTTTCCATATCTCAGCTCTGGAAGGGTCTAGAGCCTCCATTTTTGCACTCAGGTCTAAGTCTCATGGCCCTCTATCATAATCCAGAGTTTCGAGAAAATTGGGGATACTTAATTTTTCGCCCAAAAAAAAAAAACATAAGGGGTAACACTGTCGTTTTTTTTCTGGTCGAAATTTTGAGTTTCCATATCTCAGCTCTGGAAGGGTCTAGAGCCTCCATTTTTGCACTCAGGTCTAAGTCTCATGGCCCTCTATCATAATCCAGAGTTTCGAGAAAATTGGGGATACTTAATTTTTCGCCCCCAAAAAAAAACGTAAGGGGTAACACTGTCGTTTTTTTTTTTCTGGTCGAAAGTTTGAGTTTCCATTTCTCAGCTCTGGAAGGGTCTAGAGCCTCCATTTTTGCACTCAGGTCTAAGTCTCATGGCCCTCTATCATAATCCAGAGTTTCGAGAAAATTGGGGATACTTAATTTTTCGCCCCCCCCAAAAAAAACGTAAGGGGTAACACTGTCGTTTTTTTTTCTGGACGAAAGTTTGAGTTTCCATTTCTCAGCTCTGGAAGGGTCTAGAGCCTCCATTTTTGCACTCAGGTCTAAGTCTCATGGCCCTCTATCATAATCCAGAGTTTCAAGAAGATTGGGGATACTTAATTTTTCGCCCCCCAAAAAAAACGTAAGGGGTAACACTGTCGTTTTTTTTTCTGGTCGAAATTTTGAGTTTCCATATTTCAGCTCTGGAAGGGTCTAGAGCCTCCATTTTTGCACTCAGGTCTAAGTCTCATGGCCCTCTATCATAATCCAGAGTTTCGAGAAGATTGGGGATACTTAATTTTTCGCCCCCCAAAAAAAACGTAAGGGGTAACACTGTCGTTTTTTTTTCTGGTCGAAATTTTGAGGTTCCATATCTCAGCTCTGGAAGGGTCTAGAGCCTCCATTTTTGCACTCAGGTCTAAGTCTCATGGCCCTCTATCATAATCCAGAGTTTCGAGAAAATTGGGGATACTTAATTTTTCGCCCAAAAAAAAAAACGTAAGGGGTAACACTGTCGTTTTTTTTTCTGGTCGAAATTTTGAGTTTCCATATCTCAGCTCTGGAAGGGTCTAGAGCCTCCATTTTTGCACTCAGGTCTAAGTCTCATGGCCCTCTATCATAATCCAGAGTTTCGAGAAAATTGGGGATACTTAATTTTTCGCCGAAAAAAAAAACGTAAGGGGTAACACTGTCGTTTTTTTTTCTGGTCGAAATTTTGAGTTTCCATATCTCAGCTCTGGAAGGGTCTAGAGCCTCCATTTTTGCACTCAGGTCTAAGTCTCATGGCCCTCTATCATAATCCAGAGTTTCGAGAAGATTGGGGATACTTAATTTTTCGCCCCCCCAAAAAAAACGTAAGGGGTAACACTGTCGTTTTTTTTCTGGTCGAAATTTTGAGTTTCCATATCTCAGCTCTGGAAGGGTCTCGAGCCTCCATTTTTGCACTCAGGTCTAAGTCTCATGGCCCTCTATCATAATCCAGAGTTTCAAGAAGATTGGGGATACTTAATTTTTCGCCCCCCAAAAAAAACGTAAGGGGTAACACTGTCGTTTTTTTTTCTGGTCGAAAGTTTGAGTTTCCATTTCTCAGCTCTGGAAGGGTCTAGAGCCTCCATTTTTGCACTCAGGTCTAAGTCTCATGGCCCTCTATCATAATCCAGAGTTTCAAGAAGATTGGGGATACTTAATTTTTCGCCCCCCAAAAAAAACGTAAGGGGTAACACTGTCGTTTTTTTTTTCTGGTCGAAATTTTGAGTTTCCATATCTCAGCTCTGGAAGGGTCTAGAGCCTCCATTTTTGCACTCAGGTCTAAGTCTCATGGCCCTCTATCATAATCCAGAGTTTCGAGAAAATTGGGGATACTTAATTTTTCGCCCAAAAAAAAAAACGTAAGGGGTAACACTGTCGTTTTTTTTTTCTGGTCGAAATTTTGAGTTTCCATATCTCAGCTCTGGAAGGGTCTAGAGCCTCCATTTTTGCACTCATGTCTAAGTCTCATGGCCCTCTATCATAATCCAGAGTTTCAAGAAGATTGGGGATACTTAATTTTTCGCCCCCCAAAAAAAACGTAAGGGGTAACACTGTCGTTTTTTTTTCTGGTCGAAATTTTGAGTTTCCATATCTCAGCTCTGGAAGGGTCTAGAGCCTCAATTTTTGCACTCAGGTCTAAGTCTCATGGCCCTCTATCATAATCCAGAGTTTCGAGAAAATTGGGGATACTTAATTTTTCGCCCAAAAAAAAAAAACGTAAGGGGTAACACTGTCGTTTTTTTTTCTGGTCGAAATTTTGAGTTTCCATATCTCAGCTCTGGAAGGGTCTAGAGCCTCCATTTTTGCACTCAGGTCTAAGTCTCATGGCCCTCTATCATAATCCAGAGTTTCGAGAAAATTGGGGATACTTAATTTTTCGCCCAAAAAAAAAAAACATAAGGGGTAACACTGTCGTTTTTTTTCTGGTCGAAATTTTGAGTTTCCATATCTCAGCTCTGGAAGGGTCTAGAGCCTCCATTTTTGCACTCAGGTCTAAGTCTCATGGCCCTCTATCATAATCCAGAGTTTCGAGAAAATTGGGGATACTTAATTTTTCGCCCCCAAAAAAAAACGTAAGGGGTAACACTGTCGTTTTTTTTTTTCTGGTCGAAAGTTTGAGTTTCCATTTCTCAGCTCTGGAAGGGTCTAGAGCCTCCATTTTTGCACTCAGGTCTAAGTCTCATGGCCCTCTATCATAATCCAGAGTTTCGAGAAAATTGGGGATACTTAATTTTTCGCCCCCCCCAAAAAAAACGTAAGGGGTAACACTGTCGTTTTTTTTTCTGGACGAAAGTTTGAGTTTCCATTTCTCAGCTCTGGAAGGGTCTAGAGCCTCCATTTTTGCACTCAGGTCTAAGTCTCATGGCCCTCTATCATAATCCAGAGTTTCAAGAAGATTGGGGATACTTAATTTTTCGCCCCCCAAAAAAAACGTAAGGGGTAACACTGTCGTTTTTTTTTCTGGTCGAAATTTTGAGTTTCCATATTTCAGCTCTGGAAGGGTCTAGAGCCTCCATTTTTGCACTCAGGTCTAAGTCTCATGGCCCTCTATCATAATCCAGAGTTTCGAGAAAATTGGGGATACTTAATTTTTCGCCCAAAAAAAAAAACGTAAGGGGTAACACTGTCGTTTTTTTTTTCTGGTCGAAATTTTGAATTTCCATATCTCAGCTCTGGAAGGGTCTAGAGCCTCCATTTTTGCACTCAGGTCTAAGTCTCATGGCCCTCTATCATAATCCAGAGTTTCGAGAAAATTGGGGATACTTAATTTTTCGCCCCAAAAAAAAAAACGTAAGGGGTAACACTGTCGTTTTTTTTTCTGGTCGAAATTTTGAGTTTCCATATCTCAGCTCTGGAAGGGTCTAGAGCCTCCATTTTTGCACTCAGGTCTAAGTCTCATGGCCCTCTATCATAATCCAGAGTTTCGAGAAAATTGGGGATACTTAATTTTTCGCCCAAAAAAAAAACATAAGGGGAAACACTGTCGTTTTTTTTTCTGGTCGAAATTTTGAGTTTCCATATCTCAGCTCTGGAAGGGTCTAGAGCCTCCATTTTTGCACTCAGGTCTAAGTCTCATGGCCCTCTATCATAATCCAGAGTTTCGAGAAAATTGGGGATACTTAATTTTTCGCCCAAAAAAAAAACGTAAGGGGTAACACTGTCGTTTTTTTTCTGGTCGAAATTTTGAGTTTCCATATCTCAGCTCTGGAAGGGTCTAGAGCCTCCATTTTTGCACTCAGGTCTAAGTCTCATGGCCCTCTATCATAATCCAGAGTTTCGAGAAAATTGGGGATACTTAATTTTTCGCCCCCCAAAAAAAACGTAAGGGGAAACACTGTCGTTTTTTTTTCTGGTCGAAAGTTTGAGTTTCCATATCTCAGCTCTGGAAGGGTCTAGAGCCTCCATTTTTGCACTCAGGTCTAAGTCTCATGGCCCTCTATCATAATCCAGAGTTTCAAGAAGATTGGGGATACTTAATTTTTCGCCCCCCAAAAAAAACGTAAGGGGTAACACTGTCGTTTTTTTTTCTGGTCGAAAGTTTGAGTTTCCATTTCTCAGCTCTGGAAGGGTCTAGAGCCTCCATTTTTGCACTCAGGTCTAAGTCTCATGGCCCTCTATCATAATCCAGAGTTTCAAGAAGATTGGGGATACTTAATTTTTCGCCCCCCAAAAAAAACGTAAGGGGTAACACTGTCGTTTTTTTTTTCTGGTCGAAATTTTGAGTTTCCATATCTCAGCTCTGGAAGGGTCTAGAGCCTCCATTTTTGCACTCAGGTCTAAGTCTCATGGCCCTCTATCATAATCCAGAGTTTCGAGAAAATTGGGGATACTTAATTTTTCGCCCAAAAAAAAAAACGTAAGGGGTAACACTGTCGTTTTTTTTTTCTGGTCGAAATTTTGAGTTTCCATATCTCAGCTCTGGAAGGGTCTAGAGCCTCCATTTTTGCACTCATGTCTAAGTCTCATGGCCCTCTATCATAATCCAGAGTTTCAAGAAGATTGGGGATACTTAATTTTTCGCCCCCCAAAAAAAACGTAAGGGGTAACACTGTCGTTTTTTTTTCTGGTCGAAATTTTGAGTTTCCATATCTCAGCTCTGGAAGGGTCTAGAGCCTCAATTTTTGCACTCAGGTCTAAGTCTCATGGCCCTCTATCATAATCCAGAGTTTCGAGAAAATTGGGGATACTTAATTTTTCGCCCAAAAAAAAAAAACGTAAGGGGTAACACTGTCGTTTTTTTTTCTGGTCGAAATTTTGAGTTTCCATATCTCAGCTCTGGAAGGGTCTAGAGCCTCCATTTTTGCACTCAGGTCTAAGTCTCATGGCCCTCTATCATAATCCAGAGTTTCGAGAAAATTGGGGATACTTAATTTTTCGCCCAAAAAAAAAAAACATAAGGGGTAACACTGTCGTTTTTTTTCTGGTCGAAATTTTGAGTTTCCATATCTCAGCTCTGGAAGGGTCTAGAGCCTCCATTTTTGCACTCAGGTCTAAGTCTCATGGCCCTCTATCATAATCCAGAGTTTCGAGAAAATTGGGGATACTTAATTTTTCGCCCCCAAAAAAAAACGTAAGGGGTAACACTGTCGTTTTTTTTTTTCTGGTCGAAAGTTTGAGTTTCCATTTCTCAGCTCTGGAAGGGTCTAGAGCCTCCATTTTTGCACTCAGGTCTAAGTCTCATGGCCCTCTATCATAATCCAGAGTTTCGAGAAAATTGGGGATACTTAATTTTTCGCCCCCCCCAAAAAAAACGTAAGGGGTAACACTGTCGTTTTTTTTTCTGGACGAAAGTTTGAGTTTCCATTTCTCAGCTCTGGAAGGGTCTAGAGCCTCCATTTTTGCACTCAGGTCTAAGTCTCATGGCCCTCTATCATAATCCAGAGTTTCAAGAAGATTGGGGATACTTAATTTTTCGCCCCCCAAAAAAAACGTAAGGGGTAACACTGTCGTTTTTTTTTCTGGTCGAAATTTTGAGTTTCCATATTTCAGCTCTGGAAGGGTCTAGAGCCTCCATTTTTGCACTCAGGTCTAAGTCTCATGGCCCTCTATCATAATCCAGAGTTTCGAGAAAATTGGGGATACTTAATTTTTCGCCCAAAAAAAAAAACGTAAGGGGTAACACTGTCGTTTTTTTTTTCTGGTCGAAATTTTGAATTTCCATATCTCAGCTCTGGAAGGGTCTAGAGCCTCCATTTTTGCACTCAGGTCTAAGTCTCATGGCCCTCTATCATAATCCAGAGTTTCGAGAAAATTGGGGATACTTAATTTTTCGCCCCAAAAAAAAAAACGTAAGGGGTAACACTGTCGTTTTTTTTTCTGGTCGAAATTTTGAGTTTCCATATCTCAGCTCTGGAAGGGTCTAGAGCCTCCATTTTTGCACTCAGGTCTAAGTCTCATGGCCCTCTATCATAATCCAGAGTTTCGAGAAAATTGGGGATACTTAATTTTTCGCCCAAAAAAAAAACATAAGGGGAAACACTGTCGTTTTTTTTTCTGGTCGAAATTTTGAGTTTCCATATCTCAGCTCTGGAAGGGTCTAGAGCCTCCATTTTTGCACTCAGGTCTAAGTCTCATGGCCCTCTATCATAATCCAGAGTTTCGAGAAAATTGGGGATACTTAATTTTTCGCCCAAAAAAAAAACGTAAGGGGTAACACTGTCGTTTTTTTTCTGGTCGAAATTTTGAGTTTCCATATCTCAGCTCTGGAAGGGTCTAGAGCCTCCATTTTTGCACTCAGGTCTAAGTCTCATGGCCCTCTATCATAATCCAGAGTTTCGAGAAAATTGGGGATACTTAATTTTTCGCCCCCCAAAAAAAACGTAAGGGGAAACACTGTCGTTTTTTTTTCTGGTCGAAAGTTTGAGTTTCCATTTCTCAGCTCTGGAAGGGTCTAGAGCCTCCATTTTTGCACTCAGGTCTAAGTCTCATGGCCCTCTATCATAATCCAGAGTTTCGAGAAAATTGGGGATACTTAATTTTTCGCCCCCAAAAAAAAACGTAAGGGGTAACACTGTCGTTTTTTTTTCTGGTCGAAATTTTGAGTTTCCATATTTCAGCTCTGGAAGGGTCTAGAGCCTCCATTTTTGCACTCAGGTCTAAGTCTCATGGCCCTCTATCATAATCCAGAGTTTCGAGAAAATTGGGGATACTTAATTTTTCGCCCAAAAAAAAAAAACGTAAGGGGTAACACTGTCGTTTTTTTTTTCTGGTCGAAATTTTGAATTTCCATATCTCAGCTCTGGAAGGGTCTAGAGCCTCCATTTTTGCACTCAGGTCTAATTCTCATGGCCCTCTATCATAATCCAGAGTTTCGAGAAAATTGGGGATACTTAATTTTTCGCCCCAAAAAAAAAAACATAAGGGGTAACACTGTCGTTTTTTTTTTGGGGCGAAAAATTAAGTATCCCCAATTTTCTCGAAACTCTGGATTATGATAGAGGGCCATGAGAAAATGTTGCTTGCTTCTGTGTTTGGATTGAAGTGCTGCCATGCTTCTCTTAAATGTAGAATTTTTTTAAATATAATTACTACATGCAGAGCTTTACTGGCATTTGATTGGATGACAAGCGTCCAATCTCATGGACTGCAGGCTTTAAACTAGGTGAAATGCTCCAGAAGTTAAAAAAGGGGGCTGACATGTAATGTCCATTGTAATGGACACAGGGTCCGAATGGGTTAAGAAGAGTGATCATTTATGCAAAAATCAAATGAAAAGTATAAATGTGATAAAAGGGGTGGAATTGTTGGGGAAATTTTAATCTCACATATTATATTTCATATGATTATTGGGTCTTATGTTTTTATCTGTTCACTGATGTTATGTAATAACGGAGGAATGTCTTATGGTTTTGCTATCCGTGAAGGAGGTAATTTGTCTTTCCTTTATCAGGAGTGGAGTAAGGCACCAGAGAACCGGCCGGGTCAGAGGTCATCTTAGACTGGGGAGGATAGAGAGGGTTAGCGGTAAATCTAACATAGCATGTGAATCTTAATGCTTGTGGAATTTTACAGAGAAGGCTTGAAAATCCTGAGTTTGGATTTTGGCCTGAACCCAGAGTACTCGCCCATCACAGG
Source organism: Pimephales promelas (assembly GCF_988280905.1). Classification (NCBI taxonomy): domain Eukaryota; kingdom Metazoa; phylum Chordata; class Actinopteri; order Cypriniformes; family Leuciscidae; genus Pimephales; species Pimephales promelas. The sequence goes on from NC_142787.1 coordinate 29,481,482, forward strand.
TTGCGATATAGTTAATGGGGAGATGGGGTGGTGGTGGGATGCAGTAAGTTTACTGTATATATTACCTCTTATTTCCTACAATATTAATTAGGTTGATTATTTGATTATTTATATCCTCTAAAAATTGTTAATTAAACATCCAACACTCAACCACATACCACACTATCAGTACACTATATACTCCAATGCACACAAAAATAAAGAGCAATAGTGAGTAGTACATGCTACATAACACTCTTCTTTAACCCATTTACCTTACTCTAAACAAAGAGGGTAGTAAACTCATTTTTAATTGAAAGCCAGCCTTGGAAAATTCATAACTAGCTGCAAGAATGACAATAAACAGGCCTGGAGCTTTCTGAACACTAGTATTTTTGAGGAAAATACAACAGTTTGTTTGCTGTTGATGCTAAAAAAAAGTCACGCTTTATAGACCATTTCACAAGATGTAAACAACACTGGTCCAGAAGCACTTCCTGTTTCAGTTTGTAACTGTTTTCTTTATTTCACATATAAAGAAAACATCTTAAAGATGTTTGTTTAACTTTTTGATTCAGTTGTATATGTTCTGTTGGTTGTATTTTATCCCAGCTTTTATGTAGTGTTAAAAAACTGAAACAGGAAGTGCTTCTGGACCAGTGTTGTTTACATCTTGTGAAATGGTCTATATTTAAAGGTAATCAGTCCACCAGTACCCTGGTGAGAAAAGTACCTTTAGCATACTTTTAAAAAAGAGTATTGTTACAGAAACAATATACTTTTTAAAGCATATACTTAAGTGCAAACTGAATGTAATGTTTTTGGACACTTATACATGTAATCACAATTTCAATCAAATGAAAATGTATTAGAGTTTACATTTATAATAAACACAATTAGCTGAATTAGAGCTTTTGACCCACTTAGGACTTAAGTGCATCTTTAAATTTAATTTCTAATTACTTCTTTTGTCTGAAATATGTTTAAATGTACTGTCGAATTTGGTGACAAGCATTTATGGTAAACTAAAATATACTTTAATGTAATTTCTATTGAAACTTGTACGTCATGTATTTAAAAATATTTGGAATTATCCACGTAATGATTTCACTTTAGAGCATTTAACATACATTCATTTTAAATGTAGTATTGAAGAACTCTGAAGAAATTATAATCAAGTATTTTACTTAGTATGTTATTCAACACATCAAAATAAGTGTACTTCTGGTATAAGTGGACATTTGAACTGATGTCGTGCCATTTCTTGGTTCTTATAACTTTCTAAAGAAAATTGTTGGCTTGATGGAGCAAGAATAACCGTCATACCAATGAATTACTGAATCTTTGGGAGGGGAGGAGTCCTGTTTGCTTCCAGATCACTGGGTTGGGATATAACTGAAATCGTTCAGTCTTTTCCAGGCAGTGACACAGGAAACACAAACGGATTTTCTTTGATTTGCATTAGTGTACTATATTAATTTCTGTATTGGATTACTTGTGCAATGATGCCACTCCAATATACGGCTGATCACTGCAATGAAGGTTACAGGTGCTTTGAACATGAAGTCAAGCTCTACAAGGTTAACCAAAGGACTTAAAAGGTAATGCAAAACTCAAAGTGGTTTGTTCTAGCATGCTGAATATTCATTGGAAGCAGTGTATGAATTGAGAAGAAAATCTTCAAATTACACATTGCCACATGTAGAAAGACAAACATGTACATACACTTCAAGCTCTCTATCGAAATCTGTGGTTGAAACTTAGAATTGCATGTTAAAGTTCACAAAGTGTAACATGCAGAGGATTTCCATGTATGGTATGCTTCATCAATCTGCGATGATGTACACGGCTAGGAAAATTTTTTTTTGCAAAAATCATAACACTGTGACAATACCGTCAAATGCCCACCTTTCTGCCATAGTGGCAATAACACAATATATCAGATATCAGCTAAAACATTACCAAGAAATTCCAACAAGCTCTATACATGAAATATAGTGCTTGAAGAATTAAGTAGCTTAGCGGACATGACATAAGCACGCAAGGACAACGAGGGCTTGGAGCCAGAAGGGCGTAAGTGGCTTTTAACAAACTTTAAAGGAGAGACAAAACAAAATTTTGACCACGCTTCAATCACCTGTATTATTAACCTTAAACCACAAACATTGCAACCACAGGCATACTTACATGAAATGAGTATTTAAGTAAAAAATGTACTGTATGGCATATTAACACAATGAGCATGTTCTAAAACATAAAAAAAAAAAGTCGCATACGCCTTTTTGTTGCTTTATTCAATACAGTTTGATTTCAGATAGTTTTTTTGGCACCATTGGATAGAGCTCATCGAGGCCTTTATTTTGATATAAAACATATATTGTCCCAAAATGCCACTTACGCCCCAATTTTGGCGCCATTTGACACGTAAATGAAACAAGGAAGACAAGATTACAAAGAAGTCAGATACATCCATTTTTGACATCCAAACTCATCAAACTGTTCCGCGACAGTTTTAGTTGGCTCTTCGTCATCTCCGTCACTGAAGCCATGGTATGTGAACCATCTAATTTCAATTGTAATGTTTATAGCTAGAAAAATTCGCTTAAATCTATAACGTTTTTACCATGATGACTCTATAACTCATTACGACGACAGCAAGCATTTACAACATGTGTACAGAGTTTACACTGCGCAGCATCTTATGACCAGATGTAAAGTTTCATAACTTTGTTTAATCAATTTAATTTCTAAAGAAACATCTTTAAATCATTGTTGGATGTATTATAGGGTGTGACACTAGAAGAAAACAGTGGAGAGATTCAGCCTGAAGTCAGTTTTGATAATACAAACTCATCTGGAGTTAGTAAATGATGTTAGTTATACAGACTATTGTTATAGATCACTGTTATGTGTTCTGTTAGAGGATGCAGAACACTGATAGCCAACTCAAAAGTTGAATTAAAATGAATTTGTATTCGCTAAAAAAAAAAAATAAAGTTCTGTTATCTTTTATTTTAAGGTTCCTTTACGACATGTGGACAACCAGGAAGCGATTTATGAAGGCATATTTGAGGAAGCTAATATATCAATTGAACCTGCTGTAAAGGTAATGAGAAGAAAGCATGGATCACGATTTTTCTAAATGATTTAAGATTCTTTACTAACAATTACACATTTTCAGCTTTCAGTGCAGTGCGAGGACGACCAACGGGGCCTTTGTGGGCAGATTGAGATTGTGTATGATGATATGTCATACTTCATCTATCTCCAACCTCAGCCTGAGCCAGATATTGATGAAGAAGGCATTGTAATCAACATGGAAGAAGATTCAGGCCAGAAATTGGATTAATGTGCAATTGATATCAACTGTAGCATGAGAATGATCAGGGGAGTAAAAGCATGAAGGACTTTTACACTATTTGAAAGGTTTAGCTGATGCATGTTCAGTAGTGTTGACAGAAAATATCAATAAGGCACTTTTATGTACAAACAGGAAATGAAGGAGTTTTTGTTTGAATTTTAAACAACGGCACATGTGTAGATTATGTTGTTCAGTTGCCAAACTCTCTAACTTAATATGAGTAAAATATATTTTCATGTATGATGAGGTGTCAAACCCACCCAATAAAATACTCTTTCTCCCTAAAACACTATGTGTATATATAATTGTGTCCCTGTTGTATTGCAAAACACTTGTGCTGCGGACCTGTGGTTGAGGGGATACAGGTAAGGTTATAGAGACAGGTTTGGCTATCTGTTATGGGTTAAGTTCTAAGGGAAGGGTCATCAGTGTAATTATAAAATAATTACATGCAGGTGTTTTTGAAATATGCTAAAAATAAAGTAAAAATGTTTGACCTTCTCCTGAAGATTGACAGTTTCCATTTTCTTTGTTTAAATACAATAAATCATTTTACTTTTGCAACAAGTGTTGGCTCACATTTCTGGGGCAGAGGACTGAAGTAACACAGTCTCATCCCAAAAAGTCATATAACTGACGTCTTGGGGCGTATTTTGACCATACGTCAATATCTGCCTTTTTAGGGCCCCCTTAAACGTCGGTAGATGGCGATCCCGGGCCGTCATACAACTGACGCTTTACCTTTAACGTCAGTTAGGTGACGGGTTAGGTTTAGGTCTGGGGTAGAGTTAGGATCCCATAACCTCATCTACCGACGTTTAAGGGGGCCCTAAAAAGGCGAATATTGACGTATGGTCAAAAGATGTCCCAAAACGTCAGTTATATGACGTCTTGGGATGAGACCGGGTTGACTGAAGCGAACCCGCCACGCTTACGTTTACGCTGTTTTGTTTTTTTTTAGTTATTTAAGTTTGTTACCCTCTCCCAACCCTAGACTGGGAGTAGGTCGTATTCGTATCAATATATGTGTTTAGACCATTTTGCAAGATGTAAACAACACTGGTCCAGAAGCACTTCCTGTTTCAGTTTTAACACTACATAAAAGCTGGGACAAAATACAACCAACAGAACATATAAAACTGAATCAAAAAGTTAAACAAACATCTTTAAGATATTTTCTTTACATGTGAAATAAAGAAAACAGTTACAAACTGAAACAGGAAGTGTTTCTGGACCAGTGTTGTTTACATCTTGCAAAATGGCTTCCCTTCCTTCCATATACAGGGAACTCTTTCCCAGTGGTCCTGTAGGAACAGCAGTGACTCCCTGGCCTAAAGTCCTGTCCCTTCTCCTCCTTAAATCACGTGGCTTCTGTCTAGACACTGGAAGGTGGCAGCACTAGTGCCGATTTCTATAGATCCCCATTCAGTCGACTTTGACCATGTCTGATGTTCTCGACTGAAAGGGAACAAACTGATATTCAAGTCACAAGGACGTAGCCCCCTCGCCACTACTGCTGGACCACCGTTGACTCCGGGGGGGCGCTCGGAGAATACAATGCTGAACCATAATGACATATTACTTAACAATTGGTTAATAATCATGTGCCCCAACAAGTAAAGTCATAACATAATGATACCTTTGCAAATCATTAGCTAATGATTTGTGCACGTTTTTATTTTATTATCGTTCAAATCACTAATTTTAGCATAGAGATTTTAGAGAAGGTATTTGGCTTCAGGAACTCCCCTAATCTACTCCAGTAAAGAAAAATCTGAAAGATGACCCACCCACATTTTTTATTTTTATTTTTTTGCTTTCAACGCCCATGCTAATTACTGATAAAAATCATCAGCATCCTGTGTTTTTGCAAGCTTGTATTAGTTTCATTTATAGCTAGATAACCACCACAGAAGCTGTTCATGGACCAGTCAATCATTTATTTTTTCACAATGTTCACATTTGTCACGGAGATCTTGAGACCAAACATTTGGAAGAACGAGAAGATCCTAGAAGACCAACTAAAGGATTGGAAGACTCTTCCCTCATCGAGTTCACGAAGAAAAGACATGAAAACAGCAGCAAACTGTGGTTGGAGTGGAAGTGATAGACACAGAAGACGGGTCACAGATAAGCTTATTTCAATTAAACTTTTTGCTTGATCAGCTTTTTATGGTTTACTTATAATGCCTGTAATAGGCATGTAATAAATGTGTAGTTGCTCTATTACACAATGTAATTTGTTTCAATAAAAGTTTGTTGCTCCTAGTGATTATATCCAGGAACAAATGTCACATATATTTATTATATAGTTAAACGATGTGTGTAATTTAAAAAGGTCGAGTACTCATAATTACATTTTTAAATTTGCTATAGTCATATACTTTTATTCGTATAGACTTGCTAGTCTTTGGAGGACCTTTGGAGGCGCACTTTCTTTATGTCTTTTGTTGAGCAGCGCCGTTATTATGGTATGTGAGTTTATATTTCCATCAAACCTATTTTATCATTGCATTATTACTAATAAAGCAGATATCGATAATATTGAGTAAACACGGAAGCATTTATTGTATGTGACATAGACAGCATCGCTACATTTAGGTGACTGCAAAAAAAATCAGGCTATTGCTAAACTGTTAGCCTTGCGGCTTTGTAAAATGCTGCATGTTGCGTGTGGTTATGTATTTAGATTCTAAAAACTGGCAAAACATTTTTTATTTAGTTGCATTTTTTGATGGCTTTTTTATCGTTTCATTGACACTTGTTCATGAAGATAATTAAACTGCTTGGATTCCTTAAATCGAGTCCTAGTGAGGCCTTTTTAATATTACACTATTGAGATTATATTTTGAATGTTATTTCATAGCTTACTTGATATGTTTGATACCTGCATTATCAAACATACTTTATGTAAAACTTGTGGTGTAATGGTTTAATTTTGGAAACCGAACGTTGGAAACCCACAAGGCCCGATCCTTATCGCAATTGCATGATAAATTTAACATTACATTACTAATTACTTGAGGAACTGCGGTTTTCAAGTCTTAAAATTCACACACTGGACTACATCATCTCTGCTTTCTTTACATTTGTTTTCAGGGATCAAAATGCTGCCATCCCCTTCAATCCACAGAGCATCAAATAAAGGTATTTGTCCTAACCCTAACCCTAACCCTAACCCTAACCCTAACCCTAACCCTAACCCCTAACCCTAACCCTAACCCTAACCCTAACCCTAACCCTAACCCTAACCCTAACCCTAACCAGTATGTGACCGTTTTGTGAAATGGTTTATAGTCTCATATTTTCAAAATGGCTGAAATTATTATACTTGTACAGCTTATCTACAGTTATGGCATTGTGCTATCCCTAATGACAATGAAATCATTATTTTTGTCACATTGCATTATGTTTAGGCCTGGTTTCACAGCAGGATTTAGATTAAACCAGGATTATTCTTATTAGCGCATTTAAGTTGCTTTTAAATAAAAAACATCACTTGTGTGTATTACAAATCATTTAAAACAGTTTTAACATGTAATTTAGTCTGAGACTAGACATAAGCCTCTGTGAAAGCGGGGGTAAATGTTTTAAGTCTTTTCAAAGCCTTTCTTTATTCATGACATGCCCTCATGACATTAACAAATAAAACTGTATATTTAGACCCCTGTCCAGTGTGTGGAAAACCCTGAAGGACTGGGTGGAGTGATAATACATGATCAAGAGACATTCACCATTAACAAGCCACACTTGGTAGGCTAACATGCTGTACTGTTTTCACTCCTAATATTGAATGACTCGCGACTTATTAAAAGACTTGTTTTGTTTTCTGCAGGTGGCAGTTCCTGATAGAGCCTTGATTAGGGTAGATATTAGATATATCCTTTGCTAATATATGTACTATATAAAATTGTTTTTGCAGTTTTCAATGGGCTCTATGCACGGCGGTATTTCCGGTGAAGGATTAGGGATGCTCGATAACTTCCGCCGATCGTAGAGTCCAATGCAATACCGAGAATTTATATTGAATTTTATACTCCATGGTTATACTAAAGAAACGTTAGTCACAAACACAGACAAAACAGACATCTCTCGTTGTGTTTATGCTTCTTTTTAAAATTATATTAAATAAACATAACTATATATAAAATCACATCTAAATGTATGAACGTTTCGTTTCAAAGACGGGAGGACAGTAAATTTAGAAGACTGCCATAATCCCGTTTCATCTCCCCAACCGGAAACTGACGAGCATCCTTGCGTCAAATGCGGAATTTATGCGTGCATATAGCCCATAGCAATGCTAAATGTTGTTGCTATTTATGTCTTGTAATCATATAGTACAACTTTACTAGTAAAGAAAATCTTCTCTTAGGGGGGAAAGCTCTGTGAGACCAGTTCTGGTTAAAGCAAGTGAAGAGGAGAAAGACAAATGCTTTCCAAGACTTGAACATCTCCACTTCCTTTAAACTTCAAATAAAGTCATTTCATTTTCACCTGACCTCTGTCATCTGTTAATAGCATTTCCCAACGAATTGAAGAGTTATTTGTTTTTTTAAGAGGTCTATGTATAGCAACCTAGAATTTGTCATGTCTCCTCCTGAATTGAAGGAACAGAAAATCAGTCGAAATCAAATATCCAAAATTCAAGTACACTAAATAGTCCAATGCACACAAACATAAAGAGCAATAGTGAGTGAGTACACTACAAAATACAGGACACCTATGCCCACCCCCACAAAAAACTCTATGGACCCTATTTTAACGATCTGAAACGCAGTGGTGGAGGAAGTACTGAATCTCAGTACTTAAGTAAAAGTACAAATACCCAGATAAATATTTACTTTAGTAAAGTAGAAGTAACACAATGACAACCATACTTAAGTAAAAAGTAAAAAGTACTTTATTTTAAATGTACTTTAAGTATTAAAAGTAAAAGTACTTGCATAACAATTTATTATCTTAATGTCTATTTTCTAATGATTAATAAAACATTTAATTCTAACTCATTCAACCTAATAGCCTACTCCTATAATGATGTTCAATAATGATGGAAAAAAATGTCACCATTTCTGAAACAAGCTTGCAATTAGGCAATATCATGCTTATCCTTACTATATGTTAATAACTATGTTTGGCAGTAAACGCGATTCATTTATGGTGTAATTCTGAACCTCTTGGCTTGCCATAATCCTAACCAAAGCAAACATATATTACACGGTGCGTTTATGCACGTAAAAACAAATTTTCGCGTATGAGTTGCATGATAAACATACTGCGTGCAAGACGCATTTAGTGTGACCGGGTTGATATACTGTATCTATGGCAACCAAACGTCACTGGTGAGACAAACGTGCAACGAACGGACGGTCAGATTACGTTTTGGCAGTGGAAAAACTGATCAGAAAATGTAATGAAAAAGTAACAGAAGTTGTAGAAATGTAGTGGAGTAGAAAGTAGAATAATTGCTGCAAAATGTAACGAAGTAAAAGTAAAAAGTATGCACTATTTATTGTAGGCCTACTTAAGTAAAGTAAAGATACGTGAAAAATGTACTTAAGTAAAGTAACTAAGTATTTTTACTTCGTTACATTCCACCACTGCTGAAACGCAAATAACTTTTAAAAGCAAGTAACTTTGTGGGCGGGTCTCGGGCGCTGTTGCTATTTTACCGGCGGGATAAATGACTCTTGCGCCCGACGCAAGTTTAAAAGGGGTTGGTCTGAAATAGCTTCATTATTCATTTAATTCTCTTTATCCTCTTGGGCCTTATCTCTGGTGCTACTGCACTTCAGAGACCGCCACTGCTAGCAGTGAGTTAACAATTTTATTTTTAAAGAAACAGTTCACCTGCTTGCGTGGTCTCTACTGGATGGTACGGACTTGCTCGCTTTTGGTCAACGAGTTGTGTCTGGAATTTGGGTCGGCTAATGCCTTGTTCACACGTACATGATTTTAAAACGTCGGGCTGGACAGTGCGGGTCACACTACATGATTTGCTCTCAGTGAAATCAGGTTGTTGAGCTTTTCACACCACACAACACAACATGATTGATCAACAACAGGAGGTAACGCACTACATAGAGATTCAACCACAATCGGATGATAAGAGCAACTCATTTGTGACTCAGAGCTGTTTCAGTACTATGGTAGGCTATGGTCTAAATCCTGAAAATAATCAAATAAATAACGAGTTGACAACAACACTGTCACCCAACGATTCTATCGTCAACAAACCATGTTTTTTTTTCACGAAAAATCACGCAATAAAACGAACCAGAAATGACGCGAAACAGCACGTGCGCCTATACCCAGTGAAGAAGAAGAGAACACAACACGCGAATATGGACGTCAGACAGAAACTAGTGCTGCACAAGAAAACATAAGATTTAACCGGTTACCTCAACCCATGCCTTGCTATGATTTGCTGTAGCTCATGACATCACTGAGGTTGAGTCGCGCAACGGCTCTGGATGTTAGACATTTTTCTGGGCTGAGCGTTTTCGCTGCGTTGTTGGCTCTTTCATACTAATTGGCAAGCGTTCATCGTCCGCTAATCCCCCGCAATTTGCACGCGATAACCCCCTGACCTGTCGGCGAGCTCAACGATTTGCAAATCGTGCTTAAATCGGGCTTAAAATCCTGTAGTGTGAACTTGGCTTAACTCTCTCTTAAAGTTGAGACCCCAGTCTGGATATGTGCTGAGAAAAACTGTAAACACAATTACGCACTACCAAGTCTTCCCCTTTTCTTATTTCCTTAAAAACACATAAAATAGCACTTAATTTTAACATGTATTCTCTCTTAATTCAACCATATGCAAAGCATGCTGGGAACTAACAAGCACCGCCCAGTTTCAATTAATGCAACACAAATCAATCATGTAAGCAAACACAAACGGATTACGTAAACTTAAATTGTACATATATTTAAGCAGATTGAACACAATCGAATTAAGTTTGGGTAAAACGGCAGTTGACTCGCACTATATGTCACCGTCTGGAATCTGGATGTAAGAATTTTTTACTTAACATAAATGGTTTGTGTTTAGACAACACGTTAGGATTTTATACTGTTAAGTTGAGACATAATTACATACACCTTAATAGAAAAAAAAATATTTCAAGTCAAAAAAGTTAAAAACGCAATTATTATAAGTAAGCTAAATATAAATATATTATGTAAAGTGCACAACCTTCCTAGTTCATTTTTTTCAGTGCACTTCAGGTGTTTTTGTTTTGCAAGTGCGCATAAAACCATGGCGAGCTATGCATGAACGGGACGCACCGAGATGAAAGTGCAGACTGCCTGTCGTGTCATGCATGTACATTCATGGGATGGTCAAGGGAAAAGTGGGACTGTCACATTAAGAGATGGGAGGGGATGCGTAAACTGCGCGTAATAATGTATTCCGTGTTATGTACAGAAAAAGCCGGACTCTATTTTGCGCTGAAAATTCTCCGGCTCTTACAAGCAGGTGTAACTTAGGAAGCAGGTTTCCTGGCATGTGCCTCCTGGTGAAATGACACATTCAGAGCAATTGGCTTTATGCGCAGCTGCACTACTTTCTGAACTTCAGCCAGCTCCTTTGTTTCCTGTCTGCCATTATTGGATAAACTGATTGATCCTGTTTTGACTACTGAGGTCAGGCACACCTGGATTAATCAGTTTGTCCAATAATGGCAGACAGGAAACAAAGGAGCTGGCTGAAGTTCAGGAAGTAGTGCAGCTGTGCATAAAGCCAATTGCTGCTACTGATCTTTGGTGCCATTGGCTCTTAGTGGCAGTTGGCACACCCTATCTCTGTTACAGTCATGTTTTTATTCAATTTGACCACTTCCTGCAAGCTGAATAAAGTGGAACACGAAAACAAAAGTTAAGACTAGGCTGGGGTTTTTTTTTTTCCATGATGAAGCTTTCAAACTCATGCGTCCTATTCCAAGTCTTGTGAAGTCATTAGCTTTAGGTCATACATTACCAAATTTCATTGTTCACTGAAAATAAACTAAAATGATCTGCTCTAGCTCTCCTTGAGAGTTCATGATAGAAGTAGGCTAAATGATGACTGATTCATGAACAAATCATTCAAATGGGTTTGTGAACAGGACTTACAGTTTGTTGAAAAGAAAGAACAACAATTCATTCACGGTTTCAGGGTTTTTTTCTACACTGTCAAAAAATTGCTGCCTAAAAGCAATCAACTTGGATTTTTAAGTAATTTCAACAGAAATTACATGACTGACTTCTACATTAAACTGAATCTTGTATAACTTATAAATATTTTAATCATAATTTTTAAAATCATTTTTACTTATTTTAATGAGTTAGTAAAATGAGTATGAGTAATGAGTATCTTAAAATTAGTTAATGAGTTAAAGCAATGTAAAAACATGTTGTCATAACGTATTGATCATACAATTTTTACATTTTACCATGATTATATCAATTCTGTTTGTCGAGAAAAAATATTTTGAAATTTGTAGTGATTAGTACTAGATTGGGTTCATGTTTTTAAACTGACATGATGAACTAGAACTGAGGACTGCTGGGTAAAATGGAACTGGCAAGATTGCATGCTTGAGGTTTTCCTGCTTGAATGGTGATTTTGCCTGTGGTTGTTTAGAGGTTTTCATCAATTCTTCTTCTGTAATTAATCATCACTTCTTATGTAAATTCTGAGAAACCTTCTTGCCTTATCATGATGAGCGTGATGCTATAGAGAAGATGAAGAAGTAGTATGCAGCAAGATCCTTTGATTTTGAGACCTGTATTCAAATACTTTTAAGTCATCGTAGAAGAATGTCCTGTAGACTTCATTTTAATTGCTTTATGGAGTGTATATATTTCTTTCTTTTTTTTCAAATTTTACAACTGGAACATATGGATTTTATATAAAATGAACTAAATGGACTACTATTTTAAATTCAGAGAAGACACCTGGAACGTACAGCATACACTGTGATTAGAGGTAAATGATTTGTTCCTCTTGCTATTTCAAATCAATTAACATACAAATTGTTGTATATTAAATGGCAGATTTGATTAATCAGTGATATGGAGAAGTTTCATATTTAAAATTGTCTAAGATGATTTTACAGCAATTTAATGCTGAAACAAGCTTTTCAGAAAACAGCAACAAGTGTAAGACTGAAAAAAGAATTGTTTGAAATTCTTAAACCTTAGTTTATTTATTTCTTTACATAAATTGAAGGGATGTACAGTGCCTTATCTGTTTAAAAATATATAGTAAAGTATATATAAAGCCGCATATCTCACATTATTGACAAGTTTTCAAGGAGTAAAGTTCCTAAAGGTAAAATGCTCAAACTGGCCAAACTAAGCTAATTTTAAGTTCTATATTATTGTGATAAAATGAAAACACCGGATATGTCCTTTTTTAAAGCTTAACAATAACATGATTATAATTGTTCTGTATCACATTTGTTACTTATGACTGGTACGTTAGTTTCGTTTAATTTCCATGCCATGTGTAATCCGTTCAGACACTGAGGGGACACAATAAAGCCCGATTAAACTTGTAACTTTTTCTATTTTTCTATTTTTTTTTTTTTTGCTTTTTTTATTTACCTTTTATAATTATTTTTCATTTCTTTTAAAACACTTTCGATACCATTTTGAATGAAATGGTATTACATATATACACGTTGCTTGCTTTGCCTAGTTTTGCTGTTGATGCTTTTATATGTTTGGGACAGTAGCTGATGAAACATATTAAATTATCCAATTATTTTGACAAGTATGTGAAGGTTTTAACTCATTGGTGATTTTCACGTATGTACGAATCCACAAAAGGTCACGACTTAGTCACGTGTAATGACCCGGAAGGATAATATTTATATGCAGTTGGTCAGTGATTACGATTGTTGAAAAAGATAATCCACAAAAAACTGTTCATCATAATATTTCAGTACTTCACTGTTTTTATACAACATCTTTTATTAGACAGCTTGGCTCAGATTGTCAACATAATGGTAAGGCAAAACTAGCTTTGAGTGCTAAAACTGTGCTAACAAGTGCTTTAAAAAATATAAGATTGGAGTTCATGTTGTTGTATATATTCTAGACTGTACAATTTGCTTTCCTTTTAAAATAATAATAATGTTTCTCATTACATAAGGGTAAACTTTGCAGCAAATTTGTTCGAGAACAACCTTCTGAGGAATACACTCTCTCGACGGAGGAGGATGTGACTGATGAATTATTGAGTCAATCTCAGGTATATAATTCATAATTCATATTGAATATATAATTCATATTGAGTTGAATTATCATATAATTATTTTAGGATTTTAGATAATCTCTACAAATGCCTGCATGCATCTTTCAGATTCCTGTCCAATGTAAGGAGAACCCCGAGGGTCGAGATGGGATGGTGGTGTTTGACATGGAAGCCTTTCCCATGGTCAACATCCTCTGTAGATCGTCCTAAAGTCAGAATAAACAGCAGTAGCTTTCTGCAGGCGTGGATTTGAAAGCTTCACATCAATTTGTCATGAAAATGTCTTGATATTTTGAATAATAAAAAATTAAAAACAACTTCTGGCAACGAAAAATAAAATTTGGTAATTTTTATTCAGTATTGCTACCATCAAACTGGTCTTCAATCATCTCCTCTATTGGCTGCCTGTAACTGTCCACATCAATGCCTCTGGTGTGTAGAGGTAATTATAAAACTAACATTTTTAACATGTTTAAGTTAAGTTTTAACCCAGAAAATTTGAAAAGTGACCCAGTAACTTTGTTTTGGTAAGCCTTTCTCTGCAAGCATGTAAAAAAAAAAAAAGCATAAATCAGATTTTGTTCCCCTTCTGACTAGGAAGGGTAGGCCTATCTTAACCCTCTGGGGTTGTTCGGCCCAAATGGACCCGAAGAATTTAAATATAAAATTTTTTAAAATCACAGCTTCCTCGAAATGGTCCGAAATTTGGTGACTTTGTTGATATTTGGTATTTGAAGACCCCAAAAAATTCGGGACAGGATGTAAATAGTCTAAGTGGTTGTAAAAAAAATAGTCACACTTGGGGTGTTCGGGTCCAAATGGACCCGCATGGAAAATGAATGGGAAATTGTCAAAAATGTGAAAATACTGAGTTTTTTTTGTGCGTACAATCTACAAATCAGCAACGATCTTGAAAAAAAGCACACAACAGTAAAGGGGTGAATCTATAAAACATCAAGAGTGCAAAACAGACACATCCAGACACACATACACACACACACACACACACACACACACACACACACACAAACACAAACACACTTTTATACACAAACGCACCAAAAAATTCAGTCACAAAAATGTGTTTTGCATTTTTAAAATGCTCAGTTTGTCCACCAGATGGCATCCATCTCATTTCAAAACTTGCTTTTATGAGGCCTAGGCTTGACTCTAAAATGAAATACAGCTTTAAAAAAATATATATATATATATTTTTTTTTTAAATATTTTTTCTATTATGTTCATTGTTCAATGGGGGGAAATTTTGTCATAATTATTGCATTAATACTAATTATAAATTTTTTCTATTTTTGAAATTTTCTCAAAACACCAAAAAAGAAAAGAAAAAATATTATAAAAAACAAGTAAAAAAAAAAAATCATGATTTTTGTTTTTTTAAATATGAATCCAGCCCTTTGGGTCCATTTGTACCCGAACACCCCGAGTGTGACTCTGAAACGAACAACCCCAGAGGGTTAAAAAAAAAAAAAGAGTCAAATCCTGACTTGTCGTCTTTAGATTAAACTGTATGGACGTCCTCAGTCAGCAAAACCCCTCAAAGATCAACAAGCACTTTTTTTTTTTTTTTTGCTTCTAAGTTATACTAGTTAGACCGTTTTATAATGTTTTAGGTTATGATTTAGGTTCTCCGGTTGTTGATGCGCAAGCACACGCTGCTAAAAAATACAACGTTATACTCGATTAGTCCGTTTGCTTTGTAATAACGATTATAGAAGTGAATAGAGACCTACCCAGCTTTGCATGAACAGTGTTGCTCCCTGATATTAGTCCCAGCCTCCGTCTCGATTATGCGGTGGTTCATTTTTTTGGCTGTGACCGGTAACGTTATGCTTTTGCCTCTATTTGGAAGCCTTGTTGTTTCTTGCGTTGCACCTCTTGAATATAGCCTTCGAACCATAGACTGTAAAAAAATATGGACAAAGCGGCTGTGACGTCACCCATGGACTTTCTGAACAACAGTTTTGAGGCTGTTTATGGGGAGCCATTCTGGAAAATCTTGGGAAATACAAATGTTCAGAAAGGATACAGAGTGGTATGATGTGTCGTGTCAGATCATGGCCAAGTAGTCAAATTCCTCTCGGCGCAGCCCGTTATCAGCTGTCAATCAAAGTTAGCCGGCCTTATTTGTCATACATTTTTTATCTACATACGATCTAAACTAACGAGTTAGTTTAAATTTTCGCACTGTTGTGACAGCGTATGTCACGCGACAACAACATGGCGCATGTAGTATACGTCCGGACTCATACTACCCGAATTCATACTACGTAGCCTACTTTTTTAACGGTCGTGAAGTAGGCTACGTGCTTATTTAAATATAGGAGCCTACCTACTCACATAGTAGGCTAACCCAAACGCAGAGTGGCACGCACCTGAGTTCTCAGCTCAACCGGCCAGCAGTGCAGGAATAAAGTGCTACACACACAGAACGTGAAAATTCACCATTCATTAAAAAAGAGTCATAAGCCATTTTAAATGTCAATTTTTGTATTTATTTGAAAACTAACATATTACAGATAATATACATGCAAAAGACAAAACATTTATGAACCTCGTTGGCATCTAAATATCCTTCATTTGTGGTAAAACCCCGATTTAACAAAAAATATGCATCTTCATTTTTAATATGAGCAAAAAGAGATACATTTTCCGATTATTTAACATTTATTCCTGAACTCAAGAGTTCAATTTCTTCTGGACAGCGTCTATGGTGGCTTGAATGAAAATAGCGTTGTCTCTGATATAGTTTCTTTTCTTCATCTCCTCATGCGTGACGAACTTTGGGTAGCCGAATCCCAGCATGCTCTCATCCAGACATCCACCACGAACACTTCCCAGAGCTCCAGGCCGCGGCCTCTGGAAGTTCTTCCAGGTGGGATCCGGGTTGAAGGTCTCTGTGATGTGCTGGGGTTTGGTGAGCGCCGGGTCACTCTGATCCAACAGTGAGAAGGAGACACGGTAAGGGAAAGGCCACTCCAGCAGCCCATCGTACTCTCCTGGTAGGACTCGAATGTAGACCGATAAGTGAGAGCCCTCACCACTGCCGTTCCCATTGGGAAAGGCAGACACTTGCAGACGGTAACCATAGGTATGGGAGTAGAAGGCAGGACTAAACAACTCCAAACTCCCGGAAGTCTTGATCTTAGCTTCTTGTAGTCGCTGGCTGTAGTCTGTGAGCTTCCAGAGCAGTGTGCCATCTCGACTTCCAGAGAGTTCCTCCACCCCACGCCGCAGTTCCCTGAGCTCCAGCCTCTGACGATTCACCAGACCACACAGAAGAGAGAGGTGGGTGTGGGTGCCCTCCTCAAGGTGTTGTGCCACTCCAGTCTTAGGGCACTACGAGTAAAACGGAGAGAAAAATATTCTTAGTAAATATGGCTAAACAAATGAGGGATATTGTGGTCCCAAAAACTTATTTCATGGCATTTTGGAGCAACCCCAATTCATATTCACTTTCACAAAAATAAATAAGTGCCCTCCCTGACAATTCAACCTTTATTTTTTGTAAAAACTGTTTTGCTTCAAATATTTCTTTATAAAGTGCAGCAATTCCCACTAAAGTTTGCTTCGTAAATAAACTTCCTGATCAATTTCATCTCAGCACACTATACAGCTTTGAAGAACTCGATGTAGCAACTCTTTTTCAGAAATTTAGACATGGATTAAGGAAAATAGTCTGACGCCATGGAATAATGAGCATACTTTTTTTTAGAGCCCAATAATGAAGCACTGGTGAAAGAAAACAAAACTATAGGTATTTCGCATTTTATGGAAGGACAGAAAGGCCTTAAAAACGTCTAGATTTGATTACGTTTCAACTCTCTTAGAAGAGAACAAAAACCCTTTATTTGAAACAGTGGCTAAATTAATGAGAAATAAAACTTCAACTTCAGAGGTTTCCAAACAGCACAGCAGTAATGACATTATGAATTTCTTCACTAGCGAGACTGATACGATTAGAGAGAAAATTGTAACCATTCAACCATCTACTACAGTATCGCATCAGACAAAGGATTTCCAGTCAGGGTTTAGACCGCATCTTAGTACCGAATTACAAATGATTTGCTCTTATCGTTGGATCGTGGTTGTATCTCTCTATTAGTGTTACTGGATCTTAGTGCTGCATTTGATACTATCGAAGACTTAAACATTACGTTGTTGTTAGGGTTGGGTATCGAGAATCGAGTATCGATTGGAACCGGGACTAACTTTTCGTTTTTCCCGGAATCGTTCAAAAGTTAAAATTTCGATTCCCAGTTTCGATATTCACAGTCCGCCGAGCGGAAGAAGAAACCGCTGAACAACACCAACGAAGAAGCGTCTACCGGAAGTGTTGGCATAACCGCGTGAGTCGAACATGAGTACCTTACGTCGGCGGTCCAAAGTGTGGCTTCACTTTTCTAAAAATAACGAAATCTCGGCATAATGCAAAATTTGTGACAGAAGGAGTATTTGTGACAGGAGTATTTCCTTCAGAAAGGACGTTGGTTAGCAAGGTTAGCTAAACTTTTTTGACCCTGTCTCTTAAAAAAATCGGAATCGAGAATCGTTAGGAACCGGAATCGAAACAAGGAATCGGAATCAGAATCGTTCAAATTCAAACGATACCCAACCCTAGTTGTCGTTGCATTGGCAGATTGCTTCAGATAATAATTATCTAATCGGTATCAATTTGTAGCAGTAAACGAGGAGTTATCATATCGATCACAAGTTAAGTATGGAGTACCACAAGGCTCAGTCCTAGGACTGTTGCTTTTCACCCTGTACATGCTACCCATGGGAGATATCATTAGGAAGCATGGTGTTCAGACCCTGATGAAACATACCAAGTCCAATTCACAAAATAAATGGAGTACATAGTCCAAAGCATGTAATGACCTGCCCTGCAGATGCCCCTGCCCTCCAAAGCATGTAATGAAGCGGACCAAAGCGTCCGTGCCCTCAGATCACGTAGACGTGGCTGTGGTTCAAGAGGTAAAAACGATATAAATACTGTTCGTTTTCTCACACAAACCACTCGTTTCGTGTCTTGGGCCATCAATGTGTACTTATATTTACGAGTCATTAAATCATGTTTAATTTGGACTTCTCTGTGCATGCTCTGTGAGGTGGTGACCATAGACCTCCATTATATGACTGATAGACTCTTAACGGTTTGACCTAAAAATATCAAAATTGAAAATACTGCGGAAACAAAGACAGTACATCTTGGATGCCCTTGAGGTAAGATAAAACATACCAAAAATTAATTTCAAAGTGAACTATCCCTTTAAACATTATACATTTTAAAATCTTGCTAGTTACTTACAAAAAACTAAATGATTTCAAAGTCACCATGAAATTAAAATGTATATTTCCTATTTCTTTATTTAATTGAATATTTCAGTGTTTCTTATAAACAATTTTGTTTGTGCACAAAAAAGAACATAATTAACTACTGTATTAGCAGGTGGCACCAAACTCAGCCACAAGGCGGCACTATACAGACCTCAGGGAACTGTGTCAACTTGTGTAAAAGTTAAACATGACGGTACAAGCAAGTCGATGACATGAATCAATGTAACTAAATAAATGTATCCACTAACCATTCAGAAACGTCCAGGTTCAGACTAAAAGTTGCAAAGTCTTCCTGAGTTACTCTGTAAGGCAGCACTCCACTGGTTATTTTAAAGATTTTGGATGAGTGAGATTCGCTCGCTTTGTTATTGCTGGAGTATCGGAAGCTCGTGTAAAGGACTGGCTCTCTTCTGAATGCGTTTTTGATCATACACAAAAGGAGGGAAATTTGAGAAGCTATATTTTATATTTTTCAGCTGAAATTTCAGATTTATATTACATCTTGTGAAAAGGGGCATAATATGTGTCAATACCTAGGAATACCTCCAGTGTTATTTTGTTTTATAATACAATGACAAGCAAACATTGTGGTGGCAAATACCTTTTGGGCCACCTGTACTTCTCAAATACAAGATATGTGTAGTATTCATCACAGAGTTATTATACGTGCATAACTGTAGGTCATACCCTATGTTTGCAGCCAGCCTCCTTAAATGGGCAAAGCACCATAGCAGTGTTGCATCCTTCCTTTACATGTGCCATTAAAGACTCTCTCGTGATTCCCAGTGTGCCGCACCTGTTAGGGCACTGCACAGGGAAGCGTGGGCACTGCTGCTGATGAGGCTGTGAATACAAAACACACCTATGAATCCACTCCATTTAGCACAAAATAATAATACATTTGGAAATGTAATAAAAATAACTGAAAAGTGTGATTGTAGCATAAAGTCCACAGACTTGAATAGTGTCATAGAGGAACTCCTTTCTGCAGTATCTGCAGGGCAGTTTGCGTTTGGGACACGCTGACACAGAGTGCTGGGCCAACAGTCTCCGCACCATACGAGCACCACATTTATTCTCACAGTACACACTCTCCTCAGGACATTCACCCTGGTGACTCTGAATGAGGACAGGGAGGGATGTGTAAGAGTTGTTGTGTGGTGTTGAAACCAGATGGATTTTGCAAACCTCATCTTTTGTGTGTTGAATTAACTAGCAACCGAATTCATCAAAATGCAAGAGAAATTTAAATAATAAATCAAATGGCTAATTAAGTTAATGTTAAAAAAGGATACTCCACCGTTTTTTCAGATTAAACTATGTTATTCCCTTAAAGAGTAATTAAACACTAAACCAACTTTTTTTTTAGTTTTTTTTAGATCTTTATTAATACCAGTCATTGATTCGAGTAACTTTTTTGACATTTGTTTATAAAGTGTTTTATTTCTACAATATATGGTGTAAAAACGTCTTAGTGCTGCCCTCTTCAGGTTGAACGGTGGCTACTGCAGTTGAATTGAACTATTGGATGTTCCGCACTTTGTGACGTACGCAGGTTTCAGTTCACCACGCGAGCTACGCCCAGTATTAAAACCATCTTGTGTCGTCAAAACCACTGTAGGGAGTCAGGAATTGGAATTGTGAGTATTGAAAACGACCAGGATAGAGTGTTTTAGCATCTATTTCGTCCCCTCTATCTCAAATATTGCCAGTGGGTGGAGTCAGGCTCTGACCAGGGGGTTAGTTACCCTTTAACTAAGACGAGCAAGAATGGTGACAAAATAAAACGTTGCACTTTTCTAAGCATGTAAAGTATAACTTATTATATTGTATGGCGGAATACCACAGCAAGTGATTGGGAGAAATATCATCACTCCGGAGAGGGAGAGGACTTTTCACGAGTGATGATATTACTACGCCGAGTCGAAGTGCTCCCAAGCACTTGTTGTGGTATACCACCATACATTATAGTTATCCATTTTACACGCTTAGAAAAGAGTAGATGAACCATTCTTGCTCGAGTTACTCTACTCATGTAACTGTATTTAAATAGGGAACACGTGGAGGTGTTTGGTCGCTTCTCTGCTTGGCCAATATTGAATGAACTTGGCTAAGGGGTCTATACGACCCCATTCGACTTTTACTTATTAAAAAAAGGTTCCCTTCATCTCAGTTGAATAAGATTTTGTGACTTTTCATACAATATCTATCTATACACACACACACACAAAAACTGGGCTTGATTCGGTTGTTCTGAAGGTATGTAAAAAAAAAAAATTAACACTTCTGGTCTTCGGGCTCAATATGACCCCAGATTGAAATGAATGGTAAATGTGAAAAAAACTAAATAAATTTTCTTCATGACAAAAAAAAAAAAAAATCCGGCATAAATCTGAAATTTTTAACACAGAAATGAAGGCCTAGTACTAGAGCATAAATGCAATATATCATAAAAAAATAATATTTCATATGCAAGCTAATGGTGTAGTTGAGGAATTGTGTGGTATATGGATACAAAAGTACTTTATACCTCCAAAAACACAGCATTAATGAATAGATGAGATGTAAACAAAAAAAAGGATATATTATATGTATGATTAAAAATTTATATTTTTTGTACAATGACTCAATCAATTGTTGGGGTCATAAAGACCCCGAAACCCAGAAGTGTAAACAGGAAACGAAGACCATTTGAAGGTTAAGTGCGATCAAAGTGTCTCGCGCGCGAGGTATGTATCAACTAGTCTTAGTTAAGGGAATAACATAGTTTAATATGAAAACGGTGGAATGTCCCTTTAATATTAATACATAACCATTTCTAAATCATTGCAAATATTAATAAACTTAAATTGGTTGTATTAGTACGTTAAAGTGTAAGAACTGTGTCTGACCTCATATGCCTCCCCGGTGAACTGGTCGCCACAGTGATCGCAGTGTAGTTTTCTCTTAGCGCAGTCATGCTGCAGGTGCTCAGCCAGTTCACGTCGCAGAAACTTCACAGAGCAACGGTTTGGACAAGACACCACGTTAAACTCGCAAATGGACAAATGGGCCTGGAGGGGACGTGAGAAACACAGTGACTGAAATGTAAACAAGACCGATAAGCATTTTCATCTGAAGATGAAGATGAAGACAAAGGCTCAATCTCAATTCAGCCCTTGGCCCTACCCCTTGTTAAAATAGAGTTACAAGGGCCGAGGGATTGAAACATTCCCCCATGAAATGGAAAACCCGATCCGTCATCAGTCGTCGCCGTCTGAGTTTTTACAGGATTTCTCCATGACAGCAACTGACAATCTGCTCTTAACTTTGAGGAAACATGATGATTATAAAATTCCTTCCGCCAAATATATGTCTTTTCTGATTCAGAAAGGTAATTTATTAAACAATTTCTTAATTTAAATGACTATAGTATTATTATAAGGGTAAATAAAGTGCATGGTGGTGTCACCAGGCGCTAAATTTAAAAGTTTAACCGTTTGCGAAGCCATCTCGCCGGTTATTCTGCGCACTTTCTTGTAGCCCTCCGTTTGGAGTTTCCAGGGCTATGTATCTCAACAAGAATCAGGACACACCCTACTCCTAGACGTGAACACGCAAAATGGAGGGGTAGGGCCAAGGGGTGAATTGGGATTGAGCCTAAAACGTAATTATCAAAACTGGGTGCCAAGATTAGCACTGCAGCATCTAAAATGCAATTCAAAAACCATAAAGAAATATATTCAATCCTACAGAGATGTTTATACAAATATCTCCAAACACGACTGAGATTTGAGTTAGTGTGGGCATTGTTTCTGCTCGTTGACCTGGAGAAGCTTGTTCTGCGCGGTCCAGCGGCAGCCCTCCTCACTGTGGATGCAGCGGATGGGCAGGGACAGGATCTGCTGTTCCAGTTCCACATCTGGAAAAATCTGCAGTGAGAATTACACATTGATATCAGTGTCCTGGAGTTGAACATGCAAGACCATTTGATAAGCAAAGCTTATTAAGAAATAAAACAAGAGCAAGACTTAATCGGTCTACAATCGGTTTAAACTTAATCGGTCTGCAAATCCAGTCTTGTTTACAAAACAATCCTCACTGAAATGAAGCGAACAGACGGACAATGTTTTACCCTCATCAGCTGGAACGTCATTAAAAATAAAGTTGATCCATGCAGTCCTATTAGAATCCAGAGGCAGCGTCTTCTTCCACAACCAGGCGCTGCACAATATTCTGTATTGCTCGGTCGCTCGATCCGGTTTGTCATCACGAGGTAGGCATCTATGTTATTTATCTATGCGTGTAATGCGCGAATCGGTGGGCGGGGCTAAACCGGCCGCGTTGATCTTCTGCGGGGGTGGTGTTTTATCCTCTTTGACGTCATAGTTCCCCACTTTGAAAATCGAGTCCTTTGCTGAGGCTGGTGTCAATAAAAGCTTTCATTGGACTAACAAGGACGTTTTCAGTTCTGAAACTTACTGGATATTCTTATATTATGATGACCTCTTAGATGTCAAAAGTTCAAGGAAAATTTGATTTCTCAGTTAATCACCCCTTTAAAAGTGTGCATCCCGGTTGGACAGTGAATCAGCGCTCAAATTTGAGGACAAAACTGTTGTATGCAAATGTAATATATTCAGGACTGGCTTATGTAAGAATAAAAACATAAGTAGCATTTCTATATTTAATATAAGGTAAAGCCTGTACGTTTTCATGTTAAAATATGGTCTGTATAGTCTATTGATTCATTTCTGTTGAAACACCAGAGGAATGATCATACATGGATAAAATCAGGAGGGATTTGAAACTGTAGTTATGATACACTCACTTTGGCATAATCCAGTGGCAGATGGTCCTCTGGGCACTTGAACACACCTTCACTATTAAAAGAAAAGTTATATTGCATGTTAGCATGTTATCAATAAAAAATAAACCATGATGACTTTGTCTTGTTCACATAACGGAAAGCGACACATGAATGTGTTCGAATTTCATTTGCTTTCGATTTATTTCCACATTATATGTTGTGGGTTGAAAAGCAGTTCACAACTGCCTCTCTGACTGATGCCTCCATGTTACAAAGCCTGAATGAATCACGGCCAAACCGATTTGACAGGAACTTCAGAATCACCTCCCACACCACAAACTGATGGAGAGCCTTCAGGAGAATGTGAGTGAATCATCCATCTGGGATGGTGACGCCCCCCAGCATACATAATATGAGGAAGCAGTACAATCAACACATCCAATATTAATAGAGCTGTGATCTTTCCATTACGTGTGACACAGAAGCACATCATCATTTCAAAATCCTATGGGGAATTTTCCCCAAAAGTCCCATGGGGCTTCATAAGAAGGTGGAAAATGTGATAGCTGCATTTTTGAGGTGTCATGCTCAGATTTTTTAATCAAATAGATGCAACTTCTATTAAATAACCCTTATTTTGATTGAAAGCATATTTTAAAAAACAGTTTTCTATTTTAGTGTAAAGAGTTCACATGCAAAGTGCCATCTGAAATTTTCTTCTAGAATGCTAATTTTTATCAAGCAAGCTAATATATTAAGTTCGTTGGTGGAAGAATGTGAACGAACGTGCAGAACTGCTTGTGTTTCAGCGCGTGCGGATGGAAAAATAAACACACATAACATTTCTCTGCCGACTGTCTCTCCGTGCTTCAACTCTCAATGTACACAACACAAGTGCTCCTGATGTAAAACGCAATGAAATGATATGTCGGCTTGACAGTCTCGGTCCCATATCATAAATTATTTTAATTAGTTAATGTTTCTGAATTTATTTGACATTTTCACTTTTTGTGTAATTTTTGAGGACTGGTCAGGATCATTTTAATCATTTGTGGCTGGATGACATGGGGGTGAATAAATTATCAGCAAAAGTTTTTTTTTAAAGTGAAGTACTCCTTTAAAGTAGCAGTAAAGTGTATTACAGCAGGTGCATTAGAGTATTGTAGGAATACACTAAAGTACTTAAGTATGGAAGCTAATTATTTTAGTTGATAAAGTTTTAAATATGGATATTTTTCGCTTCAGACGGCATTTATCCCCAGAGCCCTGTGGAGAACTTTTATCATGGATGGACTAAACTAAAGTACATGAAGTACAAAATTACTTGTTCCAATTTAGCAGACTTTATACCAGTTTAGTATAATTATATAGTTATAGTGTAGTATACTTAGCATAAAATAAATGTATACAAAATGTATTTTTCATTAGTGTTATCTTGACAAGGGCACTGAATGAGTCAAAACTGCAAATTGAGCCCCTATAAAAGTAGTGCATCATACCCTTCAGGCAGATGCATGCTATATCATGTTAAAAAATGTTGATGACATGTATGAAACATACTGTTCCTAACAGTACTGCTATTATAGGTAAGAGAGCAGATCCAAGACTCTTTCTTGGTCAAACTTTAAACCACTGACTGCATGCAATTTAATCCACGGATTTACATTTGAATAAGTAATTCGTTTAAAAAGAATAGTCTAATTGAAAAGCATGTGTTAGTCCGATAGAATGTGAATGGACGAGACTGGCCATGATCACTGATAACAGATAACACACAGGACAATGAATGTGATTGTTCCAGTCATTACATGTGAGCAACACAACTCTGTATTTTGACTATGTGAATGAGAAGACAAGGCATGGAATGCAAAGAATGGGTCATAACCCAAAACTGCGCTAGCTTACAGTTGAGTAATACTACCAAATAAACTTTCCTTTCACATTCAATACTTTTGGTTTTTCAAATGGGGATCACAAAACTTCTCAAAAAAATATCAGAAGCATTCTGCAGTATTTTGATTATGCTATAATCTCTTACATTTAAAAAAAAAACGTCATTTTATGTAAACGTTACTTATATTGACAGAAAGACTGAGCGTCTGTAGACTGAGGGATTTTGTGTCACTGTCATCTTGCTTGGCCAGTTTGATGTTTGTTTATTACTACACTGTCATTGGAGTAATTATTTTTAAGTGATGATACTTCATAAAGTCAAAGAGAAATGTACAGAGAACAAGGCCAGATCTATTAAATTATTTAAAATATACATTAAAAATGCAGATGGTGACTAATAATATGCCTGCATTTCTGAACCTGCTTAATATTTTTGTGGAAACCATGCTAGAAAATTTTCAGGACTCAAAAGAACAGCATCTATTTGAAATTGAAATATTTCATAACATTAAAAAGGTCTTTACTGTAACGTACGTTACTTTAACGTAATGCAACCTTGAATAAAACTCTGACTGACACAAATGTTTTGACAGTAGTATATACCTTTAAAAATGATTAAAATGATTCTTATTTAGCCTAATTGTTATGAATTAGCCTACTTTTACTACTACTACTACTACTACTATTAGCCAATATTTATCTTGTTGGTGTTGTTGTTTTTTTAGTTATTCATCAATGACCCAGATTATAGCCCATTATATGTCCATTTAGTGTTTTACAGAGATCTCATCAAGCTTCAGTTCACATGATTACAGTGCGAATGTTAAGAAATAACGTTGGCATACTAAAACGCAAGCGGCCACAGTTTGAGCTTTCTTTCGTCGGACAGGTGTGGCGTTATCTTTAGGTTGAGAAGCAGTTACCTGAGATACTCCTGCAGACAGGTGTCACAGAATCTGTGTCCGCAGGTGGACACCTGCACCGGGTCCCTCATCGGCTTATCACACAGAGGACAATACAACCTCCTCCTCGGTCTCTCCAGAAACTTCAAATCTAAACCGGGCATAATAGCCTACCTTTGTTTACGATATCAGACTGTAAACTGATAAACTGCGCGAAAAACTTTACAAATAATCTTAGTGCAGAGATGAAGAATCCTTTTGGTAGGTTCAAATCCCACAGTAAAAAAGTATCGGTCTATCATGACATTTCCGTCTTCTTCAGCACAGCCAGTAAAGCAAGCACAGGGGAACGTTCACTCTCTCCAACTGTCAGTCTGCTCTTCTGCCCCGCCCACCGGCGCCAGGGGGGGAGGAGCCACGAGCAGTTGCTCTAAAAATAATTCGTAAATTTTTCATGTTTTTGTTTTTATGTTAAAGTTTTAGTCATTTATATTATTATATTTCTTATTCTAGTACATCAAAGAAAATGAGAAATGTTGTTTTTATTAATATTTTGATGTAGTTTTAATTTTAACTTTTCCGTATTAATTTTAATGTTTAGTCATTTTGTTGTGTTTTTTATAAGTTCTGTTTTTTTAATAATGTTTTTAAAGTTAATTAAAGCTATATTATATATATTAGTGCTGTCAAATCGATTAATCAAGATTAATCGCATCTAACATAAAAGTATATATATATATAGACCATTTTGCAAGATGTAAACAACACTGGTCCAGAAACACTTCCTGTTTCAGTTTGTAACTGTTTTCTTTATTTTCCATGTAAAGAAAAAAATCTTAAAGATATTTGTTTAACTTTTTGATTCAGTTTTTTATGTTCTGTTGGTTGTATTTTATCCCAGCTTTTATGTAGTGTTAAAAAACTGAAACAGGAAGTGCTTCTGGACCAGTTTTGTTTACATCTTGCAAAACGGTCTATATATATATATATATATATATATATATATATATATATATATACGTACACACACAAATCACGTAAACATAAAAGTCTGTAAATATATTTGTGTATACGTTGTTTATAGGTATATATATATATATATATATATATAAAATGCACACACACACACACACACATATATATAGATATATATATATAGATAGTTTCAATTTCCTAAAATAACCCTGAACATAATAACCCCAATTTAAGATTGAAACAGTGCGTCATGCTTAACAAAATCACGAGACCAAGACACCGATGAACAAAAGATCTTTCCTCCTCCCCCGTTCACCTGTTCTACAGTATTAGCAAAACAGCCTCAGTGTTGATGTTGATATTTGATACCTCAAAACCTACATAGTCAAATGGTAGAAAAACATATCTCAACAGTGAGAAGAATCACGTGGGCTTTTTATTTACTATATATGAATACACCCTTACAGTGTTTACTTAAAGTGTTTCTTCAGTACTGAATCTTGTCTTACTAGAGTGTGTAAATGTAGACACTTTTCGACAGTTTCATCGAAACAGGTCACATGCTGCAGAACCAGTTTTACTTCCTCGTTCCACAAAGCCATATTGGTTGACCTTAGACTCCTTGAATAGGCCGTATCAGTAGTAAAAAGCACAGAGCGTGTTCAGTCGATCTGCGTTAAACTCCATGTTAAAGCCTCGTCATTAAATGCTATTGTGACTCTTGTACAACCCTTCACAGAAAACTGACGAGTGACTGAAAAGTGCTTTTGTTTACATTTAAAAATGATTCATTTTAGTTAATGTGTCAGTGTGTCGGTTTAATTGGAGTCATCCAGAAGGAGGACAAGTGAGCATTTGTGTACTTGTGTAGGAGGGCAACAAAGAGCCGGATGGATAGAAGAATAAAACGCACACAGAAGCCATGACAAACATGACAGACATTCTTCCACTTGCTCGCAGCCAGTGAGATGCCAGAAGCTACACAATTAAACCAGAAAACACACATGCAGCTGTGTAAAAACAAGTTTATTGTTGCATTAAAAATTATTTCTGTCATAAAAGTCTCTCAAAATCTAAGGCATTGATTACTATAACTAAAAATGCTTTGATCCTTCAGATACAGAACATACAAACTTCAGCATAATTATTAGAGTGAAACGGTTGTCAGATATTGTAGAAATATTATTAGCAACGGTGCAGTAGGTCTGCTTTCTTAAAGATATTAGTTCACCAAAATCAGCGGGTGCAAACCCCTATTGCAGTCTCCATTCACTTGAATTGTGTGAAAAAAGAGCAGCGTAACTATTATTCAACATTCCTTCATTTGTGTTTTAGAGAAAAAGGAAAGACAAATTGGTTTGGGGCATCATGTGAGTGAGTAAATGATGATAGAATGAAACGAATGATGAAACATAACGATGTATTCTGTATTATATTAAAACAATAATACAAAATATTATTATCATTATTATAATATTTTCGTCATATGAAACAATTCTTCATAAATAAATCTTCATTTAGACTTGAAATGTGCATTTGTTTAAAATGCTGGACATCTTATTGAAAATACATGTAAACGCATAATTAGTGTGTTTATATATTGCTTAAGAAAAAAAATGAAATCTACTCTGAGTGACCTTAATTTCCTTCATTTAAAATATCTCAGCTTAAAAAAGTGTATTCTAAAATAAACACTGATTAAAGTGCTTCATATATTATAATTAGTATTAAAACTGCATGTTAGTTTAAATGACCAAAAATGCAGAATTGTCATAAAATGATGAAATAAATCATGGCCATAATAAAACGAAGGCAAAGGAGAGAAGCAGCATTTCAGCGGGAGTTTTCCCACCATCTGACCCAGCTCTTCTGAGTGCACATTCGATTTCTTCATAATCATTCACATTCTTAATCAGTATAGTTTATCTGTAAAAACAACAAGAAGAGACTGTCAGAAAATGTTCATGAGGGACTTCAACCAAAAACTGACAGCTCTGAAATGTGATTGGATGAGACATGTGATTTGGTTTTATAAAAAAAAAAGGTTAATATTATAAGCATTTTTACATGTACAGTGTAATAAAATACTATAAAATAATATACAAATATTTAAAAAATCACGTTAAATCACCTATATATATATATATATATATATATATATATATATAGGTGATTTAACATGACCTATTACTATATATATATATATATATAGTAGGATGTTGAGGAAATATTCATTGAACTCTGCTGCCTTTTAATTATATATATATATATATATATATATATATTTATAATCAGTTGGTGGAAGAATTTATTATTTTGATTATTATTATTAGTAATCAATTCTATTGATCATTGGTGTATTCAATTATAGTAGTATTGTTAGTATAGTATCAATATATTTTATATGTAGTATAATAATAATAATATCTATATAAAATATAATACAGTATATTAAATATTACAAAACATTGTGTTTGTGTGTGTATATTGTATAAATAAAAATGATACTGTAAAAAAAGTGTAAAAAAGTGTATACTTCTATATTTATATATAAAAAAAGGTTAATATTATAAAAAAAAGTACATGTACAGTGTAATAAAATACTATAATGTAATATAAAAATGTTTAAAAAATCATCTTAAATCACCTATATATATATATATATATATATATATATATATAGTAGGATGTTAAGGAATTGTATAAATACATTGTATACATTGAACTCTGGTGTCTTTTAATTATAATTATACATATATATACACTGTATATGGTGTTGATAAAAATCAGTTGGTGGAAGAATTTATTATTTTGATTATTATTATTAGTAATCAATTCTATTGATCATTGGTGTATTCAATTATAGTAGTATTGTTAGTATAGTATCAATATATTTTATATGTATAATAATATCTATATAAAATATAATACAGTATATTAAATATTACAAAACATTGTGTGTGTGTGTGTGTATACTGAATAACTAAAAATTATACTGTAAAAAAGTGTAAAAAAAAAAGGTGTATACTTATTTATATATACAAAAACAAATCCATAAAATACTAAATGATATCAAATGACTTACATAAAAAATCTATGGTGATAGTTCACATGATGGTCTGTTACCTGTAAAATCACTGCAACAAAGACGGCCAGCAGAGCCAGCAGCGCCATGCGGCCCAGACTGCCAAAGTCGACGTGTTTGAGGATGAAAAAGCGTGCCCAGCCCAGCTTGTCTGCTGTATGTGGTGGATAACGCATCTTATTCACCCCCTCCATCTTCAGCTGTTTGATCAGACAGCCCCGCAAGTGGCTCAAGTGATCAAACCCGTACTTCCCATGATAGCAGCCCATCCCACTGTTACCTGCAGGGGGAGTCCAAGAGCTGAGCTACAGTACAGTCCACACATCCATCCAAACATCACATGCATGCTTCTGCACCTTCTTCAGTATGGAATGAATAATTCAAAATAAATAAATAAATACATGAATAAATACACTAAGAAATGTAAAAAAGCAAAAATACATAAATAAATACATAAAAAAAATATACAAAGAAATTAGTATTTATACTTTCATACCCTTATTGTATATTGTTGTATTTTTTCACACATTTATTCATTTTTTTATTTATACATATATTCATTTATTTATGAATATATTTATGAGGCCACAGTGATGGATAGGGCTGATATATTTATTTATGTATTTTTTTTTTTTACCTTTCTTCGTATATTTATTTATGTATTTATTTATTTTTAATTAAGTCTTTGGCTTTCCATACTTCAGAGACTCTCCGAAAAACAAAAGAAGGAACTCACCAACTCCACCAAACGGCAAAGAGCTTACTGAGAAGTGCATCAAACAGTCATTGGCCAACACTCCACCACTAGAGGTCTCCGCTATCATACGCTTGATCAGCTGTGATGAAAGAACAGATCAGTACAATTGTCTTAAGCAGAACGTGATTTTTCTCTATATCATGAATGAATGATCAGTTCAAACCTTGTTGTCTGAAGAGAAGATGTACAAGACAAGGGGCTTCTCTCTCTGGTTGATGAATTTGATGGCTTCATCTACACCGCTCACTGTCAGGACGGGTAACAGTGGCCCGAAGATCTCATCCCGCATCACCTTGGCATCCGGCTTCACGTCCCTTAAAACTGTAGGAGCTGTGAAGAGATGCACGTTGAAAAGTTATAAAAAGTGTTTCATTTTCTTCTGAAAAGGATTCTAGCGACTTAGCTTTAGCAATGCAGCTAAAGTTTACCAATGTAGCACTCTGACTCGTCGTTTTCACCCCCCACAGCGACGCTGCTGCCCTCAAGCAACGCCATCAGTCTCTTGAAGTGGCGCTCATTGATGATGCGTCCATAATCCTGACATTTTTTGGGGTCTTCGGTATAGAAATCCTGATCATCACAAATGAAAGCATGTATTAACTCATTTGACATTTTATATTTTATAGAATGTTAAATAGTGATAGATTTCATATATATATATACATATATATATGTGAAATTTAATCGTTTTCATCCAAATAAAATCTTTTTATTGGCTTATTTGCAATTTTTATTTAGACTTCACAAATTGCTACAAATTGCCAATACGTTCATATGAATGTATGTATATATATATATATATATATATACAGTCTTTATATATATATATATATATATGAACAGAGTGGAACTTAAGAAAGTATGGCCCACTCCAAATATAAAAATTGATAGCAAAAATAAATCAAATGAATCAGTTTCAGAATCTTTACATTTTTTCCTAACATATACTAGTAATCCATAACTGAAACTTTTCATTATTAGCCTTCTAAATCAATATAATTTTTGGTAACACTTTACAATAATATTCAATATTGTAATGATAGTTAATGCATAATATTTCATCAACTAACTATGAGAAATAATTGATCTCAATTAAACATTTGTTATCAAATTTAATGTTAATTTAGAAATATGCTATTGTTAGTTCATGTTAGTGTGAAATGCATTTACTCTTAACATTTGCACATTGAAATGCTGAAATGTATTAATATAAATGAACTGTCATTCACAAATAACCTCCTAGATACATACTTTAATATTCTTCTTGATCTCTTCGATCACTCTGTCTTGTATACTGGGGTCACACAGTATGTAGTCCGGAGCGATGCAGGTCTGACCACAGTTTGAATACTTCCCCCATGCAATACGCCTGTAATGTCACAGAGAACATGTATTCAAAGTCATTGCATACAAACAATCAGTGGCGTTGGTTCCGGAAGTATTTTTTCCATTCATTTCTCCCATAAATCTTGGTTAAACTGTTATAAGCCATGAACCAAGCCAATCAGCTACGAGGTGAATCATAACATTTCAAACTTTTTGATTTGAAGCAAAAGTATTTGAAAATCAGACAAAAATTCAAAGGTAAAAGACTGGGTACGTCACAACTTTAGTGAAAGAAAGAACAGTGAACAAATTAAAAACAATTAAGAAATAAAAATATACTAATTGACAATGTATATACAACAATATATTTTACGTTTATTGCAAGTTTAATGCAAAATATGCATACTATATTTTACGTCATTTGCGGAGCATCCTGGGATTGGACGGAGCTAACGAGATCTATTGGTTTGTTTTACTTCTTACGACTCTGATTGGTGGAATTTTCTGTACAGCATCATGGGTAATGTAGTTCTTCACCACGAATTTTGCTGTTAAAGGAATAGTTCACTTCTTGAAAAGTTCACAATTTAAATTCTGTCATCATTTACTCACCCTCAAGTTTTTTCAAGCCTGTATGAATATCTTGCTTCTGCTGAAGATATTTTGAAGAATGAATGATATTTAATCAGTAAATGATGACAGAATTTTCATTTTTAAGTAAACTATTCCTTTATAGATGATTATTTTTATAATGTGGGCTAACGGCTTCAACATGAGCAAATACTGTCGATTAAACTGTCTTTAAAGGTTTTTTAGTTGTTCCTATGAATTTTTCGACTGTTGTGAATGGACTGACCGGCATGCGACGGCAAGGTCACAGTTGTTGTCGATGTAGCACGGGCTCTTTCCGCCCAGCTCCAGAGTGGACGGGGTTAGGTGTTTCGCAGCAGCCTCCATGATGATTTTACCCACGGTCCCGTTCCCGGTGTAGAAGATGTGATCGAACCGCTGCTTGAGCAGCTCTTGGGTCTCTGACACCCCACCGGCGATGACAGGGTACAACTCCTGAGATCAGCACCATCAGTATGAATACATTACACTGTATACTAATTCAAATGCATAGTTAGGGTTACTATCCTTTTTATTTGGTTCATTTAAATTACAAACCAGTTTGTTTTAGAAATGTATGAAAGAAATCTTACTTTGTCCAGGTACAGTGGTAAGAGATCCTCCATTACTTTGGAAGTGTGAGAACTGACTTCAGATGGCTTGATCACAGCTGCATTACCTGTCAAATAACATAGTATTAATTATAATATGACAAAATTATTATCAATTTTTTTAAATATTGACAGGCATTTTGTATCTCCACATGTTAACTTAGTAACACCCACTGATCTATATAAAGTATAGACTATATATATCATAAAAAATATGATTAACAACATTAAACACTTCAAATTGATCTGTTTTGCAACCTTTTTACTAAGTAAACGTGACAACATTCTTCAAGACAGAGAGAAGGATAAACGCTGAAGCTATCTCTGTAGATAGAAATAGTGAGTTCAAACGAGTTACAGCATTTTTTAAACTTGCAAATAATGTGCATAAGTTAATTCATGCATTATTCCTAAAATGGGACAATAAATAAATAAGCAGTTTTCAAATCTAAGGTATTTCTAGAGGTTATTTTTTGCATGTGCCGGCATTGTTGATAGTGACTAAGGGAAAGGGACAGTAATGTACTTTGGTCTGTTAACAGAGGGCAGTTTCACATAAGTAGGACAAAGTGCAGTGTAACAAAGTTATCCTTAAATGTGCTCTTCATTCATGTTACTATAATGTTTTCTTTTTTTCCATCACACAACAGAAACTGAGGAGGAGATGTCAAACCCATTGTTCAGACAAATGCCTCATGCTTTAAAGTGGGTGGAGAACGTACAGTCACATACACTGAGGTTCAAAAGTCTCAGACCACAATGGTCAGATGGTCACATTAGGTATTCTAAATTAAATAAATTTGATATTGTAAATAATTAAGAAATATTTAAAACGCTTGATTATTTTTAGATCACTAATTAAATAAGCAAATTTAATGAGTGCTGCTGATGAATAACACAATTATCAGGATTTGCACATTTTTGTGGTTCATGCAGCTCTAGTTCTGCTGTTCTTAAAGGGATACTCCACTTTTTTTTGGAAATAGGCTCATTTTATAACTCACCCAGAGTTAAACTGTCGAGTTTTACCGTTTTCGAATCCATTCAGCTGATTTTCTGATATTTAGAAGAATATCAGTAACCAGACAGTTTCTGGTCCCATTGACTTCCATAGTATATTTTTTTTCCTACTATGGAAGTCAAAGAGACCAGAAACTGTTGGGTTACTGACATTCTTCTAAATATCAAAAAATTGGCTGAATGGATTCAAAAACGGTAAAACTCGACAGTTTAACTCTGGGCGAGTTATAAAATGAGCCTATTTCCAAAAAAAAGTGGAGTATCCCTTTAAAGGCGCAGTGTGTTACTTCTCAGGCCCCGTCCACACTACTGCGTTTTCGTTTAAAAACGGAGAATTAAAACGAATACCGTCCACACCGTTTTATCTGAGTATCTCCGTCCACATTAAAACAACTGAAAACGCGGATCACCAACACTGGGCAGTTTGATTTCTAACATTATTCTCACAACTGACATTTACATCGATAGTCTGGCCTGGCGTTATAATTTATCTGCTTTTGGTGTACTGTGGAGTGGGTAAAATCCATTTTTAATGGCAGGCTAGCAGGTACCGTTGACTCGCGCTAGCCTAGCACCGGTGAACTATGCAACTGGAAGGACTGGATGAAACGTTTTGATAACTCCTTCCACTGATAGATAACACCCAGGCTAACTTGGAAATGAGGTCCGATGTCCAAAATCCTGAACCAACCCTTGAAGACTAAAGCTCTTTCCTAATCATAACCCTTCATTTTCCAGTGATATTCTTATGAGCTTTTATCTTTTGTAATGTCTCTCAGCCATCCCCCTTTCTACAGTCTTTCTTCAAATCTCCATCTTGCTTGTTCTCTGGCTACAAGTTTATTGTTATGTCTGTCTGGCCAACTTTCAAACAGTGTTACACGACACTACTCGTGTAACTGTATTTAAATAGTGAAAACGTGGAGGTGTTTGGTCGCTTCTCTGCTTGGCCCATATTAAATGAACTGGGCTAAGCTAAGTGTCTCGCGCACCAGGTATGCATCAACTCGTCTTAGTTAAAGGAATAACATAGTTTAATATGAAAAAAACGGGGGAGTATCCCTTTAACGGACATTCTGATGGTCCTTCGATAGACCTCGTTTACCTGCTGCTATAGCTCCTATGAGGGGCCCGATGGTGACAGCCCAGGGGTAGTTCCAGGCCCCAATGACCAGCACAACTCCCAGGGGCTCAGGCTGGATGTAGACCTGGTCTGAGATGGTCATCATGCTCTTGCTCACGGGTCGAGGAGCTGCCCAATCTTTCAGCTTTGTCACAACCAGGTTAATCTCACTCTCCAGGATCAGAGTCTCATACAAAGGAGTTCCAAACTCACTCTGTCGTCAAATATATAAAGCACATATCACATAAGCAAACAGAGTTTAGAAGAGGACACAATACACAAGGACAAGTGGATGGGTCACCAACCCTTCCGAGATCCTTTTTGAGGCCCTCTGCGATTTCACTCTGTCGTTCTCTGACAAAACGCAGCAGGTTTTTCAGCTGTATAATGCGGTACTCCAGTGATTTGCTCCGGCCGGTGAGGAAGGCCTTCCTGGCACGCTCCACTGCTTTCTGCTCTCGAGACATACTGTGAAAGGGGAAGTCATTCATTTCACTCGGGTTACAATTCTGTCACATTTAGGTAAACTTCACACAATGATTTCATGTCAAGTCATCTTCATTTATATAGCGCTTAAAACAATATAGATTGTTTCAAAGCAGCTTTACATTGCTAATTAAAGAAACAGAGATTGTTTGGGCTTTACAGCAGCTCCTGAATAAAGTTATTGTGCGGCTAAAGTTAGTTTTGATTGATCATATATTATAAGTAAGGGCCAAGTATAATATCTATAATGGTTTGACATCTTAGCCCTTGAAAAGTGAATGATGGAACAAACAAATCTTTCCAAAACTGTTGCATAATATCATAAATCAATCAGATGACTCTTCTTCCTACGACACAGTGGTCTCTTTAAAATGTTTTCAAAATCATCCTATAACATCGATTCTATTTTAATGATTTAACTTCTGTCATTTCTACTTAGTTTTCAGAGTTTGATGAGCAGTTTAATTCAAAGTGGCTGAAAAAGTGCAATGAGCATATCACTGCAGTTTATAACTTTGACACCACTTTGATTAAATAATAACTATTATTAGTTATTTTGATCATTTAATTATCTAAATTACATATATAATAAATAATAAGAATAAAATGTACTACTACACTTTACTTCTAAGATAATAACAATAATGATTTTTATTATTACCAGCCTATATGTAATTGTAAATACCTGAGGTAACGAATTAAGTAATCGAATAACAAAATAACCAATACTGTCATAAAAATGGACAGTAGTTAATAGAAAATAATAACTGTAACGTTTTGTAGGTGACAGGCTTGAGTTTAGTCTGACAGGAAAGCGCCGAAGAAGTTATGCAATACACACATAGCGGGATATGAGACTGACATGCTAATGTGTGTGTGCATGCAAAAACACAATGAAATCAAGCATTTATCAAGCATAACTCCTTTCTGAATAATACATTACATGTCTATATGCGCTTAATGTCTCATTGTCGTACGCAGTTGCAATTACAAGTTTATAACAGGGTGGAATATCAGGATAAGAAACGGGATGCCGGGTTCAGTTTTCTTGTAGCCTACAGTATACACGTCATCGCTGTGGTCGAAGCCTAATAGAAAGAACATCGATTAATACGCTTTCGAGAAGGACAACGACAAGCCTTACGTTTCAGTACATTACCTTAGGTTATTTCACACAGCGCGTCCAGTCCTTTCGCTGTAACTGTTAAATGTTATGTGGCGATCAGATAAAGCCTCCTCCGGATCAGATAGTTCAGTCAAGCTGAACGATGGTAAACATTAAACAACACCACAGTTCCGTTAACAGTCGAGGCTCGAGCGGAGGGGGCGGAGTCTCGAGAGCGGGCGTGGCCACGACGCTTAGCAGCCAGCCCTGAGGCAGTGTATTTGTACAACAAACACACTCACAAAGGATTGACAAAGGATCAGAGCCGCATTTGGGTTATTGCGTTTTCATGCTTCCACTTTGCCCTAACTCCTGTAATGCTAAATTAGTGAGCTCTTGACATGCTTTTTACTTCTCTGAATGCTTTTAAAACATGTAAATAGCCTACTTTATGTGATTTATTCTTGGCCAATTGTAAAAAAGGTCAGATTTTGTCAGTTAAATATTGCACGGAAACAGATGAGACTGTACTCTCCCATCACTCATGTCAGTCTTTCTTAAAGGAGTAGTTCACTTTTGCTGATAATTCACTCACCCCCATGTCATCCAAGATGTCCATGTCATTCTTTCTTCAGTCGAAAAGAAATTAAGGTTTTTGATGAAAACATTCCAGCATTTTTCTCCATATAATGGACTTTAGTGGGAACCAAACGGTTAAAGGCCCAAAAGACAGTTTCAGTGCAAACTGCAAACTGTTTAAAGGGCTTTAAATGATTCCAGACGATGAGTCTTATCAAGCGAAACGATCGCTCATTTACAAAAAAAACAAAAACAAAGTTTAAGTTTATAAGCTCAAATGCTCGCCTTGCTCTGTTCTGTGATGCGCGTTCGTGACTCTCCTGTTCAAACTCGTTCATCAAAATGAACAAATCTGTTTTTTGTGTCATTTTGTTCGTTAAATGAACCAAATGACTCGGAAAAAGATTCTAGAGTTTTTGTGTGTCATACATTTTTTTAAGAAGCTAAATTATAATTATAGAATTCAACTAATAAACTGCTTTTCAGATTGCAACAGCAGCTGTGAAAACAGTTCCTCGTCCACGAGGATCTGTGCCTAATCCATCATAGCTCCTTCTCTTTCAGGTGGATCTCTGTGGCACAATTTTGGCTTTGTATCAAAAATTCTTCTCAGTAGCACTATACCTCTAAAGTATGAAAACTGGCTGAACTCCTTGAAATATTTCCCCAAACTGACAGACTAAACGGCAGATGTCTCCACATCAAACAAAGAGCCGGCCTCAGGTGTTTGCGGACCATGAAGGGAGAGGAACGCAGCTGCCATGACACGTCATTTGCACCATTGTGACACTACTGTTGCCCTGGGCACTGGAAAAGACAGAAGATCCATTGGAAGGAAAATATATGAATGCAAACACACACGTTCCCACATACCAGGCATATACTGAATGGACTCAAGCACTGGGTATATATAGACAAATAACTTTTGTTCAAGGACATCAAACCATAATGTATAGAACCAGTTGTGATATAGTTAATTAGGAAGTATGTTAAGCGAAGTGATGTAACATTGCTATCAGCATTCCTCGTGTTATCTGAGACTATACCCATACAGAACAAGCCTCTAATAAAAGTGAGTTATAGTTTTTATTAGAGGATATCTTATCATGCACTGCTTGAAACTTGTATAATTGTATATGTGCAATTCATGCATTCATTCTTAAAAGCACATTCTAAAAAACTGTAATTACATATAATATTAATGAGATAAAAAAGCCCCTTAAAGCACAACACAACTCCGGCGCAAAATGAACCTTAAGTCTAATTACACATTGTTATAGTCATCCGTTATCTGAGATTTGTTTTCATGATTGCCGAATGTAAATAGTGTTATCTCTTAAAACAGTTTAGCCTATAAAGCTAGTATAACGCTAGTATATTGGGCATAGAGTAATGACAAATAAAAATCGCTGGTTATTACCACTAAAAAGGCTCAAAATAGCCCCACAGTAAACACGACAGCTTAATATGGGTCCCTACATTCAAATAGAAGCATTGAGAACTTTGTCAGTGTCCATACAGTTTAATAAGAAGATATTTTATACACACAGTCATATTAATATTACCAAATGGCAGCATATATATTGAGAATAGCAGAGGGCCTAAAACCGATCCTTGCGGTATGTACTCCATAGTCTGACATTATCTTGGATTTTTTCCCATTTAAACAGACAAAATGATAACGGTCCGATAAGTACGATCTAAACCAGCTTAATGCCTGTCCCTGAACACCAGTGTAGTTTTGTTAAATAGTTTTTAACAAAAGTTTTGTTTTGTTAAAATCCGCGAAATATCAAAACTGTTATTGAGTCATGAAATGTAATTTTAAGAGTGTTTCTGGCGAGAATGTGGTTGTTTAAATCTCAAATCTCTAGTTTATTTATAAAGATAGCGCCTATATCTGAAAAATACATCTGACGTTTTCGGAGTTCTGACATTCAAGCCTTCAGCGGACACTCAGCGAGATCAACCCCGACTGGAACAGCTTATCCTCGGCTAGTGCTTCTGACATTTGCCGCCGGCTCTGATCTCTCTAGTCTAGTGGATAAACCTTGACGTATAATAATTCGTCTTGTGTATTCTATCTTTGGTCTCATTGAACTAGTTTTTTCCATGGCAAAAAAATATATATATATATATAGTTTTTGAGGTTTCATAACTTGGTCTATTTAACTTTAACAACATTTTTTTTTATATTATCTTCACTATATGAGCAATAAAATAAAATGACATAAACCTGTCTCTGTTTGATAAATGTCAATAAAAATCAATGTTTCATATTTTTAAAATGAAAACAAAAAGATCATGTTCATTTTGTTTTAAATATATGCAGTGAAGAGAATCGCGTTGCCTGAACCACATGGCCATTAGGCTAATATTTAGTTTTTTTGTTAATGAAAAGAGGCAGAGTGGTGTTTTATAACATATTTCGTTTTATTGTTGACGAAAAGATGCAGAGTTGTAGCAAATTTTTTTTATTGTTGCCTAAAATATAGGCTAAATAAAGAGATAACCGGATCAGAGCGTGCTGCTGAGTGACGCGATCAATACGCTCTGTTCCATTTGCAGAAGACGCTCTGTTCCATTTGCGTCCTCTCGTCCTCGGGAGTTCGTTCTCCTGAGTCGAACTTGGCAAGTCTGAACTACCAAGGACGCAAGTCCGAAGTCTGCGTACTTGGTATTGAGAAACGGCTTGTGTGTATAAAATATATTTTTATTAAACTGTTTGGACACTGACAAAGTTCTCAATGCTTCGGTTTCAATGCAGGGACCCTTATTATGCTGTTGTGTTACTGTGGGGCTATTTTGAGCCTTGTTAGTGGTAATAACAAGCGATTTTTATGTGTCATTACTCTATGCCTAGCGTTATACTAGCGTTATAGGCTAAACTGTTTTTAGAGATAAAACTATTTACATTCGGCAATCATGAAAACAAATCTCAGGTAACGGTTGACTAGGTAACAATGTGTAATTAGACCAAAGGTTCATTTTGCGCCGGAGTTGTCCTTTAAGTATAAAAGGAATCTGTTTCTTGCAAGGAAGTGCACTTATTTGTATCTGTTGAACATAATTGATTATAATGTTACCTGTGTGTTATTTGACATTATATTTAACATTATAATCATGTATGTTAAAGGAGTAGTTCACTTTTTAAAAAAACTTTTGCTTATAATTTAATCACCCCCATCATCCAAGATGTCCACGTCTTTCTTTCTTCAGTCGAAAAGAAATTAAGGTTTTTGATTAAAACATTCCAGGATTTTTCTCTATATAATGCACTTCAATGGGAACCAAACGGTTCAAGGTCCAAATGAGAGTTTCAGTGCAGCTTCAAAGGGCTTTAAATGACACCAGACGATGAATAAGGGGCTTATCTAGTACCCTTCGAGTCATGACTCGAAAAAAAGTGTTAATTTAGATGAACGAGTTCGAACAGGGGGGTCACGAACGCTCATCACAGAACAGAGCAAGGCAAGCATTTGTGCTTATAAAACTAAAACCTTTTTATTTATTTTTGAAATGGCCGATCGTTTCGCTAGATAAGATCCTTATTCATCGTCTGTTGCTGCATTTCAAGACATTTCAACTTAAATTTGATTAAACTACATGACTTAAAAAATCTAGCTGAATCTCATATCTTTTTCAATTTGAAACTGCTCAAATTATGTTGATGAGTTACAATAATGTGATTACATAAGTTGCCATAACTTAATGATCATGTGGAAATTTGCACACATTTTCACTTCGCCTGAACTTACTAAGTTTGAATGTTATCAATGTACAACATTTCGCAATTCCAACACTTCACTTCAGTGTTTCAATAAACTCTTATGTTGTTGGGCAACTGGTATCAGTGAATGAATATGCTCAGAAGTGCATGTCTTTTTCATTTTAACTGTCTTTGCTGTTGACCTTCGATGATCCAATTCAATTGCCTAGAAATCTAGACCACCAATTATTTCAACAGCAAAAAATTATTTCGCAAAAATGTGACATCTTGGTGACACCTAACATCTTGATGCAGGTCTGGCATGCCAGGCTACCAATTCAACAATATACACTCTTAGAAGAAAAGGTTCTATCAGCGCTGCGTATTTGGAACCCCTAAAAGGTTCTATACACTATTAAAAAAAGGGTTCCTCTGGGTTCTATATAGAACCCTGGGGTTCCATACTTGGTCAATAGAACCTTTTACCAAAAAAACAAGACAAAAAAAATGTTCTATATAGAACCATTTTGGAGTTCCATATATGAAGCGGGGGATGGAACCATTTCTGGTTCTAAATAGAACCATTTCTTCTAAGAGAGTATGATAATGCAAAACTGACTCAAGATAAACATCACATTTGTGTTTCCTTTGTTTTTATAGCTAAAGAACAAGCAAGCAAGCTCAGTCGAAATGAAAAACCTATCATACTATAAGTAGTTTAGTTAGTTAGCTACTTTTTAGGGAATAATGCAATTTTGTAATGCATTACATTTCAAAGTCACTTTCCCCAACACTGCTCATTGCTGAATACTACTGTATATTTGTATGTGGCAATACTTGTCTCTGTGAGTGAAACACTCATGTTTGCCACTAGAGGATGCACTTACCATTGGGAAAGAGAGAAAAAGAGATGACGGATGTGAAATGAAACTTACACTTCCTCTACACTAACTTTCCAGCTTGTTTTAAGATATACAGAGACTTCAAAAAAATTGTATAGGTTCACTAGAATAAATAAATAAATATATATATATTCCATTCCACCAGTGGTGACAAGGCATATATAAAAACATTGAGAAACTACGAAAACACTGGTTGCATTGGACAGAAAGTTTATTATTATTATTCAGCAGTTTTATACTTACAACAAGAAAAGTTCATTCAATATCTTATTATACTGATTCATAGTAATACGTTGATAAAAAGCTTTGTTCTACTGCATGCAAAACCATGGTCAGATATAAC
The DNA here is from genome assembly GCF_988280905.1 of Pimephales promelas. Classification (NCBI taxonomy): domain Eukaryota; kingdom Metazoa; phylum Chordata; class Actinopteri; order Cypriniformes; family Leuciscidae; genus Pimephales; species Pimephales promelas. The sequence goes on from NC_142787.1 coordinate 29,524,634, forward strand.
TATAACACATGCAGGAATACTTTGAGAACTATATTGATAGTACTGATTAATCTTTATAAATGACTTCTAATTAGGCAATGACATTCAAATATTTGTTATTAACGCAAATATGGAAACCTTCTTATCTTTTTTCTGACATGTCCTTCTCTTTACATCCCAACCAATATTTGCCAATGGATCTTGGGTAAGGCGGGTTTACGTAGTCAATGTGTTTGGTCTGCAGGTCCACCCTGTAGTATTTATCTATAGAGGAGCAATGCCACAATATTAATACAGACTTTGACAAATATATCAATACAATGTGTTTTATTGCCACTAAAACATGTACACAACTGTTTTTTTGGGAGGTCCATATTTATGTGCATATTTTAAACAATTTAAAACATCTTCTATTTGAATATATTTTAAAATTGATGTATATGGCAAAGCTGAATTTTCAGCATCATTACTCCAGTCTTCATTGTCACACGATCCTTCAGAAATCAATCAAATGATCAAGAAACATTTCTGATTATCAATAATATCAATATTGGAAATGGTTCAGACTTTATAAATGTTTTCAGGATTCTTTGACTAATAGTTTGTTCATTCTTTGATGATCAAAAGTTACTTACTTTTGTAATATTATAAATGTCTTTACTGGCACTTTTAATCAATTTTTTTAATCATTGTTGAAAAATTTTTTTTGTAAATTTGTTAAAAACACTTAACGGATTTCAAACTTTTCAACTGTAGTGTATGTAATTTCTCTATTGCCATGTATGATTGAATCATTAAATAACCCCTTACATTTATAATTAAGATGCTTATTATTATTTTTTTTTTAAGTTTTTACCCACCTTCCAGAGTGCACCTTAAAAGAAAACTTGAATGTTTTGGATTCATCCTAACAGAATGAACAGAGCATGATCATGACCTGATACCTTTCTTAAAGAAGAAGACGTTCTGCACAGGCGTGGCCTTCTCTTGGACGACCGCCACGTCCATGTAGTCCATCGGCTCGTAGCTCATGTCAAAAAAAGATGGACGTCTTCCACGGCCCTTTTTCGGATTTTTTCTACTCTTCTCCGCTTCATAATACCTACATAACGCATACTGAATTTTGATACACATAATCTATACATCGACTGTACAAATATACTCTCAGCAAACCTCAATAGTTAACAAACCTTTCCTCATAGTCCAATCCAAAGTCTTCCCAGAACGGCGAGCGGCTCACTCTGGCTCCTCGACCCCTGGTCTTCTTTCTCCGTCCGGTTCGGCCCCTGCTCAGGCCGCTGGATGGAGATGGTGACGGACCAGGGTTGACATACAGTCGGCCAACCATTGCAGCATCTATGGGAGGTTTGATGCCAATCCAGTCTTTGGAAATGAAGCGCGGCCCTTTGTGATGCCCTTGAACTGGGTGGACAGGGAATTCATTGAATTGCATTTATTGAATCATCTGCTTAACACGGTGTGCATGCAAACTTACTGCCTTGAAAGAGCTGAGCAAACAAGCTATCCAAGTCACAGTACAGGTTTGTATAACGTGCGAAGGCGACTGAAGGCGACGACTTGGTCATGCGGTCACATTCTTCATGGGAAGGCTGGTGTTTGAACTCATATTGGTAGTACTGGTCACCTGTGGGACAAATGAAAACCGTTGATTAAATCCACTGTGTAAGGTGGATAACCATATTTCAGTGATGACATAAAAGGCCAACTATTAAGTCAGCATCAAACTGGTTCCCTCAACAAAAACCCAATAGGATTTTTCCTTTGGCTTTTAGATAGATGCTGAAAATGCTCATCATGATAATGAACAGAACTTTTGTTGCCCTAAATACAACCGACAGAATGAAAAAGCTATGGATTAAAAGATTAGTTCACTTTTGAAAAAACTTTTGCTGATAATTTACTCGCCCCCATGTCATCCAAGATGTCCATGTCTTTCTTTCCTCAGTCGAAAAGAAATTTAGGTTTTTGATGAAAACATTCCAGGATTTTTCTCCATATAATGGACTTCAATGGGAACCGGATGGTTCAAGTATCAAAAGACGGTTAATAACAGTTTCAGATGCAGCTTCAAATGTCTTTAAACGATATCAGACGATGAATAAGGGTCTTATCATGCGAAACGATCGGTTATTTCAAAACTTATTCCAAAAATGTAACTTTTCTAAGGACAAATGCTAGCCTTGCTCTATTCTCTGAGGCGCGTTTGCAACGTCACGTATTACGTAATTACGTTCAAAAGGTCACGGGCGACGTAGCCGAAAGTACAGAGTCAGTGTTTACAAGTTGAACGCATAGGTTGAACGTGCAAACTAACTCAAACACCGTTTACAAAAAAAGGAATTAAAAGGAAAAACAACGATGTCGGACGATTTTGATTCTGTACTTCCGGCTACGTCGCCCGTGACCTTTTGAACGTAATTACGTATTACGTGACGTTGCAAACGCGCCTCACAGAATAGAGCAAGGCTAGCATTTGTCCTTAGAAAAGTTACATTTTTGAAATAAGTTTTGAAATAACCGATCGTTTCGCATGATAAGACCCTTATTCATCGTCTGGTGTCGTTTAAAGACATTTGAAGCTGCATCTGAAACTGTTATTAACCGTCTTTTGATACTTGAACCATCCGGTTCCCATTGAAGTCCATTATATGGAGAAAAATCCTGGAATGTTTTCATCAAAAACCTAAATTTCTTTTCGACTGAGAAAAGAAAAACATGGACATCTTGGATGACATGGGGGCGAGTAAATTATCAGCAAAAGTTTTTTCAAAAGTGAACTAATCCTTTAACTGCATGGTTGAATTCTCTATTTTCTACATTAGCCCACTAATAAAATCCACTCAAAGGAGTGAATGAAAATGAGTGAGTCAAGGCCTGCAGCTTTTGCATAGGTTTTGGCCTACAAAAAAATACATTTGACTTTCACATACCTTTAAAGAAATACACTTTCTCCTTCCCGTGATGACCTGGAGCTGGGATTGCAAATGCAGCATCAATATCATCTGGAATCTTCTCGAAGCCCACCGATATATCTCTTGGGTAATCTTCATCCAAGACGTCGCCATCAAAACGCCAGTACTTGTTGCCCTGCGATTCAGTAAGAAGTGACAATAACCTTTGACATTTTGGTCAAACTAGCTTCTTGGTCAGTGACAAATTTGAGTTTCAAGGATAAATAAATATTGATTAAAAATAAACAAAAACAAATGTGCCATGTTCTTAGAAATGTACTATAAAACATTGTATACCCCGTTTGTAATAAAAGATTAAATATGTGTTTTAATGTTTGTTTGTTTTAGTAGATTTGAATGATTCTAAAATGACACTGTGACCATCAAGTAAAAAGTAATTACATATTCGCTTACACCTTGAATAATTATTTTTAAAAAGGTATTTTTTTAAAAAAATATCATGAATTATTAAGTTATAAATATTATTTAAGTTATAAATGTTATAAAAAAGCTCAAATTATCAGATATTTTAGAATTCTTATTGACCCTGTAGGGGTCATCTCTATGACATAAGGCCTATGAGGTCATTCTACTGCATGTATGAATTGCCACTCTTTAAATATATTTATTCAAAATTTTGAAATATTAAAAATATATATTAAGTCACTGAACCCTTAAAGAGGACATAGTATGCTCTTTTAGTCTTGATTTTATGTATAGAGTAAACTAAAATAAGTTTTCATGCTTGAATGTTAAAAAAAGACAAAAAATGTCACATATTAGAGATTGTTGCAGCACCTCTCTTCCCAGTCTGTCAGTAACGCTCTGTATAGACCATTTCACAAGATGTAAACAACACTGGTTCAGAAGCACTTCCTGTTTCAGTTTTTTAACACTACATAAAAGCTGGGATAAAATACAACCAACTGAACATTTAAAACTGAATCAAAAAGTTAAACAAACATCTTTAAGATGTTTTCTTTACATGTGAAATAAAGAAAACAGGTACAAATTGAAACAGGAAGTGCTTCTGGACCAGTGTTGTTTACATCTTGTGAAATGGTTTATAGTTCCTGTTTCTATGAAACCCCTCCTTCTGATAAGCACAATGTTCTCTGATTAGTCAGCTGGACCAGTGTGTTCTGATTGGTCAAACGCTTCAAGCATGTTTCGGAAATGCCACACCCCTTAATATAACTGCAAATTTCAGCACTAAATTACTAACTTCACCAGACCTCCTCCCTTTTTTTGTGTGTATGACTTGGGCTGGGATTTAAATGAGTAATGTTGTGATGTGTTTGTTCCCAGAAAACTCCAATCAAGGCATTTTAGGGAGTTCAGAAACAAAGTTCATAGAGAATAACTCATTTTGGAGAGATTTTGTGCTTTGTTACTTTTCAAACAGCAACATTACACACTAAAGAAAGCTGACAAAGTAAAATATCCTCTTTCACACTAAATAAAATCAACAAACAGACCTTGAATATGTACGTTTTTCCCTGGCAGTTGATGCGCGTGAAAGCAGCATCGATAGGTCCGGAGATGCCCCACACATCCTTGATGAGTTTGGGATACCCAGGCATGACAGATCTGTCGTCTAACTCAAAGAAATAGTCTCCTGGAACACAAACGAACAGAGTCTTGTGAAGAAAAACTGTCCTTGAACTGATAAAAAGCCATAGTGATTGCATTGAACCTCTGAACTCACCTCTGAATGCGAACATTGAGCCATTCTTCAACTGCATGAACGCGTCAAAGGTGCGACCGCTACAGGTGACGGCGTCGGGATCGCGTGGAGGTGTAGGAGACACAGGAGTGGGAGTTGTGGTGGTTAGGGGACGAGAGGTCGTGACCGTCACATTCGAATCCATTGTCGGTGAAGAGGTCAGATCCTCCTCAGGAACATCAAACATGTCACCTCGGGCAACTGAGGATCAATTTAACCTTCAATTAGTGAGCCTACAGCATTTTCACAATGTTTCTCCTTAAGACATTAAAAGTGAAATGTGTACTTTCACCAAACAGAATTTCAGGTATAGACTCTACATAGAACTTTAAAGGGATACTCCACTTTTTTTGGCTCATTTTACAACTCCTGCAGAGCCATGGGGGCTGTGGTTACAAGAGGTAAATACGATATAAATACTGTTCGTTTTCTCACACAAACCGCTCGTTTCGTGTCTTAGGCCATCAATGTGTGCTTACATTTACGAGTCATTAAATCATGTTTAATTTGGACTTCTCTGTTCATGCTCTTTGAGGTGGTGACCATAGACCTCCATTATATGACTGATAGACTAACGGTTTGACCTAAAAATATCAAAATTGAAAATACTGCGGAAACAAAGACACCTACATCTTGGATGCCTTTGAGGTAAGATAAAACATACCAAAAATTTATTTCAAAGTGAACTATCCCTTTAAGACTTTTTGACTTTCTCAGTTTGAGGTTCAGAGTATTTATTTTTTTATGTCTAGTACAATTATATAGTTTTTTTTTCTTGATTTCCCCCGAAAGAATGGAAGTGAAATGTGACAACATGCCCCATAGGTAGGGCACAGTGTAACAGGACCATATGCCAGATTCAAATGTTGTCTGATCTAATAAGAAAATATATACAAGAACTAAATTTTGTCATGTTACAATATACCCCATCTGCACAACTGGGATTTAAACCTGTCTAGTGCTGGTTAGCTGAGCATTAAACAACTATCTCAACTGTTAAATAACAAATATATACACATTTAATTAATAAACACAAAAAATCAATTTAGTAGGAAATTTGCTATGGTTAAATAAATGTTCTGTGATTTCTTCCAAAGAGTTTTTCATTTTTGGCACAATTTTTTATTTTTATAGTGTTGATATGGCAACTAGAAAACACAGTAAATTTTGTCACGCTGGCACATGTGGAAAGTTTTAAACCATGTGTTACAAAGTAGCCTTGTGTTGGTTTGTGCCCCGCTCACCCCTACCACAATCACTTCTTCCACAACAAACAATTTTGTGAGTAATAAAGTTTTATCAAAGTTTAGTTCTTGACTAAGAAGTCAGTAAAGCGCAAGTTTGAGATAAGAGACATGTGATATGTGAAGAAAACAGCTAAATCAATGAATCATGGTAAATATATCACTAGTGAACAGCTTATCGTATATCCAATTTCCAATCAAGCTGTAAATTTGCAAAATGTGTGAAAATAATAATTCCTCTAATGAAACTTCAGGACAATATTTTTAATCAAAGATAGGGTGGTTTCTAGATTATTCTGAAAACAAATGGAGAATGGTTTCTCACACTGTCATTCTGGTTGCTTCGTGTGTTTTAAATATTTTCTTTCTTCTATTATTATTGCGTATATGTTGTATGTCTTATGTTTTTGAATTTGTATAAGTTAAACTTTAGTAAAGATTGAAAAATATATTTAATTGTGTGTATTTAGTATACATAAATGCTTATAATTTTAATTTCCATCAAGGAACGTCATTACATGAGAATTCTGTCTCTTTGTGGTCTTTTCTGAAACATAAACATTAAATCTTCCAGTATCATTTTTTTTTTAAATAAAGAATTTATCTTTATTTAAGAAAATGATACTGGAAGATTTATGTTTCCAAAAAGACCACAAAGAGACATAATTGTGATGCAACGCATTTATATATTAAATTGTTAGTAGAGAAATAACTAACTTTTGGGACTGTGAAAAGTTTAAAAGGTTTATTAGTCCACAAAGGGCCAAAAGTGCACAGTTATTGTGAAACCTTATTGTAAACGTGTTTCCCACACTCCCCTCATCTGCCATTGGTCAGTCAAAACAGAAATCCCCTCCCCAATCTCACACCATTGGTTGAGCCAGTGTTGCTGTGTAGAACTACAATGTTTACACTTCAGGGAAATCAATTGTAGACTTATATAGTTGCCTATGCATTATCAACTATAGAAAAAAACTGGATGTAGTAAAACACACTTCAGTCATAGATGTTTGGACAAAATCTCCTGGAATATGGCCAAGATAGTCTTTCTAGATGGCTGTTTGAGAAATGAAAAACTACACACTCCATCAATTAGGGTTAGAAGATTTTTTGCCACACATGTAACACTCTAGAAACACAACAATCACTGCAATAATGATCTAATCATAGACTCTTAAAGGGATACTCCACTTTTTTTGGAAATAGGCTCATTTTACAACTCTAAACAGTTGAGTTTTACCGTTTTCGAATCCATTCAGCCGATTTTCTGATTTTTAGATAAATATCAGTAAACATGAAGTTTCTGGTCTCATTGACTTCAATGAGACCAGAAACTGTCTGGTTACTGATAGTCTTCTAAAAAAAATCAGAAAATCGGCTGAATGGATTCGAAAACGGTAAAACTCAACCGTTTAGAGTTGTAAAATGAGCCTATTTCCAAAAAAAGTGGAGTATCCCTTTAAGCATTTGCCTGTTTAAATCCAAACAGAGCTTTTGTTGTTGTTGGCCAGGCAGTGTAGCTAATTCAACATATTACTGTTGTTGTTACTATATTTTTTAATAAAATAGCCTACGTAAATGCAGCCTTGTTGAGCACAAGAGGTTCTAAAACATCTTACAGACTTCAATCATTTGAACATTAAAATACAAAATAGTTTGACATTAATCACTATTCGAATGTGCATCAATTTCTCACTTTTTGTCCGACAAGTGCTGTCAAAATCCTCACAGCAGCTTCCATAGTACTTGCACATTCGGTCACACCAGGGGCGATTCTAGGGTCAGAGCTTTAGGGGTGCTGAGCACCCAATGAGCTCCACCGCCACCACCCACATTTTACATCCATATACGCTCCCCCTCTCTCTTGATTTTATTTATTTATTTATTTGTAAGGGGGACAGTGTACACATTAATCAACATTAGAACAATGAAAATGTACCCGAGTTAGCTAAAAGAGCTAATTTTCATCGGTAGTCCCCCAGCCAGGAGTAAAAATAGGCAACCTTAAAGATCTTAACAAATTTGTAAAACTATGTTGGTTGGCCTCTGTTCCTAGGGGGGTTCGGGGGCATGCTCCCCCGCTAGAAAAATTTGTACATTTTAAGGTTAAATGCATCAATCTCGTGCTCTTTGAGAGATCAAAATTAAGAGCTTCAACCTTCAACGAACTGCTCATTGAACAAAGAAAAAGCATTGATTTGTACTAGGACAATAAACAGGGCTCAAACATCTTTTTAGTTGAGTCTCAGTCTACATTACATTATCAATGGTGTTTTAGGATCCTAAACAATTATAATGTAATAATGATTTATATAATTATTCCTATGATGTAAAATCCACATAGCCTATAAATGTACTATATAAGTGAAAATTAATATTTCAAAAGTATTTAGTCAACATTAGGCTACACTATAGGAAAATTAAAATACTTCTGTCATATTTCTACACTTGCAAGAAATAAACCCAAAGCTTTTATTTAGGAGAAAACACCAGATGCATGCTGATCGCGTGAGCAAAGTGCACACTTTTCTTTAAATCACCCAGCAAAATTGGATGCCTATTAAAGTCTTGTGCTGTTTTATATAGGCACACAGCCATATCGTGGATTCGATTTTTTGCTTCCCCTCGCTTGGGCGCATGGCGAACTTGAAATGTATACATTTTATCAGATCGGCCCTCGCGACCTCGAAACACTACCGGCTCACCGGGAAAACTCCCGTCTCTCCCGATTGCCACTCTGTTAACGTTACTCCACAGCGGCGGCGACCCGCTAGACTAAAACAGTCCGAAAATAAACACTTATTATAGGTGTACCAATGATTCAGGATACTGACTCCAGTACTCACCGATATGGTTTCGGAATCGGAACAACTGAAAGAAAAGAAGTGTGAGACACAGCTCTGGAGCGTCTCAATTGATTCACAAAACTACCTAACGGCCCGGATTCTCATAACTCTGCGTGTGTTTCGCGCTGGATGACGGCCTTGCTGAGCGGTGCAGGTTCAAAGAAGTGACGTTAGAAGAAGAGAAATGTTTTCATTTTCATTTCATTTTAAACCACAAACTACTGAGTATGTTTTGGACATTATTTAACCGTGTCAAAGACGAACAAAATTTTTAGAATAACAAATTTCTTTCTCCAAGTTTTAGGGGTGCTGAGCTCCTTTTTAGGGGTGCTGAAGCACCCCTAAAAAGGGGCTAGCCTCGCCCATGGGTCACACTGGCATTTCTTGGTCGGATCAAAGCCACTCAGACAGCGTCCCGTACATGTTTCTGTGGAAAATGCAGCAACGTGAACGAGAATAAACCAGCAGTCTAATAATAACCAAGCAGTTTTTGAGGCACTTACCCTCCGCAGCGAAACAAGTCGCCAAAACAAGGGATAATAAGATCACAAATTTCATTTTTAATGCCACATCTGTCAGCAGTGAGTGCCTGAACTGCTCTAGAAACACCCGTGTGAAAGAACGACAGAGGACAGTTCAGACATCTGTGCCGATCGATGGCTCCAAAAGTCACCCTGTTTGTTTAGTCTGAAAGAATCAATGATTAGCACTACAAAGTTGCTCTGTATAAAGTTACAAATAAAGCCTAAGCTGATTTAACGTTCATGATGTAGAAATGAGGTCTGAACTGTATAAGGATAACAGAATGGTAATGTTTCTGTGGCCAAAATCTAGTATTGAACTACTATTGAGCTGGCTACTATTGATTTCACTGTCTGAGCATCTAAGCTAGCGGTTTATATTGAAACGGCTGATGTACATTAAATTATTTCCACTTTAAACATTTGTATACTCTATATAAGAGGGCTTCAACCCCATTAGAAACATTTGCGTCAAAAGATGTGGGAAAAAAGTCTGTTCAATTCATATGATATGACCAAGGTGCTTAAATAATTGGAGGAATATAAACTATAACTTTGCATACTAAACACGAAATTACTCCTTAAAAGTTAACCATTTAAAATGAGTAAAGTTTACACCAAAAAAATAAACAAAAATATCTCACTAACAGACAGGCGTCAAAGATTAATTAAGAACTCTTTATTTTATATCGCCAACATTGAAGACACCTGATTGAGAAAACCGTAATTTTAATACAAACACTGATCACCATAATGGTGACTTAAATGTATGTTGTTTTTTTTGGTTGTTGTTGTAAGTTTTACTCATTTTAAATGGTTACCTTTTAAGGAATTAATTTGATTAATTATTACTCAATTCTAATTTGTTACATTTAATTAATAATATTGCTTGTAATCTGTTGCCACAATTTTTTTTTGATTAGATAAAGCATATTCATTTTTACAGTGTAGTGTGAAATGGCTCAGAGATTTACTGTAGAGCAAGTACTGAATGCAATCAATTACGTTATTCTCTCTGTCACTTGATGGTGAATCTGGTGCAAGAAGTTGTCAGCGATCAAAATATTGATTTGGGAGATATTGAAAATGATAGTTTTGAGAACATGTTTGAGATTGCCAATATGAGCCAGATGCTGAGGACAGTGATGACGGTATAAAATCCCTTCCAAGCTCCAAAAATGCTTTATTTTACACTCAAAAAAATGCTGGGTTGTCTTAACCCAATTTAACCCAGTTTGTCCAAATTTGGGTTAAAACAACCCAGCATTTTTTAGAGTGTATTCTTGTTACTCTAATATAAGTCGAGCTTTATATTATCGCGACAGGTATAGAGATCCATCCGTGTTATGGTAGATATAGATCAGGGTAGCTAAACAACCGAATATGTAAGAATGATTGCCGAAACATTCATGCATTTAAGCGTTAAAAACAATCAAATTATGTTCTTTTTAGTAACATTATTAGGTTAGATATTATTAGAAGTAATTATTCATTTGTACTGGAGTGAACTTAAGAGTCTCAGATAAGTCGTATCACGTTTGTTCCTTTATATTTCTTTTCAGGCTGTAACTTGATGTCCTGCCAGACGTTATTATTCAGAAACGGCAGAAATTACGATGATGATAATGCAAAATGAATGGACTTTGTGTTTTATTGAGGTCAAAATCCATAAGTCGGTCATTGAAAAAAAGATAAAAACTCATATTCAGGAACAAGGAAGTTTGTCATTAAAGGCATTATCTGGATTTAAACCATAATATGGCCACTGTCAAATTAAAGTCCAATTGAGTTTAATTGATATGTTATGGAATAATACGAAAATCTCATCAGACCCCTGACTGACATTTGTTTGAAGAACGCAGACGCCCAGCCGTCTTTGACATGAATTATGACCCAGAGCATGTATGGAAATACTCAGATTATCTCCCAATAGACTGTTTTGGAAGACTTCATGTCTGTTAGACAGCCATAAAGATGACTAAAATGTCACGCTGCAACCACGGTCTACATCAAAGCTCAATGTACTAAAGCAGATCATCTATAATAATGATGAACAGCTCCATAAAGCTACTGTTATTATGACCTTGTCTGTTACCGTTGACTATCGATGTAAAAGGCTTTGAAACTATGGTATTTGGGTTACAATAACTCCAAAGGTTGTGTGAGCGAGTTATGCAACACAAGAGTTTTATCTTTAAGTAACAGAATTGCTAAAAGAGGATCATAACTTTGGACAAAAATATATGTTGCACATATCAGGCTATTATAATAGATTAAATATGTATTTGGGTTTAAAAGATTAAACTGATCATTCTTGATTTAATTTTCACATTAAGTCCTAATACAAACGGAGAGTTCAAAGTCTGTAAAGTTGACTAATAAATGTTGATAAAAGGCACTGGTAATATAGAAATTACAGTAATCCAGAAGAACACGTCATGTTTATGCATGAATTGAGTTTATTGAAAAGACCCTTATCACTTGGACACCCTCAGATCACTTGGTTACAAGAGGTAAAAACGATATAAATACTGTTCGTTTTCTCACACAAACCGCTCGTTTCGTGTCTTAGGCCATTACATTTACGAGTCATTAAATCATGTTTAATTTGGACTTCTCTGTGCATGCTCTTTGAGGTGGTGACCATAGACCTGCATTATATGACTGATAAACGAACGGTTTGACCTAAAAATATCAAATCGAAACTACTGCGGAAAATAGGACACCTACATCTTGGATGAGGTAAGCTAAAACATACCAATAATTAAATTCAAAGTGAACTATCCCTTTAAGGAGTTTCACCACATAACTAGGCATTAATTTCTTCTTAAAAAAACAAACAAAAAAGGCATAGTGACCCCAAACATTTACAGTATTGAATGCGTTTACTAAATCAGGTGTGTCCTCGCTGGAATCTATTTAGATTCTACGTTTAAAATTAAAACTGTAAGTAGGAAATATCAAATTCTTTGGATTCCACAGATATGGACAATCTCTCATTTTGTTTGCCATTAAATAAATAATACTAGTTTTGAAACATAACACTTCAGAATAATCAATTGATTTAGGTTCATGTTCTATTTTACATATACTACTAATACATTAACGTTTGTATAAATTTACAATAATGCATTCATTATTAAAGTGCATCCAAGTCTATTTATAAATGAACAATAAATGCAGTAAAAGTAGTTTATTTCATGATGCTGAACTAATACTAATGCTAATCAAATGAACCCACTGAAAAAAGGGTTTTGTCACTTGATTATTTATTTAATCTTTCATTTATTCTTTACAAACCAGCACAACGGCGATTATATTATTCCCGCACATTCAGAAGAGAACAGAGAAACATTCTTTGCATTTCTCTGGTGTAAAAAAAGACACTTATCATCAGGGTGACTCCAGCTCTTCATGATGACATCAGGAGTGTGAAAAGTTCAGATGTGCTTTTAATGAATTCATTAGTCAGTGTTTTACCAATTCAATGCATTGCGGATTTAGAAAAAGATAACAAACGGGTTAATCTTTTTTTTACCCTCCCCTCCTTCATTCCCCTATTTACCCTCCCATTGTTCACACAGTTAATGTTTAATTTCTCTTTGTGACGATGCCTATAAACACATTGATCTAGCTTGACCTTCATAAGCAATCCATCCACCACACACACACCTGACATCTGCAGCCGAGGGCCAGAAGACATGGCAAGGATTCCAGAAGATGACGCATTAATCCTATGCTGGATATGGCTTCACAGAAACTACCTGATCATCTTCATCATCCCTTTACTATTATTGCCCCTGCCACTTATCATCCCAACTCCGGTAAGTGCCTTTCTGCAGGATTATTTGGTGGAAAATCAATTCAAAGCCTTCGAACATGTTAACCAAAATAGTTTCGTTATGCATCTACATTATGTGTGTGTGAATTTGTAATAGCCAAATGTGATATCGAAACATTTAAAAAATAAAATCTCTGAAAACCTCACCGCTCTTATTTAAGATCTGGGGAACACTATATTTACACAGCTTGCGAGGTCATTCTCAAGTCACAAACAATGTGGCCCACTGTTACTCAACATCTTGAGACCGGGTTACTCTGACCTTAAGAACTTCAGCTGAAAAAATAATGCACAAATCTCTCCTCTCTTTTTAAATCAAATATTGAAATGGTAATGTTAACCCTTAAAGGCACACCTCGGTTCTTTAGTAACCTGGGACCCTCTTCCTCATCCATTTTTAAAAGTTAGACATCAACCTTCTCAGTATTCCTCAATCAATTAATTATAAACAATGGAACTAGAAAAAAAATATATAAAATTATAAAAGAATCCCTGTTTTCCAATTCATTTTATGTAAAAATTGTATAGGCGCGCTAATGACCTGAGGTGTGTAACAGTGTAAATTAGGGCTGTGCAAAAATTAATTGCGATTAATCGCATCCAAAATAAAAGTCTGTGTTTACATAATATATTTGTGTGTGCTGTATATAATTATTTTGTATATATAAATACCTATGCATGCATGTATATATTTAAGAATTATTTGCGCTTAAATTCTGTATATATATATATATTATATATATAATCTATATTATATAAATATTTTATATATGAATAACACATTTTCTTAAATATATACATGCATGTGTTTGTATTTATATATACACAAAATAATTATATACAGCACACACAAATATATTATGTAAACACAGACTTTTATTTTGGATGCGATTAATCGCAATTCATTTTTGCACAGCCCTAGTGTAAATATTTTTTTTTTTCTGCACAACAATAATTGGATCTTTTATGACTGAATAAAAGTGCAATTCACCTTTATTCCACAAGGTGGCAATGTCTGAGACATAATGATGAAGCGACGTTTCACTCATAGTTACCGCAGGCAGAAAACAAAAGAATAGGAAGTGTCATCAACAAAACTTGAAATTGCACAGAGATTTAGTGCAGAACGCGATCAAACGTTATTGTCACCGTCACTTGATGGTGGATCTGGTGATGAAGCCGTCAGCGATCAAAATATTAATTTGATGAATAATTTTGAGAAAACGTTTAGCATTGCAAAAATGAGCCAGATGCTGAATTTACTGGGAAACGAGGATAGTGATGATGGTATAAAACATCTGAAACCTTCCAAGCTACAAAAGGTAACAAAATAGGCTATAATTTATTCTTCTGTAATTGTTACTTTAATATCAGGAGATTTTATATTATCGGGACAGAAAAAGATCCATCCGTGTTAGATATAGATCCAGGTCGCTAAACAACCGAATATGTAAGAATGATTGTCGAAACATTCATGCATTTAAGGGTTAAATAAAAAATAAAAATAAATCAGACATTTAAGACCCCCAAAAGTGGCTGAACTATTACTTTTATTTTTTGTATTTCTTTAAAAAAGATAAACTAAACTAGATAGAATTGAGCTACACGATCCATCATGCATGTTCATACTCTTATATCACAATGTTTAAAGGTCACCAAACACACACACACACATTACAAACTTTCAAAATTCCATCTTACTTTTTAGCCATATAAATATCAGACTCTGCACCAAATTTGTCTAAAGCTTCTGTTCCATAAAGAAAGACTATTTTCATTTTTCAGGCTTTACATGGTAAAACATATCAAGTAATACAATTATTCCTTAAAATAAAAGCATCCATAAAAGTAAATGAATTAAAAATAATTTACAGTCGTTAATGTTCAAGGGTTAGTTTTATCAGCATTCTGAGAATGATATAGAGATACAGTAGTGACCCCTGGAACCTGCACTAGATGTCAAATCCCACCCTTACACAAGACAAATGAGAGGATTGCCATAGACCTGAGATCACGTCTTAGATGTGCAATGCATCTAGTTCACATCCAATAATTATCTTCTACAGAAATGTGCCTGACTGCTATGTGAACAGGTGATGTATTGCCTTACCTTTTGACACGTATGACTATTGTGTTCTTCAGGAGGCGAGATGTGGTTATGTCATCATCCTGATGGCACTGTTCTGGTGCACAGAGTGTATTCCTCTCGCCATCACTGCCCTGCTGCCCGTCATCCTATTCCCCATGATGGGCATCATGGAGTCTGAAAAGGTATTGTTCAAAAAAATATTCCATTAGCATTTTGTATTAAAAAAAAATTCTTTAAATACTTAAAGGTGCAGTGTGTGATTTTTAGCGACATCTAGTGGTTCGGTTGTGAGTTGCACTAAGGGCTCAGCCCGCTGCTCACACCTACGGTGGCTAAAACGGGACAAACATATCATCGTCTGAAACTGTCTGTCTGTCTGTCTGTCTGTCTGTCTGTCTGTCTGTCTATCTATCTATAAGACTGTTTTGAAAAATGTCCCAAAAGAGATTGAGAAATCTGTATGTAACTGAACATAATGGGCAAGCAAACTATTCAAATAACAATAGTTCATAAATAGGGGAGCGCGGGGCACAACCTAAAGCGGGGTTAAATGTAACACAGACTTTTTGCATAGTTCGTCAGGATCGAGCAGGCTGTGTTTGCGATATTTTTCTCTCGCTGCCAGAAGACGGTCTCCCGCGAATTTGCGGAAAATTTTGATTATATTTCGTGAAGATACTTGACAAAGAGTGTTTTGACACCATTAAAGTACATTTTTTTCATCATAGATTTTTTTCGGTTTCTGAGTTGGGTGTGTACGTTTCCAATTCTAGGGAAAATATGTAATACACAGCGGGGTTCGTTGTAACACAGTGTTACAAACAAGCCGCCAAGTGTACAATGATAATCAAATGAAAACGGAGTCACACAACTTTTCAGGTTCGAGTATACATTTAACTTTGTTGGACTTCCACAAACAATGTTGATATTTAAAATGTATGAAAAAATGAATGAAATGAATGATAACTTGTTTATTTATTAAAAATATGGCCTGTTTTTAATGCAATAAATTATTATTTTAAGCTCATTTGTATGATCATTACTGTTATTATTATAATAATAATAATTGTACATGCAGCTGCCACACACAAATCTAATTTAATTACAATATTTTATAATTTTATTTATTGCAAAACTGTACAGCCCTTTTCTGTCTCTATCCTTGATATTGATCCACAATAGAAGGATGATTGGATGAGAGATGGATGTATGGATATCTGTCTATACAGAACCACAAACAATATCAAACTATACAAAATAAAATTGTACTGAATTAAGTGTGTTACACGCAAGTGTTACAACTAACCCCTCTGTCTGTTACAACTAACCCCGCATATGGGCTAAGTTGTAACATTTGCACTTCTGTCATTTTCAGTGCAACTGTACCAAAACGGTAGGTCCTAGAAAAAAACTTTAAGTGTTCATTTGTAGCAGAGATGTGTATGTTGCTTGTGTAAAAAAAATATTAATCTAACCTAATTATTTTTTAATTAACTGAGCCAAAACCAAAATGCGTTAGGTTGTGCCCCGCTCTCCCATATGCATATAGTTATCATAAGAGATTATCAGTTTTATTACTGTAGTCGCAAGCACAAATGCCATGGAAAACTACTTTAAAATATTGACTTATCACATGTTCAGAGAGATTGACCTTCATCAGCATTTGGACAAACGTTATCTCTCTAATGATTTGAGAAGTTTATGGGCCATTAAAGTAGTTTTTATGAATGCCTTTTAACCAGTCATATTCCTTATCTTTCTATCTTTGACTGATTTTAGAGACTCTAAAATCTAATGAGTCTGTCAATAAGGAAATACAACCACAGTATATCGTGCTGTGTACCGCATCCCACAATACAATGCTCCCAACTTGACTTTCCATCTCCCAAATGAATGGTTTTGAACATCTTGACTGCCTTTCTCAGATTGCTAACACATTTTACACAAAAATTGGATTAAAAATGCTTATTTCTAAAGGTGAAACATTTAACCAAGTATTTAACAAGTTTAACGACTTAGTGATATATATTCTTTTCCCTATTATCATGTCAGTTTAGTGGCTCCGTACACACTGTGTATATACAGTAAAAAAAACATGTAGCCCAACCCATGTTGACCAGAACTAAATAAGACATTAAGGCCCAGTTTCAAAGACATGGCTTAGATTAAGCCAGGATTAGGCCTTAGTTTGGGACATTTAAATAAGTTTTTATAAATGTGCTTTTTATAAATTTTATAAGTTTTTATAAATGACAAAACATATTTTAAGCTCTCTCAGTGCAAGTTGCTTTCAGTTAAACATGCATTCTAGGCTTGTCTGTGAAATCAGGGGTGTTACTTTGTGTTTCAGGTGTGTGTTCAGTACCTAAAGGACACCAACATGCTGTTTATCGGGGGTCTGCTGGTGGCTATAGCTGTCGAACACTGGAATCTCCATAAGCGCATCGCTCTGAGTGTCCTCCTGGTCGTTGGAGTTCGGCCTGCTTTGTAAGATCACACACACGCTGAAAACGTACCCTTAATTTCTGTCACATTCACACACTCACCTGTTTTTCACACTCACTTCCGCAGGCTGATGCTGGGGTTCATGATCGTAACAGCCTTCCTCTCCATGTGGATCAGCAACACGGCCACCACAGCCATGATGTTGCCCATTTCTCAAGCCGTCCTCGAACAGCTCAGCGCCACAGAAGCTGACTCTGACGAGAAAGAGCTGAGGGAAGGCCAAGACAATCAAGCGTTTGAGCTGACCGAGGTCAACACCAAACATCCTTTGGACAATTTCTCTGGGGAGAAACCCAACGGTATGTCTGACATGTTGACACCTTTAAACTTCACTTTACTATCTTATAATGTTAAACATTATCTTAAACATCTCACAAGGTTTCATAGCTTTAACGACTGTCATGTGAGTCCAGCAAATGAAGCTTTGTTACGTCAAGCTGTGTAGGTTTCTAAACATTTCTAGTTTCCGTTTAAAGGGTGTCGATCTTGTTAGCCAAGTGTTTAATATATGATGTTATGGGCCAGTTTTATAATGTAGGTTTAATGTTTGTTTAAAGGGGTGGTTTTTTATGATTTCACTTTTCTAACTTTAATTAGTGTGTAATGTTGCTGTTTGAGCATAAACAGCATCTGGAAAGGTACAACGCTTAGGTACAACACAATAAAGTCGTTTTTAAGGCCGGTAGGGACTACACAAGTTTCCTCCCGGGTTAGTGACATCACCAACAACAACCCTACAATTTACATAAACCCCGCCCCCAGGAATACGCAGTCCATATTGAGAAGAGGAAGAGCTGTTGAAGTCAAGCACGTTTGTGAGTCAGCTCAAAGTGTAGCATCCATCTTTTCACATGCAATAGAAAGTCAATCTGTGTGCATCTCAAAACAGTTCCTATACCAGCGATTTATAGATTATCCTGACAGAATATGCTAATTGAAGATAGTTAACTCCACATTAGCAACATAAATTCATCAACTAACCTTTCAGAGATTTCCTGTTGCATTCTACATGTTGTCACTTCTTCTTAGTCTCACCATCTTTGTCTGACTCTGGTTTTTTAAACAGTTTCTGACATTTTAGCGTGTGCTGCGTGCGTGAGGTAATCGGAGTTGCACTCTTGAAGCTCCGCCCACTGTGTCGGGAGCTGCAGCTCATTTGCATTTAAAGGGCCAGACACAAAACATGTGTTTTTGCTAACCCTCAAAAAGTGAAAAGTTTAACATGCTATATAAAAATATCTGTGTGTTATTTTGAGCTAAAACTTCACATACACACTCTGGGGACATCAGAGATTTATTTTACATTTTGTTAAAAGGGCAATATACCACCCCTTTAATTATTTAAACATTTGCAATTGTTTGGGCTGTGTTCTCAGTTTTGCCTTGTTTTGACAGCCTACAGTGCTTTGAACGTTTCAAAAAAATGAATCATTTGGTAAAGAATTTGGTTTAATTGATTTGGACTTTCGAAAAGCTAATTTTGACTACACTGTAAAAAAAAATTTCAAGATTTGTTATCACAACATTTTTTATTTTGTCAAATCAACTTAAATCATTTATTTAGTTCAGATAACTTTTTTTGAGTTTCTGATGATTAAATCAATCTCCTTCGTTGCATTAACTCACTTTTTCCATTTCAATCAACTTAAAATTTTAAGGCAACCAGGTTACTTAATTTTTTAAGTTAAACCAACAATATTTTTTTTACAGTGTACAGTTGATAACCAAGACGCAGGAGAAAGCGACTCAGTGAGATTTGAGGGAAATGACAGTACAATCAACTTGGGTGTTTAATCATTTCAACTTAAATTACATCAAACTTGAATCTTGTATAAAGTTCCAATGTAAATATGAGTTTAAGCAATGTAAAAATATTTTTGATCATATAAATTTACATTTATTCATTTAGCAGACAATTTTATCCAGAGACACTTACATTTACAGTGTAATACGGTCACAGAATTTGGTGTAACACAAGGTTTAAGTCACACGAATGAGCAGAACAATATACAGCATTTCCACTATTAATCAGGGGCCATAACACACAGTCTTAAAACTTACGTCCCACCTGTTCTCAATCTTGACAGTCAATCCAGATCTGGAGGCAAGAATCAATTCAGTCTCTGAAAGCAGGAGGAAAGAACGTGAAGCGAAGTACATCCGTCTCTTTAAAGGAATGAGCCTATGTGTGTGTTACTCCGCCAGCATCGGAGGAACTGCCACCCTGACGGGCACCACACCGAATCTTATTCTCAAGGGCCAGATGGATGCGTACGTTTGTCAATTATCCTGTTATGACTCTTATCTATGTTGTATAAAAAAATGGAAAAATTTCTTAAAATATAAAATGATTGACATTAAAATACCCGTCGTTATTTTGGTAATAATACATATAATAATTATTCAAATATTTTTCTATGGTTGTGCACACAATCTGTTGGACCTACAACATAAAAATGTGCATACAGTACTGGAGCCAAATTATAAACTGCACACACACTTGTCCTTTTTTACAGGATTTTTCCACAAAACAATGGCGTGATCAACTTTGCCAGCTGGTTCGGTTTTGCCTTTCCTAACATGGTGCTGATGCTTGTGCTGTCTTGGCTCTGGCTGCAGTTCATGTACTTGGGTCTTAAGTGAGTAACTAGCATCCTTTACATTAAATATGGTGTTTCCTAGACATACAGTGAGTGTTTTTAGCTAGACCATTGGTTCTCAACTCGTTTGACTCATATTATTCAATACAATTGTTAAAAAAAACTATTTTGGCTAAAAGTATTTCTGGCATTTCATACCTTTTTATACCAAGATTGTGATTCTGTATATTACTTCAATAGATATTAGGCGAGGAAGACAGGATTTCATGTTGATTTTTGCATACATTTGTGCTGTCAAATCGATTAATCGCGATTAATTGCATTTAACAAAAGTTTTTGTTTACATAATATATGTGTCGGTATATTATCATAGTATGTATATGTATATGTGTATAAATATGTGTCTACACACACACGCTATAACTTTTATGTTAGATGCGATTAATCGTGATTGATCGCACTAATATATAACCATATCAATTTCTTTTAAATAATCATACATCAAATTATTCCCCTTTTGAAAGTTTGAGTTGAGTAGAAGTACCTAATGGGAAAAGCTGGTCTTGAAATGTTATCGCAAAAGAAGCTTACAGGGGAAAAACAAAATACATTTTAATGACCTGTTAATGTTAATCTGGCGTTTTTAAGCAGTCTTTTATTTATTGTTTGGTGAACTTTTTTCCCCAGTTTTAAAAAATCGTTTGGCTGTGGTTCGAAGAATGAGGGAGACAAAGACGCTTACAGAGTGATGAAGAATGAATATAAGAAGTTGGGTTCGATGTGTTTTGCTGAGGGCGGAGTGCTTGTCATCTTTGTGATCCTGGTGATCCTGTGGTTCACACGAGAACCAGGCTTCATGCCGGGCTGGGCTAGCGAGCTCTTCAACAAAAACGGACAGTGAGTACACTTCACCACTGTTTACTTTTAAACAAATAAAATCAAAAGTTTTGGTCATTGCATTTGAATTTCTTCCGATTTTCTCTTTGTTTCAATAAAGATACGTCACCGATGGCACTGTGGCCATTTTCATGTCAACCATGTTCTTCCTCATTCCATCTCGGATAGACTTTCTCTATTCGATCAATTGGTGCGATGAACATAATGAAGAAGCTGAAGAAGATGAGCAGGAAGGTAAAGTGGTTCTGCTTTCAGAGTATTTGCACTGAATATTTATCCATATCCAGGTCTTAAATCAGAGCAACTGGTCCATCTGTTTTATTAAGGAGGAGAAAAACAGGAAAAGAAGAAGAAACTGAAGGGTACGCCCACTCTACTAAACTGGAAGGTGGTGCATGAACGCATGCCCTGGAACATAGTCTTGCTCCTGGGGGGAGGATTTGCCTTGGCAAGTGGAAGTGAGGTAAGAGGATGACAGAGTGACACATTACATTGGCAGTAAATGTACATTATGTTTTACTTTTATGGAATTACAGTTAAAAGTATATTTTTTTTTTACATTTTCTGAAGAAAAGGAGAGTTCTGTGAGCTAATGCTCACCCATGCAAAACTTGCCGCTAAAAAGCTGGGAGATTTGGATGGTTTCTAGGGTCTTTTTATTGAATTTTTTTTATCTGGTGTAAAATGGTAAATGTTACACAAGTTACAAGCTGAAATTGAATAATATACGTGTAATGTAATATAATGGGTAACACTTTCGATAATCCACTTCAGACATTCTATTAATTGTAATTAACTTTGCAACTACATGTCCACTAGCACTCAACAGAGTATTAGCAGACTGTCTAATATCTGCTAAACCTTTAGGTGGATGCACAGTTTTGTATTGTGATGATGTGAAGTGAAGCGATGTGGAGTGAATTGAAGTTATCTGAAACAATGTGATGTGAAGCAATGTGAAGTGATGTGGAGTGATGTGAAGTGATGTGGAGCGATGTGGAGTGATGTGAAGTGATGTGGAGCGATGTGAAGTAATGTGGAGCGATGTGAAGTGAAGTGGAGCGATGGGAAGTGAAGTGGAGCGATGTGAAGTGATGTGAAGTGAGGTGAAGTGATGTGGAACGATGTGAAGTTATGTTATGTGATGTGAAGTGAGGTGATGTGACATGAAGTGAAGCAATGTGGAGCGATGTGAAGTGAGGTGAAGTGATGTGAAGTTATGTAGATTGATGTGAACTGTGAAGTGATGTGGATTGATGTGAAGTGATGTGGAGCGATGTGAAGTGATGTGGAGCGATGTGAAGTGATGTGGAGCGATGTGAAGTGATGTGGAGCGATGTGAAGTGAAGTGGAGCGATGTGAAGTGATGTGGAGCGATGTGAAGTGAAGTGGAGCGATGTGAAGTGATGTGGAGCGATGTGAAGTGATGTGGAGCGATGTGGAGCGACGTGAAGTGATGTGAAGTGAAGTGATGTGGAGCGATGTGAAGTGAAGTGGAGCGATGTGAAGTGAAGTGGAGCGATGTGAAGTGAAGTGGAGCGATGTGAAGTGAAGTGGAGCGATGTGAAGTGATGTGGAGCGATGTGAAGTGAAGTGGAGCGATGTGAAGTGATGTGGAGCGATGTGAAGTGATGTGGAGCGATGTGGAGCGACGTGAAGTGATGTGAAGTGAAGTGATGTGGAGCGATGTGAAGTGAAGTGGAGCGATGTGAAGTGAAGTGGAGCGATGTGAAGTGAAGTGGAGCGATGTGAAGTGAAGTGGAGCGATGTGAAGTGAGGTGAAGTGAAGTGGAGCGATGTGAAGTGAGGTGAAGTGAAGTGGAGCGATGTGAAGTGATGTGGAGCGATGTGAAGAGATGTGAAGTGATGTGGAGCGATGTGAAGAGATGTGAAGTGATGTGGAGCGATGTGAAGTGAAGTGGAGCGATGTGAAGTGAAGTGGAGCGATGTGAAGTGAAGTGGAGCAATGTGAAGTGAGGTGAAGTGAAGTGGAGCGATGTGAAGTGAGGTGAAGTGAAGTGGAGCGATGTGAAGTGAAGTGGAGCGATGTGAAGTGAGGTGAAGTGAAGTGGAGCGATGTGAAGTGAAGTGGAGCGATGTGAAGTGAGGTGAAGTGAAGTGGAGCGATGTGAAGTGAGGTGAAGTGAAGTGGAGCGATGTGAAGTGATGTGGAGCGATGTGAAGAGATGTGAAGTGATGTGGAGCGATGTGAAGAGATGTGAAGTGATGTGGAGCGATGTGAAGTGAGGTGAAGTGAAGTGGAGCGATGTGAAGTGAAGTGGAGCGATGTGAAGTGAAGTGGAGCAATGTGAAGTGAGGTGAAGTGAAGTGGAGCGATGTGAAGTGAGGTGAAGTGAAGTGGAGCGATGTGAAGTGAAGTGAAGTGGAGCGATGTGAAGTGAGGTGAAGTGAAGTGGAGCGATGTGAAGTGAAGTGAAGTGGAGCGATGTGAAGTGATGTGGAGCGATGTGAAGAGATGTGAAGTGAAGTGGAGCGATGTGAAGTGAGGTGAAGTGAAGTGGAGCGATGTGAAGTGAAGTGGAGCGATGTGAAGTGAGGTGAAGTGAAGTGGAGCGATGTGAAGTGAAGTGAAGTGATGTGGAGCGATGTGAAGAGATGTGAAGAGATGTGAAGTGATGTGGAGCGATGTGAAGTGATGTGAAGTGATGTGGAGCGATGTGAAGTGAAGTGAAGTGATGTGATGTTTGTGTAGGCGTCTGGACTCTCGGTGTGGTTGGGTGAGAGTCTGGCCCCTCTGCAGAGCATCCCACCCTTCGCCATCTCCCTGATTCTGTGTTTGCTGGTGGGAACGTTCACGGAGTGTTCCAGCAACACGGCCACCACCACACTATTCCTGCCCATTCTTGCCTCTATGGTGAGCAAACCCTCCAAACCTATCCTACAACATAAATGACACGCATTCAAGTACATTTCGAAGCTGAAGTGTTCAACCTCCTAACGAGTCGTCTCTGTTCTCAGGCCACAACTATCGGGATCCATCCGCTCTATGTGATGCTGCCCTGCACGATCAGCGCCTCGTTGGCCTTCATGCTTCCTGTAGCCACTCCACCCAACGCCATCGCTTTCTCTTACGGCAACCTCAAAGTCTTAGACATGGTATGGTTAACTACATCTTACATGAGTTTTGATGTTCCACTGGATTTTAAAAGTGGGATTTGAATGTGAAAATACATTGTATATGGAAAAATCAGTGGATAATTGTATTTTCCTTCTGTCTGAAGGCAAAGGCGGGCTTCATTCTCAACATCATTGGCATTCTGTGCATCAACCTCGGCATCAACACATGGGGAATGGCCATGTTCAACCTAGGAACCTTTCCCACATGGGCCAACGCCACAAATGTCACACATACACCATGAACGTTTGTTTACACGTTTGGTTGAGTGAGAATACTGAAGGGGAAGAAAGGGGAGAAAGGAAGCTAATCCAAAAATGGCATCATCAAATGCACAAGTGTGTCAGAAAATGCAGTATTAGAGTGTGTAGCGTCCATGCCCTCGTCAGCGCCCTATGGAGCGCAAGCTTAGTTTTTCTCAAAACCTCTTGAAAGGATCTTTTCAAGCACTAAATGAAGTGGCCAGGAAGGATTTACAGCCTCTATTTAGAGTTCAGAATTATGCATCACTTATTTACATATTAAAAGTCCCTCAAGTATGAGGACTTTGTAAATGTGAGTTGACTCCATGTAGCGCATTTTGCCCCAATGTGGCTCAAATCTGATCCAAGTTCAGGTTTATGCAGAACCTTTTTATCTACATACTTTGTGGCTTCACAAGTAGGTTTTCTGTTCTTCCATTTGTGCTGGTTCACGAAATTTTATTTAATTTATAGGGTCTGGATAAGACCTTTTATATTTTAGATCCCTTTTTGGATCCTTGTCTATTTAATACATTTTAATTAGACATTTGAATCATAAATCTTTATTTGTAAGCTAGCGGAGTTAAAGAAATGCCCCTTAATTTAGATGTAACTAAATGCTCAAATGTAAACTCCACTGCATTTTTTAGAATGTACTTTTTGTCAAATAAAACTAATTTTGTGCAAATTTGTGAGAACTTTAATTCACAGCAGCTGCAGTAACAATATTGTTCATAAATGGGAGTATATTTAAGTACTGATGTACTATAAATTGCAAATGCAAGGTTAATCTTGGGACCTGCATTTGTTTTACAGGGTTTATTCCTTTTCTTAAAGGTTTTTAAATATTTTTCAAAGATGACGCTGTCTGCATACCAAAAAACAGCAATATTGTAAAACATTACTACAATTCAACATAGCATTTCTATTTGAATGTCTTTTCGAGTGCCGAAGTTATGACGTCACTTTTTTCCCTCGATCGAAAAGCTATGCATTTTCCCCACAGACTTTTGGAAAATCGCTTAAAAAATAAGATCTGTGTTCAACAAAGGGTTGTGACCCTTACACGTTTTGTCTATCAAGATAATCTTTACAAGATAATCCACAATTTATACATTTTGAAGCCTATATAAAGTTAAAAAAAACACAAGCAGACACACAAAGTTTTAAAAAAGCACAAGCAGGTTATAACTGGTGTGTTTTATGTCATAGTGAAAATATTTAGAGGCTTTGTTAACCACATACCTTATTTCAGCAGATTTAGCAGGCAAAAACCCATTCAAAAATCCCAAACTTTAGGGCGAGCGAACCGGAAGTGCTAAAATGCTAACTCGCGTTTTGGCCTAAAAAGTGTCGCCATAACCTCGGCACTCTATTTATGTGATGGTAAAGCTAAATTTTTCAGCAGCCATTACTAACAGTCTTCATTTATTATTATCAATGTTGAAAACAGTTGTTCATCTTAACATTTTTGCTTTAACCTTGGTACTTTCCCCCCTAGTTGCTTTGATAGTTCACAAATTATTTTGTTGAATTAACCCCCCCCCCCCCCTCCCCCCTCCCCCCTCCCACAAATTTAACCATAGTGTATATTTAAATTAAAATAAGCATCTAAATTTGCTAGTGCTAAACAATAAGAATTTGTTCAAAATAATTGCCTATGAGGAAATAGACAACTAGCCTGGCTGCGCCCGCCTACGCACTTCCGCTCAATTAAATGAAATGTATGTACGAGAGTCTGGTAGAACCAGGCTAATAGACAACTTCAGTAATTTCCAAAAACAAAAAAACTAAAACAAAATCAACATATACATTTATTTCTCTTTTATTCCACACAGGCATTTGAACTGTCCAAAACATTTCATATTTTCCCCTCTGAAAATCATTTACAATAAATCACAATTATAAATAAAGCTGTTACATGTCTGACTAGAAACATTTTCAAGTTATTCCTCCATTTTAGACACTTACAATTCCTTGAAAGCCTCCCCCTTATTCATAAACTAAACAGTTTCTTTAAATCATCCTCCTAAATGCACTTTCTGCACTATGAATAAGACATAAACCTAACCTCTGCTTCGTGCACTAACAGCTGAGAGGGCTCTGGCTCACTGGAATGTGTGATGGAGAGATGAGAAGAGACTCATGATCTCTCTGAACTACTCCTCTTAAGACAGATATTTCATTCCTTTTGTTTTTTTACAGAGACAAAAAGAAACCACACGAACCACAGACGTTTGAAATGTCAAGGCTTGCAGCGTGTGCCGTGTTCCCTTTTCGGCAGACGTTTTTTTTTTTTTTTTTTTTTTGCACAAACGTCGTTTTATCTACACAACCTCTGTTCGCAGCATGAATTATGTGCTTTTACGCAGACCTTTGGATGCAAAAAGTTCCTAGTATCTGCATATTCATGACGGTTGCGCACCATAAACTCCTTTTGGATTGATTTGACTTAATTTTTTGCTTGATTTTTGTTTTTACCCACGCAAATAACCAACATCTCAAAATTAAGTTTGTTCACGTATCAAAATATATCTAATTAAACACAAATCTATCAATTAAATCGAGGTCTCACCATAAAATCATTATATTCTATTTAGGATGAAAAGTTCACAGGTATGAAATTCTGATGTAGCTTATTCTGACAGGGAAAGTAATACTCAACATCAACAATATATAGTCTTATTTGTGTTAAACTGTGAGGACGGCCCCCACTCACTCACACAGAATCAAAACCCACACTCATACACGCACACATGCTCACAATGAATAGTAAAACCTAAGTACCATTCACATTACAGTGCCTTGCCCATAAAAAATATGGGACTAGAGTGAATATACTCATGTTTGGGGTAAATTACAAAATATAATATCTATATTTGCTGATGTGAACAATGGCAGTGTGAAATCACAACAGGATATGTATGCATTGAACAAGACCTTATGATACGACACTTTAGATCTCAAAAACAGGCATGGCGCACTGCAGGTAGTCGTCTATGACACTGATTCGAGGAGGGCGTGACAGTCTGCTGGACAAAGACATGTGATTGGTTCTTAGGTCTGTCAGTCAAACTCTCTGCCGCAGTCCCGTCCCACCGCCGTCTTACGGGCCTCCGCTGTACGAGTAATCTGCTTTGTTGTGCATGACCAGCTTGTTGTCCACAAAGTAGAAGCTGTCGGACTGCGTCTCGTAGGGATGGAGGATCATCTCACGTACTGAAATAAAAGAAAACACGTCAGAGAGCTCGAATCACTATTGAGATATGCAGATAATGTGATAATTATGAAGCTTTTTTTTTTTTTTTTTTTTTAAAGCTCATAGATGCCGTTAGGTCAATGACATGATGTTCATTACTTGTCTGTGTCTATTAATGTATTAAAAATATACATTTAAAAAGCAATTTATGCATTCAATGACTCAAAGTAAAAAAATGGTTTTGATAATGAACCTCATTAAAAGGATGAAATCCTTGAAATAAAAATTAAGTATGCAACGCATCATTTTCTATTAAATTACATTAAAAAATAAGTTAAAATAAATTACATACACATATGCAGTATATATATGAAGAGTTCAGATGCAAAAGCCTCTAAGTGCCATTTGAAATTTTCTTCTAGAATGATCATTTTTATCAAGCTTGTATATTTAAGTGCAGTGATTTCACTTAAATGGCAATGATAATTATTACCTATTAATTGTTATTTAAGTGAAATTACTGAACTTAAATATACAAGTTTGATAAAAATCATCATTAAAGAAGAAAATTTCAAATGGCATTTAGAGGCTTTTGCATCTGAACTCTTCATATATATATATATATAGATTAAAATGTATAAACATTCATAAGTTATACACGTTTTATATATATATATATATATATATATATATATATATATATATAGTAGTCAACATTTTAAGTGGATCAAAAAAGTTCATTATAGTTTCCTAAGATATATATATATATATATATATATATAAAATATGAAATATCATATATTTGCACGGACATTTTTTTTAACTATACAGGAATAAATTACGTTTAAAATATATCAAATCAGAAAAAAAATCATTTTAAATTGTAATAATATTTCTTGACTGTTTTTTATGTTATTTTTGATCTAATAAATGCGGCCTCTATGAACATAAGAGACTTTTTATTAAAAAACAAAAACCTATGCGACCCCAGCCTCCGTTGGCCATGTGGACGGCACTTACTGAGATCCTCTGAGAGCGGCGGGAACTCGTAGATGTGCTCACAGGTGTTCTTACTGCTGGGGATGCAGAAGCCGAACTCAAAGTCGAAGCTCTTCAGCAGCTGCTCACGGAAATAGTGCCTCTCGATCATCCGGAAGTTGTTGATGGGGGTGTCCCCTACTGTGAACTCAACACTAAAAACACACACACAAGGTAGACACGATGTTCAGCTCAGAGATCAGGCTCTTTAGATAGAAATTTAGATAGTTGTTTACTTATTAACTGTTTCCTTTCCTCAATGTATTACGTGAACTGGATACATTATTTATAATGAGAAGCTTATTGCATCTACCTCTACATTCTGCCATTTAGCATGATTATGGGATTTATTCAATAGGTTTAATTTAGAGAAATGATTTATGCTCTTTTTGTTGTGATTATTATGTCTGACCTTAATACGTCTTTATATGCCTGTAGTAGTGGAATATGAGACAGCTCAACTAATGAACGTCCTTTAACGTGCTACGGAGTTTATTTTCTAAATGTGTATAGGACAATATGATACGACAGGACTCCAATAATGATCTAATTATGCGAATATTTAATGATATTCCACATGTTTTTGTTTTTTTTAATTTGAACAAATATAGTTTTGATTGGTTGAACTTGACCTGATGGTTTCTAGGGAACTGGTGCATTAAAGGGCAACATACATTACCATTCAAAAGTTTGGGGTTGTTAACCTTTTTTTGAAAAGTATCTTCTCACTGAGGCTGCTTATAACTTATATTACTGTGATTCCTGTAGAAATCATTCTAATAAGCTGATTTGATGCTCAAGAAACGTTTCTTATAATTATAAATGTTGAAAACGGTTGTATTGCTTAATATGTTTGTAAAACAGTGATGCATTTTTCGCGATTCTTTGATGAGACAGTTCAAAATAGAATTATAAAATGTCTAACACTGAGGAATGTTTCCAGCACCTTCTTGAATCCATGCCGAGGAGAATTAAAGGCAGCCCAAGGTGTACCTGATAAAGTGGCTGGTGTGTGAATGTGTATGTATTTATTTAACTATCTTACTAACCTCAAACTTTTGAATGGTAGTGTATGTACACTGACTCACTTTAAAAACTGTACTTACGTGGCTCCTACTTGACGTAGCCGTAAGAAAGCCGGCGTAAACTGATAACGTACAAACCGCCCAGCGTTTGGATCAACATCTCTTTTATCCCCTCCTTTATCTGGAAAAAAAAGATGATTAATGTCACAATGAGAATTAAATAACATACAATTGATGTACAGGTGTGTGTCTGTTCATAATTGTGTTGATTGTGTAACCAAGAGTTAAAAGGATTCTTTCTCTCTCCCTCCCTCACACACACACACACACACACACAAACACACACACACACACACACTGCACATTACACAATTAATCACATCCTATGTCAGTCTTCTGTTCATTTTCAGCAAACTTCATGTGACTTGCAGTACCACCTAGTGGTCAAAAATCATTAATACCCCTTTATAACTCTGGCAATGGTTCTACCAAATGAAATAAAAGCTTAGGTAAAAAAAAAAAAAAAAACAGAACCTTTGACCTGCTCTGCCTAATATTGTGCTTTTGCTCATTTCTCTATTCAGTCTGCTTTGATGTGCCTGGCCCCATAATTGCAGCTTGTAGCTATATTATTTTTAAGTAATTATTTTTATATACAATGTCAAAAGCCAAAATGACTTTCTAAATTACTACATGTAACATCACACTAATAAACATCTTTTTAGGGACAAATTATATCTGATATATTAGCATATCACATCTCACTGCTGCAGCAGATTATTAACTGATCTGATCACATGACTGTGATCACACTCACCTGTGGCCGGTGGTTTGGTGATCTCAAACAGTATGGTTGCTGTCTCCATATCCCTGATCTTGAAGCGTGTGAAGTCAATATTGTACAAATTGTCTTCTGGACTACACAGATAATCTGTGGAGGAAAAAAGAAAAAAAAGTTTTGATAAGCATTTAACATCCAGGGATGCAAACTCAGAGGCAATATTATAATTGCCTTATACTTATTAATATACACTGAATTCTAAATTCTAAAAAGAAAAAGTATACTTTACATTAAATATTCGGATGACGCACTTAACCAAAAACAAAAAAGTGTGTAAAAAAATATAAAATTCATACACACATGGTTAAATACATAGAGCCCTATTTTTAGTATTTTCTATTTTTAGTTTTAAGTGTGAAGCGCAAGTAACTTTGTGGGCGGGTCTTGGGCGCTGTTGCTATTCGCAGGGGGTTGGTCTGAAATAGCTTCATTATTCATAAGTGTGGTTTGGGCATAACGTGAAATAAACCAATCAGAGCATCATCCAACATACCCTTTAAAGGGATACTCCACTTTTTTGGAAATAGGCTCATTTTACCACTCCCCCAGAGTTAAACAGTTGAGTTTTACCGTTTTCAAATCCATTCAGACGCTTTTCTGATATTTAGAAGATATTCAGACAGTTTCTGGTCTCATTGACTTCCATAGTAGGAAAAAAATATAGGCTTCTATAGAAGTCAATGAGATCAGAAACTGTCTGGTTACTAATATTCTTCTAAATATCAAAAAAATCGGCTGAATACATTCGAAAACGGTAAAACTCAACTGTTTAACTCTGGGGGAGCAGTAAAATGAGCCAAAAAAGGTGGAGTATCCCTTTAAGAGCTGGTGCACATGTTGCATGGCGGATTGTTATTATAATGGTTAATTTACCAGGTGATTTCACCGTCTGCAGATTTTTTTCCCCCTGGTTCTTGACGGACAAACTAATTTGTCAGATGTCCTCACGGCACTATTGGGCAAACAGGTCTAATCCGTCATTACCACAATTAGCCTGAAATATTTGGGTAAATGTGTAAGCTAGATTTAGGCCAACATTTTTTTCATCTTCATGGATGAAACTCATGTGTTCATATTTTTCCTTGTTATAATGTATGTTTTGCAAAAATAAATGCTGCATCTGTTGATGAGAGAATCAAAGTGTATGCACGTTGTGCACCCGCTACATTATGGCCAAGCATGCGCGCTTAAAATAGCATTATGAACAACACGCAACGCGCCACTGACTTTAGACCAGGTTTTTTTGGTCAGTGGAGGAATTGTTTTCTGGAAGTGTAAAATAGCACTAGGGAATGTTTGCGCCGAAACACGCCTCCTTTTTGTGCCGACCCACCCAGGGAGCGCATTTCCCAGTTTACCGACATGCGTCTGTGGATGGAAAAGCCCGCTTTGCGTGGGTGCAAGATAGGGCCCATAGTGTATAAGTGCATAGTGAATCATTTGGGACGCAACTAATGATCTTTCAACATGGCGCTGACATTTGATAGCAAATGTTAGCAGCAGTGTCCTAGACGTGACTGCACATTACTCCTAAATATGAAAACACTGCAGTATGCTACAGATATCCATGCAGTCACTCACTTTACATAGCATGTCATATCTACAGCCAAAAATGACCTGGGCTGGCGTTTGACTTAACAAAGGGGTAGTGAAAACGGTCAAGATCTGTCTGTTTCAGACCTTCATTGTAACCACTAAACCTGCAAGAATGCAATGTAAACACACATGAACTCAGTCCGCACTATTTTTGCTTCAGTAAACCCCACAACCTTAAGAAGTGACAGTGCCAATTAGTGTTTGCTGCTGTAGGTAGTGCATTGTGGGTATGGTTTGCGAGACGTACCCATGAATTGTACGCATCGGAATTCTGACTCATTCTTAGGCAGTTCATTAGAGACGCCAGGACGGCTGTTCCCGTGGGATGTTATTTGACAAATAAATTAGACCCTGCTTAGACAAACAGAGGCTACATTAAAAACAAGCCGTTTCAAGTCAATAACTCGGTCATCACACAGAGCAATGGTAATCAATTAGTATTTTAGGCCAAGTGCTGTCAATCACAATTTCCAATTCAGAGCACTCAAACAAACTTCAGGGTATTTATACTGTAGCAGTTTCATCTTGTTTTTAAAAAAAGTGGTAAATCGGTAAATGAACACCAACTGAATCATGCTGGGCTGCGTTTCCCAAATGCATCACAAACCCAAGTTAATCGTAGAACAATTGCCACCAATGCTCTCTACGATCAACTTAGGCTTGCTGTGCTTTTGGGAAACGCAGCCCTGGACAGATATAAACATGAGAAAGGGAAAAGCCTTGCAGGGACAAACAATAATGCATCACATGCAATTCATAGGGCTTACACAAGAGCAGCATTTCAATTGCAGATGAGCCATCTATTAAAATGCACCGTTGTTCGCACTTAATATTCAGATTTTTTGTGCGTGATTTATGTAGAACTGTGTGTTATTGGTTACAGAGACACTATAAGAAAACCATTTGTAGGCTGACATCCAAAACGACTGTCGAAAGCATTCTAACATATTTTTGCAACCTGGATGCAATACATTTACATAATGAGAGTTTACTTAATTTGTGGATCACTTTAATTGCCCATAACCAGATGGAAGTTTAGAGACAGACTAAAGATATGATGGGAATTAATTAGGGTGTTATTATTGTTACATCCATCTATTTCCGTCAAATTTTCCTTTAATTAATTCAAATTTGGTCATTTCTTGTTGTATGCAATTGCAATACAACAAGACATGCAATGTGTAAAGGCATTTTCTAATATATAACATGAAAATACAAACAAGCGTATTCATTAATTATGTCAATTAGATGCAATTAAAATGGGAATAAGTTGTTAAAAAGGCTGGTAACACTTAACTTGAACGCGTGTGCATAAGACTAACATGACACCTTCATAATCATGACATGACATCATATGTTATGAATATGAAGGAAGTTTTATGCATGTTTGTGACAACTGTCATTAAGTGTCATTCGCTCCGTTATGACGTTTTAATGCAAATATGACAATCTTTGTTATGACACCTTGACATAAACCGATACATCATAACCTGTCAGTGTCTTTGTCATGACAACTTGACATTACTAAGACAACACAACCTGTCATAAACATGACATAGCAGATTAATGATCACCACCTAGCTTTATTGGTTAACATTTCATTAAACTGTCAGGGGGTGTTTTAGACATTGGCCGTCATGAAGCCATTATAACTTTTTAATGACAAATTCAATTAGTACCACTGCAGTTGAGCTCACGAAAAATATTCATGACACAGTTATAATGCCTCATGACAGCCAACGACATGACAGTTTAACTTCATTTAATGTCAAGTTGTCATGACAAAGGCACTGACAGGTAATGATGTATTGGTTTATAACCAAGACATCTTAAACAAATGTCATATTTGCATTCAAAATGTCATTATTGAGCGAAAGACACTTAATGACGGTCGATGATCTCATATATGCACACCCCTTCAAGTAAAGTGTTACCAAAAGGCTTAATTGCCAATGTTCTGAATGTTGTATATGAATTGAGTACTGTTGAAGAATAAAGCTTGCCAGGAAATCTATAGACTTGTATGACATTAACCACAAAGCTCACACATTATGTTGAACCACACTGTCTTCATAAGGTTCTGATATTTACA
Source organism: Pimephales promelas (assembly GCF_988280905.1). Taxonomy (NCBI): domain Eukaryota; kingdom Metazoa; phylum Chordata; class Actinopteri; order Cypriniformes; family Leuciscidae; genus Pimephales; species Pimephales promelas. The sequence continues at coordinate 29,559,023 of NC_142787.1, forward strand.
AATGACTTAACATACCACAAACCCCTATCAACATTCATTCTAATATACCATTTAGAAAGGAGTCTGCTTTTCTAAAGACAAACCCACATACAATTGTCCACAGTCACTCACAATAACATGTTATCACCAAGATCCAGCCTATGAATGGATTCTAAATAAGCCCACCTGAAAGAAGGCGCTTTCCCCTGGTCACATGCCACAGTTTAGCCCCTCCTCTCCGGACACTGTACATGTGCTCCCCTAAAAGCCCAGGGCCCAGATTAGGCCCTAAGCAGCTTAAGGCGTCTCAGCATGGCAGGGGCGGATTGGGACACGATCAGGAGATTTAAATGGCAGGCAGGTTTTGTGCACCTCCCTCTCTCTCTCGGCTGCACAACGCTGTGATGTAACTACAACTGACCAAACACAGTCCTCAATCATTCATTTTCCCCATCTGGTTTTGTAATGGCATTAAATCACACAGCACAGACCCATAATGCAAACATAGAGCTCTCTAGAATATATGTTGGCCAATCAGAGTTTTTTAAAAGTGTTTTCACACATGAAAGTTCACGTTTTGATACATTTTATACTTCCAGAGAGTTTTGGTTTGGTTTCACACTGCAATTATGCGAGCTTTACGTGACATACATACAGTATGTCCTGAGCTGCATCTTGACAGTGATTGGTTAACCTTCAAATGATCTTTGTTTCCTGTTTACACTTCTGGGCTTCGGGGTCTATACGACCCCAACAGTCGATTGAGTCATTGTACAAAAAATATACATTTTTAATCATACAAATAATATATCATTTTTTTTGTTTACTTCTCATCTATTCATTAATGCTGTGTTTTTGGAGATATAAAGTATCCATATACCACACAATTCCTCAACTACACCATTAGCTTGCATATGAAATACTATTTTTTTATGGTACATTGCATTTATGCTCTAGTACTAAGCCTTCATTTGTGTAAAAATTTTCAGATTTATGCCGGATTTGTTTGTTTTTTTCATGAAGAAAATATATTTTGTTTTTTTTCTCACATTTCCCATTCATCAGCATGTAAATTTGGAAAAATATTATAAAGGTTGAAAAAGTTACATAGTCCTGCTTTAATAAAATTCCCAGGTACTTAATTTCATGGCTCAGAATGTGTATTTTCTCTTTGTAATTTCACCGCCGTAACAAGTCGAAAGCACCACTTTTCTTTCACGGACGTGCCAAATCTGCCGACATTACAACCGCTAAGGCATAATGACTCCATAGCCAGCCTCTTATGCCTCAGTCGGTTAAAAAACAAAAATAGCCAATCACCGTCGAGTGTTTCACCTTCAGAACTTGAGAAAAGTTACATAGCAGGGCAGGCTAGCCTCCCCATCAACCAATCATCGAAAAGACGTAAATTAGGTGAGATTAGCTTGAACTGCTACCGCTACGCTGATAATACACCACCTAGTAAATTAATTATGAACAATAGCGATATTGAATATTTGATTGCCAACAAATTCACCAAGCTATCATTCAAACAGTGTTCACAAATTAAAAATGAAGGAAGAGTCCATGCCTAAACTGGATATATGAGCTACAGCAATCAGCTTGTAGGGGATGGATGTTTGCTTTAAATGAGTGAAAGTATATTTGTATTATCTTGCTGTATGTGTAATGTTGTCTAAAAGTGACCAAAAAGCACTTTAAAGCAGTTAAGCAAATAATAATAAACATCATCGTCGTACAATTCAGTGTGTTGCCTCTATTTTAAAACCCACGAGCTGCCACAATTCATCAAAAAGCAGAGAAATGCTTAACTTTATGCAAATGAAAGGCACCAACAGCTAATCCTTGATGTCTGTCATAAGACTTTCAAAACCTGCTTTGAGGAGTGCAAGTACATTCATTCAGAGACTTTTATAATAACGGACTCATCTTAATCCCATTTAATCATCTCTGCAGTGAATGACAGCGATAGTAATGAGGATTAACGCGGAGATGTAATTCCTCAGCATCCGCTCCATAACGAACACCTTAAGAGCAACACAAATTATTTCACATCGACTTTTTTCACGGACTACAAATGACAAAATCTCCTCTCCATCGCTCCATCTGGCTACTCATCTATGCCAGATTTTTGTCCGAGAGAGATAGAGAGACTGATGGAGTCTGTGTGAGTGTGGCTAGAAGTGTGTGAAGCAGTTCATTAATAAGAGGTGACCTGTAATCCGCTCTCGGGCACATCGCCCAGATCAGTGAGGTAATGCACAGAGTAGCAGTAGCAGGTGTGTGTCTATGAGTCGGGAATGAGCCGGTGTCACACTAACATGTCTCACGGTGGGCGGCAGAGACGGAGCGTGCCGGAAGGGTTTTACTCAACAGCTCCTGTAAGATGCATGAATACAGACAGCATTTAGTCAGAGCCATGTGGTGAGTCAGAGTCATGCAAGCAATGATAGTTTGAATCACCGTGCAACACTGAATCCTACAGGGTTCAATATAGAGTCTACAATGTTTTTAATGTACAATCTGACTTGACAATCTGACAATGAGCACACCTAGCGAGTAAACGCAGACTACTAGATGATGTAGTCTAGGTTAGACTAATGCGCTTGAGCATTTAGAGTGAACGCTTTCTGAGTTAGTCTATTAAAATACATGTAATGCTCCCAGTGTTCAAGATAAGGGGGCAAGACGCCTCTGTAAAAATGTGATATTGACTTTATATAACAGTTAAATAGACAAGTTATTAAGTGACTTCAATTTTTAGACATTTCTCCAATGAAAATAGTTCCAAACAAAGCCACAGGACTTTCACGGGTGTTTTATTACTGAATAAACGTATCGTTTGAATGAATGATTCAATGACTCACTCATCATTCCTGAATGAATCAGCCGTTTGAATCGGCTGAAACTCAATGATACCATTACTGGTGGTTTTAACTTCACATTTAGCGTAATTTCAAATCGCAATATTCAACGTTTTATGTGTAAATACATCTAGTAGTAGTTCACTTTAAAAAAAAAACTTTTGCTGATAATTTACTCACCCCCATGTCATCCAAGATGTACGTCATTCTTTCTTCAGTTGAAAAGAAATTAAGGTTTTTGATGAAAACATTCCAGGATTTTCTCTATATAATGGACTTCAATGGGAACCAAACGGTTCAAGGTCCAAAAGACAGTTTCAGTGCAAACTGTTCAAAGGGCTTTAAACGATTCCAGATGATAAATAAGGGTCTTATCAAGCAAAACGATCGCTCGTTTAAAAAAATAATAACTACAAAGTTTAAGTTTTATAAGCACAAATGCTCGCCTTGCTCTGTTCTGTGATGCACATTTGTGACTCTCCTGTTCGAACTCATTCATCAAAATGAACAAATCTTTTTTCAAGTCATTTGGTTCATTTAACAAACGAAATGAACGAAAAACATTCGTTTAAAGCCCTTTAAACAGTTTACACTGAAACTGTCTTTTGGACCTTGAACCATTTGGTTCCCATTGAAGTCCATTATATGGAGAAAAATGCTGGAATGTTTTAATCAAAAACCTTAATTTCTTTTCGACTGAAGAAAGAAAGACGTGGACATCTTGGATGACATGGGGGTGAGTAAATTATCAGCAAAAGTTTTTTTTAAAAGTGAACTACTCCTTTAACCTGTAAATATACGAACATAATAAACATACTCAGCAAAATTACGTCAATTTATCGCTAATGATAAAATCCCAGAAAAATTGTGATATCATTTATTTGTAAATAGTGTCCAACAAACAACTGTATGAATGGTATTAATACTCATATGTGAGGGACAATATTAAGATTTTATACAAAATCTTAAATTAAGATTTAAACTGGTATACATATTAGCACAAGTACAGAGATACAGAGATGTGTATTAAACGTGACTGATTCACATTGAGAACATCAGTACTTTTCTGACCTTTAGGCGCAAGCCACTCGCAACATAACCACCCGTTTAAAACACGCCGTGGATATGTTCGTAGCCATACTAGCCCAACCACAAAATAACCACCAGATGTTTGCTACATTAAAACAGTCATAAACTGAAAAACGGCTCGCTAACCGTACAGTATCATGAGCAAAATAAACAACCACAAGGTCTGACAAAGCATTGAACAGCCATTCAGTAACCACCAAATGTTTTTTCTAACAAATGACCTTTTAAAGGATGTTCAGACTCAGGTGAACGAATATTAGAACACTGCAAGTACAAAACAACCCTTAACAAGCTAGTAGTTAGTTAACTTCCAATCCACTAACTGACATTTCAAAGAATATAGATCTAGATTATTAATTCTCAGCTGGTAGATCATGACCCTAAAACAGGTCACAGGTCTGTTCGGACAGGCTCAGCTGAAAACCACTGATCTAGATGACATGAATGTGACCAGAATATTTGTGATTTTGAAAGCATAAGATAACTGTTTTGCACAGTCTTGCAACACGTGTTTTCTGCACAAGCACAGGATGTAAAAACCTCAAAATGTACTTGATGTTCTTCTGACAAATACACACACATTGTAGGACGAGAGAATCTGATAGAGGTCACAATTACACATGTCCGGAAGGTTTAGGGTCAGCTTTGTAAACGCCCAGCCAGGAAATTCGCTACATGACCAGCACAGACATGAGCGCCGCGCCTTTGGCCGTTTTAACGTGACCCTGGATCATTCTGCATTAGCATCAAGCGCTGGGGTGAGAGGATTGGCTGCTGTGAGCACAACATGGAAACAAGACCAACAACATACTGGCATGACAGAAGAGTTTAAAGTGCTCAAAAGGACTAAAAAAAAAAACACGACTCAAGTAAAAAAAAAGGCAACAGGAAGTGACCGGTAGTGGACGGTCAAAGATGGTCTCTTTCTTTGTGTGCACATCCTCACGCATCAGCAGACTCTAGCAGTATACAAATATGTAAATATATGTAAATGAGTCACATGGCAAGATTGGTTTCTACAGTTTTTTTGTTTTTTTTTCACTCCACTCTGAATCATCTCTGTTTGTTTTAGGAATGCACCAATTTGGACATTTTTGGCCAATTTTGCCAAAAAGAAAATTATGAAAATTACAAATTATAGGCAAAAATACATCAATATCTATATATACGCATATCTGCGCTGTTATTATCCAGAAAAACCTCACAGCTCGAGATAAAACGCAGACTTTTGTACTCTTTCACTGCATATGTACAATTTAAAAGTAAATATCAGTATGGAATTTCATCTAAAAGACAGAGTAAGGTTTACATTTTTCCCATAAATTTAAGTACAAAAGTTATTACTTAAAGTTAGGGAAGGCAATGTTTTTCATTAAAGTCCCTGTAAAGTCAAAATTAAATGTGTGTTCTGAGATTGTCACACCACAGAAAAATGAGTTATTTGCCACCCAGCCAAATTTGAATGATACAAAAGCCGGTAAGTACATAAAATAAGCTATCAAAATCTTGAAAAAATGAGCAGTTATCACTGTTCTCAAACGCTGGGGGCGTGTCCACTGGCTGCACTGAAACCACGCCCACTCACGGGAAAGCTGCCGACGGTGATATTATGTGAAACTGCTTTCGGGACGGGGGGGATGAAGGCTGAGGCGGGAGATAGTCAGTTCGGCCCCGTTCACCAGTAACAGCGGATTATCAGTGAATCCCAGTTGTCTCCAACGAAAGTTTATAAAACTATCCAGTGTAAAATGATCACTACAGAGGCGGGTGTTGGCGCTGATCCTCAGCTCTCAATCAAGGTTGGTCCTAAAGTTCTTGCCTGATCACAAAAAGTGATATCCCTCTTTTCTCTTTTGTAAGTCATTCAAACGTCCCATTTGCTTACTCTCTCCTTCCCCATCATGAGTGTATACTACTACTAATTGGCTACAGGTGTGTTGTTGTGCTCTGGATTCACTTTTCAGTCCCTCCAGAAAAACGCGATTATGCGATCGCTGAATTCAATGCAAAATCAGCCAAAGTCCGCATATTTATGCGGGGGCCGCATTTTTTCAAATACGCCTCACTTTCGCCGCATAAATTGCCGATTTCCGTGCAAAATATGTGGGGTTTGCATAATTTCATAATCCTCGCATTTTCGTTGCAAAAAAAAAAAGTCACATGTATCTTAGCAGAAAGTTGAAAAATGTTGCGTTTGCTTCACACAAGAGCAGCCATTTCCCCCTGTTTCCATGGGAACGTTATGAAGTGACGCAATTACGCGACGCCAGACAGACTCACGGAGGCGATTGACATCTCACAAATCGAACTCGTATAACTGTCTGTCGAACGTTCTACTGTCACATTGTTACTTAATAAACAACATAAGATAAAAGTAGTAGCATCAAACAGAAATTACCCGCACACATGGGGTGTTCGACAGTTCAACAGGGAGCGCGCAGCTCTTAAAGGGGCCACACCTTTTTTACACTCTTATAGTCTGAAATAAAACAAGATGAGAAATTAAATATTCCCAGCACTTTCTATGATGTAGTATGCTTGTTTATCAAAGGAAGTAATAAGAAATGACTCTTATATTAACAGGATGTTGGGGGAATCACTTTTTTTCTCTTTTTCATCAAACCGCAATTTTTGCAAGTTCCCTCAATTTTTGTAAATTCCAGCAATTTCATCGCATAAAATTGCATAAATATCCCACATATTCCATCGCATTTTTAAAGAAAACTGGCCGCATAATCAATCAATTTTTGCCCGCAACAATCACAAAAAAAAACTCCGTGTTTTTCTAGAAGGACTGAATACTATTATGGTAAATGTTAAATATAAATCGCAAGTTTTTTCACAAATTTTTGGAAATTACCACCACAAAATCAGTCATTTTGATCGCAAAAATCACAAAAAAAACCCCGTAAAATCCTGGAGGGACTGACTTTTAACAGTGTTTTCATAAATTGACTACTGCACCTTTAACCAAAATGTCAAATAATTGTATGTACCACAAATGGCCAAATTCAACATGTCTATTTGTGTCAACTGATAAGCCGGCCAAGCTAACAGGCCATCATCCATGTCCTAAAGACTAAAGAGTAAATCATATCAAAACATTGAAGGTTGTCTGATAAAACATGCAATATAATACCATATATACACTATTCAAAACCAAATAATGCTCAGATGTCAAAAGGAACACATTTATCATCTCTGATCGGGCATTATGAACAGCTTTGCTCTGCGAAGGAGGATTGAATCTTTCACTACACCGGGCCATGCTAAAGACACTGGGTTACAAAGAAGTGGTGTACATTTTTAGCGCATTAAGCTTGGGAGATTAGCCATCTGGAATTTAGAGGTGCAAATATAGACACAGGAGATGACAGTAAGAGCAGACAGTGGAGAGAACCAAAGGGACAAGGGATGCAGTCCACTCGCACCTGTTTTTTTAAAGTCAAAACTAACAAAACAAATGGGAGAGGGTTGGTAATAAATCCTAAATGTGTGTGACTACTAATGTCATGGCATTTATGGCTCAAAACAAGCTAGTTGCAGAACTGGGGACAGTGTTTTTAACATTTAAAATCATTTAAAACTTTTCATCCATTATTGGTGTAAATCAAAAAGGAAAAAAAGGGTGATAAGAAAGGGACATGGTTTCAGCAGACAAAATGATTAGAGAAATCCAGCATACGTCACCAGAGATGTTTCCCTTTAAACATATACACGGTTGAACAATTCACAATCAAATCAATAACATGCATTTTTAAACTATTCTCATTTCATGCCATCAAACAATAGAAAAACCTCACTACTACTAGTTCAGTCTTACAGTTAGGTAAACAAAAAATCGTGTTGTAAAGTAACATGTGTGTAAAAGAGGGTAATAACCATTCTCGAGTATCTAAATGTAGCAGTGTTTTTATTTTTTGCATGAGAAGTCAAAGCTATAAAGTGTCTGAATGAATGGAAATAGAATCTAGATAGATTAACACTAAAGCTGGGTCACATTTAGAATTAAGAACAGAATTGGCATCGAACTGAAAACACACATAATCGGTCAAATCCAACCTAAAAAAGGTACAAAAGCTGTCACTGGGGCTGTACCTTTTCAAAAGGTAAACTTTTGTCCATTTCATGAGCTAATTTTAGGTGCTAATATGTACATTTCAGGTGCTAATATGTACATTTTAGGTGCTAATATGTACATTTCAGGTGCTAATATGTACTACTAAGGCACCAATATGCAGCCTTTGGGTACAAAAGTGTACCTTTTGAAAAGGTACAGCCCCAGTGACAGCTTTTGTACCTTTTTTCTGAGAGTGAGAGTTAAGCAAGACGTAAACAGTGCAGAAACTGTTGAAAGAGTATGCTTAGACATCCAGTTAAGTCAAACAAGCTGGCTTGCAAAAAAAAAAAATAAGTTGTGTGCACTGAATTCAGTCTTAAAAAATAACAATGTAGTTGATGAATTTAGGAAGAGTAATGAGCTTTTTCCTGATTTGCTGGTCTGCTATAGTACAGCGTTCGTATAAACTAGGCTACTTTCTGATAATTGTGTGCATGGAGTTGGAACAGGAACAGGATATTACATTTAAATTGGAAATGAATGCTTGATTTTGTCCATGTACTACAACACCAAGACCCTTAAAGTAGAATGCACTCATTTGGATTTATTTTTCATCAGATGTGCATAGTAATTCATGTATTTTATTTTGAGTTTCAATAACCAAGAACAATTTCTTACAGATGACTAACGACTAAAACTGAGTGAAATAGCTAGAGAATATAAGTCTGTTTAAAACAAAGAGCAAGGGAGAGAAGTGAAAAGAATCAAGATATTGAGTCCAGTGAACTGTGTGGGTCCTAATGCAGGTTAGTGATTTTCAAGAATCTGAAGAGCTCTGGGATTGATTTTATGAAATAATAATACTAATTAATTATTATGGCCAACAATTGTTACATTAAAATCGTAGTTCAAATAAGCTAAGAAAAATACATTATAATGTACAATAAGAAATATGGCCTGTTGCTGATAATAAACGGCAGGGTAGATTGAGTGTTATGCTGATTGAAAGTCTCTTCACATCCTGATAGCAATCACTAAGTTAAGTGGTCTTAATGTATTTATATGTATACATATCATATGTGGAAGGCCTAGGACCATACAAATGTTTGTCCAATCTTTGAATTCGGTCTGCTTTCGGTTACACACGTCCTTCTAGCGCTTGTTTACATAGAAAAACAATGGAAAAGAAGAGCATTGGAATGGAAAAGCTTGTTCTATGAACAGCAACGGCCCGACTTAGCCAGACTTCAGTCACCGAGCATCAACCGAAACAACAGCAGCCACTGATAAAAATATCTTCATTTGTGTTCTGAAGATGAACAAAAGTCTTACGGGGTTGAACAACATGAGGGTGAGTAATTACTGACAGAATTTTCATTTATGGGTGAACTAACCCTTTAATGGCCTAAAAGTAAGTAACAAGAAGCAAGTTATTGGCCTGATACCGACATATTGTAAATTTGAGACAGTCATGCTCAGGAATGACATTTACTATTTTTTAAAACAATGAGCTCATCGAACATCCTGTGACCTTCAAATACTTCCCTTTCCTGGTGCTGACTGTGGAAATAGTCTTTTTCATAATGTCAAATCCTCTGCAGTGACAGGAAACACTCTTAGAAGAAATGGTTCTATTTAGAACCACAAATGGTTCCATCCCCCGCTTCATATATGGAACTCCAAAATGGTTCCATTTTTTTTGGTAAAAGGTTCTATTGGCCAAGTATGGAACCCCAGGGTTCTATATAGAACCCAGAGGAACCCTTTTTTTAAGAGTGTATAGAACCTTTTAGGGGTTCCAAATACGTAGCGGTAATAGAACATTTTAAGGTTCTATATAGAACCTTTTCTTCTAAGAGTGAATGTTGCTCAATATAAGGCAATTCTGGAGATGACATAATTCCAACCGAAGACAAAAGCATCATCAAATACAAATGGATCATAGAAGGCCAGGTGTTAAAGCAAATACACATATAACAGGTAGTGGAATAATCTAATAATTATGGTGTGGTGATGACGCAGTGGATAAGACACATGCCTTTGGTGTGAGAGACCCGGGTTCGAATCCACTGTGTGACACCAATGTGTCCCTGAGCAAGACACTTAACCCTAGTTGCTCCAGAGGCGTGCGACCTCTGACATATATAGCAATTGTAAGTCTCTTTGGATAAAAGTGTCAGCTAAATGTAAATGTATCTAAAGTTTGAACCTGATGAATTTAGACAGGCTAGGAACTAAACTTTAGGACAATGTTTCGAGATCTAGCCTATATTATAAATATTATAACTCCAATATACATCGAAAGAAATATATTTTAATCATTTTGAATATTACTCTTATATTAGATCTGTGCCTCTGAAAACATTTCTACATAAATAACTGCTTTCTCCAGGACACTTGCTCTTAATGAGGTGATAAGGGTCTCCTGTACTACCTTCATGGTTTCCATGGTAAGAATCTCAACATATGCCTCGACAATTATCAAGCAAGCAATGCATTAAATCAAGGTGCTAATATTGGTCAGTCTGAGAATAAGGTGCCAACACATGTTTTTCTACCCTCTGTCAATTGCTCTCGGAAGATCTATACACCATTAATATAAATTAGAGTAATTTTTCATATCTAAAAAAATGTCTTTGAGCATGAGTGAACAATAACAATGTGCATGTTGACTGATCAAAAGGAGGACAAGATTTTTGTGCACTAAAACTCTAGTAATCAAAGCTGAGGTTTGAATTGCTTGATGAGTCAGAGCGATCTATCGAAAGAAAAATATGACTTGTGTTCTGTGAGAAAAAGCACAGGTTTGTTGCTTTGAGTGGGCAGCATTTTTCAGATGTTCAGAGAGGCCCAACAGGCTCATGAAGTCAAATTCTGCAAACAGGTGAAATGATGTAACTGCTCTGAGCAAATAAACATGTTTGAGTGACTAGAAACAAACATGTACTGGATTTATAGGGCACGTTACAAACCCAGACCCTGCTTATTTACATCTCTCACTTTACCACTGCATGGTTATCAGGGTTATGATGGTATGATCACATTTTTGGGCATGAGTTTATTCATTTTTGTTATTGTTGTCTAATAATAAATAAATATAGAAATAATTATTAATAGCTGTTTTGGGATTGCATAATTATTGTAAATGAATTACCTGATTTTACATTAGAATTTTTTTTTAAATGAATTTATTTTTATTGTAACTAATAGTGCCGTCAAATTGATTAATTGCATCTAACATGAAAGTTTGTAAATAGACACACACACACACACACACATATATATATATATATATATATATATAGCCTATATATCATTTTGCATGGCAAAAATATTGACAGGGCAAGTAAAAATCAGATTTTTGCTTAAAATCCTTGATTTTTTTTATTATTGAAAAAAGTAGCCTAAATATTTAGCATCTGGTCATTATCAGTTAAGTGATATCATCTTCAATCGATTTCGAACTTTACTGGAATACAAATTATTATTAAACCAATTAAAATAGCTTTCCTAAATAAATTATAAAAGGCTACTTGGAACCATCCAGAGGTGTTGGTTGATAAGCATGTTCATAGCGGAGTCAGGTCCTTCATACATGGGGAATAAATGATGCTTTGAGGAAAAATATGGCTACCAATAAAAGTACGTAGAAGTAGCCTACAATTCGTTTACCAAAGATTGTGCATAAATGAACAGGAAAAAGAAAGGTTGAGACAAAATGAGGTGATGCCGGAAACAGCCTGAACAGATTGAGGTGTGCAAATTTCAGAAGTCCTTGAATTGTCAAACTGGTTAGAATTGAGCATGAATACAATTAATTGATTGATTAGAATGCAAATTTTAGGAGCCATTTCTAAGAGGTTAGGATTACATGTAGCCTTTCATAAAGAGTTCATGGGATGTGGATGTTGTATAAGCCATTGCACGGGCCTTTAAAAAGAGTAATGGAGGGCTTATTGGCCACCTGTTACCTAATCGTGCTTAGGACTGCAAGAGGGGGTTAATTATAGTTGATCCTTGGGAAATGGCATTTTCCATGCCATTTATTTATTTCAATTTCCAAAGTCACCCATTCGCTGATAAGTTCAATTTCAGCAGCAGTATTATCATCAGTAACCCTTATAAAGGCCTTTATATTGAGCTACACTGATGCACTGCAACGCAATATTTAGACCCCAATATGTTGCTGGTTTGTATTAAACCAAACGCTTGCCTCAATCTCTTTCTCAAGCAAGTTATTTAACCATTCTGTCTTATTAAAGACACCCAGTGATCCACAATTGCTACAATATGGCGATTACAGCATAGTGAAGTGTTCATAAACAAGAGGATCTGCGTGTGATTACTCAAGTCTACTGAAACAATGCGTTGACACAAAGCGCAACCTATTCAAAAGCTTCCCGACAATGTACGATGTCTGGCGAAATATTCCGAGTGTGTTCCGATCCACTCGATCACTTACTTTCAGTGATCTTCTGCAACCCCAGCACATCCTCCGGGGTGATCGTTTTGTTCCCGAGCAATTCCTCTTCTCTGGTTACGGGGACTCCGACGTCTGTCGTGTTGCAGCCCTTCTTGACTTTCATCGCCTCGGTTAAATCAGGGTTGGAGTTCGCTTGTCTGCCGCGGATGCTGTGGCGGTTGTTGCCGTTGCCGGTGTCTCCGCTGCTGCTGCTGCAACTACCGGGATTAACGCCGCCAGACTTCTTAGAGCTCGATGGGTCCTGGCTGTTGCCTGTGCTGGTACAAGAATAGCTCATTATCCGTTCCTCCTCCTCCACCCCCTACTCCCCCGGTCTAGAAAAGACACAAAACAGTCACCCTCCCACACCCGAAGGGCTGAGCAGGTCGCCCGCTTAGAGGTATTTAAATCCTCCCGTTCTCCGCTCTCACCCCGAATCTCTCTCGCGCACAGCCTGAGCCGTACCACTGCACGCGGGAGGGGGTCGACCGCCGTTCAGTGGCGCACCAGCAACAGATAATAGTAATTTGACTTGTTAAATGACTGTTTTGAGTGCATCAAATTGTATCCCTGGGGATATTATGTTGGATAAAATCAGTCCTAGAGTCTGTGCTGATTCTAGCATACCGAGTGCGACGGATAGCGGTTTTGTATCTCCCTATTGGTTGTGTGGTAAGGCCCAAATTGATTCGTGAATTGTGTCAGATAAACAAATCAAATCGAATCAAATGAATAAAACCCCAGAAAATGTGAGCGGTTGTAAAGCCAATATTTTTCATCATCTTAGTTTTAAAGAAAAATTAAACTTTAACGCGATTATTAAATTAGCTTTTTTGTTCATTTTTAATCTAAATTTACCTGACCCCCATAACAAGGACCTAAAAATCCAAAATGACGTTGGAATTGTGCTACGCTCTCATAAGATTTGCGTCTGAAAATACGCTCAAGTGCGCCACACGCTGTTTTCTGAAGCAAGTTACAGACAGCGACGTCGCTGTGACTGGCCAACGCGATCTGAAAGTGCGTAGCACGAATGTTAATTCTCGTGCCATCTACGCCAAAAATAGTTTTTGCGGTCAAATGATTATAATGACAAAGGATTAGGGGTGTGGAGTGCGTGCGTACTGCGTATCATATGCACGCGAAAACATAGCTATGTGCACGCAAAAACAATTTTGGCGTATAAATGGTAGGCCTGTCTGGCAGGATCCTCATTTTCACGTCACGATGACGGTTTTATGATTGTTTTGTAAACCTAATTTACTGATAGCCACCGAGTAAGTGTTTATCTTAGAATCGAAAAGTTTTCTTTTTTGTAAAAAATATTTTTTTTGTGGAGAAGTCTGAAGTCTTTGATCATCAATTGAGTAAATGCTCAACTGCAAAAACATGTTCTGAAACAGACACAAAAAAGTAAAGTAAATTAAATTATATTATGTTAAAGGCTCTCTGTGGAACCATAGATAATGAACTTTATTTTTAAAAGTGAACTTTGTAGAAGTTAATGATCACAGTCCACAAGAGGACGCCACAAGACAGTACAACAAAACTGGCCTATGACTCACAAACTAGCCTACTTGATGATCAAAATTTTATTTAGGCTATACCAGTGAACGAGACACGAACTCAAACACCATAAAGAAAAATAAATTAAGCAATTTAGCAAATAAACTACAAGTGCTTGTAATTTCATGGTTTTGGTTGTCTTGAAAAGGTTTCACCAATTTATATGTGCTCCATATTAAATGTGAGCCTGCCAACTTTGAATAGCATACCTCCCTTTTTAAGAAACATATTGTGATTATTGGTATAGCCTGTTATATTACAGCTATCATTGTTGTGCTACAAAACTAAGACAGAAACAAAACGCTATAACTTAAAAAACAGAAAGAAAAACAAAAGGCATTAATATATATCATCAGTAGCATGTTTGTTACAATAATGTTGATACGGAGGCGAGTTAATTAATAATATAACCGAGAGAGTAGAAGTGAACACACTCATTTCATTTCCCAGGCCTGCTGAGCTGGCTCGTCTCTTTGTCATCGTGGTGTGGCTGCCCTCATCAGCAGAAATACACACACACAGACACACACATGAAGACATTTTCACACACAATCCGAACTATATCTGAAACACACACGCACACACACACACCTCCACTCTGGACATTTTGTGGGCTAAACAATGTGCTGACTATGGTCTGTGTGCTGCCATTGTCATGAGTTGAGGTTGTGAGTTTAGCAAACACACTTTCAGTTTCTCTACTTCAAAATTAGTTTAATTTAATTCATGTGTGAATAGTAGCCTACTAGACATTTCTAAATGAAAATGGTTTCTAAGTAAATTCTACATAATTTTTCAGTCATTTTTACAATGAATGCTGAAGCTGTTTAATTCATTTCAAATCTCATAGACTGAAATGTTTAAATCTACTTATTCATCTATCAATGTAAACACAGTCCACTGGTTTATAGTTGAAGAGTTCAGATGCAAAAGCCTCTAAATGCCATTTGAAATTTTCTTCTAGAATGATCATTTTTATCAAGCTTGTATATTTAAATTCAGTGATTTCACTTAAAAATGGCAATGATAATTACCTATTAATTGTTATTTAAGTGAAATTACTGAACTTAAATATACAAGTTTGATAAAAATCATCATTAAAGAAGAAAATTTCAAATGGCATTTAGAGGCTTTTGCATCTGAACTCTTCAGTTTTCTCCTCTCTCTCCTTTTCATACAAGTTGCAAAGCAACAATAGTTTTTCGACATTTGAATATAAAAACTGCAATGGTCCCATAAAGAAACTTTAACATCCATTGTACAAAAGTTTTTTTTTTTTTTAAAGTGGAAAAAGATCGAAGTGGAAATGGTCCGCAATCAAAAAATGTCTCAGAGACCATTTTATGGTTAATTCCCAAAATTTCCCCAAATCTGCTCTTTGGATTATTAAAATGTTCCTCATAATGTTCTAAAATATTTCTTCAATGGCATTGTTGGGGAATGAAAAAAAAAAAAAACGTAATGGTGTTTTGTCTAGATTTAAAGTCAAGCAGTATCCACTTCATCGCTTTGGAAAACACTGATTCATATTAGCATTTTAAATGTCATGTTTTGCCATTTATAGGACAGAAACTCATCCGTGTTACTCATTGCATTTCTCAGACATCGTCTCCCTAATTTGCCTCATAATACATTCTCCAAGTCCCAAAAAAACATATGGGCCTTTTGTAAACTATGGCTTAAGGTTTGCGCTCAGATAAACTGGAGACTAAACACTGTAAATATATAAATAATCATTATTGTGTTCAGGCATCACCAAATTCAAACCTTTTATGTTGCACAAATTTGAATATAATATTTTCCTTATAGAGTCCGTGCAAATACACTGTAAAAAGCAAACAGTTGGAACAACTTAAATAAAATACTTCATTAAAACGCACAGTTTTCCTCATTCCAAAAATGTAACTTTGAGAAATCATTTGCAAAAGTTTCTAATGTAATTATGACCTAGTGTCCTGCAAATTTATATATAATATAACCATATCACATAATCTTATAGTTAATTCACTTGACCTAAAATGAGGCAATTGACTCCTCAAGCAGTGTAAAAGTGAAGTGATCACCAGGTAGAGTGACATGAGAGTTGCATGGCCCCTCATTGGTGGAGATCCCTTCATTGTGAAGAGTGTGCGGAGGACAGAAAGGTTCAGGACAGAAACAAAAGGCATCCAAAGCAAAGTGCTGACCGCAGCCGGGGTGTGTGAATCAGGGAGCCCCATTGAAGCGGCGTCTGTATAAATAGCCCCACAGATGCCTGAGCAGGAGACCGCGTGCTGGATTCCCTCAACGCACACAGCTCATTCTGTTAGGTAAGTCTGGTAAACCCCGTACCTATGCCAACTCGAAACCGGATAGTGATTAAACCAGCTTGGAACACCATAGTGAGCATTAATTAGGCAGACTTATCAAACAATGATCCACTGATACAATCAGACATGCTAAATTATAATTAAGATAGGGGAGGTTTTAATTAAGAGGTTTTAATTAGCAGACCTGAGTAATATAAGCCACTCGGTTTAATTGATACAACAGTGTTCAGGCTTGTCATACATGTCATTATTTATAACAAGCACTTGTCCTTTTTTTCTCACAGTAAAAACAAGTTAGTCTACCAACGCGTGAAACTTAACTTAGGCTGACTTGTTTTGACCCGGATTTCTTTTAGATGAACAGATGTGCTTGTTGTTATCAATGTGTGGGTTTTTTATCCTGCCCATCCTCCACTGTGATTGGACAGCTGATTGAAAAGTGACAGTGATGAACGTTTTAACCAAAGTTGAACATTTTAAAATTCTCGGCGTCCGGTGGGAAAATGCCATGGGTTCAGCTTTTCGTTACGACGCTCCCATTGAAAACAATTGAAAAAATGCTCTGGCCATTTGGGAAAAAACACCCACTAATTTTAGCATTTATTTATTTCTTTTTTTGGGTACACTGTAAAAAGAAATCCTGTAAAAAAAAACAGTAAACTACTGGCAGCTGTGGTTGCCAACATCATACCGTAACTAAACGGTGTGTTACTGTTTTTGTGTTAGAGTATATAGCTGTTAAATCAAAGTTTTATTCTGTAGCTAACAATACAGTATTTAGCTGTTAATTTCAAAAACAGTATTTTTACGGTATGATGCTGGCAACCACAGCTGCCAGTAGTTTACCGTTTTTTTACAGGATTATTTTTTACAGTGAGCAGTGTTGTGAACTTCTGACATGACTGTCTGTTTCCTGGCATGCAGGTCAGTCAGCGCTGATATATCTGCAACAATGGCTCTGACAAACCCTATGTCAATGCCCATGGGACCATGGAAGGTAGGCATATAGTGATTTAATTTTATTTCTAATTAATTAATTTTAATTTCCCTCATGTTTTTTCCAAACCTGAATGAGTTTCATTCTTCTGTTGAACACAAAAGAAGTTCAGAGATAATTTAAAGAAAAGATCATTTAAAGAGTGTTGGTAGCCAGACTTGATGGTAGCCATTGACTTCCATAGTATTTTTTTCCCACTACGGATGTCAATAGGGTCCATCAACTGTTTGATTACTATATATTCTTTAAAATATTTTTGTTTCTTCAATAAAAAAAATTATATATATATATATATATATATATATATTTTTTTTTATTTTTTTTGTGTGTGTGTTCAACAGAAGAAATGAACACAGGTTTAGAACAACCTGAGGGAGAGTAAGTGATTTCATTTTTAGGTGAACTATCCCATTAATTAAATCATGCTAAACAAAAGATACTGTTTCTTTCTTTCCCAGATTACCGTTTATGACCAGGAGCATTTCCAGGGCAGGCGTTGCGAGTTCACCGCTTGCTGCCAGAACATCATGGAGTTCGGCATGGAGACCGTCCGCTCCCTGAAAGTGGAGTGTGGCGCGTGAGTAAAAGCACACTTCTATGATTACCAAAGTAAATCTCTCTTCCTCTCTCCAACCCTTGTCCTAATTGCCTCTTGTGACTCTAGCTGGATAGGTTTTGAGCACTCTACCTTCAATGGTCAGCAGTTCATCCTGGAGAAGGGAGATTACCCATGCTGGGAGGCCTGGAGTGGAAGCAATGCCTATCGCATCGAGAGGCTGATGTCCTTCCGCCCCATCTGTTCTGCTGTGAGTGAGACCATCTGCACCAGAACACGAAATACACCCACCAGTAGACTTTCCGATCATCACTGTTTCTGAAAAGTGAGTGTAGATAGATGGCGTTAAAAAAGCAGGGCAAAACCAAGTGGATCACCATCTTTGTTGATCCTGGAACATCATTCTAATCAACCAATCAGATCTGAGGGACAAGTTTACAGTTTAAGTCAAGTTTAGACTTAAAACTAGAATTAGGTTCTTCAACACTGTAAAAAAATATTGTTGGATTAACTTAAAAAAAAAAGTAACCTGGCTGCCTTAAAAATGGAAAAATTGAGTTAATCCAATGAAGGTGATTGAATTAATCATCAGAAACGTAAAATATTATGTTATCTGAACTACATAAATTATTTAGGTTGATTTGACAAAAGAAATAATGTTGTGATTAAAAATCATGAAAATATTTTTTACAGTGTTAATAACCTATAATTTCCCTCTGATTTTAGGGATAAAGTTTTTGTTTGGGGGTACATTTTCGGACAGGAATGCAAAATCAGGCAGTATGAGAGAGGTATACTGATAATAAAAATTAAGGATATGCTCCATTCAGAATTAAATTGAGGAAAAATGTAATTTGAATTGAGCCAGCACACAGGTTCCAGTAAGCATAATTCAAATTACATTAAATTTTTCAATATGAATTGCCTATATACATGTAAGGGGCATTATCAAAAATTAATTATAAAGTCCAAAATATTTGCATATATATTTATATAAAAAAATGAAAATATGTTTGAAGTCATCTTTATTTATACATTTATTATTATTTTAATTATTTACAATTTACATACATCATATCATTCACAAAAGACATCTAAATTTGAATTAATTAAAAAAGCAATTTTAAATTAAAAATAAATGTTTGAAAAGCCAAAGATTATTTATTTTCTTACTCATTTTACGGAGCGTTATGGAAGAACATTTCCCAGAATGCAATTTCTTGTTCATTTTAAGTATTACACCGCAGTGCGATGCATGAAATTTCTTTAAATTGCACTGCAGTAAATTCCATTCCCATTTGCAATTTGGTTCATCATCCTGTGAGACGTGGCCACTGCCAGTTTAATTCAAGTTCCAAGTCATGAGCCGAAATGTTGTTCTTCATTCTGAAACAGATGCACAAGGATTCCCGTATGATGCTTTTCGAGTGTGAGAACATGGGTGGAAGGCAGTGGGAGGTGTGCGGTGACTACCCCTCTCTGCAGGCTATGGGATGGTGCAACAACGAGGTCGGCTCCATCCAAGTCATGAGTGGCGCGTGAGTACCATTGCTCCAATGGATTTTGATCGTCTGATTAACTGGTTAGGGTCCAAACAGTGGCTTGCATTCTGGCTTTTTGATCTGCATGTGAGAAAGGAGCGCGAGTGCTTCGGTTCGGGAGACGTTTGAGACCTCGTGTGCTCCATGGTAACATGCTGTGTTCCTATTTCTCTAGCTTTGTATGCTACCAGTATCCTGGTTACCGTGGTTACCAGTACATTATGGAGTGCGACTGCCACGGAGGCGAGTACAGGCACTACAGGGAGTACGGCTGCCACGCTCAGACCCCTCAGATCCAGTCTATCCGTAGGATCCAGCACTGAGAGGAGCCAGCTGTGTCCTTCCTCTCTTCTCCCTCCCGTCTTCTTCCTCCTGAGCCCTTAAATCCTCCACTTCCTCCATCCCTCCGTTTTCCAGCCATGCAAGACGGTTTGTTGACCACGACGGCTGGCTGGTACACTGGTGTTACACCAATGTAACAAGTCCACAGCACTTTTTTTACCCACTACACGAGGAAAGAAAGACAAACTATTGACGGCAGGAACGACGAGATAAAACCCGCAGAAGAAAAAGTCCTGTATGATTCCAGCCGGACGGACGTGGTGTGAAGCTGAGAGCGTTGCTCTACTTTCGTCATGACTTGATCATCATGATCGTAGCCATTGCAGTTTTCATGGTCAACATCTGTACGATTTTTGATGAATAAAGAACATGAGTATACAATTTGAGGAAACACAAAAACAGAATACTTGATATCAGCTGACTGTAGTGTGTGGATCTTTCCTGACCTTACATGAACATCAGGACTCTCACAGATTCAAGTCTCACAGATGAGCGTAAAATGAGAAGGTGGAATGAATTGTCTAAAATTAAATGAAGTGAAAAGATACAAGGTGTCAGAAGAATTTACAAGGACAGCCTTTTGTTCAGTCTATATTAACATAGCAAGACCTCTAAGTATTTGTGTTTTCAAAATTGTAATCCACTAAACTAAATTACCTTTTGGTTACTGACACATACAAAATTAAATTAAATTAAATTACGGTGAGTAAAGTGGATAGGTGATAATGTTAGACATTACAAATGTAACAAACACAACAAAAATTGGAGTTTTTATGTTTAATTTTTCAACATTATTGGGTAAAAAAAATATCTCTAAAATGCAGCTGTATTAGGGTGGAGACCCCCAGTGACCACAAGAGGGAACTAGAGGGTCCATAGAAATAATGATCTGAAATTATGAGCCATATTTTAACAGCAAAAAATTGAATCTTAACCTAACCTATACAGTGCAGCATATACATTTCTCTTAGTTTCGTGCAGTTATCATGTAAAAAACAAATAATTAAATATTTGGAAACATTCATTTATATTGTAGCCTAATATATTTATAAAATGTTACTCTTTATATTTGCAATTTAATGTAAAATTAAATAGCTGCATTTATATTTTAGGAAGTGGGTCTTTGGAAGAAGATCATCATATATCGGGGGCAAAAGTTTCATAAAACTGACAGCACTGGGTGTTTAAATGCCATTTTAAACAGCATCCTAGAGGGTGACATGGTGCTCTCCATTTAAAACTATTTTGAACTAAGTTTTCACATTTTAAACATACAATTTTTTATGACTTCATATTACATGCAATTGAGAGACTCTCTTTCTCTCTTTCGCTGCTCCAGCGGTATGATCTTATAGAAGCTTGTTTCCGCCACTGAATTAAAATAATTATAATAATTTGCGACTTTATATCTCATGACGTCAGAATTGTGAGAAATAAAGATGCAATTGCGAGATATAAAGTAGCAATTATAAGAAATAATGTCACAACTCTGAAAAAATAAGAACTGAGACTTTTTATCGCACAATTCTGACTTTTTTCCTCACAATTGTGAGTTTACATCTCGCAATTCTGACTTTATAACACATAATTGCGAGTTTATATCTCGAAATTCTGACATCTTGTTATAAGGCCAATTCTATTAAGGGGGGGGAAAAGACTAACTTTTCTCCTCAGAATAGTTTATCTGACAATTCTGACTTTATATCTCGCAATTCTGACTTAATAACATGCAATTGCAACTTTATATCAATCAATTCTGACTTTATATCTCTCAATTCTGATTTTATATCTTGCAATTCTGATGTAAACTCGCAATTGTGAGAAAAAAAGTCAAGAGTTGTGAGATAAAAAGTCGCAATTACCTTTTTTATTTTTCATTAAGTGACGGAAACAAGCTTCCATGCAGCTTTTGTATAGTTTGTGCCTTCCGTTTAATAATAACTTGAAACATAGCAAGCAGCTTCAGTAGCCTAATGAAAATATTTGTGTTGTCATAGAAACAAGAAAAAATATTTAAACAATTTAATAATCAATTAAAAGGGAATTTATTATACCTGTATATGATATTACACTGCACACACATCAGACCAGTGGTTTTGGAAACTGGATGGATGGATGATGCAGCAGCGGACGCCATCTTTTTTCGAGACCGGGCGGGATATCTTCTGAAATGGCAGTATGTGACAAAAGCAGTATGTCTGAATTAACAGTAGGCCTACTCATGAGGGAGTAGCCAAAAAGAACTCGGATGACCAACTTCTTCCAGGAAGATTCTGAGGTGTGCAAATGAAAAACACTTTACTATCCCATGAGGCCACGGGAGAGGATTTGAGAATGGCGGTGAAGCGACGCAACTGACGCTCGTAGGTCACGTGATTAGAGCAACATGGCGATGTACGTCCAGATTATTCACACTCATGGTATAAAATATACCTTCTTTTTTAGCCGTCGTGAATCACTTAATCAAGTACTCAAGAGAGGATGTGATTCAGACGCTGCCCAACAGTTCATTCATCGCGAGTCGCGACCCTCAGTGTATGGGTATTCAGTTATACACTCGTGGTTTCTAACACCACTACAAATGGCTTTCCCCTCATAAAGTGCCATAAACATGATGGCAATTTTTAACTTCTCGCTTTATTATGCAAGGTAACTCCAAATAAAAGCTAGAAGGTGAATAAACTCATTAAAATCATTATGACTAAATACAGCACCTAAAATACACTTTTCATTAATACAATTAATTTAATGGTCGAAAATGTTACGGACTTTTGCCAAGTAGGCCTAATTTACCCTTTAAACGGCAGTGGTTTAATCCATCGTTTTAGTTTGGCCCTGTGCAAACTAATTACTGATTAAGCCAAGTGGAATCTATTAGTGTCCCTAATTTTGATTCTAAGGGTTTAACTTGCAGACCAAACGAAGACCAATTTTGAAATGGCGCAACAAAAAAACTGACAATAAAACGACAAACAAAGGGTTATTTTTAAATGTCAAATGTTCGCAAACCACTACAAACGCGGCGCAATGCATATTCTGTGGCTCATTTTGCCGCACATTTTAATAGTTCCACACGAAACACTTGGTTTGAGACACACCAACAATGTGAATGAAGAGACATACTGGGGATATTACAACTATGCTGCCATGACCGACCGTCTTCAGAGTTTTTCTCTCAAATACTCGCATATCTGCCGCCTCGCGAGCATCGGACAGTCCGTCGAGGGAAGGGAGCTTTGGGTCATGAGAATAACAACGAATCCGAGTACGGACGAACCGGGCAAACCCAGGTTCAAGTATGTTGGAAACATTCACGGAGACGAGGCTTTATCAAGGCAGGTGTTAATGTATCTGATTGAGTACCTGTTGACTCAGTATGGCCGTGATGTGAGAGTGACGGAGCTGGTGAACCGAACGGACATCTATATACTGGCCAGCATGAATCCTGACGGATTTGAGCGCGCGTCGGAGGGAGACTGCACTGGAAGTGCCGAAGGCCGCGAGAACGCAAGACATTATGACCTCGACAAGAGTTTCCCAGACCAGGATAAGCCCTCCAGCAAGACTTCAGATGATACACCCGAGGTCACGGCTGTATTGAGATGGATTCTTGAGAAAAAGTAAGTTGGCCGTGTGGTTAAATATTTTATTCAAAGATTGTAGTCAATTGTAGTATGCATTAAAGGAGTAGTTCACTTTAAAAAAAAAAAAAAAAAACTTTTGCTGAAAATTTATTCACCCCCATGTCATCCAAGATGTCCACGTCTTTCTTTCTTAATTCGAAAAGAAATTAAGTTTTTTTTTTTTTTTTTGCTAAACATTCCAGGATTTTCTCCATATAATGGACTTCAATGGGAACCAAACGGTTCAAGGTCCAAATGAGCGTTTCAGTGCAAACTGTTCAAAGGGCTTTAAACGACACCAGAATGAATAAGGGTCTTATAAATATAAAAGTGAACAATTTCTTTAAGTCATTTTTTTATTGAAATCATTTTCCAATAGCCTCTCATAGTTTTCTAAAACTACAATTTTGTTATTTTAAATAAAATACAAATATTAGAGGGATAATGGTTACCTTAATGAAATAATTGTATTGAATCACTGACCGATAATTAAAAAAAAAAAAAAAAAAAAACGAGCCTGTTCGACCAAATGTTTGAGCACAGTAACTAGCCTATATTTTATTGAGAAATGATTGAGCCATCTCTACCATCTGTTTGAGTTATGTTATGCCATAAAAATACACCAGATGTCACAGTGTCAATCAACAACACAACAGCACTTGAAATTTTGTAAGGTAAGCATATTTTTTGATATATTAGCTGCACTGTAAGAGCCCTAACTTTACATTTTTTTTGTTTGGTGCCATGAAAAACGTAAGTATGTTTTTATTTATTTATTTATTTATTTATTTAAAAAAAAAAACATGCTCAACCAAATGGTTGATTTGGCACATAACCATCACCTTTTTGAGAATGGACTTTACAATGCACTATTAAAACTTGGTTGTAATTCAAGAATGCTTTAGAATATATACCTATATATTTTTTTAGTTTGGTCTTGTTTTAAAGAAAACACTCAGCAGATTAATGCTGAAGTAAAAGCACTTAAAAAAATGAAAGTATGAACAAGTTATGGAAGTTTTAAATTTACAGTAAATCAAATATACTGTACTTAATATTTTTTCTTTTATATAAAACATATATTTTACAAAATCAAAGCCATATATCTAACCAAGTTGTGTTCCAAATTTGAAGTTGATATCACAAAAATTGATATTTTGTTTGGTGGTTTGAGATTGTTGACTTTGTCGCCTTTTCAAGGTTCGTCTTGTCTGGTAGTCTACGTGTGGGCTTGGTGGGGGCCAGCTTCCCTTTTGATGACGACAGTACTTCTGCAAGCCCAGGCCTGATCGCCGATGAAGACCTATTTCGCCATATAGCACAAACCTACATTGAGAAGCATCCCATTATGAATATGGACAATCCTGACTGCCCTGGTGATCCTAACAAAAGCTCCGGAGATGGTATCACAAACTGTTGGACATAAGTCAGGTATTTTAACCAAGTGAAACTCTATTGATCGTTGGTTTGGTGTCGCAGGGGGAATGCAGGATTTCAACTACCTCAAAGGGAACTGTTTTGAAGTCACTTTTAAATTCAGCTGCTGCAAGTATCCACCAGCTTCTCAGCTTTACACCGAGTGGACCAACAACAAGGAAGCCCTTCTTGCCTACATACAGAAAGTGAGTTGATTGGGATGTTTAGCGTGTAGAATGGCATACTGCTTGTTCAACAAAACTCATGATTGCTATTAGATGTAAGCAGTAACTTCTTATGGATGCCAACACCTCATATGTGTAAAGAAAATGTATTTGCTGACAGTAGTAATGGGAGAAATGAGCTTTGAAAAGCTTCGAATCAATTCAACAAAAATGATTCAGTGTGTCGAAGCGTTGGAAACGCCACACGCTGGTGACCCCTGCTGGTCAGAACGGTGTAAATGCAACAACTCGGGCCAAACATGTATGAATAACCCTTTTACAAACCTATTGCAAATGCAATTTGCCTTACTGTAAGGTAAGCTTTTTTTTTTAACATATTAGCTACACTGTAAGAGCCCTAACTTTACAAAATTAATTATACTAATGTCTAATTAAAATGTATAAAACTGATCCGAGATCAGGTAAAGCGTTTGATAGATGCTCTGAGCCACTGCTTCAAAACCTTTACAAATACTTTGTTTCGAAAGTGCCCATCTCTAATTGACCGTTTCCTTCAAAATAACTTGATTCAGTCAAGTCAAATTGAGTCGTTTACTCACTTCAGTTCACTTCATTCTACATGAAGCATTTGAGGTGAGATAACATGTTTCCTTTGAGTGGAACTATTGTCCACAATTTAATTAAATTATTATTTTTAATGATATCAAATCTCATTTTACTTCTGTTTAAGGCTCATATTGGTGTGAGAGGTTTCGTAATGACCAGATCAGGCTTTGGTCTCCCGGATGCAACAATCTCTGTGTCTGGAATTGATCACAACATCACGAGCTGGACGTTTGGGGATTATTATCGCCTGCTGCTCCCTGGAAGATATGACATCACTGCTAGCTCACCTGGGTGATTATGTGTAGATGCTTAAAAGTAAAATGATGAGCTGGAATTAATCCATTAATGGAAATGTTCGTGTTTCCTCCAGGTACCTTTCAAATACTGTGAAGAATGTGCCGGTGATCGAAGGCAAAGCCACACTGCTAAACTTCACTCTTGAGAAACCGCTTGAGGAAATGTTAATGTTAGGTCACTCTGAACGACACACTAAAGATCTGAGCACACCAGGGCCTCCCTCCTCAAAATATCCAATCCAGTCTTTGGAATTCAAATATCATAGTTATGATCAAATGGAGATGATGTTGCAACTGTTTAGTGCTATCTATCCATCCATCACTTCTCTGAACTCTGTGGGACGGTCAGTGCAGGGCAGGAATCTTTATGTGATGGAGATTTCCACCAATCCTGGTGTTGATCAGCAAGGTGCAATTGCATACAGTCGCATTTTTATATTATTTATGTGTAACACACTAGGTTAATAATTTTCTTAACTCTTATGCACCCTCCTATGAATTAATTTGATCAGAAATAGAATACCTAAAAGCCTTTTTATACATAAATATATTTTCAAATGTAATTTTGTTCCTTTAACGGAAAAGCTGATTTTTTTACGGTTTCTGTCTTCAGTGTCCCATTATCCTTCAGAAATATTCTAATATGGTGATTTGCTGCTCAATTATTAATAAATAATTAATAATAAGATTTAATGATGACTAGACTGTACAAAAGAACAGCATTAATTTGAAATAGAAATATTTGGCAACATTGTCACTTTTGATCAATTTCATTTCAAAGTAATAATTTAAAAGGAATCAAAAGTACCAATTTCTTTTAAAATCTTAAAAATGTCTTGTAAGCTGACAAAAGTAATAGGAGAAATGAGCTTTGAAAGAGCTTCGAATCAATTCAACAAAAATGATTCAGTGTGTCGAAGCGTTGGAAACGCCACACGCTGGTGACCCCTGCTGGTCAGAACGGTGTAAATGCAACAACTCTGGCCAAACATGTATGAATAACCCTTTTACAAACCCATTGAAAATGCAACTTGCTATACTGTAAGGTAAACATTTTTTTTTTTACATATGATATTAGCTACACCGTAAGAGCCCTAACTTTTTTACATATTAGCTACACCGTAAGAGCCCTACAAAATTAATTATACTAATGTCTAATTTAAAAACCCCACATTTTTCAATGGTAGTGTATCATGTTATCAATACTGATAATTAGATATCTTGAGCAAAAAATTAGCACAAGGATCACGTGACACTGAGGAAAATTCATAGGAATAAATGGCATTTAAAAACATATTTAAACAGATTTTTAATTTTTTTCGTTAATTTTTTTTTTGCTGCATTTCTGATCAAATAAATGCAACTTTGGTAAGCAGGAGAGACTTTCAAAATATCCAAACCTTTGACTGCTAGTTTAGTTTACATTGATGCGTCCTCCCCTTACTTTAAGCAGGCAAACCAGAGGTCATGTTTGTGGGTAACCTGCATGGAAACGAGTTTATCGGCCGTGAGATTCTCCTAAACCTGGTTGAATACTTGTGCCGCAATTATGACAAAGATCCATTGGTCACGCGTCTGGTCAATAGCACAAGAATTCACGTCATGCCTTCCATGAACCCAGATGGGTATGAATTCGCGCTAAAAGGTACAAGCAAAATAAACTGGCAGGTTGTTTAATTGCTCTCTTCTGTATTTACACTGATTTTTTTTTTCTCGTAGCTCACAAGGAACGGGTCTCAGGAGACCAGAGTATTATTGGACGCAGTAACAGTCACCGTGTTGACCTGAATGCGAACTTCCCTGAACAGTCACAATCGAAGAACACTGTTGAAGCAGAAACTCAAGCTGTGATAAACTGGATCAAGGCCCATTCCTTTGTGCTGTCTGCAAGTATTCGTGGAGGTACAGAAAGAAAGTACAGAAAGTTTCTCAATGTTAATTAATATTTTTAAAACTGAACTGCCGTTGTTTTCTGCAGGGTTTAGGGGAGTCGTGTATCCGAGTTCGCTTGACTCCACGGATGAGAACATGTTTAAATCAGTCGCAGAAGCCTTTTATTTGGTGTGTGTTTTGGATGCTGTATATATCATGAATTGTTTCAAATTTAATTTTACTGACTCGCTTTATTGTTTCCAGCAATCTCAGGCTTTTCAAGAGCCCCAAGCTTGCGACGTGTCAAGAACCAGACAGAGAAAGCGCTCAAAGCAACGTCGTCCTGCGGTCACAGGTCAGACTGAAGCGTAATCGCTTATCAAAGTCATAATTAAAGAAAATATCTGTATTTACAATAGCCTTAATTCAGTATTTTCAGCCTCATTTCATACAGTCTTCAGTGATCCTTCAGAAATCATTCATGCTGATTTACATTTAATTATTTAGAAGGATCTTTTATCCAAAGCAACTTGCATCTGAGGAGAACAATAGAAGCAATCAGGGCAACGATATACAAGTGCTGTAGTACAGTTAAAACATTGCAAGGGTTTTTTTTTTATATCAGAAAAACATTTACTCCTTTAACATTTATTCCTGTGATCAAAGCTGAATTTACAGCATCATTACTCCAGTCTTCAGTGTCACATGATCCTACAGAAATTATTATAATATGATGCTCAAGAAACATTTATGATTATTATCCATGTTGAAAACAGTTTTTTTTTACATTTTTATTTCAGGATTCTTTGATGAATAGAAAGTTCAAAAGAACAGAATTGATCTGAAATGGAAAGCTTTTGTAACATTAAACACTAACATTCAAAAGTTTGGGGTCAGTAAGAATTTATTTTTTGTTTTTGAACATACTTTTATTTATCAAGGATGAGTTAAACTGATCAAAAGTTACAGTAAAAACATTTATAATGTTAGAAAAGATTATATTTTAAATAAATGCTGTTCTTTTAAACTTTCTATTCATCGTAGAATTTTGGGGGGGGAAATGGTACACGACTGTTTTCAACATTGAAAATAATAATTTATGTTTTTTGAGCATAAAATCAGCCTATTAGAATGATTTCTGAAGGATCATGTGACACTGAAAACTGATGTGTAATCCGCAACAGTAATGATGTTGAAAATTCAGCTTTCAAATTACTTTTTAAAATAGAAAACGGTCATTTTAAATAGTCATAATATTACCGTTTGTCATTTTTTTGTCATCAAATAAAGCAGCCTTGGTGAACAGAAGAGACTTCATTTAAAAACATAAATCTTACTGATCTAAAACTTTTGACCTTGATACTGACCCCAAATCATTATTTTATTACATTTTGTTCCAACATTGTTTTTGCCTTCTGCACACTGGTAGGAACTGATATGCTGACTTGGGCGTATCAAGGCACTGACACGTTAGCCGTTAGCATCGGCCTGAGCTGTGAGCTGCTCCCACCGGAGGATTCGCTCTCAGAATACTGGGAGAAGAATCACAAAGCGCTCTTACAGTTCATTCAGCAGGTGACTCATTTTTAATCATGTCGCATTGCATTTCCGATGAGCTAAACATGTGCATGGTTTATGTGATGTCCCGTATGTCAGGTTCATATGTTTGTGAGGGGTGTGGTGACTGATAGTCAGTCTGGAAAAGGCATCGCTAATGCCACGGTTGTGGTGGAAGGCTCAGGTCATCAAATCCGCACCAGCCGCACAGGCCAATACTGGAGACCCCTCGCTCCTGGTTCTTATCATCTCACAGCCTCTGCTCCAGAGTGAGCCCTTACCCTTCAACAGAAATCTCCCAGTTATAAAATGGGTCAGCCATTACATTTCTTGTGCTATTTCTATTCCCCCAGTTATACTCCGATGTCGGCATCCGTCCGGGTGTTGACGTCTCGGGTGGAGCAGGTGGACTTTAAGCTGACCAGAGATGCATTGCAGCCATCTAGCGTAGAACAGAAGGACTTTGAGAAACTGGTGGAGCAGCTTTTAGTCCCTGGCGGGCTGGATCGGATGGTCCGCGGCCTTCTACCTGCTCAGACCCTGGAGTACCGAACCTACAAGGAACGCTCCGAGTTCCTGAGAGGACTGACATTAACCTTCCCTCACATCACACGGCTGTACAGGTATGTAATCCTGAAGATGTGTCTTTATCAAGTGGTTGGCCGTGCTTGCTGAGCACTTGGAGAATGAGATGTTTTAGTACCCACCTGCCATACCAACCCACTCAGAACACCCTAGCCAAGCATCACGCACATTTTTGTAGTTATGTGATGCAAAATAAGTTCATTGAATGGAGATTTGATTAGAAAATGCCAAATATCGGCCGATAATATCGGTGTGGCTCTAAAATATCGGCATCGGCAGTAATAATAGCCGATAAATGAATATTTCAAAAATAAAAAAAACTGACGAATCACACTTCAACCATGTCATAAGTGTTGTCAAAAAGAGCAGGGAAAGGGATGAGCGAGCTGACATAATTATAAGGTACTGTAGCTTATAACTGTAAGGCAATGTAGGGACTAAGTGTTATTTAATTTATTAGAACTTTAAAATATTTTGATGTTCTGTTGTGACAATAGAAACAAGTTTCTTCTTAAAATGTATTATCATATTATTTCAGTTAAAACATAACTAATGTTATGGAAATCTGTTAATATTTTGTTGCGCGTTTCTGAAATAAGAATAATAATAATATCGGCCGATATATCGGATTTTAAAACCAACAAATATTTGTATCGGTATATCGGCCTTCAAAATCCTTTATCGGTCGGGCTCTAGTTTTGATGGAAAATATTGTGAAACTTCAAATGTCATTGTTTAAATCGTCACTTTTTTTTTTCTCTTGGGGTCAGTTTGGGTCAAAGCACTGAGTTCAGAACTATATGGGCCCTTGAGATCGCTGGCAATTTGAAGATGTCTCAACCTGCCGAGCCCAAGATCCGCTTTGTGGCCGGAGTCCATGGGGATGCGGCGGCAGGTCCAGAGCTACTGCTCGAGTTTGCTTCTGCTCTCTGCCTCAACTATCGCAGGAATCTCGCCATCACCAAGGCAAGCTTCACAAAACATTGTGTCCTCTTGTAAAAACAATGAAATATAGTAGTTTCTCTCACCTTATATTATTTCCAACACCAGCCCTGCGTTTGCTCACAGAAGTTGAACGGAAAGTTTCCAGAGGGAGTGCAAAAATGTGTATATGCATGTATGAGTGTATATGACTGATTCTGCAATGTTGTCACATTTTAACAATTTTTGGCTGGATTTTGCGAACAAAAAAGGTCCATTGTACCCCTTTTCCACCAAAAAAGAACTGGTTTGGAACTGGTGCTGGTTCAAAGTTGGTTCGGAGTTGGTTCAACTTGCGAACCGCTTCAGAACCTGTTTGTTTTTCCACTGACTAGAGCGCCCAGGGAACAACGTCGTTACGTCGCCATGCGTCTTAGCTAGAAACGCTTGCAAGTACAACATTACTTTCGGATTTTCTCTAACTTGTGTACCAAGAAAGCTTGGTTTAGAAAGAAAGGAGTAGTTCACTTTTGAAAACTTTTGCTGATAATTTACTCACCCGCATGTCATCCAAGATGTCCATGTCTTTCTTTCCTCAGTCGAAAAGAAATTAAGGTTTTTGATGAAAACATTCCAGGATTTTTCTCCATATAATGGACTTCAATGGGAACCAGACAGTTCAAGGTCCAAATGACAGTTTTAGTGCAGCTTCAAATGTCTTTAAACGACACCAGACGATGAATAAGGGTCTTATCATGCGAAACGATCGGTTATTTCAAAACTTATTCCAAAAATGTAACTTTTCTAAGGACAAATGCTAGCCTTGCTCTATTCTGTGAGGCGCGTTTGTAACGTCACGTAATACGTAATTACGTTCAAAAGGTCACGGGCGACGTAGCCGGAAATACAGAATCAAAATCGTCCGACATCGTTGTTTTACCTTTTAATTCCTTTTTTTGTAAACGGACTTTTGAACGTAATTACGTATTACGCAACGTTACAAACGTGCCTCACAGAATAGAGCAAGGCTAGCATTTGTCCTTAGAAAAGTTACATTTTTGGAATAAGTTTTGAAATAACCGATCGTTTCGCATGATAAGACCCTTATTCATCATCTGGAATCGTTTAAAGTCCTTTGAAGCTGCACTGAAACTGTCATTTGGACCTTGAACCGTTTGGTTCCCATTGAAGTCCATTATATGGAGAAAAATCCTGGAATGTTTTCATCAAAAACCTTAATTTCTTTTCGACTGAGGAAAGAAAGACATGGACATCTTGGATGACATGCGGGTGAGTAAATTATCAGCAAAAGTTTTTTCAAAAGTGAACTTATCCTTTAAAAACAACTTTTAATCTTTTCGATATGTAATTTTTTTCTGATAAGTTATGTACCCCTGTAATTGTGTCTTTTTTTCTTTCTTTCCATTTATTTGTTCTATATTGTGACTTTTCTTCTTTGCTTATAATGTCTTCAATAAAAAAAATTACAAAAATAGAAACGCTTGCGTTAACTTCAAGCACAACCATTACAAAGGCGGACTCCATCGTGTTTCTGCAAATGTTTCTCTTGGCTTTGCGATCCTTTATTATGGTCAGAAAAGATGTTTAGGACACATCTAAACCCTGACGTAAGCATGACGTGGTAAAAGAACAGTTCTAGTCTGGCCGAGAACCGGTTCTTTGGCTGTCGAAACACAAAAAAACTGGTTTGCACGCAGGCACCGGCTCCGAACCGGCTCTCAAAATGCTTTGGTGGAAAAGGGGCTTGTGAAAAGTTGAGCAACGTATGAAGCGCAACTCATGTAGAAGTCACTTTCAAACCAAAGATGATTTCTGTTGGTGAATCCAATCAATTTGTATGACCAAATTGAACATGTGAAATCTTCTTGGGGAACTCTTTTGGCCTTTCGCAAAACTCTTGATCACAGATCGAAACGACTGGATTTCGTCCATGTAATTTCGCAGTGGAATATTAAATGTAACCGGACCTTTAGGATTGGTCTGGTGTGCATTTACGATAGCGTTCATGTAGACGGCTTACTAGGTTTTGGGACGGAGTTTGTGTACCTGTCATCACTCCAGTTTTTGTGCCGTTCCTCTTAGCTGGTTGACCGGAGCAGGATCCTGATTCTCCCGTGTGTGAACCCTGATGGTAGGGAGCAGGCACTTGAAGGAGTCTGCTCTTCCAGTGTTGGGCACACCAATGCTCGTGGAATAGATCTGGATACTGATTTCTTCTATGGTCAGTCATTACTCTGCGTTGAAATGATGTCATTAACAAAATATTGTGTAATGTGTCAGTGAATATGACATTTGTATTTATACTTAGGCAATAAATCAGTGCAGCCAGAGACCCGTTCAGTGATGGATCTGATTTATGGAGGGGGTTTCTCTCTCTCAGTAGTGCTGGATGGAGGCTCTCTGTTGGCCACGTATCCATATGACAGACCTATTGAGCATGGTAACCAACAGCACAATATTTGTTTATATATGTTACTATTACCCATTCATTGTGTTGGATCCTAACTCCGCTTTTTTTTTTGGAAATAGGCTCATTTTACAACTCCCGCAGAGTTAGAAAATCGGCTGAATGGATTAGAAAACAGTACTGGGCGAGTTGTAAAATGAGCCTATTTCCAAAAAAAGTGGGTTAGTTCACCCAAAAATGAAAATTGTCAATAATGACTCTCCCTCATGTCGTCCCAAGCCCGTAAGACCTCCATTCATCTTCAGAACACAGTTTAAGATCGTTTAGATTTAGTCTGAGGGCTTTAATGACATCATTTTCATTTTTGGGTGAACTAACCCTTTTAATATTAAACTCTGTTATACTGTATAAACCTGCACAGTTCATAAATGAGTGATTGGGTTTATGATTTTCACCCAGAACAAAACGAGGAGACGTTGAGATATTTGGCTTCCTTGTATGCCAATAGTCATCCTTTCATGCACTTGGGTAACGTGAAATGTTCAAAAAAGTCAGGTAATGTTGAAAAGCAAAAAATTTACATAGCAAAATAATCCCAAAACATCAGGGGTGCCCAATCCTGCTCCTGGCGATCGACTGTCCTGCACAGTTCATCTCCAACCCTAATCAAACAGACCTGAATGTGATCCTAAAGACCTTAATTGGCTACTTCAGGTGTGTTTGATTAGGGTTTGAGATGAACTGTGCAGGACAGTCGATCGCCAGGAGCAGGATTGGGCACCCCTGCAAAACATGATATGAAGATGACTTCATCATTCTTTAACTCCACAGTGACAATCCCAGGAGGGATCCTGAAGGGTGCGGATTTCAGTTCTCACACTGGCAGTATGAAGGTATTGGATCATTTGAGATTGTCTGAATGGCTGATTTTTGTTTGTTTTTATTAGAGCCCGACCGATAAAGCATTTTGAAGGCCGATACCGATACAAATATTTTTGGGTTTTAAAATCCGATATTCCGATATATCGGCCGATATTTTATTTATTTATTTGAAACTGGACATGATAGTCACAAATTTTGTCATGCTTATTTGAGTTAAGAGAACTGATGGGGATGTCCTTTTAATTGTTATTCAAGCAATGTATGTCTCGTGACCAACTCAACGAGTGTTGCCAACAGGAACGGTGTAGAGTGCCCTCTGGTGGACAAACTATACAACTCCAACACTCATGACATGGTTCAAGCGTGTTTCGTCCTTTTTTATTTTATTTTTGAAATATTCGTTTATCCGCCATTATAACTGCCGATACCGATAGTTTGGAAAATGCCTAATATCGGCCGATAATATCGGTCTGCCGATATATCGGTCTGGCTCTAGTTTTTATGTTTTTAGATTGTTCTTGTCGTGATGTTTATCGCTTATGACTTGCTTGTTGGGACTCATTCATGTATTTAACACAATGTACATCAAATTATATGTATTCATTGATCCATTTTGGCCATGCTGGGCCCTGTTTACACCTGGTATCAAGGTCGATCGGATCACAAGCGGACGATACTAAATAAATTCGTAAACGGGGTCTAAAATGCTTTGCGCTTGTCTACTTTCAACCACTTCCAGAGGTGTTTAAAAACCCACTCAACCCGATTGCTTTCGTAGTGTAAACGCGCATGTGTTCGAACAGCCGCTTAAAGACCGCCTGCTCTCCGTCTACTGACCTAATGCGAAAAACGTTATAAGAACGGGATTTAAACTTTGTTGGCTGGAGACCCATGATTGGGCTTGGTTCGTTTTTCATCTTCAAAACATGAAAAATCATTCCTGATATCTAACACGCACTTACAGCATTTGGTGCGGTCTTGTGGCTGTCCGAGCCGAAACCAAAGCTCTAGCTCTCCGTATGTTTTTCCGTCGAGTTCATATGTAAATTGCATAACTGTTTAAAATGCAGAACTGTTTCAAATGATCAAGCGTTCGCTCTAGTTCACCAAAATGAAATCTGTCATTTAGCTCAGTTATCTTCTAATCTTTTACTCCAATCTTATTTTCTGCATATCTCTTCTTATGTCTTTTTTTAAAGAAACTACAAATGTTTCTCTTTCAGGACTTCAGTTTGGATGTGGGTGTTTGCCCTGAGATCAATGTGTACACTGGCTGTTGTTTGTTCCCACCTGAACGTCAGCTCTTCTCGATGTGGATGGAAAACCGAATGCCTCTTTTCCGCATGCTGCTGGAGGTGGACACGCTCGAACTAACTTCTCATCTTCTCAAAATTTAGCCAGACATATTTTCAAGCACCCCAAACTTACCGTATTTAAACCTATGTTTTCCTGAAGGTTCACAGAAGTCTGAGTGGTTTTGTGAGGGATAGTAAAGGCCACCCAGTGTCGGATGCTGTTGTGATGGTGAACGGCTCTGTGACTGTTCACGCAGACCGTCAGGGTCACTTCACCACTCTTGTGGCTCCAGGCACACTTCAGCTGCAGGTTCAGGCCCATGGATATCAGCAAGTGCTCCAGCAGGTGTGTTTTAGTAGCTAACGGTGTGTATGTGTGTGTATATATATATATATATACACATACATACATACATACATACAGATGAAATGATCCAAAATACATAATTGAGAAAATGCATAACCAGCCAGTGTTCAAAACTCTGTTTGCCTTAGCTTGATTTAAAGCGGTAAGCTTGTAATGTTTTTAACTCCAGTGGTACTGTAGTGTAATAAAAAATAAAATATTAAGCTGAAGCAGGTTAATATTAAGCAGGTTAAACTGCACACATTCTACAATTCTCTCATTCTCCGTCTGTGGTTTTAGGTGAATATATCCTCAGACAGAGTGACCAGTCCCATTGTGATTGCCTTCACAGCAGACAGGGCTCCCCTCAGCCGGGGAGTGTTTGTCATTGCCACAGGTAAATCTTAACACTTGTTCTAATTCCAGTGATCTCATTGGTCAAAAGAAGTTGATATTAAATGAGTAGCTATTATGCTTTTCTCCCTGAAATCCTCTATTGTAGTCTTAAAGGAGTAGTTCACTTTTCAAAAAACTTTTGCTGATAATTTACTCACCCCCATGTCATCCAAGATGTCCATGTCTTTCTTTCTTCAGTCGAAATGAAATTAAGGTTTTTGATGAAAACATTCCAGGATTTTTCTCCATATAATGGACTTCAGTGGGAACCAGACGGTTCAAGGTCCAAATGAGAGTTTCAGTACAAACTGCAAACTGTTCAAAGGGCTTTAAACGATTCCAGACGATGAATAAGGGTCTTATCAAGCGACACGATCGCTCTGTTCGCTCACGTTCGTGACTCTCCTGTTCGAACTCGTTCAACAAAATGAACAAATCTTTTTCCGAATCAATTCGTTCGTTTCTTTCGCCGAATGAACCAAATGACTCTGAAAAAGATTTGTTAATTTTGATGAACGAGTTCGAACAGGAGTGCGTTACAGAACAGAGCAAGGCGAGCGTTTGAGCTTATAAAACTTATTTACTTATTTATAAAACGAGTGATCGTTTCGCTTGATAAGACCCTTATTCATCATCTGGAATCGTTTAAAGCCCTTTGAACAGTTTGCAGTTTGTACTGAAACTCTCATTTGGACCTTGAACCGTTTGGGTCCCATTGAAGTCCATTATATGGAGAAAAATCCTGGAATGTTTTCATCAAAAACCTTAATTTCTTTTCGACTGAAGAAAGAAAGACATGGACATCTTGGATGACATGGGGGCGAGTAAATTATCAGCAAAAGTTTTTTCAAAAGTGAACTAATCCTTTAAAGGCACAAAATGTAAGATTTGTGGATTTAAAATAATGCAAAAACCACTATAAAAATGTTATATATTGATATAGTTGATTTGTGTACTTATGTTATCCCAAATGTTTCCAAGATGAGATAAATCCATTTACTATTTTACTTCTATGGAAACACCAAAGATGTTTTAATATATTATGTGTTCTATTAGACAGGTGAACAACTGTTTGGATACCTTTATCAGAAAACGAATTTTTGAGTTTTATAGCTCGACACGGTTTGTTTTATTGTTTGAATCTTTTGTTTTACCGCGAGTAACATGTTTGCATCATGCGTGTTACACTAGTTTTTTCGCGGCTAACATAGCATAGTCAAAGAGCTTTATTTGTAGTAACAGTAATACAGCATTTTCTTCACCATACAATTTTTTTTTTTATAAATTGCATGCTGTTTAGCAACAAAAGTCACCCAGCTTTTATTAATGTGATATTCTATTATCAATCTAGCTTACTGGAGTGTGCAACAAGTGTCTCATACCAGCCATTCAACACACTCGAGCGTATCTTTGTTATAAATTCAGGTCATAATAATTATGAGCTAAGCAATTTCTACTTGTCAAACTCCCTCTGAGTGAACTGATGAATGACTTGAATGAAAGGACTCCTATAAAAATGTCGTAGTAAACTGTCCTTTATCCTCGTTTAGCCTCTTTGATGAGCATCTTGATCTGCGCTCTCCTCATCTGGCACCTTCGCTCTGCCAAGTTCAGCCGCATTCGAGACGGGGTTCGTTGGTTGCGTCGCAAGAGGGGAGACCTCCAAATGGAGGCGATGGCTTCAGAGAAATCACCCTTGCGAGAGGAATTTCTGGATGAGAGCGAGAGTGAGGATGACCCGTTCTTTGTGGAGCCAAGATGAATGTACGGTCACAACGTTTAATAAAATGTCACTGTCTTTATGCTCAGTAAGTCAAATGACTTTCCCACTACATTCATTCATTCACTATGAATTTAATATAAATATATGCATTTACCAGTCTTGTTACAAGAGCCCGACCGATAAAGGATTTTGAAGGATACCGATACAAATATTTTTTGGTTTTAAAATCCGATATATCGGCCGATATTTATAAAAAATAAAAAAAAAATCAGAAACGCGCAACAAAACATTAACAGATTTCCTTAACATTAGCTATTTGTAGTTAATTATGAGTTTTAATTAAAATATGATAATGCATTTTAAAAAGAAACTTAAAAGATTGGCATGGGGTACTTTACATAAGATCATCTTTCGATGCAAATCAAACCAGCTATTAGGCTAACTGAAATAAAACCATGCCAATCTCTAGGTGTGGTGAATGGTGTGTGATGATGTGGGGATATTTTAATCCTAAAGGCCAAGGGAACTTTATCAGGATGCATATTATTCTGGATCCATGAAATAACTGGCTTTTAAAATAAAAATCTGCCTGACTCTATGGGAATTTAACATAGGGGGGCAATGACTTATGCACCCTGTATTTTAAGGGAAAAAAATTATTTATTTATGATACATTATTCATTCTCAAAGAACATTTGCGTCCTTAAAGGTTGGAGTTTTCCTCATTTTTCTAATTAAGGCATTAAAGGAACACTCCGACTTTTTGGGACTTTAGCCTATTCACCTTACCCCCCAGAGTTAGATAAGTCCATACATACCTTTTTCATCTCTGTGCGTGCTATAAGTCTGTTTGACGCACCCACCGCTAGCCTAGCTTAGCACAAAGACTGGATGTGAATGGTTGCAGCTTTCATACTAATCCAAATGAGTGACAAAATAACGCAAACGTTTTCCTATTTACATGTTGTGGTTTGTATAGTCACAGAGTGTGCAAATATCAAGGCCATATGAGACACAGACATCTTTTGACTGTATAAATACTATATTTTCTGAAGGGGAAGCACTGCTACTTGGGCAGAGTGATAACAATCACCTGAGACGCACCGTGACGAGGAGCAGAGAGTTCGCTTCGCTCAGCGTTGGAATAAAGAGTCAGCAATTACTAACGTTAGATAGAAAAGCATAGTTTATCATGGGTGTTTGCTTTATTGTATGAGCTGTGACAATAAACAGGGGAGACCAGGTAATACAGTACCATGTTTCATTGATTTCCAACCAAAAACGCACCCAGATTTATAAATATCACATGAATAAATAATTCTTATTACAGGAATCAATATATTTTAAATGCAATTTATTAGCTGAACCAAATGTATTCAACAGTAAATACATTTGCCTATATAATATACAGTATTGCATTACTATAGGATAGAATAAGGGGAAAGTAATAGCACAAATTGTTTTTGCACAATGAACTCACAGCCTATCGTACCCTTTTGCACGCTCAAGTTCGTTATTTCCATGGTTATTTCAAATTTAGGCTACTAGGCGCGCCGCGCAGGGTGCAAGTTCAACGCGGTAAACGCGCTCGTTTTTTTTCCCCAAGCGCGTCCGCACCGCATCAAGATAAAAACATATTCATACCCTAATCATATAATAGTGTCACTAACGTTACATTAGATCTGGCTAAAGGCACTGTTACAGTAGGTCATCTAAAAACATAACGGAACACTTACCTCAGCCGCAGGTGATCCACTTGTCCTGTCTGTGCTATCGATGGGATGGCCGTATCCTTCAGCACATTATGGTCCGTGTGGCAAATTCCATTTTTTCAAAATAGTCGTCCTTATTGAAATGTACCGAGCAAACATAATGTCCCTTGATAATCTTACTGCTAGGTGTGTTTGGATAAATATCCAGAGTAAGTTAGCCATTTCTTCATCCAGTCAGCGTTTTTAGTTGGAATTCTGTGAAACATGGTATTACCTCCCCTGTTTACAGTCGCAGCTATTTACAATAGAGCGAAAACCCATGACTCTAAACTACGCTTTTACTATTTATAAATTGCTGACTCTATTACCCAAACACCGAGCGAACTCTCCGCTCCTCACCACG
This sequence comes from Pimephales promelas, assembly GCF_988280905.1. Taxonomy (NCBI): domain Eukaryota; kingdom Metazoa; phylum Chordata; class Actinopteri; order Cypriniformes; family Leuciscidae; genus Pimephales; species Pimephales promelas. The sequence continues at coordinate 29,599,034 of NC_142787.1, forward strand.
GCGTGTCTCCGGTGATGCGGTTATTACGCCGTCATAGTAGCAGTGCTTCGCCTTCAGAGAATAGTTCCCAGGTTTTATACGGTTAAAAGATGTCTGTGTCTCATTTGACTTTGTTATTTGTACATTATGTGACTATACAAATCACAACATGTAAATAGGAAAGCGTTTGCGTTATTTTGCCACTCATTTGGATCAGTATGAAAGCTGCAACCAGTCACATCGAGTCTTTGTGCTAAGCTAGGCTAGCGGTGGGTGCGTCAAACAGACTTATAGCACGCACGGAGATGAAAAAGGTATGTATGGACTTATCTAACTCTGGGGGGTAAGGTGAATAGGCTAAAGTCCCAAAAAGTCAGAGTGTTCCTTTAAGATCAATATCCAAAAGATGATTTTTTTTTTTATTCCTCTTTTTAGGCAACTTTAGCATGGGTGTCCAAACTTATTCACATCACTGTATGTGGTGGACACATTACTTAAATGAAATGTGCACAGATAAACATTTTAAATATTGTAATATTCCAATGGGGGAAAAAACATGCAAGTTTTGATTTCATGGCGACATTAAAGCCTGCTTCTGCTCGACCCTAGAGACCAGAGCATGGGCTAATCTTGAATTTGGTTGTCACTCGGGGCCAGGGGGGGTGTTTCATCTGTACTGGGCCACAAGAACCCCCCAGCAAATGGTTCAGAGTGTAAGTGTTCACGATTCAGTTTGATTCATTTTGGCAAAGCGGTTTGACTGGCTCGATCTGAGTGATTTATTTGCGAATCTTTAATTCTAAACAGCTGATTGAGAAAACCCAAATTGATTGTTGAAATATTAGCAGAGAGAAATTATTCTGGTGTCAGTATAGTATTCCAATTGCCAAGGATTATCTATAATATTTTACTGGGGCACAGTAAAAACACAGGCTCATGTTCCAGTAAAGAGGGTCTAGTGAAGCCACTGTTAGACTCAAGTATATAACCGTATTTTGTTGCTGTGTGAACGTGGTCTGTAACCACAGAAATACCTGATATCATGGAGCAAAAGCAGACGAGCATCGATCACAATTTCTTAAGGAAGTGTTCAAATCTCGGATGGTACATTTAGATCGTTGGCTGTTGAGTGCTGGATCAGTCTGAGTATTCAGGAGGGAAGGAGCTGATGGAGAAGCTAAGTAATGCAGGGAGTCCCATCACACTCATTTCCTGTAAGTGGTACAGTGAGAGAGATGAGAGAGTACATGTGCTGCTAAGATGGTTTATGTGACCAGAAGATAAAACCATTTCAAAATTTTATTTAAAAAGTATATGGGATGGGATATAGCAACACTTCAACCTCGTTTCGGGATCTTATGATTCTGTGGCTTTATTGGCTCTCGCTAAAATTAATAAATCCTGCAAGCTCACGCTGTGTTCGCAGGATATGCAAGCTGAGGAATTCACTCTCTGTTCATGTTTAAGTGAAGCTCACAGCTGTCTATTACTCCTCCCACTGGGCTAACTGGGCCTTTCTGTCTGCAAGAGAAGTGCTATTGATTTGCTAAACTTCATTTGAGCGTGTCACAATCTGCTTAAACACTTTCTCCATGGGTCAGGAGCTCAATGCGGCGGGTGTTTGGTTCAAGTATAATAGTACAGTAGATATTGAAGATCTTTGAAGAGGGGAAGAATATCGAATGACCGTTTTAATAATCTCTTGAATGATAGTCACCATGAAATCAAAATGGACATTTCTTATTTCCTTATGGGATATTGCAGTATTTGTAATAAATGATTTATCAGTGCAAATTACTATTTTATTTTTTAATTCATGTGTCCTTTTATTCTTTAATCAAAATACTGTAACTTCCCCTCCCTTTTGGAGTGACATCTCTTCTCTGATAATGTGGGCGGGGCAACCTGTCACTCACATGATATCGACCAATAGCAAACCACAAACCATCCAATCGATTCCCTATGGACAAAATCAAGTTTTGAGAGACACACTAGTGAAGAAAAAACTACTGCAACTTTTAAGCTTTGTCTTGTTGCTATTTGCTTCAAGAAAAAAAAAAGAAATAATCCTATCTATTGAGATAACGTAGTGAGTGTGTTGCAAAATATATATATTAAGACTATAATATGGCTATATTTCTAAGTGTTGTGAATATAGCCTAACTATTTATATATATTATATTGTAAAGGGGGTCAAACACAGTATTAGTATGGTGTTCCTAATAATCTTTTAGGTATTTATATATATATATATATATATATATATATATATATATTAGGGATTTATTTACAAAATCAAGGGATATATTTACTGATATTTACTTTTATGTTAAATGCAATTAATCGTGAATAATCGATTTAACAACGCTAATATATATATATATATATACACATACAGTGTATATATATATAATCTTACATTAATTATAAATAAAATGAAACTGTCAGATTGCACATCAAATACTTAATTTTAGTGATATTTTGTACAAGATCATTCTAAAATATATTGCAATAAGCTAATTTATAAATAAGAATGATTGTGAAATGGTAACACTAAATACTTTATTAATTATCTCCAATCTGATTAAACTGGAGAAGGGAATGCAATATATTATAAAATGTGTTTTAGTATGTTTTAAAGGCAAATACTGTAATACACACTAGTACATAGCCTATATTGCTCTGTGATATTGGCCTCTGCATCGAACCCATTTACGAGCTTTTATCGTTCTAACTATCCCCATCTGAACACAGCCATTAGTGGAGGTTTAGATTATTTATGAGCCGGAAGAAAGCAGAAGTTCTGTGGGTTTGGAAAATAGATGCTTGCTATGCTATAAACATCTTTGTGTGCTAGACATCCCGCATCCGTGTCAAAACCAGGAACAACATCAAAAGACGTAAAACATAAAATAATATTAATTAGACTAATAATAATAACCTCCCTTTGAGGCCAATAATGAGTAAATGTAAAGACGAAAGGAATGCACTTATGTGACGAGGATATCAATTACCAGACGTGCTTCCTCTGATCTGCATTGCTCTGGCGGCTGGATGGCTGACGGCAGAACAGGATGTACTTCTTTAAATGAAATAACCACACCTCATTTTATCCTTGTAAAAACAGAATACATCATGTTTTTTTTTCTATGCGAATGGAAACAATCTGCAAAAATAACTTGAACTAAACAATTGAGTATATTCAGTTGAATTTATAACGTGCAAAAATATGGCACCGTTTTAGCTAATTTGCACAATTTGAATGCACCTGTCGTTTTGTTTTTTTCAGACATGCATGTGCTCTTGGTTGAATATAGCCCTTGTTCAGCCTCAATACATATTTTTTGTTATACCCAGCTCTTATACCTCCCTCTTTAAAGTCTTTATCCCTCTTTATAGATATACTTATATCTCCACTGCATACCTCCCTCTTGCATTCTTGCGATCTTACATATGGCTATGCATCAAAATGAATAAAAATACTTTAAGAATTCATCAGAATGACATAATGGTGAGTAAATAATGACAGAAAATTAATTTTTAGGTAAACTGTCCTTTTAAACAGATTACATAAAATGCAATGCATATTACAATAATTAAATGTGCTTTTGTATGCACCAGCTTCAGAACAGATGTCATATTCTCATTGCAACATGCATACATTAGCATAATGTACTATAGAATAAAAATAAATAAAAAAAAATGTAGTTTTAAATTTGCATAGGAATCATTCTTATTTGAAAGAGTTAAAATGTATGGAATTTAAAATTGTGCAGCTGATTGTTTTATGTAGAAAATAATACTGAAAATGCTTCTTTTTTTTAAGATTTATTGCAAAATTAATTTTGTGCTTAAACATCATAATCCAAAAAGCTTAATTTGCCAAAACAGAAAAAGAAATGGCTGAAAGCCATCAAGAGAAAAAAAAACTAAAAACAAATTTACTACTGTATATTACATAAATGTATAATCTAGCTTTGTTTTTTGAAAGTGTTCACATGGCATTTATCATTCATCTTCTTCGACTCCAATACCCGTTTACATCAATTTTGGATGTAGGATGTCCATGACTAGTCAATCTCTGGGAGAGAGAAAAGGAAATGAGAGACATTTAAGTGTGCAGAAGCAATTATCTCATTTCAACTTAGTTATGGACAATAGTTATATATTAGTATAGAATTCTGATTGTATTATTGACCGTTTTCATAGTTTTGAAGTTCGTGACGTGACGGTGCAGTGTGTGTAGAGAAAAAGAGAGGTGGTTTACCTGTAATCACCAGATAAAGGACTATTGCCAGACCCACAACAATGGAAACAACACTAAGCAACAAAGCAAGACGCCCAAGTCTTCTGCCCCCATCATAATCTTTTGCTTGTATCATGGACCGAGACTGAATTAAACAGAAAGAAAACCATAAATAAGTAAGCTTTATGATCAATTGAACAGTTGGTGGCCCCATGAGTCACATTATGAACTATCAGGCGCCCCAAGAGCCACAGCCCTAAACAGAAAATCAAACAAGTGTTTCTTCTTACTTTCTCTCTCTGCATTCTGAGTTATTACTGAAACTCTAAACGTAATTTAAACATTTAAATGCCACAAGTAACCTTATTTAAACGTTGGCAATACTCACCACGTGCGCGAAATAAAGCGCGAACAGGTTTATGGGAACGGCCGGGCAGAAGCAGGAGATCACGGCCACCCACATGAAGCTGCATGGCTCGCGCTCTCCGGGCGTGGGCGATGGCGCGCGGCTGAAACTGACCCGCGATGGGGAGCAGGGCACTGAGTAAATGTTTTCATCAGTCTGTTCGTTCTTGTCCGAGGCAAGAGACGCAACGAGGTGTGTATCAGAGGCGTTGTGGTTTAATTCTCTCTTCAGCCCTTTGTCTGAGATGTCAAGAAGTTTCTGAGTATCTCCGAAATCGGTGGACTGCAGCGCGGCGCTCTCGCGCAGGACTTGTGTCGCGTGACGGGCGTCCGTATTTATAGCCATCTCTTACAGAATAAATCTCCTTTGTGTAAAAACAACATAAAATTTAGCCTAAACTCTTACTAATTTGTCAGCATAAGATTTTATTTAATCAAACTGTTCGCAGAGCAGCTCGAGCACACCTATTATTGGACGTCCATCCACTTCATCAGTATTTACCACTCGCATCACTGTCTGGAGAAGTGAATCTAGACACTTGGAGTAAATCAAACAGTTTGCTTCGGGCATTTGTGAGGAGGACGCCCCACCGGCTCATCTGATTGGTGGACTGACTCACACACGCGCATCCTTTATTTATTTTTTTATTTGTTGTTGTTTTTTTTAAACGCTTGAATTGAAGAAAATAAACATTAACATAATACAACAATACTCGTCCTGCGTCCTTCAGTCCAGTTAAGTTCAAGCGCATCCCTTGGTCCCTTTTCATAGACTGATGACGCGATTAAACGGTTATCATCATCGTAAACCATCGTAAATTAAATTACCTTTGCATCCTAATACAAAAAAAACGAGTTAAAGTCCCCTTGAAATCAAAATTGAAGTTTTTTTTTTGTTTGATGTTATCCTATGGGTTATCCATAAGGTAGTGTGCTCCAAAACATTACATTTAGAAGATATAAGCATTCAAAATGTACCTATGTTTTATTTCTGCCAATCACCTGCACCTCAGCTTCTCATCAGATTCAAATGCTCTCTGAAGCGTCCCCCCGCCCCTAAATAGATGCTGAAGTCATTTATTAACATATTTACTAATTCTGAGATAGGGAAACGAATCAGACAGTAAATATACTTTCCATTGGAAACCTTCCAACTTTCTCTGTTGAAATCTATGGGTTCGCTGTGTCCATTTCTTTTACTGTCTATGGAGATAACCCCACTATTTAGGCCTAGTAATGTATAGCATTCCTATGAAAAATAAACGTTTAGTTTAACCTTTCAGTTAAAAGCTCGATTTTACATGTGATTCTATCTTGTCTGAAATTGTCAGTGTGATTTTGTTTACAGACAGATATAGCAAAACCTACACAGACATTTTTAATAAAGAATTCACAAAAATAGTCTAATTTAAGCTGTTTTTAAAATCAACCCTGTTGATATAAACGCTTATGTGCTTACATAATTTCAATTAGTTTGGGGTACAAATATAAATTTTAGTGATTGCAATTTCAAAACACCGCTTCGAATCCACGACTCTTTTGTCCTGAATCAATGGTTCGGAGCGTGTATCACGTGATTTCAGTAAACCAGGCTTCATTACGTCATAGCTGTTTCGAAATTTCAGTATTATGATATGACAATGACGATAATTGCTGAAGGGTTTTTTTTTTTGTTGTTGTTGTTGTTGTTTCTTTTCAAGCATGTAATAATAACTAAAAAAACAAAAACAAAAAAACCCTCAAATTTCAATGGTTCACCGCTGGGGGGCGATGACTTCTGCCAACCCATGAATCATGATTATGAGTCGTCACTGAAAACCAATTAACAAGTATTTGTTGGTTTTACCTGATCTCTGATCAGTTTTATACATTTGTAGACGTTTTAATCAGTATAATCAAAATTAATAATGGTAGTTAATAGTCTCGTATTGCCCTGTTGAGCTGAGCCATTCAACAAACCCTGACGATTGATAAAATAGACACTTGATAATCTAATATGATTAGATAATTGCATTTGAAATATTTTACTTTTAAATAAAAAAAATTGCAACAGATTTGTCAAAGGTGTTTAGGTTTTTATGCATGTTTGGCCTGAGTTTTTTGTTGCATTACACTGTTCTGGCCACTAGGGGTCACCGTAGTGTCGGTGTTTCACGAAGCCTCGATCTGCCCACCAATAATAAATTGTGACTGTGTGAATCAAAGTAGCTCATGAAATTTATATTAATATATATGCCGATTCATCATTTAGACAAGCAAAACAAACATTTTAAACTTTAATGTCATTACCAAATCCATTTTGGGGACTATTACCAAGTCATTTGTAACATTCCACTAAAAAAGCAAAGTCAGTGAAGTCAACACACATCTGGCACTAATCATTACCAAAAGCCACACTCTCCCTCAGAAAAAAAAATAAAAATCCTCATAATATTCCTAATAAACAATGGCTTTGAGTCAGCCTGTTGAAGCCAGACAGTGATTCAGTGGTCTCCGTGCATCACTAATGCTGCTGCCTGAACCACAAATCATTCAGATGTAGTATGTGCACTGTACCCTTATCCCATGTTCAAACAGATTCAAAATTGTGAGCTAATGTGAATGAGACAATAAGCACCATGGTAACTAGAGACTTCAGTTTATTGGACACATGCAAGTTCCCCCTTTAGTTGTATGGCTGGAGCCAGCAGCTGTTGCAAAGGCTAAAATGTACAGAATATTATTTTTAATGATGGCTGTCATGCAAAATATCCAGAATACTTCAAATATATATTATAAAACTCATTTTTCAGTTAGTTTAATATTACTCTCCTCCAAAAACTGAAATAAGTTTAAGAAAAAAAAAACATCCTGAATTTCCAGCTTGGTAACATTTACCAAACATTTATTGACTATTTATTTTTTCACTAAGAAATATTTTCTCCTTCAACATAAAATATCATCCATCAAATATCTACAAACAGAGATGATCCAGAATCCACAGCAGTCTCAAAATGAAGTGGTGCATGCTGGGTAGAGCTGACCACAACAGTTCTTCAGCTGGCAGCTTTAGCGTCAGGACAGGCTCATAAAGTTTGCCAGGGAAGAACTGCGGTAGGTCAGCCAATATTCATTCATCAGAATCCACTACAATCCTAGAAGATAAAAACATTATTTACTTTTCACAAATAATGCAAGATATGTTCCACTAACACACATTTGTCATGAGCAGTTTTCCTTCATGTTCTCCCTGTAATTACAGCATGCATGAGGAGAACGCGTCACATCAGTCATTTCCTGTGACAGAACAAAGAACCATCAAAATGAAAAACACTTCACTGGTTCAATAAGAAGAAAGGCCAGCTTGTCCTGAGTGTTTCTGACCAGTTCACGGGTCAGTGCAATATCATTTTGAATATTTTTCAATTCAGTAAAATGTTATGCCTTTCAAACGTAATGTAAAATACGTGATACATTTGGTTGAAATGAACTTGTTGAACATTAATTTATGGTATTATGTTTTTGTTTTCATAACTATGTAATTTCCCGGTATTATTGTTACTTTACTTAAGTAGATTAAAGAGTTCAAAAAAAATTAAATCATTAAAAAATAAACACAATTAAAATGCATTACTATTTAATAAGTAAAATCTATATAAATAAGTAAAATCTATAATATATTTTACTATATATATATATATATAAGGTCTGTGCAAAAATTAATTGCGATTAAAAAAATTGCGACATCCAAAATAAAATTCTGTGTTTACATAATATATTTGTGTGTGCTTTATATAATTATTTTGTATATATAAACACACACATGCATGTATATATTTAAGAAAATGTGTTATTCATCTATAAAATATTTATATAACATAGATTATGTATTTATAAATATATACAGAATTTAAGCGCAAATAATTCTTAAATATATGCATGCATAGGTATTTATATATACAAAATAATTATATACAGCACAAACACATATATATTATGTAAACAGTAAACAGACTTTTATTTTGGATGCGATTAATCGCAATTACCTTTTGCACAGCCCTAATATAGATATTTATTTTTAGGGTTTTAAATAATTTTTTTTTTAGAATTAGGGTAAGCAACCATTTCTACTGTTAAGGGCTGATTAATATTAAATATTACGAATATTTAGTCTAAGCTCATGTAATAGTGTTCGTTCACCCAAACATATATTATCTCATAATTTACTTAGACTCATGTCATTCCAAACCTGTATGACTTTTTTTTGTTTTTGTTCGTTCTTACAATGAAAGTCAATGGTCACCAAATATGGCTGGCTAACAACATTCTTCAAAATGTTTTCTTTTGTGCTCAGTCAGTCAGTCAGCCGTACAGGTTTAGAACATGCAGTTAAATGACAATATTAGATTACAATACCCCTTTAAGCTTAACTACAATTGAATCTTATTTGACATCATGGAACTTGTAGGTAAGAAATTGACATTTATACTTTAAGATTCCCATTATTTATGGGCTCTAGTGGTTTCAGTCAGTGCATCTGAACAATTTCATGTTCCTTCCACATAAGCGGCTGCACATTTGTGAAGCATCACTGAATTTAATCGAACGCAACAATTTTGGCAATCATGATGCTCGAGTTTCACAAAGAACGCCTGTCATTCCCAACAAGAAATGCTGAGATAAACTCGCAGAACATTCCAGTTTACATACATTTCCCATCGCACAAGGAAATAAATAAGTGGCATGCTGAATCATGCTAACTACGACAAAGATTTAGGTTTCTCGCACTTTCCATCTTGCTTCCCTCCCTCCCTGAGCTGCGTTTGGTAATCATCTACCATTCTTTCTCAGTTCTCCGTGTCCCTCGTTCATTCATTCCACCCTCCCCCATCCAGCAAGCCGGCGCAGACACGCAGACATGAATCAGCAGGCATTCGGGGTGGAGGCCAGAGGACAAGGTAAGGCCTTGAGAGCACATTTCAGACATAATGTCTATGATCTATGATGCACAGAACAATCACAAACACGATAAACAGTTTGAATATTACGCATAACTCAAATGTTTCATTCTCACGTTGGCAGCTTGAAGGCACAATTCACCAAAAAAAAAAAATCATCATTTACTCACCCCATGTCTTTTGAAACCCATATGATTTTTATTCATCTGTGGAACACAAAACAAGATCTTTATAAGAACGACCATGCTTCCCCTTTCCATATAATGAGATTAAATGGTGACCATTTTATTAAAACTTAAGACTTTCAGTCTGTCATGCACACTTTGAGGTTGGTCCCCATCCACTTACATTATTTCAAACAGAGCAGCATGAACATTCTACAAAATATCACCTTTTGTGTTTCCATATAACTATTAAAGATAATCTGTAAGGTGTTTAAAGATAACCACCTACTCTAAACCAAACCGACGGCGTTAAAAGCAAATGCGCGATAAAAACACATTTACTAAAGCAACCAGGCCATCTTTTATTGCGACTCGTTTTGTACCATGCGAGAGCAAGTTTACAATGTTAGAAAAGACATATGGAGCTGGTTATGTGATAAACATCAGGCACTATGGTAAAAGTAAAAGCTGCACGATTCATTATTAAAAGATCGTGATTCCGATTAAAACACCTACGTGATGTTATTCCTAAATGATTCAATGATTCGCCTTGTGTATTAAACCGTGGATGAAGTAAAATCATTACAGAAGTATCGAGATAAGTTTATAGCTCAGATTCAGTCTACAGAAGCCTTTTGAAAGTAACTTTGCGCTTGAAATAAAGATTGTGTCATTATATCGTTTCACCAGTAGGTGGCAACTTAAATGTATTTGTCATTCGAGATTCATTCAAAAAAACACTGTTTCATCCAGCAATAAAACAATTTTTTTTTTTTAATAATTCCTACAAATAAAACCTTATTAAATAATAGCAATTAAGATTTGACAGAACCTCTAGTAAACTCCTTATTTGGTTTAGTAGTCTGTTCAAAATCTGACATGGGAAAATCGTGATAAAACAAAAAAATTGAGATTCAATATATCCAGAATCGAGCAGCTCTAGAAAAACTGTTTTGAGGTCATAATATAGTCTTGTGTAATTCTTTATTAACCAATAATCTGCCCATGTAATCATAATTTGTGTGAAAAGGAATACAATTTTTTAGTGCCTCAAATTTAAAATTTTGTGAATTTTATTTATACAAAAATAATGAGTTTTGCAAAAAAAAATTCATGACATGACTAGTTTGTGGCCTCTACTCTTTGTAACAAAATCAGTTAATTATTTCTAGTATTAGTTCTTATTAGTGTGTAATATATATATATATATATATATATATATATATATATCTCAAAACTTTGGACTCACTACATGCTATATGAATCACCTAAATGAAATGAATAGTTGATTTCAGATAAAGAAATATGCAGGGGAGTCGCAACAGGACTAGCAAATTAGCCTAAAAGAACTGTACTGACAGTGTTTGAATATCTGAACACGCTCGTCTCGTTCCCCTGTCACCAGTCGATCTATTGATCTGGTCTGGGTGTACACAAGCTGCAGTGCGTGAATGGAAAAGGGAAACATTAAGGTCAGCTCGCTACTGCTAAGTGCTAACACACTAGCCTACATTGTTAATACAAAAAGTGTCTTCTGGTACCAAGACGTGTTCGACCCTCGGTATCTAAAGCGTTCGCACAAGAACAAACAATTAAATTGCTTATCTTCAGCCAACATGATCAGTAGGCATACACAAGCATACAGTTAAACTCTTACTTTGTGCTAATGCTGATATCTTTCCTCAGGGCTGACAAAGTGATATCTATGAGCACACAAAGGACTGAATCAGTTAGTGTGTGCGTGAACTGAGGAACAGGGTGGGAAGATTTATCCATTGCTCTTTGCCGTTTAAGGGCGGAAAGAAACACTCACATCGCACTGCAAAGCCCGAGGCTGAATCAGATGTGACCGAGTACTGACTTGCCATGGATTTTGCAGATAGGGCAAATGGTGGCCATTTTAATGCACTGCCCTCAATACAGAAACATGCCTTGTGTATTTAAAAACGTGTATTCCTTTTCATCCAAGAAAAGATCAGTTAAGGTCTTTGAATGCGAATAATTATCTTGCTTGATGGCATCTCATCATAATAACCATTATGGTGCACACGTACTTCACCATTGAGATCATCCATATAAAGAAATGTGGTTGCGTCAATTTTTTATTACAGATGATGATTCAGATCCACAACAGGGTGAAGTACAGCCCGGGTCTATAACCTGATTCCTCATACATGAGAAAAAGGCAGCCAAGTTTGCTCTCTGTACCTGCATTATGGTACTGTGACTTTCAGACGAGCTGTCTATTTTTAGACGCCTGGTTAAAAAGTGTTGACTTGCTATACTAACCTAGCAGAAAATAAAACCAATAATATAGAGCCACAGATACATAAATGTCACGTAGAGCGTCTTGTCAAGGTCTTTTGCTGATATGCTTCGTCAGAGTGACGTCTTGGAAAATACTCAGCATTTGAGGCCTGCTCTGCTCTCTACATGTCTATGTTTTAAATATAGCTTAAAAACAACGTTCTTATGTAGATTTCATTGACAAACAACAAAAAATAAAATAAAATGGTGAACCATTCCAGTACATTCATTGACATTCAAAGGTTATTGCATTACCAAGAACAAGTTGAAGGTAACTAACTTATAGTATCACAGGATAAAAAGGGCACATATTATGCAATGATTACTACTATAAATACAATTCTGTTAGACTAATAATAATATGTATATGTATGTGTTATACTTAAAATACACAAAAAACTACAGTATTGAGTATGTGACGTATTAAAACATTATATATAGGCCTATATAGTTTGTTACGTCACTTCCTAACCAGCAAAACCGATTGTAACGTCAAATTTCGAGCACAATCTGCTACATAGATTTCCTCATCAGAGGTGAATGAATTACATAAGAAATGTTCTTACCCAACCAAATGAGGAAACACACTTTAGCAGACACGTTGGCATCTATGCAGCAATAAAAAAAGGACTGACGTGATTGTACTGAATAACTATCTTATATTTGCTCAACATGTCTTTGGATTACATTTTTCTTGAAATAACTTTACAAACACACACACAGATTACACTGACACCGGCTTGCGTCCTCGAGTTAAGGCTTTAGTAGGCTGGAAGTTTGGCCGGTATAATGGAATGAAACTTATGTAATGACCTCCGCCCGGCGTCCAACATATTCGATGATGGCCTGTTCTAATATTATAGCTAATCTTTCGGGGGTTTTTTATGGCGAAAAGAAAAAGCGTTCGTAACGTTATACCCCAGAAGCGGATTTTTTCAGCCCCACCTAAGTGAACTGCCTCGCCTTTCCCCGAAGCGAATAAAGCTGTTTTATCTCGAAGCAGGCTGCGGATTAGATTCACTACGGATCTGTGGGTAATGTCTGAAAAGTTGATGGATTCAAACGCTCACCTCGCATGTAAAGAGATTCCTACGTTTTCTCCTCTCGCTCTCACGTTTACCGGCGTCTGCGATCAGCTGGCAAAGGGAGTGACGCGATTAGTAACAGCTGGCCACTGGATCTGCGACGTCAAGGGTTCGCTATGACGACTGACTTCCGTAGATTATGACTGACTTCAACTTCAGCCAACGGTAAGCCTCGACTCACAAGACAGGGGGCGGGACTAAACCGGTTCCAACCAATTAAAACGTCTCCTGCTCATAGACGATTCGTTTTTTTAGCCAATCATCTGTACATGTAAAAGTTTACTTAACCGCCCCCAAAGTTATTTTATTCTATTTTATTTTCACTTTACACAAAGTTATTTTATTCTATTTCATTTTCACTTTTTCGCTTTACATATTTCACTTTAAATATGTACTTCATTAAAGTCAATATTTTTTTTAGAGATTTGGAGTTACTAGAGGCTTCAAAAGTGGCTTGTATGCGAAATTTTGCAAACAAAACAAGTGTTTATTTATTAATTGTTTTTAAAAAATGTATATAACAAACCAATATTTATAGTGCCACAAAGGTCTGCGTCTGTTAATAAAATGTCATTTAAAAAATGTTTGGATGGTAGTTCTCTTTATGGTTCCCTTCTGTAACCTTTATTGCTGTCACTAAGTTTGGCTGCTCAGCACTGATGGCCTTGTTGAGCCAAAAGCAGATATGTATTTATTCTTTCGTATACAGTTGAATAAAATTAGTGATGATTAAATATATTATGCGTGTTGTTACTCCATTGCAAGTGCTCTTATGGTCTATAAATGTGGAAAATATAAAACCGTTGGCTTTTCCCCCATTCCCTTTGGGCACATGGGAGGAGTTCGGTTTCCATGGAGATGCGTCATCACGCTCAAACGACCTTCACTTTGATAGAACGCCGAGTTCTGTCGTTTATGGCTGTTGATGAAATAATATCTCTTTTTAATGCTCATTAAAACGAAATTTGTATTTAAAGTATATTCAAAGTCTTTACAAGCAATGTTCTCGTTTTAAAGTGCTGGGAAAGCCGCGAGTAATGGCTTCGTTAAGAGAAAAACGGATTAAAGGTGCTTCTCAAACAACAAACACGCGGCAGGAGATTTCAGATAAAAAGGGATTTCACGTCCCACCTTTGACTGCCACAATGAAAGAGAGCAAAAAGAAAAGGAAAGACACAACAAAGGAGAAAAAGAAGTCGAGGAATTGTATCAACCAAACTAAGGATTCAGGTAAGGAGTTGGTTTTAAAAACTGAACCTGGTCATTGATGCAATAAATGCTAAGCAAGTAACGTTAGCTAATGGAAAACATGATAAAGTTTTTTGCTTTTAGTATGAATATGTTTGCCTTTAAGCCTCTTGAACCACAGCCTTTGAGGTGGTGACCATAGACCTCTATTATATGACTAACAGACAAGTACGGTTTGACCTAAAAATATCACATCCCCTCACACCAGTTTGTGCATACACATCCCTTTAAGGATGTTTAGGTATTTTTTTGGTACTCAATGCACAGGAATGGTAATTTTTCAGGGCTACCAATGAAATAATATATATTTTTATCCATCCTCCCTCCAGAGAAACTACAGACAGAGCAGTGGACCAACGGAGAGATAAGTGATGCTCAGGGCAAAGGTCATGCCAAAGCCAAAGAACGAAAGAGCAGCAAATCCAAAAACCCCAAGGTAGTATCAGAAGTGGCTTTGGCTCCAACTGAGGAGGACAAATCTGATCTGACCCACCCTGGACAGGACAGCTTGAGGTGGGAAGGAGCTCTGGAAGACCCCATTGCAGAGGCCCAGCGGCTGGAGGTCTACAGAGCAAATCGCCGTAAGCGTTACATGGCATCAATAACACTCACACAGACTCAAACACCTCAAAATGAAATACACAAAACAACCCTGGAGTTTTAACATGAAGAACTTTGTCTTATTATCAGTCTACTATCATGTGCAGAGTCTGAACAGGTTGTGGGTATTTTTTGGTGTTATTAATAACATAACTGTAGTTGGAAAGTTCTTTAGGCCTGAATAAGGATGGAGGCCTAGTGCATTATATTGTGCCTATATTGATCATTGGTTTTGTTACCACTTTTCATGCATCATAAAGCTGTTCAGTTCATGTAGTCGGCCATCTCCTGAATCATTTTACAATACATTGAAATAGAAAAGAGTTATTTTAAGCTTTGGTTAGCATGAGAGACTTCTTTCAAAAACATTAAAGCACCTTGAATACGTATATTCTCACACTCTTGAATCAAACAAAACACTATAATTGATGAAAGTAACAAAGTCTAAACCAGAAAAACATAATACTTTATTGCTTTTTAGGGGTTACAGATGTTTATGAGCATTACTAACATGTGCTGTATTTAAAAAAAAAAAAAAAAAACAAGACCATGAATGAGGAACAGTGACTAAAACTGCCCAACCAGTGCAAATGATACACTGGTTTTGCAGCACATTGTAATGTTTGTTCTGATATAAATAACCTTGTGCGTGACTGTCTTCTGACTATTATCATGGCGGCGACTACATTCAAACAATTCATTAATCTAAAACGGTCATGATAACATTATAAACTCTAAAATATGGTTGCCATCCTGTGTTCACATCTGGTGTTGGGAAAGGACCTCTTAACCCCCCTGGACCTCTTAGTTTAAGGGGTCACACTTGGCTCCTTCTCGGTCAAAAGTGACTGAAGCCTAAAAATCAATGTAATATATTTGTTTAATAATATTTTTGATTATTATTTACAATTTTGAGGGGATTTTATGATAGTATGCAATATTTATAAAATATTCTCGTGAGCTATTTTTTCCCATTAGAATATATACATATATATATATATATTACAAATATTTCATTTTTTATTATTTTTCAATAAATGCAATATTTCACATTTAAATAGAGTGAATGCTTTTAAAATCCTTAAAAAAAATATATAGTACCATCTGGATGCGTTAAAAATTAAAATAAACCACCTGTATCGCTCCGTATAAATAGACAGAGGTTGTTTTTTTAGATAATTTATTAGTTTTATTAGGTTTTGCATTTAGATACATATATTTAGATATTTTAAAAGAACTTTGTCAAAGTTTAGATATTTTTTGTTAGATAAGTGTCAGGTTTTGCATTATGATTACAATCAATCATTACAATTTTTGTTATTTAGTAACAAAAACTAACAAAATAAGGAATGGATAGCAATGATTCTTTATTGCTGTGTGTTTTTTTTTTCTGATCAGTGGCTGATTTGTAGTTTGTTCCACTGAAAGATTCTCTGAGTTTTCCTATTTCACATTAATTTCCAATGTCGGCCATTTCTGACCGACGAAGGAGCCACGCGTGAAGAATCATGTTCGTGATTTTTTTTGTGTGTGTGTGTGTATTTTTACATAGCTAATGCGGCAAATGTCACCAAGTGTCATCCCATTTCGATGAAGAAATTGTTTTTTTGTTGTAAAATTCAAAACGTAAAAATGTTCGGACTTTTCTGAACGAAGAGGCCTAGAGGGTTAAAGGAGTAGTTCACTTTTAAAAAAAAACTTTTGCTGATAATTTACTCACCACCATGTCATCCAAGATGTCCATGTCTTTCTTTCTTCAGTCGAAAAGAAATTAAGGTTTTTGATGAAAACATTCCAGCATTTTTCTCCATATAATGGACTTCAATGGGAACCAAACGTTTCAAGGTCCAAAAGACAGTTTCAGTGCAAACTGTTCAAAGGGCTTTAAACGATTCCAGATGATGAATAAGGGTCTTATCAAGCAAAACGATCGCTCATTTAATAAATAAATAACAAAGTTTAAGTTTTATAAACTCAAATGGTCGCCTTGCTCTGTTCTGTGATGCACGTTCGTGACTCTCCTGTTCAATCTCATTCATCAAAATGAACAAATCTTTTTTCGTGTCATTTGATTCATTCAACGAACAAAATGAACAAGTTGACTCGGGAAAAGATTCGTTCATTTTGATAAACGAGTTCGAACAGGAGAGTAAATTATCAGCAAAAGTTTTTTAAAAAGTGAACTACTCCTTTAAAGGGCTCCTTTCTTTGCATGATTTCAGAAATGCATTAGAACTGCAACATGCTTCCTGATAGAAAAACCGGACCAACATGGAAGTCATAACAATAAAAGTGATATTGTGCTTATCAGCAATATCAGTCTGTACATAATGACAAAATGTCAAGTATAGTAAAGCTTCTTCTCACCTTCCTTTTGTGCATATTATGGATAACTGCTCTGTCTCAATAATAGCAATAACATGTGTGTGTGTGTGTGTGTGTGTGTGTATAAAAACTATAGGCAGACCACCTAGTGTACTTGATAAAAGGATCTTTTCAATTCTCTGCGACAGCTTCTTTCGTTCTAAGCCCTATTTCATGGCCCACATTTCACCTCCAGATTTGGACTGTCGTATATGACCCATATATCTCTGCACAAATTCTTGCTGATAAGAACAGAAGTGAATTATGAGGATTTGGAAGCAAAAAACTGGGTTGCGTGGTAGACGAGATAGAGAATAAGAGGCGATATAAGAGAGCGGCTCAGCATTTCTTTTGTAATATGCCCTTTTGTAACATGTGTCCCCAGTTCTATTATATATACTCCCGCTTTTGTGACCGCCATCACATTCAGCATCCATCGCTCTGTGTTCATCTAATCCTCCTAAGCGCTATGATTGGATGTGCGCTCAGTGACTGTCTGTTTTTCCACTACCCATGCTTCGTTTCACAGCTTGATAAACAACTACGCCACCTAGACGCATCAAGCACACAGTATGCCAATAGCGACTGTACTTAAGAATCTACTTTTCCATTAGTAAATAATATACAAACCTACGGAGGCGTATTGCATTCACTTGAAGAAAAAAAATCTACTCCGTTTTTCTGAATTAACGAGTTAATTTTTCATGAGAAAAAAAAATTTGCTCTGTTTTTCTGAATTAATGAGTTAATTTTTCATGAGAAAATAAATTTTTGCTCTGTTTTTCTGAATTAATGAGTTAATTTTTCATGAGAAAAAATTTTTTTGCTCTGTTTTTCTGAATTAATGAGTTAATTTTTCATGAGAAAAAAAATTTGCTCTGTTTTTCTGAATTAATGAGTTAATTTTTCATGAGAAAATTTATTTTTGCTGTTTTTCTGAATTAACTCATTAATTCAGAAAAACAGAGCAAAAAAACTAATAATTCCATTAAAAATTAACTCCTTAATTCAGAAAAACAGAGCAAAAAATTTTTTCTCATGAAAAATTAACTCATTAATTCAGAAAAACAGAGCAAAATTTTTTTTCTCATGAAAAATTAACTCGTTAATTCAGAAAAACAGAGTAGATTTTTTTTCTTCAAGTGAATGCAATACGCTTCCGTACAAACCAGATACGGAAAAAAAAAATCATCTTTCATAAGCTAAATGTTATCTTAATGAATAATAATAATATACGATTGAAGCATTGTGTTCATATTCAGTATTGAAAAAATGTGCGTCTGACCGGTCATTGGAACTGCAGCAAGAACAGAATAAAAGCTTCGTTTAGCCACACTTGGGTAGTGGGTTTCCTCTCTGAATATCCATGTTCAAATGGCAAACTCTCTGTGAACTGAGTCGAAAGCTCTTTAAGGGACATACTGTAATGTAGTGGCCTTTAGAAATGTTACAAAAACATATTCTGAGCAAAGGCATGATTGGATGGGATGGACTGTGGACAGAATGGCTGAATTCTGATCATTCTGAGTTCAAACTGTTGTCAGTGGTCACATGGGCGGCAGCTGCAGCCAGCTAATGTCATCTGACCTATAACAGAAAATGTAAAAACATTAACAATACATTAGAGCTCTGACAGTATGTGGTCGCATTTAGAACCAAGCATGAAATGAATCGTTCATTAAATGTTTCAAAAATTGGACTCTCACATTAGAAAAATCCATATCAGTTGCATAGAAAAAGTAACTCTTTTAATCTCCATACACTCTCAGAAAAAAGGTACAACAGCTGTCACTGGGGCTGTACCTTTCGAAAGGTAAACTTTTTTAGGTGCTAATATGAACATTTTAGGCGCTAATATGAACATTTTAGGCGCTAATATGAACATTTTAGGCGCTATTGTGAACATTTTAGGTGCTAGTGTGTACATTTAGTTGCTAATATGTACATTCAGGTGCTAATATGTACATTTTAGGTGCTAATATGAACATTTTAGGCACTAATATGAACATTTTAGGTGCTAATGTGAACATTTTAGGCGCTAATGTGTACATTTAGTTGCTAATATGTACATTTAGGCGCTAATATGAACATTTTAGGCGCTAATATGAACATTTTAGGCGCTAATATGAACATTTTAGGCGCTATTGTGAACATTTTAGGTGCTAGTGTGTAGGCTACATTTAGTTGCTAATATGTACATTCAGGTGCTAATATGTACATTTTAGGTGCTAATATGAACATTTTAGGCACTAATATGAACATTTTAGGTGCTAATGTGAACATTTTAGGCGCTAATGTGTACATTTAGTTGCTAATATGTACATTTAGGTGCTAATATGAACATTTTAGGCACTAATATGAACATTTTAGGCGCTAATGTGAACATTTTAGGTGCTATTATGTACATTTAGTTGCTAATATGAACATTTTAGGTGCTGTTATGTACATTTAGGTGTTAATATGTACATTTTAGGTGCTATTATTTACATTTTAGGTGCTAAAATGTACCATTAAGGTACCAATATGCACCCTTAGGTACAAAAGTGTACCTTTTGAAAAGGTATATCCACAGAGACAGCTTTTGGACCTTTTTTCTGAGAGTGCATACTTATGAAATACTTACCACCCTTATTATAATAAGGGTGGTGCCCATAGATATCCATAATAAAGGCTAGATGTCTCGTCTACACTGCTGGCCAATGGAGGTCGTCGTCCTCACCTGGCAGCCATCTTGTCACAGGCAGCTCGCTCACTCGTAACATTGTGTTTCAATGGTGCATGTACTTTTTAAATAACCATAACAGATTTTCAAATGGTTTGTTTTGTTATAAACGTCAAAGATGTAGTTATGACACTGCATACTTATGAATAATAAGTGTATAAATAAATAAATAATCAACCAGAATTACATCCACGTTAATAACGTACCAAAGCGTTTGTAGTTCCGTCAAGATTTCAACGAGATAAGAGCATTTGTGTTCGTGCTGATCTTACATCAAGAACCACAGAGCCCGCCAGAAAGCTTGCCTGTGACAAGATGGCCGCCGGTGATAACGATAGAGACTCTGCCATAAGACATCTAGCCTTTATTATGGTTCAGTAAATGTCTGACCATTGGAACGAACCAAAAAAAACTAGAAAATCACATTCATGACGATTTTATTTCCGTTAGACCTTTGCAGTACATTGACGCTTATGCATTAAAGAGGAGGGGGTTTCATGATGTGGCTCTATTAACGCATTCATTCCAATGAATTGCCTTAGCCAAGGCGACATTAAGTGTATATATCTATGCTTTACGCCTACTATTCAGACTCTACATACTGCTTTTCGTCAACTTTAGTATATAGTGAGAAAGAATGTGATTTCGGATGCAGCCATTGTTCAGGTGAGCATAATGTTTTGGCTCATCTGTGTATACTACTATAGTGATTTGTGTAAAAAAAATAAAAAGTAAACTAAACAATAATGAAATACTAACATTCTTTGTTGATTGCCAAACAAAAATAGAACCCAGAAGGAGCTGCTAACCAGCCAAGACCGTATCAGTTGTTTAGAATGATGAAAAAAATGAAAGATGAATAAATTGTGTGCACTGAATTTGAGTTCTCACTCACTCTGCTTCCGCCTTTGTTATCACTCTTCCTTCTGCCAACCTTTCTGCCACAACAGAGACAGCCGGTTCAACATTCAATCCTGCTGCCGCCACCACCTCACCATGCCTGTTTTTAAGTACAAAGCCGATATTTCACACTTGAAAGAGAAAACGGCTATAAAGACTTCTTACAAGCTTCTTACTTGAGGTAAAGTGCCAAAAACTTCATGTTCTCAAATTTGCCTTTCAGCACCAACTCAGTGTATCCCTCCCCATAACCTGTGCAAAATGAAAAAAAAAAATTTTTTTAGCTTACCTCAAGGGCATCCAAGATGTAGGTTTCTTTGTTTCCACAGTAGTTTCAATTTTGATATTTTTAGGTCAAACCGTTCGTGTCTGTCAGTCATATAATGGAGGTCTATGGTCACCACCTCAAAGAGCATGCACAGAGAAGTCCAAATTAAACATGATTTAATAACTTGTAAATGTAAGTACACATTAATGGCCTAAGACACGAAATGAGCAGTTTGTGTGAGAAAACGAACAGTATTTATATTGTTTTTACCACAGCCATAAAGCTCCCGCGCCCTCAGATCGCGTGGACGTGGCTGTGGTTACAGGAGGTAAAAACAATATAAATATTGTTTGTTTTTTTCACACAAACCGCTCGTTTCGTGTCTTAGGCCATCAATGTGTACTTCCATTTACGAGTCATTAAATCATGTTTAATTTGGACTTGAGGTGGTGACCATAGACCTCCATTATATGACTGACAGACAAGAACGGTTTGACCTAAAAATATCAAAATTGAAACTACTGCGGAAACAAAGACACCTACATCTTGGATGCCCTTGAGGTAAGCTAAAACATACCAAAAATTTATTTCAAAGTGAACTATCCCTTTAAGAACATAATTACATACAAATACTCATATTTTACAATCCTTAAAGTATGTCAGGCATGTAAGTAAAAGGCTGTACCCGTGTAACGAATGGTTCTCCCTAGCAGGACGGTCCAATAGAATGGCACAGAGTTTAGCTCCACCTCCCTGTGCAACATGCTGAGGGCTGCGATCCTTCCTAATAAGGCAAATGTTATAATGGTGTCAAAGCAACGTTTCTTTTCATGCTTGTAATTAAAGACTACTTGTAGTGATGCAACAAAATAATTTTTTACTCAAGTTTTCATTCAGCCAAAAACCAAAACTGGTAACGAAGTTTTGGAACTTAAATTTGAGTAATTGTTTAGGGTGTCCGGTGTCATTTCCCTGTTATAGCTTATCCATTTACGCTAACACAGTAAAACGCGTCTTTGAACAGTTTGATTCAATGAATTTCCATCAGTGAACCAAAATATTCTGCAGGAGCACAAATTTTCAGTGCTTTGTGGAGCATAAACCAAAAGTTCACGTTTTGGCCGGTCCATCACTATTAAAGTCTGTTTAGCTTTCCGGTGTCTTTATGCGAATGCACTTCGACCAAATGACCAGATGTACACATCTAAAAATGTTTGATTACCATGTGCCTGCGCTATCTGCCAGTGGCCGATGGACACTTTCTGGCCTTTTGCCATTTTGAGAGGAAAGCAGGTCAGATCTCCTGCGCAGTAGACGTCTGTTACGTTGGTCCTCATGTACTAGACAGACAGGGACACAATTGACGAGTTTGGAAGTGTAGGGAGATTATTTAAACTCATAAAATCATAATAGTCATAAACACTCACCTCATCCACAATGACAAAGTTCTTCGAGTCCATATTTATCGGACTCCCTTTCAAAAACTCTGAATTGGGATTGACACCTTGTATTGAGATAATAGGGAGACGAGAGCAGAAAAATTGTTGTTCCAGTTATTTTAATTGAAGTAGCACTTTGTTCTCACTAGTTCGACTGTACATACCAATTCCAACTATTAACACATCAGCTTCAATTTTAATACCGCTCTTCAGTTTCACCGCCTTGACCTGCGGAAAAACATGCAAGTCATCATAATAAACTGGATGAAAAATTCAGTAACACTTCATTTCATTAGTGTCCCTGTTTCATGTACTTACTATAGTAATAACAGTAAATGCTAACCCTAACTCTTAAAGGGATAGTTCACTTTGAAATTAATTTTTTAGTATGTTTTAGCTTACTTCAAAGGCATCCAAAATGTAGGTGTCTTTGTTTCCACAGTAGTTTCAATTTTGATATTTTTAGGTCAAACCGTTCTTAATGGAGGTCTATGGTCACCACCTGAAAGAGCATGCACAGAGAAGTCCAAATTAACCATGATTTAATGACTCGTTAATGTAAGTACACATTGATGGCCTAAGACACGAAACGAGCGGTTTGTGTGAGAAAACAAACAGTATTTATATAGTTTTACCTCTTGTAACCACAGCCACGTTCAAGTGATCTGAGAGCGCGGGCGCTTTGTTGCTGTGGTAACAAGAGGTAAAAACGATATAAATTCTGTTCGTTTTCTCACACAATCTTATGCCATCAATGTGTACTTACATTTACAAATCATTAAATCGTGTTTAATTTGGACTTCTCTGTGCATGCTTTTTCAGGTGGTGACCATAGACCTCCATTATATGACTGACAGACAAGAACGCTTTGACCTAAAAAACAAAAACAAAATTGAAACTACTGCGGAAACAGAGAGGTAAGCTAAAACATACCAAAAATGAATTTCAAAGTGAACTTTAAGTGCATGTTGTTAATGTAATATAACTCACTACTTGTTTGTATAAGGCAGCGGCTATTTACACAAAGTTTGATGACAATACAGGTTAGTGTTACACTGTAAAAAGGACACCTTAAAATAAAGTATAACAAAAGTGATGCCATCATCCAGTTAAATTGTTCTTGATAATCTATTTCAGTTAATTAACCTCCAATGGAACGGACTTATGTTGTTTAAAAAAAAACAAGTTGACATTACCCTCCTATTTTCGCCTTGGATCTCTGCGACAGCGTCATTCATGTAGAACGTCACCCCTCTCTCTTCCAACATCTCAAAGAACAAGCAAAACAGAATAAGCGGGTCATCATAAAGCAGATAAAACACATATAGAAATAATGAGATGGTTGTATTGGCCCTTATCACATACCATCATGGTGACCTTCCCTATTTCGGGGCCCAGAGTCTTCTGATAAGGGAGTTCACTGCTTCCAATGACTGTGACACTACTGGCCATATCTATCATATACGCCGCTACTTCCATGCCTTCAATGAAACATATCCATCATATGTAATCACCCTCACCATAGTGAACTGATAACATTAGCCGTACAGATGTGCTGGGGAGAGTGTGTTGAGTGTGTGTACCAATGAAGGAAGTGCCTACGACGACTGCCCTGCAGCCCATACAGGTGTAATGGATGCTCCTGGCATCCTCCGGTGTTTCCAGCATCAGCACGTTTTCCAGATCTGCACCTGGGCAGTCCAGGCATTTTGCTCTGAAAAAACAAAGATCAAGCCGTGTGTGTTGATGAAAGTTGACTAAATGATGAAAGTAATCCTGTATCTAGACATGTAAAATGTCGATACTATACCTGCATCCTGTTGAAATAAGGATTTGGTCATAGCACTGGGTTAAGCCATCATCAAATGTCACTGTTTTCTTGTTCGTATCTATCGATGAAGCCTGCACAGAGAAAAACTCTGAGAGATCATATGTCTCTTGTGGTAGAAATGAGAAAGAACACAAGATTCACTCTCACCTCTTTTTTCAGCCAGACCTCAATTTCGTGTTTGTGGAAAAAATCCATTCTTCTCATTAAGAGACTTTCGCTCTCAGCGTCCATTACCTAAATCAAGATTAAACTTTAAAAATAAAACAATGTAAAAAATAGGGCTGTGCAAAAATCGATTGCGATTAATCGCATCCAAAATAAAAGTCTGTGTTTACATAATATATTTGTGTGTGCTCTATATAATTATTTTGTATATATAAATACCTATGCATGTATATATTTATTTAAGAATTATTTGCGCTTAAATTCTGTATATATATATATATATATATAAATACATAATCTATATTATATAAATATAAATATTTTATATATGAATAACACATTTTCTTAAATATATACATGCATGTGTGTGTATTTATATATACAAAATAATTATATACAGCACACACAAATATATTATGTAAACACAGACTTTTATTTTGGATGCGATTAATCGCAATTAATTTTTGCACAGCCCTAATAAATAAATAAAAATGATGTATATATATAATATGTGCTGTGATGGCAAAGCTCAGTCTTCAGTGTCACATGATCCTTCAGAAATCCTTATGATATGCTGATTTGCTGCTCAAGAAACAATTATTTTATTATTATCAATGTTATCTGTATCTGTGGAAAAAGATTTCCAAAACAATCAGCATATTCTTATTTAATACTGAACATTTGCGCCAGTAAACACGTCATCAGAGACGAGAAGAGGGAGGGACGTTATTTCGATTAAAGATTACGAGGGTGCATTCATTTTTATTTTATTTTTTAAGATAAAATGATGCGCACAGGTAAATCATTAATAATAAATACTGCAATATTCCATAACAAATGTCAATTGTTATTTCAGTTTGTGTGTTTTTGAGTCTTGTTAACATTTAACATTTTCTTTCAGTTTTCAAACATCTTGTGCCTTGCCTTACCTTACTGAGTCTGGTTTTGTCATAAGGAAGGAGATCGTCTCTAGATACCATAATAATCCTGCCGCCATAGTTTTCTTGCCGTAGTGTCTCAGCACACATCAAAGAGGCTGCGCCTGTGCTCAACAACACACACCAGTATCCAATAACATTAAAGGAGTAGTTCACTTTAAAAAAAAAACTTTTGCTGATAATTTACTCACCCCCATGTCATCCAAGATGTCCATGTCTTTCTTTCTTCAGTTGAAAAGAAATTAAGGTTTTTGATGAAAACATTACAGGATGGACTTCAATGGGAACCAAACGGTTCAAGGTCCAAAAGACAGTTTCAGTGCAAACTACAAACTGTTCAAAGGGCTTTAAACGATTCCAGACGATGAATAAGGGTCTTATCAAGTGAAACGATCGCTCATTTAATAAATAAATAACAAAGTTTAAGTTTTATAAGCTCAAATGCTCGCCTTGCTCTGTTCTATGACACACATTCGTGACTCTCCTGTTCAAACTCGTTCATCAAAATAAACAAATCTTTTCCGAGTCAACTCGTTCATTTTGTTTGTTGAATGAACCAAATGTAGCGATAAAAGATGTGTTCATTTTGATGAACGAGTTCGAACAGGACAAGTCACACAGAACAGCAAGGCGACCATTTGAACTTATAAAACTTAAACTTTGTTATTTATGTATTAAATGAGCGATCGTTTCGCTTGATAAGACCCTTATTCATCGTCTGGAATCGTTTAAAGCCCTTTGAACAGTTTGCACTGAAACTTTCTTTTGGACCTTGAACCGTTTGGTTCCCATTGAAGTGCATTATATGGAGAAAAATCCTGGTATGTTTTCATAATTTCTTTTCGAAAGAAGAAAGAAAGACATGGACATCTTGGATGACATGGGGGTGAGTAAATTATCAGCAAAAGTTTGTTTAAAAGTGAACTACAAATAAAGGAAATCTGTATGAGACATTTTTCTCTCACCTCCTCCTAGGAGCACCACAGTATGTAACACATCTGGATCTCTGGCCCCCATCCATTTTATACGTTTAGGCTGACCCTGAATCTGCACAGAGAGATTTTTATTTACATTTTACTGTGAGAAGTGTATTTTGGTTTTGGTTTCATTCATTTTATGCGGAAGATAAAATGTCTATATGAAGGTACTTTACCCTTTTCTTTACAGACACATAAACTTTCTTGTTTTCGACTTTAACCTGTCAAGAAAAAATCTGATTAAATCATTTCAAAATGTTAGCATGTACAGTAACGCTCAATATTTTGAATGTATAATAAATTATCTATGAATCATATTTAAATGATTTATGTTTAGCAGTACAAAAGTGTATTTTAGTTCTGTGTGTATTGATCTATATCCCAGTGCCTTGTAGCAGGGCAGACAGTCAGTCCCAGGATACTCCTCCAAGTCACCAGTCTTCACATTGAAACAGGAACCATGCCAAGGACAGCGGACCCTGTGGCCCGACAGAACCCCTGCATAGGAACAGGAACACCCCCTGTAGTGACGCTTCACCTCTCACGTGTTATTTATATACAGACACAAGTCAGTTGCACCAAACTCGATTTGGTAATGCGCTACCTTTGCTCAGTGGCGCGCCATAGTGTGTGCATTGGTTACTGATGGCACTGTACATCCCGTCACAGCGTACCAGCAAAACATTGTGCTCACCCACCTCAACCTCCATCATTCTAGATCACAAGAACAACACAGTCAAAAATCGTGGCTTTATACGACACAAAATACAAAAATACAGCTATAAAAGCAAACCTGATGTATCCTAGTGTAAATGTTTCCCATTTGAATGTTCTTTCATGAATAAATATGTATATTATAAATATAATGCACATGAACATGACATTTCTATGGGACCTACTCTCCATCTCTGAGATCTGACTCGTCACATACGACATCTGTCACCTCTTCCTCTGGATCCAAACCAGCCATTAAACCTATAATCATCAATGCCACATGATATCACAATGATTTCAACCACACCACATTATGAATTAGATTGTGAAATGTCACCCAAATAAAGTAACCTGAAACCCTGGTCCACACTCTTGCTCAAAAAATAAAATAAAAAACAATACTAAAGTAAAATATGATTGGATGCTTACCTGATTTTTTCTCAGACATCACAGATTGACCAGTAAGAGTAGACTTTCTCCAGTAATTTATTTTTAAACTATCCTTTCTGTCGACAGCTGTCACACAATCAAACTCTTGGGACGGCTGTCATGACCGTAATGATCGGTTCACAAGCCCCTAATCCAGGAGACCATTCATGTCCTTTAGACATTTCATCATTCGGATGCTCCAACTCACTCATGAAGTTGGTTACTCCAAAAAAAAAAAAAAAAGAGGTCAAATTTAGAGTTTTGTGGGTGGAAAAGGAAAATTGAGTTTTTTCAAAAGCATAAAGTGTTTCCAAAGGATTGCGTAGAGTGTATAGAGGGTATTTAGTAGTAAAAGAGCAATGCCATTTGTTGTGGTGTGACAACAGAAGAGAGAACGGCTGAGCAAGCAGCACGCCACAATAGACATGTGCATAGGGCAAAGTGCGTGACTCTGCACCTCTCTCTGAAACACTGACGCTCGTGCTGCTCATTTGCTCCTTTCAAGATACAATTGATATTAGTAGGTTTATATTGACAAATTGAAAGGCTACACTATATTTACTATCAAGTGATCCAGTCATTCACAGCTAAATCAACATCGTGGATCAAAGTTGAAACCAACATTTAGCTCTCAGAAAAAAAGGTGCAAAGCTGTCACTGGGGCAGTGTACACAATCTACTAATATGTACACTTCAATTACCTTTATATTTAGAGGTAAATACGGTACAAAGATGTAACTTTTCAGCTTTTGTACCTTAGGGTACTGCATCTGCTCCAGTTACCTTTCTTTCTGAGATATTGTAATACACTCTAAACAATGGGGTGTTTTTACCCAAATTTGGGTCAAATATGTACAAACCCAAATGTTGGGTTAAAACTTTCACTTTCAACTGTACATTTTTTTTTTATTTCATTTTTAACCCAACATTTGGGTTTGTACATATTTGACCCAAATTTGGGTTGAAACAACCTAGCATCTTACTTGTACAGATCTATCATTTATGAGAATTTTTTTTTTTTTTCCATTTTAGCATTAACTATTTTGCATTAAATGTGGAAACAACAACTGGCATTATTTCAGCTGTAGTTTCTGATAGAGTATACAGTGAAATTCTTTATTTTTCCAGGTAAATAAATATGGTATACAATTTGTTATGAGTTTTGTCTTTGCAAAAACTGATATACCCTAATGAGATGTAGGGATTGATATGGCAGATGGCTATGGCTAACTAACCCTTTCGTGTCCCTGACGCACTGTTTTGGTGGCGATGCTAAGCACTGGAGGTGTCCTGCATCCTTCATCTACTCAGTCAAACCGTAAGTATCATCATATTGTGATGTTCCACCTGCATGTTTATATATCATTGACAGTAACGCGGTGCAGTGATTTTAAAACATCATGTTGATGGAGGTGTACTTTAAAGATTCGAGATCGTCAGAGCCGTGAGGAAAACGTAACCTTCACGACATCATCATACGTTTCAACAGACTCATCTGTCAATAATCAATATCATATTTATTTAGATAATCATCATTTGCTGACATATTTCAATGCGCGAAGTTTGATGTGTGTGTAGTTATAGTTGAAATCGTTGTGGAAACGGCATAAATACAAATAAAATGTACAAAAGGATTAATAGACGTCGACGGGAGGATTGTGTGCTTTCTATGAAGAAGAAAACAAAATGGTTTGGCAACATTTGTTCGCTTTAAAGGGCGGCTATACATTCATTGCGATGTTTACATACGCCTGTCGCCGTTATGCATTTCCTGGGTCAGAATGTCCCGGATGTACCAATGACATAATGCTGATTTTAAACTGAATCATAAGCTGCTGATGCTGCAGTTGTAACAAAAGAGCCATTTTAAGATCCAGAATAATAGGGAGCCATCTGAAATATTATTATTGGTGCACAGAGTGACCACATCTTTGCACTTTAACAAAACAGCTTGGATTTATAGCATACACTTGTCAAACAAAACATTTCACTGAAGAGAAGGTTGTTTAAGTCCATGTGAAACGGAATTTTCGATTTATTGTGACATCATTCGGAGTAAAACAGAACAGTGCAACAGTCAAGGCCTGGAAGTAAAAATCCAGTTAGTTTTCTCCACAGAGGGAATTACAAACCTTTAAAAAAAGACTTAATGTGAGTTACTATGTTGTTAATCGATGGTATGTGTTTGTTGAAGCCATCTGCCTGATTAACTTATTAACTTATTTTCTAAATAATCATGTTTAACAGTGAAAAACTATGATCCTGCAAATATTTTTTTTTTTACCAGAGAATCAAATGACAGAGTCAAGTGAAGTACTGCGAATGACGTCGAACATACAATCTGGAACCAAGGCACTTTTGAAAGATAAAAAAATAGAGGGTGGGATTTGATTTTAACACAAATCCTTGCCATGTCTAGCTGGTCTCAGACTGGTGATTGGAGGGGAGTGGCTATAGGATAATTCTGATCGGGTTAGTTCACCCAAAAATGAGATTTCTGTCATCATTTACTCACCCTCATGTCTTTCCAAACCTGTAAGACCTTTTTGATGATATCTGAGAGTTTTCTGTCCCTCCATTTCATTTAATTTGTGTATCGAAGATGAACAAAATTCTTAAGGATTTGCAATGACATGAAGCGGAGTAATTATTGGGGGAGGGGGGGGGGTGAACTATCCGTTTAATGGAAACTAATTTGTTTCAGGCTTTAAATGAATGGTTAGGCCTATAGTGAAGAAAGTGTGGTTACTTTGTATTGACATTTTTCAATTTAACTGCAAAAAGGAGCTGTTACCTGCCAACATCTGGGACCAATCCATGGATAGATCCACACTTGCCCAACAGGTGGAGAGTGTTGAGCGAAATGTAGCATTTTTACAACAGGAACATCGGATCCTCCTGACCGGTCTACGGCTAGAGATACACAACCTGAAGAAACGATGCAATGGTCCGTCACTCAACCTCACTGTATAGATTCTCCATTCTCAAAAAGCCACTTTGCATTGTTAATCTCGTGTCTGTTAACTTCTGTCTCTACAGAGCTGAGTTGTGATCTAAGTAAAAGACCACCAGTGAGAACCCAAGAAGGTGAGTATAAAATCTCACAAAATTCCAGCTATTCCCACACGTTCCCTCAACTCCGTGTTATTATAGATATTGAGATGGAGGAAGAGCTGCTACAGGCACGATTACTGGAGACAGAGCAGCATTTGGCTGAGCAGGAAAGTGCGCTGGTGCAGCTTCGGGTGGAGCTACGGAAAAAGGGGGCACTTGCGAGCGCTCTGCAGGTTCGACTTCGAGATGAAGAGCGGCGGTTCCTGGACGAGCTGAAGCGGCGCAGTCATAAGATCACCACGCTGAGTCGTGACCTGCGCAAGCAGACCGATGTGGCCGCTCAACTCTCTTTCCAACTCCATTCAGCACACTTTCGATTGTATCACCAGGCAGAGGATTTTGAGGAAGATGATGAAGAAGAAGAGGATGATGGAGGTGCCATGCAGGTAGGACGAGCCCGTTCTCATCCCAAGGCGTCATAGACGACGCTTTTGCCGAAGCATAAACAACGCATTTATGCTTTGTATTCTTGTGTCTCTTGACTTAAAAAAAAAAGTAAAAACTCAATAAACAGCTGTTAACAAAAAAAAAAAACATTCAACGCAGATATGAGACGCAGATATATATGGGGCAGAAGGCGCCTCCTAGTGGTCTAACCCTAACCTTACCCCAGACCTAAACCTACCATAACTGAAGCGTCTCATTTGACGTTAAAGGGTGCCATGTGCGTTGGATGTTCACGCTTTTACAAAAGTGTCATATATGAGAATGCGCTGGTAGGCACTATGGATCCGATGGATCTACTCATAATCTGGCATGCAAATCAGTTTCATTATTTTACCTGTTCATAGGAATCGGAATGGGCTGCAAATTCTCCGTGGACATCTCCAGTGATGGCGGAAAACGCACGTCAAAGCCGAGCTTCAGGAAGGATGCGGAGATCGGAGAGAGTGAGGGAGTGCGTGCCCCGCGAAAGGGTGCTTGGGCCCGAGGAGCCCCGCCCCATGCCTGACCCCGCCCTTTTCCTTTATCCCTTCAGACATAGGCTCCTCCCCTTGCACAGGTCACTTGGAGATCCCTGGAGTGAAGGCGGCCTTTCAAGGATGTCGGTAGCTCGAAAAGGTAGATTCAGGAACCGGCCACTGAGGGAAGACATTGGACCAGAGACAACAGAGTTATAGAGTATAACAGTCCCTTTTTTCAGCAGACTTGGTTCCTGAGGTGTTTTTCCCATTCATTTTTTTCTATAGTGACTTTTTAAAAGTCTTTGTTTAGGAGTTATGATTTTAAGCCATGAACCAAACCAAACAGCTGCAATGCGAATCACAACATTACAAACTTTGATTTGAAGCAAAAAAGGTTTTGAAAATCTGACAAAACAGACAAAGCTGTGTACTTCACAGCTTTAACTACAATCCCATGAAGCATTACACATAACATAATTAAAATTAAAGCAGATGGAGGAATATAAAACTTGATTTGAAGACTTTAATTATGTAGGGAACCTACAGTACATCATTTGTGGTGCTTCATGTCAGTGAAGTGTTCTTCTCTGATTGGTCGATTTCTCTACAGAATCATGGTTAATGTAGTTTTTCAACTGGAATTCTGCTTTTGAACACAATTAGTTAAAAAATGAGTTGAATTTTGGACTGGTGTCTTCAACAGAAGCATAATTAAACAAATTGAAGCTCACAGTAGATATGTCTTCAAAAAGTTATTCAAAATACATTCCCCTATGGAGAAAATGAATGGGATTTTGTCTTCCGGAACATATTAAGGTTGGATATGAAGATTTTGGAAAATTAGTCTTCATTGTAAAATCCAGAACACTCTAAAACTTTCCATTCAGTAATTATTTGTGTCAATGAAGTGAATTATTCTTGTCACATTAGACACACTTTAAAAGATGAGGTAAACTGGTGTATTATATTGCTTTTGTGTTTTTGGTCTCTCTCTCTCTATAGACCTCATTCGGAGCAGCACTATGACAGCTATGAATGTGAGGGATAGACTTACCATGATTTCAATGGCATCCGCTGTAAAAAGCTCCTATATTTTTCCATTGTTCATGTTGTCGAGAGTTTTTTCGTCTACTGAAATTTCTGGTAAAGATATTTTTGCAGTGTTTTGTCAGCAGTAAAATCCAAAAACACTTTAACACTTAAAATGAAATAACAGTACAATCTATATCTATCCCTTACAGCCACGCTTTCATTCACGTTATACATAAAAGATGGCGCTGCCGTGGGTCAGTTGGTAAAAAGCTTTATGATGTAATGTATATGAAGTGAATCATGCTTTATTTATTAAATAATATAAAAATGTTTGGAATCGGACTGATGTTATTTTGTTCAGTTGGTCCTATTTATAAATATATATGCTTATACATTAGGTTTATAACGTTTTCTGAAAGTTGGGATAATAACAAAAAAGGCTAAAAAACTGAATTTTGTTTTTATCAAGGAATCTTACAGTGCCGACAAAATAATCACAATATCATACATATATTAAATACAGCAGCAGTCATGTTGTTTCTCTTGTGCTGTATTGTAGAAACTTATAATTCTTGACTTGATTTTAAAAAAGTTTCAATTTTCTAAGTGATATTCCATTGTTAAACAGATAGGATCGGAAGTACATAAAATTATAATGATTATAAAAAAAATATTTTAGAAAATGTAATTTTGGTTTAAAGAAATGACATGTCAAGGTTGTGACATTGTATAAGCACAATTACTTTAAATGATAAAAATGTATTAAACTCAACAGAGTCTGTGTGATGTTGTTATGGAAAGAAATAAAGAAAAAGGGGCTTCAGGATCAAAACTGACTTATTGTCTGATTGCCTGATTTCATACAGAGTAGTAATAATACGTCTTTTAAATATACATAGTTATATATTTTTTCTAAGTAGGAATATATTAGGCCTGATATATATATTTTAATTTAATTAAGTAATAGTTATGGTCTGAGAACAAGTGATTTAATAGGGCTATTGAGTGATAATGTCATACTTGATAAAATAAAGAGAAAATCAAATCATATGGTGGACATTTGTGTGAAGAACATTCGACTGGGATATTTTCAACAAGGGCAAGTAACCTGTGGCACTTTGTGTCTATCCACAATAAATAACACCTTGTGTTTTGTTTAATACAAATATTACAATATTAGAAATGTCACCTAACTTAACCCTAGCTTAAGCTCGAACATATTAGATTTTTAGTTCTGTGAAATGTTCTATATTTTGATTCCTCCAAATTGCAGGTTATTTAAACAGTTTTAAGACGTTCAAAAATAAAACGAATACCATATGGGCGCGGGACCCTACACGATAAATTAATAAGACATTAAAATGGATAGTTTAGCGAAACTCAGTAGCGTGTGCGCATGCGCATCAAGTAAAGGTGAGATTCTAACCGCAAAAATGCTTACATTGGAGAAGACACATACGAAGACGGTCGACAAGCTTCAGTTCCTACACAATGACGCTTAGGCTACTTGTTCTCTTCGTTTAGTATTCGTAAGGTGCTCTAGTCCTTCCACTTCTCCGACTATTGTAGCTTTTCAAAGCAGGTCGTCCTGCACATTCCGCCGGTACTGCAGCACTCTGTCATAGCAGCAAACGCTGGGACAGCAGAGACCGAGAAACGCATGCAGGGAATATAGAATACTTCTGAGCGAATGTATGCATTGGGATGGATTGCTTTTTTTCTTCTTTAAAGAAACTGAAGAAATGAGTTACGATTTATCTGGAAGAGGAATGGGATGCAGGGAACTCCATCGAGACTCCTCCCCCCGAGATTGATGTGTGTATGGGGAGATGAAGGGCAGAGAAATGACACTATGCATTGTGTTGCGTTTTGTTGGAGAGAGGGACATCCCTACATGGAGCAAACCGTTCTGCTTTCCTGTTCTTCTATGGAGATTTATAAGACAACGGGCACACTTATGAAGGAAATGAACTGTGAGAAGACATCTGCATGTGTAATATGACTTGCATTAGTTTCAAACATAGCCTACAGAAAAGAAAAGAAAAATCCATATTATTTTAATCTATGCAATGTTTCTTGTCTTTTACGGTTAAATAAATAGCAGATACAACTATCCAGTCAACCAATGAATCTATATAAATTATCCTTTTGATAATTTCTTGCATGCAAA
This sequence comes from Pimephales promelas, assembly GCF_988280905.1. Classification (NCBI taxonomy): domain Eukaryota; kingdom Metazoa; phylum Chordata; class Actinopteri; order Cypriniformes; family Leuciscidae; genus Pimephales; species Pimephales promelas. The sequence continues at coordinate 29,633,973 of NC_142787.1, forward strand.
ATATAGAATGTCTTTACTAGATCCGAACATGTTTCAGCTATTGTAGACTTGGTAATTGAGTATGTCAACTGTCTGTCAGGCTTGTTTTACAGATTTGCCAACAAAGCACTGTTTTTCTAGCTGCCAAGGTCATTTTAAAATCACATTAGCTCTTATTAGCTGACTCACAGTGGGCTCCAGTATTACAGTTCTTGCTCTTTGGTAATGAAATGGACAACATGGGGAACATATTTAGTTGTTGCCGCAAGGTGTCTGAGATTATTAACGCCAAGGAAGTCGGGCGTCAGACTGAGGAGCTGTCTCTGCTGCAATCCCAGGAAAATAGCGATGTAGAAAGTCTGTCTCCTTCAAGAACTTCAGCTGACCTGCTGGCATCTCCAGTTCTGGACCAAGATCATCTCCTATTCCCGGACATCGTGCTTAGCAGCAGCCTTCGGGTCAGGGGGCTAGAACAAGATGCCAGAAGAGACGATGGAGTTGATCAAAGCAACCTGCGAAATGGAGAGCTGTTGGGGCCGCCAAGCACAAACATTGCAGGCACACATCAAGTACGCTCTATAGAGGATGAATGGCCCCTTCTGTCATCCCTATACAACATACCTGCAGCTCAAAACCGAATATGCACTCACGGAAGTGGAGCAGACACTTCTCTCCTCGGTCATGGGACATTTGCAAATAGTCAAACTTCACTTTCTGGTCCAGCTAGCACTGATGCCTCAAAAAGT